>NC_140298.1:72369248-73718653 GCF_964211825.1 Aythya ferina | reverse complement strand
GGACGGGAGAGAATTGGAAATGTAAAAGTGACAGAACCCATGGGTTAAGACCAAGACATTTCTCTAGACAAAGCAAAAACTGCACACAAGCACAGCAGAACAAGGAATCCATTCGCTGCTTCCCCTCGTCAGGCAGGGGTTCAGCCACCTCCAGGAGAGCAGGGCTCACCCCATGGCATGGTTCCTTGGGAAGACAAATGCCATCACCCCAGCATTTCCCCTGCCTCCTCCTTTCACCCAGCTGGTATTGCTGAGCACGGCACCACACGGTGTGGGACATCCCTTTGGGCATCCTGGGCCAGCTGTCCTGGCCATGTCCCTTCCCAGCTCCTGGGGCACCCCCAGCCTCCTTGTGGGCCAGGCAGCACCAGGAGCGGGAGAGGCCTCGGCTCTGTACAAGCACTGCTCTGCAGCAACTGAAACATCCCTGTGTATCAGCATTGTTTTCCTCCTAAACCCAAAACACAGCACCATACAATCTACTAGGAAGAAAATTAACTATCCCAACCCAAACCAGGACAACAACAAATACAGAAGACTTTCCATGCTTGGTGACCCAGCACAGTTGGTTGGTTGTTTTGTTGTTGTTGTTTGTCTTTGTAGTAATGGAAATTTAAGCAGTTCTTGTCCCTGATTGTTTGTCCATCAATGTTTTCTGTCAGAGCTAAGCTTTGTGATTTTCTCCAGGTCCTAGAAGAAGTGAAATTGAAAACAGATTTTGCAGCAGTCAGTCATAGCTAGTGCTGAGATCTGTCATGAGGTGCTAATCTCCTCACTGGGAAGCTGTAATTCATTACATGTGGATAGGCAGAGAAATCTTTAAAGCCACCAAAAATCGCTGGAAAGAGTGTCTGGCTCAAATCCGGAGACATAAAACTTTTACCATGCAAAACACTTACACTGTTGTGTGACCAGTCCTGATGTTAGTGAGAGTGAGGGAGCTCTTGTGATACTAGAGGCCCCAATAAGGAAAGGAAGTAAATTCCCCTTTCCTCATGATTCTAATGGTCTTCTCACCCACAGTAACCTGCTTAGCAGGCAGCACACAACAGCTGCTTGTTCCTTGTGGACTTTTCTCCTCTCCCTTCCTCTTCACTCCTCCTCTGTCCCCTGTTTTCCTCCATCAACCTTTCCTCACACTACCTAGCATATCCTGAGTTGGAAGGGACTGACAAGGATCATCAAGTACCTGACTCTGCTCCTCTCTCAGACATGTGGCATGACACCCATCTTGTGTGTCAGTGCTGGAACACACAGGATTTTCCCACGAGTGGACTCGATTTACAGGTCCTGCACAGAACTACCCACTGCCTTTGCAAGCTGGCATTTATGCTAAGCAATTTGAACCAGCTTGTGGAGTTCAGTGACAGCTCAAGACAATCAGCACGTCTTGGGGCTGCGAGGATGTAGTGGCAGCTGTGGGGCTTGGTAGCTCAAGCTGTCTGTGAAACTACACCTTTAGGAAGTAAAGGCTTCCTTCCTCTTCCTCAGACATTCTCTCCCACATCTTTCCAGCTACAAGAAGCCTACCTAAATTACAGATGCAGGAAGAGTCTGGAGGAGAGAAAAGCTACATTGTTCGAGTCCTTTGTTGCAGCTCTGCAGAAATGAACTCAGGATTTCCTGAACGTGACAGAGCAAGTGTAAGGAGGAGCCCTGTACTCTGGCTGTTCTTGGCTCTGCAGTCCAATCTCCCTTTTTTAGATCTAATTGCTTGTTATTTTGGTGTGCATACCTTGCTTTAACCGAATTAACCAGGGAGCTATTGCTCAATGTGTCACTATGAAATAAGTGTTCCTTCCCCTACCTCTCTTTTATCATGTGCCTATCCTCCTGACTCCTAACAGAGCTTCCTGGGGACTTTTATAACAGATTCCCTGATATTTGGCACTTAAATAACCATCTGTGAACACTGTGCTGGTTTAATCCCATTGGCTGCAACACAGAATTTATTCCACTGGGATTTACTATAGTATCTATGTTACAAAGGGGGGAAAAAAGAACTTGTTCAGCTATTGAAAATCATTGCCTTGATAAATCAACATTGTTCACAGAACTTAAATATTACTTTAAATTAAGATTCACAGATCTTAAACCCTGATTCTATATGTTCTAGTCATGTGATTATGAGAATAACAATGCTACTAATAGAAATGTAGAAATATTTCTATGCCAGGAAAAGTAATTTAACATGCTATGCACACACACACATATAAAATGGTCAAATTGCTTCTAGAAAATAAATATCAAAGTACACATAACATTTTTTGTTGCTGTTGTTATGAATGACCTATAACTATTCAGTAATTGCAAACAATATTATGAACAAATGTTCTTTCATATTTAGTCATTTACTGTTTTTTTCCTTTGCTATTCTCTTTGTGAAACTGGCCATACATACTGTGTAAAGCATTTTATCTCTTACATTTCTCATGTAGAACAGCTATCTATTTCCTTAGGCATTTTGTCCCTTACATTTCTCATACAGAGCAGCTATCTATTTCCTTAGATTTTTAGGCCTCCCAGCCACAATGTTGTTAGCACATATATTTTTAGCCATTTACCCAAAGTGTATTATCTTTCCTGCATCACATGCATTAATATTAAGAGTTGATACATGCACAGTATGGATTTAGCTAGAAAGCTGTAAGATATATTGGCACCTTTTTAAATGCTATTTCTTTGTTCTCCAGATCCTAAAGGCTTGGGAGCTGAGGGGAAGTATCTGTGTTTATTGCTATTTCCCTCAGAATGAAATCTCCAGCTAATATGGTTGTGGAGATGTGCTCAAACACGGGAAGAGGATGTAACAGATGTAGTGGCATCTGCTTGCACTTTTAGAACCTTAACTAAAAATGTTCTGAGGAATGATCTCCCGCATCTTTCTCTGTGAGAATCAACTTATTATTGATAATACTTTAAATGTCAACACTCTTCTATCACTGCTTATCAAAGACAGAAAAGGAGTGACTGCAGTACACCATCAAATTTCTCCACAAAAGAACCTTAAAATACTACCAGTGATATTATATTTTTGCAAGCTGAAGTTCAGCCAAGGACACACAAAGCCCAGACAGCAAGACTGAACTCAGGAGCCCCAACATTAATTTGGGGCATATATTCTCAAGACCATGCATGCATCATTCACCTGCCTGATCATCTGATCATCTGACAAGGCAGCTAGGGGAAAATTTGTTTGTTTTTTCTCTCTTTTTTTTTTTTTTTTTTCTGATCTGGCCACTTAATAAGAAACTATTCATTACTATTTTCTTCTTTATGTTATAAATAACAACTTCCATCAATTATTAGCACAGCTACTTCTCATGGTAGACATGAGAAATGTCTTTGGACAAATTCTTCAGCTTGCTCTCCAATAGAGCTGTGGAGGCAAATATTTAGCAGCTATTGTTAAGGGGGGGAATCCTCAAGTTTTTTGTGTTTATTTTGTTGGTTTCTTGTTTTGGTTGTTTATTTTATTTTATTTTATTTTATTAAATTTGGGATATTGTCTACTTCCCCTCCTTTTTTCTTTCTTCTTTCTCTCTTTCTCAGAAGAAATGGTAATCCAAAAAAATTTCCAACCTCAGGATTTCTAGAAGACACAAACAGCAGTCCTTCATTTCTGCTCTGCACATCTGTGAACAGCAAGACTACTGACAGAAGTGTACTTTAGAGACTTTTTTGCAATAGCTTCTTTCAAAGCTTTTCCTTCCTACTCCAAGGACATTATGTAAATCAAGAAGATATATTAGACTGCAGTCTTGGAGAATTGTGGTGGTTAACCTAATGATGAATATAGCTCTGTAAAAGCTCCCTCACTAATGCTTCAAGACTTATGATCTAACTTTTGGAAAACTATTTCAGAACATCACAGAGTGGTGTTGCATTATTTGCAAGGAAATCTTAATGGTCACCTAATTCTCAGAGTGCTTCCAGAAACCCCTAGAAATTTTCTGAAAGTGTAGTTTCCCTCTCCAGAAAGAGCCCGAATCCATCACTGCACATCTCACAAGGCACTGAAATGCAGTCATTCCATCCTCACACTTGGCTCCACCAGAAGCATGAAGCATTGTTCTTGGGGAAGGGGGGGAACACAGTTCGCTTTGTATTGAGCCACATGTGCTGGAAGTCTTCACCTGCTGATCAGACTAAGATGCTCTAAAAAAAGCCTCTTTCCAGGGAATTTGTGTAAAACACTAGCTTTGCCAAGATAGAGCTGAGTTGGTTCATTCCTGACTACGTTGATATGCACATGCCCCACATCTACACAAATGCTGAGGCAGTGCTCATGGAAGGAGAAAAAGGCTGTGACAAAACTAAAGACAAAAACAACTGCTGAGGTTAAGGGGGCTGTCCTACTTCATATGAAGTGTTTCAGGAGCTCCATAGCAGGAGGCAGTTGGTGCAACATCTGAGTGAGTGTGGGAGCAGGGAAAGAAAAGGAAAAACTCAGTGATAGACTCTGAGCTGGATAGCAGGGAAAATCATTTAGCATATCCCTAGCCACAGCTTCAACCACAGATACCCTAAGTACAGCAACAGGAAGCAAAATGAGATATTTTTCCTCAAATAATCTGATCCTCCAAGCTCTTCCCTGTGCGAGTCAGCAGTCAACAGTGTGCCTTCTGCCATCAGCTGTCTTCCTCCATCTCCTCACACCCACCTGTCAACCGGGCTTCTTCACTTAGCAGTAAACCCAGGCCATCTGGAAATCAACCCTTGCTGGCCATCACACAACATATATTTCCAGAATGTCAAATATAGTGAATAAGATTTTGTCAGCAAAGACTTGATTATACTCTTATTATGTCTGAGCAGTTGACCTGAAATTATGACTGGCACCTGGCAGGGTGACATGGTCCTTGAAGTGAGCTTAAGTAGTTCAGATGTGAGCATGCTGCTCTCTCCATTTAGGTTTTTGAAGCCTCTTGTTCCATTCTCATCTTTCCCCAAACCACGTGCTACTACACGTACTGTATCAGTGCACTTGCTAGAGGACATTGATGCACTGAAATTGGAGAAGGTGCTGAGGAGCTGTAGAAGGGAGTGGTGCTGAATAAGGGGTCACAGTGTGTGCATGGTATAAGAACAACTGAGAGAATTCATGCCAGACACACTGATAGAGTTCCTATCCTGGGATAACCTGCACATTTTTTCAGGATACCCTGACCACCTAATTATAAATGAATTGGTTTGTGTACTTCCTTGCAGCTAGAGCATGGACATAAACAAGGTTTTATGGCTGTAGGCCATAACCAGGCCTCTAATTTGGAACACCCTAGGAGCAATCTAGCAAAGTAGTTCAAATGTGTCAGCATTTTATCTGCTTATGATGCTATCTTATTGAACACAAAGTAAACATAATTTGTAGAGACTATTTCACAACCACTGCTTTTTATTCATTAGAACAGTAAGGTAGGGATTTGATAAATTAATTATGTAGTTCACGCAACTCCTTGGACAAATTCTAACAGAAAGTAAGATTTTCCAGATTTCCCTAAATAGAAAGAAAAAGGTTACTAGAGTGGATTATCTTCATCACACCTACTGGGGTTTCATCCTATCTTCCAACTCCAAGAAACTATAATAATCTCTACAAGTGGTTTCCTTCTCTCTGCTTTTTCATCTGCAAACTTAGCTGGGAACATCAGGTTTGAAGGATGGACTGAGCTATTGAACTTGGTTAGTAGCATCCAACTGATGACTGCATTTTATTTCTTTTTTTCAGAAAATGACTCAGCTAGTTCTCTGCACTGCTTCAAGAGTCATCAGGGACAGAAGTACAGCAAGATCTTCCTGTGCTTCAGAATGCACAATGAACACTGAAACAGACTTAGCCATGGCTAAAACCAGCATGATAATTAAAAACAAATAGCAAAAACTCTTTCCACTGATAAAATTTCAGTTTCTTGTATCTGCTTGATGTGGAATGTCACTGATAATGTCACTTCAAAGCTTAGACCAACAGCTTCAAATGAGGTAGAACTTGTCTCCAGATGCAGAGGAAGTCATTATTTTCCTTCTAAAGAAGCACCAAGAAATGTGACTTGGTTTGTTTTTCTTCTTTTGAAAAATGTCATTGGAAACTACTTGAGCATTAGACAATGAAGAAAATCTGCCTGTTGTCCAAAGGTCAGCAATCACATTGGATGGATTCTCTTAACCAGTAAATTCATTATCACCTCCTTTAAGTTACAAGTTTTAAAATGTTTGTTTCCACATCTCTTTGCTAAACAAATCTGTAGGTACTTCTTTCCCACCCCTGGAATAGATGGTAGGATGATGCAGCTTTATATGTTTATCCTATTATTCCAAAATAAGGCTCACAACATTGTGAAGGCTACTCATTGACACCTCAGGATGTTTAATTGCTACCAGTTAAAAATCTGAGTCAGGGGACACTATATGGACAGCATTACATTATGTTTTAATTCAGGATTCTGTGAAAAGTGAAGCAGAGGAGAATTAGGCCATCAGGTTATGTATGTGCAATCTCAAGTTTTCACGCTGTCCATGACAGAGTATTAAACGTCTGAGTTGAAAAAGATATGAGACTTAGCTCTGTTATTTGCTTTTCGTGTCAGAACTAGAGCCTTTGCTATCTGCTATATTTTCCTTTCAAAATCTATGCTTCCTGTGAGACTGAAGATATATTTAGAATTGCTAAAACTTTTAACATAAAAACAGTAGTGGAAATAAGTACTCAGTTTCTCAAAATAGGTTTGGCTATTTAAGTTAACTGAAATGAAGGTAAGTAGTCTGGGACTCACTTGGAATGTTACTTGTCCAGATCCTCTCCCCTCTGCTACAATTACCTTAGATGCTAAAGCAGCCCTTTGCATAGACATTTAGGCTGAAGTAAATCACGTTTGATGAATAGGAGAAAAAACATGCTTTATATAAGCTCACTAAAGCTTACATTTTAAATTCATTTTCAGTCCCCAAACCAGTTTTCTCCCTCTGTGTCTCTCACCAGAGCAATGAACATTTCTGATTTGCTTCTTTGTTATCTCATCTCTTAAGGCAGGAAATCATGGAAAACTGAAAATACAAAAGTGATGGACTACCAGAAGACTTTGGAATTCATAACACTGGGAAAAAGAGAAAGAGAGACTCTATGTGGGGTTGGAAATATGAAAGAAGCATGCTAGATTTTGAGTCAGGGTGTATGTTACACAGCTAATCATTGCCTTTTTCTTGCTTATGATCTTGCTAAACCAGACTGCTTCCTTGTCATTCTTTCTGGTCATTTTAGAGGGCAACACTGATATTATGCTGTCTTATGCCATTACTTTTCAAATTTCTCCTTTTCTTAGCTTTCAGGCTAATGGACACTATGTATTACTGTAATACCATATGAGCACTCAGCAGATCTGACTCAATTTACCTTAGTGCTCTTCCCTTTGGAGAGAGGTCCCCACAGTCTTCACACCGGTAAAGCACTGCAGCACTTCCTACACCCCTGCCTGTCTGATTTTGCCCAAAATGGCATTCTGATGATGTGTCAAGGTAACCATTGACCTGGACAGAAACCAAGGAAGGGACTTGAGGACATTAGGATGGTACATGAATGAGACTCTCTTCTTGGTCAGTCTGCCTGCTGGTGTTGGGGTGTGCAGTCAAATCTGGAGAGAGGAAAGTAGTGTCAGGGCCAATAAGGCAGCAGTGTCCATGCCAGCACTCAGACATGCCTGTTATTTAATGCCTAAATCAAACATATTTGGGGCCAAAAAATATTAAAAAGCTAATAAAATGTCATGGGCAATTTAATGGAGAATAAAAATGTAATAGGATTTCGACTTTTCTCTCTTTTTTTTTTTTTTTTCTTTCCTGCAGAACCTACAAACTCTGTTTTAATTTGCTCCATTTGCTCCTCAACCATTTCATTGCCAAGAAACATGCTTCAGCCTGCCCTCCAAACGCTTTGATCTCCCAGCCACCACCTGCATGAATGTGATATTCTTGAAGAAATCTGCTTATCAGGTGGGGTGAGGTGAGGAAACACGAATCTTGGCAGAGAAGTAAGTGTATAGCCAGTATGTCAGCATCAGTGGCTCCACGCAAAATGATGGCAGAAAGGAGTAGAGAACTTGTTTCCTTTCCTAAAGTGTACATCTTGAGAGTGCCACTAATAAACTGACAGTATATGCACTGTATGTAAAATATACATATTTTCATCTGGGTACAATCTGATACATTATTACAGCCAGCTACCAATAAATCACAGATTCTGAAATGTGAAAATAATATGGTTTCTAAAATGTGATATTAAGCTGGGTTAGTGGGGTAAAATGGGCATTTTGGTATTTGGGAGAACTATTTTTTTTTTTCCAGTGGGCTTCCAGAATAAAATCAGTTGCTTAAAAAAATCTAAATGACATTTTCAATTGGATTTATGAGAAGTAACAATAAAATCTGTCTTCAGGACACATTTTGCAAAAATGTTTTTGTTCACCTTTGCTTCTGTTCTTTGACACTGGTTTGCTGTGCTGCAAAGAAATGCTGTGGTACATTGCACCTGTGATATATTCACACTAGGAACAGATGAGAAGAAAAGGAACATTCATGACTTTGCACTAATGAGGTTGCTGATCCACAGCTTGCTGATAATTCCGGCACAGTGGAAATAAAGCCAAAAAAAATAGCCAATGATCTCATTTGTACGCTGATAACTGCATGTCTCCTCAGACACATCCATTTTCAGGTCACTGCTACTGGTTTTTAACCTTGCTCTGGTATGGCTAACTGAGTGGCTAGTAGTCTTGTCATCCTAGCACTGAGCTGTCCACAGGCTCCAGAATTCCATTTATTCTGTCTCTTCTTATTTATTGGCAATTTATTCAATGCCAAGACTCAATAAGATGGGAAATTCAAACTGATAGACTTTGTTTAAATGAGAAATTTGCCCCTGTTTACCTTAAATTGTTTTCTAATTGATACAAATGACTATGTGGACTCTGTTTTATACCAGATTGGTTTCTGAAGATTGTAATCAGTTTAAATTGAAGCCAACCTGTCACTGTTGAATTGAAATAGTGTTCACAAAGTGCCACACTACTATTTAAATTGGTCCAAAAATTGATTTTAAGTTAAATTGGTATTTTTTTCTTGTACAGATACAACCTTATTTAATAACACTTTACATGGTAGGCCAGACATACCAAAAAAAAAAATAGCACTGGCAGGGTGTTTGCATAGATGGCCACTGGCTACCTATTTTTTGTTTGTTTCAGATATCAAGGGTTAATTGAGGAAGCAGGAGGGAAAGTGACTCATGCAGGGATGAAAATGTTTTATCAGCTGTTATCTGTTCAGTCCCTGAGACAGAGAATAAATAAGGAAGTGATGTATAGGTTATAGCAGTTCAGGATGCACCCTTTAAGAGTTGCTGAAGAACACTGGTACTCTGCACCTGTTCGTGTCCTGATATGCTCCCTATGTGGGGACTTCATACCAGCAGACTGCTTCCCACCACTGGGGAACAAGTTTCCCTCTACTTACTGAAAATAAAAACTTAACCTGTGTTTGTCCATACCAATCTATGCAAGTCAGACTGCTGCTAAGAAGAGAAACATTTAACCCTAGCAAGCAGTAAGCATATAGATCTTTGAAAACACCAGTTACATGTTGAGTAGACATCTGTTACTTTACATGAGTTTATCTTCCACCCAATTTCAGTATTTAACTTATAGATAGGATAAAGCAAAGTAAAGCAGACACATGTCACAAGCACTGTGCTTGATGCAGACCCTCTACTAAAACAAAACAAGCAAACAAACAAACAAACAAAAAGTAAATTTTAAGAAGACAATATTTGAATATTGGCAATGCACTTTTAAATCATTACATTGTCATTTTTAAGTGAGAGACAGTCATTAGAACTATTACATTATATCACACCGCTTTGCATAAACACTGCATCTGTGTTTACGTGCTGTACACTGAACACAGACTTTTCTTGGCTAGCAGTTTGCTAGCAACAGAACTGAACAGGAAACCAGTTTCAGGCAATTATAGAAGAGATTCAATGGGTGGGTACAACTGCCCCAGGCAGAATATACTTCTGATGTATTATGTTTACACACATCACAGAGATGAAAACACTAGGCAGAGAAATGATAGGTATGTAAGGGAATATACAGGTTATACTCCCACTTAAACTGGAATCACTGCCATTTTTTTGCTATTGTCATGAGAATTCAGGAGCAGTGCAAGCTCCCTCGGCTCCCAGATGTACAGTACTACTATTGTATAGAGTTAATATAATGCCACTCAGAGTGCAACAATTAAGGAAAAATCAGCAGTCTATCCTCTTGAAATTCAAAAGCAATTAGTAGATGGTAATATTGAAGGTGCTTATTGCACAGATAACCAAGAGAGAAGACCTGAATCTCACAGTTAGTTTGCTATTTAATCCTCTTTATTTATTTGTTCTTTAATAACTTTGATTTTCTGCATAAAGTGATTTCATTAGCCAGCTACCTGCTTGACAAAACTTGTGTTTACTTTTCAGGAAAGCAGCACCAAAGCCCTATTTTTATAGTTTTATGCTTTCTAGAACTACCCCAAGATCTATGGATGACTTGGGAAAACTATTTTTCCATGTTAACTGTTCTCTGTGCTGCCAAGGGATTGCTACTACTGCTGAATAATGGGACAGGCCAGTTGTATTCTTTTATCTTCAATTTCCTTACATTAATATATATGTGATTACAAGTTTTTGGCTGTGAATGCTGGTATAAAGAAGCGCCTGAAAAAACTTACTTTTCACAGATAAAAAGGGGGTAGGTTGGAGAATGAACATGAGCATGGCTGGGGTTAAATGAGGATATGGGTGTTATAGTATAATGAAATAAGAAGTAAATACTTCATGAGGAGGCAAAGTAATTAAAAGATTTTATGTTGTATCTCTTAAAATAGTTTTATATTTTTTCAGAGGGTGTGGTTGGGAATACAGTAGTTTGAAGGGCTGTGTTTTGTTGTAGTTCATTTGATTAGTTACTGAATTCTACTGAATTAAACTGAGGTAGCTGTATGCATATGAGTACACATGGGCTTGCACAGTTTAGGTGAGTAATGAGCTTGGTGACGGCAAATTTTGTAGCTATATCTTTCTGCTTCTAGAGTATGCAAGGAGAGAGATGGAAGGTGATCTGGTTGTGATTTCTGTAGTATGAATAATGTTACTTCTCCAAGGCAAATGCTAAGAGGAAAAACAGTACATGCTATAGAGCCTTCACTTAAGTACTATGTTTAAAAATAAATAAATAAATAAATCTTAGTCTGCTTTGCTTTTACTGTGGGGATCCTCTGGATTTGAGAACACCATCTTGACTATTTTTTGGTAAGAAATAAAGGTTTAAACTCTTATGTACATTGGATTTCTCCTTCAATGTTTGCATAAGTATTCACCAAGCTCTCATAGGGGATGTGTTTTAGGAGAGACATGTAAGAAACAGCAACATTCTCTATTGCAAAGCAGGCTACAAATGCTAAAGCTGAAAGTTATTTTTCTGTTAAAAAGCTCCTAATTACTTTTTTTTTTATATATATATACCACTTACTAAATAAAGACTGAGGTACAACACAAATACTGTGTGAAAGAACAAGCTAATCCTAGTATAATGACACAAAAATACACACACCAAAAACAAACAAACAAACAAAAACTTAATTATATTGTAAATTCATGTCTGTAGGTAGCTGCATATTAAAATGGAATAATCACCTTTTCCTGTACTTCCCTGTACTTTGTTATATACTCTCTTCTGTCTCAGAGCCTGAGACTCTAACAGTTGGCATTCATGTGTGGAGAGCTTCTTCCATGTCATTAGCTCTTATGTGGCATTGTCACCATGCTGCTTCCTTAACAAGTATGTTAGAATTTATCTGATGAACTTGCATTTCCAGAAGTGACACTAGACTAGGAAATCATCACTGTATACATGCCACTGAAAATGGATAATTAAGCTTTTCTGACCCGTAGTGTCCTTACTATAATACTGGATTATCACAGATTTAATCTCTAGAGCTAAAAGGCAACTTTGTATGCTTGTCTGTGCTTGATTGATTCAGATATGAATTGCTATCCCAGAAACTTCTCTCAATGAGAACTACCTTAAATAAATTCAGATTAGAAGAAATACGTATAGTCACTTTTACCCTGAAAGTAGCTTCTTGATTTAGATAATGTCACTTCTATGAATTTTAAACCAAAATAACCGATTTCTATAAGAAGTAAAGCATTCATCCAAAACTAATTATATAATTAATGAAATTAAGAACTTTTTCTTTACATTAAGTCCCTAAGAACAACTTTTACTTCCACCATGCAAATAGTGATTTATTGTCAAATTATTCCTTGCGGAGCCAGCTGACTTGTGCTATTACATTGCTTGGATAGAAATGTTTATCAGGCAACTACAAAATGCTGAGTTAACTTCACAAATGTATTGAATTTCAATGGTCGCAAGTGTATGCTAATAACATGGTACATCAAGAAGCACGTATCAGCTGTATGACAAGCTGTAGGAATCAATTTTGTATCTTATTTTTAAGAGAAAATGCCAAGTGGAATATGGTTAATGCTTCTTACATATGCTACGCCACCTGACTATGCAAGAGTCTTCTTTTGTTACAGTGTGAAGGGGGGCAAAGAATCCATAACACTTTTCAGTATGTCCTAGGTTTATGTTCAATGTGCTGTATATATACATGTATTTAACGGAAGTATTTTACAGTTGGTCCTCTATGACAATATAAAGACATATTAAATGATTTTTTTTACCAGCTCTGAGGGCCTAAGATTTTGATGGATACCTCTAGGACTGAAAATAACATGATTTTCAGCATACAGATCTAACCTCTGTTTGAGCATGCACTGGTTTTGATGGGTGTAGGCCTTTATATAATCTATTATAAAAGCACCCATGGTGAGAATCAGGGTTACTAAGTACTCCTAGACTAAAATAAACCAAGGAACATTTGTAAACACTCAAAATCAGTGCAAGTCCCTAAATATTGGGTTTTTATGTCAGCTGAAGAACTTTTTTCTGACTGATGCAAATCCCCAGATGTGGATGTATCAGACCAAGTTCTACCAGCTGTAAACCCTTGAGTCAGCTTAAACACACTAAAGCTGTAGTTACTCTGTAAGTATAAATGTGATTATTGTAACTTTTCGTATTTCTTCCTCCCGTTTGTAGCTGAAGCAGAGAAAATTGCTGCTACATGCATCTGAAACTGAAACTTGCTTCAGATGTCAAGCCCCACATATAAAACCACAGCCGCTTTGATCTTGTGTAGCATGTTTTAATTTTGTAAGAAGTAATTACCATGCACGCTGTAAAATATGCTTAAATATGCTTTGAACTTTTTCTAGAAGGCGTGTAGGGGGCTGTAACAGCGGCAATTCAGTGCTTGCACTGCCGGTGGTGGGGTTTAGCCGTGCCATCTGCCCCTTAGCTCTCCACAGCTACCTGTTGCCCCAGTTCCTAGGGGCCTAGCATCTGTTAGGTAAAGGAGAGTGAGCGAAATGGCCGTGTTTGGTACCCCCTCACCACTTTTGGTAACTAACACAAGAACCTGTACGCAGCTCCCACCCCCCTCAGGCCGCCGGGTGACTGCGCCAGGGGGTTACGGGCACCGGCAGCACCCCACAGTCCCCTCAGGGCCGGGCTGGGGCTGGGGCTGGGGCTGTGCCCGTCCCCAGCAGGGGGGCAGGGGGACAGACGGGCGTGGCCTTCGCCTTTCCCCTCCCTCAGGAGGGGAGGCGCCGCCGTGGGGAGCCCCTGCTCCCCTCACGCCGCGGCCGCCATGCGGCACAGGGGCTGCCCAGGGCCGCCCCGCGCATGCGCCGAGGAGGGGGCTCCACTGAGGGGCGGGGATAAGCCCTGCATCCCGCTCCCTCCCGCCGGAGGGCCGTACCATTGCGCTGGAGGGGGGGAACAGGGAAAGCCCTTCCTCCCCGAGCCCGCTGGGGAGGGCTCCGCGCTGCCTCCTCCCTCAATTCCACGTGAAAAACACCGTCAAAGACAGCAGCGAGCGGGCGAGCGCCCTCACTCACTCTTCCACCTCTCCCCGCCTTCTCCTCTCCGCCACCTCCCCCGGCAGCGGCGGATTGGTCGCGACCCGCTCCCGCCCCCCCCCCTCCCCGCGCAGCCGATGGTGGGGTCCGCCCGCAGCCCGGCGTCGCGAGTTCCCGCTCTCCCGCCCCCTCCCTCCTCCTCCTCCTCCTCCTCCTCCTCCTCCTCCCTCCCTCGGTGCCGGCTCGGCGCTCGCCTCGGCCTCCCGCTCCCTCCCCCTGCCCCGGCTGGGCCCCGGCGCGGCGGCCCTATGGCGTACAGTCAGGGCGGCGGCAAGAAGAAAGTCTGCTACTACTACGACGGTGAGCGAGGGGGCCTGCGGGGAGGGAGGGAGCGGGGCAGCGCCGTTAGCCGCTGTTAACCGCCGCCAACCGCCGCGCCGGGCGCCGTCCCCCGCCATTACGGGCGCCCCCTGCCCCGCGTAGCCCTGTGAGGGGCCGGGGTCCCGTCCACCTGCAGCCGGCGGAGCCCCGCGGATCGCTGAGGGGAAGGGAAGGGAAGCGGGGTGAGGAGCCAGGAGGCCGCCGGGCTCCCGGCGGTGTGAGCGCGGTGTTTATTGTTATACCCCCGCCGCCCTCCCCCCCCCGCCTCCCAAAATGAGAAAGGGTAAAAAAAAAAAAAAAAAAAGGGGGTGGGGGGGAGAGAGAAAAGTTGGGACACTCCCCTTCATCCGCTAAACGTGAGGGCGGGGGAGTCGCTGCCGCGTCTGGCTCCTCCCCCGATAAAAAAAAAAAAAAAAAAAGAAAAAAGAAAAGAGCCGAGGCCATGCGTAGGGTCTGCACCTGGTGGCTGCTGCGGCCCAGGCCTTGCCCGGGCTCTCACGGAGAGCTGGGGGCTGGGGGGGGGGCGAGGGGCTCCCTGCCGGCGGAGCGCAGCGCTGCGGCTGCGGGCCCCAGGTGCTCGCAGCCCCTCCCGGGGTGCTCGCTTCCTTCGGGGGGGACCGCAGCTTCGGGGGGGTTGTGCTGTCAGTACAACAGGCAGGGGAGAAGTGGGTAAAGCTCGCGCTGCGCTTCAGATGCGTGCAGCAACTTGGTGGCGGTGCTGGCCACGGCAGGGAGAACTTTTCGTTTTGTTCTGTTGACTTTGCGTTTGTTTTTCCTTCTTTTTTTTTTTTTTTTTTTTTTCGTACTCACAAGGTAAACTCGATGGTCACTTCACTTACAGATCAAATCTTTAAAATCGCTTCCAGGTGTAACAATTCTGTAGGTTGGTGGATGAGGCTGGTGCCCTCGTACTCAGGGAACAGAGGCTGAGGCTGTTTTGCCTCCACGTTTTGTTGGTTTCACCATTTTGGAAACGAAGAGGAATGAGCTAAACCCACTAAGCTATCAAAGGTGCCTGCTGCTGCAGCAAATCCGCCATTCTTTAGAAATGGCAGATCTTGTGGGGCCTGTCTTGGTCTTTCACCACACTAAAGGAGGCAGAGTGGTGGTTGCCGCCCCCTTCTCTTTGTTGCTGGCTCTGGTTCTTTGTTCAGCCTAAAGGGGAAAGGAGGCCCCTGTTAGGGATAATTTTGGTGAGGCTGGGATCTTACTACCAAGCAAGAGGAATCAGTTCTTTCCTTGTAGAAAGGAAGACTGTAGCAATAGATGAGAACCTTTCTGTCTACAACTGTTTGCATGTTATGTTTTTGTTTTCTTTTTTTTTTACTAAGCATTATTTTTTTTAATGTCAGGTGCTTATAATTTACTAGGCATGGATATCTTTAGTTTTGCTGTGATTCCTGTATTTTGATTCTTGGTACTAGTGTCAGGATCCCTAAACCAGCTAGGAAAGAGGTAGGAGAAAGTGGGGAAGAGAAATTTTGAGGTGACAGTGTAATGGTGACTTACAAGCAGTTGTAGCTAATACCTTGCTTAAATACGTAGACTACAACATGTGCAATTAAAAATAATGTAGAGAAAGGAGGAGTATCTGTTTTGAAAGTCATTTTTATAATGATTTTCACTGTAACAAATAAACAGCATCACAACGCTTTTGGTGTCCTCTTTATTTCCAAAGCCAACAGTTGTTCTAAACTTCTTTTGGAAGTTCAGTTGTTAGCAGAGCTTTTAGAGTTAATACCTGCGGTAAATATTTCCAATGCTAATTTGTGGTTCATCTGGTAATTCTTAGTATTTTGTAACACGTTGAACCAGCAAAGCCTTGAATCAAAGTGGGGGGAGTGTTCAAAGCCTTAAATAACCCAAACCCAAAAAGTACAGATACTGCAAGCTCACAACTGAGGTAGCAGAATATCTCTAAGGATGTCCTCACGGAAGTAAACGACCATTTTTTTTATCATAGTTGTCCTTCCACACAGACTTTCATTCTTTTTCTTTGAAAATACACAACAAAAAGTGTTGAGTACTAGAAGCATATGTGCATATTTTTTTTAAGATGCAATAAATTTCTACGTGCTTTTTGTGGTAACTCATTATGTCATCTGGAGTTGCTTTTTCAAATTAGCCTGTCACTTAACAAGTCTTGATGAGTGTGTTGCTGTTAACATTTGTTGTTAATTAACAGTTTTAACAGCCTTCAGTCTGTACCTGCAACCAGTAAGCTTGTGGAAGAAGGAGTTTGATTTCATTTTCTATAGCTTGTTTGTAACAGAGTGCCAGCTACATCCTGTTTGCAGAGTTTATGTTGTTCGTGATCACGCTTGTCAGGAATTTTATTAAATTTGATGCAGTATATCACAGAGAAATGTGCAAACTAGGGTATTTTAGTTCTCTTGTCTAAAATATTTTGAGCAAATGTTTCTAGGCACCTTAATATTTGTGATCATAACTTAGTGAAGTCTGTTGCTGACATCACCAAGAACTGTCCTAGATACGGAAGGATATTGTAGCCCTTTCTTTATATGTCTCTTCGAGTCATTGCAGTGGTCTTGAAGCATGTGGTTCAGTGGCCAGTTTCAAAACAGGTAGGTGTTGTACCATTGCCCACAGCAACAGGCAGGACCCAGGATGGTCTTTCCAACTCTGTGTCCTGTACAGCAAAGCACAGTTCTGTGGAATTACAGCAGCTAGCTCAGTTTCAGTTAATAAGTGGGTTTGTTCAGTGCCAGTGCACTAGCAGTATTGTTTAGATTACTTGTCTTGCATAATTCGATGTGGGTGTTCAAAAGGCTCAACCTTTGTGAAAAATTTCAGAGATCTGCATCAGAACGTGGTTGGTTCCACCCATAAAGATGAGACTATACCTGTAGTAATAGCACAGTAGGCTAGTGTATTCAGACAGCATTTAAGTACATTAGTACTTTGTGTTTAACTTGTTTATCTGCAAATGTAAACTCTAACCGAAGAGTATTTCACTGAAATTTGCTGATGATTTGCACTGTGGTTTCCAAAACTGCAGTGGTACCCAACTTCTGCTCAAGACTCAAAAGTCTGAACTTCACCTGCTTAATTTAAAAAAAAAAAAAAAAAAAAACAACTCAGGTCCTCATATGCTAATATAGTAGCTTTAGGTCTATTTAAGTAGCTTTTTGTTGGATTGATCAGGCACCAATGATTACTTTCTAGATTAATCTTTACGATTTCACCTCTTCGTACTGTAGAAGTCAATCCAAATATAACTACCTCTGTTAAGATTTTTTTTGTGTGATTTCCACCGTAGTTGTGGTTGGGTTTCAGTCCTTAAAACGGTTCTGAAATACCTTGTGATTTTATGGTAACTGTATTTAAAATGAGCAGAGTTACGATTGGTGTACATAACAAATTATCTTAGTAACCAAAGTTACAAATAAAATGGTACGTAAATGTCATATCTCCCAACCCACTTCAGGCTGTTAAGACTGTTTTGTAATCAGTCAATTTAAAGGTGTCATTTCTCTATAAATCTTAGTAAGAGGACAGTGTTGCATGTGTTTCTTGAGGGCGTAGCTGCTTTCCTTAGTTTGTTGTTAGTCTGTGAAATGTAACCGAAGTTCCTTTAGGGCATGTAGCATCTTGTATTTTTCTGCTATAGAATACTGAACATCTACAGACCTTCATGAACTCTCTCGTAGAGATGTGAGTGTCCAACACTGAGGTTCAACAAAAGAATCATGTGGAATTGTTTTCATTTTATAGCTCTACTCAGAATTTAATGGTGTAGCTTCTCTGAATCGATGAGTTATTACTGTATTGTTAGCATACTTGAACCCAAGACGTGACAGCATGTGTAACGAGTTAATTTTTAGGTAGATCTTCCTTGTCCTCTGGTATCACAGCTTGAATCACACGGTGAACAATAAGCTGGTGCTAGCATTGTATTGGCACTTGGTTTGTCTCCTTCTAGGAGACTCGACGTTTCAAAATTATATCGTTACTTCTCAATAGCTGATGTTTTTGCTGGTATAGTACAGTAAATTAGAGTCTTTGAAACCTTGGTGTGGAGGATTTGTAGATTTGTCGACTTTCTGCATGTGCTACTTTGCATTTTTTCCCCTCTGCTTCCTGTTTCACTCGTGTTTTTTTCACTTACCATGTACATCCTCACTGGTGAGTGATGTGTTATGAGTATGCTCATAACACTTCCATATTTTTACCCTTGTATTGACATCTTTGACATCAAGTACTCATGCTATCAGCAATAGTAGTCTTGCATACTTGGCTCTGCTGTATTCACTTATCTCATATAGATATATATATATATACACACACACATGTATGTATGTATATGTAAATATGCATACTATCACCAGAATTAGTCTGGTACTAAGTGCAGAGCTTTCTAGTTCCATCAGTGGGGAGGTATCGCCCTGCCCCACATGCAGTGGATCTTGGTACACCTTGCTCTTGCAAAAGAGATGCATGGGTTTCATGATGAGTGGATGAAGAAGTTCCAGGAGGGGCACCTTCTCCTTCATGGACTGAAGGAGAAACTTCTAAGCAGACCTTTGCCTTCCACAGGATGATGTCTCCAAGGTGGTGGTGATACAGGCCGCAAATCAAGGCAGTAATGCAGAAAGAGGAGACTTATTCCTTACCCCTACCCACACACTGAGAACATGCACGTCATAACAGTTCCTTGAAACTCAGTGGGCTTTTTGTCCATACATTTGAATTTATGTATTTTTTTAAGAGGCTAATGCCCTAACCCTCTTTTGCTGGACCTGAAAAGATGCAAATGGTATTGCTGGTTGCTGAAGTGTATTATATTAATATCTATTGTTAATCATTATAGCTGACCTCTAACATGAAAGGATTGATATGCTTCTGCTAGCTACTCACCAACAAATCATCTTTTTTTATCAAATAGTCTCCCACTAAATTTGCCAAATTGCCAAACTTTTAAAAGTTTTTCTTCCTCATTAAAAAAAAAAAAAAGTCATGCTTAATTTATTGATGACTGATTGTTTTGTTGTTATTTTTTAAGAATGCTTTCTGCAGTGTGTAGAAGATGATTAATTTTGAATGTATAATTGATGCTCTTATCAAAGGATGTGTCCCAAATATGCTTGGGAAATGGGTAAGAGTACCTTCTTTTATATAAGGAAAAGTCTCACCTTTTCCAGAAGATAGGAAATCATTTTTAATTATCCATTAACATTTTGAGTAAAATGTCAGTGTTAACGACTATACATGGTGTGTAATTGAAACTGAAATGACCTGCTTAAAAAAAAAAGTGCAACATGCATTCTTTGCCACGTGTTCTGAAGTTTCTTCAAAAATTTCATGCTACTTAAAGCCACTTTTATGGAATTACTAGTCTTAAATTTTCCAAAATTTTAAGCTTTTACTAGCTTAAAGCTTTGTGAACATGGGACTTAATGGTAACTTCATTTAAAAAAAAAAAAAAAAAAGGTAGGGCTGGTAAATGGTCAGTTGCCATCTTACCGTCATTGTTTCAAAGAGTTGTGGAAGTTCTTTCCTGAACCCTATATATTATATATGCTGTTATATGGAATTTTACAAAATGTAAAGTGATGTTTTTATATGTGGGAGGTCGGATTATCCTCTGTTTTAACCTTCTGCTCTTGACCTGTATGTGATGAAAGTGCAGGGTTGCTGTATGAGTAAGACTCCAGGTCTTGGTAACTGACAAGAAAAGTTTTTAAAAAGTCAAGAAGGTAAAACCACTAATTTTACCAGGAAATTTCCTCAAAATAGAAGATCTATTGCAAACAGCTGTTATGGAATTGGCAAACTGAAAGCCCTTGACAACTGAGCATACATTTCAGGCTTGTCCACTTTTCTAGAAACGTGTGGAGCACTGGTTCTATTTAAAATGGTTCGTGTCTTGGGAATGTCAGTATTTAAAGGAGAGGCAGGTGTGCTCTTACTATACGCAAGCTGGTGGAGAACTTACTAGCCAGTGAAAGTAGCCATTCTTCTTTTCTTGGAAGTGCGTTGAATTTATTATGATGATCATGTGTCTAGTCACTCTCCAATTGGACATAGTTGGGTTCATTTGGATTACAAGTCTCTGTAAAACTACTCTGGATCCCTAGCAGCAGGTGGCTCAGAAATGTTTACGCATGTGGTTACAGGAGTGTATTTGAAGCTAACTGCTGGAATGTAACTGTTAGGATTAGCAGTTCAGGGTAGGCTGGGGATGGTATCTTCTTAAAATCAGTTCTTGCAGTTTTACCACAGCCTCTTGTTGCAGTATAATGCCACTGTCATCAGTAGTTTCTGCTTGCCTCTTCATTCCAATGTTGTTTACCATTCTACAGCTTCATCCCACTAGTTTCTTTGCTCTTGATTTTGAAACCTCTTGGATGCATCTTCACTCTCCCACTGCTGTCTGCTTTTGGTGAAGGTCTTAGTTTTGGCCTTAGTTTTTGGCCTTTTGGCCATCTGCTTCCTACATATAGCCTTTCATGGACGGTTTGAGTGTTCACTTTATCATCTCTTTCTGGAATCATCATTTATCTTCTGGGGATGATTCTTTTAGGTAGCAATGGAAAGTTGTTTTGAAATACAAATTCATTTGTGTAATATTGACAGGTGATATTGGAAACTATTACTATGGACAAGGGCATCCAATGAAGCCTCATAGGATCCGAATGACCCACAACTTGCTGCTAAATTATGGCTTATACAGAAAAATGGAAATTTACGTGAGTATAAGCGAAACATTATACTAAAACGTTTTCATTTTTTATAAAGGCTTTAAGTATTCTCACACAAATAGAGAAGTGGGAGTGGAAATAGAAAATAATTAGTGTATATAGAGCTGTCTTACTTAAAAATGAAGCACTGTTTTATAACTGGTGTCGACTGCTGATTGCTGTCCATCTCCAGAAGAAGTGAGATACAGCTTCAGTAGGAACTTTTATGAAACTTTTTATTTTCATGTTTGGGGTTGGGGTTAGAAGAATTTAGCAGACTCTAGTAAACCTTGCATTATGCAAAACAGTACTACTAGCAGTTTCACTATTTCCCCTGTCAGAGTAGACTATTTCTTTTGAGTTGTCTGTTTTAGTCGATTGTTAATCAGGGTACTGCTGCAAAAACAGTTATTAAAATAACTTGTTCTGTTATCAGCGACCCCACAAAGCAACTGCTGAGGAAATGACCAAGTACCATAGTGATGAATACATCAAATTTCTCCGATCAATAAGGCCTGACAATATGTCTGAGTACAGCAAGCAGATGCAGAGATGTAAGTGTCAATATTAGGTTAAATGTGCATTTGTGTATGTGCTTTAATGGTTAATGTTATTTAAAGCTAAATATTCACCTGTACAAAGGTAGAAACAGTAGCCTAATAATGTAAGTAGGTTAGAGAAATGCTGTAAGAGTAACACGGCTTTCTTTAGCTATACTAGTTTGGTGGACTTTCTGTTTAAAAGCATCTATACTCACAAAACTATTCATTAAGCTTATGAAAGAATTTACACATGCGCCTGTTCAGAGTGTATGTTGAATGTGGAATAATACTTCCTGTAGGTTTAGTGCACCAAGTTAGACTTTAGTCGTTAGCTGTTTGCAAAAATGTCTTAAATACTTTTCTTTAGCAAGATTTTACATTAAAAAATTGCTTATAGGGGAACAGAGAAATAATACAAAAAATAAAAGTGAAAATGTGGTCAGGTAAAGAAATGTGTTCAGGTAAAGTTGACTCACTCCTGTTAGAGGTGGTAAAAATTGGATGTTATTCAGATGTCACTTTTTCCATGAATTTATTGCTTGAATTTTAGAAATAAGCTGAAAGTACTATTAGAAGTGCAGCTTGACACTATTTCATTTTTTAATTGATATATTCTTACCTTTTTGCGGTGCCTCTTTCTCGACATATTTTTCCACACAGTTGTACATTTCTTAACATGCTGTTAATCAGCATATCTTCCAAAACATAAAAACAGTCTAATTTCTTTTTAATTCTTCATTTAAAAAAAAAAAGCTTCCCGTGGAAACAAAATAACTAAAACAGAACAGTGTGGAGTCATCTTAGATGATAAAGACCTTACCAATTGACTTCGATTATTAGAGGTGTGGGCAAGCTGTATGTGTGTTTCAATGTTTAAAATTTAACCTATCAAAAAAAGAAAGGGTTGTTGAAATGTGTTATGCATCTGTATGCATCATCCATGCTTTTAACAGCACTGTCGGAATGATGTTTTTGAAAAGTAATGCATTTCTTAAACAGTTAACGTTGGAGAAGATTGTCCTGTGTTTGATGGCCTGTTTGAGTTTTGTCAGCTATCAACTGGAGGCTCTGTTGGTAAGTATGGGTTGTTTGCCATATGTTTTGTAGCTTTACTAGTCTATGTCGGCAACTTAGAACTTTGATAGTATATTAGAAAGTGAAGCAAATACAAGTTTGTTTTATATAGAAACATGAAGATCAATAGTTAATTGTTCTGTCTGATATTTGACAATCTGTATCTTGGTATTGGTAAATGATTAAATCTATGATTAACTGTGAGATTTAATTATATTAATAATAATAATAATAAAAACAAATACATTTTCTGTAACAGATTTAAAGGCTTTCAGACATTTCTGACTGCATTTCCTTTCAATTCTGTGTGTCTTTTTACAGCTGGGGCGGTAAAATTGAACAGACAACAGACAGACATGGCTGTTAACTGGGCGGGAGGTCTTCACCATGCCAAGAAGTCAGAAGCATCTGGTTTCTGTTATGTTAATGATATTGTGCTTGCCATCCTTGAGTTACTGAAGTAAGTTTATGATGAGGAATAAAGATAAAATTATAGTGTCAAATTTGAGTATTTAAATGTTTGAAGATGTGGGTTGTAATGTCATTATTTCACTGAGTTTTCATAGCCTTTGGTGAACTTGTACGATGTCAATTGAGAAAACTCCAAACTGTCCATTTTGGCTCCAGTGAGAAGCCTAAACTAAAATACGGGCAAGCTGAAAAGATAGATATTTGGAGATAGTTTTGAAACACATACTTAGAAATACTTCTTTACACAGAAGATAGTGAACTTCTAGATCTTGCTAGTCTAGGAATGAGACAGAAAACAACAACAGATTAAAAAGGAAAAGACCACATAATCATGGACAAGAGTTCTGTAATTGAAAGTTAAAGAACCAAGAAGGAGTGCACCCTCTAAAACACCATATGCTGTAATTGTAGGTGGCAAACAAGTACTAGGGTAGCAGATTTCAGAAAATGGATAGGCTTGCTTGGTCTCTGTAAAAGTTGCCTCCTGTTGCTACTCATGGGGACAGTGGGCTAGATGATTGCTGGCCTGACCCTTTAGAGTAGTCATTATGCACTTAAATGTCACGTGTAGTGCTTGTAATTGTATACCGATTTGATTTTTCAATATGTCTGGTTGTTTCTTATAAGCCATTTTTACTAAACCAAACAAAAATATTCAAGGAAGATCATATGCTGAGCTTCCTTGGATTGTTACATGAGTTAATGTGGCTATTAACAAAATAGTGAAATAACAGCTGTGCTGCTGTGGTTGCAAAATAAAAAATGCTGAGAGAAGTAATGAAAAAGCTATCATAAAACTACCTTCAAACAGAAGTGCATCACTAAAATTTCAAATCATTAATATTATTATACTGTTTAATGGGACTATATCCCTTCTGATAACATAAATATTATTTATTTAACAAAATACACTCTGGGCATTTGACTGCTTGGGAATGTAGCATCTGAGTCTGCTGGTGAGGGGAAGTAGCTGTAACCAGGAAGTGATTCCAAGCATGGAAGAAATTGCTAAACGCATACACAAAAAATAAATATTAACTTATTAAAACATTCCTTTTAATCTGCATATATTTGGGATATGTCCCTATAGTCTAACAAAACCAGCATAATTTTCTGTGTTCCACACTTGATTTTTTTTTTTTACCTTAACATGTATGTGAAGGAAGGAAACTTTCAAATAGATGTGGGTTATATGGCCATGGGAAACTTTTTTTTGAAATCTTTTCTGACATCTTATTAAGAGAAAAATCTTAGAATGCCTGAAATTGTGGCTGCTCAGACTCAATCTATAGCATTATACAAAGCATGATGAAAATGTGTCTTCTGTTGCTGACACTTCGTGCTTCACTGAACAGCGTGGTATTTGAGGGATATTTACTGTTTCTGAAGCTCTGCGGCTTCAAACAACTGGCTTCTTTATCCCTCTCAAATAAAATGGTCTGCAACTTGCTGTATATAAGGAAATACTAAGCAGTAACATACTTTAATGCTAATAGTAAGTGCAATACAATTGGAAATAAGAACATAGAATATTCCAAGTTGGAAGGGACCCACAAGGATTGCGTAGTCCAACTCCTGGCTTCACACAGGACCACCCAAAAATCAGACCATGTGTTTGAGAGCCTGGTCCAAACACTTCTTGAATTCTGTGAGGCCCAGGGCTGTAACCGCTGCCGAGGGGAGCCTCTTGGTGAAGAACCTTTTTCTAACACCCAGCCTAGCTCTCCCCTGTCCCAGCTCCGTGCCGTTCTCTTGCATCCTGCCACTGTTTCCAGAGAGCAGAGCTCAGCACCTGCCCCTCTGCTCCCCTCATGAGGGAGCCGCAGGCTACTATGAGGCCTCCCCTCAGTCTCTTTCTCTGGGATGAACAAACCAAGGGGCCTCAGTTTTTTTCTCATAATCTTCCCTTTGAGACCCTTTACCATCTTTGTAGTCCTCCCTTGGACAGTCTCTTGTAGTAGTCTACTTATACTGTGATACCCAAACCTGCACACAGTACTTGAGTTGAAGCCACACCACAGCAGAGCGGGACAATCCCTTCCCTTAACTGGCTAGCAGTGCTCTGTTTGATGCACCCCAGGATATAGTTTGCCATTTGGGCTGCAAGGGAAGGACATACTCTTGACTCATATTCAACTTGCCGTTGACCAGAATCCCCAGATACCCTTCTGTGGGGCTGCTGTCTAACTTGTCTACTGGTCTGAATGTATAGCCAGGGGTTCCCATGTCCCTGGTGCAGAATCTGGTGCTTGCTCTTATTAAACTTCATGTTGTTGTTGACTGTCCAGCTTTCTAAATAGTCGAGATCTCTCTTTGAGGCCTCTCTATTCTGAAAGGAGTTAGTGGCTCCTCCCAATTTAGTACTGTTAGCAAACTTACTTATTATGACTTTGAATCCTGCATCTAAGTCGTTTAAGAAACTAGTAAAGAGAACATAACTATCTTTACAAGCTGCAGAGATGAGGAGCGCAAGTTGATGGAAAATAGGTATTGAAATAAACCCACAAAAAAAAATTATCGGACGTGGATTATGCCTGCTCATAGTACTACGCTTCTTGGAAAATTCTGGAGAAGCATCTAACATAAGGTGTTCTAGTGCAGAATATGTAGTCATTGAGAAAGCAGATGAATTTGCCCCTTTCACATATTGTTTAACATATCTAAACAACAGAAAGTGGTGTGAACAAGAAAACAAGATGTAATACTGAGTAGGACAACTCAGATGAATATTGAATACATTAGATACTTAACTGGCATGATTGGTACTTAAGTGGTACTTGGTTTTGATTCAGATAAATGTATTTTCACCATTATCCAAACTGTATTGATAATTCTGAGGGGTTATGGTAACTTCAACCAAAATGATCAAATCTAATAATCTGGGATGTGAGTGTTCTTTGGATTGTTTTTTCTTTTGGTTATGTTTTTCCTCATTTAGGTATCAATATATTACGAACATAGTGGGTAATGGTGATTTCTCATGCATAATTTTCTTTCTAGGTATCACCAAAGAGTGTTGTACATTGATATTGATATCCATCATGGTGATGGTGTTGAAGAAGCATTTTATACCACAGATCGTGTCATGACAGTATCATTCCATAAGTACGGTGAATATTTTCCGGGCACAGGGGACCTTAGGGTAAGGTTGAACCTAAAATTTCTTTAGGTGATAAATTCCCTCTTGCTCACTTCCTTGTAGATACTGCTTTAGTGCTAGGTTACAGTAATGATGTGCTATATTTGTAATTACAGTTTCTGCTTTTCAGTTCTTCACATATAGTGGAAAGTAGCAGTTTAGAGACCGCAAGTTTTAACATCTTATTTCAAATCTTAGAATACCTTCATGCTGGAGCTTTAATAGTCACAAACCTTCACTTGCAATGTGGAATTCAGTTTTATTTGCCTGTTAATATAGCTGGTTGATTTTTTGAAATATTTCTTATAATATAAAGTATGTTTTGAATTTTCACAATGCTCACTGCAGAAGAAGTGTAGCATGCTTCACAGATGATTATTTATTAAGCATTATGGCTAGCTTGATATAGGGAACAATGGCTCATGAAGCATTATCATTTAATCTGCTGGAGAGAACCTCTGATAAACTGAGTTAAAAAGAAGTTTACCTAGCATTTAAGGTTAATTTTAAGTAAGCTTTTCCTCGCATTAAACTAGCCCATTAGAACAGGAAGTTATTCCAGTTTGCCACTTGAGAAAGTATTTCGGGTATTAGGACTAATATATTCCTAGCTTCATACTTTTACATTCAACCTTTCCTTATTACAGCACTCCAAGGATAAGTCAATAAACAGGTACTAGAACTTTCTTAAAATAGTTTGTGCATACAGTTAGTAGTTTTTAGGAAATATATTAAAAACTTCAAAAAAGTGGATCTATAACAGAACTGTAAGAATGTGTTAACTGTTTCCCTACTATCTTCACATTGATTCAAGTGATGCAGGTGTGTGTTTATAGTAATATTCCCAGAATGTGTGCTCCACAGTGTGCTTATGATACCCAGAGGACATGGCAGTAAAAGAAAGTTGAGCTTTAAGTCAGTGGGGTGCTTTGTGTTCATTTCAGTTTGGTTGTTGGAGCTGAATGTTATTACAGTTGTTAGATTTCATTAAACTGCTTTCTAAATTGATTTAGGTAGTAATCAGATCGAGTGTTGTTCTTATGCATGTCATTTAACTTGACTGGCCACAAGGTGGTAGTGGTGCTTCAAGCAAAAAGCAGATCAGACCAGGATGTTTATAATGACAAGCTGTTGTTGCTGAATTTGGCAAGGTTTCTTTTTTTAAGAGTTAGATATCTTGGATTTTTAGAAACAGCACTTCCTGTTGACAGAGGAGTTTATGGATTCTTCACCTCGCCACACCCAGGACAAAGAATTAAAAAATACACATCTGAAATAGAAGAATGTCATAGGGGATAAAAATCGCAATGTCACTGGGATTTTTTGTAGCACAGTGTCAGCGACAAACAAGTACCTCAGGCATGGTAACTTCGAGTTCTGTGCTGCTAGCTAGTATTTTGAAATGAGCATTGTCTTCATACAGACTTCAGCAGGATTTATTGCAATGATTGCATCCTCACAGGAGAAGAAAAAAAATAGCTTTTTTTCCTCTCCAGAGCATGCAAAACTAATTGAGCTAAAGGAGACTGATTTTTGGGAAGGAGTAAATGTTCATTCTGGAGACCAGTATTATACTACTTGTTTTTGCTCAGCTTGATCTGTCTTAGCTGGTTATTTACATCAATTTTAACAGCCAAATCTTATCTTTGTTGTCAGTGGGCTCCATTTAGACTTGTTTCTGTAATTCTCGTTTGTAGATCAGTTTATGCTTATTCAATGCAGAAACAAATCATGCATGAATTGATAATCATGTGGTTGCAGATCACTGTAAATCAGATACATTGATGGAGGTTGCATTCATGTGTTCTAGTTCAGCTATGTTTATTTGTTTTATAGTGAAAGTGTTGTGCAAAAACTTCTAGTGTCTCTGGTATGTTATTTGACTTTCCACATGTCTTAGATGTAGGTATGACAAGATTTGTGGTACCTTTATGTCATAGGTCAGTAGTGCTAGATGGAGGCATTGATTCTGTGGTGCAATTTAATTCATTAATGAATGAGACAACTACCAATATGTTATATTGTTTCTTTAGTGTTTATATCTGGTATAACTAATACTAGTTACAAAGAAACATGTATTGTGTAGCTCTAGCTGGAGAGCAGTTACTCTGTTTAATGGGAAATCGTGTGAATATTCTGATTTCCTCTGTTTTAGATTCAGGTGGACTTAATCATTAATTTTGTATCTGGAAAGCAAGGTACTACTGTCACCTCAGAAACACTGACATCTGAAGGCCTAGATATAATTCTGGATTACTGTTACACTCCAAAGCAGTCAGAGACATGTTTATCAGGGGGTCTTCGTGTAATTTGCAATACCATGAAATGCTGTTACTCTGCTGCATTGTCGTCCCCCCCCACCGCCCCCAATGGTGGTTACTGGAAGTGGTTCATTACTGCTGCATTTGCTGCTAAAGAGGCTTTGTTCAGGAAGAAGAAGTCCATGACCATTTTCAATACTTATTGTTGAGAAATTTAGTATTTGTACTGCTGGGCTACCCTATTAGGGAATTGCAGTTTTTTCAAAGACATGGGGCCTCTTTATACAGGGTTGCTCTTTGATAATAGTGTACAGCCCAACTAAATATGTCGGATATTGCTGTCTTCCCGACTGTACCTCGATTAGTGGCAGAGAACTGTGCTGTGTAAAATGGATCAGTTTCTGTCATGTTTGGTGAAGATTAAAGGGAGGAAATGGGAATGTGTGGCAAGCGAAGATTTTCAGGGATTAAGCTGATTGTCAAAACAGAAGTGGAAAGATTTTGGGTTGATTCACTATTTATCTATTTTCAAAGACTTTTAATGCATTTGTTGTTCAAGAAAGCCAGTAAGATAGACTGTTGCAGTTGTTGCATTTACAACTAATGGAACTGAAAATAATCTGCAAGGTTGTTTTGTTTGTTTGTTTTTTCATTTTGTTTAAAAAGGCTTCATTTCTCAAAGGGAACCTGTAACTGACCTCTGATTTTTCTCTCTCATTTTGCTCCTGCCAGTTCTTCATCCTATGTTTGGAGCAGAGAATAGGTTTGGCAGGGTGCTTGAAACTAAATCTGATGTATAGCATCAAAAATGTGCATCTCACTTTGCTCTTTTCAGTTTTCTTGTTTGTTTTTGCTTAACTATTTTTACTGGGTTAAATTGATCTGTTTCAACTTTTTGTCTTAAGTCTTTGAATTAAAAAATCAAGAGTACTTCCTGCGAACTTGGTGTACAATTCTTACATTCCAAAATGATTGTATGGGAGAATGGGAATCAAGTAAGGTATTTTGCCACTTTTTTCCCCCCAGTGGACATGAATAATAGAACAAAATAGTTCAACATATTTGTATAGGCTTTTTTCATGATACTATTATGTGTTTCTATACTTGTAGTAAAGCATTTTTTATCTTTGCTCATAGGACATTGGTGCTGGAAAAGGCAAATACTATGCTGTCAACTTCCCAATGAGGGATGGTATAGATGATGAATCATATGGACAGATATTCAAACCAGTGAGTTTTTTTTAAAGCTCTTTGGAAGAATACCTATTTAATTTTTGTGGATTTATTTTCAGAATATGAATTAACATCTTTGTGTTTTATACTGATTATAGATTATATCCAAAGTAATGGAGATGTATCAGCCCAGTGCTGTGGTATTACAGTGTGGAGCAGATTCATTGTCTGGTGACAGGCTGGGATGCTTTAATCTTACTGTTAAAGGTGAGCAGAAAATTGTGCGTTAGTAACTTCTTTCCTAAGAAAAACTTACATTTTTATACTATTTTTCAACAAATTTGTATGATGAAGACAAGTCAGAAATCATTACTGTGATTAATCACTTCTTTCTTTACTATACAGAGATGGCCAAAAGAAACACAGAAGTTGACTCTTTCTTTCTATCCATCTAAAAAAGTTAAGAACCGTGGTTTTCCATGTTCTTTCTAGCCACTCAACTGATTCTCTTTCTTATATGCACAGGCTTACTGTAGCTTTTAAGTTGCGTCCTGAAATGACGGGATGATAACTGTAGTCCTACTGCAATACTTACTGTGACAGTCAGCTAACAAAACTAGTGGGTCACTTAGTAGGACTACTAAATGTTTAAAAAAAAAAAAAAAAAAAAATCTTGTTAGGCATAAAATAGGTGTTCCTGAAATGAGAATACTGATTGCATTGTTAAACTCATACTGATGTACATTTATATTGTTTTATACCAAGCCTTATGGTAACATTTATTTTTGTTAACTTTTGTAGAATTAATTGATTTTTAGTATTACTTACATTTCTATCTGAAGGCATGATTCTCAAAATTGGAATGAGGCATTAATTTAACAAACAAAATAAATATTAGTATTAATTATTTAAGTGAAAATGTTAAATATGTGTTGAATTGTCACTAAGCTTTGAATCCACCCTGTTTTAATCATTGATTTTCTGGATTTTGTTTTTATTTTCTTAATGAGGCAATTAGAGTTTTGTAGGCAACAAATGCAGTACAGTATCTGTTGGGTCTGCAGTGTTTCAGGGTTCTTTTCTTGATTTGCACCAGGTGGCAAAGCTACTTCAGTTGCCCATACAGCTCAGATTTTTTTTCATCTTACATATCTTGGAAACCAAGAGAGCTGCTGCCTCCTACAGATGCCTTTCAGTATGCTGTATCTACCTGGACTGTGTACTGTCTTGGCACCAGTTCACTCTGTAAGCAAGACTTAGCAACCTATAATACAGGTTCAAATTTAGAAGTAGAAAGGACCAAGTACTGATTTGCTTTTCTTCTTCCAACTTTGCTTTTAACTGGGAAATTGTCCCTAGATTTATCACTGTGTCTTTTCATAACTGATGTCAATGCAAAACATTCAAAGAGCATTTCAAAACTGCAGCAATAGGAGACCATCATACAAAGTTTCTGAAGACTGGGGTGGGTAATGTTCAATATATTTTGTACAATTCTTACATGTAGATCTTGACTTTTTGTGAGGTGGTGCTTAAATATAGGGGGAGACAGTTCTGTTTTACTTGAATCAATTCAGTTCTCAATAAGTATGACTGCATACATCTGATTAAATAACTCTTTACATAGAAAACACATTTTTTTCTTTAATAGGTATTTTGCATACATTGTCAAATCTTTTTTTCTTTGTGACAGGTCATGCTAAGTGTGTGGAAGTTGTAAAGACTTTTAACTTGCCATTGCTGATGTTAGGAGGAGGTGGATATACTATTCGCAACGTTGCTCGATGCTGGACATATGAAACTGCTGTTGCCTTAGATTGTGAAATTCCTAATGGTAAATATTAATCCCCCAAATAATGTTTTATTAAGAAGTAGTCATGGGAAGGTCTAAGTGAACAGATAGTAAATATTTCTATAACTAAGTGCAATACATCAGTTTAGAATAAACTATGTAGAAAGTTATTGTTAGGGTTTAGCCAATAACTTCAGAAGCATTTGCACTAAATAAACTTCAGGGTTTGGTGCTTTTTTATGCTTTAAAAGCTTTAAATGATTGCATCACTTTGTCATCTGTGTGATTGAATATATACTCGTGTTTTGATTGTGACAGCACAGACCTATGTAAGTTGGGTACCACAGACATGGTGTTCATAAGAAATCATTGAGTATGCAAGTGGCCGTTCTACCTAGTAAAGCATAACTGCATCTTCATTGTCTTTAACTTAAAAGTAACTACTTCATATCGACTTCAGCTCTTTGTCTTGATTTTGGCTACACAAGCTCTCCTAAAAGTTTTAAAGCCGAAAGAGCAATAGTAGGCTTCTTCTAAAGACTTCAATAGTGAAGTAATTTCTCTGAGGAAGATCCCCAAAGCTCCTGTGCTCCCTTCATTTCTGGCCAGATATGCTTCTGGACATGTTTTTGGAACTTTTTCTATAAAATCAATATTTGGACTGGTTTGTTGCATCAGTCATTGGCAGTTTTCATGTTGGACTGAAGCTTTTGCTGATAACCTCTTGATACACATGTCTCTTACTGGATTTATATCGTTTCCATCTGACTTCAGTGGAATGTTGCTGTCAGTGAGAAAATATGTAGATAACCCATTTCAAGATGTATATTTTACATCCTGTAATTCAATGTATATTCTACATCAACAGAAGGATTTGAAGAGATGCTATTTCCTTATCTTGGAAGTTTTAAAATTCACGTGTCCCCATCAACAGATAGATATATAGGATTTTTTATTTTTTTAACATTCCTCTAAACTTTGTGGATCTTAGCCATCTTTAATCTGTGCTGAGAACAAACAGTGAATTTCTAAATGTTGCAATAACAAATCTTCCCATCTCCTTTCTAACAAGATCCCTTATCCTGGAATAGTTATGAATGAAGAAGCAAGACAAAGGGTACATTAAGAAGTGGGTTTTGGTATCTTACTTCTTAAATGTTCTGTTTTTTTGCTGTTTTTGTCTTGTTACTTGGGAAAATATGGTCATATTTAATATAAAAAGCTACCAATTTCCTAGTATGAAGTGTTCATCTAGATCATTTTGGGAACTTAGATGTTCTAGTCAGGGGACAGGTTATCTGTGAAAATACCAGAAAGGTGTTGCGCGGGAGAGGGACAGGACAGGCATCTCTGAACTGCTGTACAAAAGTTAATGTGGGTATTGAACTAGCTGTGATGTTCAACCGATTAATGCATACCACATTTTACTAAAGGAATATTTTGACTTGGTCACGTATACCTTTCAAACTCGACTAACTTGATAGCTATAAATAATCATCAGTTATTTTCGAGAAGTAGCATTTTTAATTATACTATCAAATATATTTAAACATAATCTCAACATGTTTTCTAACATAATTACAGTTGCACTTTCTTTTGTTCTTTTTTGTACGTGTTTTACAAAAAAAGTTAAGTTCATGTATTGAATAATTTAGAGGAAAAACACTAAGCAGTGTGAGCAGTACTTAAAAGTATAGTTACTCACCTGAATACTTCAGATTTAGTAGTTCGCAAACTAAAATCTTGACGTAACTACTGTTGTATTTAAAATGTTTTAAATGGATCACGAATTGATCTTTTGTGTTTTGGTTTATAGAGTTGCCATACAATGATTACTTTGAGTATTTTGGACCAGATTTTAAGCTTCATATTAGTCCATCCAATATGACTAATCAGAATACACCAGAATATATGGAGAAGATCAAGTAAGTAGTGATTACCTTATCTGCTGAGTAGGTTCTGTGAATCACATTTCTCCAGAAGTTTTAGGTTTTACACAGGTTTAAAAGCTATGCACCTTTCTCTATTACACATTGAAAAAGTATTGAGCAGAAATGGCATTTTTCCCTTTTATCAGAAGAGGGACTTTAAATTAAAAGTCTGTGCCTATAAAAGCATGTATGCTTATGAAATTCGATGAATATAAATATGAAAACTTGAGACCCACTTTGGATTTTTATTTTTCTTACTTCTTCCAGCAACTAAAGAGATGACTGTTTTACTTGGCTTACTGTTATAATTTTGTAGAAAGTTTATCCTGTCAGGAAAGAAACTGGTGTGCACTGATGATTGGGATTTCAAATTCTCAGCTCCCTTGTCTAAACATGAACTGATTGTCATTCTTTGTAGCTGTCAGCTGTAAAAATAAAAAAGTCACATGTGAGCTCAGACATCCAAAACCGTGGAAAGATAGTGATGTGTGCAAGCAATTGAGGGACTGTGGTTCAACAAGTCTACAAGGTTTGAGAAATGCTCACTGCCAAACTATGGAGGGGGGGGTGTCTTTATCTGATACGTAGCTTATTCCTCACATAATGAAGGTTTGATTGTAAACTAATATTTTACTTAAGGACTTAAGGGATGTAGTAATACAAACATGCAATCAATTCTGTACTCAACTGATAAGAGAGAATTTGTTAACCTGAAGTACTCAGTTTACCATGGCTTGTCCCTGCTCTGAGTTTAAGAGGAAGAGCACCTCCTGAGTTAACACACTTAATAGGGCACAGTAATACTTTTGGTTAGTAACAATAGATGAATAAAGATGAAAAACTAGCAACTGTATAAGTTTGCCAAATTGCAGAGTTCACCAGCAGATAAAACACTAATTTTTGAAAGGGTTGCTGTATAGACTGTTGTTCATAATAAAAATATATACATCACAAATTAAAAATGAAAACCCATTTGATATGTACACTGTTGGAGAGGAGACACACCTCTATTTTATTGATTTGATTCTATAAAATTTCTCTACAGTAAGAGTGCTCCAGCTGTTCATCTGCCAGGATGCTTGCTGTATGTTGTGTATAGTTGAGGTTTCATGGTGTGAATAAGCTGCAAAAATGTGCTTACTCTTTAACACATCCCAGGCCTTGGATTGTGCATAAAGAGAGAATCTCACATCCTTGTGAGAGTACCCATAAGATGACCAATGACCCATTATTTTTCTCTATACTTGAATTCTTTGGAATGGTAGTTTCAAGTCCCAAGAGAAGTCCATTGTCCTTTCTGTTCCTGCACATGGCTCTTCAGTGTGAGGTCCGTTGCATCAGGTTGCTTAGACGGGAAAGAACAACTTTTTGTTCTCTCTGGAATATCCAATAAGTAATCTTATCCAGATGGATCACTTTTGACCCTGATGTCATTGCTGCACACAGTTTGGAAGTTTTCATACTTTAAGTCTCTAGCTTTCTTCAGAGGCTAGTTTATTATCCAACTTGATACTCTAGCCTCTTAATACTGTCACTGGGGTCCTCCCAGGTCAGGAGGACGTGGACTGATCTAGTAGAGACTGAAGACTGAAGTTGATTGCAACGTATGTTTAAATAGTTCAAAGAAAACGATGAAAAGAAAACTGGGTATTGATGATTTCTTAGGGATAGAAAGAGTGAATTTAAAGCAAAGCAGGTTAACATTGGTGCAGATTTTCAGAATTAAACACAGCATCCAAGGACATGCTGCTTCCACTTACTAATAACTTTCTTTGTCCCTTACTTCCAGGCAACGCTTGTTTGAAAACTTGCGCATGTTACCTCATGCACCTGGTGTACAGATGCAGGCCATTCCTGAAGATGCTGTTCATGAAGATAGTGGAGATGAGGATGGAGAAGATCCAGACAAACGCATTTCTAGTAAGAAATGTCATTACTCATAACAGGTTAAGTCCAAATAGTCATAGATTGAATTGTTCAGAACCTTAGTCCCAGTAGTGCAATACTGCAAGATTGACAGTTGGAGAACTTTTTTCCCCAGAGAAAAAAAACACTTGCCGTTGTTCTGCCAGTTGTTTTTTTTTTTTTAAACTGCATCTGTGTCCGAATGTGAACCTGTTAAGGGAGTCTAAAGAAGTGATTAAAGTGTTCAGGGTTTTGTATCGTAAGAAACAAGCTATTGTAAATCTAAAATACATGTACATACTCCAGACGTCTTGGATAAATTATAACTGAAGGATTTAGCCTCTAACTTGAGCTATTCGTGAAAAAAGGAAAGTGAGATAATGTGTTATTCAAAATTAAATTTGTCTGTTTGCTTTATTTATTGCCTGTGAGAAGTTTTCTGTACTTGTAGAGCAACCTTTTATTTTATTAATGTTATCTTTATGTAAAAAAATAAATTGTTCTTGAGTTCTGAGCTTCCTGATACATTTAACTTTTTAAGAAAGTGATTTAAGAACTGTCATTTAGTTTCCAGTATTTGAAATTCATTAGATGTGTTAAAATTATCCTCCCAATGTCTCTAAAGTTGCTTTCAGAAGTCATAATCTCCCAGTGTATATGCAAAGATGGTATTTTTTCCCTAACTTATTTCGTCACTGTTAAATGGTTATAGTATATTTTTACTGGTGCTTCTTTTAGGTCTGTTCTATTGTAATCAGACTTCATGCTTTTCTTTTTGTTTGATTAACTTCATAACTCTTGAATCCTAGTTCGAGCATCTGATAAGCGCATAGCCTGTGACGAAGAGTTTTCAGATTCTGAAGATGAAGGGGAGGGTGGACGACGAAATGTTGCAGATCATAAAAAAGGAGCAAAGAAAGCCAGGATAGAAGAAGACAAAAAAGAGACAGAGGACAAAAAAGCAGGTAGGATATCGTTGTGATTTTATCCTGTATTTTAGAACTGCGAATGTCAGCTCTGCTAGGAGAAAGATGCGTTCTCAATTAACAGTTAAATAGATGTTGAAATTATTTTTTCCGCATCGTATTTAAAGCATCTCTTTTAAATTTCATCAGTTTAAGGTGCAGCTATTCACACAGAAATAGTACTTTCAGTTAATAATTATTGTTGCTTCCACACAAGCTTGAAGTTTTAGAGCCAAGGGGGTTGTGTAGCTTAATGAAAACAGGGATAAAAAAGGTAGTCTTGCTTTATGTTAGACAAATAGTTTGTTTTCATAGAGCGAGCATGCTAGTTTTCTGCAACAAAAGCTGGATAGGTTTCTGGGGACAGTGTATTCCAAAAGATTTCTGACATTTCTAGAAAAAGGCTATATCTTAAGGCTACAAGACAACCAATCCCATGATGCTTAGGGGCAAATCCAGGCCTAATTACTGCATAACATTGTTATGGCCAGTCAAGAGAGACTTATCCTGAAATATTTTGCATGGCTTGGCACTGTGCTCAGCTCATCCCCTTAGATGGGTACATTTAATACTGTAGGTCGATGTGTAACCAGTTGTTTTTTTCCCCAAAGTTACAGGTGTATATATAAAAAGAATAACTTTGTCGTTCTTTTTTCTAAATCTTTGAAGTCTTCTTGTATCTTTTCTGTATGTTTCAACTCAAGTAATTTTTATTTTTAGATGTTAAGGAGGAGGATAAATCCAAGGACAGCAGTGGTGAAAAGACGGACACCAAAGGGTAAACTCTAATGATTAATATCATCTTTTGAGAGCATTTAGAAAATTTAAATTTTAAAATATTTGTTTACTTTCATTCCCTCATAAAATTAAAGATTTTAGACTTGTAACAGTAATAACTAAAAATGACATTTCTAGAACAGTTAATCTAAAAAAATTGCACAACTTAAGTTTGTTTTTGCTTTTATGCAGAGCAAAATCAGAACAGCTCAGCAACCCTTGAACAAAAGATAGCCTCACATCAGTTGCGGAACATAATACTAGAATTGGAGAATACCTAAAAGAAGAAAAGTTTTCGTATTGAGAGAGACTGCTGATTTCATTTTGTACTATTTGGCATGGACCGTATTTATTTTCAAACGGCTTTGTTCTGGTTTTTGGCAAGTTGTATTGTGAGTTTTCTAATTATGAGGCAGAAATTCCTTTCTTCACCATGCTTTATGTAATAGTATTTAAAATTGGATGTGAGTTATTATGTTAAATGTCTAAACTGATCTATTAAAGTAATTTGCCTTTCCTGAGCTGATTTTACCTTTTTTGTAATTTTATCTTTATTAAAAAAAAAATTGTACTTCGTTGTCTTTTGTCCGTCATTAAATCCACTAGCTACTCAAGGGTAAATGTAAATCTGCTTATTTTATATGGAGTTTCTCTCTTACTAGTTTAAGCAGACAGCTGGTGAACATTCAAGTTGAACTGCACTGCTTTCATTTACTCCGTGCATTTAAATGGCTCCTGCCTTGGGTGCCAACAAATGTACTAGAATATGAATACATGAGGTTTGAACAAGATGAATAAATGAGTGAAGAGATGTTAGAATAATATGGTTATGTGAACTTGCATTTTAATATAGAAATTTAAAACTACAATCAGATGCCTTGTACTGTTCAAGAACCTTTCCCAACCATCAGAATCAAAAGACTGGTTCAAAAAATGAACCAAAAGACTGGTTCATTTGCTATTCATAAAACTTATAACTCATTCTGTTTGTTTTGTTTGTTTGTTTTTTTACAGTCATGAGCATCATAAAACTTTGTCCCTGCTGAAATGTTTATACTTTCTCTTTTTTGTTGATTGATCACCTGGTTCTGGTGCCTTACTTGAAATGGAGACCTGAGTGCTCGCATTCTTTTTTTTTTTTTTTTCCCCTCTCTATCCACTGTAAGCTTTGTTTTCTAGATTTCAGAACAGTGAGCTCAGAAGCTTGCAGAGTTGCTTTTAATCTCTACTAGTTCTTGGATTAGTTGCTGTGGTCTTGTTGGGAGTGAAGGTTAAATGTGTGTGAATTAGTGGACAAGTGCAGTATTTAAGGAGAGAAAATACTTTTTATGAATTAGATTATAGGTGTCAGTAGATTCTTTTTTGCTAGATTGAGAACTTTACCCTGACAGTACTAGTGTGGTACAATGCTTTTTTGTTGTCTTTGAGGATAGTTAAGGTACAAATGCTCTAAGATCGTGTTCTTGATAAATGGTGCGTTTGCCTTTCTAATCTTACAGTTTCTCTCTAATCCCTCCCAGAACTGGATTAGATAACTTTTTTCTTAGTAATGTCAGTTGAAACAGCTTTTTTATCAACAGTAATTAAAGGAAGCCCCCTTTTGTGGATTGAAAAAAAAAAAAAGAAAAAAGACTTGATCTGCAGCTGACTTCCTGTGAGGATGGACAGTATTTGGGTGGGGGATGCTGCTGTGAAACTTAGTCTATTTGAGCTTTCAGTAGGTTGTACATGCTCTTCTGACACTTCTTAGAGCATCTGGAACTTTGGAGATGCTTTCTGAACCTGAAGAGGCTTATGGAGTGCTTGCATTTTTCTTTTCTTGATTGAGCCACTGGATTTGTACACGTGGGAGCACATGTATAGTCTCTTATGTGCATCTAATGCCAGCTAACTCTCTAGGTTAAAGAGGATAAAAGTTGGGTTTTGAGGCACTGTAAAAAGGTCACAGGATTGTACCAAGAGGGTGGGAAGAGATAGGTGACACCACAAGCATGCCCCAAAGTGTGTCAACTGATACTTGTAAGGAGCTGGGCACTGTTGTTACAGACGTTTTTACTTTATAGAATTGGAAGTAACATAGATATATTTGTATTATACATATGTCTTGGTATTTTCTGAGTTGATACAAGCCTTCTTGTCTGTTGCAGGATTCTTGTTCAAGTAACCTGTAGTCTCTGCCATTGTTATAAGTAGATCAAGAGCAATTCTTCATTATCTGGATTTCCCATATTTTTATTGAAAAAGTCCAAGCTTCTGGCTTTGACTCACTTCAGCACAAAGCAGCAAGATACAGTGACCTCAAGATATGAATGAAATCTAAGAACACTTGTGATAGTAACCTTCAACTAAGTAAAATATATATATATAAAATAACCTCTTTGCCTCATCCTCCATCACTTATGAAAAATGGTAATGCTACTAGGATTGATGGATGTTGCTATATCCAGCTGAGAACTGGTCAATCTATTATTAAAAGGAGATACAATACTAAACTATAAAACTTTCTCTTTAGGTAGCCTCACTACTTTGTCAACATTGCTTGAATTAACTATGCAAATTCTCTGAACACAGGTATTTGATTTTATTTTTCCCTTAAAAAAGCTGTTACTAACACTTTTACAACTTGCACACACTTACTCTGCAAGACTTGACTATCTCTAGTGCTCAGTGCTTATGACTGGAGGAGGGAAGCTTCTTCCTTTGGCCTTAAAGAACTGGTACATAATTCAAGTATAATTTGCTTTCAGCTTTACTCGTCTATGAAGTAATTTTGATTATTCTGAACAGTGACAGTCATCCAATTTCGTAAAAACCTGAAAGAGTAAAAATTGATTTTTTTGATAATGCTGTCTCTTGGTGCTGAAGATTTTTTCCATTTACTATTTCATTTATTACTGTTATTTCATTTGTTACTGATACCTCTATTCTTCTACATAGGATCTTGTAAAGCATTTGATATTGTCACTTCATAAGGAGTTTGTGAATGTGGCTTATCTTACAAGAGTTTGAGATAGTTGAGTATTTCTAAAATGCAGCATTCAGATATTTTACAGGCTCTTGTGTGTAAATAACTACTTTCTGCTTGGGCAATGATGAGATTGAAGTCATTCTTCGAAACACTTGTAGATCTTTGTACAGACTAGAAACAGGTTTTTGTGTTGTTAATTTATTTGGTCAACAGCAATGTAAATATAAACAAACGACAGTAGGAACGAACTGGGTTACTCTTGCTTCCAAGGCTTTTCTTTTTGGTGTTTTGCAGGACTTAAAAATGAAATACTACCTCTTTCCCTTGTTGTGTTTGTGAACCTATCTTAAGACAAAGTACAGTAAAGAAACTGAAACCGGCTTTGTAGGGTGAGCAGCCAGTTCTAATAGTACAGTATGGCTAATGTATTCTGAAAATAGCAAATATTTGAGGAATGCAGGAAATCAAAATTTAAGGAAGCTTCTCAAATTGATCTGTTTAAATGGAATAGGGCAAAAATTCTGACATAAGAGTGGTAATGCAGAGGTACTATTTAAACTAGAAGCCTTATATAGTGTTGTAAATCCATTTTATTATTAAATACGATACTTAGATGATAATTTCATAAAAATGTTAAACTGGCACCAGCCCTCAGACAAGCATCTATCCTTCGGAGTCAGTAGAAATACAGGAGGTTATGTGACAAACTAAATCAGAAAGACAATATAAACTAAAACAAGAGCCATTTCTTTGTATGGATGGGGGAAAGGTTGGGATTTTTTTTCATTTGGACTCCTTCAGTTCTCTTCCCCAAGTGACTCTGCAGGTGTTTGACTGGCCCTTCATGGAGGACCAGAGCAGAGTAGTCCTTTCCATTTAGCAGAAGCGTTATTCAAAATGGGCTTGAAGTTGTGGCCAGAGCATTGGATTTCTTTAACGCTTTGCATTTACGTATTTGCAAGCCCCACTGAAAATACACTTCATATATTTGCAGCTTCCCATTCTTTCAGTTACATTCTGAGAATCTGAGTTTCTGCATGGGCTTAAAACAAATCTGAACGGGAGGATGTTCAGAGTCCTGAATTTCCTTTGCTCAGTGCCTAGAATTAGCTGCTAACAAGTACGTAAAAGCTAGTGGCTTAAGATGCATATATATGATGTTGCTCTTTTTGGACAAATTTGCAATATTTACTGCAAAAAATGTATTTCAAAGGATTGATATATATAACATAGATACTGCAAACATCAGATACTATTCAGAACATAGCAGCAGAAAAGGTGCATATCAATCGTTACTAACAATGATATTTTATTCTAGTAATTTGTAATAATTACCTGTGTGTAAGGTTAAGACATCAAAATGGAAACTAATGGGTGGTCGTATTTGATCATATTATAATTCACTTTAGGTGAATGAAAATTGATTTCAATAAATATAACTGTAAATGCAAACATACCTGTCTGTTTTTGGGTATGGTAAGCACAACCTAGAACACTGTATTTGCGGAGAGAGATCAGGTATGCTACAGCCACCACCATTGTTCCCCATCCCACAGCAAGGAAGTACAATCTCTCTCTCACGTTGTATCTTATTTGACCAGCTCTCCTTCACTCTCTTTTAAGCGTCTTGCTTTTACACCTGAAAGTGGTACTTTAGCTTAGTAGGACTGTAAATGGGTGCAGCCATTTGAAAACATTGTCTTCTAAGTGGTAGTTTTGCTATTTCTGTAGTAAAAGAATTCTTGGAATTCTTTACCACTTTTTTTCCCTGGCAATTTGTGTCATTCTGTTTAGTCATCACTTCTGTGATGTGACAATGGCACAAGTAAAATATGAGCTTATTTATAAAGAGTTTATCTACCACACTCACCAGTTTAATTTAGTGAAGTGTTTAATACTTTTCAGTCTACCTCAGAGAATCCTGTATCCTTTTGAAATGACACTTACTGTAAGTAGATGACCTGGCAAAACTAGATATCAAAGCTGGATGACAGCAGGCAGAAATAAAGAACAACTTCCTAGGTTTAAAACTTGTATTGATAATAGTCTAGGCCTAATGTTTTCCAAGGCTGTGCTGCCAGAAAAGAAAATGGAGGGGGGGAGTAGGGCTGCAGGCAAGCTTTAAGTGATTCCATGTTGCAGTTGCCAAACCAGCTCCACATGGATAATGCATATGCTGAATTGCTCTTTGTCTTTTAAATCTATTTTAAAAACTTTCTTGATGTGATGCTGCTTGTGACAAGACTTGATTCTATAAAGTGCCCCAGAGATTTAACCATTGGAAGGAAAATTTCTGTATCATTGCAGATTGTATCATGATGGTGAATTAAGCCTAGCACAAAATTGACTCAATATTTCAAAAGCAGTTACTATTTTCTTTTTCTCCAGGCTAGCAAGCAATCGAAGACAGACAGATCAGCATTCTGGCTTGAAGTGAAGAGAAGATCAGAGTGAGTGAGAAGGGTTATGAGTCAGAATACCATTCTTTCGGGTGGCTGACAGGGACCCTGTTCAGTCTGGAAGGTTTTTAAACACAATAGCAATGTTCTTTTAACGTTTCTGCTTTAATACCTTTCTGAGGAGACCAAAATTATGAGGGAAATTTCTGACAGCTCAGATGGGAAGGAAGACAAATACTATGGATTTTTAAATGAAATCTTTCTGTGTTAACAGTCTTCGCTTTAACCTTTCATTCTGCGAATGAATGTGGGCATGCTTCCCTAATTGCATGACTGTGCACTGTTTTTTGGTTTGTTTCCTTTTCCTCCCTCTTATTCTACTCTTTGGCAGTGTTGTTTTCATTCCATGGTTAGTGACTGGTAACAGTCTACAGGAATAGACAGTGCTGCTGTAAGACGTTAGGAGCTCACTACCGTGTGTATGCATGGAGCATGAAAAAAGCAGTGCCTTAGTAGCTTGTGCTGAGATGACAGCTTTGTGTTCTGCAGAAGTAAGGACCTGTGGTGTGTGTGCGTGACTTACAGGACAAGGAAGAAGCTCCATTATAAGACTGCTGCCTTGTACAGTAAAGATGTCTTGTACATGGTACCTTCCAAACAGCTTGTTCAGCTTCCAGTAGCAGTCTAAAAGGAATGGTAAGGGGTCTCATTTTTAACCTTATTTGAAATATCTCTTGAAAGCCCTTGCTTACCCCTCTCAGGCAGATGTTTCTTAGCATGGACTGCACACAGGGTGCAGTTCTACGATGTCCATAAGCACCTGAACTGATTTTGTTTAGAATTCCCCTTTGTTCTTCACATATGAGAACAGCCCATGCCTAAAGCTATGTGTATTAGAGAGAAGGGGAGAGGAAATGTAACTGTGGAGTAGGTCTGGATAGTGGGGAAAAAATCAATCCCTGATTCCTGTAAAGTTTGACAAAGGCATTTTTCTGTTGTTTACCTTACCAGATGTTTCCTATTCCCAGTTGAATGGTGTCCTCAGCCTTCAAATTATAGGTCACATTTAAGTGATGAACTATTTTCAGTGCCTAATCTGAAAGGCCCATTTGGGATTTGATGTTCAGAGGCAGATAAACAGCAGTTCTGCAAATCAGCACCTCCAAAGGAAAACTGCTGTGGAGAGCCTGAACATCTTGTGGTTTTAAAAGTGATGAACTGAAATTTTGGAGCATGAGTTAAGCCCTTATGTGACAGCAACAGTGATTAATTACTGCGTATATGCCTCTTTTGGGTTCTCCATGCTGCAGAAAGGCATGTAAAATTTCTTTACAAGCTTCTATTTTAATATTAAAAAATATTTCCAATACTTTTACAAGTCCACTTCAGCATGGGGGTTTGGGTTTGGTTTGTTTTCTCAGTTTGCTAAACTGTCTTCTGAGCGTGAGCTGGGAGACCCATATTGCAGGTCTTGGCACGTCCCTGTGGCGTTTGTTGTACTGTGTGTGCCTGGGCATGCTACTGAGGAGCAGCAGAGCATGATACCGTGACTGGTATGGCTTTGTGTTTTTTTTTTATGCCAAGCAACACAACCCTGAGCAAATGGTTAGGGTAGCTCCTGCAGGGACAAGGGTTGAGAGACACCCCAATGAAAGGTGTGTCTCTTGTAACAAGCTAGATTGAAACAACCTTGCTTAGCTTCCAGTACTAATCTTGCCAGGACAGAGTTCAGCTCAGGTTCATTTCAAATTAGGTCTCGGGTAGGCTGAGTTTGTGTGACTAAAACAATGCTTTTCAGGTGCTGACTGAGTGCATTCCGGCAGCTAGGAGCTGAACTCAAGCTTTAAGACTGAAACTACGGTAGGTGAAGGGCAGGAGTTGGATACTAGGGAAACTTGCTGCTGCTGCTCATATCAGAGGATGCACCAATGGGACACTCACTGTTAATCCTGGAGATCATGCTTTACCAAAGCCTCCTTCTCCCCCACACTACTCATCTGTGTTTGTTTGAAAACAAGCAGGTCCTGCCTGTTCAGTCCTAACAGTGGCGTTTCCTACTTGAGACCTCCAGCAAGAGGATATGGGATTTGCCAGGAATACTGAATCCTTCAAGAAGGGGCTTTAAGCAAGGTATTTACCGTTTCAGATGTTGCAGGATTTGATGGGGTATGCTTTTCTGTTCCCTTTCTTTCAGTTTATGACTTCTGTTTGTGGGGAGCACCCATCTTAGTTCTGTGTGCACTCTTTTTTTGTGCCAGCCATTGGGCACAAGAAAGCAGAGCTTGGAAGCAGTTTTGGGAAATGGGCATCCTTGCTTCTGAGGGGGTGAGAACCAGCGAAAGGGAAATAGGGGGCTCCACCTCTTCCCTTATTCCTGTGCCAAAAGTGATGTGGGAGTTTGTTACGCTGTCCCCCTTGCAGGGATGTGGCCTCCAGGACAAACAGAAGAGGTATGACCTCACTCAGCTGTACTCCCTCACAATGAAATACCGTAAACAAGGACTGCCTGTACATGATACTTCTCATTAATCTAAACATAGCTAAAAAAAAAGATGTGCAAGGCCCTCTAGAAACTGTTCAGCAAAACATCAGAGCCAAAAGCCTCATTAGCAAGGTCTTAACTAATATGTTTATGATTTTGAAAAGAAGATCAGAAAATACTCAGTGAAGAAGTCATGCAGCCTTTTTCCTTAACTACTGAATGGTCATTAAAATCATAGTTGCCCTGTTTAAAGAATTGCAAGTGTATTTCTCAAGGTGACTAAGCTAAAATGCATTCACAGCATCCCTATGCCATTCCTGTCAAGTAACACCAGCTGCAGAGAGCGAGCACTGGATGAGTTTTGCTGTCAATAGTGTCAGCTCAAGCATTGCTTTCTCTGCTTATTTTTCTCTTGACCTCACACCTATTCACTTGTGCTGGTAACCCAGTCAAAAGTTGACATAACAGGCTTGATTGCTCTGGGACTTGGAATAACTCCGCAAAAAGCTTTGCAATCTCATTCACTTGTGAGGTGGCACAGCATCAGCGGGAAGAAACAGAGATCACTCAGTGCTGGGTGAAGGGCTTTTCAAAACAGTTTTTCTTCAGTGTTATTTCACTTTGTTTCTTATAGGGCTCATTTTTCAGTGTACAAATTAGATCAATTTAAAAGCAGTATTATGAAGGTATTCCATATTGAACGTGTCTGGTCTATTCAGTGTTAACGTTCAAGCAGTGAATAAACTAGTCCTTTCTTGATGAGACAACTGCACAATATTATCAAAATCTTAAAAGAAGAAGAGTTCCCAATTAATAGAAGCCTCAGGACTTTGATGCTTCACTCCTGCTGTGATCCTAGGCTGCCACTCTAGCAAGGACATCTTGTTAAGAGAGTGATAAAAATTTGACTGTGTTTCATGGTAAAATCTTACAACATTTAATAAAAATATATGCCTATCTACAAAATACTTTGTCTTGTTTGATTTCTTCCCTATTTTACCTCTTTTTCCTTTTGTCCACATTCTCCAAACCTAGGAAGTGAGGCTAGTGAATGCTGGTGTGTATTACCCATGCTCATTGATGTACTTGGCATGCAAACTGCTGTTATAAACTGCGGTTGTGGTCCTGCTACTATGCGTAGTCCTGTTTATTGTTTCACTTTTGTCTGAAGTTGTGTTACAGACAGAGGGTTTGTTTGTGAATTCCTTCTTGAGATCTGTAGGGGGTGGGGGCTCAGCGTGTTATTTATCTGCCAGAAATGCTTGGACACATCCTTCAAATGTTCTATTGTCTTAGGCTTCTTGCAGCTGCTTTATGATTTTTTTTCCTACCTCTACTTTCACTATTTACTGTGTTGTGTTTTTCTTTCTTTCTTTCTTTCTGATTCATTATGGAATGTCAATTTAACACTCATGTAGACCACACGGAATTATTTACTAATAAATGTAAACTCCCTTCCTAGACGAGGTACTGCTTTATTAAACTTGATGAGATGACCTGGCAATTTGTGTACTTCTCACAGAGCTGTTATGAATTAGGTATATTCAATTCCTTTCTTTCATTGATAAAGAACAAGGAGACACCAGTTATCAAATCCTAATCCAGTACAAATTAAAAATAGTATTTTATTGATATTTTCCACCTCCTATCTCTTATTTTTTTATACCACCACTGGGTCTCCTTTTTATGATCTGAAGCAGACAATGAATAAATATCCTAATGAAGATATCTATCAACATGGCAAATGCCAAATATTGAAAGAGCATGCGTACTACAGGGTAAAATATTAGCAACTCATACATTCAAGTTGACCACTATCCTTTAATGCCAGTATGCTCTGTGCTACTTGAAAGCAGCATACTGAGAAATAAGTCACTTCTGTTAACCCCACCGTCTCTAAACAAATCTGGCAGTTATACTACAGCGTTACTGAGATGGAAGAAGAACACCTTGGTTTATACCTGGTTAGAAATGCATTTTGGAAATTTTAAAAAGCCTGCTTTAGACTATATGAACCTTTCCCCCCGCGAGCCCCTGAGATCACCAATCATCTGGAAAAGTCCTAATCAAATAACAGGATAGATAACTGTGGAATAATGATCTACATATGTGTTCTGGATCCATTAATTGGAATACTGGAGTGAAGATGTAATTCATGGATGCTGCAAAAATGTATTAATAAAGAATGCTCTTCCAACTATGTAAACTTCTATCAGGTAAACTTTTCCTTTTTGCTCAGCAGCTGTGCAATTGTGTTCTGCGTAGGATAACTGAGGGTTGTGTGGGTAAAATTGACCCAAGTGTTGTGAATTTTAGCATCACTGCACCTAAATTTTGATTGCTTGGAAGAATCCAGATCTTTAGTGTTGTTCCTAAATTTTTTTGTGACATAAGTGAGGCAATTATACTGGAAACCCACTGAACATATAGTTACTTAAAATAAGCCATAATGAAAGTTGATGTGTGTTTTAAACTATTTTTCATGCATCTTTTGGCAGATGCACACTGAGAGGTGCTCCATTTCCCTCCAGTTTCTCTACTCTGAACCTGCCAAAAGTAGGTACCTGAGTCTTGATTTAAAAAAAAAAAAAAAAACAAAAAAAAAACTTCCCTTTATGCAGTCACAGCTGTATGACAGAAGCTTGAGTTCTCCTAGGAAAAAGATATAGTTTGATGTATTTTTGGGTGAGTTACCTAATTGCTGATCCATAAAAGGAAAAATGCCCTGTGGGTGTCCACATAAGGCTAAAGGCACTCTTAAAACAAGCAGAGGAACACCTGTCAGGCTCTTGGGTATACGCTGTCCCTGAATGTGCTCCACAAACTTGAGTTCTGAAACCCATTGTGCTTCTGCACTGTAGTGTTTGCAAGACTAGATGTTATGTTATCATGGACTTCGATAGAATAGCAACAGTGTATGACAAAACATTTCATATATTCTGTCTGTATTATTGCCACTGCCTCCCTCCTCAGCATCTTATATGGTATTTTATGTAATGGAGCTATCTCATCACAAAGGTTCATATGTGGAGCTCGTATGGTGGTGGTATGTAGGCAATGCAGAACATGGATAGGTACTGTTCTCCAGTATCTTCAGGCATCACCTGTGAAGCAAACATGCTGGACATGCTTCATATCAGACTGTAAATTTGTCTAGAAGGGATAAGGACCACGGACATGGAAATTGTTGAAGGGCTCTAAGTATGTAAGCATCACGTCCTGGAGTGAGGAAAAGGACATTTCTGAACTGTCTTTGGAAATAGATGCATGATTGTGTTAGATTGTTTTCCTCTTAGTGAAATTCTGATGAAGGACAGGATTTGTTCAGTGAAGAACCATATATGTGGATAATCTGTATTTAGCTGTAACAGCGCTATTTCCATGTATCTGTGCATCTTTGTTGGTGCTCCATTGCACAGTTGATGTGATCTTTCAGTTCATTTTTTGTACCAGAAAGAGAGGGCTTAGCTGTTTAACATGCTTAAACTGACATTTAAAAACTAGTAAAAATAAATAAATAAATAAATAATCTGCTTCTAAACATTATTGTAGTAGTTCTTTCAATAAAATTCATAATCCCCCTTTTCTCATGCTAGGAACCACTGTGATGAAGGAAACACATTATTTCAAGACTTTTAACCTAGTGTTGGAGCAAGGCAGAGCAACCAGTTAATTAAATTATCTGTGCCATCTGACTCAGTAGGTTAGATCCACATGAAGGGCACATGTATAATTTTAGCATGCAGGATGTTCTGCATTAACCCATCACAGTGTTTCCAGGTAACTATCCATTTAAAAATAAATCATTCAAAATTAAGTAGCTAGGTAATACAGAAACTACAGCAAAACATCTTGTAAAAGGATGGGCAGAGATGCTGAGGAAGTGCCTCATTCAGGAAGCAGTGGTAAAAGCACATTGAACAAAAGTCACTGGGGAAACTTCTTGGTTGATATACAAAAGCCCAGCTATGCTGCTATCAGACCTATTGAATCCTTGCTGTTACTATACAGCGTTCTGTACAGCATTCACAAGAGAAGGTATACTAACACATTTTCTCACTGTGTAATTGTTTACTTTCATATATAGACCTTTATCACTTCGACAGCAGAGCTTGTTATTCTCCAAATAGCAGAGCTTTGCTATTCTCCAAAGAAGATAGCAAAGCTGTATCAGTCAAGGTTTTCAGTGGGCAGAGAATATTCTGCCACACGCGTTCTTCAACGTCAGGTCAAGCCCACCCTCCCTACATCCCTGGTGCATTATGCACTAATTCTGTGCCATCAATCAGCAAATGTGTTTGATTCAGGTATCAGTTCTGTCTCCTGAACGTGTATAATAGTCTTTTTTTTTTTTTCTTTGCATAAGTGAGATATTTTCAACAAATGCGCACCCTTGTAAGGCTGCTAGCAGGCCTTTTTTTTTTTTTTTTAAATAATTGATATTTCTTAATATAAGACTGGATTTAGATTTGGATGCAGATAAATTCTGAAACACTTTCAGAATGTTTTAGCCTTCATGGAATTAGTGTTTTGTCTAAGAAACACTCAGTACCTGAAATGGCTTGTATGTGTAGATACCATTTTCCTGTTGTACTGAAGTAAGGCTGCGGATGTGTGTATATGTGTTGGTCATGCTGCATATCCCACAATTACCTTTAGTTTTACACTTGAGCTTGAGCTAGGTAGATTCTGAACAAATATTCACCAATCTACACAAGGTGTATATCCTCTGTGTTATGGAAGAATGTCCTGTATACGTTGTTAGGCTATGGTTAACACTAAATTCACCGTATCTGTGGGTAGTATCATTCTTTCTATCAGTGGTGCCGCTAGTGGGTTCCTTTCTCTCTGTAGGAGTCTTTGCAAATAACTCAGAGCTCTAAAAATGTTAAAGCCTCTAGCTGTCCCCTGCATCTGCAACGTGCGTTTCTCCCTCTTCAAAACCAATTTATGTTAGTAAATCTTAAAGTCTTGGTACAGTCCCAAAAAACATCACTTTTACTTGTCTATTTTTTTTTCTTTGGTTGGTGGTTATAATTCTTTAAACCTTTGGCATTCTGGGCTTTGCCAATCTATCTGAGGCTGTCTGTTGTTCCCTGCCAAACAAAATAGAATATCCTTCTTTATAGCCTGCTGACTTAGCACATGCTGTATTTTACCTTCTGCAGCCTTGCATGGGAAATGAGGATTTTTGGAAGACCCAAGTTTTCTTTAACTTCATACATGTATACCCAGATCCTGATAATCATTCTGTAGTGTTACAGAAATAGCACATCCTCAATCAGGTTCATTGACTGAGCTTAAAAGTAGAGAGTCCGTGGAGTTCCGTATGTATTGTGCTATATTAGCAGGAAGAAACTCAGTTCTATGGAATTTTAAGGTGTGGTTCTTAAGATGATGACTTTGCTTTTGGGGCCAATTGAATATCTCCACAACTTTGTTTCTTTCTGTTGTTAGTGTTTGTTCTTGAAAGAAACATTAGTGCTGTGAGACTGATGTGTTAAAACATGACCTATATTTGATGTTTTCTGTGTAATATTTGATTTATTTTCAGGGCACATCACACTCTGCAGTCACAGCATTCTGATGTCCATATTTATAACCTCCTCTTAAGCAACAGAATCCAGAATTCTGTTATGAAAACTTTTCTGTTCTTTTTCACTTTTTTTCATTCCCCCCCCAGTTTCTTCTTGCTTTGGAGCCGAATATTTTCAGGCTTTTGGCAATCTCAGCAAACTTCTACTTGCCGTTTCAAAAGGATCAGTTAGACATATAAGAAGTTACAGATTTCAGACCTCTGTACAAAACAAAACTTTTTTTTTTTTCTCATTGCAGATACCATGACCTGCTAGACTTATCCAGTCTCCCAGTCCTTACTTAAACTCTTAGATCTGTCAACTGTTTCCAGATAATGTTATTTATTTATTTAACCCTGTTCTAGCTGCAAAGTAGGCTTTTCAGAGTTAGAATAGGATAAAGCTTTTCAGGCCTTAACCCCAACATATTTTATTAAGAATCAACTGAAACCATTTGGAGCACTTGCAAAATTAAAATTATGTAGAGTAGTAAATATTACCTTAAAAAAAAATTATATATATATATATATATATATATATTTGTAGCAAGCTAACTACCATTAAATAAAGTTTGAACCCCAAAATAAACCTGATTTAGCAGTATGTGTTGCATTTATAATGTCATAACGTCAAGAAAAAGTAATTGTATTTGTCTGTTTTTAAGACTGATTTATAAACACACATACACACACACATGGATTTATATATTCACTTTGATTAGTGAAAGGAAAAAAAAAAAAAAAAAAAAAAGGTAATCTTCAACACAACTCTGCTGCCAGTGCTGGTGTGGAAGGCTGTAGACTTGTCTCCCCTTTCCCTCCAGGTCTGGGGTCAATCCTGGTTCTCTTCTCTTAATTAAGATTAGGACAGGTCTCTGTTCTAATCAGGTATATGGGGATCTCTATGAGGGCAAGTATAATGGAATATTTTATTCAAGATATGAATATATGGATAGTGTGTATATGGTAATCCAAGAGGTTTAGGTATATGGGAATATCTATGCAGCTGCTCCTGGGTTTTGAGATGGTGTTGAGCTGGCCTGCTTCTCATATGAAGGGCAGACACGTGAATAAATATTACTTGGTTTCTACATAGTATGTAATCTTGATTTGACAACTGAAAATCTCTGTCCGTATCCACAGCAGGATCTTCCCTTGAAGAGAGAAAGGAATGTTTGTATGCCTAAGTACATAATCTTACAGTTACATTAGCAATTAGCCACCTTTAAGAAAAATAAGAGAATCTCACAGGGGAGGGGCAAAAATCATTTGAAATAAGCTCTGTGAAAGAAACCTGAATAGTCCACTGAGATCTGTTTAAAGTGCATTTGTTTATCCTAAGGATAATTCATTGGATGGATTTAATATTTCTAAGTGCAGTAAGACTTTGAGTTTTATAATGCTGAAGTAGATCATATTATTTTTTCTAGCAAAAGAAAGGGGAAAAAGATGAATGTAAATCTCAGCCTTGTCTTGAATATTAAAAATCACATCTGGAAAATAGTGAATACAGAAGAAATATTTAGTTCATCATTATGCTCTTCAAGAGAGTGTAATTTGTTGATCTGTACTTCTGGAAGTATGCTGGCTTTTTGGGATGGAAAGATAAAAGATACTAAGAGTAAGGGATACTTCAGTAATGCAAGTATCAAAAATAGTATGGTCAGGAATCTGAATGTCTCTTCTTGATTAAAATACCAACAAAGCACAAGCCTAAGTACTGGAAATAGTTTAACAGCTTAAAGAAAGGTGCCAAGAAAGATATACTTGAATAGATGTCAGGAAATATGTAAATAACCATAACTGCAGTAGCCTTCATGCATAACTAAGGGCAAATTAAAAATGTGCTATATCAGTCTGTTCTGAGGATTTAACCCCTGAATGTGCAGTGATGCAGTCCTGCCCATGGTGGCCACAGTTATCTTCATAGCATGCTTGGTGAAATTCAAGGTGCTGGAGATAACCTTAATCAGCACATCTCTTCACTGAGTTCTCAAAATGCTTCATGATGCTGCAGCAGGTCAAGAGGTAGATAGGAGTCTTGATGATGCACTGTGGTGCCAACCAGTGTTGTGGTACTGGTTGGCACCTGATTTTTTTGAGATCAGATGTGATGGAAGTAGTTCTCGACCTTTCAGTTCCAAGGTGACTCCTGTGGATGCCAATTAGTGCAGTGTTGGGTCTGTGATTTCCTAACTGATCAATGGTTTGTTGAGTCTTCCTTGGTGTAGATTCATCCTGTGTATTCTTGCTATATAAGACGGTGGTCTTCCCGTTGACATGCAGACAGATCAGTAACGTTATTCTTGGAAAAGTCATGCAAACGCTATGTCCCTGTTGTTGCAAAATACATCCCAACATTATGTGCCTGTTATTTGAAAAAGCAGTAACTTTCTGAACTTGGTCTTTTTCTGTCACTTGAAATAATATTGAAGTTGTAAACAAGTTCTCTCTCACATCAGTGTGTGAGAGAACACATGGGAAAAGCACATGAACATGTTTCCCATTAATTAAAACATACCCCAAATTCCAGAAAACAATAAACTAATAAAAATCAAATGATAGTGTGATAGTCCCTTACAAACAAATCATGAGTCTGAAATGTGAAGAGTAAAAAATGAAGTTCTTAGAAAAAAAATAAAATTTTCAAACTAATTTATCCCTTGGAAAGGAGAATTATACTAAATGTGCGGAATTTTTATAAAATACTGAATGCATTTACTTCCTCTGCTTGTTTCAATTGAATCAAATCTACTACAGAGATACCTTTATCCACCTGATCATTGCTTGGGTTAGGACTTGTGAGACAAGCACTCCTAAATTCTGATATGAATCTGTGCGATAGTGCTAGAGTTGAAAAGGAGATGACACAAAAATGTGAATGTTTGCAGAAATTCCCATTGTGTTTCTTTGTATATAAGCAGATGGTTTAAGTCTCTTAATTACTACATTTCTTCAGGGAGAAATATTCCCTTTCTGCTGGAGGCAAAAGTGCCTAGTATTCAGCAGTGCTGAGTAGCTTAATGCTAACCATACACCCATACTTTAGATGAGCCATTACCTTATCTGTCTTCTAATTTCTAGGAGTATTCAGTGTAAAGGTATTCTCACAGAAAGTAGTGAGAAATGCGTGACATCCTGCATTCATCCTGCAAATAATTAGAAGTTTCAGGCCTGTAAATTGAGCACGATGCAGACTGAAGTTAGCTCTCCTGATGGAACTGGAGTACGTTTATTTTCTTCTTTTGACATTAGTCTACTTTATGCAGAGCACGTAAGTACTCTTTGGAACAAGGCTGAAATCCAAGTTGCCCTGAGGTGTTCAGTAACCAGCAGGCTCTCTCTGAGCTGCATCTGAGTTCATCTATGCATCTGAGCACATGTATTGTAATTGCTTCACCTGCAAAACAGGGACTGTAGTGGTTAGACATATACAGTGAGAATGCTGGTTATTTATTGTCTACATAAAAAGGCTTTCATACCTCATAATTGCCAAATCAGTGATAATTTTATTCGTAAAGATCTTTAAGCATAAAAGAAGAATATACATATGACACTGAGTGAGGAATTACAGATAAATCGGTATTAAAGTTAATGAGCCCAATTAGTTTCTTATACTGATTAAAATCTAGAAAAACAACTTGAAAATCCAATGACACTATTATTTGGCATTATAATATGCCAGGCCACATAGCTGCAAGGAAACTGAATTGTTACCATTGACTGGCTGTCAAACTGTCTCAAAGGGGTGACAGAATTGATTCATTATTTTCTTTTCAAAAGCATAAAATATAATAATTGATTATTACAGATTTCCCCTTCAGGCGCTATCCTCAGTGTTTATGAAATAACACAGAGTTTGTAGAAAAGCTTACAGCATCAATAGTTCTTTATAATTTCCCAAGAGTTTACAATATTCACACTTTAAAGAGCTTGTCACTGTTCTTCTTTTATTTATGTAAGGAGAAACAAACATTTAAACTGTATACACATACTCTGTTATAGGCATTCTCCAACAGAGGCTTTATTTTTATTATTTCTTTTATTTTTTCCCTGAATAAAGGCTGTCTACATGTAGGTGACAAGAAATGTTGTCTATCTCTGCAAAGCATCAGAGGGCCATTTCAAAGATTTCAGTACCTATGAAGGTTGTCTTACTTTTGCCTTTCAAAGTGTGTGTGAAAATGAAGACTGAGTCAGACTATAAGGAGCTTTTCCATCCTCTTTTTGCTCCCCACCCCACTCATACACATTAAAGAGCCCTTATTCTGTTTTCTCATGGAAATAGAGGAAAGTGGTGTTACCCTAAAATAAGCACTTGTAGGTAGAATCCTGTTACCCTGAGCCCCAAGAACTACAAATGCCAGTTAAGCATCAGGAAACTCAAGAGAATAGCAAGTTAATGTACATACAAACATCCAAAATATGTATATGCGTAGTAGTTATCATTCAATAACAAAGGTTTGGGTTTCAGTTTAAAAAAAACTCAATGTCTGTCCTGGAGAAGGATGGAATTCCAAGCAGCTGAGGTAGACAGATTTAGAAGAAATTAATTTAGCCAAACATAGCTATGTTTGAAAGCAGGTACTTCCCTGAAATGATATTCAACTTCCTGAGAAAAAAAAAAAAAAAAAAAAAAAAAAAAAGGCTCCAAAACTTCCAGAGCTTTAAAATTCACTGCTGAGGACAAACCACGTTTGCAGGCAAGGGTGGAGAGACTGAAGGAAAACACCACATGGCTTCATTTATGTTATTTAATGGTCTAGTGGGAGTTTGAAGGTTCTTACTAGTCCCGTCACAGGAATAGAAAAAATACAGCATTAGGGATGAGATTTTAATCATCCATATAAATATGTGTGTGTGTGCATGCTGCTCTCCCAGAACAATAAAATTGGAAATTGTTATTTCAGTCAGGACTGTATTGTTGTAGGAAAGCTTTTTAGGTGGACAATTTCACAGTTGTATTTATTACAAAGCTTGTAAAAGAACTGAGAGAGAAAGCACACAACAGGAAAAAGAAAGCTGAAACGGAGTAAGGCTGTTGACCTGCTCCTTTCCAGCTGTACCCGACAGGCAAATCATGTACTGACTGACGTCTGAAGAGTTATGAACCTTCCCAACATTGTCAGCATTGGCATTTTATCCAGCTATCTAACAACTATCAAAACAGTAAAGCTGGAACTCAGGGAATACAGTATTTCTTGCAAATGGTGTGAAGCCATGTTTATACATTGTGTGAGTCTATTGAGCTTGTGCTACCAGGATTAATGTTTTTTGTCCATTTAAATGAATAACGTGGCTTTAATGTTTATGGAATGATAGTTTCTGTTCTCCACCTAGACAATAGGAGGTATTTGAAAAAAAAAAATAATAATAATGATTGAAATCCATCCATACTGTGCCATCAGTATACTTACACTCTGCTCTGAAGACATCAGCCTATTTCATGAGGCTGCTGCTCCTCTCCGTATGTTTGTATGAGTGGTCAGCCCCTGTGCAGCCTGAGAACAGGATTGTCCACCCATCAAATCCCCCTACACAGATCACAGCTGGAAGCAAAATCTTATAGTAGGGATCCCCTGCCCCAGGGACCTGCCCATCTGTGTTGAGGGAGGCGGTGAAAAGGAGCATGTGTTTCTCCAATAGACATTTCTCCTGGGCATTAGGCCCAGCACATCCCACATATTTTACATAAGTGGCTGAAGAGTCATCACTTAAGAGATCTGAGTTGTTTGCAGAAGAGTAGGATCTAACTGGCATGGGTGTAGGAAGGCATGCCCCATTGTACCTCCCTGATCTTCACCCAATCATCCAGACATTCACTTTTAAACGTGTGTAAAGTAGTGTGCTAAATTGGATTCAGGGGTGTATCTTCAGTGGGTAATACATAAAGACTGAAAGCCAAAAGAAAAGCACAGGGAATCTCCAAAACCTCCCATCCAAACCGAAGAACCTCCTCCAAGCCCACCATCAACAGCTTTCAACAAAAATATAAATGCAGAAACTAAACAATGATCACATTTATATTCTGTGCTCGGAAAAAAAAAAAAAAAAAAAAAAAGTGATACTTCTAAGAAAGTAAACTAATTTTATAAATGCTTGCTACAGACCTAAACACTTTCCAAAACACAGAAGCTTGCAGCTGGAGAAAGAGAATGACATAACATTTCTATGTAATTATTAAGAATTATGCTAAACAGTTTGGTGGAGAGAAAATGCCATTTTCCTGAAGGAAAACAAAATTCTAAAGAAAGAACTCACAACTTTTAGAAACAAGATCAAGTGGCCCAGATGTATCTGGTAAGACTAAATAATTTCAAATGTTCTCAGTTATGACCTGTTCAGCTTCATGGGTTTCAGCAAAAGCCAGTGTGTCAAAAGAGACACTTCTACATTGGTATCTCCATTTCAAGCCTAATAATAGGTTCACTGAAATCAAGAAAACCTCTCCTCGTTTTTCAGTGTGACTGTTAGTTGGGAGATTTTATCCAACCGGAAACAATGGCCAAGAATAAAGCAAAGGATTGTTGTGGGTTGCTTAGGAAAAAAAAAAAAATAATAATATATATATATATAATTTAAAAAATAAAAATAAAAAATTTAAAAAGGCACCATACAGGACTAAATCTTCACCATTACAAAGTGGCAACACCTTTAAAAAATCCAGATTTTTTTTTTTTTTACCTTCTCTAACATTAACTACTCTAAGTTTTTTTATCCTACTGATGTTATCACCCAGCCCAGTCCTCAGAGTGATGCTATCACATTCCCTTTTCACTTCATTTCCCTTGCAAGGGACAGAGGAAAAAGAACAGAGATAGCAGCAGAAAATAAATAACATAAAAGGATAATATTAGTAAACATATTTGTTTCCTGTGGATCTCAATGCAAACTGGAGAGAGGCGATAAGGAGAACCACTGCTCTTGCCTCCAGACACAGCCCTTGCTCCAGTTTTGGCAGACAGAGGCAGAGTAGATGCATCCACAGGTACAACAGAGATGGGACAACCATCAGTTTCTTCTTCTTCATTGTAAACAGAGGTTACTTTCTCTTACAAAGTACATGTACATTGCCCTAATATTTTTTCTGACACAGAAACTTCCTGCTCACTGTTTGCCATGCTTCTCTCTTCCCTGCTTTGTAACAAACACCCAAGTTAACAGAGGCTTAAGAAAGTCCAGCTTTCAGATCCTACAGATCTTGTTAGTGAATCCCATGAAGGATTTCCATGAGAGAAAGCTTCCTTTAACTGAACCCTTGTTTGCTGACTGAGCACACTGAATTCATTCCATCAGTATATGCTCCTCTCTGTAAAAAAAGACTGGACAGAGAGACATTTGGACAGACGTATCTGTCCCTATACTTTCAGGATGATTAATTTTAGTTTTTTGCTTGCTCAACTACAACTCTCCTTTAAAATGAAAAGTTGTTCAAGAAAGTTTTTTTATTCTGCATTTATTACGGAGCAGACTTTGACATGCAGAGTATCAGCTACTAAAACAGCCCAAGTGTAATCTGTTTCAGGCAAAAATAAAGATGGGTCATATACATATTTTAAATGCATAGTCACATTACATGGCATATCCTTTCAAAGGAAAAGACTATTAGGCTATGATGGATAGACCAGCTGCACTAGATTTCTGTTAACAAAATGTAGCAGTGAAATAGTTAACAAGTCTGGCTTTTACGTTGTCATAAGCAGACTTCATTGCTAGCATCCCACTGAGATGAATGAAGGCAGCTTATGTCTAGTGTTATTGTTTCCATGTGTTTGGCTCCAGACTCAAGCCAGCATTCCCTCAGTTTATACTTGAAAGGTTATCTTCACAACCAGAAGAGACAGAAACTTTCTGTAAATATATGTATGTCTAAAAAGAAGGGCAAATACAGGTTAAGTCCACTTTTTCAGTTTCAGTTTTCCTGAATTAATGTTTTGATAGTTATAGTGAAAAGAATTTTGTTTAGAGAAGCTTCTGATTATGTGAGTGGCTGAGATGTCCTGTATAGCACATTTGCCCTGTCTTAAATATACAGGGAAATCTGATCAATATTAACATAAATTTGTTTTATTTTATTTTGTATTTTAGGATAGGCAAAGAAGAACCAAGAAGAATCAACAAAGAATACATCAAAGTATACAATAGGGAATTGCAAATGAGAAAAATAAAGTCTGATTATAATTTTGAGAGGGAAAGGGAAACACTCTGCATTTAGGTAAATGAAAATAAGCCACTTGCAGCAATATTGTTCCAAAAAGAAAGTGTGCATAAAGAGTGGAGTTATTTCAGTCAGACTGAATCTCATTGACATGTGATTCTCTCTAAAGCCTGGGTTTGTTTCCCTTTCTCCATCAGCACTCTACCACTGAAGTTTCTGCATGGAAGAATACAACTTATAGGGCATTACCTGTACTTCCCCAGAGACAAGAAAAATTCAGAAACAGCTTATGCAGATTGTTATTTTTACCCTACTTCTAAAATTACCCTTCTCTGAGTGACAGGTTTCAGGTAAAGGATAATTATTGAATTATTTTTCCTAGGAAATAGTAAAAATGCTAAATACAGTGTCTCCAGCAATACCAATTTTTGCTGAATCTGCTAGCTTCTTCTAATACAAAGTCTCATACATAGTTCCTAGCTACAGTACTGTGTGGCTCTTATTTTCTGTACTACTGAAGGCTAAGCATTTTTCCTCTTCAAGACACGTGATTTTTATTTTATGTTAAAGCTGATCTAGGAAGATGTCATTTCACAACCTATTTTGAAAGACATCCGGCAGGAAAGGAGTCAATAAATTGATAAAGGTGACGTAGGATTGAAATTGCAATGCCTAATGTCAAAGGCACCCCCTTCTCTTAAGGAAGCAAGGTCCTCATGCAGTCAGAGTCATATTCAGATGGCCTCAATTTCAGCCTTGTCTTGAACCCACTGTTTCTTATTAGCAATATGTCTCTAAGAGCTTAGCACCACCCTGAGGAAACATGGACATGAGTGGCATTTAAGATGTCTGAATATGGTCATAGGGATCTCTGAGAACCGGATCCCCAAACACCAGTCTGCAGAGTGGGATGTAGCTCTCTAAACCAATAGGAAATGTGAAAGAGAGGGTTATGCCTTAAGCTTGGTCCTTTTCAGGACAGTCCAGAACAGTCCAGAACAGGACTTTAATACTTCTGTTCTGTAGAAAGTCCTTCCTAAGGCTCTTTCATCCAAATCTGAGTTCAAGATGTCATTCTTTTGTGCCCAACAACAGAAGCATAGGTTCCCTGAGGGGTTCTATTGCCAAAAATATATATATATATATATATATATATATATATATATATATGTTTCTTATGTAAGTTAAGGGTGGGTATTTTTTTTGAGAATTTAAACTCTTGATGTAGACATGAAATGATCACAAAGGAAGAAATAAATCTACTTAACAAACAAAAATATGTTAAAATATAAGCACAAAATAGTATTTTTTTCCTGTACATTTCTCTTTTTTTCATGGATTTCCAGTTTTCATTACTGATTTTTCTGAATTTCAAATAGCTGTTCCTCTATTCAGCTTAATCTCATTGAATTTTACTAACATTAACCACCATAACTACTCAGGTCCCTTAGCAATTTCAGTCCTCTTGCATAATGGACTTAAGCAATAGTCATTCAGTAAAACTCAAAGTTGTGCATGACTAATATTCAAAACTTTACCAGTTCAATATTATAGCCAGTTCAAAAAAATGCCATTTCCTCAGAGTCATCATGTTAAGTTTGAAAGATGTTGCTGAAAACCATTGAGGTCTGATAAGTAGATGCAGATGAGGTGTTCCAGAGAAGATATGCCAAAAAAAACAATGGGGACAGAGTGACCTGGAAAGGTCCATCCTTTTCATTGTTACTATGGTCTCATATTGCTTTAGCAAACTTAATTACTTCTTAATTAAGGTTTATTTTGATAGGGAAGGTAGAAACGAACAGGATTTATTTATTTATTTATTTATTAAGAGACACTGAAAGATACAATTTGCCACAAGCAAATTCCTCTCATTAGTTAATGACAACAGAACAGAAATAATGAGGTTGAAGAAACAGCAGAGAAAATTTAGCCTAAGTGGAGAACTCTTCATTGGTAGAGGTATATGGTGGCGGATTTTGTCACAGCAAGTTGTGTAAATGCTTTCATCAGAAATACAGAGGCTTACATTAGATATCTCTACAGTGAAGATTGTTCCCAGGATAATGGGTTGGAGATGTGAGATGGACTAAGTGCCCTCCTTCTTTCTGATCAGTCTCAGTCCCTTGTTCTTTATGTACATCATCCCCCTGTCCTTGACTGACTCAAGAAAAAACTACAAAAATTCTCTGGTCTGTTTTATGGCCGAGCTTTTACTCTTTTGTTTCTATGACCATGCCCTCTTGATCCTCTGGGACCAGAAGATTTGTCTCCCTTAGCTGCAGAAATTTAATAAGAACCAAATTTTGATCTTGGTTGCATCTATTCAGCAACAGTATAATAAATAGCATTATGTGAGTGAAATTGCTATTAGCAAACACAGCTAAGGTTAACTATGAGGGGAATCTCTCAGCGTCTCTCACGCTCTTAGGGCTCAGGTTCTCCTTTATGGACACATACCAAGCAATATTATGTTCCCAGTGAGAATGCAGTAATCTTGTCTGGGACACAGGCGTGGAGCTCGTTTGGCTCCCAGGCGTGGAATGCAGTGGCTTGGCAGTGTGGAGCCAGCGGAGCAGCAATTTCAGCCTGGATCATCCTCCCAAGTTCCATGAATATCAGCAACTTTAGCCCTTCAGCTCCTACATTTGAAAACATCTATTTCAGCAAAAACAAACACACAACAGAAGTGAGTGCAGAAATGGAAATAGTATCAGGAGGGAAAAGAAGTGGCTATGAAGTGACTGAGCAGGTAACATTGCCTGAACATGTGAGACTCTTTACTATGCTTTTGCTTGTATTAGCATCTTATATTGACATTGAATACTATAATTAGCATCTGATCCAGCACAGGGCTCACCTAAGAGACAAGGCACAGTCACTGAAATGAAGGGAATTAATGTGCTACCTAACATTACCTCCTGAGGGACATCCACATCTACAGTGTAAAGTACAAAAAATGACAGAAAATTGGGTTGTTGGAACTCTGCAGTGTTAAAAGGATGGACTGTCCATTCTGGATTATGCAGATGCAGGCAATTATTGTGAGCAGGCTTTGTTCCATTTGGAAGTGTTAAGCAGTTCACAAAGCCACCAGAAGGAAGCCAGTCTAGCATATGCACCATTGTGGGGACAGAAGACCCCTTCCAGCTGCCAGGGATGGTGCAGACATTGGGGAGGCCATTTATCACCTGCATGTGACAGTAAGGTCCGCAAAAATACCCAAAAAGCAGTTCTAGATCCACTTGGGCCTAACAAATTGCTACGTTATGCCAGTGTTTTCTTCTTTAACCATGCAAGTTATAAGTTATTACATCTGATCTTCAAAATCTCTCTCAGACAGCTCCATGTGAGATGGCTTTCACGGGGATCACAAGCACTCCATACTGACAGTGCTACAAACCTCTGAATTCTTATACTACAGATGAACATCTATACAGACAGTTATTTTTCAGGTTTTCTTGTCTTTTAGGAAGACTTGAGCAGCTGTCATAAAAGTCTAGTCCTCTTCTTCCTGGAAAAGCAGATTTAATTAATGTTTTTCTTCGATTTGGAGGACAATGATGGGATCCTCTTGACAGCTGGAAATAAATGCTTACAGATTTAATCACCTTCTCCACCTCTGACCAAATGACTACTTAGAAAACAGCTGCAAGAGAAGAAGTCTGGTGGAAGCACATTGCTTTGAGGAGACTTCAGGTTAAGAACAGATGTGCAAATTAATAAGGAGAAAACTATAAATCTGGGAAATCAGAAATTAGGAATATATGCCGCCCCCCCCCCCCCCCCCCCCCCCCTTTTTTTTTTCTCTTTTCACAGAGCTGCTGGTTTGGGATCTGTAGTGGAACTATTGCATCTCCAGCAAAACCTGGAAAATTCATTTAGGTAGAATTTAAGATCTCTAGCTTATTATTTGGGATATCTCTATCCAGTTTTCATAGACAAATAAATCACTGCTATGAATTGTGGTGTTTCTGATATGCAGAATTCAGCAGGCAATTTGTGTGTGTGTGTGTGTCATTGTGGACTGAACTCCCTCTGCTAGTACTACACCGAGAAATTCTGTGCAATTGTGCATGCAAAATTCTGACAGAAAGCGCAGGGGTGCCTACCTGAAAGACAACAAATGCCTGGATCCTTCTAATTCTACTCCCTAGAAAATAGTGGGGGAGATGCAGATCTGTGGACAAAATTGCTAAGGACTACTAAATGGTGCTGGAGGGCAGGCAGAACTGGGCAAACAGACATTTGGGTGGTGATTTGGAGGTTTCTGTTTTGTTTGAGACCTTAGATTGTCTGCTGGAAGGGGAGTGAGAGGCAGAAGAACAGCAGTGCCAGATGCAGGAGATGCTGAGTGACCTGGCTGTCGATGGAGCCCTTGGACAGCCCAGCACAAGGATGTTTCTCCTTCTGGGAGAGATCCTCACCTCCAGCACCACACTTCATCACCTCTGAAGCACCCCAGCTTGGTGGCTCCCATGCTTGGCAGGCATGAACTGGCTCACCACAGCCTTCCACCTCCTCTTAACTTCAACACAAATTGGATTCCCTTTCTCATCAGTGAGGCTGATGAAATTTAAGAAGTAGCAGATAGTCTGTTGGCACACAGTGCAGATGCAGTGCTATTGACATTTTTCGTTATTTTACTGACAGAAAAAAGGGCAGGAGGGAGTTGAGCTGTTGGGAGGACCACAGTGACTTCACCATCCACTCTCCAATGCTAATCCTTGCTAGTTCAGGGGAGAAGACAGAGTGGAGAAATATACTGTAATTCTTCAGGGACAAAAGAGAAGCACATGGGCCTTTGGAGCAGGGCAAAGAGCAGTGGAGACTTTGTACAGTGAGTCAGGAAGGGTTTCCTTGTAGGCATGCTTTTCATTAGGAAAATGAAGATTACAGAGCCCTTGCACGATCATTAAGAAAAGGTCTGTTGTAAAGCCTGTCATGCTATTAATGCAGGCTAAACATTAAAAGGAGAGAGCTTTGGGAGGATGAAAAGGAATCTGTGTGTTTCTCAGGCTGTGAAAGTACATCACCATTGAGATATTTGTTTGACTCAAAATGTTTCCAATTGCTAGAATGCAGACCCCTTTTTTAAAAGCCATTTCGCCTTACAAGGCGAGCACCATGAGAGAGGATTTTGTGACTGCCTTATGACTTTTCTACACTGTTTTGGAAAAAAATAATAAATCTGCAATCACATTATATTTATACAGAAATACTTTGAGCGTTGACAACAGTTGGAGTCTTCCCTCATTGAAAATCATTGCAGATTTTCATTTTCTGTAGGCTGAACTGGATGAGACCCACTAACATGACTTGTGTAAATGGAGCCATGTGGGGAAAAAAAAAAAAAAAAAAAGTGAAAGGGTGTGTTTGGGCTCTCCCTTGCTTTGGGCCACCAGGGTGCTGAGACAAGTCCTGAGTGATGCTAGTTGCTACTATCATGCTTTGAAGAAGCTGGCTGCAGCACTCTCCTGCCTTTGCTGTCCTGCCTGTGTGAAGGTGGGCTGTGGAAGGCACAGATGAATCCTTCCTGACATGAGAATGGGTCTGCTCATGGCCAAGACATCCTGACTCTTGGGCAATGACCAAAATCTTCTACAATGCACCCCAACATCTGGCCCGTGTCATCTTTTTCTGGCTCACCTGATACTTTTTACTATGTGAAAATAATAAAAATAACAAATCCAAAGCCTCCATGTATAATTGGAGCTGTGGCTGTTCTTTCTTTTTTATTATGATTGTTTGAGAAAATCTTTATGGATCCCTTTAGATTTTGCTGCTCATGAATTATAAGTCTGCTCTTCGAAGTAGAGGAATACAGCTTTCTGGCAATGTGAGCTGTCACTTCTGCTGCAGGAAGGTAGACAATTTGACTGCTCTAAGCTGTGTAATTGCAACAGCCAAAAACTGGTTCACTTTTGTTGTTGTTGTTTTTTTCCTTTCTAGGACACACAACATGAAGAAACAGAAAAACTGTCTTTGCAGTGTCCCTCGAAAATATATTTCTGATCTGTCCACTCTAGCTAATCCTGTATCTCAACCGAATGCTCGTAGCAAGGTTAGGAGCTTGCTCTGTTCACTGACTTTCCAGCAGAGAGCTTCAGATGTTGCCTCCAGCATGCCCAAGTTCTTGTAGATGTTACACAGACCTTCAAGCACTCTCTCCAGGCCACTAGGAAGGACAGACTAAATAGGAAGAGCATTACCTTGGCCCCTAGAAATCACAAGGAGTGGGAAAAAGGACAATAACTGAGGTATTTTGAGGGCAGAGAGCCACAGTTTTGCTACGAGGAGGGACTGTCGCAGCCTTCTGGCATGGGAGGACTGTCCATGACTTTGCAGGCCTGGTGGGAGAGGCCACAGCTTCCTGAAGGCTGGCAGCATGCCACCCTGGCCAGAAGCAGCTGAATCAGTAGCTGGAGGCAGCAAAGGAGCTGATGGGAATGGAGATCAGAAGAAGGGTGTTACAGGACCATTGTGGGATGTAAAGTTCTCTTTCTGGGCTTTTTGGTTTTGGCTGCTTTCATCTCTAGGGGCAGGGTGCCCTGTCTATGTTTTCATAGGCTGTAATAACAGATGCTTTTTAATGAGTGCACGGACAGACAGCCTATTGTCTGGGTTTGTGCCTCAGAACTGCAGAGTGGGAAGGGCTATTGGCGCTCGCTCTTGTTTTCTCTGTTCCTAAGGACATGTGATCCTTAGAAGGATGGGGGCTTTCTGTTTTCCAGGTGTTTTTATGGGCCAGGCCAGAACATAGACTGTTTGTTTTATGTTTCTTTTTCTCATAATAGCCCAACTGCTGCTACCACCTGAGGAGGACCCCTATGTACAATTAATCTGAGTGGACCCTTGAGGGTATCCAAATGGCCCCAATAAACAAGGGTGGCCTATCTGAAAATATTTTCTGATTGTGAACATTGCAATGTAGGCTGAGCCTAGTTGGAAAGCCTGGCTTGCATGCACATATTTTCTTCTCTTTTAGTCTCCCAGTGGGGCAGAGAGTCCCTGGAAAGCTATCAAGTATGGACTGGCTTTCAGAGCTTACTCCTTGCCAGCAGCCTCTCTGTGTGAGGCCAATAAAATTTGTTTGCACTTGACAACAATAGAGTATTTTTTCTCTTCACAGTGTGTCTCCTCTGGACTAACTGCTGTTTGGGAAGGCCCTTAGGTCTATTCCTCTTCTTTATCCCATGCACGATGAAGCCACCACCCTTTCATGCCCTGTCTCTGGAAGATGGAGATTGCTATAAACACAGGGGTGGGCTTATAGGCTGGCTGGAGAGGAGTTGTCCCCAAAGCACAATGCTGGAAGTGGTTAAGGGAGAATAAAAGCTGGGAGTATTTACCTCTGAAGTCAGCTAACTCATGAGTGCAGGGTCTTCTTTGAGGAGACATGAAAGGAGAGGCATGAAGAGACATGGAAGGAGTAAGGGGTAGCTAGCTGTTCCTCCTGTGGGGCTATGGGCAGATCATCTACTGTAATCCCCTCTTCTTCACCCTAAGTGGTGCTTGGAACCCAGTTTTTCAAGTGGTCAGGTGGGAAGATGATCTTCCCCTCCTGCAGCATAACGCCTAGAAGGTTCAGATACTGAATGCTGCAGTGGTCTTCCTCTCTGTGACCTTTCAGGAAAACTTTTGTGTCCCTCCTCCTTCTTTGTAGTTTTATGAGATAACCATGGAAGAAAAAAAAATAATAAATAAATAAATATGAAAGTTGGGTAGGCTGTAATATAGGTAATGGGGTTGTGTGTAGGACCAAATGCAGAGGTCCTACAGAGATGCAGAGATGTGGAGCCTTCCTAAGGGGTGCCATAAAGATCTGTGGGACTCTGTGTGCATTTTGCTTGAGATGACTCAAATTCTATGCAGTGGGGACTTGCTTGTGGCACTTCAAGATGCCCTACAATTTTTTGAGTAAAGATCCACATTTGTGGAGATGTGACACAGTTGCTGGCATCACAGTCCAGAGAGCAGCTGGGCAGACCCACCTGCGAGGGAGAGACTCGAGTTACACTAATGGGTTTGCTAACATGATAGCTTGCTGACTGTGGCAGTTCTCTCATGCACAGCATCTTCAAGACTTCACACAGTCTTGTTGCTGTGCCTTGGTCACAGAGTCCTTATAAAACAAATATTTCTCCTGAGAAGGATAATTATTTACAGGTCTTAGGATCCAGAAAAGCCTTCTAATAACTCAGATCTACATTGCCTACATTATTTTGTGATGCTAAGAAAATAGCATCTCTATTTCAAAAACGGTCAGAGAGACCATTTAACACAGTTGTTTAAAATACTACACAGCAAGTTTTACTACTGTGAAAAAAAAAAAAAAAAAGAAAAAAAAAGTAAACAGTTATATCTTCCTCAAGCTTAGCAGCTGGATGCTTTTGTTTGGTTTTGTTTTGGTTTTCCAAATATTAAAGAGATTGATTTGCCCAGTTCTTGTAGTGGACAATTAAACTTCATGACCTACACTTCAAAAAATGGCCTGTGATTCTGAGAATTTTCATTTAATGGTTTCACTACTTGAAATATGTCAGAAGTGCTTTACTTTTCAAGCTGATGGTGCTCAGTTGTTCTTTAAAATCAAAATGGAGACATCTCAAGGAGACAGAGCCAACTTTTCCTCCTTAAATGGCTGACATACAGTCTTAGGAAAAAAGTGGTTCTTGCATATGCATTTACTTGTTGGTTTGAATGAATACAACTAATTGCAAAAGGTGCTTCATTGATTTTTTAAACAGGAGAATGTATATTGTGAAGAAGAAATTAGTGTTTTTAGTTAAAAGGGAACTAAAATCTGTCGCTGACGATGCTTCCTAATTTGTACAAATGAATGACGTGGTGTTTCCATTGTAGCTGTTTCACTTCAACACGAGATAATTTGTATGATCAGTTTGGTAAAAATTAAAAGCTTTAATCAGGTTTTCTGGATCATCTATAATCCAATGTTTTTTGAAAGATTTCAAATTGCTGACAACATAGAAAACCTGAAGGGAGAAAAGAGAAAAAGCAGTAGAAATTATTTTGCAAGTCATGTGTTTTTCATTGTACAAATGACACATTTCTTTCAGAAAGTAGTTCATATACTTATTTAGTTTTGGAAAGGATCATTTGTTTGAAAGGGGTACAGAACATCTTTGGCTGTCTGTTACTGATAAATCAACTTTTCTGGACGTTGCCTGACTCCTTTGGAGCTTTGAAATGTGTTTGCTTAGCTGAACAAGATAATGAAAGGCAACCAGTCTGGCCATTAATTATATCATTAGACATATTTAAGTCAGCATTTGCCACACCACAGTGCTGTACATCAGAATTAATTCTCATTCCCATTGCAGGCAGTGGCTCCATATACTGGCACTGAAACCAATGAGATGGTTCCTATGAAGCAAGGATGCAGAACTCAGTCTTTGACAGGGAACGAAACTGAATTCTTGCTGTTTATTTCAGACAGTCATAGCCAAGCCTGAACAAAGCACAGCAAGATAAAATCAATTAGTAGTTGGGGCATGGACACAAAATATTTTTGTGCTGGGGATTTAGTGAAATGCTCTCTGTATAAATATCATGATTCATTCCATTCTTTAACAGCATTAAACAATGGGTGTTCCTTAACAAAGGATGTTCTTATATGCACTATTTTATGCATCTTGCAGGCAACATTCACTCTTGACAGCTATAGATCAAATTACAAGCAAGCCAAAGAGAGCTATGTTTCTGCGGAGGGAACCCTTAGTCCCCTGCTAAGCTCCTGTGAAAGAGGTGGCCAAGATCCAGCTGACTTTGCTCCCCAACTGCAAGGAGCCAGGCTGCATTACACTGCTGGCAGCACTCAGCATCCCCAAGGAGGCTCTCCTGGGTGGAATCCAAACGCAGCCACCACCCGGGGCTGCGCGGTCTGCTCTGCAGCTGGGGGAAGCTCATGCTGCAACTCATGGCTGGGGCGGTGGCCAGCAGAGGTCCTGGCCAAGGCAGCTGGAGCCTCGCCGCTCCCAGCCACCATCGCTGCTCCTGCCGGATGCAGTGGTGTGGGTGCCACCACGTCCGCTCCCGGGTCCCTGCAGGGACCATCTCATGTGGGTTCTTTGTCCCTGTGGCTGCACCACTGGAGCTCTGAAGGCCCTCTTAGTGGTGTGAAACTCCACCTCTCTGCTTTCTGCTTTGTCCCTCCCTGCCTGAAAGCATCTGGGCTGATGTAAAAGTACTTCCCTCTGAAGGGCACAGTCTTCTACAGGGAGGAGAGCAACTTAAGCTGTCTTTAAGATGCAACAGATGCTTCACACAGTTATAAATGTGTTCTCACTATGGATGGTTCAACTCATTTGCTAAAAATGCCTACTCAGCAATATGGCATATAGAGCAAATTTTGTAAATAAAATCTTTACTGTATACAAACTATAAAGAGACTGTAGTATTATACAAGGCCATAACTTAACAGGGCAGTGGGGAAAGACCTTTCCTGTTTTCTATACTGACAACTACCATTTACAATCACTATTCCCATTGTCCACTAAAACATTTGCAGCCATGTTTCATATTTGTTTTCAAAGTTGCAGCTGAAGTTCATTTGTTCTCTATGCCAATAATAATCTCCTGTAAGACATGTGGGTATTTCTTTCTCTCTCTCTCTCTTTATGTATATATATATATATATATGTACATATATTTGTGTATGTATGTATTCTAGTATCCAGCTTGGAAAGGTTGTCCTTTAAAAGATTAATGAGTGACTAGGGAGGATCTTTCTTGCTTGCTTTCTTTCTTGCTTGCTTTCTTTCTTGCTTGCTTTCTTTCAAGTACTCATGATGGCTGCAGCTCTATTAAAAATCCATTCTAATGACTGTTTACATATAGTTTGGTGCCAACTTTCATTTTAGCTTCAGCTTAGCACCTCTCATTAATTTCTTACATTCTTCTGGGCTGAGGATTTCCATATTTGGTTTTACTCTTGGATTATGTCAGAAAAGTTTGAACAAAATAGCTTCAGCTAAATGAATGTGAATATATATATATATCTTCCATATGTTCTTAATGAAATCTTCTGCATCTGTTTAAGTCAAAAATGGCAAGCCAGAAATCTTTATGTTGGCTTATGATGTAGCCCCTTCAAGAAAACACTCTTGGGTTGAAGAAAATTAGTTAAGTAGTTTTAAATCAACTTGTCATTTTTGTGCATACGATGTAGACCTCTTTCATTTTTCCTTTCTCTCATTGTCTTAATTTAGTTTTAAACCCTTGTTTAAAATGAGTTTGCCAGGGATGCATTTACTAAGAATATCTTTAATGACATCTCAGTTATGGATACATTTCTCAAGAAGTCCAGCTGTTAAGGCCAATTGACATAAGAAGGCCTGGGTGGATGTCAATTCCTCAGTATATGAGGGGTGAAGAAGTTTAGCACGACCTGTCAGCTCTCTTCCCCAGTTCATACCAGTTTAAGCTTAGATCTGACGACCTTAAGTCAGCATAAGGACATAATTTTGCATGCCTACAAAATCACATCCTTTTTCTTTTATCTGAAAAAGAGAAGTAACATACAGAAACCAGACTGAACATTAGAAAAGTTGACAAATGCCCACTTTAAAGCCAGACAATCACAAAGGCTGAGGTTGCTATGACAGTGCTAAGACTTCATACCCTTTTCTTATTCTTACAGAGTTTACAACCCAGTTGACCAACGTCCATGTTTAGAAAAAGAGCAAGCCTTTAAACACAACTATTTAAGTAATGGAAAAAATCTTAAGGTAGAACATTCTTTGATCCAATAAGTAATGAACAATTTTGGAGTCCAATGGGCTGGCTTCAACAAGGCAGATACTGAATGCTCCTTTTCCTGCTCCTTCTCTACTACCAGAATTAACATATCAGGGAGTGAGGATTTTTTTGTCAGATGGGTGTTCAGATCTCTTCAGCCAGAAGTGTAAGCATGCCAGTAGTTCCCAAGAGCACTCTAACTCTCAGCTATTGTAAAAATAAGTACATAAAAACATGTGTAGAAAGTACCCCTATATCCTTCCTTTCCCCTCTTTACTGTGTTTCCTACTGGCTAAATAGAGCAGCTGGGGGCAGGGCACTGAAAATGTGTTTCCGAGGTAGTTCACTTTCTCCAGATATTTTAAAGGGTGCCTAGACATTGAATCCATTTGTGACGTCAGGGAGTATTATTATTCTTCCTTACACAGAGAGAACTACAGCAATGAGCAATTAAAAACAAAATTTCCAAACTGTCTACAACTTCTGCATTCCTCATTTTTGTGGAGAAAACCTTAAATACCAGAGGACTGACTGTTCCTATTTTGCTAGACAGGTGTAGGAAATACCCTACCCTTTCCAGATAATCTGGAAAACAAAACAAAACCTAAACAACAAAGCAAACCAAAACAAAATTCTATGATATTGAACCAATTTGCCCAAGGTTGTACTGTAAACCAGTGAGTACCAGAACACATTTCTCTTGGACTCTGGGTCAGTGCTTTAAGCATGAGTCTTTTCAATTTTTCGTTACTGCTTTGTTACCTGGATTATAGGGATATAAGATGTAAGAGATATCAACCTCATTCTGTTCTATTTTGAGGAACACTGAATTACTGTTTTGTTTTCTGATCTGCTGCATAAATAACTATATCGTAGATGATTATAGGCACATGAAGGGTAGGTGCTATTGAAACCCATCTGCTGACTGAGGCAGGCACATTTCAAAAAATACTTCATATTTATGACGACATTATTAAAGTTTCATTAAAAATGTGTTTGTTAAAAGGAGCCAAATTAAGTTTTCATATATAACTAATTTTGACAGCTGCTGAACCTTGACTTTGTACTTTGTTTGTATTTCCTTGCTTTAAGAGGAAATTGAACTCATTACAGAAATCTAAAAGTGCTGTTCCTGTATGTACTCAGGTTGTTTTAGTGGGTAATTGAAAAATACTGATACTTTAAAAAAGTAAAAGAGGAGAAAAAAAAAAAAAAAAAGGTGCGTGTGTGGGGTTCTGAAGTGCTCAGAATGACAGAAGTGTGAGATCAGGGAATCTCTATCTCCACTATGATCAGAGCATGGCAATTACTGCTCATGGAGGGATGGAAATTCAGGACACTCCCCATCAGGCTGGGTGCAACTTCAACACTTGGATGATTAATGACATTACATGTACAGAAGCAAGGAGCTGAATTTCCCTAGAAAGAAGATCAGTTACACTCACAGAAGAGTGTTAAAACTAAGCGAAAACACTAAGAGAAAACAACCAAGAGAGTAGTGTGTGTGATGGAAATTGTGATGGAACACCTAACACAATGTTCTCTGAAACCCATAAACTGATCAAATGTGGTCGGTACGGTGAGATGAACAAGATCAACACTGCTGTTCTTTGTAGACTATCTCTATATAAGTATATCACTGTGTATATATATATAATATATATATACTGTAAAAAAAAAAAAAAAAAAAAAAAAAAAGTTATGGACTATGCTAAAGGAGGATTGATTTTCTAGTGGCTGAAGATCAGTCCAAAAAGGAGACCTCAGTAAAGAATTATAAGCATTTCTCTTTCTCTTTGTCTAAAAATATTCTGGCTAATCTCTGATATAGCATGTTACAGACATGCTTGCCATTGTGTACAGTTGTACCCCTCAAAAATATGTAGGTATATAATGCAAGTGCTGCAGATCTTTCATAGATTATAGCTATATTTGTAGCTATCTTACTGAGATATGTAAATTGTTGTTTAGCAGATAATTTTTGTTCCTAGGTCACCACAGGGTTTTAATCCAAGTTCATTAATGCAAAATGGCAAAAGATTGGGAGATGCCTATTGGAAAACCAGTTCCTCCCTGTGAAACTAGAAGAGCAATACTTGGACACTTTTTTCACTTTTTTTTTTTTTTTTTTTTTTCTTCCCTTGTAGGTCTTCTACAGATCTTGATGGAAACTCATTTTTGTATAATACCTAACTCAATAGGGCCTGCCCCTTGGACTGAAGAGTTAACACATAATGGATTATTGTATGATTATTTTATAAAATACATGTTAAAAGCAATTGATTTATTTCCTAAATCTGTTTCTGTTTAGAGCTCTTACTGATAACCATGTTAAGAATAATATGCGGCTCTGTTAGTACGTGTGTATTTTTATTTAGTTGGATGTTTATACATATGTATCTCATGAGGTAAATTCTGGACAACTGTTATTGTACCCTCCCTTTCCTGTACACCAACTTAACTTTTACTGAAACATGAGACAAAGATTTTCCTGGTCTCTCAAGACCTTTTGAGAATTGCTCCATCTAATTAAAATTCTAAAGCAAAGATATATAGGTAAGGGAAGGATCTTGAGCTATACATTTGTCCACCACTGGTATTAAGGTAGCATAAAGACAGACTATCCATTTCAGATTATCTGTTCTAACCTCAAACCTCCACAGGAAAGAGGGTTTTCTACAACTTTCCTGTTGTGTAATCTGTTAGACTATTGAATTATGCTTGTAGTCAGAAATCTTTTCCTAAAACTTAAGCAATATCCTCTTTCTTACAAACTATACTAATTATTTTTGGTCCTGTCTCCAGCTGACACAAAGGACAATTGATCTCTCTTTATTATAACCTTTCACTAAACTTCTAGCCCTCCAAACCTTTCCTTAGTCAGGCTACATGAACCCAATTTTTAATTTGCAAAGCCTGTGTGTTGCCTTCCTGTGCAATTTCCATACTGCCTCAGATTGCTTTTGAAGCACATCTTTCTTAATATGATGTGCTTGGTATGACATTTTTAAGTCCTTGCCTCTGCACTATGAAGAGGATCAGTGCTTGGCTGACACTGTTTGTGAGCCACCTTGACCCCAGCCTCCTTTCCTGTTGCCTGGGTAGTTGCCATTTTCTGTTTCAGAATTGTATTTCCTCTCTTTCCTGAAGCATAGTCCCTTGCTGAACTTGTGAATGATTGGAATCGTATCTCCAGTTTATTATCATGCAAAGTCCAATAGCATTCTGAATTCCCTTATATGTGCGCTTCCAGTCCTCCCTAGTATGGCACCAAGCTTTTTGATATTATACCTTGAGGTTACGTTTTTCAGCTGACTGCTCAGGACCTATTTTCCTAGTTCTTGTTTCCCTGGCTGGGCATGGGACAGCATCAAAAGTGTAAGAGAAGTCAAGATCTGTGACAGCTCTTGAGTCCCACTTAAATACTAGACTGGATATACTATCAAAGGATAAAATTACATTGGCTTGACACGTTTCACTCCTGAGAAGCTGATCTTGACTATTTCCCTGTACATGCCTCTGCTCTAGTGCATTTTCAGTTATCTTGGCTGCTTTGTCTGTAATTTCCTTAGTCTTTGCTTCATAATGTTGCGGTTCCACATAATATCCATGTCTCATTGTCCTTCTGCCAGTCCCTCCTTTTTTTTTTTTTTTTTTTTTTTAAAAAAATATCCAACCACTTCTCCTGCATCTATTTTTTTTTTCCAGTTCTTTTGTGAAACCGTACCTAAAATTGGTATCACATTTGCTTTTCTACAGTTATTTCTCTAGACTATCCGTTTTCTTGTTAAAATCTCTTGCTAAAGGCCCAGAAATTGTTTGGCTAATTTCCTAATGTGTGAAATAATTTGGCTACCATTTTCTTAATTATTCTCTTAATGTAGTCTTTCCCACACTTGGCACATTGTAGATGATAGAGTTTTCCAAGTTTAACACTCTTGGTAGCAACAAGTGCTAGATGTCTCAGTGGTTACATTGGCTATAACAATTTTAGGGAAATTCCCTCCCATAGCTCTCCCATGCTGCTAGCAATACAGAGACTATAAATAAAGCCAAACCACAAGCATTTTTACCACTTTAGCTGATTTATGCAACATGATGGTGAAAATGTCATCAGGCAATGCCTGTACTACCAGTCCTGTCTACGTTAGAGGAATAGTTGTAAAAGTTTTTAAAGTTGCAATTTGTGGGTAAGTGTCTCTGATAAATGTGGCACAGTGTGCTAGAACAGATAGTGAAGACAATTAATTTTACAAACTAGTAAGGCCATTTTTGTTCAATGTCATGTGAAAATATATGTGAAAAAACAAACAAACAAACAAACAAACAAACAAAAAACAACAAAAATCTAATAGATGTGTTGTTTTCTTTTTTATTATTTAATGCACAACATACACATGCATTTTAGCTCATTCGGCTGCTGGTTCACAAGAACTATGGTGTTTCATACGATGGGTCCAAACCAATTTCCCAGTTCTTTTCTCTTGTTTTTATACAGTACGGCAGCTGACATACAAACATTTTCTTCTGATATCTGTATTATTAAAATATAGTTTGGACTGAGCAAATTTCGTATTAATACATCCAATAATCACAACTCATAATTGGAGAATTCAGAGATTTAAGACACCTTCTTAACAGAAAAGAAAATCCACAAAGAATCTTCATTTCTGTACTTTAATATGCCAATATTTAATCAAGGTGAGGACATTATTTCGATAAGAATGAACACTACCAGCCAGCCCCAAAACTAAAAGCGTGTATCTACATACAAACAGTCTCTCTAAACTAGGTACCGCCCTTCCCTCTCTCCCAAAACGCCAAACTATTCCCAGAGTAGGCACTGCTGTCAGTGAACGAAGCAGCCAGGCGGAGCAAATTTATTTTACTTTCAGTACATGAAAATGGCCTCAAAGCGTCACTAGAGAGCTATCTATAGTTTGGTCCTACCTTCGTTTTAAGGTTTTTGCTATTTTTCTCTCTAGAACCAGTTCTAATTACATCCTTTTTATTGCTTAAAATGCCCATTACTATTTGTGCCTATGAAAAGGTCTTGGCCATTGATATGTGGATGGCAGTGTTTTCGTAACACGGCTTATGAAGGCGGTGAGCATGAGCTGAGAAAAGCAAATAGCAAATAACACAGATTTTTTTTTTTTTTTTAAAAAAGGAAGTTGGTAATTAATTCCTCCCCCTTCATAATCTTGACCAAGACAAATAGAAATGTGATTTTAACAATGGTAGGAAGTGAAACAGCCTAACCTTTCTGCATTTAGCCTGGATGCTTTTTTCAGAGCAGAGACTGTCTCTCCTAAATGTTTACACAGTGCCTGGCACAAGCAAGACTCATATTTAATTTGGGCCTTTTAATCTAGCATCACAATGTAAATATTTCCTAGTAGTAGTTCTTATGGGAATGTGCTTTTGTTTGTGCTGCTGTTCAAAAATGGTCCCCAGCCACACTTGTCCTTCAGGATTCATTCCCAACTGGACACTTCACTGTCATTTGCTGTTAGATTGCCTGTAATGCAGCAGATTCATGCAAAATGAAGCCCACAGTATGATCATAGAAAGATTAAAAATGTCCAGTCTCTCCTACAAATGGTGCATTTCTTACACGTATGTTTCTCATTCAGCTGCTACTGAGAAGAACATCCTGTGTTTAGCTCTCCTTTACAGTGTTTGTTACTTGAATTTATGTGGCTTTCCCAAAGAGTTACAATATGCATGCTCCTCATTTTACCTTTGTCACAAAAGAGAAGGAGCATATTATTTTTCCTAAAATCCTTAGGAACATTTTAGCACTTCCATGTTCTGCAGCTCTAAATGACAGAGTCACATGGACTGTTTCCAGTGCAGGGATTGTATCATGCTGTTACACCTAGTATGTCTTCTGTAAAGCATTTAGGAGACAAACTTCAGAACTGTTTTGCTTCTTCTTCCGTATATCTGCAGATTATGAAACTAATGACTATCATAACATGTATGCCACAACAACAAGAAGCGAAACAAAGCCCTAAAGCCTCTTTAGATTAGATTAGATCAGATTAGATTAGATTAGCACTGGGATTTAAGTAGAGTACAGTTGGATTTGAATCTCTCTTCTTGGTTTATTCAAGTTGATGGTTCTATTCTAACATCAATGGGAAGATTTTTTCCCCCTTCTTTCTCACCTTTGGCCTAATTTACAATAACATCAGAAGCTTTATGATCTTGAAATGACAACTTTCTATGTAGGCAACACAAAGGCAAAAAATTCCTAGATAAAACAGAGTTCAGTGGATATCAGTGATCACTATAAATAAACATTTTTATATAGAAAACAGCAAATATTTATGGCCAACAATTTATCCATGACACCTTTTGAATGCATTTCTGCATCATCATTTCAATGTATAGGTCTGTCAAGTTTAAGACAGACTTCATGTGGTAGCAGTAAGAGAGGTGCTAGGTGTGATGAACCTTCAGAGTATAAGCTATATATAAGCAATAAATATATAACAACAAGGGTAAATTTCCAGTGGCGTTTCATTTTTATCATTTGTAATGACACCATGGGAAAGTGCTCCTATGTGCCTTTAATCTCCTAATTCACGCAAACACAATCAGTTTCTTGTCCCTTTATTGTGCACACTGCATTGGTGGTAGAATGCAGGTGGATATCTCCCAGAGAAATCTGATATATTTATCTTAATTTTAGCAACATTTCTGGGGAAATTCCAGAAGTGCTTTGTATTGGTTAACTTCACTCCCACAGAACTGAGTGACAGAAGAATTAGGCCAAAATGAGTCCTTCTGAAAATTCCAAATATATCTTAGTATATAAATATTATCTCTCCATGTGAGCATTTACTCATAAAGTCAGGTATAAACAGCAGAATAAAATATGAAAACAGAATTCAAATAAATCTAAATAAAACATTCAGGGAAATAGGTTCAGAGCAATTTTGGAAGTATTAATCTTTCCACTGTTTTCTTCTTCTTGTTGGATATGTATTAGAAACTAAATACATATGAAAGATAAGCAAAAATAAAGCTCTGAGGGAAAAACAAAACAAAACAAAACAAAACAAAAACAAAAAACACGTTCCTTCACATATCAGCCCATGATTTCTGCCTTTTTTTTTTTTTAATTATAAATTTGGAAAAATATTTGCTGCCCAGTCTCCTCAGAGGTACAGTGTCTAGTAAACTTGCTTTAACAGGCTCCCAAACTGCAATGTAACGCTTGGGACTGGTCTAATGATTCATTCCTCAAAAATGTTACTTTAATCAATTTTGGATTCTGTTTCCTCAGTGGTTTTCAAGAGAGGTTTGGCTTTGCACTCCAGTATCTCTTGTAATTAAATTATGTTTTAATGTTTTTTTTTAAGACAGAAGGTGGAGTACTTCATGCCTATGATAGCCTTGCTCCAGATGGTTAGAAAAAAAAAATATATATATATATATGCCTTGAGTTCATAAAGTTTTGCTTTTTTTTTTTTTTTTTTTCTATTGTTTTCCTCTTTTTTCTTCTTTTTCTTTTTGTTCCCTAACTCTCCTTTTGTAAAGGACCTGTAATGCAGGTCTTCACTTACTGGTCCAGAAGGGCTCTTCTTCAATGAGGAGCCTGTTAGCAACAGCTCTGCGATGGAGTTTGTCTCCTTTGAACAGCAGGTCACCCTTGTTATCAAATTAGTTTAAAATATTCAGATGGATCTACATAACAAGTTTCAGAGAGAAAACTAATCCAGCAAAGGCTAGCAAGTCACTTCTTGCAGCTATTGCATCTACTCAGTGAGGATGATTTTCCTAAACAATAGATTTGTAGTTATCTTTTCTCTATATATTTTGGAAACTAACCTGTGAGCTTCAGGAGATGACTTCTATTTGTAATGTACCTAAAAAGAAATCTCTAGTCACAGTGGTCTCTGCTAAGAGCAACTATCAAATAGTTTATTGGCATCAGTATCAGCTATCTCATTTGGGTCTTTCCAACTGTAAGTAGCAATGTCCTCTTTCATCCAGTGTGTTTGTAGTCCTGGTCTGGACAGACAAGTCATCCTGAAACAAAGATTTAGGACAAAGATGTATAAATAATACCTGTGGCCGTCCTTAAGACTTCAAAACATTCTGCACACATTATCCAAAGCTTTACATCATCTCTGTCAGATAACATCCATATGCTAAAATAGAGGCATTGAAAAGCTGGGTGTAGTGCTTTGATACAGAAGGTGTACTTAACAACATAGTTAGTCCAGACTTACAAATCCCTAACTCTGGGCTTTATCCATTGAGCAACACTGTGGTCGCTTATCTGTTCAGCTGTACCCATCACTTTACTGTCATCACTGATACTCCTCTGATTGTCCCAATATGCAACGTTCTCACTCTGGAGCCATCTCATCTCCAAAGCTGTCTCAGCAAACATATCATGAAACATGCTGCTACAGCTTCCCTTTCTGCATCTCCAAACAGGCATCATGCCTTAGAAGCACACCACACACTGGCTCTCCCAAGGCTAAGCTAACACATACTTTTAGTAACGGGGTACTTTACTGCAGCAGCACCTCTTACACTATTTTATTCACGTAACAGCAGGCTGCCCAGCCTGTTTTTCTCTGCCCTGTTGGATTGGTTGCAGTTGCAACAGTTCCCATTCATTGTCAATTAGCTGAGGTCCTCTGCATTGTAAAGAGGGCAAATTAACCCCAATGTCTACAGTATATTATAAACACATTATACTATTTGCACTTGCTGTTTACTTCAGGAGGAAAACTACCTGCTTTATTCTATCCCAGTAATCTGAGCATGGTAAAAAAGCTGTCATAGCCTCAAAACAGGCTGCTTTCAACCAAACTGCACCATCATGGAAAACACATCTTACCTTAGCTCCTTAAAACCTAATAAACACTGAAATGAGTTGGGTATCACAAATGTCGACCTTTTACCACTCTTTTACTATACATGTAGCATAAACACTGAATTCACAGTACTGATTTTGCAGAAAAGTATCCATTGGTATTACAGTTTCAGACTAGAATGTGTATTGTGCTACGTTTTGTTTTAAAAGCCAAACAAAAGGACTTGCAACTTAGAAAAACCCAAACAAAGAAAGCAGATGAAAACCTTTGACCTTCCCCTAATCGCCTGTAAGTGCAGTTCAAGAGTTAGCTGTTTGGAACAGTATTAGATAACAAAAAATGTTCCTGAAACGCCACCAGCATAGTTCCCCTCACAGAATGAAGGAGCAAACCACTCCTATGTACAACATTGCATGGAGCACAGCCAACGGGAGCTCTTAGGGATGTCACAAGTTGGTATGTGAGCACTTGATTTTCACACAGCAGTTGTGCACACAAGCAGGAAGGTGAGCACTCTCCAGCAGAAGCCAAAACCCACACTTGACATCCCTCACCCATCTTGCCTTTTTTTTTTTGTTTGTTTTTGTTTTTTCTCCCTCTATTTTTGCCTCGTTTCCTTGCCTGAAGGCAAGGTTTCTACCATTTCACATTAGAAACTATCAGGCCCAGATAAAGAACTCAAGTATTTGAGGTCAGACACTGCGATTTGGAGAGTCTGAAATCAAGCATAGATATTAGTAAGACAGGCATGAAATCTGGAAGGACTTTTGTACACCCAAGTTTTGACCTCAGACAAGGAAGATGACCGTCTCTGTCTAAGGAAATAAACAGAAAAGAAGCAAATCTCTAGAGTCCTTATTCAAACAAAATTAGATTTCAGCCTAAGTTTTACCTAAAATTTTGACATTGTTCCAGCACAACCTTGTTCACAGAAACCATAACATTCCACTTAAAAAGAACCCCAACAACCCATAAGACAGGGAAATGAGCTTGAAGCCACACATTTTAAAGTCACATGCATTTGAATTTTGAGAAAATTTGTTGAAATTACAATACTTATTATGATTAGCATTTTCACCAAGACATAACAGCAAGTGACGGAGTATAAAGAGGCATAAAGGTTTCTTGGTAAGAAGATTAACCATCTCACCAGTCATAACACCCAACCCCTCCATTTTCCTCATAGAAAAATGAGGATAATCTACAATCGCATGGGAGCGACCAGCCAGCCTCTTGGGGACGGATGATGTGGCACAATCCTTTTGCAGGAGGAAGCAGCTCAAAGCTCCATTTCCACCATTCCAAACCCAGGCAGATTCCCGTCTTCTTAAACTGCATGGTTGAAAAGAAGCATTGCTGGAACCACGTTTTAGCACATACTGGACTGCTGCGAGCAGAACAGCAGGCCACGTAAGTGATCTTCTTAAGCCTTATTTTTGAAACTGTACTGGTATTAGGCTTGGAAAGCAACTCCAAGTCAAGCCAAGTTATGGAATTACAAAGTCCCAGCCAAGGATCCTGGCTGCTGTGGTAGAAGTGATTCTGCACCACCAGGAACTGGAAGCGTTTCAGGAAACAACACCAGCTGAGCGAGGAACAAACACAAAAGTTTCAGCCAAGCAGGTTGAGAAAAAATGGGAGAATTTTACTGGTGATTATTTTCTTCATATGTACACATATAGTTCAACAAAGGGAAAAAAAATCAAAGAAATTCAGACTTCTCTTTAAGAATCCTTGAATTTAAATATATATATATTTATTAAAAAGAGACATTGACTCTATGGCCAAGACATCATGCGTCTTAGAACAGGTTTTTACAGCCATGTTATAAAAACCCCTTAGCAAAGCAGTTATGCACTAGACTTCAAACACATGTACTCCAAGAATGACACTGGTGTGGAGGATCTTGTTTTACATCCATTTATTTTTGTCCCTCAGCAATTATAGCATAGTTTCAATACATTTCTAAAGCTATAGAGAAATACCAGGGCAACTAGAGTACATACAAGCCAAAGTTAAAATGGTAGACAGCTGAATTAAAAAAAAAAAAAAAAAAAAAAAAAAAAGGAAAAGAAAGAAAAAAAAAAAGAAAAAGAAAAAGTACGCATTCAGCAGGAAATCTACTATACTTCATTCAGTTTAGGCTTTGTTCTTTAGGGAACAAGGTGCTAACGTGCCATTTTCTCATAAAATGAATCATAATTGCTTCCAAAGAGTTTCTGCTGAAAATTTAGGTGGAAGCAAATAAGTGTAACACTAAACTTTCTCCTATAAACTTAGAAGCAACACTTTCTTGAATCAATTTCCACCCTCCAAATACCACTACTGCTTTTCTTACATGAGCCCACTGTTTTATTAAGGCATAATATGCCCTGAGCAATATGCTGGAAATTAGCCAAAGAGCCTAACAATTAAAGGCAAGCACCAAGTAATTATTTTTATAGACAAATTTCGAAATCTGTTCTGTAACTCACCTGCAGTTGGGAGTAGCACTTGAGGAAAAAAAGAGAAAATATTGCTTTTAATTACTTTGAGCAGAATGGCAGTGTTAATACCCCCTTTCTCCCTCCAGGCTAAAGTTTTCGATCTAATCATCTAGGAACCTAAGCAGGGACAGCATACTAAGACATAAATGGGACGTCTGTTCAAGAGCTTAACTTTTAGGCAACGCGGCACAAAAAAATTTCAGCGCCCCACCCTAAGCAATTCAAATTACATCTCATTTTCCTCAAGAGGCAAGAATCTCATATGCTGGATACCTCTGGTCTTAAAGCAAGATGGAGCCTGGACAACAGAATCGCACACTGTACATGCTCAGACTGCCTTCCAGCCTTCTTTTTAAATCCAGGAAACCTGCGAGTTACCTGGCTCGCTGCTCAATTTCTCTACAATAAGCGCAGCGTTACACAGTCTGGGATCTAGGAAGGCAGCTTGCAAAGCCAGTGCTAACAGCGCACATCATCACTTTATACAAATTTAGGCTTGTACAATACTGGCTGGCCCATTTAAGTTACCAGAGTATCCATGAAAGAAACACAACCAAATTATACATTTTATTCACATTTATTTTTCGCTTTTAGTGTGCTCACAGAAAATTAGAACACCTTAAGCAGGAGTTTAATAGCAATTTTTGTAAGCAAAGTTACATTCCATCTCTAAGTCAAATTGGTCAAAGCTTCTCCAGTATTTACAAAAACATGATAGACAAGATGCTACACCAAAAAAAAACAAAAAAAAAAACAAAAAAAAAAACATTGCATCTGAAGAGTTTTCCTTTATTTTCAAAGACAACTGGAAAAGAAAGCAGTCTGCTGTAATCAAAAACATACCACAGTATAAACAGTAACCATTCCACTTATCACAGCTTGGTTGAGTTTAAAATTTGTGTTTAAAAGGTCCAAGATGACTGCAGTTTTACAAAAATGGGCAGGGTGGAAAGAGTTGCAAACTTCATGTGCTTCTGGATATCAAGATTTGTTTTTATACAATAGTCACAGTTAAAAACACCCTGCTGGTAATACATAATTACACTTTATTAAGGTCATAAACCAGCAATAAACAATAAAGCCTATACAACTTGTATTTCTACTTAATCACTGACTGATACAGCTAACATGAGATAAGTGAAAAGTTCCTATGGTTTAAATGAATTCCTAAGACTATGATCTCTTTATCTGGGTATTGATTTTTTTTTTCCTTTCCTTCTTAATCAAGACTTGTAGTGTTGTAAACCTTATAGAACATCTGCCTCACAAAATACATCGTAATAACTTTCTTTTAAAAAAAGACTAACCCCTTACATCATTTCTCGTGGCACGTTCTCTTGGCAATGGATGCGCGCCACGGATCCCCCACTGTGGCCCCTTATCACTTCATTTGATATCCCTTATTGACCCACCCATCTCCTTCATATATGGGCATGTCCATAGACTGACAAAGAAAGTTTACATTTCGAATAAAGATGCAAAGTATGCCAAAAAATAAAAATTAAAAAAAAATTAAACGAAACCAAAAAACCAAAAAACATTAATACTGATGCAAAAAAAAAAAAAAAAAAAAAAAAGGGAGGAGGAGAGAAGGAAGGAGGCGGAGGGAGGCGTCGAGGCCCTCCTCCGCCCGTTGGAATGGTGGTAACAGAATTGATTTGAGATGGGAAAAAAAAATAACAACAAAAAAAAAATCTGCGGGGAGAGAAAAAAAAGAAACGAGACATCTTTTAAATCAATCCCTGGTTGTAGACAAGTTCTCCGAAAACCAGTACCTGGCACCACTCCAACAAACAAACAGGGGGGGGAGAAAAAAGTTCGTCGGCGAGGGGGCGGCGGCGGGCGCTGCTCTACTCCGCCGGCTCGGCGGCGGGGCCCTCCGGACTGCTCTCGGAGGGGGCCTCCTGCCTCGCCGCCTCCTCCGCCGCCGAGGCCGCCTCCTGCTCGCCGCTGCCCGAGGCCTCGCTCGTGGTGGTGGTGGTGGTGGCGGCGGCGCCGCCCGCCTCCTCCGCCGCCTTGGCCGCCGCCTCCTGCTGCTGCTGCTGCTGCTGCTGCTGCTCCTCCGCCGCCGCCGGGGCCTCTTCTCCCGCCGCTGCCTTCTCGGGGGCGGCCTCGTCCGATTTGGCCTCCTGCGAGTCCCCCGCCTCCTCCTTGGCCGCCTCGGGGGCGGCCGCGCAGGGCTCGTCGGCGGAGCCCTTGCCCTCGTCGCCGCCCGCCGCCTCGGGGGCCGCCGCCGCCGCCTCCTCCTTCCCGCCCTCCGCCGCGGTGGCGGCGGCGCCGCCCTCGCTCTCCGCCCCCTCGCCGGCCTCCTTTTTGTTCTTTTTGAAGGAGAAGCCGCTGAGCTTAAAGGACTTCTTGAAGGAAAAGCGCTTCTTTTTTTTTTTCGGGGTCTCGCTGCTGGACGAGGGGGTCGCGCCCTCCTCAGTCTTGGGGGAGGCTTCGCCCTCCGCCGGCGAGGCCGGCTCGGTGCTCTCCGCCTCGGCGGCCTCCTTCTCGGAGGCGGGCTCCGACGAGGCCGCCTCCTCCTTGCCCGTCTCCTCGGCGGGCGCGCTGCCGTTCGCCTGCACCTCCTCCTTGCCCGCCTCCGCCGCCGCGGGGGAGGCGTCGCCGTTCACCTTCACGTGGCCGTTCTCCTGCAAGACAGCGACCGCGTTACCGGGGGGGAGCACCGAGACGACGCCTCCCCCGCGCCCTCCCCGCGACGCCCGGCCCGGCCCGGCCCGGCTCGGCTCGGCTCGGCTCAGCCCAGCCGAAGCCCGCTCCGGGCGGGCGCCCCCAGCGGCGGGCGCCCCCGCGGAACGGCCGCCAGGGGGCGCCGCGGCTCCACCGACGGCCCCGCGCACCCCCGCCCCCGGCGCGCCCCGTCCGGCCGCGGCGCGGAGCGGAGCAAAGCGGGGCGGGGAAGGCTCGGCACGGCGCGGCGCTGCACGGCACCGAACAAAGCTCGCCCGGCCCCAGCTCGCAGCCCCCCGCCCGGCAGGCCCCGGCTTCCACCCCCCCTCTCCCCTCCGTCTCGGCCCCCGCCGCATTTGCATGTTTCGGGCGGCCGCCAGCTGCGGGGGCGCCGGGGGGCAGCCCGGCTGCTGCCCCGGGGGGGAGCCACGGAGCCCCCCTCTTCACCCCCCCAAAACGCACCCCCGAGCCCTGCTCCTGCCCCCGAGCCCCCAGCCCCGGCGGCGGCTGCCCCCGGTACGAGGCGGCCGCGCGGTGCCCGCGGTAGGCGCTATAGTGGCCGGGCGGCGTCGGGAGCAGGCGGTAAAGCGGGCAGAAAAGCCGAGCGGTAACAGATCCATCCGTATACAAGCCATCGGGACGCTTCTCAATAATACACGAGGGATATATATATATATATATATTTTTTTTTTCCTCCTCCTTTTTCCCAACGTGCCCCCTCCCCCCACACACACTCCCCGACGCAGGAAAGATAAAGCAGCAAATCGTTCAAAGCCAAGCCCTTTTTTTTTTTTTTTTTTTTTTTTTTTTTAAAAATAAAGCAATGATTCCTTTGCTTCGAGTTGCAAGGATAAAAGGATTGGCCGTATTCTCCATTGAACGTGCCACTGGGGCATCAAAGGAAGAAGAATTAAGACAGGATGCAAAAGAGAGTCCGTCGAAGTTGGCTTAAAAAAAGGAGTAGGTTTAATTTTTTTTTTAATTGCTTTTTTTTTTTTTTTTTTTTTTTTTTTTTTTTTACCTGTCCATTCGCCTTGGATGGAGATGCAGCCACTGCTTCCCCAGGTTTCTCGGCGGAGGCTTCGCCCTTTGCAGCGGTCTTGGAGAACTGGGCACCCATGCTGTCTTATTCAACAAAGAAACTCAACAGATCCAAAAGGAGGGGAAACAAAGAGCGTTGGGTTGGTATAAATACTGGGCGACCAGCAGCAGCAGCAACACACACACACACCAGAGGGGAAAAAAAAAGAGAAGAGAGAACAGAACCGATTATAATGCACTCCTTTTTAAAAAATTTAAAGTTGAAGAGATCAAAAAAGCAGCAGCACAGGAGGGAGGGGGAAAAAAAAGGGAAGGAAAAAGTCGAGCACCGGAGGAAAAAAAAAAAAAAAAAAAAAAGGAGCCCAAGTTTAGTAAAAAAGAAGTAATAAAAAATCCCAGATTTGTAGCCGTACTGTAGACAAGGAGAAAATGGAGAAATCTCCCTGGTTGCTAATAAGATGCGGAGTCCAACGCCCAAGTGCACAGATGAATGGGCTTCCCGAGCGGTGACGGCAGCCCTCCGCCCGGCGCCGGCCAATCGCCGCCGCGCCACACAAAGGGGGGCGGGGCCTGGCCGCCCGGCGAACAATGGAGCCGCGATGGCAGCGGTTCGAAAGCAGCCCCCGGCCGGGGATGAATGTGCCGCTCCGGCGCGGCGCGGGCGGGCGCGCGGAGCCCCGCGCCGGGCAGCGGACAAAACACCCAAATAAAGCGGCGCGGGCGGGCAGGGACAATGGGATGGGGCGTGCGGGTGAAGCGAGTGAGTGTGAGTGAGCGCGAGTGTGAGTGCGAGTGGCAGCGGGGGTCCGGCCCGGCCCCGCCGCCCGCCCCCACCGGGAGCGAGCAACAGATAGTGTGCTGCGAGCCCGGGGCGGGGGGAGAGGGAAGGAGGGGATTTGCTTTGCTTTTTTTTTTTTTTTTCTTCCTTTTTTTTTTTTTTTTTTTTCCCTCTCCTTTTCTTCCCCGGGTTTAATTGGTCGCGATTGTTAAATCGCCCCCAATTTGGAAGGTATTTGAACCACGTAGATCGGGTTTCGCCAAACGAGATCACGAGTCGAAATTAGTAGGTCTGTAGGCCAGATGTTGCCAACGCGAAAGCGGCGGCGGCGGGAGCCGGAGCCGGAGCGGCCCCCTCCCCCAGAGCCATATCGGCCCCAAACGCGATCCTTTGCGAGCAGCCCCCATTAAATCCCGCTCTCCGATTATCCCCGAGCCGCCTTTTGAAGGCGCTTAGCGTGGCGGCGCCCCGCTCCCGGGCCGCGTTTACACGCGCGGGCGAAGCTCCGGAGCCGAACCCCTGGGCTGGGCTGCACCTCCACACCGAGGTACCCCGAGTACCGGCGATCCGGAGCACAGCAGCAAGGGCTCGTGTGGAAGAAACACCGCGGATCCGACCCGTTTCCCCCCCACACTATACGGGGGAGGAGGGCGGCGGATGCGGGCAGCGCGGGGAGATGTCGCCCCTCCACGCTGGGGGATGCGGGACGGCTGGCTCCGAGCCCCCTCCCGTACACACACGGGGCCCCCCTCACACACAGCCCCCTCCTCACATATATAGGGTCCCCCCTCCCTTTGCAGGAGCAGAAATGCGCGGCAGAAGGGTCCTTTTCCGAAAATAAATAAATAAATAAATCCAACGCAGGGAATCTCTCGCCAAACGCCTGTTGTTTATAAACACGGGGGGGTAAAATCGCTCCGCTAACGAAGGGCTGCGGCACGGGGAGGCTCGGCCACGCCGCCCACCTCGCTCCCCCCGCGGATCACCGGGGGCTTTGTGCGCCCGCCGCCTTCCAGCAACCCCAGTGCCTGCAGCCTTTGATCGGCGGCAGATCCGCCGGGCGATTTTTTTAATTAATTATCATTATTTTTCTATTTTTTTTCCTCCTTTTCCGGGGAGGGGGAGGGGAGCGAGAGGGGCATCTGCCGTTCCCCACCGAGCCTCCCCCCGCTCCCGCCCCTGCCAGCCCCGGCTCCCTTTGTCTCGGCCGCCGCCGCCCGCCCCGCCGAGCAGCGCCGCGCAGCCCCAGCTCGCCCGTGGGGCGCCCACCCGTGCCCCCGAGGGGCTGGGGGGGACTTGTGGGGGGGGCTTCACCGCCTCCCCCGGGGCTCCCCCGGCCCCCGGAGGGGCCGCCGGGCGGTTGCCGTGGCGACGGGGGAGGGGGGCGATGGGGAAAGGGGAGGGGGGCGAGGAGCCCCGAAGCCCCCCCTTTGAGGACCGTGGCTGGGGCTGGCAGCCGGTATCAAAAAGTCACCGGGATTTCTCGCACGGGATTTCACCTGCATGGGCGCCTGCGGTTCGCCTTTCCGCCGGAGCTACGTGTGGATTTCGGAGCGGTGGCAACCGAGAAAAAAATTTCGCCGAGCGGCTTGGGGGAGTTTTGGCGGTGTTTGCTTTGCAATCTCGGCGTGTTTTTCAACCATTTCAGTGTTTTGCAACTTTGAAAGAGAAGAAGAAAAAAAAAATGAAAAGCTTTGTCTGATATTACTCTAGATGCTCAGTTCCACGAATTCTTCTGCACAGTGTCTGGACAGGCAGGGAATCTGGAATATAAGCATGCTCCGTGTGTTACAACCGGGACAGCTCTCTGTGCCTTCTGTCCCACACCCGTCATGTGAGGTACAAACAGGAGATCTAACCCCTCCATTGACCTGTTGCCCACCAGTTACCAGGCTGCTCGCTGTCACCCCACACCCTTAAGTGCCAATGAAACACAGATTATGCTGCAGGGGAGATTCCTCATTCCTAAACTGGCGCTTTACTCAAATTCCGGATCTTTTCATCTCCTTCCAAGGGAAAAAAAGAAAGGAAAAAAATCAACAAACCACCACCCTGATTGGTGTATTGCAGCAGGACTAATCAGATATGAATGCAAAACACACCATTATTCCACATTGGCTTCCACACACACACACACACACACACACAAAAGATCTTGCAGCATTTCTTTGGCAGGACCAAGGATGTACCAGTTTAAAGGCGCTTAAAGTACAGGCTGCTGGAGATTTAATGTCTAAAAAAAAAGTGATTTCATTGTAAATGTATTTGTGTTTGGGCTTTTCCTGCAAGAGCTGTGTCAGCAAAAAAGTCATGTCCCCCATGTGACGCGGGTGAAGTGATAACATTTCTAAGAACATGAAACCAAGACTGAGGGCCAGCTCTGAGGAGCCTGAGGATGAGCGAGACGGCTCTGAGTCCAGCCCCCATCCCTCCCGCCGCAGCCCATTTCCTGATTTCCAATTGTATATTGCATCCACCACACAAAGTTGGATCTTCCACAGTGCTTACAAAATGTGACTCCTCTCAGCACGTTTTGCCTGGGATTGTTTTCATGCTCTCTGTTTGGGAAGTGGGAGGGCTGAGGTGCAGACTGATGGTATGCTTTGGATGGTGCTGCCCAGCAAACCCACATAGCCACTGGCTCACAGTTATTGATGCTCACCTGTGCCTTCATGTCTGTTAGTCCTGAATCTGTGCCTCACAGCCATGGCTTTGGCCGGGCATTAACACAAACTTTCCTGACAGCATGGCCAGGTATAAGCATGGTGTAGTGCATATGTCAACTGCACACTCACTTCCCGTTAGGATGCCAAGAAAAACAAACAAACAAAAAAACACTCTAGTTTTCATCCCAGAGCAGCAAAGGCAAAGTTCCTTCTGCAAAGTGTTCAACTGTAACCTGAAATAACAAAACAAAAATTCCCCCTCCCCTCCCCCAGTACTGTAGAAACAACCCTCTTCCCCCAGTCCTGAAAGGCAGGTAAATGAAATGTTACTTTCACTTGACAGGTCAGGAACTGGAGAAAAAGCAGCTGAGTAACAGTTCCCTGCCAGTATGCAAGCTGCTCTCGGGAGTCCCAGGAAAACCCATCAGTGACACTCACCCTCAGCCAAGGTAAAAGTACCTTAATGAGCAGGTTTTAATTCTGGCTATATGTTGAAACTTTCGGAAACTTGTCCCAACTTGCCACCTGTAGAGAGGACACAAGTGTATTTTAACACGTTTGCTGGCAAATGTGTGAAAATGCAACACACCCTGTCAATGCTATGAATTTGAAAAACATGTTAATTAAAAGTTTTCACTGACTTTTTTATTATTATTATCATTATTTTTTAATGCACCTTTATCCTCGTCCAGACAAGCCTTTAAAAGAAAGTGAATCTCAGGGCGGTTTTGGAAGCTGGAATCCAGTGTTTACAGAGATCCTGAAACAACGCGTGCTTTCTGGTGATCCTGCTTGTGTTTCTTTCATGGGCCAGGCTCTGATAACATGCTGGTAAACCTACCTGTGCTCTGGGGTGCACGGGGAGCTTTCCTCTGTGCGGGCAGTGCAGCAAACTACACACAAAAAAAAAAGATCCTCCAAGTTTACACTGATAGATAGCGTTCCCCATGTGCCAATCTAGCCTGAAGCCCTTTCTTCCCTTGTCGTTACAGAGAAATAATGTAACATATGCATAAGAAAGAAAACATCTTGCTTTCCTGTCAGGCTGGGACAGTGAGGAAATTTCATTCTTGTTTTAATCTCTGTATACTTTCTGATAATGAGAGGACAGGACTAATGAGCTGAATAATGTTAAAAGTTTCAAGTTCTAAAAATAAATTTAGGTTTATAGAATAGTTGCATCTTTTCTGATTCCAATAAATGAATATTTCATGATGTCCTAATCAGCAATGAGATTTCTTACTGACCCATCATTTGAGTTTCTTCAAGCTTTATTCCAGTTTGGTACGATGCTATCAAAGCTTTTAACCTTTATATCACTCACAGCCATTACAAGCCTTTTACTAATATTTGCCAAGCTTTTATTAACTGAATACATTCAACAATGTTTGTTAAATAGGATCCAGACTGTTTGAATGTCCGGTGTGCTGGGAAACTGGAAACTAAGTACAGCACGTATATTTTAAAGGTATCATACAGTTTGCATTTCTCATATCTAATAATAAAAATTCTGTCAACCTGAGTTAACATATTTCAGGTCTGTCAGTTCTAGGGACAAGCACTGCTCTGGCTGCAGTTCCCAGCAGTTTCACCTGGTCTGAGGCACTGCTGCAGCAGCTCTTTGCTCCCTTTGGTCCCCGGCTCTGGCCCTACAGCTCCACTCCCTCCATTGTGCGTGCCCTGGCTTTCATCTGACCTCATGATAAGCCATTTCAGGGAGTAGAAACGTCTGAAAACTATTTTCCCCCCTTGCCTTTTTCTTTTGTTGGGAGGGGAGGGGGGCAGTTTCCTGCAGGTTTAGTTTCTGTAACTCTTGGCGTGGCCAGACAAGTAGCAGAAATGACAAGCAGGTGATAACCTGATTTGTTATAAAGTTAAGCTCTAGTCCCAATGATATTTGCTTTAACAGCACAGCTGCCTTGCACAATCCCCCTTCTCTGTGACCTGCTTCTTTCCGTTTTCACATTCCTCCTTCTGTTTTGCTGAGAGGACTGATCTGAGTAAAAAATTCTCAACAACTAGTGGCATAGTCAGGTGATGCCTCATAAAGTTTTTTTTATATTTTTATTTTTCAGAGAACAGGTGTGCTTTAATGATGAGTGCTGTGTAGCTACAGCATGTTGGATATCAACAAACCAGCACAGCTTTTATGAATTTCAGCTAGGTTGAGAGGAGGGGTGGCACTTAAATAACACTGCTGCCGTGCTCAGTGGCACTGAAAAGTGTCACAAAGTGTGAACTGAAAATGATGTTCTCATTTAGGGCTAAATCAAGGGAAGGGCTCAAGATTGTGGAATTATCAACCTCCATGTCAAGTGTCTAGCCTCCCCATAGGGCTCTCGCTGCGGAGAAAAAGCCAATGCCAAAGTCTGTAATTTGTCCAGCTGGCAGGTGGGGGCTGGTACCCTGGCTCTAGTTTTACGATTCTCTGTACCTGAGAAAATACAGTGCAGCCACAAAGTGCAAAAGGTCATTATTATTACTATTTATTATTATTTTTTGTCAACACTGTCCTAGCTCAGGAAGACTGCTTGCTTCAGGTAGCTGGAATAAACACTGTATAGTGCATCCCAGCCAACCTGAAAGAAATGCATGACAGCCATACTGTGTGCTGGCAGGGCACATACTTGATATCAGTGGTCATATAATCCCCAGCTACACAGAAAACCATCTAAAATAAGAAACAGGAAGCATTTGTGCCTGTTTCAGAGACTTGGATTCCTTATACTGAGTTGTTGGGATGTATATCCCTTCACTCAGGAGCTGGCACTCTGACCTCTTTCCTGCCGTGAGGTGCTTTAGCCCCTTTGAAAGCTTAAGAGGCAGTCCCCTTTCATCCAGCAGCTCAATGGTGGGGCTCAGGAAACATGGGTTTAATTCCCATGTAAGAAAATCTGAATCCCTTCATTTACCTCCCCCTGCTTTTCCCATGAAGTTCTAGGGCGAGGGAGTATGAGCACAAATGTTTCAATCAAAAAGCTGAAACTGTTCAGCAAGTGAATTAAGAATAGCTCTTTGGCATTGAGAATTACATAGTAATCATTCCAAAAAATGACCACGATTTTGTACTCTAGTTGTTTTGCATGCCTCAAGGTCCAGTGCTAGCTGTGTGACCCAGTCTCAGCAATACACAGCCATGATCCCCTTTTCCCTGATTCTTTGAGGCACACACACGTACACACATCAGACAATCATTTCTTTGCAAAGTGGAACCGACTGTGCAGAGAGCTGGTGTGCCCTGGCACCATCATACTTCTAGCTGGGATAGGAGGGGATCACATGCCATGGTATCTTCCCCAGCACGTGACAGGACTCCTCCACATGCAGCGCAAGTCAATGCCCATGCAGGCATCAGGGTCCCCACTTTGAGGGGAGGGTCCCCATATTGATTGTGTGATTGCCCTGGACATCACACGAGCAGGGGCCTCCCCAGTGTCTCTCTCTCCAGAGAAGACCCCTGGGCAACTGCTTCTGGACCATTGATGACAGAGGAGGACTGGGGTGGGACACAGTCCATCAGCAGGGCACCTCTGGTAGCACCTCTAGCCTCTTGATTCCTCTCTCCTGGTATTTTGAAACAGTGACAGATGACAGCTTCAAGTCAGAGTTATTGGGTCCAATCTGATGAACCGAGCAACTAACGGTTTAAAAATCTCAGTTAGGGAGAATAACCAAGGTGAACATATGTCCTTTCGTAGACCTCACTGCAGTTTTCAACCTCTCAAGAGGGACATTGATACTTAATACTAGATACATCTAACTTTCCATCTTTTTTATTTTTCATTGGCATGGTGAAGGAACGAAACAGACTATTCAGAACATAATTCAGGCATTACATACCCACCACCATTTTATTTTGGCTTACATTCTGTCTAAATATTTTTATATTATTTTTGCATTCTATGTGCAGTATGTCTTTTAGCACCTAGCTCTTCATAGTGATCTGATGCAAGAGAATGAAATTCATATCCAATTCTGCAAAACCTTAAAAGAGTCTGGCTGTCTTACACAGCAAGTCGTCATAAGAGTATGGATAAGTAGGGTGAGAGACACCAGTTTAACTGGTAACACAAATTGCTGTCTGTACACTGAGGGGATTGATCCAACATCTTAGTGTAAGAAATGAGTAATGAAAGTTTTTTTTTTTTTTTTTTTTTTTTTTTTTTTTAACAATGGCTTTAGAATTTTGTTGTATAAATGTTCCTGCACCCATATACTGACTTCTGAATATGTAGCAACTCATACAATTGAGAGGTCTTTTCTGTAGCTGGTATTGCAAGAAACCACAGCTATGAGACCACAGGCTGCAGGCCAGTAAATTAAGGGTTGTTAAAACAAATAGGCTAGCAATTACAAATTCATCTGTTTGATTTAGAGGGGCATATATGCCTAACACAAGAGACAGGAGGGGTTGCTGGCGAAAGAACTACTTTAAGACAGCGATATTTGTGTCTGCATTCCTGCCCTGTGGCAGACCTCCTGTGTGGTTGAGTAAGTTGCTGTAGGTATATGTGCCTTGCAGACTGGGGTGCTGGGTTGGGGCATTAGCTGTGGTGCATCTTGTGTAAATATTGGAAGTGGACATGGAGATAAGCACGGATTAATTTACTCTATTTCTTCAAGATGAAAATTTTCTGCCTTGAATTCTCTTTCTGTGTCTATATTGTCAAACACACCCTGTACCCAAGCTGCTATTAAGCCACTGTTAAGCAAAGGCAGCAGGCTGGCTGCATGGATGAACAAGAAGGTCCTGACTAAACTCAGACTTAAAAAGGCAGCATGCTACATGTGAGAGCAGGTACAGGTGACCCAAGAGGAAAATAGAGACTCTTCAGTCCAAGTGTGCAGGGATGGGGTTAGGAAAGCCAAAGCCCACCTGGAGTGGAGTATGGAGCAAGAAGACATACCCTTGGTTGAGGAGAACCAGAGTAAGGGATATTAAAGCAAACTCAGTGTATACAAGTCCACAGGATCTGATTGTACTTGTCCACGGGAACTGTGGGAGCTGTCTGATGTCCATGCGAAGATACTCTTCATTATCCTTGAAAGGTTGTGGTGATCAGGGCAGGATCCTGAGGACTGGAAGGAAGCACATATCTCTCCTGGAGAAGTAAAGGATGGCCGGCAATGCCTCATCTGCTAAAGACAGGTTGTGAAGTATCCTTCTTTGAAGATACTCAAAAGCCGTCTGGACACAGTACTGAGAAAACAGCTCTAGGTGGCCCTGCTTGAGCAGTGGGCTTGGACTGAAGGGTCCCCAGCAGGGCCTTCCCACCTCTGCCATGCTGTGACTCTGTCATTCTGTGTGTCACACTGCCTTTAATTCTGCTTCGGCTATGCCTAGACTCACTTCAGTTTCTGCCTCAGTTAAGTGGTTTATGAAACATGGATATTAATACAACCTCTTATGTGCCTTGGAAGAATAAATACACCAAAGACTGAGGTGCTTTGAGTAAATGGGGCATACAGATGCCTTCTGTACACATTTATAGGAAAGAGAAACTAAGCTTTTTTTTCCCCCATACAGTACAAATTGCATTAAAATGTGAGAAAACAATATCTGTAATAATGTTCTTGAAACCAGGTTCTAGGAAGCTGAGAAAATCACAGGTTTAATATGAACCCCTGCCTTTATAAGTTCCCATGCCTTCTGTGGTACTGTGTAAGAACCTATACAGAACAGATGAAGTTGTGTCATAGTAATTTTTGTTTATTCCTTTCAAATTACACTTTCTCACACTTTGGTAAGGTTTCCCATTTCCCCCATGCAGCTATAAAAGGCTGGCTTCAGTCTGTTTAGGCTCAAGCAATGCACACGGTCTTTTATTGACAAAAGCAGATGGCAATTTCCCTTACAATCCGCTTCCTTTTCACTGGCTGGCATGTGAAACCCAGAAAACATACTGGAGGACACGCCGTCATACCTCGCTAGCCTCTGAGCACTCTCTGAGTATGGCAGAGCCCATAACCTGCCGGCCCATGAGTGATCCGAGTTATTGAAATCTATTTCACACTTGACTTAGAGCTGTTTTGACAATCTTCAGCTGTATCCTTTTTTTCTTCCTTCTTAGCATGCAAATGTCCTTTTTATAGCTGCTATTCTTACAGAATTTATAGTTCTCTTTTCTTAAAGCTTCTCATTCCCACTTCCTCATTTTATTTAAGCAAGTCCCTTTTCTCCTCTTGGGCATACCACGCTACCTAAAATGCATACATTCAAGTGGTGAAATCTTTCATCCTCCTTAAATTATCACATGCTGATAACCTCTGTTATCCAGTATTTAATCTTCAAAGTGACAATGATGTCCTTTTAGCCATACTGCCTCTTGTGCTTGTGAGGAGCTCCACAGAATGTATTATTTTCTTCCTTCACATACTTCCTGAAAACTCTCCTTTCCCTTTACATCTACCAGCACAGAGCAATGCCTGGTTACTACATTGACTTCCATTTTCCTTTTTTTTTTTTTTTTTTTTTTTTTTTTTCCCTTGGGATCCCTTTTGCATTTATTGGTAGTTATTTGGATTTTGAAATCTGTGTGCAATCAGGCCTATCTCTGTGGGCTGATAGCACCTTATCAGTTAGCACAAGGACATAAAAAGTGCAAATTTAAGCCTCTGAGGTGCTTTAATCTCAGCAGCTCTGGCAAAGTCCCTGGGCAGAGTTCCCCTTTCTGCATCTCAGCACTGCCTAGAGTATGTGTGGCTTCTTCAGTGTGTGGGCATAAAGCCTGTAAAGAGCTTTGGAGCAACAACTGGTTTGACACAGCACATGCTAGGAACAATTTATCTTTCATTTTTAGACCACTGTACATATCGGGTGCTTTCATTTCTTTTTCTTTAGCTCTGTCAGGATTTTTAGATTGCTTTTCATATGGCTATGTTCAGCACTGTTTCTTTCAGAACCATTTTCATTTACATTTTTCATTCATGTACAAAGAAAAAAATCTGAAACAGACTAATAGAGCATCTGCTCATTTAAATGCTTAAAAACCTAATATTGAGCTCACAATATTGAGAAATGGTGAAAGTTTCTTCTTCAAATAAGAATTTTATGAAACATTTATGATCAGAGGAACTTTTGTGCTCTTAGGCAATGTGCAGCTTGTACATACAATAGCGTTTGAGGTACAGTCATGGGTGATCTGGAAGAATGTGAGCAGCAAGCATGAAGCACCTCCACATTAGTAAGGGCTAGAAAAATTCAAACCAAAAATGATGGGAAAGCCACCATTCATGCCGGATGTGCCATTGAATCTGTAGTGCCCAAACTAAATAGGCAATATCATGCTTTTTGAGATTCTCGTCCAGGCTCTGCATGCTTGCAGCAAAGTGAAACGCAGTTCTTCTGAATACAGGCTGCAACTTCTGTACTGGTAACAAATAGAAACTCATATTCAGAGAGATTAAATATAGAGCTGTGTCTGGAGTAAACGGGCAGATTAAGTACACTCAAGTATTTGAAGTGCTTTCTTTATGGGAAACACAAATTGAGATTTCACCAATACCGATACTAAAAAAATCTCAAGGTATAAACTCATAGTGCTATCAAACTTTTCAAGGAAAGGGTCAGTGGGTTTCTTGGGAGATTTGTATGAGGACAGTTTCTGATGAAGATGAAGAAAGAGTCAGGAGCTGAGGTTGGTTTGGCTTGACTGGAGGGATAGGACACTCATGTGGTGGATGCTCATCCCTGCAGCAGTGCCAACAAACTGTATTGTCAGTGTCATTTGGTCCTGTCCTCAGCAAGCACAGCTTGCTGCTCATCGTGCTGCTCACCATCACAGGAAAGGACATTTTCTCTGCTTGGTGCTGTCAGATTGCACATTGAAGCAACTAATTGTGTGGAAAAGGCATTGTGTAAGGTTAGAAGAAACCTGACTCTCTGAAAGGTTTCAGAGGGGAGGTTTTGGCACCACAGAACCCATGACTGGGAAATGATTGTATTAGCTAGCTGTGTCTCCTCAAGATACAAGTTGCATCCAGCTGCCTGGCCAACAAAAGGGTGAAAAGAGGAGGAATGCTGACCACACCTTTCCTCAAGCTGTTGATTCCCTTTATCTTTTTTTTTTTTTTTTTTCTTTTTTTTTCTTCTACTGAGACAAGGCAGGGAACACAATTTAAGTTACCAGGGTGTTGATACACACTGGCTGAGGTCTCCAGCTCATTGCTGTGGTCAGAGAAGTGCTTGTGGTGAGATATTTCACTCACTCCAGAGAAATTACGTACATCAAAGGTAGGTCATGTGCCTTCTGAGGTGTTTCTAGGAGTTCTTCTGCTCAGAAGTCCTGGTGAAGGGGACTTTATCTCATTTCCCTGATGAGTTGCTCCATGCCCATGGGTGGGGGTATGTAAATTATTAGCAGAACACCAGGTTTCTGAGTCTCAGAACAAAATCTGGGCTTCTCACCAGAAGCATCTTTGGGTATATTGTAAGGTAGAATCAAAGAATCATAAAATCATCAAGGTTGGAAAAGACCTCCAAGACTATCTGGTCCAGCCATCACACTACTACTGTTACCCACTAAACCATGTCCCTAAGCACCAAGTTCAACCTCTATGAGTTGCTTCCCTCCTAATGCCTCAAAACAAGGTCTGAGGCAAGCCACTACACCTTTTCCTCTTCCTCAGGCCTTCATGGGTGGCCCTGTAAGGCATGAAGGAAAACTTAGTTTCTGTTTGTTTGTTTTTATATGCATATTTATTTTCTTTTTGGTTTAAGTAACTTGGACATCTCTTTATATATAAACACTTCACATGTCATTTCTTTGAATAGACTACAACTCCAACTTCACAGAAATGCTGTACAAATGTGTTACTCTGAGTTGTACATGAGCAATTACCAGAGTCTCCAGGAAAGCCAACAATATAAATTAATCAAAGCATTCAGGCCTGGTATTTCTTAATCTTATTTTTAGTAACTGCTGGTAGATTGTGGACTCAATTAAATGTGGGGGAAGTCTTCTGAGCACAATGTTTTTCCTCTTAAACTTCGTACTTCAAAAACCAAATCTGTATATGCCTACAAGTACATCTACATACAAACACATCTGTTATGCACTGACTCACTAATTCATTCATCACACACAAAACCTTTACAAGTATTACAAGGTTGATGTAGTTAAACAGATAAGAAAACTTAAATTCTTTTTTAAATTCTGCTTACCCAACATGTGTATTTACATATGTCAGCTGTAGATGAGATTTCTAAAAAGCATCTTTGGTAAAGTCAGTACACATTGTAAGGTACACTTCATTAGCTAAGATATGGCTTAATATTTACTAGATCTTAACCACTGAAGCAGCAGATGTAAAGGACTAGGAGAAAATGTGAAAAGTAAAGTTCTGCACTACCCAAATCACTACTATATTTTTGTATTTCTGAAATAAAAAAATCAAGCCAGCTCTGGTTTCCAAAGAAGTTATTGAAATAACCATTGACTGTTGCACTTGGGCAGTGTGCTTTTATCAGCTCTGTTAATGATGTTAGGTAGATACACATTGCTCTCTTTCAAGCAGCTTTTACGGGGTTAGTATCTAAAGTGCTCTGTTTTCTGACTAATTTAAGTGACTATTTACAACAAAGAATTTATAGAAATGGTAGAAATTGGCTTTTCTGACAACTGTTTTGTAACCAGGTCTAAAAGCCCTGTAGAAGAATCTGCTATCTCTCTGTGTCAGTCTTCTCACCTAGTTGCAAATATTGTTAGCAATAATTGTGTTTATTAGAGAAGTAGGCCCAACAGAGGAAAACTTCTCAGGGTGGTAGTCACCAGTCAAATACTAAGAAATGTGTAGGTTGCCCCAAGCCTGAGGTTTCTAATTAGACAAGACAAACATAGGAATGGGGAAAAGGGAAGGGCAGCAGAAGCAGAAACACAGATGCAGAAGGGTTCCCCTTTTAAAGGGGCAAGAAAGGGGCAGCTGGCTGAGAAGAGGACACCCAATAGGAGTAGAAGAGTAACTGCAAGGAGACGGGGAAAGGTTGAGGTACTGTGTGGAGCTGAGGAGATGAGCCAGGACCAGAGTGAGACAGATTGCAGCACAAGAGTCTGCAGGAAAACTCTTTGAAGGTACTCAGGTCCTGTCCTTCCTGGGAAGGCTCCTGTTATTCCTGTTAGCTTGCAGCTGTCCTCCTCTCTTTTTTGCAGCCCTTCCCCAAAGCCATATGGAAGTAGGATTAAGGTGGGTGGAAAGCACTACCTTTCTCCACATAACCTCAGAGCTGGAAGATCTCCTCTGAGCAGCTGAGCAGGGGGCCTGGCATTACTGCCACCATCTGTCAACTGCTTCTCTTCTTTATCAGAACCATAGTGATATTCAGTGGCCTCAGACAAGATGGAGACAAGATCCACTGTCTGCAGCTGCAGTAGGAGGCAGCCAGGAGAGCTTGCTGTGTGGTACTGACAGACTGGACAAAGAAAATAGTCTTGTTCTCTTTTTGCACATGGGCAATAATGGGTTAAGTGATTTCCCGGAGGTCACACAAAATGTCAGCAGAAGAGGGGAGAACAAAGCTTACCCTTCCTGAGCCAGCACTACACTTCCAGTCTAAAATCTCTGCAGCTCTGATGAAAAAAAAAAAAAAAAAAAAAAAAAAAAAAAGGAAGTCAAGGAAAGAGGAAAAAGGATTAGTGAAGGCAGAGCACACAGCCTCACAGATGCTCATAGGCAGCATGTTAATCGAAACTAAGCTTCTACACAGCAGCGCTGCAAGCAGCATGGAATTCACATCGGAAACGAAAATATTGGCAGAAACGTAGCCTGGGATGATCTTCTGGGTTCTGTTTCTAGGGTCTGTATTGCTGTATCTAAGTGCCTCATGGTCATCATTGGATTTTATCCTCATGAAATCATAGTGAAGAAAAGAAGTTTTTATCTCCATCTTGGGAAGGCAGAATTCAGGCAGGCGTTTGATGAAATGTGTTATCTTGGGGTCCCTGGGAAGGCTGAGGCTGGGTTCAGCAGTAGAGCAAAAGCTTTAGAATTTTCAATCTATATTCCTAAATCCCCTAAATCACCTTTCTGAGATTGGATTTTTATGAAGTTGAAGTCCACTGCACGGTCTTTGTTTATATTGCTCTCTGAGAGAGCAATGCATGGCTCCTGCTCTCTCACCCTGGGAGTTAGGAGCATTTTTAATAGAATTACAAGGAAAGATACGGGCCTGCTGCAGGGCTAGGGAGGTTGAGCATGCTGAAACTGAAGGAACAATTCATTTCTCACTAACCTCAGGGCTATTTGGCCATAGGAATGACCTTGAGAAGCTGCTTCTAAGGAGCTGGAGGAACATGAGTGTGGTGTTGACGGAATGAGTATTGGAAAAAAGGACAATTGCAAGGAGCAGCTTCATCAACATTTTACTCTAGGCAACAGATCTGATGGGAGGTAGGCACGGTTGTTCCCAAATGACACCTGTCACCTCTTTCTCCTGTGAGGTACCATCATGTCACACTATTTGTGGCTCTTGGGCCTGTCCCTGGGAGACTGTGGATCAAGGGTCTGGTGTAAAGGTTGAGATCCCAGCATCTCTTCTGTAATTCTGTCATTTGGAAGAAATTTCAAGCCCCTCCCATAGATTTCCCTGGTCATTCATCCTAAGAAAGGATTATAGGATGTGTTGTCTGCATTGGAATGTACTGATTGTTATATGTTACTGAGATCTTGTTTATTCTTGCCTTTTCCTTTTATACTGAGTCATGGCAGAACTATTCAGTTTGCCCCCTGCCTGAGCTCCACCCCACTCCCACCACCCCACCTCAAGAACAAAACAAATCACTGCATACAGGTCCCACTGCTTACCAGTGCAGTTTTCCTGGTGCCTCAGTCAGCATGACATTTCCAGGCTTAGATCTGTACTTTCCAAGTCAGGGCTCAAAACCCTGGACCCACTCTAGATGCTTACTGATGGGTTCATGAAAGAAATTCCATGTCCCTTCTATATCTAGCTTCATACCTGATTTTCAACAACTGATAGATCTGTAAGAGGACTTGTATGTGATATTCACTTTGGCTTTGTAGGCTTAGATGCTAGTAGAAATGTGTAATGCTCTGGAAAAAGGACGGACTACTGTGTGGACACTAAATAGACCAGTTACTTGTATTTCCTTACTAATGCTTTGAACATTGTCTGTAGATCTAAACTTCAATTGTGAACTAATTGATGACAATGTAGACAAGTACACATTGTGTTTACGGTCACAATGGCAGGAGCAACCCATCACGCTAAACACTGCAAATTTTATCCCCCTTATCACTGTGGGATCATGTTGTGTCCTATTAGCTGGTATCACAACAGAGGCTTTGTTTGTGTAATGTTAGACTAAAGTGTTCAACATAATGAATACTCTCTTACAGCTGGTTTACACAAGGATTGTTGCCATTTTTTCACAATTATTTTTTTTTTAAACACGTCTGTATATAGACAGTCAACATGACCTAGAAGAACTTGAAATTTCTATCTGGACAGTGTATTTTATTCTCATGTTCAGGAATATTTATCAAATGCTCTATTAAAATTGTTTTCTCATTTATTTTCTGTTTCATAATTGGTGAAGAATGTTTGTACACTAGAAAATTTCTCTTTCTTCTGCTTAATGCTTAAATCTTCTAGGTTGCTATAACCCTTTATTTTTTATTTTCTGCTAGTTCATTAGTTTTTCAAGAGCCTGCAAAATTGCCAGTCACTTTTCTCCAATCCTCTGTTCTACAAAGCACTGTCCACTGTGTTATGCTATTTTGAATTTTTTTTCTCTTATCACTGGTCTGCGTCATCCCCAGCAAGAGAATAAACATGGTAGGCTCTCTGTTGTTCTAACAACAGAGGAGGAGGGCTTTGGCATTACATTGCTCCTATTTCTGTTCAGGGTCACAGAATCATACATAGTAATGAGAGCATCTGATCATAACTACCTTCTCTCACAACGGTAGCTACCTTCAGATACCATCTATTTACAGCCTTTTCTGCCTCTCTAACTGGTGTAATACACTCAAACATAATCAGCATTTTTACCACAGAAAGGAATATGTAATACGTTTATGTATCTACACTCAAGAATAAATATACAGAGAGGGAAAGGCATAAAGTGGTTATGCCAGTTCTTGAATATACCAGCTGGAAAGCAAATAAGCTGGGGAGAGTCAGTGTCTACATTCAGAGTTTTGTGTCTCTAATTGTGGCAGCATTCACAGAAGCTGCTTTACAGATTAGGGAACTGTTTTCAATTAGGCCATTGTTTTCAGCGCTGACTATCTAACCCTGCTAACCTTGGGGTTAGAAAACACAGCAGTAGAATGATGAGCTTGTATAAGCCTCGTCTGAGCTTCATCTTCTACCCAGTGGAGCTGAAATACAGCTATGAAGAGTCCTGAGGAAGGCAAGACTAATACATCCAGGATAAACAAGAAATACAAGACACTATTTCTTATGCATATATAGTATATAATTATGCAGCTGTCATTAGTAGCTAATACACCTGAATAAAGACGTCTGCAGACTTTAGCAAGAATTAATTTTCATTTGAAAATTATTATTATTTTTTTTTTTTACATGAATATATTGGTTTTGACTTCAAACAGAAAACTTTTCCAGTTCTGCATGGAATTTATGGTCAGCAAGAGAGAGAATGAGGACAGAAATTCCATATTGGTTGGACTGACTCTGTGTTGTCAACCAAGACATATATTTTTGCCAGAGGAGAACCTCACCCTTGGTAGCCTGCAGCATCATAAGTTGGATGCTTATTCACTGCTGGAAGATTAGATTTCACCTTGCCAAGCACTTGTGGGGAGCCTTCTTCTTTCTCTCATTCTTTCATTTGGTATACATCCAAATATATAATTCATTTTGTGTTTATATGTAGAAGAAGACAAATAATTGAAATTAGAAAAGTTTAACAGATGGTAAAACTTTTATCAGGCTGAATATCAACAATAATGCAATGCTTAGATTTTACTGAAAATATGCACAAAATTGACTGCTAGCTATCATTATTGTTCTGTGAATTGTCAGCATTTGTCAAACTCAATTCAATGTGCCCCAATAACCTTCTAAAACCATCCTTTCCATTATATAGTCTATTCCCTGATATGCTGTTCTTTATCTGTTTTATTAATATTTTCTCCTGATCTTTTTATTTATTTATTTATTTTTATTATTACTTTATATATATATATATATATTATTTTTTACTGTTGCTGTCACTAGTTTATCTCATTTGCTGGTACCCATGGTAGGAAACAGGTGTTATCAAGCAGATCTGTTGAGAGAAGATGAGGTAGTCAGAAGACTGGTCTGCTGATAGGAAAAGTCTTGAAGAAATTATTAAATAATCCTTGGTCTTCCATCACATCTTCACTGATAGCCTAAGGATCAAGTAGGATTTTAATATCTGATTGTACTGGCAGCAATCAAACCAATTCCAAAAATCCCAGCCCATCATCATATTTTTTAGGTGATGTGTCCTAAAAGATGACAGTCATCTACCACATGGGATTTCTTCTTTCTTCCTTTAGAGGCAAACATACTTTGGAGGGCAATAGATACTCCCCAGATCTAATGAATTAATTGAATACTTTCTAGGGGATCGTTTTTTATCATGCTAGAAACTCCCTTATCTGGACTCAAACCATTTTAAATAAAAATCCTAAGCATAAAATAGGAACAGCTGTATCATGCAAGTCAAATGAAAATGCTAATAACTGATGGTAGTCTTTTCTTATTTGTTCTGTTGCTAAATCTGAAGGGCTTGGAACACACGTGCTATGAGGAGCGGCTGAGGGAGCTGGGGTTTTTAGTTTGGAGGAGAGGAGGCTCAGGGGAGATCTTATTGCTCTGTACAACTGCCTGAAAGGAAGGTGTGGGGAGCTGGATGTTGGCCTCTTCTCACAGGTGAGTAGTGATAGGACTAGAGGGAATGGCCTCAGGTTGCACCAGGGGAAGTTCAGTTTGTAAATGAGGAGATATTTCTTCTCAGAAAGAGCAGTCAGGCATTGGAATGGGTTTCCCAGGGAAGTGGTGGAGTCACCGTCCCTGGGGGTGTCTAAGGAAAGGTTGGGCTTGGTGCTTAGGGACATTGTTTAGTGGGTGCTATTGGTGGCAGGGAGATGGTTGGACCAGATGATATTGGAGGACTTTTCCAACCCAAATGATTCTATGATTCTATGATCTGAACTAGTAGCCACTACAAAATTATTTCCTTGCTCTATCCTCCCCATAATAAACAAACAAACAAACAAAAATTTAGTCAAAAAAAATCATATCTGAAGATACTGAAAAGACTGGGAAAGGATGCTGAATTATGTGGGTGGAGATGTCTGAGGGCATGTGTGACCATGCAAACAATTATTACATGTTAAAGAAAAAAGGCAATCAAAAGGAGAAATATTACCACAAACGTAAAACAAATAAACAAACAAATAAATAAAAAAAATGTGTGTGTGTGTGTGTGTGGAAGAATGGTCTCAGGCTCCTGGCAGCCAAAAAGACAGGAAATGTTTATTCATATATGGGTCTATGTATTTAAAAAAGAATGAGATGTTGCCCTCTGAGGATGACAGCTTAGACATAAACTACAATAGGAGTTGTGGTGTGATTAAAGAGTGCATACCTCTGAGGATAATAAAGAACTGATTCCCTTAAACATTGTGCAAACTTTAAAATCAGTGTCTGTTCTGGACAGCATCCAAGGAAGCAATCCAGATATGATAAATCAGGGAGCATGGTTGAATATCTGGGGACTTTTATTCCTGGTATAAATTAGTTTGAAAAAGTTATCCTGAAAGGGTTTGCACAAAAGACAGTGGCAGAAAGATGTTGGATTTTTTTTTTTTTAATTTAAATATTTTAATCACTGTGAAAGTATCGGAGACAGGCCCACTTCAAATTTTAGGATATAGACTTGCATACAAGGGAGTTGCTATTCAGATGTTACTGTCCACAGCACTTGGATGAGCCTCACCTGTAGTACCTGCTCCCAGGATTAAGCCTGGTGGAATTATTTTACAATGCCTGTAAAGGGTTAAAAACAAATCTAAATGTCAGAAGAGGGAGCTCAGATGCAGTTGAAATGACAGTGGTGAAGATTAATATTCAACCTCTGCCCTTGACAAGTCTCTCGGGCTTGGCAGTTTCTCACTAGAAGTCTATAAAATGCTTAGGCATGATTGCTACACTTTGGCAAGAGCCAAATTCCTAAATTCTCCCAAGGGAACCAAAAATAAAGAAATTATGCTCATCATACATACTACACTCCCATGAGAAGGTTACTGAGTTGTTTGTATATTTTATATCAATTCATATCACTTCTTAAAGTTGGAAATGAAACCCTTACCAAAATTTTGGCAAGCAACTAAGCAAATGTTCTGCCAGACACCATTAATACAGATCAATCTGGTTTCCTTTGCGTGAACCAGAAGATTACTTTCCTGAGGCGAATCACAAACAGTTTTTTCCTCAAAGGTTTGCTTTTTCGATCTTAACACATGCCAAAAAATCTAGGATAATTCATAGATTCATAGCAGTTAAGGCCAGAAGGGAGGGTTAGATCATCTACTCTGTCCTTCTGTACATTTCAGACCCATACATTTCACCCAGTTACCCTTGTACTGTGCTCATTAATTGGTGTTTGGCAAAAGTACATCCTCACAAAGTTATTCAGTCTTGATGTGGAGACACAAAAATAAATAAATAAAAATCCACCACTCCCTTGGCAGTTTTTCCCCCCTCATTCATTAATTACTCCCACAGAGGAAAAAGAAAAAAAAAAAAAAAAAGAGGGCTTTTCTTTCCAGAAAACACTTCGGTATTCAGTTACTGATTCTTAGTATACTTCTCTGTACTAGATAAAGATCTTAGTATTATCTACTCATGAGGAAATATATGCACTGTACTTCTCAGTCTTTGATAAACTGGATTGGATTGCTTGTTTCTCACTGAAAAACACTTTACCCAGCCCTCAAACAAATTTTGTGGTTTTCAGCACCTTCTTCAATTTTAACATTGTCCATGAAACTTGAATAAACTATGGTTATTGTGAATACTGAGCACAGAAGTAAAACTCATTTCTCTAGTCTTATTCACAGTCCTTCCTTCGATAAAAGGTAATATAGCTTTAGTCAGAGTACTTTCTGGCATCTTCACAATGCAAAATCAACAGCCATGGGATGAACTGGATAGAGGAAACTGGAAATATGACACAATTCTTCTACAGGTAGGGCCAATAGAAGATAGAGAGAGATTTTCCCTTTTGTGATGTCTCCCAGTCAATCTTAGAAGACTTGTGTTGGCTTTGGCATCACCCATGTGACTGCAGTGAGTCAGTTTAGAAACCTGAATCTACAGAAAGCTGACTGAGGTGGGAGAGTAGAACAGATTTCTCTATGCTTCAGTCCCTAAAGAGTGGGCTCAATGTAGGGGCAAACGTATGCCAGAGTCCATGTGCATGGAGGGGCAGGACTACATCTCCAAACAGGCCAGGAGAGAAAAGATATGCCTCTTACCAGAGCTCCACCACAACTATTATATCAACTCAACAAGGCTGTGAAAATTATTCAGTGACCACGGCCACTTATTCCAACTTCAGAGTGTGGAATTTCAGTCCAAATTGTAAGTGAACTTTGCAAATTTCAAATTTCAGCCTCCAGTAATCTAAATTGAACACCTAACACAGCAAGACGTCTAGAACCTGAAACACCACTCTGGTTAAACTTGCTGGGAATACTGATTTGAGTTAAACTTTTCCCAAAGTTCAGACATTCAGACACATCCAGAGCTAGTTTACCTTCATGATCATCTCAGTCACAGACAAAGAATATAAAGCAAGGAAGGAATTAAGGAATTTGTTTCATGCAGTGTTTTTTTTTTTTTTTTTTTTTTTTTTTTCCAGGTAATGAAGCAAATGAAATAAATTTCCAGATAAAAACTGCCCAGCCCTGACTGCTTATTCCTATTTTCAATCTGCAATCTATTGCTGTTATTATTTCATTTTACAGGGCTGTTCGATAAGCCACATTATTGAAATAGTCTCATTTATAAAGAAGAAAACAAGCAACTTCTTTATTGAAGGATAAGGGAAAGTGGAAATCTTTCAGTGAAACAATTTGATTATCCAGAGAACAGAACAGAACAACCACAAAAATAACAGAAATACAAAAAAAATCTAACTCAGATTATTTCATAGAACATTCTGTCAGTGGAGCTTTGAAGCATGCCACAAGTGAAGGGACAGAAAAATGTGTTTTGGGGATAGAAGTGAGTTTAGCAAATAGGAGAAAAGTGAGAACTGAAGCACAGTGGGAACTGTGCTACTTGAGAAACAGTAATGTGGAATGACAACCTGATGTAAAGGTTCAGAACTAGATTAGAAACTTAGTAGTAATGAGCAAAAGTTGTTAACAACATTTTTATTCAAGATGGATTTATTGCGTAAAGATTTATATATATATATGTATATATTAGAAAACTATACCTCAGTGAGACTAATCTTAAGGCAGACTGTAGCATCAGTTCTAGGATTTCATTGTTGCTTTCTTTGGAGGTTAAATTACCCAGTAGTGAGTGTTCTGACTGCTAGTTTTCCCTAGCATGGTACCTGGTGGTAGTGAAAACACGAGTTCTTTGGGGGAAAAAATGCATATGCAGCTCCATTTGCCTTATTTGTTCAAAGGCAGGCTCTTGCCTTTCTTGCTAACTACTTGCTTGCTGCTCCTGGTAAATCTGTAGATGAACTGAAAGTATTCCAGGTTAAGTTGGGAGTGCAGGACATTACCTTGACTGTTTTAAAAGACATATCTATAAATATATATAAACATGTATACATGCATGCATATGCATAGACATATACATATAGCTATTTCTTTTGTTTTGGAGCCTGAAACTAGAAATGTGGGGCTTTTCCTCATTGAAGATGGTCCTTGAATAAATTCCTCACTGCCTACTTTTCTCCATGGTCTTTCCTTGTGGCCTGCTTCTGTAAGAGGGGATATGGCTAATCTTCAGGGGATCATTTATGAGCTGGTTTTCCTCAGTATGGCCTCTGTGGATCAGCCCTCTGTGGTAATAACCCTCATGCTTTATTCATTCTCTTCTGGGGGACCTTCTACATCCTTGTCAGGTCTTCTGGAGTTCTCCAGCGTGGAGGAGCTTCCTGATGCTCCTGGCCATGCTCACCCATTGTTTCTTCCAGCTATAGACATTCCTATAACACCTTCTTCATCTCAGACTATCTGTTCAGGGAGACAAAAGACAGTGTTGAGATACTGTTGTTTCCAAATGGACCAAAGAGATCACCTTACCAAAGGCACTGGATATGAAGAGGGTTTAAAAACTTGCTCCTGGGACTTTGGAAGTCTCATCTAGTTCCTTGTACTTCACATCTCCAGAAAGTTATTTAGAATGATGTTTTGTGGCTAGGCTTAATGTTAAGTGATCCTTTTCTGGTATTCACTATCAATCGAGAAAAACAAGCTGGTTTTGAGTATATCATTTCTCATCTTGTGGTAGATACTTAAGATCAGTTACATGGATTGTATCCCAGAAATACCTAATTCATAGCTCTGAATCCCTCATGTACCTTCTCCATATTGGCCCATTGCGAAACTTGCAGAAACCTTTGTGCTGCTTTGTGCTATCCTCCATTAACTAGAAACTGTCAGGCTGCTGCTCACAACAGCAAGTTTCCCTGTTCACCATCAACGCACTTTGCTTAACCCAGCTTTGTACATCATAGCACCAACAAAGAAGAACTTATATTTTCTTCCCAGAAGTATCCACAAAATCCAAGATCATTTACTCTCTACCTATGTTGCCTATAAACCCTGCCCATTTCCACCAGCAGCAACCTGGTGGAGCAGCAGCAACCCAGACGGCCTTCTTGATAGTGATAAATGGGGTTTCACTACCATGGAGGCTACTGTGTGCAGGGCTTGCAGAGGGAAAGGGCTGTGATTTTGGGCTGCAGATCTAATTATTAATAATTAATTAATTAATTAATTAATTTTATTTTGAGCCATGCAGTTTCTTTCCTTGTCATGAGCTCATGTGCTGGACAAGGGAGCCCAGCTCAGTGTGGTTCAGACACCGAAAGGAGAACAGGAGCCTGTAGTGGGGACAGTGACCCAACAGGTACATGCTTCTCTGGTCAGTCTGCCTGGTCTCTTCTCTGGAGATATTGTTTCTGGCTTCAAGGGGTAAGACAGTGTGGTGTGAGGTCGGGGGGTAGAATACATGGCCTGAATTGCAGGTGCAAGTCTTAGAAGCCACACTTTTGCTCCATGTCTCCTCCCTTCCCTTCTCCTTCCCTTCATTTATACTGTTTGAGGGGAGAAACAGTGAAGAAGAGGAAGAAGTGTTGCTCTTTTCATCATCTCTTTTTAATGCAGTCCAATTTAATGTCTGTTGAAGTCATTTTGAAGCAAAAATGAGCCATTTTGCAGGGCTAGAATAATTCCATTGTACTGTATATCTGTAGAGTAGGAAAGCTTATGGTTATTACTGTTAAATAGATTTGAACAGGAATTGTAGGCTCTATAAACAGCTCAGTACATAATTCCAAATGAAAATAACATACTAATGTGTGAATGATTTACACCAGCATCAGCTGTCTCTGAGAAAAGTTAGTGTTTGTTCTCATGCTTTCATTTTCCTGGGTAGAAGGTTAACTACACATATTTTCTGATTTCTTTCTTGAAGTGGTTTCGTATTAGCATAATATTTTTGTTCCCACAATTTCACTCACACAGATTAGTAAACTGGAATACACTGTTTTTGAAATATAGTTCTTATTCATCAAATGTGTTATTCAAACTCCTCATATTCACAGCACACAAGTAAAACTGTTGCAAGCACATTTTACCCTTTGCTGTAAGCAATATTTTTGTTGTTGTTGTTTGTTTAGTTTTGTTTTCTTTTAGATAAGTGCATAAGGCTGTGGCAGTGATTACATTTCAATGTTTGAGTACTAATGCTTTTCCTATGGGCTGGATAGTGTGCGTATGAACATCGCTAGTGAACCTAAATATGAGGATTACTGCCAGAAACAGAATTTGGCCCTACAAAAAGAATGATTTTTGTACATGCCATTAGTGGAACTGCATTCAAAGCCATGTGAATGACTGAAGGCCAAGTTACATAAGTTATTATGGGTTAATGGGATACCCATGCATCTAGGTGGCCGTGTATCTTGCCTGTAGCAAAATTAAATGCCCCACAGTGAAAATGCTTGTTCAGAGTTTTGCTCACATGTTACTATACTGCAAACGTTTTTAGACCAACTGGGGGTTCAGTGAGCTACTGATGGATTTTATCCATCTTTTAACACCTTTAACACCATCAGATCATTTCTGATCTAACACCACATGCCTCTTGTAGGAGCCCTATTCACATCCACAGAAGGTCTCACTCTTTTCCCTGCTTTCTCTTTCTCTCTCTCTCATTTATCTGCATTTCTTTCTTTCTTCCTTTCTTTTTTTTTTCTTGGCAACAGTTTCAATAGGAGTTGGAAACACTCCTGCCGCTCCTCAGCTCAGCCTCTGAATAGCTGCAGCCCCATAATCAGGGATCTTCTTCTGTAAAGAAAGATGTAAGCTTTTTCTCCACTTTTCCCTCCCCTGGGCAAAGAAAGGCAGTGAACCCTAGCTTACTGTACATCGTATTTAAATGTGACAGCGTGCAGGGTTATTTCCAATCTTCCATGGGCCCTGGCTGATGCTCAGGGCTAAGGGTCTGTGCAGTCCTCAGAAAGACAGGATTTAAGACAAATCCATCCTTTGTGAGTTCCTCTTGGCTAGATTTGGCAGTTTCTTGCTCTGCTAACTAGAGAGCTGAATCTTCTTATGAGTGAGTTGACAGTATCCTATAACAAACATAACTAGTCCTGCCTTCAGAGCCTGATTGTCTTAGGAATTGAAATGGGTGTATCACTCCAGTGAGGGTCAATGTATCTCAGCTGCTGGTGGAACCAGCCCTAAGGACCAGTGTGAGATGATCATATTAAGAACACATGCTGTTCTGCTTTGCTTCAGTATAAGGAAAAGAATGAGCAATGATTGCCTGAGTTCTCAAGAAACTATGTAAAACTTACTATGGGGGCAAATAGTAATTTCCCTGCCATCATCCTCTTGCTTATGATCCTTTACATCCTAAATGCAAAGGGGACGTGCAAGGTCTTTCCTATTTCCTGGTATCCTACTTCTTCCCAGAACTTCTCATGGGTTTTTTATTGCTGGCTAAAGGTTTTTTTTTGTGAAGCTAACTGCTGCAGAAGAATTCTGATTATGACTGTTGTTGAGATGTTATTCATCTGATAACATCATTGTAATTTGATAGATCAGGATGCCAAGTTAGAGAGATGGAGTTATTAAATGCATGGAGGAATAAAAGCTTTTGGCAGGAGAGGGCAGGATGGAAACTGTAACAAAACTTGAGGTGAGTCTTCAGGGTAAATAGGATTGGCAGAGGAGTTGTTATTAGGCTGGAAAATGGGATTCAATCCTAAGCTTTGGTTAAGAAGAGTTTTTCAGGCGTTTAGTGTTAATAGAAATAATGATGTGGGAAAACAGCAAAGACTAAACTGGAAATGCCAAGACTTTCAATAGTCATTTCGGTGCTGGCAGACGCTAATAAATAAGAGATTTACTTAATTTCTGCTTTCTGAAAGCACACCAGCCATTTGAGTCTCTTAAATGCTTTCCCTTTAATGAGCACTCAGGTGTCCAAAGTGTTACAGGAGCACTTTGACTTAGCTGTGCTACTAAAAATGAACCAGGAAGTTTGAGGATGTCAACAGGCTTGCCTCCACTTTCACAAGCATTTAAAAAACAGTCATTGCTTTCCCTGCCTGCAAATGGCAAAAGAATGTTTTTATCTGAGATCACACTGCTGTTTTCAGAACTCTGTCCCTAAGTATCAAGTTTAATCATCTCCTTTCACTTAAAAGAGCACCAAGAGACAATTAAGCCCACATTTTCTGTTCCAAATGAATGGAAATGAAAAGCTGCTTAGGAGTAACAGGGACTGGAGGAGGCAATGGAGAGGTTGTGCTGGGGTTTGACAGCCCACCTGGAGAAGCCAGGGACAGCAAGGCAGGAGAGCCAGGTAAGCTGAGGGAAAGTGTGTCAAGTATGAACACTTTGGGTAAGACTGGCTGAAAGCATGGGCATGTAGTGCCAGCAAGTCCTAATCTGGCAGGTTTTTTGTGCTGAGTGAATGAAGCATTGAGAATAAATAAGGTTGCACCACAGAAAACCCCAGTTCATCAACAGTTTTTATTCCCAGTTGGAAACACCTACAAATAGACACTTGGATTAAAGGAACAGCAGTAGTATCAGAGCTTCTGCAAATGACAACATGAATACAGATAGAGCATTTTTATTTATTTATTTATTTATTAAGAGATCTATTTTGGATCTAAGCTGCTGCAAATGTTTTTTGTTTGTTTGTTTTAATATATTATTTATTTATTTAATGTGCGGCTATGTGCAACTGATTTAGGACTTTCCTAAGTAACAGTTGTCAAAATGCCAAAACTCACCAGGATCACACTTGCCTATGAACCAAGGTGCAGGTAGTCTTTTGAAGGCCACAGTTCCACCTCCAGCTGATATCCATAAGTGTATTAGTCAGTCCTGCTGAAATATGAGTCCTGCTTCTCATTCTTCCTCCTGTCATTATTCCTTTCCTTTCTTGGTTGCAGCCATACTATCCCAATTATTTATTTATTTATTATTTTTAGATAGGTTAGTTTTCAGCAAGGTTAGATCAACTCACAGAAAGGACCAGTGGGCACCAAAGGCAGCATATGGAACAGGATAGAAGTCTGAGCCTAGCTCTAAGGTTGGTGTATATTCTCCCTCTTTCAATTGCTTTTGATGAATTATGATGTCTGCTTGGCCTTTATAATACAGCTGCATGTGAAAGCACAAATACGCTTTCCTTCAAGTTAGATGAAAAGAGAGGAGTAATGCTTATCTAGCAGCTACTCAAGCTGCACCCATGGTAGACAAACAGAAGGGTTTACTCTGGGTTTGCTCTATGTCCTCTACTGTCACTACAGCATTTTTTCCACAAGTAAACATAAATGAGCTCAGAGAAGTAGCTAGCTCTCACACCTCACTTGTTGCAAGCTGATTAGGATAGGTCTCATAAAATGCGATTGGATAGAAAGAAGTGCACACAAAGCTGCGTCAGGTCCACGTGGGAGGCATGATGCTGTCGGCATCCATGTTCTGGTGAGGCTGCTCAAGGAATACATTTTTGTGACATTGAATTTTATTCACTAGGAGTTTGTCATCTAGATTTCTACTCTTTGAGCACAGACACTATCAGAGGAGACAGACAGTCTCTCAGGACAGTTAGGTCCTGTCTGCACTATGCAAGCAACTAAATGTAGCATTTTTTTTTTTTTTTTTTTTTTTCCTCTCTTTCATGTAAGATGTAGCTGCTCTGTGTTGCTATACCAGCTGACTCCATCTCTCTGGATGGAACAAAACACTTTTAAAAATAGTCTGCTAAAGTTGCTCTACTTTAAGCTCCTAAAGCAAGTTTAACCAAACTATATTGTAACACGCAGGATTTACAAAAAGACTTTAACTAACAGCAATTGTTTCTTTAACCAGTGTATCTGTTGTTAAAATACAGATGGAGACAATCCACACAAAAAGGTAGATGCTTGACAGTCAAAACTGGCACAGATTTAGTGGAATTAATAGCGTTACATTGATCACAGGTAGAAGTCTGGTTGTCAAAGGTCTGTCTGACTCTTGTTTTCCAGCAACTGAAATATTTCATGAGAAAAACTCCAGCAAAGTTCCACCTAGTAAGTGTGATCCTCTGCAGTTGCAAGCAATGACAAATCACCCCCCTACTTCCTAGAAAATACTTTCTAGAAACTTTTAAAATTCCATTTAAAACTGTTAGGACTTCTGTACCTGATGCCCTTTTTGGGAGGCTATTAGAAAAGCTCAGACTGCTTGTGGTTACAGCCTGACTTTCTGTTCAAATTTGTTGCTGGACACTGCTTATCCATTTGCTTTTGTGACAACACTGATTTTAAACCCTCTAATAATTTCTCTTTCCCCTTGGCTACAGTTATTGAGATCAGCCACAATCCCTCTCAGCTTTCCTTCCCTGGACTAAACAAGCTGAGCCTTTCTGGGCCCATGTCAGCAGATGGGGGCTGCCTGGCCCTCTGCCTCTCCTGGAAGTCTTCCCCATGCAGCCACTTCTCACCACTATGTCCTGTTCCTGGGCAAATCTGACATGAGCTGCACAGAGCACACCAGTAGACCACCAATACAGTAACACAACTCTGATTGAAGGTACATGTAAACATAATGGGATTTGTACTTATTTTGTTCGTAGCTGGACCACTGGCAGTTCTTGGGGATATGTGTGTTTAGTGAGCATTCCCTGAGTCTCCCACTCTTTCAGCATTCTTTGAAGTTAATCTCCCAATTTACAGCAGATGTTTCCATTACTTGCTCTTAAACCCATGGACTTGTACTTAGTGCCTTTTACACATATCCTGTTTTATTACTACAGTTCTCAAAGTCATCCAATTTTCTGTTTGAGCTCTTCATCCTCTCTTGTTTTGAGGACATCCTTGATTTTGTGTGTTACTAGCAAATTTTAGCATCATCCCGTTTTCTGTGCTCAGTGAAAATGTTAAGGAAGGTTATCATCAATCCTATGCCACTAGAAGAGGCACTCGGAGCCAGACTTTGAGAAGTATTTACATGCCTAAGATGAAGAGAAGTACATTGCAGGGTTTCTGGAAGTACTTATTGCTGGGGTGAAAAATGCAGCAAACTTCTGATGTGTGGTTGCACTGCACACTTCTTGCTGGAAGATGACAAGTAATTGTTGTGAGTGCAAGTAGCAAGTATGTGCAAACACGGTAGGATATATCAAATCTACCTCAATTCTTGTCTGCATTTTTAGATGCTGTATTTAGATACTAAAATATCTGTCAAAATCATGAAGGGGAGCATGTTCCTGTCAGGCAAAGGCTAGACAGGGCAATACCTGGGGCAGATACTACAACCGAAGTCTGGACAACACAATCAAGTGAGAAAATATCTTTGTTTAAATTTCTGTGGAACAGTTTTGTAGAGAAGAAAGGAATTTGGCAACAGCAAGGAGAGCTGCTCCCAGAATATGAGAGGAATACAGTAGATACTCATTGCTAAAGAAATGTGATTCTTATTATTAAAAAGATGTTTTCATTTTGAGCGTGGTGGGAAAGACATGCTTTACTGAACATTAAATGTAGCAAGTAGGTGGAAGAAGTAAAAACAGTTTAGAAAGGCGAAATGTGCTGTAGTTCATTTCTTGAAGGAAGCTTTTTTTCCCCCACAGTTGAAAAGGTTACTTGATGCTCCTATTTTCTACTCTGTGTAGTTCTTTGAACTCAGCACACAGAACATATGGATGACAAAAGAGACCATGCAGACATTCAAAAGTTGGGATGTCCTGCCGCTGCGACTTTCTTTGTTACTGGAGCCACTTCCTCCATGCACAAACATTATAATGTCATTATTAATGGCTGAAACGCTCTGTCTTTTCTTTTTTTTTTGGAAGGGCTCCTCCAGCACTTCTGCCGCAGCATGGGCAGTGCTCACAGTGCAAGCAGACAGCCCGTGGCTTGTTTTCGCCTCACTGTTCTGTGTGTGGCTGCATGCTTTGTAACCCTTCTTTAAAGACAGAATTACTAATTTCCATCTGGGCTTCCCTCACTACTCTGTGAGGCTGTTTTTTTTTTTTTTTTTTTTTTTTTTTTTTTTTTTTTTTTTTTCTCAGCACAGTCTTGTGGAGTTGGAGGGTTTATTTTTTCTAAAGCACAAAAAAATTAAACTGAAAGTAGCCATTGATTTTTTTTTTTTTTTGTGTGTCCAAATGGAGCTCCTAAGGCGTTGATTTTTGACAGTACCTTATACTGTACAAAGCTGTTTATGTTCAAAGTTCATCTCCCACTAACTCAAATCACAATTTTTCTAAATCAGATCCCTGGTGCCTGATCTGGGCAGGCTGGGAATTCAAACTGCCACTGGGGTGGAAACACTTCCCTCAAACAGCTTTCAGCTCTGGGTGGTGGGATGGCCACAGACACCTTTGGTTTGGCGTTTGCTCCCTTGCCAGTAAACATACTGTCATTAGCACCAGCCTTGCACAAGTGTGGAGAGGAAATTTTTGTTGCCTTTTTCTTCACAGGTCTCTGTTTTGTCCTGGTGTGCATATAATAGGGCATATTTTAGATCTTAAAAACAAAACAAAAAAACTTAGAGCAACAAAAATGCCAGGCCTACTCCTGATTTACACCTTCAGGACTGGCATCAAAGGGAGACCCAGTGTACACATTAAAGCTGGCTTCTGTATAGTGCAGTGGTAACTGCAATGGATGGCTTCAATTGAATTGTCCCCATTTTCTTCCCTCTCTCCCCTCATTCCTCCCCATGTTCTTTGCTTGTGGATAAAAAGGAAAATTTTCTTTATATATCCTCATGAAACTCTTTCACGTTCTGTGTTTGAGGTATGTCATATCTGGAAGCTTTTCAGGGTTTTCCATACTTCTGGCTGCTGTACAATGTATATATATATGTATTTTTTTTACTGTTAAGCCATCCTATATGAGTTAAAATTCTTACATTTTACAGTATTTTAAAGGAGATAATTTTGTCATTAATCCAAGACTAAGCAGCAGGCTATTTTTCATACCACATCAGAATTCTCCTCCTACTCATTCTTAAAGGCAAATCAAAAAACCCAGATGTTTTTCCTGCAACATCTGGTTCCCTGGCACAGGCTTCTGAAGCAGTGTCTGCAGCCTTAAAGCCATGTCTTGGTTTTGTTATTTCATTTACTAATGGGTTGTTGGAGTCACTGGTGGCACAGAGGCTGGCTTGCTTTGACTGCTCTTTCAGTCTGAAAGCATGAGATGGCCTTGCAAGCCTGTTGTGATTCTGCTCAGAAATTTTGGGTACTCAGGAATGTGACGAGCTCAGCCACCTCAGCTTCCTGTCTTGCAGAAATACGTGCAGCAGGATAAATGCACATGGACCCAGAAGTGTTCCCTGTTCAGCCACAAAAACGAGGAAGCTGGCCTCGTGTCCAAGTAATTAGCCATGTTCCTGCAGAACATACTGTCAGGCTTTCAGAATTACTTTGCCAAAGTCTGTCCTGGGGGAGTGAGACAAAATGATCAGGGAGGGAGCTTGAAAGGGCCATGCTGCTACATTTTTTTTTTTTTTTAAAGTCCTGTTTTGGAATCTTTATACACACACAGACATATACATGTATACATAAAATCTTGGTTCTCTCACATCTTCCCTCTGTGTTTTGATCACCAAGTTATGTGGCCAGGATGATTTTTGACCCATTTATCATGGGGTGCACACAATGTAACAGCTCTCACGGGACACCTGATTTCCTTATATCAGTTGATAGGCTGATTCTAGCCTAGTATTTAAGTGCTATATGCACTGGGGGCCTTGACAAGTAAACTCATATTCTGGGCGAGTGTCCTAACACTTGGCTTTTAACTATTACAGGAGAGATCTCTTTCTTTCCTTCTCATCCTTCCCACCACTCTAAAAATCTAGAAGAGATTCTGCATTCTGTGTTCATCCCAGTGTTGAAAGGAAAAAACACTGCAATGATTTTTTCTGGATTGGAGAAAACCTCTTTCTCCCTACTTGGATGGTACAGCTTCTGTTACCAAGTGCATATGCTGCTGCCAGCAATATGTTTCAGCCAGGGGCACAGGTTGCTCAGTTTTCATCAAAGCAGCAGAGGGAAATGGCTATGTGGAGCATGCTTTGCAGTTGCCTGCTGAAACCTCTGAGACTGGCTCTGAATTTCCTGCTTTGAAACATTTTGCTGCCATAGCAGAACGGTTCATGAAGCACAACCACACCTCTCTTGTGGCCTCCAGGACACTCTCTCATATGGGCAGGATGTGGCTCCCTGTGTCCCGTCTCCTCCTAGTTAATTGTTTGAGTAATTAAATCTTCCACACTGACATAGCATTCTTGCATGCTTTTACATAAGACAAAGTATTTGTTTGAAATGTCATCAGTCCCTTGAATTGCAATGTATATGTTCTCCTTGTGTCTTTATTGGTACTGCCTCTGCAATACCATAAAACATTTAGAGAGGTGTTATTCTGCTAATGTGTACTGCACTTGTGGCTGGGGCTGGGTTACATCTTTTCCACAGTATTTAACTGAGAATTTTAGTTTGCACATAGCGGTGGATTAAATGGGATGATCAAAACGAGGGTCTCATCTCATATGACCAAATGCCTGGCATTCATGTTGGAGGTTGCTCCCCGTAGCAGAGTACTCTGAATAGCTCATGAATCAAGCCTTGAAACTAGTTTGCATTAGCAAACTGTCTGTAGGCACTGCAGCAGCTCCAGATCTGCTCCAATAGCAGCTCAGCTACCCCTGAGGGCAACACCCCTCCTAGAAAGGATAAGGCAGATGACAGAGCATAATGCATGCTTCAAGTGTCTGACTTCAATACCCTACCACGTATAAGTAAGAACCCTCAGATGTTTTACAGAATAACTTAGTTTTATGGAATAAAAACAAACAAATGAACAAACAAACAAACAAAAAAAACCACACATGACAATTATGTACCAAATAGCTACTTGAAGGGCTTTTGTTATTCTGATTGAGTACAATATATGTGAAAAGCAGAAAGAATCATCATGAGAAAAAGATACTAGCGTCCAGCATAGGTGAGCAGGAGATGAAAGAAAGAAAAAGATGAAGGCGGTAAAGGTGAGGTGGAATGAGACAGTAGCTACGAGGTCCTCTGCAAGTAGATGTGAACCTGGTCTGTGTTCCTCATCTTCTGGCCAGGTAGGGCACTACTAAAGGCTGTTGTTTTTTTTAACCCAGACAAAATTATATCATTTGGAGAAGAGGTTGATGCATTTTGCCACCTCTGAACAAGCATAAGCAGAAGTCATCCTCTGTCAATAGAAGTGAGCAAAAATAACTTGTCATGAGTGGTGGTTTAATGTCTTAGTCCTCAATCAGGACCAGAAGCCTAAGGACAAATCTTTGCTGCCTTGCATTTTCTTTTTTTCTTTTCTTTTTTTTTTTTTTTTCCTGGACACAACAGTTTGGGACACAGGCTGGGATCATGGCTATTCAAAAAGGCACAGTAAAACACGAAGGGTACAAGTTTGTTTGCTAACAACGGTTTCTAACAACTGTCAGAAGTCGTGTGTGAAAGAATGGGAAGGGTAGGACAACCACGGAGATGGGGAGTCTGCTCAAATCAAAACCCACTGCAACGTAGATCTTAGCAAAGACTGTGAGGAACGGTTTGAGCTATTTTACAGATACTAGAGCTTTGGTAGATTGTGCCAGTATTTGTGCAATGTGGTATCTGTGCCATTGTGAGATGTGTGAAATGGACTGGTTGTTTTACTTCAGCACATAAATTCAATACTGAATACATTTTTTTGTTTTGTTCAGTACAGATAAGGAGCCTGCCACTAATATATCCTGGGGATGAGTCAGGATGGTAATGTAACAAATTCTTTATGTACACCACACAAACATGAAAATGTCCTCTTCTTTTGAGCCACAGTTACTGATAATATTGGGAAGCTGGCTCCATCTCTCACCCTCAGTACCGTATCAATTATTAGAATCTCTTACTTTCAGCAGATTTAATTAGTACGTTGCTAAATATGGTACTATGGCAACATGCCTACCCCAGGATTCCCTATGCTGTTAGGCCTGCTGCAGCTGAACTAATAGAAAAGGCTAATGGGAAAGCCTAATGACCATTTTTAAAGCTTAAATACCAGTCATTTAATCTGACACTCCACAGGCTGCCAGTTGTTTCCTTGCGACGTACATGGAGTAGTTAAATGCAAAGTAAAATCGGCAGTCGTTGGAGCTGCTTTACAAATGTTCTGTATCGCTGGAAATCTTCAAAACTCCCTGAATATAGTATTCAACAAATGATATCTGACTGGCTTTCCCCTTCCCCCTCAAAAAGTTTAACGTGCACATGCACTGCCACGATGCATAGGAAAAATCCTATGGAGCAGTCCAGCATACACAATCTGTCAGACCAAGAAGAAATAAAGGTCTGTTGTTAATTCAGACAAATGGTCAGCAGCTGCAAAATAGTTTCCACAAGAAACAGAGCAAAACCCTCTCAGTTATGGATAGAATTTTTTACGATTTTCTGTTGCCTTTTCCAAGGCCAAAATATACTGCATATATTCCTACATAACTTTTATTCGTATTCTCTGCTAATTCAGTGCTGTAAGCCACAGCAACAAAAAGCCTGCTTCAGAGTAAGAAAAGCTCCTATGAGTTTTATACTGCTTTTCAATATTTTAATCAGGCTACTTGCCCCTCTCACAGGAGTAAAAATGCCCCATCAGTGCAGTTGTACATAGGGGTACTGCAGGCTCTGAATAAGGCTGCAGCTCTGGTGGTCAGCATGGATGTGCCTGCTGGTGGAGGGAAATTCTCTGATCACCGTGGGTGTGTGGTCACTCAGCTAGGGCATCTGACCACTGCATTCCAGGATACCTGTCACTCTCATTTTAGCAGTGTTTTTCTTTATGGCTTCACTTTTTATGTGCATCACAAGGATATCCTGCTTCTATAATACTGTGCTACTTAGGAGAACATGGAGGGCTTTAGAAGTTGCAATCCAAAATATGCCAAAATACCCCCAGACAGAACAAAGGGCTGTTCGGTATCTTTGCTGCAGCTGGGATGAACTGAGAGCTGCTGGTACAGGTCTCTGCATCTAACGGATGGCTGACTGGGTCTGCAGCAGTATCACAACATCTTTAGTCTCTCCTTGCAGCTTTTCAAACACTGGCAGCAGTCATAACCAGGAATATGGTGGCAGGGTCAGGCTCAGCTCCTTTCCTCACCTGTTAAGGTCCCTATTTGGGTCTGTATTATGCAGTTCCACATTTGCAGGTGATACAGAAACACAAGTGTCTGTTTACCACTGTAGCTCCCATCCCTTGATGATGGTTTCTCAGAATTTTTTCAGAACTGTATTGGTGCTCCCCAGTGTAAATCCTGGAGTGAAATCTTGGCTTATGTTATTTAAACTACATATAGCAAGCTGGGTTTTAATCTGCAAGACACATTGACACAAATTTATTTTGGGTGTAACTCCTCTTAAATCATAATTTTAACCTATAGGCCAGGAGGGCTATTGGGTTATTGGACATTAAAATGTTCCTATTCCCATTTGGAGTCTGATAATGGCCACATCATCTGCAACATTTTTACTGTTTTTAAAAACCCAAGCAACAAGAAAACAGTCCTTATTTGTCCACTTGAGACACATTCAGCAGAGCTCAGATGTGTTTGGAAATTGAATAGAGACACATTTCCTCCAAGTTTAGAGAGCGTGGGATCATTTCCTTGCCCACTGCTGACTACATACCTGGCAAATTTGAGAGTATCTGCATAAACTACAGGATGAAATAGCTTCCCTCTCATCTTTGTCAAAACCTGACAGGAAAGTTCTCTGAGCTGAATGCATTGATTCAGACCCAGCGACAAGCAGTCTGTGAGAGCTGCATGGAGAGATGAAGTCAAAAGGATTTAAAAAAAGCTTAACATGCATTAGAGACTGAGGCAAGTAAGCTGCAAACACAAAACATTTCCAGAACTGCATCTCTAGTACCTTGACACTGTTTTGGGGAGTTATTATTACCTATTATAAAGACCCTCATGTCTATACAAATGAAACAAGGTCGTATAAGCTATATAAGTACCACAGACACATTCACACATTTGCACATTCATGACGATGTGGTTTATTGCTACATTTTCATGGGCACCTGATTTAGATAGTTGAGACTGGTTCCCCATGACCTGTGTATTTGGATGCGGACTCCTCTGGACTGAGTAATATTTATGGTGACACATTTGACACTGGGCTGACACCACTGGACCGATGTACATTGTACTTCTGGAACAGAGATTGTTATATGCAAGCTTTTTGATAGGCAATTCCACAAGAAAGGTGAACTTGCATACAAGAAATTCTTATTTGAAAGTCTTAAAAGGTCTTAAAGTGTGACTTGTTTCAATGTCCTCCCCAGGAAAAGGCCAGAGTCCTCTGAAATGTTCTGAATACAGTATGTTGGGCTGCAATTCAGTTACCCAAAATAAAGTAAAGTAAAATGAACTGTTATTAAACACTCATGTCAGGAAATTTGCAAGCTCCCCGGAACTTTCCATACATTTCCATACACACACCATGTGTAGTCACCAACATTTGTTAGACTTAGAAAAAGTTAGAAAAAAAACGAAACAAAAACAACAACTATAAAAGAGAATGCTACTGAAATAACACATATCTAAGTGCAAAATAAGCTTCTGCTTACAGCACATATCAGGACTCCAGTATAGACATAGTTAATGCCTTGGTTGGCTCAGGGGGTTAAGTCCACATCAGCATTCCATTTCTTTCACCCAGTTGTGTGTGTTGTTCTTATTCTTGAAATATTAACAAGTTAGGTGCTTGGCTCCAAAGACGGGAGTTTTGCTGAGTTCTCCATGCTTTGAATGAGGAAGAATTTGTGGTTTGCAAATAGGATTTGCAACAGCCAGTACACAGAGTGGAGGAAATGCTGGAGGTGGCTGTGTCTCTGAAGCTCTCTTCTTCAGAAGATTAACAGTGCTAATACAGGTATCCTGGTGAAAATGGATTCCCTGCCTGAAACCACTTCCCACACTTTGATACTTAAGACAGCTGTCCTACTGATCCTTTTCTAAGTGACAGTAGTAGCATAAAGGTGAGTGAAAGTAATGGGCAACCTTTTATCTTTCTTGGATCTGTGATGGGCTATCACCTTGCATGATAAATTGCTTTTTCCTGTGAAGTATTACTTGGAGACATGCAAATGCCACTTCTTGGATATTGCAAGCAAATATTCTTCTCTCCAGTTGGCAAAGTGGGCTCAGTTGATTGCAGTTTCTTGTGAGAATTCCCTTCTCTCTTTAGGTACTTGGTGTATAAACCACAGGATTTCCCAGTCATTCCTCAACTGAGCAAAAAAAAGGAAGTATGCTTTAAATGGTCATTTTTGTTTCTCAAATCAGGAAACTGTAGACATTTCTCTCTCTCTCTCTCTTTTTTTTTTTATATATATATATATGTATATATAATATTTTTTATTTATCGAGAAAAATAGAAATCAATCCACATGGAAAAGTCTCATGGGAGACAGCAGCTTTCAAGCAAGCTTGTGGTAATGTGTTCCTTCCACTGACAATGGTGTGGGGCTGTAGAGGAGTGGGTGCAATGTTTTATGCCTCCTTTCTCAGCAGTAACATAAGAATATTATCTCTTCCAAACTACTGTTTCATAAAGTATTTCTTAATCTTGTAAGAGAGGGAAAGAGATTTTTTCTGAGGTAATGACTACCCAGAAATGACAGCACCTAATGCTGGCATACATCTGCTATGCTGGGAACTTGTGTCCAGTATGCTATGTTATTTCCCCCTGTCAAATAATGAAGAAATCTATTTGAAACCTCGAGGAAAATAAACAATGATCCTGCAGCAGGTCACACTGTGACTTCTGTAAATCAGTCTGTAGCAATGGGACCTCATGCAGTGGAAGAACAGCCAGGGCAGCGTGTGAACAGGAATGGCAGGAGGCTGTGTTGAATTGGAATTTCCCACAGAACAGCTAGAAACAAAACAGGGGAACTCAGGGTGAAATTTTTAAATGAAAATCAGGTAGAAAGCTCAAAACAAGCAAATAAAAATACAACCCCTCTGAAGTGGAACTTTTGTAAAGTTTTTTTTTATATATATATATATTTTTTTCTCAGACACTTTTTGTTTCTGTCTCTGTTAAATATTTTAGAACAGTAAAAGATTTTGGTGACTTGGTAAATTCCTACTCATCTATAAACAGCCAGCTTATGTCATTGAATCAGCAGCAGTTACAAAATCTCACTGAAGACATGATTGTAATTCTTCTTTAAGAATACGTTTTGAGCTGATAGACATAGATATTTGCCTGATATTTTCCCATTCTGTAGAGTTTGCTATCACTTAGCTTATTGCATTACAAGTGTTTAATAAAAGCTGTCTATTTCAAAGTGTTCTGGAGATAACTGTGGGATTTGATTTTAAATGTACCTTTTTTCCCCCCACAAATTATTCAATCTCTGAGTTAGAGATTAAGAAGGAACAAACATGATTGTCCTACCATACCAATTAGAGAAAATAAAATGCTTTAATTTTCAGTGTGGATGGACAATAGTTGCAATCAATATTTGGAGATAACTATATTAATCTTGCAGAACCCACAGCACCAAAAAAGTATCAGACCAGCACAAACCTAACTGAGGGTAAATACTCTTAATTAAACACATAATGTGAAGTTAAAATCGTTGTGCAACATTATTGTAGAGTGGTGGGAAGTGAATATGAGGAGTGGCTCCAGCTGGTACCTACAGAGGAATTATGTCAGGAGTTTTTTAAATCATGCTTCAAAAACAGGCATGTGAGCCCATCTCTAAGCATACCACCATTTGATAGAGATTTCTGTATATTTGTGTGTCCTTGCTTGACATGATTCAGTCAGAGGAGCTTGCCTGGTCTTGCTACAGGCGTTCCGGACATTTTTGCCCCAAGGTGTTTGCTTGGTCCCCGTGCTAGGCTCTGTTTCTCCATTGGGGAACCAGCAGCTGGGAGCCCCAGCCACACCAGGATAAAGCTCACAGTTTAGATGAACCTGCCTTCATTAAGCATTGAAGCTAGGCCAGGCTTTTATTAGGTAAAAGGTAGGACAAAGTTCTCATTATGATGGCTCAAATAGCAGTGTCCTACATCAGTGACTTTATGCAAAAATATACTTTCTATGTCAGTGTCACAAAATATTACCTTATCAGTGTATTTCCTGTGACTGCACAAAGAAGTTGAAATGTTTTGCTTATTTATCCTTACTAATCTGCGCTTTCCAAAAAAAACTGAAACAAATGTTAAATGTTAATGGACACTGGTAAGGAAAATGTATTCATATTTTTGAAACCTCTCACAAAGCTAGAAGCCAGCCTTAGAAAGCAACCCTTTTGAAATTCCTTATAAAAAGAAAACAAGGTTCTTATTTGCTCTTCATGGATATCAAAGGAATTTTGTATGTGATTGAGAGCATCTGGCTCTAATTGTGATAAATAGCCTTAAGCATCTGACTTTAACAGTAGAAGATGAGAAATTCCACTTTGGGTACCACTTCATACACCTTTCAGTTGCAGAAGGAATCAGTATGCTGCTTGTATTTCAGCAACCAGCCCTAAAAAGTGAGAAACATAACAGAAGCAGAACATTACTGTAAGTATTGATTATACAACATATAACATGCTCTGTGTGGATCAGAATAGGAGATTAATACAGAAACTAGAGTCTCTTCTCATAACAAATTGACTTGGCCTTTATTTATTTTTTTTTTCAGTCTCGACATTATGAATGCAGAGTATTTTGAATATATTGACACTTATTTGTTAGCAGTATGAGCAGCACATGCAATGCTATGCGTGATTTAGTTTTCAGTTCACATGTGTTGCAAACCTACCACTTTAGATGATAGTATTTGTTTATAATTAAAGTATACAGAATCACAGAATCACAGAATTTCTAGGTTGGAAGAGACCTCAAGATCATCAAGTCCAACCTCTGACCTAACGCTACAGTCCCCACTAAACCATATCCCTAAGCTCTACATCTAAACGTCTTTTGCTAGTATTATAATTTACTGATTTGGATCTTTTTTTCACTTGATCCAGCAAATACTTCCTAATATCACCATATTGTAAAACAGTGGGTCAGTGTTAGCAGCTGAGAGAAAAGTAATGTGTTCCTTTTTCATAGAAATCATTAGCTAACCTTGACTGTGCCCTGAGAAGTCTCCCTTCTCTCCTAGCATTGCTTGGCTTTATATACTGCAGAGTTCTGAAATCTGTCATTTTCTGCTCGCTTCTACTGACATAGAGTTGGTTTATTCCATATTCCTGAAATTGTGTATGTTTGGGGAATTATATTTTAGAACTAGTATGGAGCATTGAGAGGAGGAAAAATAAAAAGATGTGCAAAATCAACTTTAATGACAGAGTGCCCTTTAAGATGAAGTCTTTCCTTTCAATTCAGTGTCCATTCATTTATATGGAGTGTGAGCAAATGGACAGGAAATAGCTTTTGGCCTGATGAGAACTGGGAGGATGTTTCTGTACAAGAATACTTTGTATGCTGTACATCTAGACAGTTTTCATTGCACTGGCTGGAAGAGGTATTAATGTTATTAGTGAAAAATGCTGAAGCTAAAGAAGATAGATCCTCACCTAAATGTTATAGCTCAAGCAGCTAAGACACCCAGTGAAGCTGTGATACAGTTTTAAAGTAAGGAGGGCGTAAAAAATGAGTTTGTAATCAGAAGATGCCACTACGTACAAATGGTTTTAGTAGCCCGGAATAATACCTGTGGCAAACATGTTCAGAGCTGGATTCTACAAATTATGGCATTCAGTATCTCTGATCCATCAAAGAGATTTTGCTATCATCCACGCCCCACTGATACAATGACTTACAGTCCTAATGTACACAGGAAAAGCTGAACAACACCAGAGGCTTTTTCACAGAGACCTGCAAAGCACTGGACTGTGTTAATGCCAGCTTCCAAGCCCCTTGCTTAATCTGCCCTTGCCTTATGATTTTAGAAAAAAGGCATGTGTTTATGCATAGACCAGAACACCCCAAGTAAGGCGTGGATGGAAATTGCAAAAAAAAATTTTAAAAATAAAAAAATAAAATAAAATGAGGGCTGACTGCATACTAAATTATTGAAGATTCAAATCACAGCAAAATCATTTAAACAAAAGCAACAAGATGTGTAACAGCTTTTTTTGCTGTTATTTAGTTTCATGTGGACTGTCCTTTGTGTTTACAGTCTACTGTTCAGACAACTCAAGGCCAATCTGTTTGTCCTTGTGGTATTTCAGATTTCACACCTCATGCTGTAAAACTTTCCAGGACCAGCTCTGTGCTTTGAAGTGTACAGTGTAAGGCAGTAAACATTAATGAGTCATAAATATATTTGGTAAAAAAAAAAAAAAAAAGTGCTTTACAGATTATATTTGCTTTAGTCTATGTTGATACTATTCATTTTCATGTAATTTCAAGAATGTGTAGGATGGCAGATTGCTTCATCAAGACTGCACAATCTTGAGCTATCAGACTTTATGGAAAACTTTTGTCTTAAAGGCTTAAAGTAAACAATTAGATATTGAAACAAATTATTGTGGCCATATGTTTTCTTGACCAGAATTGCCAGTAGGTTTTTGCTTCTACTTAACTGTGAATGAATTCCTATTCAAACTGCCAAAACAGCTAACAAATTCTGAAGAATATGACAGTTAAAAGTATGATGTCTAGGAGGTAGTGTTTTAATGAAGATAATGATCACCATCTTATGTTAACTAGTCTAACAAAAGTGGAGTGCACTTGTTTGCCCTGGATACCAGCTCTCGGTGTATAGGTACTGCACATGCAGTAACACTGAGCTGGTAAATGGAGATAACCTCTCATAGATATTAGCTGCACGTACTTGCCTGTCCCAATGCATGTTTTCACAGACAGTGTGTGTACAGAGATGCACAGAGACACACACAGTGCAAAGCAGTGCTGCAGCAGTGGACAGGGCAGCAGATCAGGCAGAGAGGCACTGACTAGCAGGCCAAGCTCTTCCCTGGGGAAATTCCTCTTCTCCACCCTTTTGGGAGAGAATGGCTCTCCACTACCCCTGACAATACGCAGAGAGCATGGTTTTACCTGTGCTGCTGTGCAAACTGAAAGTGCAGGACAGGTCAAAATCACAGCCATACTGATTTCAGCATCTGTCGTTATGGCTGGCTGCCTCCTGCATGCTGGTGAGAGGTTTCTGTGTAGGCAAAGCCTCTGCACTAAGTTCCAAATTAAAGGTCATCCTGGGGCCTGAGTGTTTTCCTTCTTGCTGTTTTCTCATAGCTTGTAGTGGCAGTGACATCTTTCTCAGTTCATTCCACCAGTGCATTCCTATTCCTTCTGTTTTTCATGTCATCCCACTCTTACTCCTGAGCCCCTGGGTAATGTTAAACACTCTGCTTCCTGGCTTAATTGGTGTGGCCTCCTCACACTTATTTAAGGTTTCACTCCTGTGATTAGTCTTTGCAGGCTGTCTCGAGAGATTTTTGTAGACTTGCTGGGAAAGAGATTGGCCCTCTGTGTGGGTCCGCTTGCAGAACTATGCATTAAGTGCAAAGTCTTCATAGAAAGAAACAGCTTAATTATGACAATAGTGCATGATACTAGAAAATTTGAAAAATGCACAAATGCATATATACAAATATACATATTGAGGTTGGTGTATAAGAAGTGATTCTTCCTGTAACACTATACCAAGCACAAGAGATTTATTTTTTAATTACAGAGTAAAACATTCCAAAATTGTCTAATTGATGGATGGGAAGCTTTAGCAAAGCATTGAACATAAGGGAACCTGACATTAAATGTTTGGTATGTTGCCATGACATTTGCTGAATTTTATTTTTATGCAAAATTTAAACCATCAGTGCTGCTAAATTTGATTTTTAGAGGAATAATGCAAAATAATGGAAACAAAATAGAAAAGAATGCAACTCCTGTGAATATGGCAGATACTACATATTGTACTTCTAAAAGTGATCAGAAAAGATTTATTTTGTTTTGCTTTGAAATTCCTCTACATAAGAAGAGTGGAATGTTCTTTAAGAATTAGTGAGTTCCATTACAGAACAATACTTTAGTTTTCCTTCACTTTAAAGCTAAGCTTTTCAATATATTTACTTTCTTTATTCAATCTTTTCTCTTTGGGGAAGGGGAAAATAAATGACACTGATAGGTGTGAATATTTATATTAATTCCCAGGTTGCTGATGTTCAGCAGTCTTGATCTACCTATTTTGTTACATTGCATCTGTGATAAATTATTACTATCATTCGGTATTTGTCTTTGCAGATGCATCTTAGGTAAGCAAGATACATCTTTGGCTTTACCTGTATTAGGAAGACAACTTGTACTGGCTTTTGGTTTTATTCCAGATATGTCTTGAGTCTCTTGCAAGAGAGACTCTTGGGCACTGGAATATGTCACCCTCCTAAAGAATCCATATGGTCATGGGAAAAGTCCTTGCAAGAATAAACAGTGGGCAAGTAAAACAGGAGATGTGCATGGATTGTTTGGCAGTTTTCCTGGATGGGAATGTTGTCAAAAGGGCCAAACTTGTTTATCATGGGCATCTTATGATGTCTAATCCAATTCATCAAGGTCATTTGGTCCTTGGTCCTGGCACGTGATTCAGTCTAGCTCAGTTTAATTCCTTTCTTTTCTAGCCTTGAATTATCATTGTCACATCCCTTACATCCTTGAGTGTGAAGGCCATTGTACAAGCTCCTTTGATTTTATTTGTTTGTTTGTTTTGTTAAGAAATATTACTACAGTCTAGATAAAAAAATACATGAGTGAGTTTGAGAGGGTGACTTTGTCCTATCTTTATCCTGGTATTTTCAGGATTAAAATAAGACCCCACCTCATTCTCCCTTCCCACAGTATCTTATGCATGTAGAACCTCTCTATATAGTTGTAATTTAAAGACATACATCCAAAACTGCAGGGAACAGTGGCTAAGCTACGCAGTGCCTGCTGATGATTTGTAATTAATTAAAAAAAAAAAAAAGGCATTGGGAAGTATTCTCATAAAGATGGTAAACAAATCATTGATTCTTGCTGATCATTATATCAGTTATTATGACACCTGATCAGATTATGATATCAGATTATGATACCTGACCACTTATCCCAAGAACTTGATCAGAACTTAAAGAGGTAGTATTACCATTTACTACTTGCACAGTCATAGTATTCCTGCATTTTCTCTAAGGAATGTGGCTTATCATAAAGACTGAAAAAGATCATTTCATGTTTGTGACATGTTCACATTAGGGGGAAGAAAAGAAGAAATTGTAATGTTTTTGAAATAGTACATATTCACAATCCTAGTGCAAACAAAACCATTTTAATATGGACAGACCTATTGAAGCAAATAAATAAACAAACAAAAGAAATATTGTGATCAGTTAGGATTTTTTTTTTTTTTTTTTTAACTTCAGCTTGCCTTGCCATTTTTCTGTGAAAAGATGCTAACATTGTTAATCAGGTTAGATGACCTATGGCCTAAGGCTTTGAGCTGTAGTAGACACAGTAGGCCTCAGAAGACACTTAGACTATTTTTCTTCTGGTGAAGCTTCTTCCCAGAGGACTTTTAGTGTTGGGCAATTTTTTTATGTTGAACTACATTAAAACATTCTCCCCATCAGTCCACAAAAATGTAGGGGAACTTGGCTCGCCTCTTCTCAAGGGGAGATGGCCTCTGGGCAAAGGGTGAGATTCCTCCTAACAGGTGGTGTCCTCTCTGGAATAGCCAGGGGTACGCTGAGGCACTTTATTCTCCCCACAAAACTCTTCACAAACACAGGAATCTTAGCTCTTTGCTGACTCTTTATTTTAGAAAGTGATTATGTGGCATCTGTTGGGAAGACTGGATTTTACACTCTCCTTCCCTTCCTGCAACTCCCACTTCTTCTGTGCTTCCTCTCAGTACATAGCAGAAAAGAAAAGTTTTGCACCTTTGAGGGGGACAGGATTTCACCCAAACTCCCCTCTCAGAGTTTTCATCCCAAACTCTATTTGCACAGAGCCTGGTATTCTACAGTAGAAATTGTTGGAGATAAAGTTGCTTCTAGATACTCAGTAAAAGACGGAGACTTTCTCCATGAGAAATGTAGTTCTCAGGATATGGCTGAAGCACAACACTACATTCTTAATCCAAGTGAACCTTGTCTAAAATAGCTAACATGGATTAAACCACCAATAAATCAGTCTTTAATTCAGATTAGTAGCTCAAATTCTGCTACATTCAGATGCTCATTTGGCTGCCTTACGTTATTCCAGCAACACAAAGCAGCAAGTGAATATGGCCCAGCACATTTCTTGTGAAATCATGGATTTGTTTAATAATGTGCAGCCAGCTTGATTTACCCCTTTTAGAGTCACCTCAGTGAGATAGCAGTAAGCTGAAAAGGTTTGCAGCATGGCAGCTCTGAGAAGATTTTTGCCTAAGGGAGCATCACGTGTTACAGAAGTCATGAGAAAAAAACAAACCTTTGAATGTTTTATTCAGTTTGACTGCAATTCCAATAGTGATTACTGCAAAATATGCAAACCTAATATTTCTCCAGTTTTCTACAGGACTTGCTTTCTCAGTCCTTCTCCCTGTTTTACCTCACATTTTCAGTCTATCAATTCCCTCTTTCAGGTTGTGAAAAATCTCTCCAGAATAAGCACCCCATGGAGCCAATTATTTGCATGATTTGAAATGAGGAATTTGTCAAACGTAACCCTTTTTTTCCCATCCTTTAACAGACAAGCTCCCACAAATATATTTGCTGCTTAAAATTGCCTGTCAATGCAAAGAAAAGTCTTGTTAACAAGAACTACTGGAAGGAACCTTGTAATTTCTTTAGCATAACAAGCTTTGGGATGTTGAGGTTGTGTGCCATATGTACTTTGAGTTCTGGTGCAAGTTCTGTCTTATTCCTGAGTCAAGCGTTTCCCAGGACTTGCGCTCACATAGCAAATTTATTAGTGCAGTCCTATAAAAAGTGGTGTATGCAATAAAAATGACAATGCATAAAGACAGCTTACAGTAATATGGAATGAATTTATTGAATAAAAATATAATTTTCCATACTGTGCATTTTATAATTCAGCAGTTATAGAATATAAAATATATATTTTATATTATAAAATAGTTATAGAATATAGAATATATAAATCTTACTTTTATTGCATATACAGCAATAAAAGTAAGAACACGGATACCTTACTGAAATCAGAGCAAATTTGTCAACAATTTCAGTAAGAAGGTGTTGAGGCCTGGGACTAGTTCTTAAAGACTATTGAAACTGAGAAGGATGTGCCAAGATATGATGATTGCAGGTACTTGGCAAACAGAGTACATAATTTACTGACTGCAGAGTCTGAGATATACAAATTGTATTCACAAAAATGGAAGCTGATCTTTAGTCCATATAACATTTATACCTTTACAGGGAAGGGGTTTCAATTATCTTTTTTTTTTTTTTTTTTTTTTTTTTTTTTAAGATAAAGCTCAAGATAAATTTAAAAACAAACAAACAAACAAACAAACAAAAAAACCACACACACACCAAAAAACACTTCTGTTCAAGACCAGTCCATGTATTGCTTGTACACTGATTGCATTTTATGGACATATGATAAGCTGGACAGGCCACTTTTGTTTTAACTAACAATGTAGATATATTTGAACTTTTTGCAGTGATTTAAATTAATCAAGTTCTATAGTGCGCCATTAAATCTGCTAAAAAAAACCTGTATAAACAAACTATAGGATGCTGTTTGACCAGTTGTCAGAGTAGAGGTTTAGTTCCTCTGTTACTATTGTCAAAACATAAACTGCATAGTGTAATCTCTCAAGATAAATTAAACACATTCTATTTCAATTTAGATTAAAACCAAATCTTAATTATAAAGGATTTGTGGTATTAATTAGCCATAGAATGGTAAATACAGCAACAAGAATTTACTCTAGAAAGAGAAATACTGAATAAAGTCTAATACATTTTACACAGAAGTTTACAGACTGTAGAATTTGCCAGTGCAAAAGATCTCTTGTCCAATAGCATGTGATTCTTACTGAATCTTTGAAGGACAGGGGTTTTGGTCTTAAGTTTCACTTGCATGAACTAGTTTTCTGAACTTTAAAAGATACAAGATATAGAAAGGATAGCTGACATAGGGATGCTGACTGCATCTCAGAAGAACAATGCTTGGCACCTCCAGGAATGATTAATGAATTTACGGCAATATATTTCCTTATGAAACAAGAACTAGGTTTGTCTTTAGTGTAACTACAGGTTGTCATCCAGGAATCTAAAATTCCTTACTTAGTTATTTCATTTCAGGCTCTTGAATTAGCCGTTTTTAAGCCAGACCTGCAAAATATATTTACTTTGTTGCTTATCTTTGCTAAATGCATTAAAAATGAAATGTGCCTACTTGCCCAGCTGTCAAAATGGGAATTTCTATGAATAAAACATAAGTTATGTTTATCCTGGTACTTGGCTTCTCCTCTGAAATTGAGAGTTAGTATAATTAAGGATAGGGGCTGTTCTTTATCAGAACAAAACCAAATCAGGACAGAAGTATACAGACTTGTGATGTACACATGTACATCAGCAGTTGGCTTCAAATATCAAGTGATGGTTTAGAACTAGTCAGATAAAGGACAAGGTTCTTACTGAGTAACGCTCCTAGCATATTCAAGAGAATGTCCATACAGAAAGGTGCTGTATTAACTGCAATGTTTTACATTCCTTTTGGAAGGAAAGGGAGTTTTAAGAAAAGGTTACCCTACTTCAATCAATAACTAGAGAAGAATGTTTGTAACAGCTAGAGAAAACAACAACAACAACAAACTAACTTTGTGAATTTTTGGATAGTCCCATCTTCCTTCATTATAGAGATTCCTGAAATGACTTTAAACTCTGCAGGTTGGAACAGTATTCCAGGCATATTCTATTAAATCTAACTATTTTAATAATTCTTTCTATTACCAGGTATTTTAGGTCAGTAGGAAAATATGTGCTGTGAGGAGCCATGACCACAGTCTCTTCAATAAAGTTTCACTGGAAGAGTTTCCTTTGTGAACAGTTTGGCTTGAGCAAAGCAGAATTTATAGAGTTTTTATGTTGACTCCATAAGATTATGTGTAATGAAGTTACTTTCTCTACAATAAAATACCTGCTTGCTCATATACCTCTGTGTGAATGCCAAAAGCAGTTTCCCATTGTATAGAATACAGAACATGTGTAGTTCTGGTTAAATTGGATAAACTTTTATAAGCATTTCTTTAAATGACGATGTATTACTTAAGCCTCACTACTTTACACTTTTTAAAATAATTGTTTTTGCTCCTTATTTTTCTTGTGTGTATATATGTGTATATATATATATATTTTTTTTTTTTTTTGGGGGGGGGATAAAACACCTTAAAGAAAAGATCAAATAAAATGAAAAGGATGATAAAATGAGCATAACCTTTAAAATATTTGAACCAGAGAAATTCACACACACATCAAAGAACTCAGAATAATATACAATTTAAGTTGCCTGGTTCCCATAAAATGAATCACTTTGGATTAATTATAGGCAAGTTAAAGTAGATAAATACCTTGCTATGTGCTGATTTCCTCATTGGGTGCAATACACATTTCTCCATATTTATCTATACCATATATAGAGAAACGGATACGTCTGAAATTGCACATGCACACACAACATGTATTGTGTATATACAATACATGTGTATACACATATATATGTACAAATTGAGTATGTCAATCTAAGCAAGTAGAAGGTGTAACATACCTGGACAGCAAAGAGGAAAGCTAGATGGCAAGCAGAAGGCTAAGGGCAATATAGTTATGGCATGTATAGTTTATTCTAGGCAAGGCCAAAAATTTAGGCAGTATTTTAATTTAGTATAAAACACACAATGACATACATTTGCTGCATTTTTTGTTTCATGACACACATGATGAACACAGAAACAGTGAAGACAGAAGCATTTGTACAGAGTTTTGAAGTGGACTTCAGACCTGACTGAAGATCCGTTAGCTGTGCACTGTAAAGTGACACTCATGAAAAGCATGGGTGTTAAAACAGATGTTTCTGAGGCATTCATGATGAAAAATACAGTATGAAACATGCTATAGGATTCCACTGGCTAGTGACTAGATTGTTACAGAAATGTCAGGAATCAGCCAGTTAGTTGCTGTGACAATAACTGTGTGAGCCAGCCAAATGGTATCTGGTCCTAATTTTCTGTCCTTTCATGGGTGGGTGAAGAGTCTTACTCTATTTCCCTACTGCATTTTTCCAGACGTGATTGCTGCTGATGCTTTTTGCTTGTTTGTTTGAATGTGGCCTGTACCTTTCAAAATTGACACAACCAATGAAGATGAAACTTCTGACATCCTTGTTGACATTATAGAGGAGTGCAGTATTATTGAACCTTTTTTTCTTATTATTTCAGGGGAACATTTAATAGACTTTGGGCCTCTTTCAGGTTGTGCTGACACTAATTCTGAACAAACACATCTAGAACTTGGAGACTTTTTTTTTCTGCTGTGAAAAGCCAAGATTAAAAAATGTTCCTATCAGACAATGAACAACTCTAATTGCAATGCAGACATACTATGTGAAATACACATTCAAGTCACTTTCCATCTCTCTTCCATACATCAGCTCCTATGGCCATTCTGAGTTTTTAATGACAAATAATTGCCTTTAGCTTCCCACCCTGTGCTGCTACAGAGACCTGTGTAGCCGAGGCAGCAGGATTAGTGTTGTCTTTCTCTTTGGCTTTGTGTTAACTCCTGAGGTCACTAATGAAAATGGAAATGGGTGCTTGTTTGTGGGTATATGTGGCTGTAAATGAGGGTGTCTGAGCAGCCAGCATATATACTGCACATACTGCTCTTATGAGAAGGACAGAAAGCTCATAAAGCCTCTACACTTGCCAGTTAAATCCAACAGAGACCGTAAGTCAGAGCTATCAGTCAGGCGTTCCCTACACTTGATTATATAAACAAAATGCTTTTTATTGTTACATAAACAGAAGTTCTTACAATTATCAGGTAACTGTAAGAAAATCTTACTCCAGGGAAATCAGTACCTTGGGAGTTATATCCCCTGTTAGGCTGTAGGAGATTTAAATTCAAGTTCCTTGTTACACTCAGGTATGTTCCCATGAAATTCTTTTGTTCTGATGAAATGAATTATTCCACTGAGACATTTCTGAACAACTACAGTCATAATCCACTGAGTACAGCTAACCCCAGGTATAAAGAGAAATAAATTTGTAGATTGTGTTCTTGAATCAGTAATGCTTCAGAGGAGCTAGATTTATACCATATTTCCTTAATTTCCAGGAAAAGAAAAAAAAAAAAAAAGAATAATATTAATGTTAGATTACGACATCCATCCAGCATTTGGATAAGTACAAAGCTATGGGCACACCTTCTTAACGCATTTAGCTTAAGCTACTAAGTCTTAAAGTGTCTTCACAACTTTGTTCCTCTATGATCCTCTTTTACCCTTTTACCCCCAAAAGCAAACAAGTTATCTACTTGGTAGGATTCCTTAGGTATCTGAGCCCAGCAAATTCCACATACATGAAGCGAGAGCAGAAACCGTGAAGACACAGACGCTAGTGTAAGTCTCAGAAGTGATGAATTTCAGAGGTTCTGATGAAGGCTACCCAGCTGCTGAGCTAGCTGCCAGGTAAAGTGTAAAAAGCCTGCCGTTCATTTACTGCATTGGTTGTGCTTCACAGATACACATTCTGCCTCTATTTCTGTTACCATCTTGCAGCCTATGGGAAGAGGTGTGAACAATTAGCTAATGAAGAGCACACTATGTCTAGACAGCTAACTGTTAGCAGATGATCACTGTTTATATTTGTCAGCGAGCTGAGTGACATGAACAAGATAGATGTGAATCAGGAATAGATACCACCAGGCTCCAAAATAGTGTCCTTGCTGTGTATGGATTTTTTTTTCTTTATTTTTTTTTTTCACTGTCAGACGTACAGCTAATGCTGAGCCCCAGCCTCATAATTTCTCCAGTGATGGAGAGACCTTATGATCAGACCTTTGAAATATTTACCTTCTGCACAAGGTTACCTCTTCTGTTCTTGCATTTCAAAAATAGAAATAATGGTATGTATTGCTTTTCACCCACTAGGAATTAAAAGATCAAGGCTTAAATATTATATTAGGGGCACTGTAAGACACCAGAGTTAGACCTGATGATAGGTGCTAGAATGAGATTCGGGAATCAACAGGTCAGCTCCTGTCTTTGTCACACATTTCCTGTTTGACCTTAGACAAATCATTTAGCTGCATTTCACTGTGCCTTGTTTCACAATCTGCAAGGTGTGTATAAAGGTGCACTGTGGAAAGACAACTATGTGAAAAGTATTATGTTGCTGCAATCTGGAGAAGGACTTGTAGATATTCATGTCAATGAACTTGTGTGTAGACTTCTGTAGTACATTTTCTTCTACGTAATGATTTTGTGGAAGGTAGATGCAGGCAGAAGTGAAAACATGGAATAGCTGTTTGTCATTTCATCTATCTTGCTGCAGGCAGGGCTTCAGAGCAGACTGCTTTGTGGTCCTATAAGTATACGGCAATATTTAAGTAAATGTTCAAGACCTCATATAACTGTCATGCTTAAGTTGTATCAACTAATGAAAGCCATTACGACATCTATCTACTAGAAGCAGAGTTTTTAGGTACAAAGAAGAAATTTATGGTTCTGTCTGGTTTAAAATGAAATGGGAATGTTTTTAAAGGAGTTGCTATTAGGAAACATTTTGGCTTTTCTTTCTAGCTATAAACAGATGCTTATTCATATTATGCCAGATTTACTAGCTAAGGCTGCTCTTCATCAGCAATGCATAAATCCCTCTTGACTGATTGGCAAGGCACAACAAATAAGCTGGCATACAATGGGGGATTTTGCTTACTCTTTTTGCACTGATTTTACAGTCCTATTCCTGCAATATGACTATTGACTTTGGTGGTCCCAACACAGCTTCTAAGAACCGTTCACAAGAAGAAATGCTGAGGGACGACAGTTGGTCTGTGCTTAGTCTGTGGTGAGAGCTGGATGTGAACTATGTCATATACAATATAAAGCAAAGGGACTGAGCACGCCCTGTCTGTTTTGTGGTCAATATTTCCTTGAATAAATAACATGGAAGATATAAAAGAAGAAGGAAATATTATGATTCTGCTAATGTGACCCTGCATTGTTTGTGTAGGTTTTTGAGTAGCTGTCAATCCAGCCCTCTATTGTTAGGCTGTACCCTTGCCTGGGAGTGATCTGAAAAAAAAAAAAAAAAAAAAAAAAAAAAAAGATGCAATAAAACAGAACATCATAAATCCTTAGCAGATTGATAACAACTGAAAATGATCACCTCTCTAGGGATGTTGTTGTTTATTATACTGTCAGTTTTCTATTTTTCACCATTTTATAAGGCATTGTGGTATTTTATGGTGTGGTAATGTAAACCTACCACCATGGAGCTCTCATGGGCAGAATTGCAAAATTCCCTTATCTCCTCGGGAAGTTTCTTTACCTAAGAGCTGGAGCATATTGGTTCATTACTGGGAGTTTGTGCCCTGGTAATACAGACCATAGAAATCAAGCCTTCTGCTCACCCTTTTACCAAGAATGAAATTCTGCTACTGTTTGGGGCTGAAAAAAAAAAAAAGAAAAAAAAAAGAAAAAAAAGTTGTGGGCATTTACAGGCAGATGTCTCCTTCTTAAGTCATCACCCTTTGCTGCTTTTATTGCTGTGTGAAGACAAAAAGTCACTTTAAGGTCATGATCCACATGATTTATTTCACACCTCTCTGTTAGTATGAGACGAATATGAAACTAGAAATCCTGTGTTCTCTCCATTGACTGTGAAGGGAGCCAAAGGTGACTCAAATCCAGACGGCAATACTGAACAACTCCTCTAGATTAGATTAATACCCAAAGTGTTTTAAGTTTTTCTGTAGAGTTTGAGATTCATATGGATTATGTCCCCTTTTAAGACCAATGCAGCTTTCAAATCTCTTCTCCAAAGGTCACAGGGACAACTGAATTTAAAGTGTTGTGTTGGAATGGGAGGACCTCTCTCTTGCTTGCTGTGCAAGGTGAGGAATTCCATTCTACAGGCTCATTCTCCCCCTGAGAGTGTTAGAGGACCTGACACTAAAATCCTTTCTGTAGATCAGACTGTTTGTTTGACAAATCTCTGCTTTGACTTAGGGGAACTGGTTTTTTAAAGGTTGCCAATTTTGCACATTGCAAAGGGGTAGGGAGAGGTCAGCTACAGTTCAGTAGGAAATGAGCAGAACACCACTGGACTCACTTTACCAAGGATCCCTTACAGACATTTAATCAGAATGAATTTCTCTTCAGTCTTGTCAAGGCTGATAAACTTCACGAGAAGACCAAACCATTTATCTGCTATAAAAAGCTTGAGATTTAGAGAAGGCTAAATGAAGGAGCCCTCATTATTTGTATTTATACAGCATACACAATGAACTATCTTTAGCTTTCATGCTGTATTCTTAACACATTTGAAGTATAGAAGTGGAAACTGGGAATAATTTGTCTGTGAACTACATGCCTGTGGGGTGTAGGCTAAAATGCCTTCTTTGATCTAACAATGAAGTGAATTTGTGTCATGGACCACACACTGGAAAAAAGGCAAGCAGTGGAAAGATAGAGGGAAGGGTTCAAACATTAATGTTAAGGTCCATGTATGTGTCTCTTCCTTTCTATTTTGCCCTAAGATTAAAAGGCAGTTGCTGGGGTATTTAGAAGAGTTCTGTGTTGCTATGGAGTACAGCAAAGTTTTGAGCTTAAAACTAATGCACATTAGTGTAAAAAAAAGTAAAAATCCTTATTGTTTTGCTGGTGTCTGTGTTGTGATAATTTTGTTGTCTTTCTCTAAGTGCTCAGAGGTGGGGGAAATCAGTTCATTACTTGACCCTTTTAAACGAGTTGCTCTCTATGTTTCCTAGTTGACAATGTAATGGATTTCAGGACTTTCTTTCAATATAGGATGTGTTTTTTTTTTGCAGCTTCTTCATTTTTTTTTTTCTTTCAATATGCTAACCTTATTTGTCACAGACTAAAAGTGTGGACTTGTGGTTACACAGTGTGCACATGTCCTGCAAATATATTTGCACTGAGATATTAACAACGAAATTCAGTCCTGCTAATACCACTGTTGATTTCTCTGAGGTTAAATTAGGGTTGGATTTGCCTCTGTGTGAAAGTCAGCTGATGTTTTTCATCATGAGGAAGAATCTGAATATATATGTCACTTATTTGGGATATCCTGCCTTTCCTCTCTAGAAAAGATGAAGACGTCCCAATAGTGATTTTACCATGATGCTTCCTATTACATACATGCACTAACTCTCTTGCCAACATGAAATATCATGTGTTTTTTACATATTAAATGAAACATAAATAAAACAGAGCATCCTATGCTGGCAGACAAATGTAGAAGTATATTAGAAGTGTTCTTACTGTGATCAGTGAAATTCTCAGCTGTCCCAAAATGACTTAGGCTCACTAGTGTAATTAATTTTTTACAGTATTTATGCTCCTGAACCACTTAGTTTTTTTGGAAATCCAACCTACTCCCAAGTGCAAGTACATGGAAATAAGAACTCTGCCTGACTCACTGCAGTAAATTAAAATCAGATGTCTGAAGACAGCCTCTAGCTGTCTGCCTTGCCTGTCTTCTGGATGGTGTTGTCCACGAGTTAGAGATCTCCTATGAAGCAGCATCTGAATTGCCACATTGATTTGTACAGCACACTAAGATAAACTGAAATCAGAGCTTTTTTACCTTACGTGACCAGTTGAAAACAGGAGCCGAGTTATGATCAGCTCAGACGATGTTGTCCTGAGGCTAGCTATGTCCCCTGCAGGGCTGGGGTGGAAAGCTGAGGGAGTGAACAGCTCAGGCATCCAACTTTAAAATGCCACCACAAGTCTGTCAGAAGCTCTAGCTGAAAAAGAATAGCCTTAGACATTCAATAATTGCCATTCATAGGGGAAGCCACCATCTTAGCAGAAGGTTTGGTCCTGGTCTCTTACTCCCTTGCTGACAACAATAGAAGGAATTTTGCCCAAATAAGGACACTGTGGTTGTGTCTGAAGAAGAGGACATTGAAAAAAAAAGTGCCAGATAGTTTTAGAAGAGCTGAAGATTTTCTTTGTTGACAGCTTTTGAATCTGAGTCTCACGTGAAATAAAATAACTAGCACAAACAATATCAAGTATCGACTGTTCCACCTTGACACAGTGATTAGTATTAGGAGGACATGAAAATTGCCTCCAACTCCCCAAACTCTCATCCTATTCCCTTCCCAACAAAAGTGATCCTGAAAACTTCTGTGGTCAGTTGGTAAAAACTGCCCAGGAGATTCTGTCCATAGGAAAAGCAATGCCAGCACTATGTCCATTTTGAGAGATGCCTTATGGAGGAATAAACTGGTACCAAGTGCCACAGCTCTGGGGGCACCAGCTTGTGCTTATGTGAACCAATATGAAATCCAGGCTGCACATGCGTAGGCAAGTGTGTAGGAAAGAGAGTAGTCTAATCTTCCCATTCAGATACTGCTCTATGTTCTCTACCAAACTCAGGAAGTGGGTTTACTGACTCTAGGGAAGGGGTTTCCATCAGGGTAAATAACATTCATTGACATGGATGAAGCTACCTGAGTACCAGAAGGGAAAAAAAAATATCTCCGAAGTTAATCTGTTTTGCTGGTTCTTTTGGGATGAGGGAAAGAGCAGGAGAAGGGAGAAAAGAAGAGAAGGAGAGGAAGAGAAAAGGGGGAAGAGAGAGAAAAAAAAAAAAAAAAAGAAAGGAAAAGGGAAGGCAGGAAGGAAGGAAGAAAAAAGAAAAGAAAGGAAAAAGAAAAAAGAAAAAAGGAAAGAAAGAAGGAAATAAGAAAGTAATCTTCCAACCCTCCAAAGATGTTCATTAAACATTCTCAAAAATAGATGGGTGATGAGGGAAATGTTATCAAACTGTGATCTGCTTTGGTTCTAGTACACATTTATGTCTTCAACCATTTGTTCTTTGGTTTTCAAGTACCTTCCTTACAGAGAAAAATAGTGAAGGAGAGGACTTTAAGATATGAGTCTCATAGACTGAAAATATCAGTATTTATAGGGGTCTGGGGGAAACCTTGTAAAAATATTTTAATTTATATTTCATATGATTTCAAAACTGTCCTTAGTGTGAGTTTATAAACTGTCAGTAGTCGCTTCAAATCATCTTCATATTGCATTTTGCAAAACCTACAATTGGTAGAGAAAACCAAAACTTTACAAGCTTGAGTAGGGGTGACTCAGGTCCAAATTATAGGCAAGGCAAACATGGACTTTACAGGGAAAATAAAAAGACTGGAATATTCCTTCCTTTCTTCCAGTAGTGTAGCTCAGTACATCAGTGCGTCCCCATGTCAGTCATTGTGTGGCTCATTAGCTTCCCTGGACTCTCCATCCACACAGTAGCTGTTGCTCCATACCACTGTAAGGTCTTCACAGCCAGCTCAGTGCAGACACTGTGAGAAGAGATTGGAGTACTGACTTCTGGATGGCATTCATCCAAGTCCTGGGCTGTCACTGGTTTTGGAGTGCGCTGGTTTTTTTTTTTTTTTGGAGTCCACAAGTGCAAATGAGAGGGTTTGCCCCTCCCATTCTTTCCAAGCCAAGACAGTTTGGAAATAGCTTCTCTAGCTATTTTTTTTTTTCCTCAAACTGATTTTCTCCCCTCAAACAAAGGTATAAAATTGTCACAAACCTGGCATTAGCAGCTGTGGTTTTAATTTTCTTATTTCATGAACATTTTTGATTAGAAGTCAACTCAAGGTAGAAAGTTTTCAGTAGATATTTATTTTGATCATCTTTAGAAAATACCAGTTTTTGAGTTTTTTTTTGACTTTTTGGTCCCAATTTAGAATGTATTTTTGGAAAACTAACAAACTTTCACAGGAAAAAAATGTTTTCTCAGTAAACCTAACTAACATTGTTAGCCACAAAAGAGGATGAATTGAAAGTTAGTTACCTTTTATGAATGATAACAAATGTGATATGTGGATTAATGTAATAGCTGCATTATAACACCCTCTGAGTGCTGAAGCTGCTATTTTGTATCTACAGCATGTTATTTGAACTTAATTACTATCAAAGTTTTATTTTCTAGGGAAGAGGTTGTATATGTTCTTATAAGCTATATATAAAAAACAAAAAAGGACACTATTTCTTAACTTTGCAGGAAAATAGGCAGGATAAGGGCTATGGAAATTGGAAGCTAAAACCCAAGAGGAAATACAGTTTTAATGATATAACTGTTCTCAGTTTTAATGAAATTCTGTAGTGGTACTTACAGAAAGTCACTCTCTCCCTGCTTTGTTAGTTTTGTTGTATATCAAGGTAATTCTTTAAACATCTTTAACCTCTGAGGCAACAGTAGGTATCACTTTTGACACTTAATACAGCATTTAAAATAACGGTCTGCCAAAAATCACAGAGAAGTCAAAAGTCAGGAACAACTCTGTAGATATTTGTCCTCTGTATGGGAGGCCATCAGCTGAGAAGAAGTATATTAAGTATATTTTTGGCTTCCTCACTCAGCTTAGAGCTTAGAATCAGTCCAACCTCTACAGCCAACCTTAGAATTAACTTCTGGATCTGAAAGCCTCTTTAAGACTGAAATGAATCATGAGGTTTAAAATAAAGAGGCAGAAATGTGGTGCTTATATTGCTCTTTGTTTACATCACTTTCATATAATTAAAGCTGCAGGTGTACTTCTGATTAAGCAGGTATTCTGCTGTGTGTTTTTGTGTAAATAATATGTTTGCTGGCACATTGTTCATTATGAGCTCATTTATTTCAGTTCTGTGCAAATAAGAAAACATATGCCAAATTCTGGGCTTTTCCTTGTCTTCTGAGAAAACCTACACACAGGAACAGATGAAGTATTTTGCTGGGAAGGACACAATTCCCCTGCCCCTTCATCATATCAGAGAATCTGCCATCTCCAGCTAAACAATACTTGAGATCTATTAAAGGAACCATGAAGGCTGTCTTCAGAAACAGAGTCCTCTGTTTCCCAGAATGCAAGAAAGTGGCTCTAATAGGGCTACACAGCTCTTTTTTTTTTTTTTTTTTTTTTTTTTTTTTTTTTTTTTTTCCCTACACTGTAAGTCTGATCATTTATGTTATGTAAATTGGGAGTAATAATAAAGTCTGTATGCTTGATCTGAGTTGGAAGCTGACCCCTTCAATGTTCTTACACTTAATCAAAGATACTTCAGTACTTCATGTGGAAGAGGAAAAAAAAAAATTGTACCACAGCATAGTCTTTGGCTTAATACCCAATACATGCCAGTCCTTTGGATGTTCTTACCTTTAATAAACATGAATGTAGCAGTTCATCATTTTAGTGGTCTGGATTCAAGCACTGAAGGCATGGCCTAATATCTCAAGTCTCCATACAGATGTATGCTTCAACAGAAGTGTATTTTTGTCATCTTTATCATTCCCTTCTCTCCTCTGTCCCAAAAAGGCATATGTGAATTGATGTGAGAATCCATAGCCCCCCTGTTAACTGGATTCATGTATTTGGACTGCTGATTCTGTTAGTCCATCTGAAAAGAGATCCTTTCTGATGTCATTTTGAAGGTCCAATTTTAAAGTAACCAGCAATTCTGTTTCTGAGACACCACAAGGAAATAACCCAATTAAAGAGCTGAATATCAGGACCATAAATGCAAATCATCTTTTGGAAGGCACTGATAAAATTCCTTTTCTATTGTCATTAGACACTGGCTTTCTGTCAACTAGTTAATCATGGAAATAATCTTTTAAATATGTGTTAAACCATAGCTATGCCTAATCATCCCATTAAACGTCATCAGGCCATTCTTTGCAAAGATAAACAGCTTAAGGAGCATTCTTCCTTTGATCATGTTATCCCCTGATGTTTTTGAAAGGAGAGTGAATGCATCTTCCAGATTTCATCAGTACAAATCTTCAGTGAGCTTCTGCATTGTGCTAGTGGTTTCCTCAGGTGACTGCACTATGTAGCACTTCACCTTCTCAGACTGAAACATGCATATGAAATTTAATGTATGGCTGCCTGTACTAGTTGGAGATAAAAAGTTGATCATTCACCTCTGATAAGGAGGGGATACTGGAGTAAGAAGGGGGCTCCCATTATGGCAATAAGCATATGGCTAAGTTATTAGGAATGACTTCATCCAACATTTACAGCATAAATAAAGCTGATGTTTTCTTTAGGCGTGTGTTTAGACTGAAGTGAGTGAGACTTCCAATTCCTGAAGACCTGGCTTGCCTTCTAGTTCAATAAGGTGATCTGCAGCAACCCTGTGTATACCTACTGCCTTTAAAGCAAAGGTGTTTTTGTCCTTGTCAGTCAATTTCTGGGGCACTTTTTTCTCTTTCTAGTGACTATAAGGGGCCAAAGTACCAAACATGGGGCACACCTAAAACCCATGCTGGGCCATTTGCCTACTGCTTAGACATTTCACCCTCTTTTACTATATTCTGGGTTCCTCAGCTTCTTAGGTAGTGAGAGTTCAGGGAATGCTACATCTTGTAAATTGAAGGCACTATCTTATGGCTTGGACTCCAAGAGACATCCTGTCTCAGGATCTGAATGGGGAGAGCAGCTCATCAGAGTGACACTTGCTGTGAGATGAAACATGCAAAGCTGGGGGTTTGTTTGCCAACAGCTTTTGCATCAAGAGATGCACCCCTGGTCTGTGTTGCTAAAAGAAATGGGGAAATTAAAGGTCTTTGTCTGGTGTAGAGGCAGATGTCATGGTAAACCCTGCTGGCTACTTCAGTGAGGACTATAAGCATGCATTCTTTATTGATAAGGTACAGGATGGTATGTGACCTGCTATAAGGCTGCAAGGAAGAACACAAAACAGACCCAAGATGATGACAGAAGTTATTGCAGCTTTGATAGCCCCACTTAGAGCATGCAGTGTAAATGCAGGCACTTTCATACACTGAATGTTGAACAGACATTACCACTAGCCATACTAGAAAGCCTGTCCATGCTTCTGACATCCTTTTCTAGAAGAATAATCCTTGCAGGGCACTGTGATGCAGATTGAGCACACCAGGAGAGGCAAAGCTCCAACTGACAGGCAAAGTCCAATCTGCCACGCAGGCACTAGTTGTGTATTGCTCAGTGATGGATGTCTAGCAGCTTGGTGGATACGTATGTCAGTGTGTCAAGGGGAGGTAATTACTGTATTTTAGAGGCTTCAGAGCTGCACTTGAAAGTACAGCTGCCCACCTGCTTTGCTTTGCAGTTATTTTATTGATGTGTGTATATGAGAGCAAAGGTCTAATGCTTGCATCTTTTTACGTTATATTTATTATTTTATAGTCCTACTTGGCAGACTGTAAGAGTAGGTGGCAGGAAGGTAATTTCCCTCTCTGCTTTTAGCAGGGATTTTGAAATAAGAGAATGTTCTTCACTGTATCACAGAGCATTAAATATCAGTATGATGTAATGAAAGCTGGATTTGTATCTTTAGGAATGCTTAATTAACACTGTGTGGGTCAAACTAACCTTTCTCATTAGTTAACAGTTTGTCATTGCTATTCATTCAAAGTGCTTTAAGGACTAGATTAAAAGGTGCTTGTTTGAATAATTTGAGGGGCAACATGTCAAATAGGGTGGTCACTAAGGTGCATTAGAAGAAGCATAGGTTATGGCTAGCTGAGGCAGTGAAGTCTAGCCACATGAGTGACTAAATTCATTTTTGGAGAAGGCACATGATGCTCCACATTATCTTGTAGCACGTTTTATATCTCCCACAAAGATGACACTGCCTGCCAGGGGGCAGCTGGTTTGGTCTTCATTCCTGCAGCAGGAAGCCTTGCCTTTTTTGCATGCCTGTTTAACAGTTTTCTATGATGACGTGATTAGAAAGGTAGAAGTTCCCTATTGCTCAGTTCAAAATAAATAAATAAATAAATAAATAAATAAATAAATAAATAAATCACTCTGCTTATATTTTCCTGTTTTCTTCTCAAAGCTGTCTTACTGATCTAAATGGAGGTTGATGGCCTGTCTTCCCCTTCTCGCCTTGGCCACATATTTCTGCAAACAACTTTATATCAGTGCTAATGACCACGTGGCTGGGCCATGAGCTTTGTCAAGGAACTGACCACAGTGAAAATGACTTCGTCTAAAAAAAAAAAAATTAAAAAAAAATAAATAAAGCACATTTGAAGCTTCAGCCTCAAGTGCTACCAATTGATCCCTCTCACCTTAGTGGACTCAGGAACATGTCATTTCATAATATGGACAACTGTTTTTCCTTTTCATTACTACGTATTAATTAAATTCCAGGTATGCAAAGTGATACTAGTAATAGCTTAGTTTTACCTACAAAATATCAGGAGTACTACCAGGAGAGGTGTGGGGCCACTTTAAATGAGAAAAAATACTTGAGGGTCTGAGGAAGAAAGAGACACATTTCAACAATAATAATTGGGAAGATGCAACAGGTGGAATCACCATCTCAGGTTAGGAAAACTATACAAATATTATTGCAAATCATTCCAATGTCTATCTGGGCATGGGCCCTCACAGTTTACTTTACTGCAATCTCAGAGAGACAGTGTAATAGCATATAATTTTATATGTATAGATATAATAACTACATATTATTTATTGCACACCTTATCACATTACATTCTCCTATCTTCTTGCAATCTGTGTTTTGGACTTCCTAAGCAGGAAATTACACCATACTTTCATGTTTAATAATGCACATTTCCATGAATTTGTCTAATAGCATCTAATAGCAATAGCATGTCTAATAGCAGCCTGTTTTACACTATTGACATTCAAACACCTTGTGGCAATGAGTACTGTAATACATGTATAATCTTCTAAAATGTAAAAATAAAGGGTTTGTGCTTGTTTAAACCTGCTGCCTGAATTCATTAGGTTTCTCCTAGTTCATGTTTTATGAAAAATTGTGAGTAATCATTCTGAATTAATTTTCTCTAGACTATTCATATTTTATGAAGCTCTGACGACTTTGCAAAGCTGAAGAGTTTCAGCCTGTTTAACTTTTCTTCAGACAGAAACCACATGACACTTCTGCATGTTGTTTTCAAACTGTCATTTTTTTGTACTTACTCTAGGTTTAATAGCTGTTTATGATAGACTAAACAGGACTGCACACAGTATGTGAAATTTCTATAAGCCATGAATCCATACACCGAAAAGATGTTATTTTATACTTTCTCCTTTATCCCTTTCCTGGGGATTTCATAGTTCTGTTCAGAATCTGACTGACTTTTTCAAAGAGCTTTCAATAGGGCTTTTCAGACTTCATTCTCAAGCAGGGATAGCACATTTGGACCTGGATATTGTCTCCAAGCAGTGTGCTTTTTTCAACCTGCCATCCCTTTGCATTTATGAACACTGAATTTTATCTGTTGTTTTATTGTCCAGTCACACTGTACAGTTTGGTGTCACAACAGTATGGTTGTGCAGAGAGTAAGGTTACAAACACTCACAGTGTTATTTTTGAATACCATGAATTACTTTATCATTAACAAGCTTTTCCACATCTGTTCTCACCATTTCTATGTAGTTTATGAACATAATGAACATATATGAACACAGTGAACATATATGAACACAGTTTCCAACACAGTCCATGGGCACAAACTACACCACTGCCAAACTCCATCTCTTACGAAAACCCTCACCATTTATTTTTCCTAGTGTTCTTTCTTAGTGAATTATGATTTTTTATGTTTTATTATTATTTTTTTAAACAGATGATGAAGAAATCTGCCAAAGGGAAACCCTTTGGGAACCTTCAGCACAGCTGCCCACGCCCCATGGGCACTCCCAGGCCTGCCTGTCCCTCCCATCCCGTCGGTGCTCCCCCACTAGCCCAGGGCCCAGAACTCCATGTCAGCCCCAGAGCCATCAGCCCCTGCCTCGGTGAGGCCGCAGCAGGGGCTCCAGTTCCCCACGGTCCTGCCCAGCTATCGTCACTGGCCAAGGCCCACACGTGGGCCTATGTCCCAGCCTCGGCCCGTCCTTGTCCCCAGGGAAGAGCCTGGTTTGGGACTGCCCCTGGCTGGGTCACTGGCATGGGCCCTGATGCCAGGCCCTGCCCTGGGGGTCCCCACTGCTCCTGGCCCTAGGGAACCGCAGCCCCTGCTGTGTCCTGACAGCAACTTTCGTTTTACATCTTCAGATATCTGCAACAGATCTGTCCAGTGTAACTTCCTTTTACAACAGATGGATTAAGTGCTCCTACCATGTTATTGAATCAAATGTTGCTCTTAATTTAATTGGCCAATTTGCCTGATACTGAAGTCACTCTTATTTGTCATTTCGCTTCTTTAAAGCCTCCGTCAAAGTCTTAAAGCAAAACAAAATGCTGAAAACAAAGCCTCTCAAGCAGAATGACCAAGCTGAGCAACAAAGATATGCGTCTCAGGTAACAGCCAGGACATTTGTATCTGAGAATTTTTAGGACCATTTGAACAATACTATAAATAGTTTCTTAGTTGATACTTTTTTTTAAATCACTTTTTCAAACTTCCCTCTAGCAGAAACCTTGCAAACTTCACTGCAGTAAATATTGATGCAAATCAATCATTTATATTTTATTTTATGGCGTTTTTAGAGTACTCTTAGTGTACTTCAGTCACCTCTGAACTCTGAAAGATCACTTGCTTCCTGTTTTCTCTTTTTAGAAATATACAGCTTTTATGTGACTAGTAAGCTCTCTCTCCAAATCTCATTTGACACCTTTTCATACGCTGTACCAGCCTTTTTGCTCTTAGTTTTTGGTTTCTTCTACAAAGTTTTATTTTTGAAAGACATGATGCTTTTAATAGTTTCTTCTCACTCTTTTAATTTTGCTAACTTTTCTTAAGATTTTTAGTCTTGATTGTGGTATACATTTCCTCTGAACAGCTCACTTTTATTTTATAAAACTGTCTCCATGGCAGCTGTAAGCATTTTTATCCTTTTAGCGGCTTCTTTTTAATTTAACAATTGTCTTAATTTTTAGTGATTCCTTTTTCTGAAGTAAGCCACTACAAGGCTCATTTATTTATTTATTTATTTATTGGGTGGAGGGGAGGGAGAAGGGGGCTAGCAAACATTGAATCTGTGAATCTGAGCATGCTGAATACAGTATTGCAGAGCAAATCAGATCCTGGGCACTATTTCCTACTAAAATAAGGATAATAAACTCTTATTACTTGCTTCAATAAGCACTTGGTTATAGACTCCCCCTCAAAATAATTTCTGCATCAGACTCTGTAATAACACCTGGTCTACTCGTTATCTCCCATTTTGCTCAGTCACTAGCACAGCTGTAATTATGTATTTCAATATCAATATATAACTTAATCTAGAGGTGTATAGGTGTTCCTTATACTTGCCAATAAATTGAACTTACTTTCATTGCTTAAAATACAGCACTCTGCAGAACTGCACACTACATTTCTGTACAGTATTACCCTTACATCAACATCACACAGGTTGTCTTTCTTCCACTAAGTTTTCTGAATGCCTTTTGCATGTAAATGTTTGAACGTATTTTTGCATTTGTTTTAAAACACTTACCTAGCCTTTTTTCAACTGTTGCAAGTGAACTGACACTCAGAAGAAGCGTGTTTGTGAATAATGTTGTCGTGTGTACCTATAGCTTTCCTTTCCTCTTTAGCTTATGTATAGCCCTGTAACCTTTTAAATTTCTGAGGCCAGCACTCCGTTTCCAGGTTATTTTGCAGTCACGTTTCATTTGAACACTGTGAATCTGTGTTATGCATTCCCATATTGTGGACTTCCCCCTCATTCACATCGTTAGCACGGTTTAGGTGAAGAGCTTTGTGCCAAATGCAAATACGAGCTTCTAGGTTTTTCGGCCATGGAGAAATTGTTCAGAGAAGACAGACTGCCCCTGATAACCACCTCTGCTCCTGTAACAGCGCTAAGCCTCTTTCTGCCTGTTGATGACAGCTTCAGCCTAATTGCAGGCTCCGTTTTCTATGCACTGCTATTAAACAGACCCTGGTTTCCAGCAGGATTGCAGTTGCCTGGCATGTCAAATCATTTCTTTACAGCACAGCTTATCACTGTGTCACCTATACAGACCCACTGATCCTTCCCAAAAGTCCTTTTAGCACATGTGCAGACTTATTTCCATCCCCTGATGTGCTGAGCGCAGTAATCGCTGGAGGCCCTGGGTAACTTGCTGTCCCCCCGGCCTGCCTAGCATGCTCTGACAGGCATATCTGGCAGCTGGGTTGCATTATACATAGCTGGGGGAGGGCAGTTCCTGGGTGTTTTATTTACTTGGTGTTTCTGGTGGGATGTTAGAAATGGCTGAGGGAGAAGTGACAAGGTGTCACTGTCTTCACTGCTGCAGCTGCTTCTAGGGGCTTATGCAGCTGCACAGCTGGATGTCCAGAGGACGACATGGAGGCTGTGCTTTTGGCTCCATTCCAACTGGCTCCAAATGCACTTTAGAAACTTCCATGTGATAGTTAATGTAGCACCTGCTCAACAAACAAAAACCAAGTTTCCCCTCCTCCGTTATACTGTACATCTGTTATTTTGCTGACATGGAAACTAGCGTTACAATTAGATTCATTACTTGCCCTCTAAGTTGATTCCAGCTGAGCTGAAAAGACCTTAGTGTGTTCGCTCGGTGATTGTTTAGGCAGCAGCACAAATTAAGAAATTCTCCCTCCAATGAGATTTGTTCTACATTGTAATTGCACTTGCATGTGTATGTGTATAATCGAGGTGAGACTGCGGGGCAACATTTGACTCCGTCCAAGTACAGATTCCAGTCCTCAGCAAAGGCGTGTTTGCATTTGGAGTGCTGGTTCCAGGTCTAATTAGAGATCAGAGAGAGCAAATATGCAAATCCTTGAAGAAGACAGCCACATCAGAAATGGCATTGATACACACATCTAACCACCTCCTCACCTGTCCTCTGCCCTTTAAGCCTGCTCTGTTGGGACTTAGTGGGACATTCCAAGTATCTGAGCAGTTTCAGACAGCTGCTATTAACAAAATAATCTGCCAGAGAAATGTTTCCTTTTTCACCACAAACATGGAATTTCTCCCTTCAGAAAATCATACTCGTTCAAGGTCAGAACGGGGAACAATCATTCTCGAAGGAGTGACAAGGTCGAAGTCCAGCTCCTCTCCCACTCCTCAGCTTCCCCACAGCTGTTATTTACTGCTGTTGTGTGACTTTTAAAAACCTGTCCTGCGAAGGCTTGCATTCTATGGGGTTACTCATGTGCTGAATACAAGTACAAGCTTAAAACTGGAAGCTAAGAGGTTGATAAACCTATGTCTCTTTTTGACCTCTATTTAAGTGATTATGTATTTATTTATTTATTATTTTTTTTTTGTGGGGGGGGGGGTATGGTTTAGATCTCCTGGTATTCAGATCACTCCTTAGCTTTTGGATTAATGTGAATAATATAATACTCTCAAGCACAGGTCTGAAACATGCTGCATTTTGGTAGATTTTGATTTCTAATGTAAGCACTGTGCTCTGTATTGTCCCCTAGAATGTACATTGCTCCAAAGCTGATTTTTTTTTTTTTTTTTTTTTTTTTTTTTTTTTTTTTTCCAGCAGATTGCAGGATCTCCCATTTGGTATTTTGAGAAAGGGGCACGAGTTTGTGTTTATTTCCTTCTCTTGCATTACTTGGTTTACCATGGTACGAAATGGTCATTTTATTCTGTGCCCTCATCAAGAAGTTATCACAGGAATACTTTCAAAAGTTAAACAGAACAATTAGAATGTCTACTATTTTTTGATACATGCAACCAAAAGAAAGTCCCAAAGACTTTCATGTCCCTGCGAGTTAATAGAATATAATGAAATAATTACACCAACCCGAGAGCATATAACTTTTCTCTTTGGAAATTCTTTGTGGTACAGAAAGGGGCTGAACAAGAATGGCTCTGTATTTTACAGTATGCTTTCACTCAGATATCAGCATTGTTTTCCTTTCTTGCCTATTTTTGGCTGGACTGCCCTGAACCAAAAGCTGTAATGAGAGTCCCCTCGCTACTCAAACTGCCTTCATGAAATCACTTACCCAGGATGTAAGAGTCTTAATGCAGTCCTAAAAGTTGGTAAACAAATAATGTAGCTGCTTTTTTAGAAATCCTGAGGCCTGCTTGTTTACAAAATTTTGGGCCACTATCAGCCCAGGCAGGCACTAGGGAACTCTGTGACCTCACCTCATCTTCAAGACATCAGTCCATCCCCAGCAAAAAATCTTTTTAAGTGCTTTAGTTAGATCAAAACACAAACCTGCCACTTAGTGACTACTGCTAATTATGGTTCCTCCCCTCCCTGCCAATATGGTAATAGGGGTAAAATCTATAGTAAAAGACAAATTTGATCCATAAAAACTTTCTTTTTGGAGGCAGGACGGTAGAATTACCCTTCCCATTCCTTCAGACATCTTTTGGAATGGTGTCCTACTAAGGTAAAAACATTATTTTTCTTTCTTCTTATTACCATTTTTTTTGGTACCAAGTGTAATAGCAGAACACTAGCTATCTATCTTACAGTAAAAACTTGTTTTTATTCAGGATGTGGGGCTTAGTTACTCGAAAGAAAGCAAGATAGAGCTTTGCATAACTATTGAGGTTCTTTTCAGAGGTTAATTTGTTACGTCACATAGATTATCTGCTCAAATACTGTACATTCCCTTACCCTGAGGCACAGAGGTTCATTAAATGAGCTATGCAGAGAAAAAAACAGCCTTTTTTCTAATACAGTTTCTAAGCCTCCTGGCAGTTCTGTGCAAAACATCCTTCCCATGCTCTCAGTTATGCACAGTCTTCCAAAGGGGACCCACTGTGCATCTGTCATAAGCTTTTTCCAGTGTCACTAGCAATAAGGATTAACCTCCCTATGCCTAGCTCCTGAGAGCTAGCTTTTTATGGAGATATAAAGCATGTCTGGGGGCAGAAAGCAAAGCTGCACTGGTGCAGCATCCTTGGCTTTAGCATCCACATCACCCAATGGCTTGACAGATCCTGAATTTGTTGACCTTCAAGGTATGGTGAAAGGCCAGTCTATTTACTCAGCTTTGTGCCTGAGGGAGGTAATCTTAGGAATTGGAAACATATAAAACAAAGCAGTGCTCAAGGATGAGACTCTATCTAAGCTGACATTTTGTCAATTAATTATGCAAATAGTCTGAAAGTTTTTTGGTGAGTGGAGGGAGTGTGTGGGGTGCTTTATGCAAGCCCCCAAACAAACAAACAAATTAATAAATAATGCTGCATGTTCTAATGACAGAGATGGAAGTCAGTGAACTCCTGCTGAACTGTTAGAAAGCCACTGGAGCAGTATCATTTATTAATAGGCAGCACATAAAACTGGACTGCTGCAGCTGTATTATCCTAACCTACCATACACTATTTATAGTGGGCCAAATTCACTCTCTCCTGGCACAGGAAGCTGCACAAAATGCTGTCAGAAATTGTTGTCTCTGATGATTCAGCACCCATCCTCCTGGCCTCAGTTACGCTCCCTCCCAAACCAGCATCTTATACTTTTTCCTGCTGTGCCAAGAAATGGCATCCTCTGCAATGAAGAAGGGGCTCAGAAGACACTGGTTGGCAAACTCTGCTCACTGGTGGGTTTTACAGAAGACCCCCTCTGCAGAGGGCATAGTTTAAAAACAGACTTTGTGTTGGTGATGAACTTGCTCACTTTGTGCATATTTTTTTTTGTCACCCCAAAAGCTTGACACTCTTCTGTGCTGTAGAGTGGAAGGAGTGAGCATCATTCCTAAGACTTCATAGCTCATCCCAAAGGTAGGCACAGTTGCAAACATTTTGCTCAAGGGCATCCAGGAGTTGCTCTCCAACATTTCCAGGGTGCTCCATTCTTTGAGGAGAAGACACCTGTTTGCTCTTCAGCCACACAAGGTTAACACTTCCTCCCACAGACTGGCTGAGAGGGACAGTAAGAAATATTGTAGGCATCTTGGCTGGGCTTCTTCAATGGTTTGTAAAGTAGCTGCTTAGGTCTTGTTAGAGCTCAGCTCTTGGTTTTAAATTTTTTTTGTTGATTTTTTTGAATAAATTTTCTTTATGAAACAGACTATTTTGCTTTCTTCAAAATATCACTTATGCAAGCAGGAGAAACTTGTACTGTGGCAACAGAACTGTTTTTCACAAATGTGACCTAAATTTGTCTACCCTGAGGCTTTGTTGGTTTCAATGCATGAATCCGAAGGCAAAGTGAAACTCATGATGGTTTTTATTGTTTTATGAGCTATTTCACCTCTTTAAAATCTCATCAAAAAGCTTGGGCCTCATGTATGAATCTATAACCATGTAAAGCTAAAGTAACACAAATGAAAATATGTAGTAAATGCCCAGTAAACAGTAAATAATATCCATGTAACAGTCTCTGACTGTATCCTTACTTACTTACTGAATAAAGGGTGGCTGGGATAACCACAAGTAGTCACTGACTTGTATTTTGATTCCTTTAAGGAGAATGTTATAAATGACGTGTTAATACTTTTCTGTCTCTTTGAATGACCTAGAGGAATAGAGCAGTGTTACTAGCTATTGTACTCCTCACTGGCAGCTTATCTGACTCAGATGGAAAAGTGGCAAAGGGTAGGATGAAAAAAATCTCAATTCTTTATGCTTTCCTTGTTCATTGATTTGTTCTTCACCTCCTCTTTTGATTACAGTTCTCTGGGTGTGTATTCAATGGTGTACATTCAAAGTAAGTTCAAAGTAAGGATTATATATCCTCTGTGTTTTGATAAAGTTACTAAATTGAAAGATAATTAAAACAGCCTTTTAATATCAGCTGTCTTTATATCATGAACAAGATAGATTTATATATCTCTTTTTTTTATTATTTTATTTTATTTTTTTTTAAGGAAACATTATATGCCTTCCATATTTGAATAGTCTAACTGGTAGTTAACACATACAGAAGTCTTCAATTCTTGACTCTACTTTGTGTGAGTAAATACACATTCAGCCACCACTGGGTGAATGGATTCAAGCACTCCTAATGATTTTGGAATTAGTTTATGTACTGGGATGCATGGACTTCTTTATTTACTGGAGTGTCTAACTAACAGGCTTTGTTAGCCTAAAGGCTGTGAGCCTTTGTGTGTGCATGCACTAGACATCCACTGCAGATTCTCAAATTGCATCGACTTTCTTGCCAAGATGGCAGGCAGCTGTCAATGTGGACACTAGCAAACACAGATGGAGCAAGTCATTCAGTATGGGATGTGATATTTGCCAATTCAGACTTCCAAGGGGCTTAGCAGGTCGGCGGCTACCACAGCCCCACGTTGCCTTATTCTCTCTGATCAGCATAACGAATCATGCCTGGGAGACCAAGTTAATCCCTTTCAGGTTCCCTGGACTGTAGATCTTTCTGAATTTTCCTTTCTTTAGCCCTTTGTTTTCCTCCTGCTTTGTACTGAAAGTTAACTACAACAGCAAGAATGTATTAGGCTACTTGGAATACTGTCTTCAATTCATCCTGCCCTACTGGCACACGGCTCAAGCTGCACCATGAAGAAACCCCTGTCTCACTTCTGGAATGAGTCAACAAGGCATTTTATAAAATGCGACATCTATGCTTGCACATACAAACACACACACAAAAAATTGGAGTTTCCCTTGTCCTGGTTTGAGGGTAAATGCAAATCTACTGTTTGAAGTCACCATTTGCCAAAAGGCTGCACAATCTGCTACTGTCAATCCAAGGAGTTATTAACTACTCCCTGAGTACTTCCCCATCTCGCAGTGCATGGCATGCAGGTGGCCTGCTCCAGCTGGTTAGATGCACCATTCATCACTTCAAAAGCAGTTACAATGCCCTCTTCTGCACTCAGCCAAAGGAAGAAGCCCATCCCCATCCCATTCCTGGAAAATTCAGGCAGACCCCTAGCTTGGGGCATTCTTCTCCTTGTATGAAGAACTCTCATTGTGTCCTATAGCAGGGGGTATGGGATGTTTGAGGATTAATCCTGTCCTCACTAAGGCACATCTGTTCTCCATTAGATCGGAGAAAGGAGCCTCAAACACCCTCTGCACCTAGGGCTTTTCTCTGTCAGTGCAACTCTATCCTGCCATGCAACCGGACCTGTCCTTTTTTGACCCGACTCTGCAGTGATTTCTCCCAGCCTTGTGACTGTTAGGTGGATGGTGGGAAGCAAAACACACTGTGTATCCTCTTGTAAGATTAAGCATTGTGTGATTAAATTTTGCTGGCTGTGCAAAATACAGGATTTATCACATTTTGGCTGAGGTTGTATAAGCAATGGCTAGAGATGGATACTTCTATATAATAAATCTTCAGGAATAATTAGCTTGAATTTCTTATTTGTAAGATACAAAGGCATAGGATTCTTGAATTAAAGCAAGATTTGTTATATACTATAACGATCAAAGGTCACTTCAAGTGTTTGTAGCCTATGTCAGCACAACGTCACCCTTTTACATTAGGCCTAGAATGATCATATAAATGATCTATTCTTTATATCAAATGAAACTGCTCTCACCCTGCGTTTGAATTGGGCCCAGAATATTCAACAGCCATGAAGCATCTGTTTTTCCTACTAAGACAGTAGGAAGGTATGTCATCTGCTTTGGGAACTATGTTCAGAAACAGTGCATTCTACCTTTGAAGTGGTAGTAGCTAAACTGTCCCCTTGTGAGACTGTAGCTGACTAAAATTCATACCAATTTTACAGTATTGCTAATTATGAGGTTGAAATATGATGGTCTCTGAGATACCATGAACAGTGATAATGCTCCAGTGGTTTGAGAATCTCTGCTTCAGACAGGGTTACCAGAAATTCCTTTAGATCTCCTGAAGCATTTAGACCTTAATAGTATAACAAATGGTCAGGACACAGATTTTTCCAAAAGTCAAGGAGGCAAGCAATGGGAAAAAGATTATGCATAAGTCATGGGGGACATTGTGTGTGGAGTTTAAATGGTGCTTGACGACTAGAACACATTAAATGGTCTTGCACTTAGTTTAACATCAGTTTTTTTATGTTTGCGTATCACCTATAGAGGTATTTTAAAATATTTGTGTCTAAAGCAAATATGCTTTAGACCATCAGTATATGACCAGCAGTAAAGCATTCAATATGACATATATTACTATTATTGTAGTTAATGCATAAAGCACTGCAAGTAAATGAAATGCTTTTTAAAACAGATTAAACCACATACCCCAAATCATCAGGTGTAATTTTCATGTGACTCTTCCATTTATAGAATTCAAGCTCTTCCCCTTTGCATACCTCTGTTTCATCTCAAGGTAATAAAGAAAGCACAGGAGAAATTTCCTGGAAAAATGATATGTAAACATAAAACCAACCAACCAAAAAAAAAAAACAAAACAACAACAACAAAAATAAAATAAAATTAAAAAAACAAAACAAAACAAAACAAAACAAAACAAAACAAAACACGGAAAATGAGCATGAGGGTAAAAATAAAGAAAGAAGATTTATAGTTTCAGAAGTGGGGATACTTCTTGTGGGTTTGAGTATTCTTTCAATAGAAGAAGGCAGCAAAATCTTTGCAGATGAAACTAGGCCAACAGGAGTAATTGATTTTATTGGTTCAGCAGTGGAATTTTTAAACAAAGATAAAACTAGCGCAGATGAAAGGGAATGAAAAATTTTTACTTGACAAAGTAAAACACCCAGAAATGTCACTTTGCATTGCAAGGGATGCTCTATTTCACTTGAAATTAAATACTTAAAATTTTCAGGAATATAAACAAAACAAACAACAACAAAAAAGCAAAGATGGATGCATTAAAGTTGCAAAATGTTCAAAAAGATTTGCTCAGCTCCACTAATAAAATGGATCACTAGCAAAAGCAGAATGCAGAGAATAGATAAGTGATGGCCAAAAACACTTCTGAGAAAGGAGAGCATGAATTTAAGGCTCTTACACTTGATCCTTTGTTCTTTAATAAAAATCCAAAGCAAAATACTGGGTATTAATACTATGGAAAGTATTTCATCGTTGGTGTAATGCATAATTCATAAATAATTTGTAACAGCAAATTTTCCTATGGTGTATTTGGTAAGATTTTCCTATCTCCAGTTAGATAGCAGACCAGGCAGACGTTTTCACTCCAGTTATGGTTTTTCTCCTCAAATTATTTGTCTATTAAATATATATGTATATAATATATATTTGAACCATCAGGAGAATAATACTTAGTATCAAACAGAAGCCACATGTACTTCCAGATGGACACTGCCTGTCATGGACCTCCTTATGGAAAAGTAAATAAAATGTGAATAAAGATTTGGCATTTTTTAACACATGATGCAGCACTGGAGTTTGGAGGAAAGGGAACTGTAAGATACATCATGATTACCTAGGAATGACCACACCCATAAAGTTATCCTCTGCCATTCCTTGCTTATCATCTCGTGCAAAAAGACTAGGATTTCAGGCTTGTTCAATGTTGCCTGCTGCTTAATTTTCACTTAAGTTTATTTTTATTTAAGTTTATTTACAGAACTGTAGGGATAAAAAAAGAAACCTCAAGAAATCACCTACTCAGCTCCACTGGCCCCAGATGGCCACTGCTCTTCCTGGCATAACCAGGCAGTGGTATTGGCAGCAACAGATTCTTTGATGTCTACAGGATTATTTGCTATGCTCCTTTAGCTGGTTCCACTTCTTTTCCCCAGTTGTGGTTGTTGTTTGTGTTAGGTCTTTTTTTTTTTTTTTTTTTTTTTTTTTCTTCATAGGTTCTGTACCTTCACAGATTCTGTTTCTTTCCTTTGCTTTGACTGGCAATTTGCCTTAGCTGAGTGAGTATGCGAGTATTGCAATTATTAGATTAGATTTATTAGTAGATGTTTGTGTGGCAACAGCTAAAAGGTTCCTATAGCCTAAACTATACATAAATACATGATATCCATAGTAGCATTATATATATATATTAATTATTCAGTCCAATTTAAATAGATTGTTTTTTAAGTTTTGAGATGATGTTCAAGTAGACAGGCCAAAGGTCAGTGTACCTGGAATTAATGACTGGATCAGCAAAGCAGTCATGAACAAATATGTTGCAATATTTCTTCTATGACTCAAGCCTTTCATTTGGTGGAAGAAGCAAATAGGGAAACCTAGCCACAAAAAACATTGGATAAAGGTAAATTAAAAGTGTTGTCAGGTTTCATCCAAGAACTTTTCAGATATGGTGATATAGTGAAAAAAGACGTTACTTGTGACTACAGTGAATAACTCCAAGTGTCAGAAGAATGAAGGAAACTACCTCTGCACTCATTCTCATCAGGTTTTGTCCCTTCTCAATATTATAAGGATGTCAAAAATGTCATAAATTGTAATCTTATCAGTTTATCTCTTACATAATTTATTTCTTTATAAAAGGCAAAAGAAAGAAGACTGTATATCAAATTGACAGCAGTATCACTGTCACTGTACTTCACCATTGTGTTAAATGTTGATAGCTTTATTTCCAAATGTGGGGGGAGATAACTACTGTTTCTAGTCTACTTTCAAACCCACTATACAATAACACTTCATGGGGTATTGAAAGAGCTTGGCTGCTTTTTACATATTGTCTTACTCAGTAATAGTTAGCTATCAAACTATTAGTTACATTTGCTGAGACAGATTTATTTTGGATTTTCTCTTCTTTAGAAATATATCTAGCACAAAACTCATTCTCGTATAGTCTTAATTATGATGTATATCAATTTAATAACATAAAACTGATTTCAAAGTGTAATGGAACCCTTATTTTATAAATCTTCATAATGTATCACAGAATCACAGAGTCCTAGATGGTGGAAGGGACCTTTCCACATAATTTAGCCCAATCCCTCTGGTCAAGTAAGGTCAGCTAGAGTGTGTTACCTTGGATCTTGTCCGGACTATTTTTGAATTATGTCCAAGAATGGAGAATCCATAGTCTGCTTTTGGCAGATTATTCCAGTATTTGCCCACCCTCAGTGGTCAAATACTTCACCTGAAGAGTGGTTGCATTCATTCAAAACATCTGAATGCTTACATTCAGATGGAATTTCATGTTTCTGTTTGTGCCCATTGCTTCTTTTGCTGCCACTGGATACCACTGAGAAGGGTCTGGCTCCCTCTTCAACACATACACTGAGCTAACTAAAGGTATGATCCATCTCAGCTTATGTTAACTGCCTAAAAGATTGCTATATAATCTTTTCATCTCAATATGCTGTCTCATCCTAGAATGGATGTCTAAGAAACATGCTGATGAAGGTTATTTTTATATAGAATATTTTTCATTGACTGTTAAGGGGACCCATGGTAGTAAGTGACTAAATTATGGGGAAGTGAAATCTGTTCTAAGTGAAGGTAGTAAATTACATCTCTGTCTTTTTGTTGGTTTTTCATTTGTTTATGTTTTGCATGATGATGACCTCATGTATAAATACTAGATATTTATGACTATTTGCTAGCTTCTGTTAACACAATGGATTGGTTACAAAAAGCCAGTTATTCCTTCTTCAAGCTATAATGGTTAGCTACAGTTCAGCAGTTGAAACTCATGCACAGTTGCAGTTTGGTACCTTCTGAATGACAGTTTAAAACTATTCCAGAAAAAATACACAAACATTTAACATTAAAATCACTTTTTTCTTTTTCTTTTTCTTGGAATATGGGAACTGAGATTCTGGAAGCAATACTATTCATCTGATAGAAACAAACGATAGTCAGGGGCCTCTAGAGATGGGCTTTGGAAGTTGGCTTGAAACAAAACACTAAATTTTGGCCAAGTTGCCCTCTTCTTTGACACTACATAGATTATAAGAAAAGTAAAGCAACAGGAACACAATGGCTATGAGTGCTATTCCTTCAGATTTGTGTGAAAAACCTTATTTCTATTCACCCATATATATGTATAGGCACATACATATTAGTACAGAAAGGTAAAGAAGAAAAGGATGGTGGAACTAAATATATCACAATAACTGTTCATTTTGTTCATATTTGGAACAGATTTTCTGAAATTGTAATGTGTACTGCCAAAGGTGTAGCCTATATCGAAACTTAAGGGAGCTGGAATTATATTTTAAAAAGAAAAAAATATATATATATAAACAAAATGGAAAAATCTTCTATACACATGGAAATAGGTATTGTATGGTTTTTGGATTTGTATTCTATGTGGGATACATCTTTGAATTAGTCAGAAGTTAGCCTTCTATCATCTGTTTCAGTCTTCACATCCAAGATAATTCACTTTCCATTCACATCTGAAAATTTATGGTTTACATTTGTTTGAATGATGGGTTCCATCTACACATATCTCTTAACATATGTAAGTCATAAAATCTTAGAATGCTTTGGATAGGAAGGGACATTAAAGATCATCTAATTCCAACTCCCCTGCCATGGGAAGGGACAAATCCCACTAGACCAGGTTTCTCAAAGCCCCATCCAGCCTGGCCTTGAACGTTTCCAGGGATGGGGTATCCACAGCTTCTCTGGGTAACCTGTGCCAGTGCTTCCCCACCCTCTGAATAAAGAATTTCTTCCTAATATCTAATCTAAATCTACCCTCTTTTAGTTTAAAACTATTACCCCTTGTCCTATCACTAACCTACCGGATAAAGAGCTTCCTCTCCTGCTCTCTTGTGGAAAGGAAGGCTTCTATAAGGTCTCTCCGGAGCCTTCTCTTCTCTAGGCTGAACCCCAACTCCCTCAACCTGTCTTCATAGGAAAGGTTCTCCAGCCCTTTGATCATCTTCATGGCTCTCAGCTGGACTCATTTTAATAAGTCCCTGGCCTTCTGGTGCTGGGCGACCCAAAGCTAAACACAGTACTCCAGGGGGATTACTCCCTTGACACCCTGACCACGTTATTTTTTTTTTTGACACAGCCCAATATGCAGTTGTCTTTCTGGGCTCCAAGTAGACATTGCCAGATCGTGTTGAGCTTCTCGTCAAAAAACACCCCCAGGTCCTTCTCCTCACGGTTGCTCTCAATGCATTCTTCACCAAGCCTGTATTTGTGCTTGGGATTTCCCCGGCCCAAATGTAGGACCTTTTGCTTGGCCTTGTTGAACCTCATGAAGGTTCAACCTCTCAAGCCTGTTGAGGTTGGATGGCATGTCTGGATGGCATTCCTTCCCTCCAGCATGTTGATTGCACCACACAGCTTGGTGTCATCAGCAAACTTTCTGAAGGTGTACTCAATCTCACTGTCCATGTCCCTGACAAAGATATTAAACAGCACCAGTCCCAGTACTGATCTCTGAGGAACACCTCCCACTACTGATCTCTACTTGGACAGTAAGCTGCTGTCCACAAGTGTTGAGTGCAACCATCCAGCCAATTTCTTACTCACCAAGTAGTCTATCCATCAAATCCAAGTCTCTCCAATTTAGAGACAAGGCTATCATGGGGCACAGGGTTAAATGCTTTGCCCAAGATTACATCACTTGCTCTCCCCCATCCACCAATGCTGTAAACTCATCATAGAATACTACCAGATTTGTCAGGCAAGATCTGTCCTTAGTGAAGCCATGTTGGATCTGCTCCATGATCTTGCTAGGCACAGAGGTGAGACTGACTGGCCTGTAGTTCCCCAGTAAAACTGTCTGCTTCTTTTAGGATATTTTTTCAAGGGGAAAAAATGCTACTTTGCTGCAAAGTAATCGGTTCATGAGTAGGGTTGTGAAGATCTGCAGAGCTTAGAAGAAAAGATCCGTAACTAGTATTTTTTCAGATGGGCTTGAGTGAAATTTCATGATCTACAGTTAACAGTGCATTAGTTGTATAAACTAAAGTTATGAAGAGAATGTTATGAGAGCCAAATATATGTTGTATTTGAATGTTTTTTAAAGACCTTACCAAAGTTACTAATTCCCAAGGATAACGAAAACTTGTTTGCATATGTACAGATTGCCATAGACAAACAATGATGACTTCTAGTGGCATGTAATAAGTAGCATCGCAAAATCCTTGAAGAACGATAACATTTGAATGCTAAAATAAAGTTAGAAGCTAGATTTATATCACATGGTGTTGAAACCTTCAAGTCTTTTTTGGGAAATGTCTGTGAAAAAAAAATAATAGATGCTGAAGGCCGGCTGTGTATCCCAAATGCTAATTGAAAAATAAAACATGCCGTGTGAGGTGTTAGGTCAGTTTCCCATCTGGTTATTGTGTTTAGGCAAAATTCATATGAGGGACAGCACAAACTTCCTCCCTACGTCTTTCTCTGTCTGAACAGCAATGACAGTTTATAATTACAGGCTAATTTTCCACTTGCTATTTCCCAGTTCTCATTGTGAGATAGTAACACAAGACAATATGGTATGACTGGGACTCCTTACTATTGGTGGTCTTTTTCTCAAACTGGAGAAGGATAAGAGGAATGAGCAGGTACTTCAGGAAACTCTTGGGGCCACCTTGGGCCTGACTCAGATCAGACTGCCAGTTTAGATAAGAGGTGACAGACAGACCTGCAGACTTCTTGCTGTTCTCTCCAGTTCTTTCCTGGAGTCTTCAGATGGATCATTATTTCACCTACTTATACTGCAGTTTATGGGCCATATCAGTCTGAAAGAGCTTAATCAGTCAGCACGTGCAGATATGAAATCTATTTCCTGTATTTACAAAATTCATTGTGACTCATTCGTTTGAATAATGCTAGTCATTGCTCAGATATTCTCTAAGATGAATAGCTGTGATATAAAGCTGCTGTGTTACAGGGCCTTCAGTAGTTTTATTATGTTATTAGAAGAAATGTCTTTCCTTCTCAGGCTAATCTTGATGACTTTTTTCCTGTGACAACAGTCAAGAGACATCGTTCCCTGCAAGTGGCCTGGGTCTGACTCTGCCTGTATTTTTAAGAAGCCACCTTTCAGTGCAGTGCTTGTCTTGGCTCAGAGCTTTGGCCTGCAGACTGGTGGCCTTGGACAGAATGGCCTAGTCTTTAGATACTCAGTTTTCTACCAAGCCAAGACAAACTGCTCTGATTAGTTTCAAGAATTAGCACACCCAGTAAAACAAAAGTTAATTTAAATCTACAAATACCTGATAATTGTGATGATAATCTATTTTAGACGTGCTGGGTGGGGTACTAGCAGCCTTCGAGCTATTAGCCTAGGATTCATAACCTTGTCTCATGTTGACCTTTGAGAGACAAGCAATTCTTTCTTCAAAGCCTACTTTGCAGAGCTGTAAATGATTAATTCAACAATCATAGTTAAATGTTGTCTGCAGAGGACACACCTGAGTGAGTACACACGTGACAATGAAAAGTTGATGGAAAATTGCAATGCTATTGAATTAAGTAGGACCACAATTTCCATAAAATATAAATGCCAGATGACTTGATAAAAAACAAATTTGAAACATAGATTATGTTCCTAACATTAGATTTCTAACCAAATGCATAACCTTTCAGATGAAGATCCTGACGGTGGTTTTATCTCATGACATGAATTCTGATTGTGATGGCAAGAAAGGTTCATATGAGTCACACTCTACGGGGGTTTTGTTCTTAAGCTTTGATGACACAAACATGAGAGCAGTAGCTCTACCATATATTGAAATACTCCTAGGTTGAGTTAGATTTGCTGGTTGAGGTGACAGCAAAATACTGTTCTTGTAATTGTATCCACACAGGACTATCTATGGTCCCTTGATCTTTCTCTTGCCTCTCCTGCACCCTAAGAAACAATTTGTATCTCTCTGCTTTTTGTAGAAAACTTGTATCTGAGGCTGAGATATCTGGCCTTCCATAGAGGGTAGCACTGCTTACAGCATGCTTACTGGCTGAATTTTGGTAAGAGAGCCTATTTTGGGATGTTATTTTACTTTTGCCCATTTCCAGAAATTAGTTTAAGGTATAAACGTGCTTCCTTTTCTCTTTTACTTCCAAAAGCACTGAGACCACCCTGGGAGGATTATCAACTGCCAAAGCTAAAATTGCAACCAGAGTATCACAAAAATCTTTTACATAATTAAATATAGAAAGCACTCATCATGTCACGTATATCAGCATGAGTCATTAAAGTTCAAAGCCTGGAGAAAACACAGCTAAGGACTAGTAAACAGCAGTGTGCTTACAATGGCATTATGGAGAGCAAACCACTTGCACACTTTAAATACATCCAGTCTAGGAACAGAGCTGAACAGGGACAGGGCTGAAAGTTGCATGGTTGGGCAAAAGGCAGCAATCCAACAGCAGCAGCTGGATTGAAAAACCAACATGTTTTGCTTTTCAGTCATCCAAAGTTCATCTTGCAGTTCATGGATGCAGAGAGATTTCTTTCTGGAGGGGTCTTTCTGGCTGGCTGGATTCCCAAGGACAGTTCCAGGCCAGCCACCTGCACTCTGGGAACCTGCTTGGCCCTTGGTAATTGAGTTAATTGCAAACAATCCAGCAATAAATATTCCTCCTATACAATGCAATGCAAGTGTTTGGGAAAAAAAAGTAAGTAAACAGATGACATTGTTCACTCTACTAATAAGTACAGGTCATTTTACCTATGGGAGACAATTTTTTGAAACCAAACATCCTGCATCTCCGCTAAATGTTTTTATAATCTCACAATTGGATCGCAAACTGTATTGAAGAATTTTTCATGACCAAACAGTTGTGCCAGCTGGATGTTCCTCCTACAGGTGAATGGAGCACTTGCACTGGAGATCCTGCTGCAATAACCACAATAATTTGGAGGCTGTTTTTGACTGTAACATCTGTGAATTAAACACTGCTCCCTCTCAAAAAGCAGAACTGGATTAGGTGAAATTCCCACCCCCACTTTCATCTCCTTATGGACATTTAGATAATTCCACTTCAGTAATTACCCAATATAAACCACAAATCATAGCTGCCAAAAGTTGCTGAAGACAAGAAATGAATGTGCAGAGTCAGCATATAATACCCAAGAGAATTACATCCCAAGCACGGAGAAGAACCTGTATGTATGAGGTTGTGGTTTCAAGCAGGCACAAGTGCAGACTACAGTCAAAAGGAGTAACTTTTCTCCCATCTTTTCTTTCTCCCTTTTTTCCCAAGGGCTTTCACTTTTATACTGTTGCCACATCACTTGTGCTGCAACTAGTACTTGAGAGGGCATCAAGGGCTGGATGTGTGGAAAAGTATTCAGCTGGTGAAAAAAACAAACAACAAAACAAAACGACAAACAAACAAACAACCACCACCAACAAAAACCCACACCTTTTTTATTAGGTTAGTTTTTACTTAGCTTTTACGTCTCTGATGAAATTTATTCTGTGGCCACACAGGTGCTGAAATGAGGGGCTGCAAAAGGTCACTTCTATTTCTTACACTTTGGCTTTTTTAGAATGAACCTGAAACTGTTTAACTCTTAAAGACTCAAATAAACAGGTTTACACACTTTTGATTCCAAAAGGACAGGTATGGCAGTTGTAAATGCTTTCATGAACAAGACAGAGTAACTATACAGCCCTCTCACTTCATGATCAGAACCTCTGTTACTCCTGGTTTTGCAGACAAGTAATTTTTCTTCATATCCTGGGAAAATATCCATATTTTCCATTGTCCAGTGAGAGAGCAATAAATCTATATTCCAACTTTTAAAGATAAATCCAACTAGAATATTTTTCCTTTTCTTACTGCATTCCCTGGTTTCCAATAGTGCTTCAGTATTCACTGCTGCAAAGCAGTGTCTTGATTTGCCTTATGCAATATGCAATTTAAAATAAATGGCCAGAATGGATAAATGAAAAGACCATGCAATTGCTGAACAGAAGATCTAGTACCTTGTTTCTTGTGCTAACTTATGACACAAAACGTTCTGATCTCTTGAGCTGTGACATTGGTTCTGAAGAAAAGCAGTAGCCTTGCATCCTTTCTTCTCAAAGGAATAAATGCTGGGATAACATCACTTGTGCAGATCATAGGTGTGTCTTAATCAAAAGGCTACAAGCACAATGGATCTTCCCACTAAAGGCAAAAAAAAATATGGGCCTGCAATGCTTAAGGTGCACAGTCTAGTTCTTTATGACACTGCCAAAGGCATTTGATAAACCCATTCTCATTTACTGAGCTCTATCTGATCATAACTCCATAGGCAGTCATATCAGTATACCTGCAAAACCTGTACAGTGACTCTATAGCTCTCATGAAGCCTACAAAGCTAATAATTCTGAGAGAAAATATAACTAACTCCAACTATATCTTTGTTGGCAACCCATACTGCTTACAAGAGTTTTTAGCTGCCAACAACATATAAAAATGGCTAAGACACAGAAGAATGGTTTCTACTATCCTAATTTTTCAAATTTGGCTTTCCTTTCAGGAACAAATGGATTTTTTAGCACTTCATATTCTATTCTATTCTATTCTATTCTATTCTATTCTATTCTATTCTATTCTATTCTATTCTATTCTATTCTATTCTATTCTATTCTATTCTATTCTACTCCACTCTACTCCACTCTACTCCACTCTACTCCACTCTACTCCACTCTACTCCACTCTACTCCACTCTACTCCACTCTACTCCACTCTACTCCACTCTACTCCACTCTACTAATTTGTCTAATGTTAATAAAGTAGCATTTTGGCTTCCCTGGTGATTGCTGATCTGGACTAGGACGTATGACACAAGGAAAGAGGATCTGTACTGAGCTGTACATTGTTTCACATCTGGGCTATGGAGAAAAGCAAGCCCTGAGCTTTGGCAGAGGCTCGTGCAGGCACTTGTATTCCTGAATCACAGGTTTCAAGCCATGACGGCAAATAGTTACAGGCCAAAGAACCCAATGAATTTCTTCCTGGAGCTATATTAATATCAAGTGGCATAGAGCACACAGAGTGGAGGAAGGATGAAGGAAAGAATGCAGGCACACTCAGAAGAAGGGGGCAGGAGAGATGGGAGCAACACGGTATTGATTGTAACACCTTGTACTGTCTGACAGTGAACCCCTCCTTTCACAATTTTGGACTAACACTTTGCTGCTGTGGAAGAAGCCATAGTGGATTTGGCATTGGTATTTGGGTAGCTATGAAGGTGCTGTTGTCATTTTCTAGTGAAAACATTTAAAACAACAGGAGAAGCTGAAGCTATATTCTTTCAAACTACAAATAAAGCACATGATTTAGTAATGAAAGTTACTGAACACTTGAAGTGTTTTGCTGCTGATATTATGGATACTGTCACTTATGGTTCAAAATTTACAGCTCGGACAAAAACTTTATTCAAGAAGACTTTCTGTGGCCTGTGTCACCTATCACTGTGATGACTACTGTCCCATCTGATCTTCACAACTACGAGTTAGTACTGTACCAAAGTAAGGCAAATATGCATCTGCTTTAATTTTGTGGTCATTGAATTCAAATCCAAAGTTGTGTAGTAGGAAGCTGAGAGCAAGAAATGGTGTTCATTCCTTGTACTTACACACAGAGATTGTTCAGTGTGTATGTGCACTTACATGTATGTTCCTCCTCCTACAACCATGCTGGCTTTCCCAGGCTCTTTTCTGTAATGGCAGGTTCCTAGGTTGTACTCCAGTTTGCTGCCAGTTCAGTTGTGCAGATGTTGTTTATGTGAAACAATCTGGATTAAAGACTCTCATAAAAAAGATAAAGATGGGAATGGGTGGCTTCCATCCAGGAAGGATGGGAAGTTCTTGTGCTTTTGATGACAGAAAATAGTTATATTTGAGTGTACCTGTGTGATTGGTCATCCTGTCCTGGACTAAGCAAGCTATCAATGGCCAATGATTTCCTGAAAGAACAAATGTATCTTTGTGAGGTGTCAGATGAAAATTGAATTTGAGCACTGTTATGGAAAAAGCAAGATTGGAAAAAGAATCTAGGTTACTAGGGAATAGGTTAATGATAAGCTTTTATAATGTAAAAATAAGCAATTGCCTGCAAAGAATTAAAGAAAAGGGAAAAGGAAGGAAAAGATTTGTTATATCTCTACTCACAATGTGCAGAACATATTTATTTATTCTGAGTAGAAGAAAAGTTCAGAAAAAAGAAATATGACTTTTTAGTCTTGAAACTTTTCAGATGAGTTATACTCTACAGGCATTTCAGTCAGGCTTAAGGTTTCTAATCCTTTTCCTATGACAAAGTCTCAGAAAGTGTTTCTACTTAGTGGATTTAAAATTGCTGATGTTAAGCTGAATGCTGTATATTTGCATAGAAATGTAGTTACAAAACAAATGCAAATGATTTCAGGGCTTTATGACATCTAGCATCAGGCCTCTTTCATCGTCTGACAGAACCCAAAAGTTGTGGGAAGATCATCAGTTGCTGTCCTGGACAAGAAAAACACATTTCTCATAAAAATAGAACTGGTCTTTTCTTCTTGTAAATAATATCCTCAGTATACAACTTTCTTTAATGATGCTTTTATTAAATGTGGGGTTTGATCTCATAAACACTCAGTAGGACTGTTAATTTTATGAGGTACTTTTAAACTATTTTTAGCTGGCATTTTAAGAATATTTTTAATGTGTCACCTATAAGTAGCATGGAAATATTAGATACAAGCTTATATTACACTGATTGTTTCCTTTTGTCCTGTGGTAGATTTGACTTGCAATATCTTTCTCACATACCTGTTATGTACAAAAAAAGCATACCTCCTGATGGCATAGGACTGAATGGAACAATTCTGGTCTTACTTCCTGGCATGGTCTTGCAGCAGGAGGAAAAGCTGAAGGCAATTTTTAAAGGATGGTTCTAGGGTTTGTGGCAAGTGTGTTCCAAAAGCACAACAACTTGGACCAAAATAAATGATTTAACTAGGGGATGAATTCTCATTTGTCCTTTAACTGAGGATGAATGTGACCTTATAAATTCACTGGGAACTTAAACACTGTGCCCTCTACTCAGTCAGATTCAAGTCATGGTAGTCAGTTTGGAACAAATGGATTCACTGGATGACAAGTAAGATGTAAATTGCAGGTTGCACATATGTATCTCTGTAAATCATAGGACTCAGAAAAAGGAAACTTTCTAGGCAATCTCATGTATCCTATTGCCAATGAAACTTTTTTTTTTTTATTGTATTATATATGTAAAGTATTTTTTGCAGTCTTTTTAAAAAAATGCATGCAATTTTTGTTAACGAATACTCAAGTAAGGAGTTATTTATCATTTCTTAGTGATGCTTACCATACCTCGAAAATCCTCAACTTTTATCTGATTCCTTGTTTTTCAGAGATGTAAATGGGAATATGAATAAAGGAGTGTGCTCTCTTGAGACAGAGGCTAACTGACACGGGTGTCTGATTCAAGATCCTAAGTATACAGGTTCACATCCAGTTCAGATGTCCTACACATCATGTTTCCTGTAGGTCATAGCTGTAGGCTCCTTACACTATATGCCTTGGCATCAGAATCCTGCCACAGAAAGCCTACCACGTTGTTGTACGGAGATTGCACCTAAAAATGTTAGAAAACATTAATTTTCTTTCAGAGGTGTATTTCTCCACATTGTCTGTATGGTGAGGCTAAAAGCCTAGGCACTAGGCTTTAGGACTAAAGGCCTAGGCACTGGCACTAGGACTAAACCACAGTCATCAAAATGCACAATGAGGATCTTGCCCTTAGTGAGCATATACATTTTCAATAACCTTTAAAACATGTTTTGAGATGGCCAAGACTATGACCTTTCTTCTGCTCATGTTACAGTTGTTGCAGAGTATTCCTCTTCTAACACAGGAACATCCAGAATCTGAAAAGTTCTGGCTCTCAGGTGGCAAATGTTGCTGCTCAGTACTTCAACAAAAGGTCATTTTTTTTTCTCCCCAGGAAATTTTATATCATGTTAAAGTTTAAATAACCAGCTAATGAGGTACTTATAAACTTGATTGTGTAATTTAAAATCTGATCATTCTTTAAGGGGCAATTTTCTTGACCTTGTTTATAATGACAGCATCTTTTCAATTTACAGTACAGAGTTTTCAATCCTACTTACATAGGAAGAAAATGAATGGAACCTATGGGTCTGTTTTTCCCCATTTGCCTCCACAGTTGCTATTTAGTCTAATTCCAAGGAATGACATTTCATGGGCTATTGTCCCAAAAAAGTCTTGTGGGGTAATTACAGATTACTGATATGAGGGAATTTCTTCTCATTCTCCTTTGACAATGATAATGGGAAAGACAAAGAAGAACAATATTTCCAAAAAAAGATGGAATCTAATGATAAAGAATAAAAATAAAAAATGAAGTATGAAAAAATGAAACAATTGTTGGGGAACAAGATGCCACGATGGAAATGAGTGTTAGAGTGTGCAAAATAAGTAATGCTTAAAAAAGTACAAGCTACTTAAAAAACAAGAGCCTGTGTCGGTTTTTAGGGTGTCCTTGAACTTTCTCCTCTAGATGAACTCCATTTACAAGAATTAAATAGAACAGTCCATGGATGATGGTGGTAGCATCTACCATTCATTATATACCTGAGCAGGTGACAAATTATTTATATGTCTATTTCCCAAAGACTGAAAAAAATTAAGTTAAGGTATAGGAAGTAGTGAGCAAAAAAACTGTGAAATTATTAAAAGAGCAAAGCCTTACATGTAAGGTGGTATTCTGTAAACTGTCTTTTTCTTAGGCACAATTATATCTTATAATATTACTTTCCAGTTACATAAGTCAAAGATAGGTCTGCATTTGAGAAGTGACAAGAATTCAGACTTTTTTTATCTCCTCTTTGGCTTCTCAGAATGTAAATCTTTAAATCATCTTTAAATATGCTGCTATGTGCCAGCAGCAGATTGGTCCTATATGTGTATATGAAAATTTCAGTCCTTTCAGGGACTCAGGTTTAAGAAGCTTATATAGTCCCTAATGACTTCTATGCCAGCTAGATGAAGTTTTGGAGTCAGGGACCTTACATAAAATTTCATTTCTGAATTTTGATCTCATGCAATGTCTCAGCAATATTGAAAGTCAGAATGCAGGAAGAAGATAGAAAACAAAACAAAACAAAACAAAACAAAAAAGGAGGAAGTCCTGTTTTTTCCTTTTCACCTCTAAAAATTCTAACCCCTGCTGTAGCTCCTTGAATGAGGAGAAATGGCATCTCATTTCTACTTGCTAAAACTGGCAGCCATGCACCCTACTTGAATATGCACAATTAAAGCAATTATACCATCAGTTATTTCTCGCATTATTTCATCTGGTTAAAACATCAGGCAGTACTGCCCGCAGCGGTAATTTGTTTTCAAAAATAATTTAAAATGTCTTCATTAAGAGAAGAAAAGGATTGATGTTCATCCTATTCTCTTTTCAGCTCCCTGCCACTTTCTCCATCACTAGCTGTAACAGTTTTCTGGGCACTCACCATGCCACAAATGTCTTTTTAAAGGTGAAATATTTGACTTCTAATGCACATTATTTCTTTAAAAAAGGGAAAAAAAATCAAACATAATATTAGTGAGGTTTGAGGAAACATTTCTTTTCCAACTGTTATTAAGGGAAGAGTTTTTTTATGATAATCCTCCTTACTCCTCTGCCCTCACTCTGGCCCCTGGAGTCCAATCTCAGATGTGTTCTATACAGGAGTAACAGGACTGAGAACAAGGTAGTAAAGGCACCATGCTGGTTGCCATTGGTCTGCACACTTTTTTTTTTTTTTTTTTTGTCTCACACATAACCTAAATAAATAATGAAAAATAGATCTTCACCTCAAATGGATTTTTATACTCAAGCTTTGTAACACCTATTTCCTATGCTGTGAGCTGCTTGGGAACTCTAACAATTGCAGGCACTCCAGGTAACAAAGCTAATGCTTCCTTTAAAAGTACAGGAAATTCAGGGAAACCAGACTGATCTATACTAAATTAGGGTTTAACTTTTGTAGATTTTATTGTCCATATACCTGATAGATTCTGAGGTTAAGTAATAACATATGGGTTTAGGCAAACACCCAGATGTACATAAAAATATGTTCTTGAGGAAAGCACATTAAAAGGATTTGGTTCCATTTTCACAGCTGTAATTTATGGACTACATGGGGTATTTTTAATGGCTTGTATCAGACATCACCAAGCTGCTGTATGTGGCCAGATTCAGGTCTTGGTTCCACCAGAAGAACTATTACCCAAAGCTTTCTGTTTTTCATTCTCCTTGGTGTCCAGGACATGGGAATTAAAGCTACAGTGGCAGTAGTGCCGAAATGTCGAAAAATGAAAATGTCTTGGGAGAAAGGAGGGGAAGGCACACATTTTCAGTAAATTAGTTTACACTGTATGTCTGCATTTCTCCACTTTTTGAGCTGCATTTTTCCATAATTCTATCTCTGCTAAAGAATTTTTTGGGTCAGATTTTGATATTTTTTTACTGAAAGTGAGTGGTATCTACTCCTTGGGTAATCTATTTGAAATCCAGCAATCACAATGTGTTTCTCATTTGAGTTGCAAATGCTAGCTTAACAGTAAGGTGAAGATGATGATGTCAGTCCCTGTTTGAATTATCTCCCCAGTGAACAGCCCTTTAAGCTCAAGGCATTTTGTTGTCTCCTGCTTTTCCCTCTCTAAAAGGACATAAGAAGTACAGGGACGCTATGAATCTCTGTCACAGAGGGTGCAGGGAGTTGAAAACAAGCTGAAAAATGCTTTGCTTGACAGCATTTCAGGCATGACCTTTCAAACAAACAAACTTGCTCCACTTGTTCACTTTAGCATTTCATGACTTGCTTCAGTGATGCCCAGACAAAGGACCACATCCACCCTCCCCAGTGCCTCTTCCCAGCTGAGATGGGGAGCCACTGCCTGAGCTGTGTAAGGTCTCCAGGCTGTGCACCATGAAGTCCTTTGCTATGTCAGCCTGGATTGAAGGAGACAGTCCAATGAAAACACCATGGGGCCGTGCAATGTTACTAACCAGATAGGAAGTTAAAGATATATGGGTTCCTGAAATGATGGTGATAATAATTAAGCTATGTTATTTTGGTACTAGTTTTTCCACAAGGAGAGTCATTAATTAGTCTAAAGTTTTCTTGTGTCTATAGACCTTTACTTTTCTCCCTAGGCAAGAAATCTCATTGTCACTGCTGACCCTGAACTTTTTCTTCCACCAGCATCTCCCACTAGTTTATCACTGTGGTTGGACCTTTGCCAGAGTTTGCCCTCACCCTGACCCTGTCTTTGATGAAATACTTGTTTATACCTTACTCAGTTCTCTACTCAGCTAATGTGATCCTCTCCTTTAAGTTCCCTCCTGAATGGTCTCCTTGAATTGTCTGGATTTAATTCAAAGTTGCCAGGAGAGCACAAGATGCATACTCCTGTTGTAATAAGCTTATCTGGTATTGGATAAAGAGTGGCAGTATGAGGATGTGGGATTACCAACCAACCCCCCACTTTTTTTTTTATTTTTTTTTTAATTTTTTCTTAAACATGGCTTCCGTTCCTGTTGTTAGAGCCCTGTTCAGACAGATTGTTATTGAATGCATCTGGGGTTTCAGGGACCCAGCCAGACACAAGAGCTGAAACTTGGCTTCAGCAGGAGAAGGCAGGCAGGTGGGCAGGCTCACTTAACATCTACAGCCTGTGAAAGAAGGGCAGGGGGTGCTGGTGGTTGCAAGGCTGTCAGCCTGCACTGATAGATGAAATGCCTTCAAGCTCAATAGTGAGTGCTGTTTGGAGAGGAAAGGAGATCTGAGAGAGGAGTCTGTTCTGAGGTGTCTTTGTCTGGAAGAGAGAGTACCAGGGGATCAGAAGTAGGTGGGTGTTTCCACTTTCTGGGTCCATTATGAGTGAGCATGTTATTCATATCAGTGTGCCTTTGAGGACACTAGGTCTTTCCTTGAATATAAAGAGATCATGATCACTTATAATTGTAATTAATTTTCATGAATGAATCAAGCTCTGGGAAGAAAGAAAATGAGGGAGGGAGTTCTTAAGGTGGGAGGGAATATATAGCAGGAGTGAGTTTGGAAAAATGAGGGACAGGTTTGAAGAAATGAAGAATATGCAAAAGATAATTCTAGAGTAGCGTCTGTGAAGGTGGGCAACTGTGAGACCTAGGAAGGAAGGGACTCTGGAGTGAGAACTTTCTAAAAAGGAAGTATGAGAAAGAAGTGTGAGGACTTTTGCTATAGAAAAGACTTTTTCTGCAACGCTAATCATCTCAAGCTGGAAGGGTTTTGAATCTAACTTCCATTCCACTCACAGTTAATTTGGAGGTCCCTGTGAAATATTTCCTTTGCTCTCTTTATGTCAGCAAAGATGAGGAACTGCTAACGAAAAGGGCCTTGCATTGGGGAAAAATTATCTCAGTGTGTTTTCAAGTCCACTTTCAATGGCAAGACTCTTTCAAGGGCCAAATGTAAATTAAAATACTCCTAACAGTACTAATAGTGAGAGAGCAAACCTCCCTGCTTAGTTAGCTGTCCTATTGACTCCAGCATGCTCTGCTTAGCCCACTCTTTAATTCTTTTAACAGGACCTCATTACTTTCTAACTTAATCCAGTCTACTACTCCATGAGCTGAACTGTTCCAGAAGAGGACTAGACAAGATCAATGACTGCACACATTGTCTTACTTATAGTGATAAACAAAAATCTTAATCCAAACAGTTGCATTTTACATAATTAGATCATGGTTCCTCGATGTCTACCATCTTGATTTATGTTTAGATCTATCATCCTTGCTGTGTTAATACCAAGTCTTTGCTCTGTTATTTTTCTTATTTCAGTTTACAAATAAATCTATGAGATACTATTTTGGACAGTCATCCATTTTCAGCTTCCCATAACTTAAAACTCATGTTTCAGAACTGCCCTAGATTACTAATGATTGGAGAAGGTCTTGCTAGTGCCTTTTTAATTTTTTTTCTTCATAATAAATTTTAGGTTCTAATTGTATTTGTAGTAGATAAATAGTAGATAAATATCTAAATAACTAAAGCCACCAATAAACATCATCAAATAGTGCTCTCAACTATCTTGGTAAAAATGACAAAATTCTTGTTATGTTTTTTCTGCTGATTAGGGAAAGACAGTTTTCATGAGCCATCAATCAGGCTCTTTTTGGGAAAAAAAAAAAATCATAATTGAAAATTTCCTCCTGTAACATCAAAGCAATTGAAGATTTTAAAAATGTATAATGAATTGTACTGCTTTGATACTCCTTGCCTCAAATCCAAGCTCTTTCTTAGAACATTACGGCACTTTAATTCATTGCAGCCCACAAAAAAAAAAAAAAAAAAAAAAAAAAAAAAAAAAAAAAAAAAGACCTCTGAAAGACCTCTTCCTACTGAATGAAGGAAGTACTCTTAGAAACAATAACAACATTACAGTAAGTAATCAGTATTATCCATGCAGAAACTGTTCTAGGAACGATTAATCCTATTATATATTTTCAAAGTCAATCTTGGACTTGTTCAGTGTTCTTCATATATTACACCACCTTTATGTACCTCTTTCTTCATCTGCAAAAATGCATCTGCTATGAAGCATTTTGAAATCTAAGGTAATGACCTTCACACATTTCATGTTATTATTATTATTTGAAACAATTTTTTAATTGTGAGGGAGTTACTGAGTGAATGATTTTCCCTTATAAATAGTAAGAATTGTCTCAAAACTTTTGGAATCATTTCTCAGACAAGTGGACATTAGAATATGCAAAAAAAAATGTAGATCAGATGTCCATGTTAATTATAGTTATTAAAATCCACAAAAAGTTCAGAACTTGCTTTAATGTCACTATGACCAAATTTCAGCTCATTACTGGAACTGCATCAGGGCAATTATCAGACTGGAAAAATACATTAGTAAAGTAAAAATTTTGCTCTGCATAATGCCGAAAAACACTTTAAGTTTGAAAATGCCAAGTTTTTCAGCTCACTGTCTTTCTCAGACCAAACTCATCAGGTTCTGCTTTACCTGACATAAGAAATGGGCTTTTCCTAAAGAATGTGAGGTGAGAATGGTGACTGTTTCTCTTCAGACCATAACTACAGGAGGAGCAATCATGACAGTGGCTTTGCTTGCCCAGTGTTCAGTGGTTAGTATCCTTATTCTAGTGTGAGTTGAATTTATTCTCTTTGCTGTTGGGATCAAGCTGAAACCTCCCATAGAGGCATTTAATTTCCAGGATATAGAGTATTGGATATTGCTTTGAGAAGTTCCTCATGTTAGAGATTTTCAGCATTGTAAAAAATAGGTAATGTTGCAAGGAACAGGTGACAGTGCACGGGGTCAGCAAGCAAGGATGCAGGCAGGCAACCAGGACACATTCCTGCAGGGACAGACCTGTGCACCCATCATGCTCAGGGGACTATTTATGAATTTTATGCACTTAACAGTACGACTGAATTCCTTCCCTTCCCAAAGGCATGACCAAACTGCTAGTCAGTGGCTGCCTGCATCCAGGCCACCAGATGGATTGTTTCTAAGAAAAGCAAGCCTAGTTTTAGTTGGTGTACCTCTTCTGGGCAGGTTTTGCCATTACCTGGGGAGTTTTTAAGAATCTGCAGCTCAAGAAGCATTAATTGGCATCACAATAAGCTGACAATGCCAAAGAGAAGTTTATTTGAAACATTTTTGACAAAAAGGCCATTCTAGATGCAAGTTTTAGATGTTATGACCTTTCTTAAAACACAGAATAAAGCTGCAACTTTTTTCCTTGAGGTAGCTAGCACTCTACTATGTGAAAGTTAGAGTTACGAGCAGCCTAGCACTTCAGTGTTCTAGAAGTGTCACCACACATACTGTGTAAATACACATACTTTAAACCACCAAGTACAGTGACTTAGGCAACACTGGACCACTTCTGTACTGGCAGCACTGCTTAGGCCATTTCAAGTACTGCATATCTGGTATGCTTTTATGGCTATAAAGGTTTAGGAGACATGTCTGCAGTAAAAAAGCTGCTATCATACTGAGTGTATGTTTTTATGTTGTTTTATGACTCAGTGCAGGCATAGTTGTGAATAACAGTTGCTGTTTTAACTAGAAACAATTAATTAAAGTAATTTGATGAATGTATTTAGTTTTTATTTAAATAAGAATTCCAAAAGACCAAAGTTAGTTTGCATAAATTAGTTTAAGGTGAGTGACTTCACCTTCCCCCTTTGTCCCAATTATTATATTGCTCTTGTACTGAAAGAGCACTTCCATTTCATTTTGAGGGAAAGAGAAACACACATTGACATGGTCTTCAGCTTCTCTGTAGTGTTAAAATATGCTAAAGTCCATTACTACAATCTGTAGTGTTAAAATATGCTAAAGTCTCACACCAGAACTCCCAGAACTGAGTCAAGCTCTTTAGGATTAAGATAAACGTTCATAAGTGCCTGAAGAGAAATCTGGTTTACATGCTGGAATAGGTTAGAAGGTAAAGAGGTCTGTTTCTTTTAAACCCTTGAATTTATAATTCTTTAGAATAAAACCATGCTGGTAACAAAAACAGCAATCTTCCCTTAGTCATGTGTTAGCAAACAAGTATTAACTAGCATAGTTGCTTTTGGATATAAACAAAGACATTCACAGTAAGCACCAAAGTACTATGAATGTCATTGGAGATATTCAAAACTCAGATGGACAAGTTACAGAGCAACATGACCTCACTTTGAAGTTGGCTTTTCTTTGAAAAAGACTTTTTGACCTCCAGAAGTCCTTTCCAAACTAAATTATACTAAAATTTTATAACTTCTAACTTTCATTAAAATTGCTCTTTCCACATCACAGAATCATAGAATCATGAGGGTTGGAAAAGCCCTCCAAGATCATCTGGTCCAACCATCCCCCTACTACCAATGTCACCCACTAAACCATGTCCCTAAGCACTGGGTCCAACCTTTCCTTTGAACATCCCCAGGGACGGTGATGCCACCACCTCTTTGGGCGACCTGATCCAACACCTGACTGCTCTTTCTGAGAAGAAAAGTCTCCTAATTTCCAAGCTGAACCTCCCCTGGTTCAACTTGTGACCATTCCCCCTAGTCCTATCACTAGTTGCCTGTGAGAAGAGGCCGACCCCCACCTCCCCACACCTTCCTCTCAGGTAGTTGTAGAGAGCAATAAGGTCTCCCCTCAGACTTCTCTTCTCCGGACTAAACAACCCCAGTTCAGCCATTCCTCAAAGGACGTGTTCCAGGCCCTTCACCAGCTTTGTAGCTCTTTTCTGGACATACTCATCATATTCCTGATTGATCAGAACTTACTGTCTCTGAAAGTGAGTAGTCTGGCTTCAGATTCAGAACATCTCTCAGCCTGGATTTCAGTCTGCCTCATTTGTGAGTTAGACTAAAACTGGTATGGGATATTCAAAGGCCATGCAGAAAAACAGTGTGTTCTGGGTGGCAACTGATAGCTGTCCTCAGGCCAAGGCGTAGGCAAAACCTGAGTTTGCAAATGAATAAAGTGCTATAGGGTACGCTTAATTCAGCATAAACACAGACAGCCCCTTCTAGTGGAATTTTCAGTGTCTTTCCCTAGCTGTATGTTCCTGTTGCCTTCCTGCCCTCAGTCAGAGCCACTGAGCAGCCATAAAGTTGGCCAGATAAATTTCCACTCTTAATTTAATGAGATGGTTAGCTAGTGATATGCTAGGGCTAGCAAAATGTTAAAACAGCTTAACATTAATATCTTTTTCCTTTAACATGTTAACTTGTGGTTTTAATCAGCAATATATGTACAAACTCTTAATTCCATTGTTCTCAATTGTATATAGTATGCATTAATTTACAGAAGAAAGCATATATCCAGGGAATTATTAGGTGGCTTAAAAGGGAGTTTTCAGCATCCAATTGCAGGAACAGCACAGTTGCAATCCTTTGTGACACATTTACCTCATGTTCTGAGTGACACAGCAGCAGTAGGGACACATTTTTGACTTTGGAGTAAAGGTCATAGGATATCCTACTCTTTTCCTTGTCCCTCAGTGCAGGAGATGGGAAGGAGATGAGAGCTTAAGATCCTGATTTCCTACTTTCCTGGGCAGGGTTGTATCTTGAGATGCACCTGCTTCCCTGACCAAGGTTGAATCTTGAGATACAAGACTTGCAAAACAACTTCTCAAGGTGCCATGCTGCTGGGGGTTGAAAGGGTAACCACATGGCATCCCAAAGACTCCATGTGGGGCAGCTCCCCTTATATTACCAGACTTTCCCAGCCTGATTATCTAGTCATCCTTGTACAGGCTAGGGCTATTCTTTCCTTCCACCTAAGGAATAACTTCAGGATTAAGGCCAACTATAGGTTTGAAATGCTAGAATAATTTTCAGAACTTAGTTTAAGTGAAGTAATTCGATGATAATCACTCTCTTAATTACTCAATGAGCTCTAGGAACATGTCCTCACCTGACTATCATGTTCTATTGAAGTGATAATGACGGACTACTTCAAGAAAAATACCTTCTTGCAGGGTTTCTCTGTACAGTTCTGCACAATTCTCCAAGTTACTCTAAATCTCAGATTTACCAAGGAAAGGCTTTATAAATTGACCCTCTGCAAAAGGTGAAAAAACAAACCAAACCAAAACAAAACAAAACACAATGAATTTCCGCCAGAGCTGTCCTGGAAAAAAAATAAAATCAAATCAGTCATATTTTATTTTGCCAATTCACCTAGCACTGAAATACTGAAGTCTCAGTGTTGCATCTTTTCCATCTTTAGTATGTATAATTTTTTGTGCACATTGTAAGAAACACATGGAGCCATGATAGTGTCAGAAGTTTTTCCAGTCCAATGATATAAAGTTCAAGATTTCCAAGTTCTACACCCTGCAGACCTCAAATTAGTCTCAGATGGCTTGACATGCTCTAATAGTGCACTTGTATGTTTGTGAAGGCTCAGTGAATTGGTTATTACTTATGCTTGGTTAATATCCGTGTAGACAGAATTGACATATTTAAAACAAATTATGGTCTGAACAACTATTGATGTTTTTTTTTTTTTTTTTTTTTTTTTTTTTTTTTTTTTTTTTTTTTTTCCAGACAGTGTTTTGAGAGTTCTTCAGCAGGAAGATTGATTTTCTTTTTGAATTTTTTTTTTTTTTGGCCTGCTCTTTTGGGCCCAGGGGTTGGTAGGCTACTTGTTTACTTTAGATCTGGTCACTCTGAATACCTATTCTTCCTCTTATCTCTGCAGTGGTATCCTCTCCATCTGCTCAGTAAGCACTAACAATTTTCAGCCTTATCTTTTAAGACCATCTTCAGAAGCTGTTTTGTAAATGTTTTCCTAAAAGTACTTGGCACTTAGAAAGTCCAGCTGAAAAACCATCTAAATGAGATTTCAGGAGAGACTGCAGAGAAATTAACATAAGCACTGCTGCCTTTTTTCTTATGTAGAATTCTTGTATTTTCACTGAGTTTTAATCACCTCCATCTATGAAAAAGCAATGAATTGAGAAAGGCAGGGAGATGAAGTAAGAGTATCTATGGCTTCAAGTAAAGTGCACTTATATGAATTTACTCCACCAATACATATGTAAACTGAACACTATTAAAGAAGGAATACATGACCTTTCATCCCAGTATCTTTAATAAGCAGCAGATGTAATACATAATAAAGATGAATGAACACAGCTCATCCCTGTTACTCTTCCTTATTTTCAAAAGGTACCCTGAAATTAGATTGACCGCTGAGATTGACTGTTCATTTGGCTGAACACACCTTCAAGCAGGCATAGCATACCAACATAATGTAAGTTTGCTCTATAAGACTATTAATACATTGTAATTAACAAACAATGTAATCAATCATCTGCTTTACTGCTGCGTGTCTTACATATGTTGACTTGCCTGAAGGAAGGAGACTAACAGCTAAGGACACTGCATTATCTAGTTCATCGTCTTTACAGTGACAGGTGCCATAAATTATAGAAAACAGGAAAAAGCAAGAGCTGATCAAAATTCCCCCAAAGCTTGTGAGAATTACAGCGTTTTCATCTAATGTTGAATTATGGTGAAGAAGATCTAAAATTGCCCTGTAAAAGGAGTTGAATATCAGTTTAAATAAATTTCTAAAAAGGCTGCTCACCAAAGTCTCTTAAGGAAGTGGTAATTGGAAAATAAGGAAGCTTTTCATGTGGATAAAACTGGTTAAAGCAAAGGAAACTCAGAGTAGAAATATATGGTCAGCTTTAAAAGGAGTGAGATCATCACTGAAATCCCACAGGGACCTCTGCTTGGGTCAGTGTTGCTCAACAGAGAGATAAAAGAACAGAAAAAGGGGTGGATGACTGGTAAAGAGGCAAAGTTCTCTGGTGATACTAAATTATTCAGGACAGTAAAGACAAAATTTAACTCACAGTATCTCACAAGCACATCCTAGTATTGATGGAATAGGCAATACAATAGCAGCTTGTATTCCATGTGCCTAAAGGTAATGGGAAAAAAAAAAAAAAAAATCCTGTACCATTATGTACTGATGGGCTCTGAGCTGATGGCTATTAAAAATGACATCTTGAGGTTCACAGAATCACACAGAATTTTCTAGGTTGGAAGAGACCTCAAGGTCATCGAGTCCAACCTCTGACCTAACGCTAACAGTCCCCACTAAATCATTTCCCTAAGCTCTACATCTAAACGTCTTTTGAAGACTTCCAGGGATGGTGACTCCACCACTTCCCTGGGCAGCCTGTTCCAGTGCCTCACAACCCTTTCAGTGAAGAAGTTCTTCCTAACATCTAACCTAAAACTCCCCTGGCTCAACTTAAGCCCATTCCCCCTCGTCCTGTCACCAGGCACGTGGGAGAACAGGCCAACCCCCACCTCGCTACAGCCTCCCTTGAGGTACCCATAGAGAGCGATAAGGTCGCCCCTGAGCCTCCTCTTCTCCAGGCTGAACAAGCAGGTTAAAACAAAGAACTTCATAAGAACATCAGCTCAAGACCTGTTCCTGGTCAAAAAGATGAACTAAAAAGAAAAAAAGCAGAACAAGGAATACCACTACATTGCTGCGTGAATACATCCGAAGCATTGAACAGGAAAGCAAGAGAGAAGGCAACAGTCTATCACAAGGATTCCCACACCCTTTCAGCCACCTGACATTCATCAGAAATCTCATTTGTCTTTAGTCACTGACATTTGTAAACAACTCGTGACATTCAGGAGAAGAATCACAAGAGTTAAAAATCTTGATTTTGCTCATTCACACACATGAATGAAGATTCATACTGATAGGGAAAGAGTCATACTGAGAAGTAAACAAGCAAACCACTCCCTCTTAAACATTTATAGAGGGCAATACACTTAAAGAATTAATAATGCAGTGAGAATAGCCATAAATTCAAAACACATCCTTTTTCTTGGGAACACTTGTAATGACATATAGAAGCCAAAATGACTAAAAGGAGAGAGTTAGCAAGGTTTTTTAGCAAGGTATATTAAACTATCGGTCTGATAAGGCACACAGGAAAATCTTACAGAGTAGAGAGTGTGGGAACAGAGGAAACTGCACCTTAAAATTGAGAAAAAAAATAAATAAAATTTAAGACCACTGATAAAATACCCATTAGACTTATTGTAAGAGTTGAATAGCCATTTTCCTATGGTTTCTTACTGAAGGAGTTAAATCTCTTCACTGATATGCTGATGACCTATCTGATGAACTATAAAAGTAGCTGGTTGGAATCTTATTTTTGGGAGACAAGGTATACGCCTTTGTATTTGCACTTATTCCACATAGGCCTGTTATGTTAGTACCATCAAATATTATTGATTTCTGACAGAAACAAATGCAGCATACTGATATTTCTGTTATTTATTTGTAAAGCTCTTATTATTTTTATATGATTCCATGTGAAATTTACACAGTAACACCATCAGTGAGACATTTTTTGCAAGAGCTAAAAATCTCCTGGGTGGACTTTTGCAGTCTTTGAGGTCTTTATGAGGGGAATGAATGGGGAATGCATAAGAGTATTATTACATACCAGCATAAGCTAGGGAGGAATCAGTTCCACTGTCGCATTACTTAGGGCAGGACATTTCATCATGCTGCCAGGTGATGGTGAAAGCTGTTGGCTTTCTTGTAGAAACATTTTTGCCAGGCCATAGAGGCTGGAATTTAGGGCAATAACCCAGTAAGGACAAAATTTAACTATAGAAGGAGGATCTGAGGGTTAATTTACGGCCTGCAGTAGAGAGATGGCAGAGAAGGTCAAGATAGTGAGCATCTAAATTATAATATCTACTCTTAGGCCTGAACTAATATCTCTAAATACTGCTGTTTCTTACCACGGAGATACCAGGTATAGGTATTTTTGCAGTGTGTCCTGTTGTTTCATCTTGGGTGAATTGGGCCTCTAATCTGAAGATACAGTCCTTTGTGTTGATCTTAAACCAGTTAGGTTTGCCATGGTCCTTGCCTTGAATTCTTTCAACTCATCAACAAATCTGTCACCAGATGAGTGTTCTCACCATGAGTACTGGAGATCATCTGCCCCCTTATTAAGCTGGTCTTGGGAATGAAGGGGAGAGCGCTGAGGTGAATAGATTTTTTTTTTCCTGCTTTAATACCCTGAAAACAGTGCATTACCGGGCAAACACCCAAATACATTATCAGCATAAGGGAAGAGAAATAAGAAGTGGAAAATCATCATGGGGCAGGGCCACAACTGCTCTGGCATAGGTTGGTTTACAGTGCCAGGAAGTTGCATCCTTCAACTCCTATAGCCATGTTAACACAGCAGTTTAGATCAGTGTTTCATTTTCATTGTACCCTTTCACCATGTTTTGATTATCATTGTGGAGTAATTTCAATGCCCAAAATGATGGATGGATAGATGGATGGTTTGGATGAAATGAAGTGATAGTTACACTCTTAATGCACTCCAACCATGACAGACAGTCAGTCCACAGAAGCAGGCTGGACCTAGAATGAAATCTTCCCACTGGATGAAAAAAAGGAATCTTTTCCCGTCCACATGTTATAGATCTCATGTCTTCAACACCAGCTCTTTGGCTCTACAGATCTGCTCCTGTTGCACTGGGTGGTGTGCTACCAGTGCAGACAGATGCAGCTTCACCCTTCGGAGAGAAGGTAAACTTGGAGAGGACAGGGAGATTTTTGTTTCTGGTTTTGGTTATCATCTCTGAAAAATAACTATACAACCAGGTTTCTTTATCCCCAAATGGGAATTCCTTATTTAAATAATTACCATTACATTGGCAAATTAATAAGGCACTTAATATTAGACGGGGTAAGCACTGGAATTGCAAAAGGTTTGTTATTTAGGGCCCCAAGTTGCCTGGTATTCTTGGTGGTTCCTCACTTTGTGCCAAAGTGCTTAACATTCTAGCATTAATACCTGCCCACTATGGGCTCACTCCAAAAGCCCAAAGATATGAAGGTTTGTCGAGTAGGAGAAAGCCGTTACTGTATAGCCAACACAAATGTTCAGGAAAGTTATGAGCCAGGCTGTCTAAAACAATAATGTTTAATTTACAGATTATGAGATTAAAACCTTATATTTTAGCTGGGTAAAACCTTATATTTTAGCTGGACTCTCCTTTTCATTATACTTGATGTATGTTAAACTTTAAAAAAAAAAAAAGGAAACACAAACAAATAAAAAAATAAAATACATGAAATATTTATATATTCATATACTTCTACCACCTGGTTTACAAATGAATGTGAGATTTATAACAAAACCTCAAAATCTGGCAACACTTTTTTAAAAGAAAAGAGGCAAATGCTGAGGTAAACAAACAAACAAACAAAAACAACCCCCCAAAAAACAAACAAACAAACAAACAAACAAAAATGCTTACAGACATAACCTTGTAAAAAATTAAATATTAGTGAGCAGTTATGGTATTTGTAAAGATTAATCATTTCTGGTTGTCAGCATCTAATACCACTGATGTTTATGGCTGCTTTCTCAAAAAAATAAGAAAATAAGACTACCTATCATTATCTATCTTCCAGTAGCAAATATATGTTATCTTTCCTGTTTATATTTAAACAAAGCTTTCTTACTCTACAGCCTATGACTGAAGTCATATCCATAGCACCTGAGTATGATGAGTTTACTGGGAACTAACCAAAGGAATGGTAATTCAAAGCAGATGTTAACTGACACTGACTACATTGTTCTATCAGTGTGATGTGAAAAGGCACACAGTTAATTAGATGTATATTCTTGTCTTATGACATGTTCTTAGATGTCTACAGCCTATAGTATTCTAAGGGCCTGCATTAAGTCACACAGATTGTTATGAAGGAGGAAAAAAAAGTTCTCTCTTTATGTAAGGTAGTACCATTTAACTTGTATAATTTTTGTATCTGCTGTCCTTCCTCTCTGTTGGGAACAGAAGCAAATTTTTATTCCTACCACATGGTTTGTTATCATTGCTTGTATAGTCAGCAAGTAGTTGCTTTGCCTGCAAATGGTCTATACTTCAGTCTCAGTCAGTTTTTAGGTTATTTTTCCAACATAAAATCTTAGGGTATGACTCTTTGTTGTACTTCCTGTTTTGTTTATTGACTCACTCACACTTAAAATACTTTCTTGGAGAAACTTTTTTTTCAGTATATTAGTTCAAAGCAGCTCGTAGTCAGATTGTTTTAACTAATGCAGTAATTAGTATGTGTGTTCAGACACAAGTATTAGAATTTTTTTGCTTTTGCTATGTTTCTCACAGTTGCACAAGGTTTCTTTTTTTCTTTTTCTTTTTTCTTGTTCCTTTTCTCCATTTAACCATTCCTTAGTTTGTGTATAAATTATTTTGATCTCTGAATAAGCCAATATAGGTGCAAATTGTATAAAAGGATAATAGAGCATACCTCTATTAAGACATGAAGTGCTGATTTGCAAAATTGATAAGAGACTGCAACTGATCAGCAACAGAGCTGATATTTCTGTAATTTCCCTACTGTCCTACTAGAGCTCTTCATCCCACCTAATTCTTCAAAGAAGAGATTCATCATTTCCTGAACATTCAGTGCTAGAGTGAGCATTGGACAGCTGCCCAGAGGTAATGTCTGTAACTCTGTCTGCAGAGAAGCATCTTTAAAAACAAAGCTATTTAGTGTTGTGAAATATTTCTAAGAGGCTGTTTGTTTTTCTGATTTTTTTTTTTTTTTACATGAATCACTGGAGACCAATCAGATAACAGAAGAGAGAGCCTTTTCATCTCTGGACAACTCTTCAAAGAGGTGGATGGGAATTTAGCCACATGACTTCTTCATTGATGGAAGACATACAATTAGATCTAAGTATTACTTCACCAGTGGTTTTTGACCCTTGTCAGCTGTGGAGCTGTAAACATTTTCTGTGGAAAATCTAGTCTCTTTAGAAATTTCACACATATGGACAGTTACGTGCATATATGTATTTTCTGTGTTTTTCCGCGTTTTTTATAATCAACTGTCATGTTCGCATTATAAACAATATTTTGTTCACCTTAGCCATCTGTAGCCATTCATCAGAGGAAATTTATGAAAGTTTTCTCTCTGTCATAATCCTGTGTAGTTCACGTAGAATGGAAATAAAGTTTGATAATTTATCTGTAGATCTCAGCTTTCTTTAGCATTAAGAAAGTATGGGTTATAACAAATTTGCAACTTGTATTTTTTTTTCTACATAACTCTAGACTTGTGTAGGAGAACATGTAGAACCTTATCCAAAATCTGTTGAAACTCCTGGGATTCTTTCCATCAAGGAAAGGTTTCTTGGCCCTTATGGTGGCATTGGGGGGGGGGGGGGGGGGAGGGAAGAGAAAAAAAAAAGAAAATTCTTCTTCACTTAGCCTTTCTTTTCTTGACTATATTGTCTGTCCTCTGGCTACAGCTTCTATTGCTGTAAAGACTGTATTGTCTGTACTGACAATTGGACTTCACTGAAACCTTTCAGACACTGAAGGGGTCTTCTCACCAGCAGAGGAGAGCTGCAAAGTCTAGTCAGGGCTGCAGAGAAATCTTGCTGATTGGATGACTACATTAGGCACCTCTCCTGCTAAATCAGCACTTGTGCCTTAACTTGTCATGGTTTCCCAGCAGAGAAGGGATTTCAGAGGTACTTGTTTCATCACAGTCTTGTCTGTCATATATTGCATCTTCTCATGAGCCTGTAAGGGCTGACATAACCCAGAGTTAAATTGATCTTGTAGTTGACAAAATGCACCTGGAAACTTCTGGATGAAAGTAATTCTCTGACACCAGCTCTAGCTACTGCACATAATTGAATTCACTTATTCATAAAAATTATCTAGTTGGAAGTATAGATGGAATGAATTTAGGTCATTTGGGATATAATTACTCAGGCTGGTGTTTGGTCAGGAGACAGTAGTTAGCAGCACAAATCTTGAGAAAAATATTTGTGATGTTCAGATATTTCTTCTAATTGTGATACAGAAATTGCTGCTTCTCTAGCGAGTGCTTCAGGTGACTACACATATGACATTCCCCTTATGATGCATTATAACTGTGTTTGTATTTTTACATTGCTAGGGAAAAGATGGGTCAATCTACTTTTTATCACTGAAGGAAAAAAAAAGAAATTGTGAATAGTTTGTGGCTAAAGGCGAGAAAGGAGGGGTAACTGGAATATAAACTTCTGCTGCGATGATTAAGAGATATGCCAAATGATGCATAGGTACTCCATGTATGGATGGACTTGTTCTGGAGTGGCAGGACATAGCCATTTATCTGCACATAGAATATTTTTAGAGGCTAGGATCTGGAACACCTCAATACAGTCCTTCACCAGAAGCTGCCTGTACAACTACAGGCAAAGCAAATACTAACATCAAGATTTAGATTTTGCACAGAAGCCAGGCATGTAAAAGTGAGGTGCTGTGTCATGGCGCTATTGCAGTTCTCAAGTCTGTTTTGTAGACCTGAGCCTTAATCTCTCTGTTCTATAGTATCTGACAGAATATAAGTATCTGTCCTGCCCTACAAAGAAGGTGCGGTGGGAGCAAGTGCCACAGGACACTTAAGGTACTCAGGTACCTCTATAAATATGGTGTTTAAGATGAGTGGATAAAAGCAGTGTTTCATACAGGAAATCTGTTTAGTGTTCTGGACATTCCTTAATAACAGCTAACTATACTCTGTGCTTTCTAGTAGTTGATCCATATACAGGATGAAAGCCTGGTCTGGCTGCCAGAAAACAGGATGGCATACATCTCATTTGACTCAGCTGACAAAACATGAGGTGTCTTGTCCAGACTGAAGATTCTGTGTATAGTCAGGGCAGTGGGCGAGCACTTCCAGAAAGCAGCCTGTACCATCCTAAAATGGGTGTCTGAGCCATAGGGGGCTGAGGACAGGCCCTCCCCAGGAGCCTGTCTCTGTTCACAGACTAGTGAGGAGGATGTCTGGGTGGCTGGCTCAGTTAAGGCACCTCTGTCTGATGGCTAAGTAAGATTAGGTGAATCCCACTGTGGTCTCCCTCCAAGTGACAAAAGACTCTTGAGGAAAGTTGAGCGTTTAATCTCTCCTTGTGACCCACATGATATTAGCAATATTAAAAACCTAGGTCCATAAAAATAATACATATATATATCCTTTAGCTTTTAGAATTGTTTGCTTAGGTGTCTGAAATAAACTGAATTCTGATAAATCCCGTTCCACTATAAATTAAAGGCTAAAGTAATTAATATATCTTTAAATCAGCCAGACAACAAGTCATACACCTCCTGTGTCAGCTAAATAATTAAAGTTTGATCTGTGAAATCTTACTTACCTGTAATGAGCTACCTGTGGTTAAGAGAGAAAACAACAACAAGAAGACCTCAATGCATGGTTGTTTTAACTTGAAACTTGACTATTTTTGCCTAAGCTGAAACAAAATCAAATGAAGCAAATACAAAACCCTCTCCTGTTCCAGAGTCATGCATAGCATTAAATTGTCATTTCTGCTGTGATCTGAAGCCAGGAAAGGAGTGTGTTGATGCTGAATTGACTCAGGAGAAAACCTGTTTAAGGCTTGCTCATTTGTTTCAATTTCAATGCTGTAACATTTCTTCAACTCTGGGAAACCAAGACAGGTTTCTCCAAAGCAGAAATCCTGAAATGTATGTCACAGCTTGAGTTGTCTGAAGGACTATTTCAGACAGCTAACAACTTGGACAAATCATGAAGGCTTATTGGCCATCGCTGGAGTGAAGCATGGACCATACTATGATTCCAGTTGTGAGAAACCTTGTGCACTCACAAGGTATGTTGCAGTCTTAGCCACAACAGATTTTATACACTGCTACTCATCCACATGTTTTGTAACCCTTTCATATCTCTAATGAAAAATTATGTCAAATTTCACATTTAATATTAACCTAATTAATTACTTGAATATTACAACAAAATTATTCCTTGATCTCTAGAAATGCAAGATGTGTGAAGCTTTTATCTATATTCCTGAAAAGACGGGGGGGGGGGGGGAGGGGGGAGGGCGGCGGGAGGGGGGGAGGAAAGAAAAAAAGTGATGCAGATGGATCAATATAAACATATATGACAGTAGCTTGGAGCTGCATGCAGTAGCCTAAGTAAACAGAGTGACAGAATGACTTTTCAAAACAAGCTTGTCATGTTTATGCTTGTTATCAGTTCTCCTGACAACCATTTTCCCATCAGCTAACTACAGACTTAATTAGGGCATTAACACAGTCCTGCCCCCATGCCTCCTGCCTTTCCCCAGCTTAGCACTGGGCCATTACTGGTGAAAAAGAAAGCAAGCCAGCAAACAGGAAAGAGAGAGAGAAAAAGGAAGGCAGGAAAGAAGGGGGATAGACTGAGAGTGAGAGAACAAGATTTTGGTTGCATTACGCAGGGTGGAAGGAAAACAAGCAGTGCTTTTCTACATTTTGTACCACATTTTTGCAAAATGAATAGTTCATGGGAGCAGGCAGGCCAGACCACACCACTGAAAGAAACCAGACTCATTTTGTGATTTCCACTTGTAGATGCCTGAAAATGCAAAAAACGTGAATTCCGTCATCATCTGTTAAGATAAATCCCTCACGCAGAGGGACTGTTCTATGTAAGGAAGATCCAAAGATCCTATGCACAAGACAACATGGCAAGGTGTAAGGTACTTTTGTCAGACTATTTTTTTTGGAGGTAGAGATTAATTACTCACCTGGGGCTTGTACAATACCTCCACTTTAATTAAAAAAACAGAGCACATTTTGCAGTATCCGGTCCCTATGAATAGTTCCCATGTATCATACCCAGACTAGAGCTCCATGTCTTACAGTTACCAATAGTAACTGGAGTAACCCTGAGCATATTCATCACAATGTTTTTCTTCATAATGACAGTTTTACATACAGTACTACTTTTAACCCTTCATGTTTTTGTAACTAGTAAAAGACTCGAATTTTCTGGTTTTCATTATTTCAACGCTGTCCTGACATATATTTTCTCTAGTATAGCTGGTAGACCATGTCTTTGGTATCAAGGAATTTTGCTTCACTAGTCTTTCCCTCATTCACTACCATAAGACTATCCCAATCAAGCTATTAATTGTAGTTTATTACCTCTGACCTGTCAGAATTGCCCAATCAGTACAAGTGTTGGTGAATTTGGACTTTTTTTTTCTTTTTTTTCTTCTTCTTCCCCCTCAATTGTGTTACTGATGTGAACAGCTGATGGCTAATGATGTAGCATTCTATTGGATGCTCTGGATGAGGAAAGCCCAGATGGTGGTACCCAGACCAAAGACTAAAATATATAGATATCTCTGCAGTGTGTATGAGCAAATGCTATAGCCACTGTTTGGCTTCCAGGAAGATTAATAAAATACATTCCATCTGAGTAACCAGTAGGTGTTAAACAGTAGGTATTTGAAGCCCAGGAGATTTTAAATCCACACACAAAATGACATGTTTCTAAGGAGATGTTAGAGGAGCTCTTGGAATGGCGCTGTTAATATTCAGCCCAACTTTGAAATGATCTGAGTCTTCTGGAGAAGAAACAAGTAACCCTTCAAAAAAGGAAAGAGAACACCTGGATTATCTTAATTATGATATAATCTATACATTTGTTGGTCTAGGAGAGAATAATTGAATGGGAAGTCTGAGTCTCCATTAAGATGGAGAATAACTAAACTAGTACCAATCAACATGTAGTATATAGAAAATAAAGCTTGTTATTACTGCTTAGGCATCAATATAATATGTTTCTGTAAAATGTTTAAGTGGTATTCAATGGCTTTATGTTTTAAAAACTAGGTGAAATAAAATCAATGTGGCATGTATTACAGGAACTAAAATTTGGAGACATATCAAATCTCAAAATATAACTGTAAACAGGGAATGGATCATAAATGAACAGATGTGTTTCTAGCAGGGTTCTGAAGAGATCACTGTTTTTCCAACAATATTTAATGCTTTTTTTTTTTTTTTTTTTTTTTTTTTTTTTTTTTATAAAGAACCTGGAAAGAAAAAACAATTGCTGATTGAGCTTACAAAAGGTACATGAATTAAGGAAAAAATTATAAAGTTAAAAGAGACCTAGTTACATGTTGCTTAAGAAAAAAAAAGTCAACATGTGATTTAATTAGACCAAATAGGAAAAATGGCAGCAAGAAAGCACGTACATCTTATCTATAAGAAGTACTTGAAAAAGACAAGCAGATTAATAATTTTTGGTTTTGCTGGTGTTATGATTATGACAGCTATTTAGCATAATGCCTAGGAAGAACTGTCTTTAGCAAGGACTGTATGATGCTGCAGATACACAGAATGAAAATGCAATTTCTCTCCTCCAGAAGCTACCAGTGTAATTTTGCATCCAAAACACTGTTGTTTTGGGATATATGAACAAGACAGTTTCAAAACGGAGTGGGGAAATGAGTAACCTGGGTGCTAAAGTGACAGACAGATGTGTGGGAATGCATTGGAGCCATAGATGTGATTATAGGACTGGAAATTCCTATATTCTTAAATTCTTAATTCACATGCTTATGGTTCTCAACCCAGATGGAACATCTGAGGGAGTTTATGAGTGTCTCCCTTATACTATGTAAGTATAAAGTGTTGAAAAGCTGGAAGTAAAGGGCTTTTCCAATTTTACTGGGCTTTGATATAAGCATCTTACTTCCTAACGTAAATTATATCCTTATAGGATTAAAAGAAGTGACACTAACCTGGAAATTTTTCTCTTATCAGTTGCAGATACTTTTAAAGATGCAAATGTCAAGGGTAATTCAACCACATTGTTCTCACAGTATTTCTTAGAAGACTGTAGGTACCAGATATTTTTATTTGTTGTCATTGGCTTTCACAATATTCTTCCAGATGAGAAAGTCTCAGTGAAATTATATATTCTTTTAAGATGGGACACTGAGCTGAAGGAAAGCTCAAAATGCTGCTTGGTGTTTCAGCTGCATAATTTCCAGTGATTATTGTGGGTCCCTGTGTTCCTGGGCCTAGGGCAATACTTTGAAAATGAAGGGGCTATTGCCCAATCTTTATATCTTTGAAAACACATAAAATTAGAGCAGTTTTTAGAGTAAGCCCTGCAGGTTCACTGAGCAGCTGCCTTCAAAGGAAATTTCTTTGTCTTAGTAAACAAGAAAGCAGAAAGCACCTGGGTTTGGACAGATCAGTTTTCTACCTTGGAATACTAACATTTGAAATCAGATGGTTGAAAACAAGACACAAGTTATCATCAATAAGAAAATATTATCTTTCCGGATGTTCTTTGTCCTAAAGTAATGTTAAGTATTTCTACTTATATAATTCAACTAGCACAGTGTAAAAGCTTCAAGGTTTTATTACTTGAAGGGTAGCTGAGGTACCTTGGACAAAGCATCTTAGTTTACAGCTCTGCTTCTGACCCTGTTTGTGAATGTTCCAAAAAAAAAAAAAAAAAAGATCACTGAATATTACTTTATTTTATTATTTATTTTTAATGCTTTTGGAAATTCTCATTAACTTGAAGAAATGATGCCACTACCATTATTTCTATGCAATTCATTTGTAAGGCTTCATATAGGTCTATTTTGTTCAGACAAATCTAGTTTAGAGATACCATTCAGTAGAGACTGTAACAATGGAAGTTAAGTATCAAAAATCTCATAAGAGCAATTAAATTACAGATAATGGGGACTAATCTAACATGGTACAGTATATGGCCAGGTCAGGTGAGTCAGGATGAAAGTGTTTTTATTTATTGATTTGCTTTTCTGTCATTCCTTTTTTTTAAAAAAAAATTATTTATTTATTTTTAGAATACATTGTACTTCTGAATGCAAGGTCTTAGTTTTATCTAGAGTCAATCTGACAAAGGAAGACAGGCTTAACTTTGGATAAAAATTTAAGGAAGAAAAAATGTTCCTTTCAAAATATAATAAACTTATTTAATCCCTACGACAGATTTAACTACTGTCAATTGGGGTATGAAAGATCAGGTTCTATAGGGAGTAAGATCATTCGGAGTAATGGTCAATTTGTATTTATTTCAACAGTGTTGTCAGCATCTTATGTGTCCTTACTGGTCATGGCAAGGGTGATTGACAAGTTTGAAGTCACAGAAACATGAGACAAATTACTGTTTGCTCATTAGTTGCAATACACAAATTTGAATACTGCTTTGCTCTTGACGTAACCAGTTTTCTGATTGATTAATTAATAATTCCTGTTTCTGATTTTATTTAAGGCATACTTACTGTCAAGAGTCTACAGGGAATACTGAGAATTAGGATGAAAGGCTTCTGTAAGATTTTAATACGTAGAAACTCACACAGAAGTGTCCAAGAACATCTCCTGGTAATAGGAATAGACAATTCTAACTCAAAAGAAATGAGTCAGACCTTTTAAAATACAGCCTGGTACTGAAAGTCTGCAATGTCCACATCACATTTTCTTTCTCTCCTTCAAGCTGTGATCTGGGAGCTGAAGTGGTACAGCTAGGCAGTTTTAACACTAATTCCTCTGGATTACCAAATTAGATGTCTAATAGCTGATACGATGTGGAAAAATCAGCTATTTCCATCTATAAGCAGTCTTAGAAAACATCACAGCCTTTTATTTCTCCTGATCTTGTCACCTAGAAAACACTAAATTGAGAGCAAAAAAATATTTTTAGAATGCATAAGGACAGTATTTCAGCTCTTCCAGCAGGAGATTGAAGCCTGTTGTTCAATGTGATCATCCCAGCTTTATCAGTGTAACAGCATGATGATGATTTGTATCGTCTGAAACATGTCTGGAGGAACTGAAAGATGTCACCTCGCCAACACTCTCTCAAAAAAAGAAGAGTGATAATGTGTCAGTAAAATTTCTGTGAATTCTTCTTGAATTCTGCTCTCTTTATAGAAAACGAGAAGTCAAAGCAATCTGATAGCCACAGAGAAACAACGCTAAAAGCTAACCCCAGATGATATTTTTTCTCCGTTTATATAGTATACTTTTTGGTTGGCAGTGGATCTTCATACATCACTGTCTCAATATTGCATACTGGCCTGGAATTTAGGACTGTTAGTCTGCTAACTCTCTGTGGCTTTGGGCAAACCATGGAGCTAAAATTTCAAAACTGTCATTTAAGTTTGGGGCTGTGTTAGCTATTGCAGACACCTCTGACTTTATGATGAGGGCATCTGCTTCAAGAGATGGTGAAGAAACCATAACAGCATCTGCTAACAAAGATTTGCAGACACTGTTCCACTGTGCAAGGCAAAGCACAGTGCTTTCTGTTGGTGGATCAGGGGAATGAAGGGGGAGGCTCTGACCCTTAAAGACTTGCTGAAAGTGTAGGATCTGTTTTGTAGAGTAGTATTCCCAAAGACTGTTGTTATATGACATGATCCAAGCAGTGATAGCCAGTCTATTCTCTTCTGGCTCACCATACCTCACTGGTCACTGCTAATGTGATTTCTCCTCAAAACATAAAGACATAAAGGAGAATGGATATGGAACTATGACTATAATACAAGTGAAGAAATACTAACAATAACAATAATAATGGTAGTAATAGTAATGTGTCAGAGTCATGCGGTGAATGAATTTACTATAATTAAACCAGCAGAAAATGAATCATCTCTACTATGTTATTTAAGTAACCCTATGCATGTTTTCCTTTTCTTCTGCAGTCCCATTCCCAACATCCACCTTCTCTAAGCTAGCCTCCAGCATTTACTCCCTCCTCTCCTACGTCCTCCTGTGCTCCATAACACCAGCTCCCAGCCCAGCTAGTTCATGTAAGCTGCTCAGCCAAATAATGCATTGCACAAGTCTCCAATAACCTACCCATGTCTGAGCAGTCTGTGCCTACAGGGCCTGCACTACCTGCAGTTCACTGGAGCTCCAGAGAGGCTCTCTTCAGAGAGGCTGTCTCAAATCCAGGCTGCCTTGAATGATAATGTATATGTACCTTACCAAAGAGTTAAGGGTTGAGCCCTCAATAGCAATTTTGGCCCTGTCTTCCTTCCAAATCTGGCAATTTGGCATAACTGATTATTTAATTCTGTGAAGGTAAAGCTTATGGCTGGAAGTCAACAAGCAACAATGCCAACCTAACAGCTTGATGCTGCCACAGAAGGTCTCCCTCCTCCTCTCTTCTTTGTGCTTTCCCTCCACAGTCCCTACCCTGTCAAAGTTCTGTCCCCACTGCTTTGTCTCACCCTTTACCTCTTTCCTTGAGCCAACCAGGAGAGAATTATCAAAATTTATCACAATTTTCTTCCAGCTTAGGGAGGTGAATTGTCTAATGGAGGCATCTGAAGAACACTGCAGTCAGCAAAAGGTATGTGGCAGTACTGCACTGCCAGGACCACAAGTGGAAAACATGTGGGCAGAGGTGGGATTTATGCTTTCTGTCAGCAATGAGCTGTAAGATCCATCTACCACATCTTGCAAAAGTAGATTACATTGGGTCTGATTCTCTGCTATCATAAAATGTATATAAGTGATTTTACAAAAACACATGGAAAGGTGCCAACAAGTTGGGGTAGAAGTGTTTTACTTTCTTTCATTTGGATTTCTTCTGTCTCCCTTTACAAGTAATGGAAAATCCAACCAAATATACCAACTCTTTTTCTCTTTAACCCCTTTTGGGAATGTCAGATAGCTTTTGAATTTTTTTTTTTATTTTTTTTTATTTTTTTTTTAAGTTAAAAAAATAACACCACAAACCACTAAACATGTCAGAAGTACAACAAATACCTCTAGTCCATCAGCTGTGGTACAGATAAACATCTCAATGAACATCTCAAAGATGTTCACTATGTACGAGTAAATCCAGATGGTTCTTCTATATGTTTTTCACCAGCGAAGCTGGTCAGAGAGTAGAATTCAGCTTTCAGTTGTGTTTTGTTTGCTTTGGCTAATCAAAACTGAAGTTTTACTTCCTACTTTCTCCCATTTGCCAGGCTTTTTTGTTGTACTGTAAAACTAATTAATGAACAACTTATATTTAAAAAAAAAAAAAAAAAGGTCTTGCATGCTGTCCTTGTCTTATTTATATCACTACATATCATTAATGAATGATAATGATGTAAAATATATCAAAACCATAAATGGATTGGCTCATACATTTTCTAATAACTAGTATATTTTGACTTTTGAACATCTCTACACAAAAGATTACAAAGAATATCTGTTGCACTCTCAGAGCAGCAGGGTTGTATTATAGAAGTTATAGCACTTTTGATGATGCATGGAATGTATGTATTTGCAGTTCGAAAGCCTGATTTCACCCTTCTTCACCATGCATGTTCCTGTTTACCCATAGCATTTGCTTGTCTTCCATGAGGGAGACATTTCTCAAAAGTGTGTAGTCATTTGGTTGATATAATTGGACTGAATTCAGCTGTTGGCTTACAGAGGAGAGGGCAAGAGAGCTTCAGCATGAGCACTTACTGATGTGGTGCACTGTCCTGTGTTATGCGATATAATTGTGACTATATGCCTGTACTATGGTCCTCTGTATGAAGTACAACAAGACCAAGTGCTGGGTCCTGCACCTGGGGCACAATAACCCCAAGCAGAGCTACAGGCTGGGAGATGAGAGGTTGGGAAGCTGCCTGGCAGAGAAGGACCTGGGAGTATTGGTGTATAGTCAGCTGAATATGAGCCAGCAGTGTGCTCAGGTGGCCAAGAAGGCCAACAGCATCCTGGCTTGCACAAGAAGCAGTGTGGCCAGCAGGTCTAGGGAAGTGATCGTCCCCCTGTACTTGGCTCTGGTGAGGCCACACTTCGAGTACTGTGTTCAGTTTTGGGCCCCTCGCTACAAGAAGGACATCGAGGTGCTTGAGCGAGTCCAGAGAAGGGCGACGAAGCTGGTGAGGGGTCTGGAGAACAAGTCCTATGAGGAGTGGCTGAGGGAGCTGGGTTTGTTCAGCATGGAGAAGAGGAGGCTCAGGGGCGACCTTATCGCTCTTTATAAGTACATTAAAGGAGGCTGTAGAGAGGTGGGGGTTGGTCTATTCTCCCACGTGCCTGGTGACAGGACAAGGGGGAACAGGCTAAAGTTGCGCCAGGAGTCATTTAGGTTGGGTCTTAGGAAGAACTTCTTTACTGAGAGGGTTGTTAGGCATTGGAATGGGCTGCCCAGGGAAGTGGTGGAGTCACCGTCCCTGGAGGTCTTTAAAAGACGTTTAGATGTTGAACTCAGTGATACGGTTTAGTGGAGGACTGGTTAGTGTTAGGTCAGAGGTTGGACTCAATGATTTGAGGTCTCTTCCAACCTAGGCAATTCTGTGATTCTGTGATTCTTAATATACACTCTTTGTTCTTCATTACTCAACACTTTTCTCCTTACTCTGAATTGTAAAATATACTGAAAAATTATTCATATAAGGGCTAGACAAAGAAAAACTGTGTGAGGGTAGTAGTTGTGGTTGATGGTAGAGAAAATTAAGAGCCAATATAAATTATTCATTGAAAATTTTCCTGTGTGTTATCCAAAATGCTCTCTACATTCTTTTTTGTACACCATCTTGTTTTCAGTAACTCCTCTGTTTGTTTTCTGCCTTATTTTGTTTCAAGGAGTTTTGTGTCACTGTATGTATATCTTCATGTGTATGGAGAGCAGAGTATCTTGCTTAAGCTCTTCAGCATCATTAGAGGAAGTTTTTACTCTGAGCTTGAAACACAGTTCTCCGATAAATAGAAATGAGTCTGAAAATGCCTTTTGAAAATAGTTTGTAATGTATTTTCAGGGGGCTGCTAGGAAGGTAAGACCTCTGATTTTAAACTCTGATGCTCCAAACTCTTTTGTCAAATTTCAGATATTTTTGCAATGGTCTGTGACCAGACAATGTGTGAAGGAATGAAATGATTACTCTCTCTGCATTTCCTTGCTGTATTTTATTTTCCCATTTTTTTTAAAATTTGTATTTACTAATAGAAAAAAAAAAAAAAAAAAAAAAAAAAAGACTGGATTTTATGGTGTCTTCTGTCAAGAAATAGGAAAGATCTTTGTACTTATCATACACAACCAAATTAGCTAAAACCATAGCTAAACTTTTAGCTAAAACAGGCTGCAACACCTATATGAGGTGACACAAGAATACTATTAACCAATTTAAATTTAGTAGTAAATAGTTCTTTTGAAGCTGAGGGAATATTTTGTGAGGTAGTTTGTAATTGGAACTGGAAATTCCTGAATTGGAAACTGGCCAGGGCACCATGGTTAATATTACATGTGTCATGAAAAACTCTGAGATCTGTTTTTTTCTTAAGTGATTTTCCTTCTTCTTAAGATTCAAATTCATTTTTGGTTATAATTTTAAATTGTATTCCAAATGCTACTTAACCAGAAACCTGCTTCTTTGAACAATAATCTGGTGACACTTATGTTTTCCCAGGACATGCACCCTGAAATACTGCTTATTTCTATCATAGACCAATGCCCTGGCAGCCCTTGTGAAGTGCCTTTTGCTTTAGAGAAGGGCTAAAGATTTGCATAATGTGGAAAAAAAAATACAGGAACTGTTATCTTTGAAACCATAATTTTGTAATTCTCTTGTTCAAGATTTTTCACTCTACCTAGTACACATGGACTCAAATTCAAACCAAAGAGAGAGTTATTTATTTATTTATTTTTCCCCAGGAAAATTAAAAGGTGTGACATATGAAAACTATGTTCCCACTCCTCTCCAGGAAAGACTTCTACCTTTCTTTACTTCCTATTCTTATCTTTGGCTTCACCACCTCTGGAAACTGTAAAAAAAATTGGAGTGAACTGACAATTGTAAAATGAAGCCAACACTGCCCCTGAAAGTAGGCCATAGGGCAGAGTGCATGAAAACCCTGTCTATGAGGTCTTCTTTATCACCAGCCCATGCAACTATGATGAGGGAAGATTTCTCTTCATCACAAAAGGTCAATTTTCTTCTAAGGAATCTTTGCCATCCTCACCAGGCTGGCAGAAAGCCATGCCTAGCCAAACCACAGATGCTCATGTTCCTGTAACAAGGAGAAGGGTAGTCCCATGCCACTGCTTTCTGGAGCCATAGCATCTTTGGGCAGGTGGGTCCCATGGGTGTGCCCTGTGTGTTCCCATGGGTGTGCCCTGGCTGGCACAGGGGTCTCTACAGGTGTCCATTCTCCTGGAAGACTCAGCCTTGCTGAAGCTGAAAAGAAAAGGAAAGAGCCCCTGGCCCAGTTTTTTGTCTTTTATGTGATAATCGAACTAAGCTTGCTGGAAAATAATGACATAATGAATTTCTGACTTATGAAGAAGTTACCCAGGATTACCACAGAAAGTGTGAGGCACAGCACATAATATTTTGTCCACTGATATTTAAATTTGCACCCATTTTTTACAAAGACTTTCTCACCTGTATGCCAAAGGTGAAAGTATTAAATATGTTCTTACAAATGGATTCATATACACTTTATTATCTGCATTTTCCTTTTATTTATGCTGTTTTCCACATAAATACTTATACAGTAGGGTAGGGTAGATTAGAGTTTATTTTAAGTGGATACAATATTGTAATGTACACTATATGAGTCTATAGGGTGTTTTCACAAGAAATTGCAGACTTGCCATGAGTAGCATATGAGAGCATCAGGGATTCTGTGTAGCGCTACTTATTTTACCAGGGATATAATGCCAGCAAAGGTCAAAATGATACTTGGAACTTTCACAAAAATGTCCTATGATTTTTTTTTTTTTTTCTTTTTTGAATTTTCCACCTCTTTCATTCTGTGCATTCTTCTGGATATTTAGGTCTGAAAGCTGATGGTCTTTGTCACCCTTACTGTTTAATACTTGGTACCCTCGCAAATACTTTCATGCTCGGGCTATTAGATCAACTGAAGCTGGTTCTAAGAATGCTCTGTCCACCCTACAATGAACAGTTTGTTCCCATTCAAACCACTAGAAATAAGTATTCGAGGACATGGGAAGATTTTGCACTGGACAAAGCTTTAATTAACTGTTGCATACATATGGACAAGCTCAGGGGGGAAAGTACAGTCAGCCAAGAGCTGTATATGAAGAGAAAGGAAACAGATTTGGGCTAAATGATATTGCTTGCCGATCTGTAATATGGAAGATAAAGAAAGCTACATTCAAGAAGAGTATAATAATAATTTTAGGTATCTTTTCTACTGTTGTCAAGGTTCTCTGTCCATATTGATGGTGAACAGTCTGCCAACATTTTCTGCTACTTAATTGTCAAAAACAGGTCAGAACAATTCTCTGATGAAAAAATCTAAAACATAGAATATAATTATGTATTTTTTACTGTACAGAAAAAAGAGGTTAACCACCACTAGTAAATAAAACAGGCCAGACATTTTCCTTCAGTTCTGAAGCCAAATTAGCTTGACATATCTCACATTCCCATAGCTAATCTCTCCCAGCTACCCAAAACAAGGTGACTGTATTTTAACTATTGGGAATGGTCCCAGGGATCTTACTAGTGATTTAAAATCCCATGTAGCAGTGTTTGGTCTGGGCCCCAAGCCATGCTTAGTTAGCTAATAGAGATGTAACCTAAGGCTTTTTGGGTTCTTAGTCATATATGGTCAAGTGTAACCACTATACACACAGCCAGAATTGCCCTGACCTACAGAGGAGGCTGAAAACCAACAGAAAAATGCTGCTTTAGTAGCCATTTTTTGTACAGTTTGTGTAATAGTTTGATGAAAGGGAAACTGATTAGGATGGTCTTGTGCAATGACTTTGAACATGAACAATTTCCCTGCTATTAATCTGTAACTTCAAATGCCTAGTTGATTAATCCAAATTATGAATGATTACTAGGGGTTTCACCTGAGATATTCAAACAATTTTACCTCTCACAGACATTGGCAGTGCTTTGATACAAGAAAGGTGACAGATGATTCTACCTCTTCAGAGACAGAGAAGGAAAACAGGGTAGTTACCATCAACTTTTAAGAGAAATAAGATTTTTATAAATACATGTAGTGCTTATACAAAGCATCAGTCAGACTGTGTGACATACTTTGGCTTGTTTATTGCTGAAATAAAGGTGAAGCTTATAAATGCAAAGACCTTATTTGAACTTTCTTCCCTATTTAAACATCACATCACAGTAGATAGTGCAGATGGAAGCTTATGCAAACTTCAATATGCTTTAGTAAAGATACTTTACTGACGGACTTGCATCTATCTCCATGTATGTTTTTTTTCCCCCTCTTTGATCATGTGATCTACATGTTCTGCAGATACATTGATGATCAAAGAATTACAGATTCTCTTTCTCTCAAAAATCTGCAGAAAGGAAGATTCTTCATGAAATGTAGGAAATCCAGAGCTCTTCCAGAGCTACTCTTTTAAATGAGTTTACTTTCTGACCAAGGAGTAATGTAGACCTCTCTGAAGTCAGTGATAGATACAGGAGAAAGAAAACACCTGCTGTGTATTATCATGTAAAGAATTAAGTATTTACATACTGCAGTAAACAAACACCTATTTAATATCTATCACAATTAAAATATATTACAAGTAAACCCATAAATCACTAAGGTTATCACAACAATACCTGGCTTTAGAATAGGGAATTTTCACATGTACTTAGATTTTGAAATGCAAAGACAGGCCGTGTAAGAAACTTTAAGAATAAAGTTTAATCTTTTATAGATAAGATTAACTAAAAAGTGCAGGAATATTTCAAGTGATATTACAAAGATGTAATGTAAAGGGTGAAGTCTAGTTAGGAGAACTCTAATGAGACTATATTGTGATAATAAAGAGCACAGGTGATAACTTTTGTATCTTTTCAAAACATTTAAAGTTCTGTTTGAGAGCAGTAAGATAAAAACAAATAAAGCTGGAAAAAAAAAAAAACTGGAAGAATTAAAACCAACATGTGTGACAACGATTTAAAGATAAGCATTACTGTGATTTTATAGTCACGAAACTAGGGATAATGATTTTATATGGCTGAAATCCTGCAATTCTTCTTCGGGGATGTCTCCCTCTGACTTTGGCAAGTTTTTTATACTTGATCTATGAAGGTCTGATCCAGCTCCATGTAGAAATATAATAGAACACTGAATTAATTGCCAAAGAAAGACTGATGCAAGTGGTATGTGTTTTATGAAGGATAGTATAATGTTTTATATACAGTATAACATAAAATCATATTAGATTTTGTAAATGTAATAGGAAAATCAAAGAAAAAAATAGATAGCTAATGTCACAAAAAAGGCAGTTTGTTATTCCTGCTGTCCTATAAAACACGAAGGAGAGACAAATTTTGTTTCTAAACTATCTGTAAATTCAAATAGTATAACTTTACTCTGGAAGAATCTCTTTCATATGATGACTTCAAAGCCATTAGGTGTATATATATATATATATATATATAATATATATATATATATATAATATATATATATATATATATATTTTTTTTTTTTTCCTCCTGAGAGATTTATCTGCATTTGTGGAAATTCCTTCACATCAAAAGAGTGCAAATGTCCAGTGCTGCAGCTCACTATTTTACACTGCCAGAAGGCCTCATCGTTTTTAACACCCAGCAGTTGTTTCCTGTTAAGGCTCTAACCACTTTAACAAATAGTACATCCAACAGGCCTTATCTGTAGGTCAAAGCATTGAGGGTTGTATGTCCATACTATGCATGTTTTGGAGGAGTTTATTTTGGACTAGCCCTTATCTGCTTTTGTGGACTGAAAACTCATTCTAGTTGCATTATGTTACTTGATCTTCTGAAGCATGACTTTTGGTTTAGTTACGTTGCAGATGAATCCATTTGTTGTGCTCTAAGACCACTCCATAGTATGAACGGAGGACAGAAAGTGGGGATAGCTGCTGCAAATACATGTCTGAAATGTGATACTGGTTCCTGAAGCAATACTGCTGTTATATGAAGTTCTCTTGCCAGTCTCATGACTTTTGGGTAGATTTTCATTGACCAGAAGAAAAACCTTTTCTATGTGAGCTGGAAGAGCTGCCTTCCTATGGATCTTATGGATATTTGTAAAAATGTTTGCAGCTCACTGTTCTCCTGGAACAGAAAAACCTCATGATCTTTTCTTTGTTTTCTGAAAGATCTTTTTTCAAACAATGTACCAATTATGGATATGAAGGGCAATAACAGCTACCTTCTGAAGAAATACTCTAAGAAATGTGTGGATAAAACCAGGGGACTGGAGCAAATTTTTCAAAAATTAGCCAAGTGGTAATGATGCAATTTACTTTTATAAGACAAATAAAAAGGCAAGGCAAGACAAGAAAAGACACTTGTGAGTACAAAAATTAAAAAGCCAGATTTCCTGTAGATTTCTGCCTTCTGGGTAGAGATTTTGGCATCTAAAGAGGAGTAGACTCTAGCTGAAGTTTCTCCCATGATAGGGTCATTTACAAGAACACTTGTGGGACCTTTCTGATGCTTGTTCATACTTCTCAGCCAGAGTATCTGTGAAATACATCCTTATGCAAACACAGAGTCTGCCCAAACAACCCTCTTTTTTTATGGTAACTTTTAATAACACCCATCCTACAGTGTGAAAATCTTTTTTCAAAAGGATAGGAAAACTGGGGTAATTTTTATTACAGTACTACTAAGCATCCATATTAAGTATATACATATATTTAAATAAACGTGTTTCACTTATGCAAGAAAATGCTAATATTCAGAATGATTTTTATTCAAGGGAAAAATAAAGGCACTTCTGTGAATGTACTTCCTTACCTTCATTTTTCAGAAAGGCGGTAGGCTAATATAATTAAATTAACTTCTGTTGGCTTACTAAAGACAGATGCACTGTGAAGAATTTTGATTGTTCTTAAAATGAAACTCCAGAAAAAATAAATGTGTGTGAAAGAAAGTGGCTCTGTAATGGACATTTTTTGGAATTTGACTGGGAGGGCTGTAAGTGGGAGTAGATTGAAATATTCTCTCTTCCTGGATATGAAGAGGTAGGTCAGAGGTTGGACTTGATGATCTTGAGGTCTCTTCCAACCTAGAAATTCTGTGATTCTGTGATTCTGTGATATAAGAAGCTATACCAAATCAGTGGAAGATCCAAGAAGCATAGTTCTCCAGGAAGCATAGTTCCTCTTTCATGTTTACACTGCAGATGAAGGGCATCTCATACACATGTGCATGCACATACACATGCATGCACACAGTATGTTTCTCTGACTTCAAGCAAGAAAGACTGGCTGTTACAGGTGTAGCAACAAGTGTGGGGCATAGCTCTTTCCCCCAGCTCCTTTTGCAACCTGATAGAAGGTGGCAGTCAAGGTGTACAAGCTGCTGATGTTCATCAGCTCTTGCTGCCCAGCTCCACATGGACATGGCCACAATGCAACTAGAATGATTCCTGACTCTGTCCAGGATTTTTCCTTATTTTGCTTTGAACTTTAAACAGGCATAGCCATTGCTTTCTGTTATATCCTTTGGTCACAGAATCATTTAAGCTCTGCTGAGTTATGATTTTTTTTTTTTTCTCCGCAGGCTGACACATGAGAACATGATTTTCATAAATTCCTAGTACAGCTAAGTGTTGAAAGGTCTTTCTTTCATTTACTCCTGCTAATACTTGATGTTAAAGAGCAATAGCTCCAATAATAGTAGAATTTGACAATGGTAATCACGTACTCATTGTTTTCATCTTATCTGTCATTGCTATAAGGCATTGATTCTTATCCATGGTGTAACTTTATTGGTTGTTAACATTATGAGGATGCAAGCCAAGTGAACTTTGTAGCTAAGCACACTTTTTCTTCAGGAACATGTTTTTTTAAGAAAATAAATTCTTCCATTTGTTTTTGTTCTCCATAATCAGACTTTTTTTTCACTTTTTAATTTCCAAAGGTTTTCCTTTCTTCATTAAAAAAGCTTGAAGAATTTCCTCTAATTAGTTTCTAATGGCAAACAACATCTTGACCTCATTTGTCGGAAAATACAGAGCTGAGCTCTGTTTTTAACAAGGGAATACCACACATGTATGATTAATGTATGGCACTTTCGATGACCCGATTTGACTCCCTTTGTGAATATTTAATATATATAGCATTGTGTTTTCAATCTCAGATGACATAAAAGTGAAGAGCTCTTAGCGTACAGTGTTTCATCTTATCAAATAAGCAACAATAAATGAAAATCAGTTTCAAGATATTTTTACATTAATTACAAAAATAAAATACAAACGAAGATGGTAGAAAAGATATATATTCAATCCCTCTATATCCCTCACTCTTGAGCATTCATCTTAAATCTAAACAGGAATGTGCTGAGACAAAGAAAAGGTGGGAATGCAGAGAGATGTGCATATAAAAAAAAAAATAAATAAATAAAATAAAATAAAAAAGATAAAATAAAATAAAATAAAATAAAATAAAATAAAATAAAATAAAATAAAATAAAATAAAATAAAATAAAATAAAATAAAATAAAATAAAATAAAATAAAATCCCCTTGGCTGGCAGACTGGGATGCCCTATTACATCAACAGTAATAATTGAGTTGACCTGAACAAACCCATGTCATTTGGGGCCTCTAATCTATTACTAATTTTTCTGCATCTCTAGGATGGGGTCAGCTTCTCCAGAATATAAAAACTTCTCTTGATGGAACAACTTGGTTACCGTAAAATATAAATACATACCCCTTTGTCTTCTACAGCATACACTGTTCTGCAGGAGAGTGATATCATTTCATAGTCTTCACCTTTGTGCTCCCCAGCCTTGGAACAAAGCCATGCATACTAGTCGGACAAAACTCTCATTGAAAGCACTGGAATTTTGCTGGAGTCTAACATTAAGAACCAGCTCTCGTTTTGTCACAAGTACAAAAGGACAAGGAGGATTCCCACTGTTTTTTATTTAACATGGGGCCACATTATAATGCTCAGACCTATCCATATCCTCCTCTGAGCAGCAGGGAGACTATGCAGTCTCTGTATCTTTTTCGAGGTTCAGTCTTACCTCCATTGAGCCTGTGCTTTCCAAATGGCTTACGCACCTTCAGGAATGAACAAATAATAATAGGACTGGTGTACGCTTTTGTATTAGCACATAGGTGTCCACATTGTAAGACTGGATTTTCACTGAAATTTTCTTATTCAAGGACTGGAAAGGCTCTGCTCCCTTCATTCACTTAGTGGATCAAAGCTTCATACACTGGTTTATTTCATCTTAACTCATCATGGTTTAAATATGGGCACTCAATACTCAAATTCAGGTGTAGCTGAAGATTATGCCACTATGTCAGTGCAATTTGTTGATGCAGCAACAAATCAGTAATTTGTTGCTGCATCAGTATAATTTGTTGCCTTGTGGTCATATCAACTGACTCAAAGTCAGAGATACATGATATTTGTACACAGTATTTAATAAAAATTAGATATTACTTTTTTATTATTATTATTATTATTATTTTTCAGTGAACTATAGCAGGAACAAGAACAATGGTAAATAGATAAAATATTGGCTTTGTAGGTGTCAGTGACAAAATTCTCAGTCATTGTAGTACGGTGAGATTTTTTCCATACATGTAAATTTCCTAAAATATGTTTGTAATGATATGCCTATATCTACCTGCAAGTGTGTTGTTGTTATTTTTGTTTTAATCTTTTCTCATTCCTATCAGATACTATTTATTTTAAGGCTAAATATCTTCCCCAAATGTAGATTTATTGAAATGAATAACAACAGAAACACGTGGATCAGAAAAAATAATCAGATAAAACAATGTGTAATGGTTTGAGAAGGCCACTTAATAGATACAGATTTTATTAATGGTCATTTTATCAATGCAATGTGCCTATGGCATAATACATCCTTAACAGCACAGAAGAAAAACTAACTGCATGTGCAGGAGGTGAAATATGAACGTGCTGTCGCAGAGTAATTTTCAACAGCAGTTTGTTACATTTCCACACTTGATTTTTAATATGAATGGTGTTCTGTATTTTGAGGTGTGAAATGTGAACTACAGATGCACTGAGAGACTGAATGATCCATGAGCAAGCTTTGTGCAACCGAATCCTTGTGGCCTTCAGCTGGATTCAGGGGACAGGGCCTCTGGACAGCAATGTGGAAGACTGGGATTAGGTTACCTGACAGGAAAGCTTTAAAATGCATTTTTGGGGGCCATGGAGATCCTATAAGCGCTTATACTGGGCACTCATAATAAATCCCTTGTTAGGAAATATTATGTGTCTGTCTCTGACTAAATAAAATCAGTTTTGTGTGGAGAAAGAGCCACTGAAGGCCTTCAAAGTTATAGTGGCACCTACATTTTTAAGCCAGTCTTTGAAAACTGAAAACTTTTAAAACCTTTCACTCTATCTACACTCAGCAATCAGAATTATTACTTATTCTATTACTTACTTTTAGTGTTTCACTGTGGCTTACAGATGTTTATATGCAGGATGCTGCTGCCTCAGAGCTTGCTACTGGAATGGATTTTGTGTAATATGTTGACTTGTAAAATATAAATTCAGAGTAAAGCTGATGCTCCCATATAGACCCAGCATCTAACAGAGAGATCATGCTAACAGAAATGAGAGGCACAGTGAATTCATATTTTGCAAAACTCCTTAGACCACCTTGAGTTTTAAAGGTTGTAAATCAGCTTTATGTTACATTGCACAAGGAACAACTCCCTAGACATCCTTTTCTGAAATAATCTCTTTTCATGTCAGGATAATGTTAGTTGGTATTTTTTATTATAGATGTGAATAGAAATGTACCTGGTCTCTATTACTGTACTGCTAGGTCAAAATTCAGCTTAGACCAACTCTTCCTGGGTGATTAATGGACACTACAATGACAGATATACTTGAATCGTGTCTCTGATACAGCAGAGTGACAACGGTATGCTGTTAAAGACACATTGCTCCAGAGTATTAAATGACTAACACTTGACACAATATTTATTCACTTGTAGTTTATCATTCCTGAAATGTTTCAGGGAATATCTTGGCATTCAAGAATCTTGCAAGAGATTAGTATTTTAAAGAGATTTCTCACTGAAAGTGGTTCATTTCTGCTTGTGCCTTTTATTCCATCTCTCTGGAGGTCATTACATGGGTTCCATAAGACCTCCTTGCATACATAAAGAGCTTCATGTTGCCTTTCTGCTCTATGATCCCATCAGCTCCAATGGGATGGGTCTTAAGTACAGACTGTTTATAATCACTATTGAGCTCAGTGGCATGCTGTCACTCCACTCTGCAGCATCAGTATGATGTTGTCTTCATAACACCAATACTAAAGCAACTGAGAATATATTGAGGGTAATAGAGATTTTGCCTATTGCTTTGAAACAGTGCCAAAGGGACTAATAAAAAAGTTATGGACTCGTCTCATGCTGCCAATCTCTCTAATGTGGCCTTGCTCATACTCCTGTTTACAATTTTTCTGTACACAAAGAACAACAGCAATACAGTCTAGTCTTTATTATTATTATTATTATTATTATTATTATTATTAATTTTATTTTTCCCCTTACCTGGCTTTTCCTTCCTTTAAAGATACTGTGTGAGGGCTGCAGTGCAAGGACAGCTTGCTGAGGTGGGAGTTGGAAGATTTTTTTCTGACTTGTACCGAAACAGCCTCTCTTAGATAGCCAGTAACCATTTAGGCTGATGAGATCACTGGACGTAGCTGTTTGCTGCTAGCTATTAAACTAGCTTCCTAGTTTTCTATTATTTCTCTACTACAGTGCCCCAGCCTTTATGTCATCATTTTTTTCCTACCCACAGCAGCTGATTCCTTACTGTATTATTTCTGCCTTGTCTTAACTGAGTTTCTGATTATTTCAAGTAATGAAGTAAATGAAATAAAAATATTTCAAGTGATCAAGACTTCTCCAAACACTCATGTCCATAGTACAATAGTGCCAACTACAGAAAGCTTGTTCTAGAATGGAAGTACAAAATAGCAAAATGGAACAAGATTATTCTTCCTATAAAACTTCCCAGAGATTAGTTTCCTTGGGTTTCTTAGCATGTTGTGGCACTTCCTACAACTTTGAATACTGTGTTCTTTGATTATATTATCATGAAATTTAATTGTTTGATACAACTAATTTAAGAAGATACTAAGGAGATGTTTGGAAGAGTGCAAAATGAGAGCCAGTTCCAATAGATGTATCTCACAATATAAATAGATTCAAGAGAATAATGGCTTCAGCTGTGCTGAGATTCCTTAGTGGGTTAAACAAGCATGACTGTGATGGATTATAGTCTGTGTATGGTAACGCTATGTAGAATAACCACTTGGAATAGAATTTAGGAAATCTTCCATAGTTATATATAATATCTTGATTGCCTTGAAGTTTAGGCATAATATGAGAGTAACACTTATCAGATTTGTCTTGTATGCTAATGTACTGATGACTGTAGAACTTTCAAATACAAAAATGACAAGGCTATATAGCTAAGGTCTTTGGATAGTTCAAAGCCATTTCCACTTTACTAGAACATTACAGTCCCGTGAGCTGCAGTGATGGCTAATGGATTTTCACATGCCATTACTAGATATTTGGAAAAAAATATATATATATTTGGAGAGAGGAAGAATTTTATGGAGAATGCTTGATTTTTCCTACCAATTTTTCAGAGAACATTTTATTTAAGTGTATGGGTTCTTACCCTCACTTAATTACACTCTGAGTTGCAAATAAAAACAAAGACAGACTCTCCAGGAGAAACTGCATTATTGTTTTATTTTATTTGTATAAATTAGAGAAAAATTAACTGTTTATGTTTTTGAGCCTCAGTGTGATTTTGAAGGTTAAAATCAAAGCCAAAGTCATGTGATTTTATCTCTGGATTTAATGTAGGCATGCTCAAACCTCTTCTGCAAAAAATCATTGTTCTGGTACAATATCACATACATAATTTAACATCGTAACATGATGCAATACCAGCTTCATGTTGTCACATTTTGGATCAAATATCATACAAACACTATTATGTAAATGTAATAGAAACACTGAATACTAGAGATAATGAGAATACCTCAGGGTATATTTTATGGTAGCAGGATTGTTGTTGTCCTGTTTTAATACTAGCAGTTAACCAAATGTTGCAATTCTTCAGGGTGTTTCTCTTAAAAATAAGGGTAATGCTGGTGGTAGAACTAGACCTCACTGGTGGATTTAGGTTTACAAGGAATGCACAAATTTCTGCTCCTCCGCCTGCAGGACAATGTAGCCTGTTGTTTCTTGGCACGTGCTCTCACAGTCCTGTAACACCACATTCAGGTGGTGCCTTCAGGCCATTCCCACAGCCCAGTCCCTCTCTGTCTCCTGGGTTGGCTTTTATACTCTCTTTCCCTTTCTTTCACAGACAGTTGAACATAGATAAAAGTATTTGTAGTAAAAGGTCTGCTCTCATGTTGTCTTCCTTTTGGGCAGTGGTCCATTACTGTTCTGGGGGGAATACAAGGCTCATTTTCACTACCTTTTTCCCTAAAGTAATTTCAGTAGATTCTCACATTTACTTCTGAAAAGTATGGTAGGTTTACCCACTGTCATCAGTGTGTTTTAAGTCAAGACAGAACAGTATTAATCTTTCTTTCTTAAGGGAGTGACCTAACAGTTCTTAGACAGATGAGCAACTCTTCCAAAATACCAGTCTGACTCATCACTTTCTGCCCACATAGCCCCCTTCTAGTTTCGTTTGGTTTACTGCCATGTTTTACTTCCTGTTTTTTTTTTTTTTTTTTTTTTTTGTCCTTTTACTTACTGTTCTAAGTTATCATATATTGTTTCTACAAACTGTAAACAGTGGCAGGGTTTCCACCTAAGAAACTTCTGTGGTGGATGGTGCGTAGGGACAGTTTAAGCAAAGCAGGATTTACTCTGGCAAAGGTAAAATAGATTATAGGAGGTTCAAATTAACATCAAAATCCTGCGGGGCTTTTTTTTTTTTTTTTCTTTTTTCTTTTTTTTCCCCTAGGAAGCATTAAATAAGACTGTCCCCCAAACAGACAGATGGTCATCCTAATTAAGAAGCATATTTCACTGTTATTTTTACAATACACTCAAGGCAAATATTCCATCCCTTTCCCCACTTGATTACAGCAGCTCTTTTTCTGTCTTTGTGTCTCATTGCTCTGAGAATGCTCACCTCCCCAGACCACTGTCACAGGCCACTAGTCTCTGACAAAGCTCAGTCTCAATCTCCCACAAAGCTGAAAGAGGGAAAGAGAGGGAAAGTCACAAAAGAGCCTTTTTTTTTTTTTTGGGGGGGGGGGGGGGCTTTGCTGTTTTCCTCTCCATGGCTGTAATGGGGACTGTGCACAGCACAGGAATGAGTAAGATGAGAGCAGGAAGAAGGAGACAGCAGCAAAGCCTCAACTCAAGATGCCATGACTGAACACGTCACATCAGGGATGCTCCTGTTACTTCTACTTTTGCCATTCCTGCCCCATTTGCCTCTCCTGTATTGCTGCCACTTCTTACCCTATCTGCACTGTTTTTTCTTTAATCTGCATACTTTCTGAAAAGTGCTGAGGAATTTGTTACAATAAAAAGGATTTTGCTTCTAGCATTTTCTCTGTCTTCACAGTGTCTGTTCTAAATTATTCAGGTATTTTCGTATGGTGTTCATTTACATCTTCTCTTTGGCAGTATGTATTGTCTACACTTTCCTTCTTCTTTCTCTCTGGATTGAAATTTAACTAATATTTGCATGTTTATAATTTGAGGAGAGGAAAGAAAAATGCAGAGGTATCTTAGAGCATTTTGTTTTCTGCCTTCACACATAAGAGATAGATCCTTAATAAACAACCATGTAAGACCCATTAACCCAACTATTTCAGGACTTTTCATTCAAATAGAAGTTATATTTGGCTTTTTTTTTTTTTTTTCCCAGTTTTTGGAAATATAACAATAATCAGGAATTATGTTTACAGGAATAATTAACTAAATATTGGAGAATTTTATCCAGATATTTTCAGTGGACTAACACCTCAAAGGTTCTTTAACACTGATGTCGTAGTTTAAAGGCAGCTAAAACTAATTAATTACCACTTAGACAGCCTGAATTTCATAGGACACTGTGACAGAGTAGAAAATCCACCTGGGAATCTGAGGCTGGGGCTGTTGCCTACACTCACCTTTAGGTTCCTTAGGGGTATTGCTTAGTGACTGGTACTTTCACTTGTCATGCTTAAATCTGTGGACCTGTTAATACAGAATTTAGCTGCAGTGAAGACATATTATAGACCAAGTCAGGTCTGTGACAGACCCCAAGAATCAGAGACTTCCAAGTATTCTCACCTCCTTTCCTTCCTCCTATGAAATAGTTACTGACTGTCTTTACTGGCAGAGGGAGATAGGGCTGAATAGTTAAGGTTTGATACAGCTGTGGATGAGAATGCTTCAAATTTTAGATGTCTCTATAGTTTTTCTCTGCAAGTTGATTTGCTGTACTTGCTGAGAACTGCCTCTCTCTCATGCTGCTTGATTGGTGATGCCTATCTCCTCTCTGTATCCCGCTGGCATCTCCTGCTGAGCTTCACTGTGGAACTTTACCTGGCAGACATTCATAGAGATCATCTTCCAACAGGGTGAAGACAGTCACAAGCTTCCAATGGTGTTTGCACATTTATCCTCCCTTTTAAAATGTTATAATGTTACAGCACCCAACAAGGAAGAAGAAAACTGAGATAAACTTCTTTATCTTGTTGATGGTCAGTGGCAGAGTTGTACCAGCATAAATTCAAATGATGGCATTTTTTCGTCAGTTGTGTACTACTGTTTGCCTCAGCCTTCTCTTGTCTTCATGACTAATCATCTTGAGACTTCTGGGCTAGGATACCTCAGTGCATCTAAAGGGTCCATTGCTGATGATATTCAAAGTGACATCACCTTCATTTGTAGCCATTTCCTTCTAATCAGAAAGATAAAGATACCTTCTTACTTTGTTCAAGATAGAGAGGCAGGGGAAACAGTCTGTTTCCTTCTTGAAGACAGAATGGGAGAGAGACTAATTTACTTCCAGCTGATGCGTTTGTCTGGGAAAAGCCCCTGTTGATCTTCTACCTTTCCCCTGCCAAGGACTTTCTCCAATAACAGTTTCATTCAACATTAAGAACAGCTACACACAGACATAGAGTATATCTATTTTATTTTGTCTCTTTAATCAAAGTTTGATTTTTATGTTATTAATCTGATTATTACCAATTTCCTTATAAGGCAGCACAGTTTAAAATTCTAAATGAGATATTTATATTTATCATTCATGCTTTTGTATTTAGGAGCTTAAATATGATTAGTTGTCTAGATGTTCTTTCTGTACATATACTTCTAGGCTATAGTTTTATGCAGGAAAATATGATCATAATGCATTTATAACCTTAACTTAAGTGAAGCAGTATGTTTTTTGGATAAGTTCTGTTAGTACTTAGCTTTGCATGGTGGAGAACATGACTTGTCTAAGTTCTTTTTCTTTTTTTCTTCATAGTTTTATGCAGTTAGTTGAAGTCAGTCCTGGAGTAACTCCATTAAATATAATGAAATTAACTTCGGCATTGGTTTGGCACAGTGTGTTTCTATTTTAAAGTGATAAATTGTCCATAAGAAGCATAATCTTTTATTTTGCATGTGGTTAATTTCACAAGAATGGCAACAATCATTTCTGAGGCTCAGCATCCTTGAAAGTATCTTTGTGGGTCATGCTGAGAATGAAAAATATTATGGATACATAGCATCAAAGGCACCAACATAAAGCTATAGTTTAAAAAGTCAGCATTCCTGTGGTATTAAAAGGAATTCATCTGAGGAAAATGGCAGAAATCATTCCTCTGAGAGGAGCAACACTGAACAAATGTATGCATGTTAAAATGTCTAAATGTTTTACTGTTGTCTATAATTGAATTAGGTTCCAAGTGAGTGAAGGGAAAATAAGACTGTTTGAGAAAGAACAATCAATCGTACTAGTCAATGAGGGATCAAAGAAGGAATTTTAAAAACAAATGAACCTGTGGCTCTAATTCACCTGAAATAAGGGGACACTGGTCATAATGCCATCAAAGAAGACTTTTTTTCAGAAGAGCATCCAGGGTATTTTTACACGTACAAATGTATCTTTGACAGGGAACTATCATCATTTCTTGTGAGTGCAATGACCAAATCAATAGTTTATTAAAAAGACATAAATAACCTAATTTCACACTGGTGCCTTATGTGGTTTCCTGACCATGCCAAGGAACTCTGTACAGAAATCAGGACATACAATGACATTCCTAAAGGCTAGATTCAGTGCAGAATTAAAATGCTTTAGTAAGAGCTTTTATTTACTGACTGAGCCATGAATTATGGCTCTGTTTTCAACACTCTTTCAACCGAGCAAATAAGGAACAGAGTTGTTAAGCTCCTCTCTCTCCCATTTAACTATTGCAACATAGGCCCTAGAACTTAGACTCTGTGATAAACCCATTGGACATCCTGAACTTACCTTGCTCTTGTGGTAGCTTTGTTCCACTTAGTGAAATTCATTAAAAACCATGTAAAGACCACCAAGGCTAATAGTAATAGCTGTCTAGTCCAATGGTTAGTCCATTTCCTAGGGAGATGCAATGCCTGGGTTTCTGTTCTTGGTCCAAAATGTACTTACTGAAAATAGAAATCCAATAGAAGTTGTAAAAGTAAAATAGAATGAAAATTAATGAATAAAAAACAGATATTATAACTATCTTATACGGTTGTTTTTGAGTGGAAGTTTTTTGTTTGTTTGGTTGGTTGGTTGGTTTCCTGAAAAGCATTTCATTAGCTTAGTCTAAAAGGCTGAATGAAATGTTTCTTACAGAAACAAACAATATTTTTGTTTATTTGTTTGGATTCATTCCAAACATTATTTTGTTTTTGATTTATTTTTTCTAAAGCCGTGGACTTCAAAGTCTGTTCTTCACAAGTTCCTATTACAGACAAAATCATTTGATCATAGACTAATTTAGGTCAAAAGTGACCTCTGGAGGCCATCTAGACTGGTCTCCTGCTCAAAGCAGGACTAACTTCAAAGTTATGTCAGAGTGTTGGGGCCTTATAGCAGTGACTTATCTAGTTAAGCTTTAAAAATCACCAAGAAGAGAGATTCTCCTTAATTGTCCTTAGAAAAGATTATTAGCTCCTAATATCTTTATTCAAATGTTTTGGCCCAATATGTGATATAAAGTTGTAGTGATGAGACAGTCTATCTCAGATGGTAGCCATCAAGGATAATTTTACCTTGAAAATGTTTGGGTCTCTATACAATATGTCCTCTGCCTTGTGCTTCAGGATGGAACACAGACTATCAGCTCTGGGTCATGAAGGAAGTTCCCTCTCTAAGCCTAAAGAACTTCCCTAGGTTTTGAGTTGCCCTCTGATCTTCCACATTTGCAGACTGTTTTTCAAAACAAGCTTGCAGAAAACTTCCTGTTCCATTATTTTGAAGTGTTCTGATTATATTTCTCCTCATACAGGAGTGCTTGTATGACTTTACTGCATGAGTTCATTTTTTGCTTACTGTATAAATTAAGATTTGTTTTGATTTTGAGCCAGGTAAGTCACCGTTTATTTGTGTGTCACAAAATATTTATCTGTGTTTCCAGAAATTGCATTGTAATCAGCCCCACTGTTTATTTTGAATTTCATTCTTCATTCATTTGTTTGTGACACCAAGAAAACAAAACAAAACTACAACAACAAAAACAACAACAAACATCCAACAACTTATGGGCTTCTGCAAACATTTACCAAGTGAATTGAGTAAGATAATGGTTTGCCTCTGCCTCATAGTCAGAACTTTATTTTTCGATTTCTGTTCTTGAGCAGATTTTGATTTTGATCTTTTTGGAATTTCTGCAGAAAATCACATGAACTCTGCAAAAAGGTTACTTTCTTTGCAAGACATGGTTCCCCCCTAACCTGATAGCCCTGTGTTGCAACTGCCTCCACGTTGATAGTGTCAGCTATTGTAGTCTCTACAGTTTACGTACATTTATATTCAAAGTTTCTGACTTCATATCCATTTTGTAACAGATATATCTCAGTCCTTGTATTTGCAGAAATTTCAGTTTCCAGTTCCATTTCATTAGCACTGAAAACATGGAATAATTTTTTCTGAAAATCAGGTCAATTTCTTACAGTGACATTCTTTTAACATTACATTTCCTAAAATAATTTCATTTTTAATTAAACTCTTTTTTAACCTTCACATTCACACTACCTAATTCAATTGATTAGTTTTTTTAAGTAATGGTCAACAAAGTCAACTGCCTACTCTGCTTTAAAAGGAAATGTGTCTTTTCCTTTCTGATTTGCTATTTCTTCTCTTTCCTGGTACCATACAACCTATAATTTTGAAGTCTCTTCAAAATTTGCCTTTATTTTTCCTGGCCAAGGAAATATATCTTCAATCCTCTTGCAGTTCTTGTTTTGAACAATTGGGTCATTCTCCATATGACTTTTCCAACGTTTCTGGAATCAGTGAATAGGCTGAACTGTAGGAATAATTTTTCTTGATATTCTTAGTGTCTGCCATCCTAACATTGAGCCCCACACTAGAGATACCAGAACCTTAAATCCTGTATTTGATTTCTCACAGATTTTGAGTAAACTGTTTTATCTCACATATCATTTACATTTGTTGGCTTCCTGTAATACTTTATAAAGATATTAATTTTATTGCTTCTTATTCTGTCTTTCTCTTCTACTCTGTTCCAGTTCTCAAGTCTAATTGAGAATAATTTTTAATAATAATTGAGAATAATACTTTTGTTGGTCTTGAACATCTGTATGTTGGTCATTCTCAACATATGGCCCAATTTGACAATGGAGAAAATCTAGCAGCTCACTGTCAACACAAAAGAGAGCATCTCTTTATGTTCTTTGGATTCTTAGTGACAGCTCTGTTTCTTAACTTTATGTTTAACAGAATCAGCTGATTAAATAAGCTGAAAATTATTTTTTTTTCTCGAGTTAGTTTTCTGTGAATTTATTAATTTGAATTTTCTTGCTGAAATACCAGCTGATTTGGAGAAAAGGACATGATAGCATGTAGGAGATGGTGGCAAGTGAAAGAGTCTTCCTCTGCAGCGATAGGGAATTTTTGATCAGACAACCTAAAGGAACTGCAAATTCCACAGATTTTCTCTGAAGACTGGCTGTGCTTTTGTCTTAGATTTTTTTTTTCCCTTTCTAACTCATTGTATCACTCCATAATTACAATCTGTGAAATAAAACAATTTAATTTTGTCCTTCCTTGCTCTCATTCTTTTAGCTGTTTTTCACCCACAGTTATCTTTCAAAATTCCTTCTCAAAGGTTAATCTTATACCCCTTCCATCATGACATACAAAACCCTTTTTTATCTTTTTTAATTTTAAAAGTCTTCTGCTTTTTTTTTTTTTTTTTTTTTTTTTTTTTTTTTTTGTGTTTGTTTTTGTTTATCATGTCCCTCAACACAATGTAGATTTCAATTCTGGAGGCAACTAGTCCTTGATGTATGTTTGCTCTGGGTCATTTTCCACAATATTGATCATATTACCTATTAAATAACTTTTATAGTCTCTTCTTCAGCTATTCTTATCTCCTCTCTCATAGTCTTCTTTATATGAGTATCCTCTGCAATTTTAATGATATATTTTAAAGTTTCGAGCCTGTTAATCTGCTAAAACAGTCTTTATTTTGTCTGTCTTTGATATCTTATAACTGACTCAAGTCTTTTTTATGTGGTTCATGCATGTTGCAACTCACTTTTTCACTCTTGCTCTTACAAAACAGTGGCCTAAGTCACAATTGGCTTCCATGAGACTTTCAACAGCCTGAAAACTCCCATCACTTGAATCCATAAATATACTGAGTTGACCATAACTCTTAAATTTTTCTTCATTGACTTTGTTTAGCAATTTTAGATCTCAAGTGAGTTTATTGACTCCAGTTTCTGATCAATAAAATGTGCTTCCAGGAAAATCTGGAAGTGTTACAGTCATCTCTACCACTCTGCCACGTTCTTCCCCCATAAGACTTTCAAGGATATTTTTCTGTACAGTTGTTCTCATTCATTTTTCTTAGGTACCATGCAAGGCAGATATGATAAGTGTTACTCCGAGGAGAGAGTTCTGTGTTTCTTGGCCATGTTTCTTCTGACCTGACATGTGCCAGTGAGGTTACCAAATCTAATATTCCCTCATCATATGACAGGCATCAGCATTGACTTGAAACAAATGGTTACTAGCTGAATGTAGTTCTTGACAACTTTTGATTTAATAAGTGAAAAACCTTTTTTCATTCATTGTAGTAACACAGAAGATGAACTCTTTTTTTTTTTTCTTTTTCTTTTTTTTTTCTTCTATTTTTCCTTTTTCTCTTTTGGTGTCCATTGGGGTTTTATGTAAGTCATTGCAATTTAGTATTAATTAATATCCACTTATAGCAAAGTGTTGACAATAACTTTCCAGAACTGTGAATATGACATTTAGCAGCATCATTTAACAGAGCAAGAGGAGCTTTCCAAACTACAGATGAAAGTAAATTAACTGTGATATAAATGTTTATAACTTTAGTCACTTACTGAGTGGCTAAGGAAGCTTTTGTTACGGCTAGAGATTTCCACATGGATGACATGAGATACTTCCTCTCCAGTTACCTTGCCAGACATTATGTTTTGCCTAAAGTATTTCTGTTTAAAAGGCTCATTATTTTAGTTTTCACAGTTGGAACTAAAATTCTGTGCACCAGGGCCAGTGTGCTCTAGCAGATTCTCTGTTTATTTAAAATATTTTATCAACTGGCTACTGCTTTAATTCATAGCCGATACTGAAGGGATCCAAAGCAAAACGCTTGGGAATACTGGAGATGATACTCATCCAGCAAGTATCTACCACCACTGGTCCTTGTGGTCATTTACTAAGTCAAAAATGTGACTGTAACTGCTGTAGTACCCTTAATTTACTTACCAAATGGCTGAATCCTCATCATGTATTTATTTTTTAGTATACTCACAGAGAAGCTTATGGCCTGATTGCTGAAGAATCTCTTGAAATAGTATTTGCCTGAGCTATGAAGATCCTCCAAGGAGTTCATTCTTTAGAAAAGAGATTCAATCCTTTTTATTGACTGAGGGACTGGTCTTTTCCTAACACATTCCAGGGAGGGGAACATGCTTCAGACATTTGTCTTTTTCCACCCGCATCAGTATTTGAAGTGGTATGAGGCAATAATTGCTCTGTTAAGGCATTCCCTGATGTCTGTAAACAAGAGAAGAGTCCACAGTTACACTAAGTGATTCAGTGGGAAACTGCCAACACTTGTTTGATGAAATCCGTAAGGTCATTGGTAAGGCAATGTATAACTTAGTGTACAGATGAACAGTCATGAGCTTCAGGCTGGAAAGTAGATCACATGTATTCTTGCATCTTTCAGTACAGGTGTTAGCTAAGAAAGTAATTAAATTAATCTCCTATTTATTTCATTCTAGGTAACAAAATGTGGACTGTTATATTTACAAAATGACAAGGAGGTGAACTCTAAAATTTCTACTTTGATTTAAGAAGAGCATATGTATGATATGGCTGTGTTTATGATGATGTCCTGTAACAAGCAAGATTTGTCTTTTCATCATCACCAGGGCCCTTCCCTTCCCTTCCCTTCCCTTCCCTTCCCTTCCCTTCCCTTCCCTTCCCTTCCCTTCCCTTCCCTTCCCTTCCCTTCCCTTCCCTTCCCTTCCCTTCCCTTCCCTTCCCTTCCCTTCCCTTCCCTTCCCTTCCCTTCCCTTCCCTTCCCTTCCCTTCCCTTCCCTTCCCTTCCCTTCCCTTCCCTTCCCTTCCCTTCCCTTCCCTTCCCTTCCCTTCCCTTCCCTTCCCTTCCCTTCCCTTCCCTTCCCTTCCCTTCCCTTCCCTTCCCTTCCCTTCCCTTCCCTTCCCTTCCCTTCCCTTCCCTTCCCCTGTTTCCCATTAGAAAAAAAGTTTCCAATATAGGTTAGAAAAAAATCAGCTATAAGAGACACATTTATAAGGTAGCCTTTTCTGCAGCCCTTCTCCAGTCAACCAGTACCCACTCCACTCTGCGTGGAGAAGGGAGCATGACAGAAGTGTGTCAGGTACTTCAGTTCTTCCAGTGCATTGCAGAGTTAATTAGCTCTTTTCCATGAATTGCCTGTTTGTCTAGGGGTAAGAAAATGACCCCTTATCAGGAACTCATGGCTCTTTAACAGTGGAATGTGCAGATCGACTGCAACTTGGGATTTATCTGGCGATTCTGCTTCCATGGAATGTTTCTTTTCTGCCCATAAAGCTGTCCCTCCCTCCCCACACCCTGGAATCCCTCCACTTGGTAAATGGCTGTGGAGTCCCCTGAGTTTGTGATTTACTGCGTTTTTTGGAAACAGGAAGGCTAAAGTTATTTGCAAGTATAAAATTGTATTCATGTCAGAGTTAGGAAATGATTTTTATTTTTCCTTCTCAGCTACTTTTTTTTTTTTTTCTGGTTTTATTTTCCTCTGTTTTATGCACAGATTTTTGTAGGCATGCTGTTATAGACAAAATGCCTTCAGAACATATTTGATGAAAATCAAATTGCAAATTCTATGCTATGTAATTTTCATATCAAATGAAAATCACAACCCTCTAGCTCCCTTTCCATCCAGGTAAACCTCACAGAATGCCTGATCTCCATGCCTGTCATTCTCTAGACTTGGTTATTGGGGTATCAGTGGCACGAAAAGAATTTTATCACACAATAGCAGATCTTTATATCTCTGGGGATATCTTTTAATGAGTCTGTTCTGGTGATTGTTAGGCATAAACCTCATATGCAGAATGCTTCACCAATGATTAATTTGACTCTCTTCCTTTGAACGTTTGTTTGCTTTACAGAGACAATGCCTGGTAGACAAATATTTCCATCATTTGGTTATATCAGATGTGTTATCAGAACTATTCAGGTATCATTGAATAATCATGGAAAAGAATGCTGAAGGATTTAAGACAAGTTGCTGTGGAAATAAGAAAAAAAGATGAAGCATGTATGATAGAATAAGTAAAAGCCTTTATAATGTATAAAATATTTTTTATCACTAGGAGAAGTGAAGTTCTGAGTTATTATTAGGAGTGGAAGCCATTCTTGAACCTGTCCTCACATCTTTTTCTCTTTCCCTTTTTCTTTTTGTTACATCCCGCTTGAAGAAATGTGTGAATGCATTGCATTGGTCATGTGTAATGCACATTACTTATTGCATTTGCAAGTTATGTCTGTGTGCTGCTGTTCAACAGCAAGGGCAGTTGTCCAGTGTGCCTGCACGATCCTAGCAGTTCTATATGAGCAAATGAGAGATTTCACATTAGTTAGAAACTGACATTGGAAATGCTGTCCTTACCTATTTCATTTTTTCTGATCAGTATCTGTAAAGGCATGCACACATGCAGTGATCATGGCTTATCTAAGACCTCATCATTGCATGCTGTTCCTTAGTTTGTGCTGGTTTGTTCTGCCCATGTCCTTAGTGGTATTCTTACAAGGGGTGTCAAACATCCATCCATCTAGTAATGTCCCAAAGCTACATCCAAAAGCTGAATATTTCATCATTTCATTAATGCTTTCTACCTACTGCCTATGCCAGATTTTTACAAGACAGAATAAGGCATGACAATGACATGTTTGGCATTTGGTATGTCAGATCTACAACTTGTACAAGATAAGAATTATTTAGTATGTGTGCCATGAGGTTGAGGCTTCTGGGGATCTGCAGCCCCCCATGTGTTTGTTGTGGAGTTGATCTCTGCATGCACAGTAAATCTGGTGTTCCCTGGGAACTCCCGGCTCGCCCCGTATGCACTGAAGGCTGATGCGTCTGTGTGCAGGGGCTGTATCCTGAATCTCTGCTGCATAGCCAGCAATCCCAAACAAGTACAACAAATTCTGCCTAGACAGAATTTCTCAACATAAAAAGGAAAGAGACAGGAGAACTGTGTGACATGGTAGCACTTGTACTCAAAAGAGCTACCCACCTCATTGCGTCTCTGCTGTTATGGGTCATTGTGCATCCCTCCTGTGGGTGAAGGCTGTGTCTGTACTTGGGCCTGCATAACCTCGTGTAGTGCTATCAGCATCAGCGGGGTGTGTTGTTTTAATTCTGCTCCTGATTTGGCCCCATTCCCTGGCTTTTTATTAATGATTGCTTTTTTTTTTTTTTTTTTTTTTTTTTTTTTTAATGTATTTTTTTTCTAACAGTCACAGAGTGGTAAATGATAATAATAGATTACTGCATGGATGGGTGTATCAGCATATGTTTGGGGGGGGATGTGAGAGACTGAACTGTGGGACGACCTCCCTGACATTCTCCAAAGCCTTTTTTTCTTTTCCCAGGCTTTTCTGGAGGGCGCTTGTCGGGGGGTGGAGGGATGTTCATTAGGTATGCCAGGGAAAAGATCTCATATATTTGCTTGCAGATCCTTATAGCCTTCATGGAGAAGGATGCATGGTTCCCATAAATATGTGATAATAATCATTTGGAGTGTGAATGTTAATTTGTGTAATGGGTTCCCAAAATATGGGCCATGTGCCTGCTGAGTATGTTTTATTTTAAAATAAATGTGCATACATAATACACACACAGACACATGCTTCCTGCATATTCATCCATAATTAAAAAATCTAAAATTATAATTTGTTTTTGAAGGAGACAAAGCAGGAGCTCCCACAGTACACTAGTAACCGTTGAGCGGGAGCCCAGCCGTCACGATGGTTTTGTTAGCCCTGCCGGAGATCACAGTCCCACACGGACAGCTGCAGCTACAAAGCACCCCAGTGACCTAGATTCAGCTGTAGATTACTGTCTGCTTTGGCCTGTGCCTCCCAGAGCTGCACCAGGAGTCTGATTTTGTTGCACAAGCTAACTTGCTTACTGCTCTGACCCATTTTACCATAGCAACCTGGTTTGCTGTACTAGAGGCTAGAAAAAGCACGCAGGCAACTTTTTAAGGATTCCAAGATTAAGTTCTCTCTCTGCTCTTTTTTTCTTCTCCCCCCCCACCCCCAGCCCTATGCCCTGAATGTGCTTAGCAGACATGATGAAGATGAACTGACAGTTTCCAACAGCACTGGAAGCCAGGAAAAGATTTAGGCAAGGTACTACTTATGCGCTTCTAATATATTGTTTATCATAATATGTGTTTTTGACTTATTATTCAATTCTTGGCAAAATTAGCTAGATGTTTCTCTTGCCCAAATGTCTTATTGCTGATTTCATTTCGTCCATCCCCATCCACTGTCCTCAATAACATGACCATTACCTTTTCATAAGTATATTTCATTATGTCCTCTTGTTTTTGATTTTCTGATAATCATGCATAAATACAATTAGATGTTGAGGAATCAAACTGTTCTCACTGTAGTTTGTTAGTTGTTGTCTCTATATTTGTATGCTTACATGTGTGTGTATGTTAGAAACAGGATAAAGTAGTTCTTTTCATACGTTAATTTAGTCTTTGTAGACATGATTCTGACTGGGAAGAAAAGTAAAAGATAATCCAAAACACTAAGGATTATCATAGTGAAATATTAGAAAATAAAACGTTGATTATTTTTTAGGACTTTGTATCTTTTTTTTATGTGCTTAATGTTGTTGAAGGAACCCTTCATATTTGTTAAACTTTGAGATGTACACATAATCATATGCAAAACCAAAGAAAATTTCAGGAAAGTCACAAAGAAAGACATTTTAAAAAAGAAATTAGCTCTTCTTTCCATGTCTCATATATTTCTGAGATATTCTTAAAACACCTGAGCACTTTTGCTAGTCAGCCAAAGTAAATTTTCTCAGCACCTCCCAAACCCAGCTGTGACTGCTCATGGGTGCTGGGAGAGGCACAGTCAGGCTTCAAGACTGGCAGGGATCAAAGGTGTCTTTTATTTTCCAAAATATTCTGGGAATCTGTTTTGCAACTCACAGAGAGAGTCCCAGATATTTACAGGTCACCACACTTTTGAATTTGCTGGTGGCAGTGCTGCTCCAGGTGAATGGTTTGTTTTAGGCTCATTTTTGTTTTAGACAGCTCCTGGTTGTGTTGGTTCATTTATTTTTAGCTTCTAGAACCAGTAAGCAGGTTCTTATTTTGCTAATCAGTGCTGGTATTGTATAAGGCTTAAGCTGCATATCTCTCCCAGCTGGATAGTAAAACAAGGTACAGAAGTGGTACTCTGTAAGACTCTCAAAAAATAGTGCCTAAATGCTTCTGATATAATTGAGAAGTGCATCTCTCTACATTCCTCTTTCAAAAGGACTGTCCTTATCTGCAGGAACGTAGATGTTTGAGCTGTTTGAGTTGAGTGCCCTTTCAAACATTTCAGCTCTCCTACAAGGAGGTTTCTTATTCAGCCCATGACCAACACCTTAAACTGCATCTGAAGCTGGTGGTCAGAGCAAGCCATCTGATACCTCTTGTGAAAGCACCACTAAGCATATGGACAGAAGAACAAATCAGCACAAATTAAGGAACAGTGTGCATTTGCAAGGTCATAGATACACCATGAACACTTCTTGTGTGCCTGCCTTTAATACTAACTGAATGGGAATCCATCCATCAGTCCTGTGAATGCAGCTCTCCTTGCCAATGTATTGCAAAGTCATATCTGGGCTTACCTCAGGGTAGAGTATTGCCCCATATCTTCAGAATGTAATGAGACCTTGAATCCTATGTAAATGCTTTTCCTAAGATGTTTCAAAATGTAATTGCAAGCAGATCATACATGAGCAATCCAATCTGGAGAGTGGAGAGAGACAAAGATGAAAGCAACCGTGGTCTATTAAATTCATGAAGTTGCAGACTTCATGAAAGATTAAAAATAAATAAATAAATCATAAATAATAGAATCATAGAATATCCTGAGTTGGAAGAAACCCACAAGGATCATCAAGTCCAACTCCTGGCTCCACACAGGTCTATCCAAAAATTCAGACCATGTGACTAAGTGCGCAGTTCAAATGCTTCTTAAACTATGACAGACTTGGTGCAGTGACTACATGTATGTTCCTGGGAAGACTGTTCCAGTGCACGACAACCCTCTCGGTGAAGAACATTTTCCTGATATCCAGCCTGACCCCCCCCATTGCAGCTTGACACCATTTCCTTGGGTCCTATTACTGGCCACTAAAGAGAATAGATTGGTGCCTGCCCTTCCACTGCACCTCATGAGGAAATCACTGCTATCATTTAACCCTCAAAAATGACCCAAGCCCTCAGATTGTACATTTTTTTTTTTTTTGACAATTCCTCCCTAAAGAAAGTTACAACTTATTTTGAAAGAAACTATGATAACTACTTCTTCCTCAACTCAGATAACTACTTCTTCAACTCAACACCTGGGTATTTGCTATAATTTCCATTCATTGGACTGAAAGTTTTCACTAGTCCTTATCTAGAGGATATACATGTAGATCTGGCTTTTGGCTCAGATAAATCTGATGTTTGCCAGGGCTAGGAGACTGCTTTTTGTGGACAGCAGTCCTATCATAGAATAATAGAAAAATTAAGGTTGGAAAAGACCTTCAATATCATCTGATCCAATGATCACCCTATTATCAATGTCACCCACCAAACCATGTCCCTAAACACCATGTCCAACCTTTCCTTGAACTCCCCCAGGTACAGTGACTCGACCACTTCCCTGGACAACCTGTTCCAATGCCTGATCACTCTTTCTGAGAAGAAATGACTCCTAATTATTTTAATTGTTGAAGAGTAGTGCTCTTTGTTCAATTATTTGATTCAATTCCTGAAGAGTAGGGGCATGACATTTCTATTTTTCCACTCACCAGGGACATCGCCCAAATGCCAGGACTTTTCAGCTGTGATGGAGAGAGGCTTGGCTACTACATCAGCCAGTTCCCTCAGGACCCTGGGATTCATGTCATCAGGTCCCATAGACTTGTACCTTTTTAAATTCATCAGGTGGTCTTGAACCTGCTCTTCATATATATTGGGTGGGACTTTGATCCCCCAGCTTCCATCTATGGGTTCAGGGAAATTGAAGACTTGGGAAGCCCATCTACCAGTGCAGACAGAGGCAAAGAAGTTGTTGAGTACCTCAGCCTTCTCTATCTCCGTCATTGCCAATTACCCAGATATAGAAACTCACTCCTAATATAGGAAATTAGCCACCTATAATTGGTTACACACTGCTATTTTCACCCCTCAGTCTATTTTCACAAATGTTAAAGGTGCATGGTGGCCCTTGGGGACTCCTCCTGTCACCCCAGCTCAGCAGCCCAAAGGAAGCTGGGTCTTCTCTTGTGCTCTTCCTCGAGGCTCTGTGTAGAAGGGCTGCGACCTCTTACACAAGGGCTGGGGGGTGGGAAAGAAGCACTCACACAATCCCTAAGAATCAGCAACAGAGTTCTTTATTGCCAGGACATCTTGCAGGTGAACCTGCTGTATGTCCATTGTGTTTGGCGACTCCAAGCTAATGCTTGGGATGCAGCCTGTGTGACATGTAGGGAGCTTGCCGGGCACTGCTGCAACACTATTGGTGGGCTCGGATGTCAGAGAGTGAAGACATGCCAGTGTAGCTGCAGGTCTGATCTGGCCGAGGTGGATCCACTTCCATTGGTTCCTCCACATCTGCTGGTGGATCCACCTCCATGGGCCCCACAATGTTTGGCAGAAGGACAAGCCACTCCTTGCCTGGGACTGTCCAAATAGATACCTTCCAACTGGAATGTTTGCAGGCCAAACCAGGGGCTTGTCCACTTCCACCCCTAGGTCCCATGCCACTGTCTGGCTGATTCCCATTTGTGGGTTTGATGCTGCTGTCTGGTTTACGGCCACGGCTGGGTCCCACACTGTGTTCCAGACTATGGGCAGGTGTCTGCTCCCTGTGGCTGTCTGCCTGATGCTCCTGCCTTCGCCCCATGCTGCCGTTGTGCCACTGGGAAGGACCAGGCACCCTGTCACTGTGTGGCTGAGGGGGCGGCCTGTTCCCCACGTCGTTGCGGTGCCAGTGGTACCACCTGTAAGTGTCTGTGGGCTGTGTGCCAGAGGTACCTCGGGCACTGGTGTCAGTTGTGCTACCCCTCTGCCCATGACACTTCTTTTCATTAGGTGCCTTCATTCTCAGTGTTTCCTTGGACTGCATTGCTGTCCTCTCACACCGAGGAGGCCTGCCTCTCGCCTTACTGCTTCTGGACTTCTTCCTGCCACACAAGCACGCTTTCAGAGTGCTTTGAAGCTCAGAGAATGGTGGGCCAGCTGCAGGGGTCCTGTTTTTTAGGGCCTGGAGCAAAGGCGGGGCAGTGGTGGCCACTGTGACCACAGCAAGCCTCTGTGATGGAGTGGCCCACACGTGGCCAAAGGCAGCTGTGTTGGGAGCAGCCTGGAAGATGACCTCACGTGGAAGAAAGAGGAAGGTTGGGGAGGCTGAGGGCCCCTTTTCTGAGGCTGGCTCCCCCAGGCCATTTGGCTTGCCAGAGAGAAAGGCTGCCCTTCGGCCACAGGGACTGCCCTCCACCTCCCATCCTGTGTCCCGGGTTTATTTTTAACACCATTTTTTAGGTAATTAAAATTAATTTTTGGAAAAGAACGGAGTCAAGGTGCATCTTCAGCCCTAGTTCCCACGTGCACTTTGTCCTCTGAGTAAAGAATTTCTTCCTCACATTACATCTAATCTAAATCTCCCTTCCATTTGTTCAAAGCCATTGTTCCTTGTTCCATCGCTACACTCCCTGAGAGTCCCTCTCCAGCTTTCTTTTAGGCCAATTTTATGGGTTAGGTTAGGTGGCAAAACTGCAGGACCTTGCAAATTGCAGCCTTACCTACCTTATTCCACATATTCTACACGATGCTTTCCAGCTCAGGTTCTAGCCTCTTATCAGTGTAACATAGAATCATAGAATCATTCAGGTTGGAAAAGACCTCCAAGATTATCTGGCTCAACCACCCCCCTACTGCCAATGTCACCCACTAAACCATTTCCCTAAGCACCATGTCCAACCTTTCCTTTCCAGGGACAGTGTCTACCATGATCCCCAATACCTTTTCTGCAAACATCACTTCCACCCACCTGGCTTCCAGCATCTACTAGTACAGGAGATTTCTCTTCTCCAGGTACTGGTCTCAGTATTTGCTTTTGCTGAACTGCGTGATGTTCCTATCAGCTCATTTCTCCAGCCTGACATATTGAGATTATTTAATTTCCATAATGATTAAAATTTATTATTGCTGAAGAGTCACTGCAAAACACATGAATTGCTTAACATGATTTAAAGCTTTCTCTTAAGTACAAAGAGATGTCTTAAATGGGCTTATAATATTTTACTGTTATTATATAAGATACATGAACATGAAGGCAGGTATCATCAGTCTTAAAGACTTATTCTGAAGAATTAATTTAAGTCTTTAAGAATTTGATCTCCAGAAGTACAAAATACTCTCACCTCCAAAAATGGTAATAAGGATAGCTAATTCCTTGCTAGATAAGGCTAGGGCTAGCTTTGTAACTCAAGGTCACACAGGCTATATGCATTCAGATGTCTGGACCAGCTCTACATCTTACTCCTCTCCCATGTCCTTTGTCAGACCTTGCTGTGCATAGTCCTGCCAGAAGAATATACTACTCACTTTTGAGGAAAGCAAATCTATCTTTTCATTAGTGGAACAAACCTCCAAGGGGAAAGCCCCATGCAACCCTAACCTTAACTAAGCATGTGTGAAGTCAGATTGTGACAGGGCTTCAACAGAAATGGAAAAGAGGTTCATAGCTGACAGTCACTACTACATTAATGGTAATGTAATACTAAATTTTCCTTTCTGCTTTGGATCAACCTAACCTACATGGTAAACAGAGTCAACAAGAAAGTAATCAATAATGCTTAAGGCATGAAAATCGCAAAGACAGATTGATTCTCTCTCAAAGATTTCAGAGACCATAAAGCCTTACATTTATACTGATTAATTCTGTTTTATAAAGATTGCACCAGAGTGTCATTTTTTCTGGGCTTCCTAAAGTATTTCAAAAGCCATCGTGTGTAAAGAGAGATTATTTTTCACATTTCCACTGCCATATGTTGTTCAGTTATTTCATGGACTGTGTAGGATTCATTAACCAGTCTTGTGGATGGAATCACTGTAGTGAACTGATCATTTCTGTATTGCTGCCTGGGGCCATGATGTTCTTAATCATAGTCACTATTTGATTTTTTTCAAGATGAAGAACCACCAAAAGCGTAGTCCAACAAATGTGTGTTTTGAAGAAAGAAAGAGTATATAACCCAAGCATTATTTCATTGGTCAATGGCACCAAAGGCTTTGTCACTGTGCAGGAAACTGAGGTTGGTATAATTTGCAGAAATATTACAAAAAGACTGAAAATCAAAAACAATACCTTTTTTTTTTAATTATTATTATTTTCTCTGAAAACTGAACTGAGCCTCTTTTTCTGACTATCTATTGAGGGGTTAAGTTATAAACTGTAGATGCTAATTTCTGAATGCTAATTTAAACCTTCTCACACACCGTAGACAATTGCTGCAATCTAAATTCCCCAGTACACACCACCTTTGATTTGGTGGTCTTTTAACTAAGCTTCCCCATTCCTGTTCATCTCTAGAAGTAAATGGGTTTAACCTACTATTTTTGCATTTCTTTACTTATTATCCCAAGCACACTGCCAAAGTACCTAGAGGCTCTAGGTAATGCCAAGAACATACAAATGAAGTTTTCCATTTCTTTGTCATATGCTGGTGAAGAATAGATGGTTCTTTTGGCCTTTTCTAAACACATAGTTACAATTTGGTAAACATTAACTGGATACAAAGTGCAGATGATTTAGTTAATTAAAAAAAATGAAGAAAAGACTATAGAACTGTGGAAAGAGATGGCAACAAGAAATGGAGGATATGACAAGCAGAAATAAATGAAGCTGGCGCAAGAGTACTAGAAAGAGAAAGGTGGGAGGGGATGGAAACACAGGCCTCAAGAGCATGAGGAGTAGGCTCCTCAGCTGGGAAAAAATGAAGCCAGAGTTGGAAAACACCACTAGTGTCCAGTGCCTATGAAGATGTGCAGCTGCTTCTGCTTTGGCTGAATCTTTTATGCAGCTGTTGGCTCTGCCTAGGAATGCCTTCTGCCTCTGAGGCCATATGATACACATCTATATTGGAAAGAGATAGAGCACTAGCAGGACTTTATTTCCATACCAAATTGTGTTGTCACATTGAATGAATATATATATGAATAATAATTTTAAATAAGTATGATTATATTTCAGTTTAATTAATTAAAGATTCCCTGCTTTTTTTTATTCATGTCCACTGTCTCCAGCTTCATCTGAATCTTCTCACTTTTCCCAAAAGTTCTTCCACAGTAGGTATGACTATAATCAGTCAGGTACATTTAAAAACGCACAGTAAGAATAGTTTCCTTGTCTAATATTCATCCTCCAAAGGCCCAGGAGAAAATAAAAATAAATAAAAATAAAAATCAAGGTCATTTGCAAAAGCAGTGCATCTGGACAGGTGCTATAAGATTATTCATTTTAGTGCACCAGGAATTAGTTCTTGGGACCTGGCTGGTGCTTCCAGCTGGAGAGAAAGCAGTGGAAAAAGGAGTGAAGATGGGACAGTGCCTTGAAGCACAGTATTTTCTTTTGTTGCTGCTCCTGAGAGGGTGTGAGAGATGGTGATTTTCCCCACTCTCCCTGCTTGCAGTTTCTCTGCTCTTCCTCATCTCTGTAATACTGACAATAATAAGAGTGATTCTGCTTTTGCTTAGAAGAGTGTGTGCAGACACTCCAGAAATTTTTGGATTAAATTTCAATGAAACATTCCTGTTTTAAAGTCTCTCTGTTCTTTCTGTCATAGCTGCAGCATCAGCACCTGGCCTGATGCATCCCACTGGATAAGAGAAAGATGGACTGGCTTTTTAAAGGCAAAGATGGGGTATGTATAAGACGAGGAAAGAAGAATGGAAGCACCAAAACAGCCTTTGTGGAGTGGAATGAAAAAGAAGCAAAGATTTTTTTTTTTTTCCTGGGGTCAAGGTAGAGTTGATGGAGAAAATGCAAATGAATTTAACCATTCATGCATCTCTTCTCATTAATTAATCCCTTATGGGGTGCATACTTTTCCAGACACAACAGGACTATCTGTCTGTACTGCTGTACTGAATACCTGTGAAAAATGAGACATGACATCCCATTAGAAAGAAGATTCCCATTCTCCCAGAGTTGTACCAGATTATTCATAAAGTTGTAAGCTACCAACATAACCGGCTTTACACTTTACCTTTTGTGTTACAGGAAGTTATCTCTGGGCAAACAAATGCTTCTGATTTTATAGGTGAAGGATATGATGCTATTTAAAGCTTTCCAGAACTTGTGCATGTGACCCTTGTATGTTAAATTTTATACAGAAACAACAAAGATGTAGAAATTTTTCACATTTAATAGTTCTGTGCATGTAGTATAAAAAGTAGTCTGGTCAAATAAGACCAATATTGGAGGCTTTAGACCCGTGTAAATCAGATGGAGCTGTGTTAACTACACAGTCAATAAAAATTCAGTCTGATACCTACAGTCCTGTTCAATGCTTTCTAGTAGAAGAAATACTTAGAGAAAAAGTAAGGTATTAAAATGTGGCAGAAATACATAAACGAAGCAATGCAAATTGTTTTCATCTGCCTATGGTAGAAGATGCCAATGCTTTAAGTTAGTATTACTTAACTGCCATGGGCATCCATCAGGATACCTTTAGACTATCTAAACTCAAGTATATAAAGCCGTGGTGCTTGAAAGTAATGAAGGTTTTCATTAATAAGTAGATATTCAGTCTTCATTAAGGCTTATGATGACATTAGCAAGCATGCAATCTTGTTGGGACAGATCTGTAGAATGAACAGAATGGACAGAATTCTGACTGCCAGTGTCTGCACCATACATTTTTCCAGTGGGGATTACTTTGAATTAGCTATTTTCTGGTCCTATGGATCAATTTAATTTATAGTATAGAAAGCAAGAGGAATTCCTGAAGAACACCTTTTGTCTTAGGTTCATCCATAAGCAAATCTGGTTTAGATGTTCTGCAACTGCTCAGTGCAAACCAAGGCATTCATTGTAAGTAAGGATGCACAAGCAGAGTCTTTTTAAAAAACACTGGCATGCTTTTTTAGGTGCATCCTGTTTTACTGGGCATTAGAAAATCTGTTTTGTGACACAAGAATCCAAGAAGTTCAGTTTTTTAAATTATTCTTAAAGCTCAAGTAAGAAAGCTCCATCCCTCTGTAGGTGTAATGAAGCTGTCATGCATACAGAACATGTAAGACGAGCTCCAAATAACAGTATTGTTGGTTACATGGTCTTGGATTATCAATTTTTAATTTGTAGTTTGAAGTGACTAGGCATACCTTCCAGAGCTGAAGATGTGCCATGCTCTGCATAATCTGGTCTCATTTACAATACTCTAGTATGTTCTTCATCATAATTATTCTGAGGTTAGAGGTCTGGTCTCTAGAGATGACTGCAGTTTAATTATGTTTGGTTACCAGCGAGTCACCTTCTGAAATTCATTTCAGCACAGAAAGCAGTATAAAGATATTATTTTATTTTTCCACTTCATTAAAAGAAATCTTAAAATAATTTAGGTTTGATGGATCTCAGAAGGCCATCTGGACTAGCCCCTGTTCAAAGCAGGGATAACTTCAAGTCTGCTTCATAATCATAAATCTTCTTTCAGTAGTTTAAGGAAATCTTTTCCCACTTCCTTTCTGAGTGGATGCCTACCATCACATCCCTCACCTCTGGTCATAATTTATAATCTCTCATTCTGTCCCTCAGCTTGTCCACAGTGCATCTCCATACAGGGAAGCTGCTCCTTTGTGTAGAGTGAACCCTTCCTTATTTCACTTGTTTCTCCTTCCTGAGGACATGTGTAGTCACAGGACCACTCCAATCATGCGAGCTATTCCACCATGTCTCTGTGATCCCATTGAGGTAATGGCTCTGCTGAGGTAAGAGCCATTTATTTTCATCCTCAGAGCCACATGCCCACTCTTGGCATACGTGAGAGCCTCAACAGTCTCTCTACCATATCTCACACCTTGCTTTCTAAAAGTAATGAACTTTCCAAGACAGCAAATCTGCACCTGCAGTTGGAGAAAGAGCTTTCTTCCTCTTATTGAGTCCATAAGCTTCCAAAATTCATTATCATTGAGTCTCACATCTCCACTGCCTCTAGCCTGACTGTCCCCTCTTCTGTGAAATGAAGAATGTATCATCTTACCCCTACAATGTTTTAGCAAAGAACCTGTTGTTCTCCTGTTCATCCTGCCTTGCACTGTATAAGCTGGCCACCTCCATTCTTAGATCTTTCATCAGATATCTAGGCAATTTGACCAAAAAACACCTTCCACTGACGAGGCAACTTTCTAGAACAGCCTGTAAAAGCAGCCTAAAGCATCCTATTAAAGGCCATATGACATTAGAACAACTGATGCTGAAGGAAATGCAAATTATAAGCAAAATATGATATTTAAAAATATCATTGTATCTGTGAGAGGATAATTTAAATTGTTTTGTATTTTATACAGACCTTTATGCAGTTCAAGCCTAGATGTAGAAATAATTTCTGTTTGAATAAGGATTTTAAAGACAAGAAAAAAAGTCAAACGCAGGAACAGTCTTTGAGATAATAACCCTCGGTGTAAAATGTTGACTTTTCAGATATTTTCTCTGTGGTTCCTGGCTTTCACAGCATTGTTTTAAGTTTCTTGTCTTCATGTCTCCAGCTGTATACTACTGTAAGCACTATCGAAGGTACTTGGATACTTGGAGGTTGTCAAGGGTCTCTGACTTTGAGTGTTGGCTCTGCAAGCACTCATCACGCCAAGTTTCTTTTCTTTTCTTTTCTTTTCTTTTCTTTTCTTTTCTTTTCTTTTCTTTTCTTTTCTTTTCTTTTCTTTTCTTTTCTTTTCTTTTCTTTTCTTTTCTTTTCTTTTCTTTTCTTTTCTTTTCTTTTCTTTTCTTTTCTTTTCTTTTCTTTTCTTTTCTTTTCTTTTCTTTTCTTTTCTTTTTCTTTTCTTTTCTTTTCTTTTCTTTTCTTTTCTTTTCTTTTCTTTTCTTTTCTTTTCTTTTCTTTTCTTTTCTTTTCTTTTCTTTTCTTTTCTTTTCTTTTCTTTTCTTTTCTTTTCTTTTCTTTTCTTTCCTTTTCCTCTCTTCCCTTCCCCTCTCTTCCCTTCCCCTCCCTTCCCTTCCCTTCCCTTCCCTTCCCTTCCCTTCCCTTCCCTTCCCTTCCCTTCCCTTCCCTTCCCTTCCCTTCCCTTCCCTTCCCTTCCCTTCCCTTCCCTTCCCTTCCCTTCCCTTCCCTTCCCTTCCCTTCCCTTCCCTTCCCTTCCCTTCCCTTCCCTTCCCTTCCCTTCCCTTCCCTTCCCTTCCCTTCCCTTCCCTTCCCTTCCCTTCCCTTCCCTTCCCTTCCCTTCCCTTCCCTTCCCTTCCCTTCCCTTCCCTTCCCTTCCCTTCCCTTCCCTTCCCTTCCCTTCCCTTCCCTTCCCTTCCCTTCCCTTCCCTTCCCTTCCCTTCTATCAGGCAAGATATTGTCAGTAGAGAAGGAAAAAAAACACATACCTACCCTACCAGCCAATGATCATCACAAACCACAAAATTATCATATATACTTAACTGGAATATAATGTAGTTTTTTTCTCTATTCTTAGCCAGAAAATAAAAGCCTTTTATTTATTTATTTATTTTAAGTGGAGCTTTATTAAATTTTAGTAAAGAAGATTATGTATTGTGAATGCCACTCTGAAGTTTTTTTTTTTTTTTTTCCCCAGGGAAGATGAATACATACTGAATATGAAAAGTATACATTTTATCAAATAGCTGTTTACAAGAGTCACTCTGTCAAAAAAGAGAGACTTCTCTTAATATTCTTTTCCTTGTAAGTTTCATCACCTTTTTGTGTGAAGAAAGAAGGAAAGAGAGTGCAAAAGTTTTCTTACAATATCTCTGAGGAAGGGAGCATGTCACATCCATTCTATTTGTACATGACACTATTGTATATGCTCAAAACAACTGGTAGGGCCGTGGGGATCCATTACTTGTTTCTTATGAAAAATATTGACCTTCCTGAAGTTAATATACTTCACTGGATTCTAAATTCTCTCATTTACATGATGCAGTGAGGTAACTGTATTATGTTCCTTAAATATTGTTCACATCATGTCTGGTCTTCAAAAGCTGAGAATCAAAAACATATTTTCTTTACATCCTTTAACACTGAATTAAACAGGGAAACTGCAGGAGTTCTTCCTGTATCTCTATGAAGTGAAGTATGATTTCTGCTGCATAAGATAGCATCTACATAAATGGGGTTGGGTGTCCATATGATTTTTATTTTTTTTTGTGGTCTCAGCTTTACTAATTATCACTGACTCTATTTACACAAAAGCAGTTCTGTAAGAAGGAGAATTTTTATTTTATTTTATTTTATTTTATTTTATTTTATTTTATTTTATTTTATTTTATTTTATTTTATTTTATTTATTTATTTATTTATTTATTTTTATTTACTTGAAGCTAGATTATTTTTGTATACTTACCAAAACAAGCATAATAAACTTCTTAAACAAAATCAAACATACTAAAACAATCTACATAACAAATTAGACAAAACAAAACAAAACAAAACAAAAAAAACAAGTACGGATATGCAACAATTAAAACTACTTTGGTGGGTAAATAGCCTATGATGGTTTTGGCTGTCAGGAGGAGGATGCACTTAGGAGTTTATGTAGTTAAGAGAGAAATAATAATCAAGTCATCTTTAAAGAGAAAGACATGGGGAGAGTTAAAGACAACCTCTGCCTCAGAAGCAGTTTCACTTCCAGAGTTTTTTTCTTTTACATGAAAATTGAAAACTGCTCATGGCTTTAGCAACAGGCTTTTGGGGGTTTTGTGTGAGCCTTTTCATATGATAATTGGTAGATTCTATGGCAACCATTGAAAACGAAGGCCTGAAAACAAAAGCTGCAGCAGAAGAGTATCAGTACATATTCACTGTGTCTGCAGGAATAACGGCAGAGACTCTCTTCAGAAAGGTATCTGATGGCAGCCTGTCAATGGCAGGGGTTTGTTTTAAGTCAGGCAGAGTTAACTCAGGCTGTAATTAATGCCGGATTTTATTACTCTGATTTTCACTCTATGATTTTTTATTTATTTTATTTTTTATTTTTTTTTCCCCCACAAAACCACATCTAGAGCAGACGTTCAGGTAATGAGTGGTTAATACTGGTCTGATCGTACTTGGGAGTGAACAACTGAAGTGGGAGACCGAAAAGAACAAGTTTAGAGCCAAATGCTGTCTTTCCTCAAGACTAGCTGCAGTCTTAAAAGAGACTTCACATGTAAGTTGTGCAAGCAGGATTTGACCTATAAGGGGCTGCAGTCATGTGAAATCAATGCTCAATTACAGATTAAAGGTATGTATCCATTGATCTAAAACAACAGTGTCATCTGAGCAAATGCAGTTATGAAATATCAAGCCCAGTTGTTTGCAGAACAGCAAATTACAGTTTTTGAGATTGCATGTTTCCCACAAAGGTAGACAGAATTAGCAAATCATGTAGCATCATGTAACATGATGTTGACAGCCATGAAATACTCTGTAGGACAGACTAGCAAAAGCATTGCTGTTATTGACTGTGGGAAGAATATATGTTCGAATCAAGCTTGGCCTTGTAAGAAAACAAGCAAGCAAACAAAACCAACAAAAATCTATGAAGTGAGAAGTGATACAAAGTACAAAACAAACTGAAGAGGAAATAAAAAGATACCTCTTCATATCTGCTTTGTGATGTCACTATTTCTGTACTATTTAGTCTAGAAACCATTAAAATGCAGTGACACACAAAACTGGCAATTGTGGGTGGTCTTGCTATTCTTATTTCGAAAGTTTTGGTTTTCCCATGCCCATATCACAAGCTTTAAACAAATTAGTTTACATAAACCTCAAAAAAAAAAATCATACCAGAGGGGGAAAAAAAATCCGCTAATGAACATGGTGATACTTTCTCTGTTTGAAGTAATACTGGGACTTTATTACCATAGGTTGTCAAAAGAATGTTGTATTATAAGAACAGCACTACAAAAACAAACAAAGAAAAAACAACAAAAGTATAAACAACAATCCCCACCCACCAACTTCATCACTTTTCTATTATTAATAACAGTAATAAGATGCAGAATGGTATGTCAGTTGTTGAAAATTATTAGTCTAGATAATTTTCCTAAGGCACTTGTTTTACAGAGCACAGGTTAACCATTGTATTTATAAATAAATGAAGAAAACCTCAATGAATGAGTACCCAGCTCCTAAATCAAAACCAGGGTAGGATTAAGTTCAGATTCATTGACAATTGCTTTTGAAAACTTCAGATCTGCTTACACAGAATCCAGGTGAAAAGAGAAAAAAAGAATTGAAAAAGAAGGTTGAAATTATCAAGAAGAGTGCTGTGAATAACAAGGTTCCATTATCAAAGAAGGATGATTCACACTGCAGGTTTATTTCTCAAATTAACTAGTTTATTTTAATATTTCTTCTCATACTAGTATGATTGTAAGCTTTCACACAAGTCACATGAATAGCTGTGAACATAGACTTTTCTCCTCTTGTATGTGGGATTGTGTCTTTGCTGTTCTGGATACAGGTTCTTTCCAGTCTGCTAGCCCTTTGTGGAATGGTGATCACAGAATTCTATAAAATAACAGGGCTCAGGGTTCCCACGACTCAGGCTTCTACATATGCCTCAACAACTAGAGCTCACCTCTCCCGTATCCTTTCCATTCAAGATCTCTTGAATGGTCTGCGATGGAGTTGAAGTAAACAGGTCCATTTTGTAAAGGTTCCAGAATAAATTTGAATTTTATTTTTATTTTAACATGAAGAATATGTAAATGCATTTAAACCACAAAAACTTCCCAAACTTCCCTGGGTCACGTTCCTGATTACTCTCTAGCTTTCCTCAAACTAAAGGAAACTTTAGCTGTCCAATCATCCTCTTTCTGTGTTGGCTTTCTTTACACTGAATTATCTCCCTCTTCCTGACCCCTCTCTTCTAGTCCCTCTGAAACCTCTTATTAATGACTGTGGAGAAACTTTTCTTCCCTTCAAACTCACCTTTTCTTTTATAAAGTCATTCCTGACTAGCTTCATCATAGGAGTCAAACTCTGTTCTTCTTCCTCTAAGATCTTTTACTTAATTACATCTTCCTAACTTTAGACTTAATAATAAAGCAAACAAACAAAAATGACAGCCTGTATTTTATTTGCAGAGATTCTCCACTGAATGGATGGACATCAGAGAGTCTCAGTCCACTCATGTTAATGCTCACATAGGTGTAAACATTTCCTCTGTCAATTCTAGTGAAGATTATTTCAGTAGAGAGGTGAGGAATGGGGTTGCAGAACGGGCCTTGGGAAGTATCATTGTATTTTGCTGCTAAAAAATCCCATGTCAAACTGAATTCTCAAGCTGAACATAGTCAAAATCATTACTTAAGGTAAATTATGTTCTGACCTATCCTTTTTATGGCAAAATATAATCAGCAAAGGAACTCTGTTTGAAACCTGGCACAGCAGAAAGGTGAGCTAAACAGTGTACTGTACTGTATAGCTAAGCTAACGTTCTTAGCTGTTTTTTTTAGTTATCCTGTTTATCTTCTCTACTCATTTAATTTCTCCTCTTTTTAGCTGTTCCATTCCCTCTTTTATTCTGGTTTGGATACCAAGGTGAGAGGTGTTGCTGAAAGACTAATTTGGATCTTTTCACAGTACAGTTGCTGTATTGGTGATGACTAAAGGGACTTCTGAGTTCTGCAGTCACAGAATACAAGAATGGTTGAAGTTAAAAGAGACCACTGGAGGTCATCTGGTCCAACCTCCCCTGCTTAAGCAGGGACACCTAGGGCAATCAGTTAGACTAAATTTCTGAAGAATTTACAGAATTCATTATAAAATAATTTCACTAAAAGGAATCTGGAGGGAAAAAAAAAAATATTTGAGACTGATCATTTACTTTAATATATCTATATATATAATTTTATTTTTCCTTCAAAAAAGTCATGGTTTGAACTTCAGATTGTGGAAATTCCACTTTTTCTCGCTTCCTTTTCTCATGTTGTTTAGTGGATTTCCCCAAATACACTTCTGAAATACAAAAGCAGAAGTGATGAGTGGGGATTTGTGATGAATTCTGACATAAATATGAAGGAAAATAGTTTGCCATTTATTTACTAAGAAAGATGAACTATTGTCTATTCCTCTGTGTGTAATTCCCTGTGGTGGTTTTCAGCCTTCTGGGCAGATGAACTCCACTACAACTGCTCTTTCACTCCCGTCCTCAAAGGAAGAGTGGGAGAAAATACCAGGTAAAAGGACTCAAGGGCTGAGGTAAGGACAAGGAGATCACTCACTGATTATTGTCATGGGAAAACCAGATTCAGCGTCAGGAGATAAATATAATTTATTGCTTATTAGTAACAGGCTAGAGCAGTGAGAAACTAAAACCAAAATACATAGCCCCCCTCCCCCCATCCACCTTATTGAATGTCCTCCCCCCAAGAGGTGCAGGGGAATGGGGAATGGGGGCTGCAGTCAGTCACTAACACTTAATCTCCGCCACTCCTTCTCTGTCACTCTGTGCCCCTGCTCCACGTGGCTCTCCATGGGCCGCACCTTCCTCCAGGCCACATCCACCTGCTCCACCGGGGGCTCCTTCACGGGCTGCAGCGTGGAGATCTGCTCCATGTGGGACTCATGGGCGGCAGGGGGACAGCCTGCTCCACCAGGGGCCTCTCCACAGGTGCAGGGAAACTTCTGCTGTGTGCCTGAAGCACCTCCTGCCCTCCTTCTGCACTGACCTTGGGGTCTGTGGGGCTGCTTCTCTCATTTTCTCATTCCTTTCTCCCAGATAATGTTGTACATCGTCTTTTACTTTCTTAAATGTACTTTCACAGAGGTACAACCAGCTTCACTTGCTTTGCTCAGATCTGGCCAGCAGTGGGGGGTCCCTTTTGGAGCCAGCTGGAGCAGGCTCTTATCTGACATTGGGCAGTGTCTGTCATCTCCTCAAAGAGGCCACCCCTGCAGACCTTTTGCTACCAAAACCTTACCCTGTAAACCCAAATATATTCCCCTACAGGTTTGAACTTAAACTGCTAATTTACAGATTTCATAGAAGGTTGTTGTTCCTCTGTCAGTAACAGCAGATATAAGCATGGTCATGTCACCAAAGATTTTTTCATCCCAGACTTGTTCTTTATTCCTTGCGAGTAGTTTACATTTCTGTCGAGTTAAAGAGACCTTATGAAACAATATGGCCTTGATATAATTTTCATGTAAGTGTGATAGATATGTTTAAATAGCTCATGCCAAATCTGGTCATTAGTAACTGAATATGAATATAAAGGTCTTAGGTATCTACTATCATTGGGGATGCTCAAGACTGTAGAATATTATGTTCTTCTTTGCTTCTATTTCTTTGTCCCAAAGCATACGGCTTTCCTGTAAGATGTGTGCCACTTCTGGTAACTCATCTTTGAAATAACATAGCATGTCTCAGACGGAACTAGATTACTATTATTTTTATACCTTCTATTGAAATAGATCAAAGAATGTTAGAGAACTTTCCTAGACACTGAGACCCCATCCTCTGTACTGCTAAAAACTTGTCATAGGCATGGAACGGCTCATACCTGCTACCATCCCCTAAATAAAACTTGTGCTAGATTTGGCATTTAGAAATAGATGAAAACAATTTCAATAAGCATTTGGATGTTGACGATATATTTTGGTGGGTAAATATGTTTTACACAATGGATGCACATTCCATATTTGCTATTTCATCTCAGTGCTAGGGAATGGTCCTTTGCTCTTTTACTCTACTAGTATAGACATTTCCAAAGCCTACTAATGTAAAGCCAATCAGAAATACTTTGGACAAGTTTGACCCAGCTGACACTGGACAGTGATTTGTATCATGTGGTTATGGTACTTTTGATGTGGTATGACGACTTCCAAAGCCAAAATGACTCTGTGATTGAAGGATATCCAAACTAAGTTAAGAGCATATTTCTCCACCCAGAGTGGACATGTTTTTAGCATTACAAAACAGCAAGCATATCCAAGGTGGGCAAATTGTGCTGATTCAGCTAAGCTGACATAGGTATAGATTTAGTGGAACCAGTACCACTGCAGTATGCAAACACTTCCATTTTGATTGTAACATATGCTATTTTCACTTAACGGAGGTGAAATTCTTACTGCCTTCACTCAGCTAATTTTTATTTTTATTTTTTAAAGTGATTTCCTACTGAACATTGTTATATATTTATATCATGCATATGAATTCTTCTCTACAGGTTTACTAAGGACTGAAACTAGGCAAAGTGACTGCTGGCTTTCCTTGTTCTATTTTAAAGGTAGCTTGCATGCATACACATCTTTAATTCATACCGTAGATACCCTGTACTTCTTTTAGGGTCTAGATGAGCAGAATGTTTTTTTCAGCCAAGTTTCTGTCTACTCGTTGGAATATTAAAAATGAGAAACATTCACATGTTGCTAAATCACAAAATCTATACTCAGCACAAGAAATCTGACCGCACCAAAAATGCAGCTGTTCATTTGTGTTTTTATATTTTCCATGTAAAGCTCAAATAATGGCAACAACATTGAAGAGAAAAATTTCAGTTTGGAGGATGTTCTGTGGAAAATTTCCTGCTTGTCTTCTGCAATGGGATGGAAGCATGATGTGATCAGCAAATGTCCAAAAAAAAAAAAAAAAAAAAAAAAAAAAAGCTTCTTTGTAGTAATAATGGTAATAATGAACTATCTATCAAACTCTGCTTCTTTTACTCATGTTAAATACTATGTCATTCTGTCCTACTGTTAAAGCAGAGATTTTCTGTCAGTGAACAGAATACCCTGCAGCAAGGGAATAATCAGAACTGGGCCTTTCTACCCCTGGAAGGAAATAATTAGTAGCAGAAAAAAAAAAAAAATAAAAAAAAAATTGATTTTACTTTTTAGAAGGGTCATTGATTATATTAAAACATGTTAAAGATTATGGCAAAAGGCCAAAAAACACTGCATTTATAAGCATTGATCTTACAGAGTCCTTTTCCTAGTCTGGTAGAGTTGAACTTTTTAAATTCTGATCCATCTTACTCTGTGCTCTATAATGTTCCTCTGTTGAGTGCTTGGCCACAGTCCACACCGGTGTATAAAAAATGATATTACGACACAGTTGCTAGGAAGAATTGTTCCTGAAAATGGAAGATGCCCTACTTAGTTTCATCTTAAAAGGAATTTTGCTGGGTTGAGGAGAAGATACAACATGTATGGAGGGCAGAGAGAAAGAAAAAGATATCTTGTAGACAAATAAAAATATGAGAAGCATTCACATTTAGCAAAAACTGATAAAAATATTAATGAAGAGAAAAAGGAGAAATGAAACTATCCTGGTGTTATGTTAACTTATGTTAGTATCTGTTTACTTTGTGAGAAAGACTGCCATGAGGCATTCTATCATAAGGGGGAGGATAAAACATTAATCATCCTAGAAAATAAGATCAGATCCTCTTTAAGACAACAGCATCCCTGTATGGAAGAAAAAGTTCACTTTTCTCGTTTCACAAATTGAGAGACCAACTGTTGATTGAAACGGATGGTGTTTGTTATGGTAAGTATTATTAAATGAATGTTGCCATGATACAAAAGTATAATTTTCTTATGTAACTGTGCATACACTACATTCCAAACAACCCAAAAATCAATGAAAAAAATACTTAAAACAAAAACCCCATTGAACTGAATGTAGCCTAATAAAACATCTTAAGTTTTGCTTTACAAACATCCATACTGCACCCTTGGACAAGGTAAAAGGTAGAGTGAGGGAGATACTTGTGGGTGCTCTGATTTGACTGCTAAAGGTTGAAAATACCTCGGCTTTGAACCCTTCTCTGTGAGTTAACCGAGAGCCCGCATGTCACTGTACCTTGGATACCAGGGCAAAGAGGCACAAGGTCACAAAATGTATTGTAACCTTTTTACAGGCAACATGGCTGGACTATCTTGTCCAACAACTATCCTGTTCCATGTTTTTAGTGAAAGCTTTCTAGCCCAAATGTGTCTATTGACCTTAGTCTGAAAGTCTTAAAAAAACCTTGTTAGATAATTGTGTCTTCTGGCTAACAGAAATAAAAGCACGTTCACTTTCTCCCCTTTGGTCTATATATTTCTATTTTATTTATTAAATGTACCATATCTGCAGGCATCTTGTGTGGGTATTCAGAACCCCCATCAGTAAACGTAACTGTTTGGGGAGAAATTATTGCCTGGGTAAATTCACCTGGTTCTTTTCCCAACAGTCAAATGGCAATAGAGTTGAAAGTCTTTGTGCTGATGTCCATTCTGTGTGTATGTGTCTAACTTTCCTTGACATAAGATTCTGTGGAAAGGAGCCTACAAGAAAGGTTGGGAGGGGGAAGGGGGTAAAGTTGGGGTGGGGGAGGGGAAGGTAAGAAATAAATTATAAAGAAGGTTAACTAAAAACAATACTGTGTCCAAAGATACTGCCTCATATCTATGTTTTCACAGGACTGGTTGTTCTCTTCATATGGTACTTCATATAATAAAAAACTGATGCGAACATGTGCCTAGCTTTAGGAACGTAAATATTCCTCTCCAGATAGGAATTTTCAACCACTCAAGGTTAAGCATGTGTTTAAATGCTCTACTGGATGAGGACCGTCCTATTATCTTAAAAGTACCTTTCTGTACTGACTTAATTCTAAAGGCCTTATTCCAGAACAGGAATGTGGAAATTTGCTCATATAGTCAATTGACAATAACTTTCTGATAGCGAAACTCTGATGTATTGATTGAAAATTTTGGCTATTCTCCCACAAAACTCACTGCTTCAGTTTTTCACTTCATTTTCCTAGGTCTGTGTGAGTGAAAAAGCACAATGTAGTGTCAAATCACACTGCTCCATGTTTTGTTGTTGTTGGCTCTGTTTGTTTGTTTTGTTTTAGTTTTTAGCCCAGGTCTCTGTACCATTGAATTCAAGTTAATTCTCTAATGGAAGGAAATGGAAGCAATATTTGTAAACATTTGCAAAGCCTGAGCACATCTTTGTGCACCTTCATGAAAAAAATCAAATTATATTAACATCAGTATTATGCAGAACATTCAAGAAAAAATATGCAGATCTTTTTTTTCCCTTGCACACTGTGACTACTGCAGAGGTATTACAATCAACTGCATCACTGATGGAGACGATAACAGTTAAGTATCAGATAGAGCCCAGTCTGAATCTCAGGTCCCCAAATGGTTTCACAGGACTGATGGTTAAAAAATTATTTGCCAGTAAATGTGGTACGGCTGTTTCTAAGACTAAAATAGGATTCTGTGAAATTAGCTCTGACTCCTCACAACAATATTAGAACACTGACATTGTTCACAGAGCATGTGAGATAAAACTCATCTCCTGTGAATGTTCATGCAAGTAGAGTATATGGAAAAAGAGGCAGGAACATAAAAAAGCCAATTAATTTTTAAATTCAAAGGAATATATGCAGACCTTTTTTTTTTTTTTTTTTTTTTTTTTTTTTTTTTTTTTTTTTTTCCTCCCAGCATTTTCACAGCCCTGAATAACACCATTCTAATGACAAAGTTTCGCATTTTCATACTCCTGTAATTGATCTCTCCAGTACACATGTTGCAACAGAAAATTCCCTGTGGATTATTTCCTACCTGTTATATCTATTTCTGGAACCTGAAAAAAAAAAAAAAAAAAAGTCATTATGCACCTCTTTTAGGAACATAAGCACATAAGCTTTGAATTTTGTCACTACCTTTTAATGAAATGTCCTTTGGAGAAAGAGTCCTTGGAAGAGAGCCATTATAAAATACAGTAAAAATACAATTCCAGCTCGTTCTACAGATTGGAATGGGGGACTCTATTAGAAGAAACCTGTTAGATTTTACTGATCATCTGTTTTGACACATATTGACATCTTTTCACAGTCCCTGGAATTGAAACTGCCATGCAGCCAATACAGGAACAATTTGAAATGTGAGGTGATCCATTACTCTGATTGCAACTAGGCAAGCAGCTCTGTGGACACTGGCAACTAAGTAATAGACCCAAGGCTAGAGATTATCATACAAAATAAGAATAAAAATACAGCAAATAAAAATGAAGAGAAAGAAATAAACTCCAAAGGAAGTGAAGAGAACTATGAGAACATGTTCATAGCTAATACAGCCTCTGTGAAATCAGAAGATTTTTTCTTAATTGATTTTGACGTGATTTGGACTGTACAGCAGAGGTAAACACATAAAACTCTGAATGAAGAGTTATTTAATAAACAGTGCCATAACAATTTACAGTAGTGTACTGGAAGACAGAAGGGGACTGGGAACCAGACTGCTGGACTTACAAGGAAATCTTCAGCTGTAAAGAAATTGCAGAGTTGTATTGAAAGTTGGCCTGGATGGAGCAGGAGGCTCTTGGGAGCCTGTATACAAGCTAAATATAGAAAGCTGTTACTAAAAGTGGGAAAGTACTGTTTTTCTACCTCTCCACGATGAATAGCATTTGATACTATGTTCATAAGTGCTTTGTCCAGCTGAGGTCAAAGTGACTCCATCATAGGGTCTTTCCACTCCTCAGGAAAATTATTTCCTAGTAAGAGAGAACTGACTGCTGTGTGTCTTAATGTTACCCAGAGTCTGCCCTAAAATAGAAACTAATAGTGAATGGAGGATGTAAACACAGCACAAAACCTTATTTTGACCCAAAGGCCCTGGGCAACCTTGATCTAGTGGGTGGAAACCCTGGCCATGGCAGGGGGGTTGGAACTAGGTGATCTTTAAGGTCCCTTCCTACCTGAGCCATTCTATGATTCCATGATTCTATGATCTCTGTCCTGTTTAGCTCCCATGAATGGGACAGCAGATATTTAGGAGACACTTTGCAACCTTTTCCAAAGCATCTTGTCTTACCTTGTGGTATATATATATTAATATATATATATATATATATATATATATATATATTCTTTTCTGTGGTGACTGGTTTATCAGGACATCAGGGACAGCTTTAATCTATTAGTTAGAACTCACTAATCATAATAAAGACCATTTGATTTAAATTTGATGTATTTTGAAATTATTTATATTAACGACTTCTCAGCCATTTTATATTGGTAGTAATGACATATAGCAAAACAACTTCTGTTTTCCAGAAAGAATTTGAATAAAGCATCTTTTAATGTAAAATGCCAAATTAGGGATTCTTTACTAATGGCATTAAGTCATCTAGCATTAGCCTATGTCTACATGTGGGTGCCTGAGATTGTGCTTCAAGTAATCTTTTGCACACTCAGTAAAGTTCTCATGCAACCAAGACATGCTCACATCCCTCCAAAAGAGAGAAGTCAGGAGAAGAAGCCCTTGCAGCTGTTTTTCCAGCACTGCCTGCTCCCCTTGTTAACCTTGTGGGTGGGTTATAAGAAGCCCCGCTCCTCCACTGGGGAACTTGGAAGACCATTTGCCGTTTTTTATCAGACGTGTAGCAAGCCTGGGTCAGCACACCACTTCTCTGAATGCCTGTGAGAGTCACCGTGCTTGTCAGAAGCATAATATGTCTTGGCATTTGTTCCTTAATATAGCTCAGCCTCACTGGAAACTGACATGTGGCTTGCTGTGCTAAATAGGCTGCATTTCCCTCAAACACTTTCATTTCTGTAATCCTACGTGTGCGATGTGCTGCCCTCAAGGAACCTTACCTCTATCACTTTGCTTCAAATTGGTCTGCTACAGCAAAATGCCTTCCAGGAGAGAGGGTAAGGTTAAAGGCTTAGGCTTGTGAAAGAACCACTTTTTAATGGGTGCACAGTTAGGCCTTCCAGATGCTGCTTCAAAGCTGGGAAACATTACCAGTAATGGGGAAATGGGGATACCACGCAGGAAACGTTGGGTGATCTGGATAGAAAGTGGGATGGAAATTATCATTACAGTAGACAAGGTCATGTGCTGAAGGACTACTAACTACTAAGGCTTTGAGATGTCATTGGTGGTAAATAAGAGGAAAAGAAACTGGGTGCCTTAGTTGGCTACAGGATGACTGTTAAACATACTGAGAAAGAAGCAAAGGTTACCCTGGAATGAAAACTGAAGAAGGTTTTTCTGGAAGAGGTAAGAAAATATTACTGCCCTGTGGAGGACCCTTGGGTGGCCCTCATCTGAGAATTGTGCAGTTTTAGTTAGCTAAGTTCCAGCAAGATAAATTGAAACTGGAATGAGTGGAGAGAATGGATAATTTATTAGGCAGGTGGAGCATATATGCTACAATAGAAATCTAAAAACATGAACTTCATTAGATGAAATCTTCCTATCAGTAGGTCAGAGTGGGATAAACACAATGCAGGTGAAAGAAAATTTTTACATAAATAACAGTGTTGGCACAAGACCATATAAGTGTAAACGTGCATTAATTCCTTGCAGTGTGGTAGAGAAACAGCTAAGCTAATCCTGACAGTGGTGCACACCAAACTAGTAGGCTCAAACCAAACAACCCAAGTGTCTCTTGACCAGACACCTTCAGAATCTGTGGAGTTCCCTCTTATCGGTTTTCATGAGTTTAAGAATCAATTTAGTTAATCCAGAGAGGAAAAAAATCCAATGAGATCTATTAAATCCAAAAACATGACTTCTGGCTAAGGAAGTCCCTAAGTTAGGAATGAACTAGAAAATCCTTGAGCTAGGGAGTTGTGATAGTTTCTGGAGGTTGTAGACACATTAACTCCATTGTTATTCAATTGGACTTTCACAGCTAAAGACAGAGGAACATAGAGAGGTTAGACAAAGTTTTAGTATGAGCTTGATTGGCCCATTTTACGTTTCTACATAGCTTCAGCTAGCTTGCTTCTTGGGAGTGCTCTTACTATGTGCCAAAAACTCAGCATATGCTAACCCACCTGTTTTCTTGGCAAAATATATGGAAAGCATGTTTACAACACTGGTTCCAGAAAAAAAAAAAAAAAAAAAAAAAAAAGGCAAACAAACAAAAAACAATAACAAAAACAAACAAACAAACATACATTTTCCCATAAAGCAAGAAGAAAGAAAGAAAGAAAATGCTAATCTAAAAACAAACCAAAACAAAACAACAACAAACTATTTTTGTTGCTGCTAAATAGAAGTTCATTGGATATTTCTCATGAGGAGCTTCTTTCCTGACTCTGGTCTCCAGAAAACAGAAATATTTGTCAACTCGCTAGACAATGACTTCAGTGTGTAAGGAGAGGCTGTTTTAAAAGGTATGATGAGAAGAGCAGAAAGCAGAGGCTTTATGACACAAATAACCTTGGTGCAGAGGGTATCCAAGATGCTATGGAATAAGTCAAGATGAAGCAGTATATTAGACCTTAACAGTGAAACTGGCAGTTTTCAAGGGCTGAAAATGGACAGCTATAGCAGAAATTATTTTGGCATCTTTGCTACAAAAGTGACAACTGCAACACAACAAATGAGCACATTGGTGGATGAGACTTGTGGTTATGAAAGGTATCTAGGAATCAATTTAGTAACATGAGTAAGTGATCAATCTCTATGTAACAAATCTTCCTCGTCTCCTCCCCTAGGGGACACCTATCCATTTTTGTATAACTAGTTCTTTTCCAAGCACACATTGAACATAAGTGAATGTTTGAGCAGTTAATAGATTGTCTTTTTTATTTTTTATTTTTTTAAATTTATTTAGTTAGCTTTAATCATAGGAAGAAGGGACCTAGTTAGTGCTGTATGACACTGCACCCAAAAGAGGGAAAATGTGTTTTACATGAACAATTAAAGAATTACCAGTCTTCAAAAAAAAAAAAAAAAAAAAAGTTCCTCTTTACCCTCTTGTCCTGTTTTTGGTTGGGATAGAGTTAATTTTCTTCTTAGTAGATGGCATGGTGCTGTGTTTTGAGCTTAGGAGAAAAATAATGCTGATAACAGGGGGAAGTCTCAGTTGCTGCAGAGCAGTGCTTACACAGAGCCAAGGCCTTTCCTTTTCCTTCTTCTCTGTGGCCAGCAATGAGGCTGGGGGTGCCCCAGGAGCTGGGAAGGGACACAGCCAGGACAGCTGGCACAGGCTGCCCAAAGGGATGTCTCACACTGTGTGGCGCTGTGCTGAACAAAATAAATAAATAAATATGGGGGGAAAAGTGCTGCTTGGGGAGAGCTTGGGCAGGTGGTGAGCAATTGCATTGTTCATCTCTTGTTTTTTATATATATATATATATGTATAATTTAATACATTATTATTAATTTCCACCTCCTTTTCTATCCTATTAAACTGTCTCAACTTCTATCTTAACTCTTGAGTTTTACTTATTGAGTTTCATTTATCCCCCCCCCCCAAGTTCTCTCCCCCATCCCACTGGGGGCAGGAGGGGAGTGAGCAGACAGCTTTGTGGTGCTTAGCTGCCTGCCACGTTAAACCTCAACACCTCTGTTATTGGATATATATATAGGATAAATATATATAGTATGTATAGGATATATATAGGATATATATAGGTTATGTACATATATATTCAACTTTATATTTTATTGTTTACCACTCTAATTCTAGATGTTCTATTTATTTATGCACTAAATAACTTCCCTTCAGAAGTTATTTGTCTTAACATCACACAAAACAGTAGCAAGAACACCCACACATTTCACTTTTTATTGGTAATGAATGTTTCACTGCTCATTGCAAAGGCACTTTCCCTGTACATGCTAAGGAGAGAAAAATTCTGAAGCCATTCTGCTTTCTGCTGACTCTGACTCTGCCTGCTTTCATCAAGCTTTATGTTTTTATTTCTTCTCGGAGAGGAGAACTTCACGTCTCAGAGAGAACTGAACTTCACATCTTCACATGTTAATTCTTCTGTGCACTAACACTGACTATGGCTTTCCTACTTCTTCATGTAGTTGAGTCTAGGTGAAATAGCACCACATTTAATGCAGCAGTATTTTTTTTTTCTTACTTTTTCTCTTTCCTGTGCTTTCTAAATCCTAATGCTGTGGGTGTTTAGCTGACTATCACTATTTGTAGAGCAAAGATCTTCAGTGATCTGCCACAGTCAAGCCCAAGTCCTTTTTATGACTTGAGGCAGAGGATGCAAAATTCTTTGGCCTATGAGACCTGGAGCATGCTATCTGCCTCCTGATTACATGTCAGGACCACTGCGCTCCCCCAGGAGGAAACCTGGAGTCATGGACCAAATCTGAGGCTGGTAGAAGAGGGCACCTCGGGGACCACCTCCACTCACTTTACACACAGCCAGTGAGGTGTTGAAGCAGCATGAGTGGTTCCAGCCTTGGCATCACCAAAAGTCCCTTCTTCCCACGTGTTGAAGGACAATACATGCCAGGACTCAAGGTGCCTCTTGAATCTTCTTATCCAGAGGGCTTTGCAGAGATGGGAGAGAGAGGAGAAGAAAGGAAGACAGAAACAAGAGGATCCAGGAGTTCGTGGCAGAGATTACTTTAAGTGACTGTGCCCATCACAGCAAACACCAGTCCCAATGAGGCTTACAGCAGAATTTGTTATCTTAACTATAGATGGCATTACTTGTTCCCCATGTTCTACCTCAAAAGGTATTCTTTTTCTATGGAAAAAGAATAACAAGATAAATATGAAAAAATATGTTAACATTTTCTTCTATATTACTTTGATTTCAATAATTGACTCCTTTTAAGTTTTGTTTGATTCATTCTTTGGAGAGTTTTTCATCAGTAAACTATCTGTAAGATAACAGAAGTTCTTCAGATAGAATATATTTTTATCAGGCCATTGTGGTTATTAATTATTTTGATGGTGAATTAGTATCTTGAGAGGGTAAAAACTATTGTATTCTGAAAATATCAAAAAGTCATGCTGCATATATGTTTATTTATTAAGAATTTCAACATTTTAAATGTTTTTTTTTTTTTTAATTTTTCTTTGATTACTTATTTTTAATAAACATGTCCAGATCTCAGTAAATGTATGAGATTCCATTTAAAGATACTCCCTGCTCTAGTTTTCCTATTAAAAATATCAATTCATTTTATAAAACTTTTTTTTCATTACAATTACATAAAAATACATTTCAGGCAGGTCCCATGTTTTCTGACCTGTAAATCACAAATGGGAAAACCTTGTGGATTATTATTTTTTTTAAACATTTTCTTATTTGGTGATTTCCAGTTATACATAACAACATATTCTGTCTGTAGAGCAGTCCAGTATGGTGTCTTTTTTATATTATTTGGAAAATCATCCATTATTGGACTTGTATTCAACTAATGTTTATTTTCATTTACATTAAGAAATTATGTAGGGGATTCTTAATGTTTTTGTTGTTGGTCACATGATTTTCTGGGTCTACTTTAAAGTTGTTTCACGTGAAAGAAAAATAAAATCTTTAACTCCACATTTCATTTTTTTATTTTATATCTATTAATTTCTTCCTCCTTTTTTTTTTTTTTTTTTTTTTTTTTTATTGATGGGAGTTAGTGACTTTGGCTCAGGGAAGAGCTATTGAAATTATATACAAAGATGAAAAAAAAAATCTGTTTTATACTTAAAACATAAATTGCTTCATTCTACCCCTGCTCTGCAATCCCTTTTCCTTTAGCCTGCTGTGTGTCTCCGAATATATTCATTTTTGGAACAGTTAATTGACATACCAGATTCTTATTTAAAATGTAAGAGCTTTCAAACAAAATAAGTTCCATCTTCAGGCATCAGCAGCAAACAGCATCTGGATAGCAGAGCCAAGCTGGAGATGTGCAGCAGTACAAATCCTGGCCAAACATTTTTGAGAAAAACGATTTGATTCTCCTCTCTTGTCCCCAGTCTGAGTGCTGCAGCTGTATTGTGCCTTGCACTGCGGATGTGTGACACAGTGCAAAGGTTGACACAATGCTGGGAAAGCAGAAAAAAAGTGAATGGGACTGTAAAACTCCCTCTCTTGGCTCAGTGGGGAGTCTTCAGAGTTTACTTCTGCAGAGAGGAGCTCGTTTTGAGTATTCCTTAAACAAAGCAACACAGTAAGAGGAGCAAAACTGCCTCCTCTCCTTTTGTTTGTGTCTTTTTTACTTTAATCACTCTCTTAGCATGAATATTGTACAGTTTCTCATCCCTTGAATATAAACAAAGCTGCTACTCTCCTTATTTCCTACAGGGCAACCCTGTGGAGGATTTCTAGCTCTCTTTAATATTTTCCTATTAATGATTGCATCTCTCAGAACATTATTCAATTGTTCCCACAAACTGCATGTGTGTACAAATACACTTTTAGAAGAGAATTTCTCTGCTGCAAATCATAGAAGTAATTAAAAGCTACAGGAATCTCAGTTACTCTGTCCAAATAGCCCTAGGCACATCCATAATTTGTACCTACACTCTTTTATGTCAATGATATTTTATTTCACCATCACACTTTCCTAGTACATGGGGCCCTAAATTGCCCTCCTACTAACCTTCAGTCCCTATTATCACAGATAAGAAATGTTCTGTATCTTGAGAGACATATGCTGTGGCCTTGAAGGATGTGTGTATAGATGGCACTTTTTACTAACATCTCTTTATGTAAAGCCTTCTAAATCATCTTGTGCAATTATAAAATGTGATCCCTAACATCTTGAAAAAAATAGGTTTAGCCTTGAAAACTGTATTGAAAACACTGTATGACTCTTTTTTGATAGTAAATTTTGAATGCAAGTAGCCACATGTTACTTTAAAATCCCCACCCCTGTTTACCGAGCACTGTTGATTTGGCCAAAAGGAAGAAATTACTCATGACTACAGGAAGTGTTGATCTATTGAGCCATCCAGTATTATCCATGATGCTAGTCCTAAACATACTGGAATTCAGGTGAAAAATTTCTCATGACCCCAAGAGCCTTAAGTTTTAAGCCTGCTCTTTTCACTGTATCTTTGCATGCTTTTGGGAATGCAGGACAACAGATGAACTACTTTTCTATTCAAGTCAAAATGTTTATCACACTCACTGGTTCAAACCAAACAATCATTTTCCTATTAGCATTTAGCACCATGCATTACAGGTTACATAAGAAATATGGTGTACCCAAAAAATCAGTAGAGGTTGATAGAAGGAAAAGCAAAGTTATGCCTTCATTTTTATGATTTACAAGCAGTAGCAATCAATATGGCTTGCAAACAGACAAGATTTCCCTTAAAACAGATCACAACTGGGACTGATAGCTTAAAGAAAAAACAAGGCATTGCAGCCTACAGAAGAAGTTCATGGGTAGGAACAGTAGACACCAGAAAAGGAGTAAAAGAAGTTGTCCTTTTTGCAGGTAACACTTGTGTGCTCAGGTTTAAGCATATTCTAGCTCCATTAAACATCTCAAGACTCTCCACATGCTTACAGTCACTCACACATTCTAGCACATGGCTGGTGCTGATGAAGAGAAGCAGACACTTTCCTCACATTGCCACTGAATTATCATGCAAGATTGTGGGTAAATGAAGAACTTCTTGGACAAATCTTCCTATCAATAAAATGGCATTCAATCTCACCAATCTGAGTGAAATCTCACTCAGATTGTTTCTACTGTACATCACAGATCACAGAATCACAGAATTGCCTAGGTTGGAAGAGACCTCAAGATCATCGAGTCCAACCTCTAGCCTAACACTAACCAGTCCTCCACTAAGCCATATCACTAAGTTCAACATCTAAATGTCTTTTAAAGACCTCCAGGGATGGTGACTCCACCACTTCTCTGGGCAGCCCATTCCAATGCCTCACAACCTTCTCAGTAAAGAAGTTTTTCCTAATATCCAACCTAAAACACCCCTGGCAAAACTTTAGCCTGTTCCCCCTCATCCTGTCACCAGGCATGTGGGAGAATAGACCAACCCCTACCTCGCTTGTACTATAAATGTACTTATATATATAAATGTAAATGTACTTATATATAAATGTAAATGTACTTATAAAGAGTGATAAGGTCGCCCCTGAGCCTCCTCTTCTCCAGGCTGAACAAGCCCAGCTCCCTCAGCCACTCCTCGTAGGACTTGTTCTCCAGACCCCTCACCAGCTTTGTTGCCCTTCTCTGAACTTGCTCGAGCACCTCCATGTCCTTCTTGTAGCGAGGGGCCCAAAACTGAACACAGTACTCGAGGTGTGGCCTCACCAGAGCCGAGTACAGGGGGATGATCACTTCCCTAGACCTGCTGGCCACACTGCTTCTTGTGCAAGCCAGGATGCTGTTGGCCTTCTTGGCCAGCTGAGCACACTGCTGGCTCATATTCAGCTGACTATCCACCATCACTCCCAGATCCTTCTCCGCCAGGCAGCTTTCCAGCCAATGAAACAAACTGTGGGCCATGTGTAAACACAAAAGATGTAGCAGTACAGGGCTAAGCTGTGGACTTGATTACCTGTCCTGCTTAATTGTTACCCTGGTTTTGGGCAGTTTTGATGTGTTTTGAGCAGCTCTTTCACAGACAGTGCTCAGGCATGGTCAGGAGACAGATCCAGGGATGTTCCCAACAGACAATGGGATGTGGGGGAGAGCATCATCTGATGGGGCAGCTGTGCCATGACACAGGCTAGTGGACAGCCCCCCAATTTCTTTATTTACTAGTGTATTTGTAGACAAAACTTAGTCTGAGGGTGGAGGATTTTGTGTGAGCTAATCTTCAGGTTATTTGAAGAGATTACCTGCTTATCAGAGCTGCTGGAGCTGGAGAAGCTGAAACCCTTGGCACAAAGCTGTCTCCACTGCAACCCTCATGCCCAACCTGCCTAAGCTCACTGTCACTCTCAGCTCCTCTTTTCCACTCAGCAACTGGGCAACAGACTAACTTGGCTAGAACTGGAGAGGCACAGATGGTACCAGGGTACTGTCTCCAAATATACCAGATGCTTTAAACCCTGGAGTTTTTGTCAGTGTCTCCAAAACAGCTCTGTTAACAGTTTATGCAGTGGAAAAAATGAAAGAGATGTGAGAGACACTGAGTTCTCAAGTTGCTAATATTAAGCCAGTGCACCTTTCTTTCTTTCTTTATTTTTTTTAAAATAAATATATAAATAAAATCAGTAGATTCCCAAATTCCCAACAGCTTTCCTCTGAGCTGCACATTAAAACTGAGCTTACTGAAAGAAAACATTAAAAAAAAAAAAAAAAAAAAAAAAAAAAAGGATAACTGACATTCTGTCTTGAATTAAAATTTGGTTGAACGATTAAGAAAAGAAAATATGTGGAAACAACTGAGGTCTTTCTAAGACATCTGGGATTTGTAAACAATGAGATAAAGTAATCAGAAAGCAGACGTGAAGCTCTTCCCAGCTTCGAAAGCCCATATATTCCACTGGGTATGGTGTCCTGCTCTTTCCCCCATTTCTTGTATCTTTGTTCCTGAGAAACACAAGTTTATACAGCATCCAGTATTCAGGCTGAAGAAAATAAAAATTTCATGTCGTCCAGAAGCCCAAAAAGAAAAAAAAAAAAAAAAAAAAAAAAAAGTCCTGTTTTTAACCTAATTAAGTAACGATGGTCTTTATATTTTCCACATTTAACTCTTACATATTAAGTATATAATCATAGATCAGGTTAAGATTTGTCCTACACTAAGAAAGCTTAATTAATTAATTATTTTATTTTATTTATTTATTTTTCTGATAATGTCCATGATTTTGCTCTTGTCTACATTCCTGAGATACAGCATGAACCTTGGATCCAGAAGTTATTTTCCTGATCTACTATTATTGCAACTACATTAAGAAATATAGCATAGAAAGTAAAGGATGTATGCAGTTCACTCCTACTACAGCTAAGTAAGTATAGTGTATTTCCCAGTATATACAATTAGAACATAACATTATTGTGACAGAAAAACAAACAAACAAAAAAATAAAAACAATGGTAAAACACATTCTCTGGTTATGAACACACTATACATTCTGTTTGTGAAAATGTAAACAATAGAAAAAAAAAGGTACTATTTTAATATTTCACTATTATACTTCAGTAGTAAAAATGTTACTTTATTCTCTGTTATTAAATGATGATTCATTCACACACTTCACATTACGAGTATACAAATAAACAAACAAACAAAATCAGGGAGCTTAGCATGTTCTTTTTTATAATAATTGATTTGCTAATTGGTTTCAATGTAAACTACCATATCTATCTACCTAAGTAAGCATACATCCACCTATGCTTCTTACTTGCTTTATTTTGTGTTGCTTCCAAAAACATGGAAAATGAAAAGGACTGATTTTGTTCTGTTCATAAAATGTCTCTAGCAAAGCCTCCTACAATAATTTCATTTCACGTGTAGAACAAGTAATCCACAACACTCAGCCACAGGTTCATAGGCATAGACACTACTATTTATTTATGTGTCTTAGGGTCAGATTCAAATAATGTTAAGGGATGCTTACTCCTGGGAGCAATCTTCTTAAATCATTTGGCTTCCTTTCCCAGCTAATGGGTACTTTTGTGAGCAAGTGCTGCACTATCTAGCTCTGAAGTTCCTGATGATGTTGAAATGATATGATGCACTCAGGCCTTGTAAATCACAGTGTTGGCCTGTTAATTCAGTGATTAGCCTCGTGTAGGATATAAAGAAAGTTGGCTGTTTGACTGAAAGACAACTGATAAAACCGAATGGATAGAGAAATTTTGGCCTGGGTTACTTAATTTCTTGCCAATGTGCTATGGGTGTGATACTGCCCTTCTGTACAGCTTTGTTGTGAAAACAGTCGTCCAGCAACTTTTTAACCTCATTTGAGGGGAACTGGAGGAGTGGGTAAAATGGAATAAAAAGCAGTGTTCAGACAATTTGGGAGAACATATGAAGACTGCTGAAATAATTGGATTCAATATTTATTTTGCTTGGTAAATGCAAATGTAAAAACACAGCAATAAAAATATTCACATTCTTCTTGGGTAAGTACTACCAGGGAAGTAACATTTAAATGGAAGGAGGTTTATACTTTCTGAAACGGGTAACCTGATCTGTGATGATCTGCCAGTATAAGTCACAACTCTTAGCGTGGAAAATAATTGAAAATGAACAAAAACCTTCTATATGCACAAATAAGAATAAGAATTTACATGTTTAGATTTAAAATGGCCTAAATAGTACATAGTTTTCCCAAACACTAATGGGGATGTGTGTGAGAAAATGTCATGAAGTCATGAAGTGGCATAAAAATAAAATAATATATATACATAATTATATGTATATATAACATATATATAACATATAGTTATATATATATATCTATAGTTTTAAGTAAAACAACAACAAAGGAAAACAGAAAAGTAATCATAAAACGTTTTTTAGACAGTTTTCCTTATTGCTCAAAAGTTGGAAATGTAGAATAGTTCACTTAAAAGTTTTTTATGATATTTCTAGTATGATTTCCCAAATTCAGGAAGTATGGATGAACTTCTAAACACCAGTTTCCCTGTCTTGTGGTTTATTTGAGTAGATATTAACAGTCAGTGATGGATACACACCAACCACAGGAATGAGTCAAACAGAGGAAATTAATTCATCATTAAATAAGATGAACTCACTTGAGACATCTTAGCAATCAAGACAGGTTAAAATATGCTGTTGTTGCCAAAGAGGAAATATGCATAAGTAGGCATGGGAATAATGCCTGTATTTTGCTGGCTCTAGGAAGTTATTACAGAAGAACTAAACTTACTTCTGTGCTAAGAATTTCAGATACAGTCAGCTGGGAATGACCGTAAAAAGTATAAACCATTCCTCATTATTGAAAGGTAAATTCCAAACAGAATTAATATCTGGAAATCCCCTGAGTTTTTAACATCTCTTTCTACGTTTAATGTGAAATGCATTTTGTATAGCTGATAGGGAATGAAGCAGCCAAGGTAACCAGGCTATAAAAGTATTTATTAATGCGTCATGAAGAGGAAGTTCAGCTTTGGTCTCTAATATTAAACTACAACATCCTTGGTGGTTTGTTCCCGAAAACCGTAAGGTGTATATTTCCTGTTTTGTCCTGCAGCATTTTAAAGGGGAAATACACTGAAATACAGTTTGTGAAGCACTACAGAGTACAAATCTTATCAGGATCATTGTGATTCAAAGGAGGACAAGACCCTCTGTTACCTCCGTCCACAGGTGAGGTTGTAATTTTGGCATTTGCTTTGTTCTGAGTTCAACCTCTGATCTAACACTAACAAGTCCTTCACTAAACTATATCGCTAAGGTCTAAATCTAAATGTCTTAAACGTGACTGAACCACTTCCCTGGGCAGCCTATTCCAATGCCCAACAACCCTTTCAGCAAATAAGTTCTTCCTAATATCCAACCTAAACCTCCCCTGGTGCAACTTTAGCCATTCAGGGAATAAAAATAGTTCAGAAATCTTGACATGAACTATTTTGAGCGAAGCAAAACACTGTAATATTCTTAAATGTAAGTGTGACTTAGGTTAGTTAGCTAATTGCTGCTAAGTTTTGGCAAACATGACTGGAAATGAGAAATTGTGTTGGATTTTGTACCTTGCTGTTAAAAGTAAAGTCGAAGAGTATGTTAGGATGACCAAGTAGGAAAGGACTATGTGGGTCCACAATTGTAATGATTATAACAGCTATTTTTTAAATCTAATTTCCAGACTAATTTTAGTCATAGCTAATTTATAACCATTTAGCCTTGGGTCAAAATCATCTGCTGGTTAAAACAGTTTGTTTCCAGGCCTGCTGTTTGTTTTATATGTAACACAAATAATAATTCTCCCTCAGTTTCCCATTTTATTGGACTAGGTAGCTTTGATGTTTTTGCCATTTCTCATAACATAAACTCTGTATTTCCATCATGTGGTTGTATCCCACCAGTACATCTGCTCAACTCTCGACACAGGTGACTGTGATGTACTGGAACACCCAGATTTTATTCTTCCTTTATATTCCAGTATCATCCAGCATAGAAGAAGAGGCATATTGCACCATTTAGTGGTATGATAGAATCATACAATGTCTTGGGTTGGAAGAGACCTGAAAGACCATCTAATGCCAACCCCCTGCCACAGGCAGGGACACCTCCCACTGGAACAAGTTACCCAAAGCCCCATTAAGCCTAGCCTTGAACACCTCCAGGGATGGGGCATCCACAGCTTCTCTGGGCAACCTGTGCCAGTGTCTCACCACCCTCATAGTAAAGAATTTCTTCCTAATATCTAATCTACATCTACCCTCTTTTAGTTTAAAGCCATCCCCCCTTGTCCTATCACTACACTCCCTGACAAAGAGTCCCTCCACAGCTTTCCTGTAGGCCCTTGTTAGGTACTGGAAGGCTGCTATAAGGCCTCCCTGGAGCCTTCTCCAGCCTGAACAACCTCAACTCTCTCAGCCTGTCTTCACAGGAGAGTAGCTCTAGCCCCTTCATCATCCTCTTGGCCCTCCTGTGGACTCATTCTAATACTTCCATGTCCTTCTTGTGCCGGGGAACCCAGGGCTGAACACAGTGCCCTAAGTGGGGTCTCAAGAGAGCAGAGAATAAGGGGAGAGTCACCTCCCTTGACCTGCTGGCCACGCTTCTTTTGAAAGCCAGTTGGCTTTCTGGGCTGCAAACACACATTGCCAGATGATGTTGAGCTTCTTGTCAACCACGTCATTCTCCTCAGGGCTGCTCTCAGTCCATTCTTTGCCCAGCCTGTATTTGTGCTTGGGATTGCCCTGGCCCAAATGCAGGACCTTGCACTTGGCCTTGCTGAACCTCATGAAGTTCTCACAGGCCCACATCTCAAGACTATCAAGGTCCCTCAGGATGGCATCCCTTCCCTGCAGCATGTCAACTGTACTACACAGCTTGGTGTCATCAGCAAACTTGCTGAGAGTGCTCTCAATTTCACTGTCCTTGCCACTGGCAAAGATGTTTAACAGTGCCAGTTCCAATACTGACCCTGAGGAACACCATTTGTTATAGATCTCCACATAGACATTGAGCTATTGACTGCAACTCTTTGAGTGCGACCATTCCTTACCCACCAAGTGGTCCATCCATCAAATCCATGCCTCTCCAATTTAGAGACAAGGATATCATAAGCTTTGCTACTTTTCAGCATTCCTTAAACTTAGCACAGACACAGAGCTGGACTCCATTATTGGTGCAATTTCAAGCTTATCTCAAAGATGTGGCTTTAAAGCCACAGCTGAAGTATAAGTGCACTTTTTATTTTCAGAAAGGTTGGGGATGACCAACAGAAATTTTGCACTCAGCCTTATGTCCTCTGGCTAGCACATAAAAAATAACCCATTTGGCCTCTTCTCTGTCTTACAGCTAGTATTTCTTACCCACTCAATATTGAGTCAACACACAGAGTAGAGTGACTGCTGACTGTCAACAAGTTATATTAAACACTTTTTTAAATGTGACTTTCTTATTGCTTCTCAGTGTGTGGGCTCATAATAAAGTGTATTTTATGTGTGTAAGTGTATGCCTACACTTGGAGGTGAACCAGGCAGTGGTGGACTCCATGCTCCTGTGTCTAGACTATGCCTTGTCTGCAAGATGACCAACTTACTCAGGAGCATCTGAATTATCCAGAGGTAACTTCAGGAGTCACTGTGCAGTCATGCCCAGCATGAAGAGCCCAGGAGAATTTGAAGAGAGAAGAAAAATCAGTACCTTCCAGTTGTCTGCTTCTTAATAGTGCATAACCTACCAGACAGCATAGCCTGATGTTTTTAACTGTAAGATGTACCTTGAACTGCCTTGTTTTGACATATGAGTATTTCTAGGTCTCTGAAAAACAGACATCACACAGAATGAATGGTGGTGTTCTGTCAGCTGTCCTCAACACTGTCTGTACCTGTTTGGACATTAAAAAGTTGCTGTGGCTCAAGGCCTGAGCATGTCCATGTCCTGGTCACCCTCTGCCCAGACAAATGCAAAAAAGCACTGCCACACCACTACCTGCAGGCAGTGGCTCTTCAGATACTTGATTAACATGGATTCACAGAAAATGAGTATATTTGTCTGGATGGTAATATTAAGTTTTCACAGATAAGCTTATATAGAAAGACTTTTTTTTTTTTTTTGAGACAAAAGGTGCACATAAACTTGAATGTCCACCTAGAGTGAAAAACAGCCTATTAGATTTTGTGTTTATTACCAGGGCAAGGAGAAATCCATAGCCAGCATGAAGTACTCTAGGTACCTTTTTCTCCACTAATGCACTGGGGACAAGCACTACATTTCCACTAGGAAATCATTATAACTAGAGAAGTTGCACTCCAGCAAGTACTGACCTTTCTTTTGCTCACACACAAAAGTGTTACAGTTCACAACATATCTGAGCTTGCTCTGTTGGTAGAGAGCTCGTCACGGAAAAAAAAAACTGTCACCATTGAGGACTGAAATAGAGGCCACAGCAATTACTGATACTATGCTGGAATACTCCATAAGTACACTTATGAAAATGATCTGTAGGCAAAACAATGATGTAAAACTTCAAGGAAAAGTAACTTTCTTATATCGTATTTCATTTCACTATTATCTCATGGAAAGATTTTCTATGGCCAAATATTCTGGCCTGTCCAAAACTCCTGTGTAAAAGTTTTGCCCAAGTTTCATTGGCACCTGTGTATTGTGTACACAGTTATGTGCTTCCACAACTGCCCACAGCAGCTCTGTTAAACAATGTTAAACATTAAGCGGGGCCATATAGCACATTGGTAATTTTCTTCTGAGTGCCACCTAAATGCACACAAAGAAAAGCCAGACTATTTCCTTCATAAGAAAGCACAAAATAAATTTTAATTCATATTTCCTAGTGACATGTAGATAAATCACTGGAGAAAAACCTTTAAGAACAATAACAACAACAAAAAGATTACCCCAAAGAAAATGCTCTTAGATCTCATGAAGAGAGATCCTTACACTTTTTGTCCCTTGATAAGATTAAAAAATGTGGGTGCAAGAACGAAGATCATCCTCAGTGCTTGAAGAGAGATACTCAGGCTGTCAATATTTATTTGCTATATCCTTATTTGATCTTTCTATGACTAGAAGAATGTCTTGAATACCTTGCAATATGTTCCTTGTGGAAAAACAAACAAACAAACAAACAAAAAAAACCTATTGTTATTTTTGTGGCCACACAGAGACAGAAAAGAGCTGCTGGGGATGGCAGTTCTCCTGGCATGTGCAGCTGCTCTGGGAATCTGGGGGTCTCTGCATGCTTGGGCTTGGGGCAGCTTGTGCCACCTCTTTTGGGGCAAGCTGGCAAAATCTGGGGAGGGGTTGAGTTCCTGTGTGCCTGCTGTGCTCTGACCTGCAGGGCCAGAATGCTGGGGCAGCTGGATGGGGAAGAGAAGAGAAAATAAAAGCTCCATTGAGAGCAACAGGGGCACAGTCTTTCTACTGCTATGCTGGACCAGCACAGCTTCATAACAAGCCAGGATGTGATGCTAGACAAGTGGCATAATACTTTATTATTACTATTATTGTTGTTGTTGTTATCTTTTTGAAAAGAAACAGGGAGAATTTCAGCCTTTAATGGATGTCTTTAAAAAACACCTTTCTTCTCATGAGAGTCTGGCACAGCCCTCCCACACCCTTTGCTGTCCAAATAAACTTTACGAGGGAATGTTCTTTACATTCCCCGTTGAGCATGTATAGAAAAGACCGCTTTGGTACAGCCTGCTCTGTGTTGACGACAAAGTTTCCTGTTATTGTGAAGGAGTCACAGGCCTGCCTCCATTTCGGATCTGTGGAGCAGTGGTGCCACAGATGTTTTTTCAGGTGTAACATTCCTGTTGGCCACACAGGCCGTTCACACAGGATAAAAACAGCATCTTCAGCTTGGCTCGGCCTGTCTGTTTGCTCAACGCAGGGCTGAAGCAGCACCTCCACTTGCGGCAGGGATGAAGCTAGGCAATGTGGAAGGGAGCTTAAAACCCTTCCTGTTGCAATAGGAAATGTTCTGAAAACCTGAGATTTCACTTTTTGTACTCATTGTAGGTCAGCTAGGGCAGAATGAGAGGGACAGGGAACTGTGAGTTCAAGGACTGCACGATAGGAAAGGCTTTCCTTTTGCTGAAAGAATGTGGCTGAACTTTCTCCCTGTAGAAGATTTATCCTGTTGTGATTTCAAGGACCCTTAAAAAAACAGCATTTGAGAGCCACCCACGCAAGATAGCAGCATAGCAGCTGCAAAACAACACTAACATGGTTAACGGCTGTAAATACAGTGTAGTATTATGAAAAGGTCACTGTGAGAGGGTATCCTGCTGTGCTAGAGCTTGTGCAGGTGCTGTGGGTGTAGCCATAATAATATCATATCACTGATGGCTGGGAATTATTAGATACAAACCTTCCTTGTGTCAGAGAACTCTGCATTCCATAAACTTATTTAACCCCAGCATAAGAACTTTTACGGTACAGTAGCTGCCTTACCTAGTAAGAAACTCATCTCATTGTCACTTTGATGTACTGTCAGAAATGTGTTTTTCTTTTTCTTTCCAGTTCAAAATTGCTCTTTCTTCATAAGCATTCTTTTTGCATTAGGTAGATAAGAACACTTTTCCTTCTTAGAATTATTGTTTTGATGAAATGTAGATTTGCTTACTATTACTTTTCCAGTAAAATGTGATGAGGAAAACTATGGTCTGCTGTAAGAGTGAAAAATCATTGCTGAAACAAGTTTGTTTTGAAGGAAAGCTGTAAAGCCTGGGACCTGCTATTGCTGAGGGCAGTCTAAGAGTTCAGCTGATACATTTTTTCATTCTTTCACTTGATTGTTTCTTAACAATAGTTCTTCTGTTTGCTGGAGACATTCCTGAAGCTGACAGAACAGTCAATACTTCGTATTAAGAAGCTGTTGTTAAATATTGCACATGGGAAAATACATGGTTATTCAGCATGTTTCTAAAATGTCATCAACTCTTCTCTGCTATTCAGCATGCATCGTTCTTTAGTGAATTCATATGAACAAAGGTCTAAGATCAATGCACAACCCCAGAAAGATATGAAGGAATGTTGAAAAGACTCATGACATTTTCCAAACTTTATCCATGTTTACCTCCCCCTAATTTTGAAATTTCAACACACATTTTGAGCAACTATATGGCTATGGGAAAGAGGTTATGATGAGAGTGTCATACTCATCCATACTTTTTGTAATATTCTTTCCATCTATATATATATATATATATATATATTTTTTTTTTTTTCCCAGAGAAAAAAATATCACAATGTCCTGGGTTCTCTATCTGATTCATCAGAAAAGTCACCTGTATGTTATTCAGATACAGCAGTTCTCAACTCACACATATGCACACAGATGTACACACAAATAGATGTAGGTCCATGTATATGTATTTATGAATAACTGACACTAACAGGAGACTTTGTCTCCTCAAGAGATAACAAGTGAAGAGGCCAGATCAGATTGAGCTGGTCACGCAATGAAACACTTTATTTTTATACATCATCTTTCATGCAAACATATCACGAAATTCTTCAAAGCCAGTTTATCTACACATGCCTGAATGGTACAACGAAACTGCTCAGTTTTACAGGAAGCATCTGTAGATGTTGCAGGGCAAGGGTGAAGATGGAAACAATGGCCAAGTTTCAGGAGAATGATTAAGTACTGGAAAACTGGGAAGTTCAGGCAATGGGATATGCACTTTTTTAAGCAGCTGAAGAGGCTCTGCCCACTGAGCAGATGACTCCTGAAAGGAATTTGAAGAGAATTAGTGGGAATGGCTATTTCAGATGGCAAAGGAATCAGAATAGAAAGCCAGTTCCTTAGGCCTGAACTGTCTCCTTTCAAGTCTGAAACATATTTCCTCTTTCTCTTGGATCTTTTGTATCCAAGAGCTCTTTATCCTGCTCTGGTATAACAGCCCAGAAGGAATGCTCCAGGGGAAGAAAATGAAGAGCACTCTGCTCACAACACCTCCATCACTGAGGTGGAGGTGGACATGACTTGCAAATTTTCTGTCTATTGTGGATTTATACTGCTTGGATATTTCCTCAGCCTATCCCAATATACAGCTCAAGCTCCCCATCTGCTTTCCTGCAGCAGCGTTCTGCCTGCTAAGGGATCCTCCAGCTCATGAACATGTACCACTTCAGCATTTGCTACTACCGGCAGAAAGAATACTAACAAATCTAAGATGATAAATACTGGAAGTACATCAGAATGGACTTTGGACACTGACAAATTGACTTTATTTCTGTTTAAAGCACTAGTAGGCACATATTCACATGATAAATATCAGAAAACATTACATGACATAACAAAAAGCATTCTATGGAACTAAGTAAAAATAAATTAATAGAAGTCTGCATTTTAGTTATTCTCATTATAACACCCCTTGTAAGTATTAAGTAAAACTGCAGGCACAATACATATTCAAAAGATGGCATGTGGGGGAGATATGAAAATTTGCTATTTCCACTTGAAGATAATAGGTACAGCAAATGTTTGAGCTACACACTTTAAGATTGCTCTGAGAAGTTTAACCCCTACATATAAAACTCAGTTTTGAATCACATAGAAATCCTGTTAGTTTAATTCTGGCAAAATTCATATTGTGATCTTGCCATTTCATAAATTTGCTCTATTTTTTAGGCTGTGATCCCCTTTATTTTTTTATTGTCTTCTGTACAGTTTTCCATTTGCTCCAATTTATATTTGAATCCACAGTAATGTATTATTGTTTGTAATTATTCCACAGGATATGTGACATAGCTACTGCATTTGTAGTTAAAATAAAATAAAATAAAATAAAATAAAACAAAACAAAACAAAACAAAACAATAAACCTAAAACAAACAAATATGCAATGATATGTGAATGTAAAAATCTTCAATTTAAATTCTCATAAACAGAAATGATAATGATATAAACTGGATTTGTTGGATTTCAGCATCACCAAAAATCAACAGCTCTAATTAAGAACTTAGATATAGAAACAGTTCTCTCAGCTTGAATCATTAGTGACCTTCATATTTAGCTTTGGATGGGAAGGGAAGGGAAGGGAAGGGAAGGGAAGGGAAGGGAAGGGAAGGGAAGGGAAGGGAAGGGAAGGGAAGGGAAGGGAAGGGAAGGGAAGGGAAGGGAAGGGAAGGGAAGGGAAGGGAAGGGAAGGGAAGGGAAGGGAAGGGAAGGGAAGGGAAAGGAAGGGAAGGGAAGGGAAGGGAAGGGAAGGGAAGGGAAGGGAAGGGAAGGGAAGGGAAGGGAAGGGAAGGGAAGGGAAGGGAAGGGAAGGGAAGGGAAGGGAAGGGAAGGGAAGGGAAGGGAAGGGAAGGGAAGGCACTAGAGAGGCCTTTGATCTGCTGTGTCTTCTGGCTGGCTGCTCTAGGTGTTCAGGAATGCAGGTATCAGCTGGGGCATTCTTTCAGTATCAGTTGCTGTATCTAGCTACAGGCAAAAAGCAAGGGACATTATTGTAAAGCAAGGTATATGCTTTATGGTTTTAGAACAAGTAAGTAGTCACCTAGTTGGTGCTTAATAAGTCTGGGAGCTTGGGAGTGATAAATTGAATTTCCAGTTATCTATTCAGAAACAGATGGTCACATTTCAAAACACTTTATTGCCACCATGCTAGCTTGAAAGGTCACACAGTGCTCTCAGCTGAGGTTTTCTATTGTTTGCAATTTCTGCTTGCAGGCTAAGAGCAATATCCTGTGCGTTTTTTTAGCCTGTGTTACTTGTCACTTTAATCTGACAAAAGTGTGGCCTGCCACTCCCAATTGGATGTTCTTCCTCCTTTGGGTGGGCATGACTATACGTGCAGCTGCATGGCAATCTGACTCACCCTACAAATGCTAACTCTGGTACTGTGATGGTGGTGGGAATAGGCAACCTGGGGGAAAACAGGACCTACTTTCTGGCAGCAGGCAGCATTTGCATCAGATCAAAGTGTCTAAAAGAGCCTTGAACTAAAACCTCCTTTAGCTTCATGGATGATTTGGAAATATTCTGTAGCTTTGAATGCAACAATACTCTTATGCATGTATTTTACATTACTGCCAAATCTAATCAAATCTCTAGAAGAAATTTCACAGCATGCAATTCTAAATCAGACAAACCAAGCTGTGACATCCCTAGCAAAACTGTACTAGTTCTTCTGGAAAAGGCTGTTTACTTTAGCGGATGATCAAATGCTAAACAGGAGAATTTGGAGATGCTTCAGGTTAATTGTTCTCATTGGTTTCCTTGCCAAGGCAGCAATGAAGATAATTAACTCTTCACATCTAAACTTAAGTCAAAGGGGTGAAAGAACGTGAATAATAAATCTGTTTCAATCTCCTGTCTGTTTTTAACCTCCCAACACACCTACGCATATCTTAAAATGAAGATTTATATAGTAACTGAGAGGTTTGCAATGAAGAGACTTTTTATGTAGTTATTTGTTCCAACCACCAATTCTCATTACTCATTTCTACTCCATCACACAAATTTTAGTTGTTCAGATTTCTCTAGATAATGCTTCTTGCCTCTTCTTCTTTTTGTATACAATTACTGTAGCATTCTTTGTCACCTGATTTCTCAAGTTCTCTCCATAAGGCCCAGGTTTGCTCCCCTTGTCAATGTTTAATAGTTCTTTTCAGTCTTTTTGCTTAAAGAAGGCTCAGATACACAGAACAGAAGCATCTACCAGCTGCACTGACCTACAGCACCTGAGCATTTCATTTACTTTCTCAGCATCTGCTTCGAGGGACATGCACACACTGATTGAAGAGATGAAGCCATTTAGGTTGTAACCTCCAAAGAATTTACTGTAGCTGACGGTAGAGATGATTATCTGAAAGAAAAAGCTCCCGTGAAGCATCTCAGATAAAGAGTTTCTGTTGCGTGGTCAGTAACATGATTTTTCCTGTTTCACAAACAACTTGATAGATCCTTTTTTTTAGGTGCTGTTAGTTATACACAAGTGATTTTTGATTGCCAGAAGAGGATTCTGCAGCAACAGAAGTTGCTTCAGTTTTTCCCCTCATTTCTAAGGGATCTTTTTTGTTTATTTGTTTTAAAATTATTAATATTAATATTAATATTAAATTATTTGTATTTTATTTACCAAGTCTTTTGTTAGCAAACAGAATATTGATTTCTTCTAGCTGAAATAGGATTGCCTGTAATCAGCAGTGCTAGAATTAATTGTTTAGCCATGCTAAGAACTACTGCAATGCTATTTGCTTCCTCTCACCAAAAAAAAACCAACATAAAACAGTAACAAAAACAACCAACCAATAAACCATTAATATCCCTCTGGGGATCCTATATCCCATGCTACCATGTACAAGCCCTCTCAGACTTCAAAGGACTCTCAGGGTTTCTCCTCCTCACTATGTTCCGTGGCAACAAAGACATAGGTTTTTGCATCTAATGGACCTCATTGAGGTGTCTGTCCAAAGAGGGTTTGTTGGTGTATGTTAGTGAATGTGCACATGTATACATAATACAGGAGAAATCACTCACTTCTCCTATTTTCCTCCCCAGAGTAAACATCTGAATCCTTGAAATGATCTCAATGGATGACATTTCTTCACACAGATGCTCAGAAATAGGTAATTCACTTTATTCTCCACAAGAAGATATGTGATGTTCAGGGTAAAACCAATAAGCCCTCTGAATTACCTCTAATATCTTCCCGACTACTTCAGGGAATATTTCTGTTCTTTGACTAGCTCTATATTTCTCCTGTGAAACCTGTGTCTCAGCTAGTGATTTTTCCTTTACTATATTTTTATGACAATTATTATTTTTTTTCAATTGTCTTAAACAAACAAACAAAAAACACTGCAAGTATGAATATATATTTCAGAACTGTTTAGAACTCAAATCCTATCAATATTTATCTTGTGGTAGTCTTGAATACTTTTTCCTTGACCAGCACTTAGGTACCTATATTTTTTACCAGTCTGCAATGTTAAGCATTAGAAGCACTTTTCTCTCCTGTAAAACTGGCTTTTCTGCATAAATTCTATGGTAATAGCTTATTTTTTACAGTCACTGTTGGTTGCTCTGTTTAAGCAAACAAGTTGCAATTTGGCAGTCTTTTTTTTTTTTTATTTTTTAAGGTGTCTACTCATTAATTATTGGTTAAGAAACACCTTTCAAGGCTTATGTCTGAAGACAGCTGTAGTCCAGTAAGGACCTTGATTAACTTCCTTTGTTTTCTTAGTTTGAACAATACATTCTGTTATCCTATTTGGGTTTTGCAATGCCTGGGGTTTTAAACTACTATTGAATGGACTATTATTATCTTAGAAAACACCAGGAGCATGATTACATCTTGTGAAGTTATTTATATTTGCGTATAGCAAATGAGAAATGGAATTTCAATGTAAATGAGTAAAGAATGATGGTGTATAATTGTACTGTCTTCTGTGTTGCCCAGTTTTCATAGCCATGATATCCTGGGGTGCAAAGGAATGATTTTTCATTGCTTGATTAGGAATTCTTTGCCTTTTCAAAATAAATTGCAGCTGATTTTTTTTTTTTCCAATTGCAGTATTCTCTAGTTGATTCAATTTAATGTAGCTTGATTTGAGTCAGAAAAATTAGGAAATCTTTGTCTTTGGAATTATAATTGTCAGCCCATACACTTTGGCTGTCATTTCCTGGAAGCTTGCTTTGGTCTGCAGCAAGTAGACAGTATATGCAACAAACTGATTATTGTGGAGATACATGATCAAGCTGCCTGTTTACTCCAGATTCTGGAAAGGGAATCCTTTTGCATAACTTGATCTACAGATGTTCTCTCTGAGTAGAGTAAAGCGTTTCTGTCTTCCTATTATTTGTATCTGTATTTCCCCTTTATCCAACATGAGGAGATTCAATAGTAGAGATGTCTTTGTGCTTGTTTTGAGCTAGCAATATGCTCAGCTTTGTACAATACTCAACAGCAGACAATCACTGCCCTGGAGAGCTTAAAGTCTAAAAATACCCCAGTTAATGCCTCAGCTTTTTTCAGTTTTTAACATTCTCAAGGTTCTTTTACTGTTTTATCTCATCTTAATATGCCCCAATTTTAAGCTAGCAACTGAAACAAATCAGTGTGGTTCCTCTCTATGAAAATAATCCGACAACAGGTAACAAATTCATTTCTTAAATTTGAAAATACCTGTAGGCTCAATCCAGTATTCACTGAAGAATAAAGAAAGAATTCCCTTATTACAGATCCACCCAAGTAACTTTAACCTTGCCTACCTCCCCCTGACAATGCCAGCAAAGCACCTGCAAGGACTCTAACTGTGGTACCTGTCTTCTCTGTAGATGCAGAGAGTGGGTGAGTTGTAGCAAATTGAGCTATGATTGTGACTGAGGCCATCTGGGTAAGTCATGTCCATCTGCCTGATGCTTTGGTGAATATATACATGTATTTTGAAGCAATGAAGTGAATGTCTTTCCAGCAAGCCTCATTTAAAGCTGTGATGTGTCTTTTTGCCATGAGGATTGTCAGCAGCAAGGTAAAGATGAATGTGATCTGCTAGTTGAACGCTGAGCAAGTGGAAGGACAGTGAGAGATGAAATCATGTGCTAGAGACAAAAGGATGGTAATAAAGAATAGGGAAAAGGCAAATTTTATCAGCCTTTTTAAACAAAAAATATTATTATTATTTTTTTCCCAGTCCTTTGGACACTGCTTCTTTATTTTGGTTGTGGATATTTTTATGTTTCTGTCTCTGTGGTTTCTCCTTTCTAAGAACATCAGTCAGCACTGAGCTGTGGTGCCTCAGATCTCTGGAGACCCAGAATTCTAGGGATTAAGCTGCAGGTTTAACTTTTGGGCTAGCAAAAGGATCATCTGTTCGGTGTAGTTTGAAGGCAGAGTGAAGATGTGTGTTGTGAGTGTACAGAACTCACTCTAAGAAAAGAAGGCAGAGAATATACCTTAACTTCTATGTTATATTGTGGTTATATCATTAATTTTGCTGTTGCTTGAGAATGCTTCTAAAGGATGATGTGATCATATCTTATTTTGTATGTGGTAATCTAATGGAGCAAATTTCTGGTTGTACTCCCAAATGTTTGACCTGTTTGACCTGGCTTACAGGGTTTGTAAGAAATAGTCATTCTCTTAAGTCTCCCTTATTACTGTACTGTGGTGGCTACAATAACTTAACACTTTTGAGAAAGGGAGCATGCATTTCCCTCTGTGAATACCTTCACATTTCCCATCTCCAGAGTGCACCTTGCACTGACACTGCTTCCTCTTCAGCTCCATTCTCATCCCATTCAGGCCCTGCATATAAAAATTTGCCCCAGCTACAAGGGACCTGTACACTTTAATGTGTTTCATGTTAAACTCAACACCCATACTACATCAACTTGAAAAGGACTCAATCCACTACATAAAGCACAGCCACTTCCCTGCCTTGACATGCTCCTGGGCTACCTAGGCAGGGCTCTCACACCTTCTACTACACTTCAGCCTCCACCTTCTCCAGTTTACATAGGAATGGCCTTCACTATAACCTTTCTACTTGTATTGTTTTCAAAGGTTCATTTGTTTTTGTTCATTTTGTTCACACATTTCAAAATACGTAGATTGTGTCTCGTTGAGAGACAGAACTGTAAGACTATCTCAAGGGGCTCAAATCCAAGGACTAGCAGGGAAAAAGCAAGATACAGAAAGGGCCACCAGCTACATGGCTGCATAAAAGTAGACTCTCTTCCCATTTCTGCTCTAGTTCATGTCAAAGCCAAAGAAAGGACATCAGAGATTCATAATAATTCACAGAGATCCCCGAGTTATTGATTATTCCTCATATTCCTTAGATATTGACCTTTCAAATCATCCATCTGCAGACCTTGTTTCATCATTGTAAGCTTTGTTCTAGGCTCTTTCTGTAAAGGGCTAGTGAATGTTAGGAACTAGCTGGAATGCCTGTGTAGGACTTGAAATACTGTGGAACTCATTGAGAAAGAAAAATAGAAAAGCTGGTAAAAAACTATCATCTTTAAAGAAGAGTCTTTCCAACTTTGATTTGGTATGTTCAGGACACGTTGGAAATCCCTACCTCAAAAAAACGCACAACTTGGATTTGAATCTCCAAGAGCTCTGCTCCACAAACTTGGGCAGATTAAAAACAGACCATTATAAAGCTGAGAAACTTTGCATACCTGTTAATCTCATTACTTCCATGTGCCTTCCCCTGACTGCAGATCTAGCTCAGCCAATCTTGTAGTGTCCCCTACTAATGAACAATAAACGGGTGCTGCTGTTGTTCACAAGGGCCTGAGACCTCTCTGTGGTAACGGCAGGCCCATGGGAAAGGGAGAGGCTGCCAAGTGGGGTGGGATCTTTCACAGCTATCCCAAACCCTGGACTGTAACTCATGAATCAGAACCTAGCCTTTAGTGAACACATCAAATTCACAAAATACAAATGAGCACATGGGTTTTTCAGCATTTCAGGTAGTGAGAAATGAGAAAACAGCTTGTTACCCATGAGGCCTTTCCTCTGCTCCTCACAACTGTGTGCTCCGTTAGATCTGCTGTCAGAGCTGCCCCTGTGAGTGTGCTGTAACATCTTTTGTTTGCATGAATTTGTTGAATAATACGTGTTCTTTAATACAGTTCACTAGATTGTGTAGATTTAATCCAGATCAGACATGGACATGTGATCCCACCTCTGTAACGTTAGCTGGAGAATGTGATATGCATGCTGGCTTTCTGCTTTTAGTCTCGTTAGGCTGGCTGCAGGAGAGCAGATTTCTGACCCAGCATGAAGCTGGAGCAGCACAGCCAGACAATACCTGAGGCAACATCAAGTCTGCTAGGACAAAATTACCTATTCAGGGTTGTCTGAACAAATTTGAAGTGGCAGAGTGAGTTTCTAGTAGCCTAATATTTTGTGCTATGCAGCCTTGCAGTTTTGTACTTGATGCTAGTTTTACAGATGCCTTAAAACATGTGCTACGTGCTTTCATACTTGATTTACCATCTTGTGGTGCCACAGCTTTCAAGAATACAGGAGGCAGGTATTTGCTAACACAATCCATTTTCACTGAAGCAAGGTAAGAAACAATTTCTGCTCAACCATCAACATAACTGGATCTGCTTATTGACAGTGTCAAAAGTCAGTTTGCAAGCAAGTGGGCCCAATACATCTGTCTCTCTGTATTATTTTTTTTTTCAGGTAGATGCAACTTAGCTTTGCCCATAGGCTTAGTTGACCAAACTCAAGAAATGTTGAAAAAGCACAAAATGCACTATTCCTTTATTTTATTAAAGTTTCAGGTACAGGTGTTTCTTTCTAGCTGCTATGAGACCCAAAGAGCAGAATTTTTAAAGAAATGCATTAATGATTTACAGGAAGGATGACAGAAAGGGGAGCTAAGGAGTTTAATCAGACTCTATTTCTATTTTTTGGGAATATTTTATTTGACAGAACCCTATTTTCCTCCCACTGCTGCATTTTTTGACAGATGTCAGTCAAATTATAATCTAGACATAAGAACATTATCACTCTCCACCCCTTTTCTGTGCTACTTTTACATGAAAGGAGGAAAACATGCAGTCATTCGGGATGACTGGCTAATGAGTTGTGTTAGAGAAATTTTATTTATAACAATTCATTACAAACATCATGCAGCATGAAAATAGTGGATAAAGCTTTACAGGAATAATCTCCTTTTATTGTTGCTATTGGAATAAAAGTATTTTGTTATCATATATCTTACATTCACTCATCTGTATTTCTTAGATATACCTTCATTCAGTCAATGCAAGAGAACTCTGGGGTGAATCCAGAATATGCTATCATTTGTAGAAAAACAAACAAACAACAACAACAAAAAAACAACAAAAACAAACAAACAAACAAACAAACAAAAGCAACTATTTCATGCTTCTCAAGAATTATTAATCTGTTCAGAAAGTACTGCAGCATTGTGTGGATTAACTTTCTATATGCCTATCCTACTGGACACACCTTATGCCCTTGGGGCACTTACATGGACTTACGCCTGTACTGTTGAATACTATTTGTATTGTAGACTAAATACTATTTGTAGTTTAGCACTCAGCACTGGGCTCCATTTGACTTTTATCATGTGTCATGTGTTTCAGTTTAATGTATCTGAAATAATTTTAGTTATGTCTTGAAATCCAGTAAAATGATGTAATAGTAAGAAACCTCTTTACTTCAAGTCCCCATCATATGTGTGGTGATGTGTAGGGTACATAGGAGTACTGGGGAGAGATAGGAGGGGAGAGATAGGAGGTGTAAAGTCAGTTGAGATGGAGTTCTTGGGCAGGATGTCTGGCATGCCATACAGGTCCCTGACATCTGTTGTCTCTTACATTGTAATCAGGAATGTACTTCATTGCTGGGAAGAGATCGAGCTCATCCACACAGTATAACTACTCTTACACTTCAACAGTAAAACATCATTTTGGGCTAGTGGCCAAGCCCGTGCCATGGCCGTTTTCATCTTCTGGTGTAGATCATCTGCACATCTAATGGAAAGTCTAGAAGCAGCTTTATGTGATGACAAACAGGATGGGGATTAGGGTTTGGCACCCACTTTAAGAAGAGTACTTAAGCACTTCCTTAACAGTAGTGTCAAAACTCATGTGTTTGAAGGCCTCTGAGACACACATCTCCAAAATTTTTGAATGGGTAACTAATGCATCGTAGTATTCTGTATACCTGCTCTGAGAATCATGTTTTCAGATACCTGACTATTCCCAAATTATGTAAGAGATTTCTGAATATACCAGTTCACAGTCAACAAAAGATTATGCAAACAAATTGAGAAACGAAACACAGATTTTTTTGTCATTCAGAAATTCCTTGGTGGTATTTCTTCAGTCCATGAAAGTACTTTAGTATAGGCAGTGAACACCAGTAAATGGTAGCTCAACTGAGAAGGGTTAGGTAGGTTGTCTTGGACCACTCTTCAGTCTTACCTCTTTTGACAGTGAAAGGAACACATAAGAATGTTTTCCTCTGATATTCCCATTCACAACGACTACAACACTTTGTGCTGGTTAGATAGAGTGCTGTTGCAACTGTCTGTCTTTTGTGGATGCGTGAATGAAGAAGAGAGAGAATCTCAGGAAACTGTAGAACAGTAGTTAGCCCATTGAGGTTTTTTTGTTTGCTTTTTTGTTTGTTTTTAGATATACAGCTCGCAGGAGATTTTAACATTTTTTAATCTGCATGTGCCCATCCTATCACATACAGAATTTGTGATGCAGTGGTATTGGGGGACCTACTTCACAAAAATGCTTCCTAATCCTCCATCAAGTTGCAGCACTGGCCAAAGGTAGGAATGGCATGCTACAGCCACTGCGTAAGAGGCCAGTGTGGTTAACAGGGCCAAGGACCAACCTTTGCTCACACAGAAATCAGTTTTGAAGGCCATGTTTTAAAATGTACCACTGGGACCTAAATCAAGTCATATCCAGAGGGATGAAGAGCTGGGATGATTCTTCAGGGGATTTGTAAAGCCTTCTTTCCTTTAACAAGTCTTTCCATTTGACACCTTCTCACCTATACAGTAATGCTTCTGGGAGCTAGGTGTGAAACCAAGAGGAGAAGTGCACCTGTTTGCATAGTGATTTTTTAAAGTTAATAGTGGGAAGTATTATGTAAAGTGACTACTGCAAACAACTGGAAGTTTAGCTTGGCAAATGGCAAGCAGCCTTTGCACAATGTTGTTCCCTGCATATGGAAAACCCCAGCATGACAGATTCAAAAGTTTAACATAACTGACACCTTGCTGGAAAAAAAAAAAAACAAAAACGCAGCTCAGACAAAGTGAAATGTTCTTCAGACATTGAATCTAACATTGCTGAAGAATTTAAGCAGTGTATCCAAAAAGGAGGAGAATAAGGGAGAAGAAAAAAATCCTTTTCATATTTCAGACATCTTCATTTCATGAGAAAGCTGCAGTGGTGGGTTTAGTTCCTTAATACATCAAAGAGTAGCTGTAACGAGCTCTGGAAGTGGGCTAACGTGATAATTAAGTGACTTTAAATATTAATCATCCTATTTAAAAGTAACATTGGCAAAGAAATAGATCCCTAATGAGAAGTAAAATTACATTATAAACACTATTCTGTAAAAGGGGACCTATTCTAGTGTTTTCTTTGAAGCCAGATGAGAACTGATCCACTGTCTGAGTACATTCCCAGGGTGCTATGAGGAAGCTGAATTCTTTTCATAATTGTTTGACAAACTTCTTCCAAGACACACAGCACACAGACTTAAAATGCATTTTTCCTGTCGTGTGTCTGTGTTTATGGGTGAATACCATATGGACTTTGGTCTAGGCTTTGCTCATCTGAAAAGTGCTGTGAGAGGACTCCATGTTTCAGTTAACTGTTTCCTGTCGAGCAGACAAAACATGTTCATGTGAAGGAAATAAAATCACCAAGCTATTTTAAGGTAAACAAGCCCATGGCTGAAATTTCATTTCCTCAGGGTCTGGGGTATTTTTGTTGTTGTTATTCACATCTGGATAAAAAGGATAGATTAGGTATCACAACTGTTATTTCCCTGAGAAAAGCTGAAACTAAAGACAGGTTTTGAATAGGAAGTATTTACATAATTTGAAGGCTAAGCTGAGCCTGAAGGCAGTGATTGACTTAAAGGTTTGTCTTACAGTAGCATGTTAATGTTGAAATGGGGCAGATGTGCTTAATTGACACAATGGCTGTGTTCTGAGAAGGGATAAAAAAAAGTGATTAAAAAAAAAAAAAAGGAAAGATTTTATAAAATTTTGTTCTCTTGAAATTTAATTTTCCAGTGGTTAAGGAAAGAAATGGTAACATTCACATAGACTGACTTGCATGGATGTGACTTTGTACAGTGTCCCCTCCCATGCAGAGCAGTGACTGAAAACTTTCTCATAGGAAACTATCAACAGGACAAATAATTTTTTTTTTTTTTGGTTAATATAAGAAATTTGTGAATTCTGCCTTCCCTTTTTTTTTTTTTTTTTTTTCTTTTTTTTTTTTTTTCTTTTTTTCCCTTCGGGTCTTGTTTTTTGTGGTATAATAATGTTGGTCCAATCCTGAAGATGTTGCTTAAGGCCAAATCCTGCTATTCTTGTGTCAAATTACATTTAATCAAATGAATGTTGAATTTGGTCTGTCTTTATTCTTTTTTTTTTTTTTTTTTTTTTTTTTTTGAGTTAAATATTCATTGACTTTAAGAAGAGTTTTGTTTTTGTAAGGACTGAATTAAGCTAAGTAGAAACATCAGGACCCAGCTAAGATAGTGACTTCTCACGTCCTTAGAACTCTGCATACTGGAGTATATTAAGTCTTAGAAAAGGCAAGTTGATGTATTAATGGTAAATAGAAAGTTAAATAGATGTATTAGTTCCCTTGCATTCAATTTCTGTAATGCTTTGTAAGAAGTTGTCTCTTTGCATAACTTTTGGACATACAGCTATGATTGCAAAATTATCATAATGTAATCTAGGGGTAGGGAATATGTAAAATTCGCAGGACTGTGGTAGTGTCTTGAGCTGGACAGCTGGTCATGCACACAGTTCTGACTCATCTGGGAGAAGCTGAGTGAGCAAAGAAGTCTGCTCCTGCCCCTATCATGCTACTTGTAGCAGTACAGGGGCAGCAATTAAGGCAGTGATAGTGTCATTTTACAATGAGCAATGGATCCTTGCACTTGAAAATACTTAGGTGGCTTGCAGAATTCATTCCCAAACAAGCTGAGTGGTGCAATTGATACAACAGAAGAAAGGGATGCTATCCAAGGGGACCTAAACAAACTTGAGAAGTGGGCCCATGTGAACCTATTGTGGTTCAACAAGTCCAAGTGCAAGGTGCTGCATTTGGGCCAGGGCTATCCTGGAGGCCTTGAGCACAGACTGGGAGAAGAACTCATTGAGAACAGCTCTGCAGAGAAGGACTCGGGGGTTCTGGTGGATGAAAAGCTTGACATGATCCAGCAGTGTGTCCTTGCAGTCCGGAAGGCCAGCTGCATCCTGGGCTGCATCAACAAAGAAGTGGCCAGCAGCTCAAGGGAGGTGATTGTGCCCCTCTGTTCTGCCCTTGTGAGGCCCCATTTAGAGTCCTGCATCCAGGTCTGGGGCCCTTAGCACAAGAAAGATGTGGGGCTGTTAGAGTGGGTCCAGAGGAGGGTCATGAAGTTGATCAGAGGGCTAGAGCACCTCTCCTATGGAGTAAGGCTGAGAGAGCTCAGTATGTTCAGCCTGGAGAAGAGAAGGCTCGGGGGAGACTTCACAGTGGCCTTTCCATACTTAAAAGGAGCTTATAAAAAGATGGAGAATGACTGTTTAATTGGGGAGCTAATGATAGGACAAGGGGGAATGGTTTTAAACTAAAAGAATGGAGATTAGATGAGGTGTTAGGAAGAAATTCTTCACTCAGAAGGTGGTGAGGCCCTGGCACAGGTTGCCCAGAGAAGCTGTGGATGCTCCATCCCTGGAGGTGTTCAAGGCCAGGCTGAAGGGAGCTTTGGGCAACCTGGTCTGGTGGGAGGTGTCCCTGCCTATGGCAGGGGGGCTGGAACTAGATGGTCTTTGAGGTTCCTTCCAAGCCAAGTTATTCTTTGATTCTATGATTATGTCCCTATTATATTTTATTTCTTATTAAGGGTAATGTGAAGCCATAGTCTTCCCAGGAGAGTACTGTTAGAAGATACAGTGCCTCTTTGTCAAATTTTCTGCTGGTCTATGTGCCATTTGTTGTTGCCTGTGTGTACAGTATTTACATCAGCAGAAAAGTGTTGCTTCTTTGCATAGAAAAAAAAAGTAATTTGAATAGCTTTCCACTCCAGCTGAAAAACTGCCAGATTTTTTTTTTTTCTCTCTCTAAAAACAGATTAATAAGGCTACATTACTTGTAAGAGTATTTGGCTCTATTCCATTAATAGATTCTAATTGTTAAATATGATTTTGTGTGTGTGTGTGTGTGTCCTTTCCTAATTGCAGTTTTAAGTATATTTTCTGGTTGCCTTGTTTGAGACTTTTAGCAGATAAAGACCAGAAAAATAAAGTTGTATATTGTCCTAAGCAGATTCACTCCTAAACAAACTGTTCCTCAAAGATTTCCAGAAGGCACCAGCAGCTCTTCAAGAAGTAACAGCCTACAAAAATGTTATTTTTCACAGTTAAACAGACTTTGGTCTAAAGCTGTGCAAACAAGCCTCTGAATCCTTGTTGCTTTCAGGGACTGTTTTTGGGTGTGTGCTGATCTATAAATCAAAACCATTTGAAACAATGTAAAAGAAAATGTTTAAAAAAATAAATACAAAAAGAAATGTTTTTTTCTTCTCTCTCATGCAGATCAGGATGTGTTCCAGAGAAGCCAAAGGCATTACAGGGATGCAAAACAGGAGTATGAGAGACGAGGTTCAAGAGTGCCTGATCCAAATCCTGCTGAATTAGTGGCAAGTTTCTCCTTGACCACAGTGAGTTTTGGACGAGATCCCATGCTCTGATTTTGGCAGACAGCTTGGCTACCACATCACAGTCCACTTCAGTTTGAAATAGGCAAGACCTAAACCAGAGAAAAAGTAGGTTAAAAATAAAAAAAGGCATCAGATCTATGAGGTCCTTGCCAAGCTCTTTTATAAATAATATGTGGCTCTTCGTGAAACCATATGTAACACTGGCATTGTATAAACAGTCCAAATAACTTAACGTCTTTAGTGTAGCATTGATGTGAGAGGTGCTACAGCAAGATGACAGTTATTAATGCCTTGCCAGTATTGCAAGATAATATGGCCACAGGTATTTCAAAGCAGGCAGTTTATATTGGATCTCATTCCATTGCTGATGTCAGTGGCAAAACTCCTGGAGACTTCAGTGGTGAGAGGACTCAGGCAGTTATGACGAGGGGAATCCATTTGCACCGAAGGCAGCAGAGCTGACTCTGAACAGTCCCATTACCTGATGTTGACTGACATCATCCACCCTTGTGTTCCTGATGGCTGACATCAGTATGCAGTAATAAAAGTACTGCTCTCTCAGGGAACCTAAACACTCGAGCGCAGCTGGAGGTGAAATTGTGTATGAGAATACCCTCAACGAATAAAAGTTTTTCCTGCCAGGAGCCACTTAGAAGGAAAAATAAATAAATGGCTAACTTGCGCTGCCTGTTCTTTTTAAATCAAATGAAGCTGATTAGTCTGAAAAAAAAATAAATTAGTAGGGTCATTAAAGCAGCTGTAGCTTTATTGTTTTTTAACAATAACAAAGTAATAAGAGGTAAAGGATAGGGCTGGATTGGATGATGTTAATCACAGATTCTATTTTTTTTGTGTTGTGTGTGTCTGTTTTTTTTCCCTCTTTTTTTATTTTTTTTTATTTTTTATTTTTTTATTTTTCTTCAATGCCTGCAAGTACTGACACTTATAGCATTAGCTAAACAGAGTATAAGAAGCATCTTACTCTGTGGCCAGCAATTAACTATTGAACAGCCAGCCTATGAGGAAAGCTGCTTCTCCGACAAATTGGCTCAAGCTTATGCTCTGCATTCAAGCCAATGAGAGTGTTGTTCACAGAAAAGCAAGCCTGATGCAGCCTTCCAGTACCCCTGAGATCTGGGAGGAGAAGAGATTTTGTCCCTAACGATTTCTTGTGTAACTTTTTGATTAAAATTCAAGATCAGCAACAACACTTAGCTTTGATGAATGTTAAAAAGGCCAGTCACTGTCAGGGCTATAATGTCTGTATATGCAATTGTCCCGTAGTGCTTTTAGGTCTCTGGTTTGTTCTCTGGCCTGTTCATTGACTGCCTGCATTGAAGGCAGTCAATCTTTTTCGCTCTGGGCTCTCTTTTACAGCGAATCAACTGCATATCTTTTAAACTAACCCCAGGTACAGTCTGTGGGAAGGTCACTCCAGAGGATACTACAAATAAGCACTGTACTGTCTCCTCTACTCGCACAGTCCTCCAGGAGGCTTTGCATGCTCAGCTGTCTCGAGGGCATGCAGAACATACCCTGAGTTTCATGATATGAAAGCATCATGCAGGGACATTTCCAACAGTTGCAGGGAAAGTGTATATGTGGTATTTTGTCAAGTAATGGGCAGCACAAAGTACACTGCTCTGCAGAAGTATTGTGGAGAGTCTTCAGAATGTCATCCCTAGTCATTGAAAAAGGGATTCCACAAAGCAAGGAAATCATCTCAGTCCTTTAATATGATGGTGGATTTTCATAAGGGACTTCTGGGAGCCCCTGAGGGTCTCTTCTACCACATCAACGGTGCAGTTCAGCTGTACCTTCATCCCATTAAGATTCTCTTTCTATTCTGAATGGCAGGTCACCAAGGTTAAATCTGATTCAAGGATCCTTACCGCTGCAGTTTAGAAACTGAACAGAAGTCAGTTGTGCATGATAGATAATAAAGAAGAGCTAAGCTAAGTTAAAACACAAGGTATAGGGAATGTTTACCAGTCAGGCATGCTTAAAAAATAATTAACTAATTAGATTCTAATAAAAAAATATTTTCCTGGATTTTAGTATGTCATTTCATGACACACTTTCACTGTTGGTAAATTTGCATAACGAAAAACTGAAGCAATCAAGAAGTTAAAGACAGAACTACGTAAGTCTCTTTCAGAGCAGAAAAGTTAACCCAGTGACTTCTCTTGAGCTGTGAAAACTGAATCCTGTATCTTCAAAAGTTGTTTACGTGCTTCATATCTACAAGCCAGAAAACATAACCCACAAAGCCGGACTTGTCCCCATGACCCACTGACTTTTTGACATCTCGAGGTCATGCATCCAAAGCATGCACAAGCAGGAAACACAGGGTTTCTTCCAACCACATCCTGGTGTGTCTGTAGTGTAAATTAGAGCTGTGAGAGCTCTGGGAAAATTCATCTGGCAGGCACGTTATGTTTCTTTTCCTTTTTCTTATAAATTGTACTAGAGAGTTTGGGCTTAGTCTGAGTCTAATTAAAATTAATGAGAGTTAAATGTAAAGGAAAAAACAGAGATCAGCCATGAATGATTGGTGGTAGGGGGAAAACCTGTATGTTGAGAAGTCATCTAGCAGGAACCTCCTGCACCTCAGGACTGATGTGAGTGATAAGATGTAAGACAAAGATGAGGGAACATTTATTAGAATTGCAATGCAGTGATGTAAGAATGACAAATACTAGACAAACAGATGATCATCTTCATTGTTCAAGATAGGATAAGTGCACATTCTTGTTTACAGAACAGGACTTATGAGAGTGTCTTTTTTTGACAGGACTACAGACATCTCCATTTCCACTCCTAAAACAACTGATCTTCTCTTCTTTTACCTGTCTAGCAATTTACTTATCTAGCAACTGAATTAATTTTCTGTCAGTCATATACCTGTCATGTCAGCCAAAGCTACAAGGAGTTACTCAGATGCTACTGATCCCTGCTGAGAAACTGTTATTGAAGTGTCTCAGATTGCTCTTAAAAGTAATCATCTTTTATTAGGTTTATGTGCATGAGAAGCAAACAAGAAAAATGAGGCCTAAAGGAAAAAGTAGAAAATGTAAAGGCATTCTATAAGCGGGTTTCAGGGCATTCAGTTAAGATTTAAATAAATAAATTATTTTATCCTATGTGATTCTTATCCCAGGGCCAGGTTAAAAGTGGATCTGAAGTTCCATAGTACTGAAGATGAGGCTACTGAACATAGTGCCATATAGCAGAGTGTTAAATGAATATCATGGAAGGACAATGAGAGTGTAATGCTTAAAAAAGGAAATTCCTTAGCTCTTCCCTTATAAATGAAACAGAATCACATAGAACCATATTTTCTGTGTTGGCATCACTAATGTGTGATAGCATGAAATCTTTGGTAGACTTTTCAAGAGTTCCCTTCAAATTGTGAAATATACCCAGCTGCCTCACTTGCCCAAACTCAACCACAGAGAAATATAAGACCAGTGCTTTCTGAATGAGACAAATGAGGCATTGTTGACACAACTGAGGTACAAGTAAATAGGGTTAGAGAAATAGTTACCCAATTTACAGTGAAGAGGAAGGGTGTTGATACATAGAGGCTATACATGTAAGTACAAACGTTCATCCAAGAAACTGCTTGGGAAGAAGGACATATGCAATAGCATTGTTAATTCTGTATACAAAGCAAGAACAGGTGCAAGTCCAGTGTGACAAATAAAATACAAATTCTGCACGTTCGGCAAGTTTAAGTGCTGCAGGATCCAAGCACCCAACTGTTCAGGAATTTAAGACCTCTGTTGGAAAGATCACATTTATGATCTGTTGATATAGAATGAAGGTGGTCAGCAACAGAAAAGACTAGTATAACATTTAGTGCAGCATGAAATCTCCAGCTGACCAGAGCAAAATGTTAAACCAGACAACATGAGATGAGGCACAGAGAATGCACATACATTTATAAAGGAGTAAGTTTGCTGATGGGATAAGAAAAAATAAAGATGATATTCTCAGCCTTAGTACATCCTGTCACAGACACTCTCCTCATATGGAATTTCTTTTTCCCATGTGGCAGTTCAGCAAATGTTATTGAAGTCCACATATCTCCGACTGCTCAGAATCAAGGTCTGCCATGCATAATAAAGCAATGTTGCAAGCTGACATTCTGAGTTCATTGTCTGATTTGATGCAATACATAAAACTTCCATCAGCTGCACATCAGTAATACTGTAACTATTCCAAGATTTTGCTTTATAGCTCTTAGATTTGTTTTATTTTTTTTAGAAGATTGATGAGAGGGGCTTGACTGACGTCATTTAAGACAAGCTGTAAGCACTACTAATTTTAATATTGGAATTCCTTAACGTAGCTTAGTCCACATGCTATTTATTAGGAAAAGCCTGTTGTTTTCTTTATTTGTGAATTTTTCTTTGGCGGTCCTTATAGCCTTTCCTGTATGTAAAATAATAATAATAAATAAATAATAATAATTAAAAAAAAAAAAACACAAAACAAAACAAACAAAACAAACAAAAAAACACATACCTTTAAATCAGACACATCTGGTATAAAAGCATTCAGTTTAGTGCAGAAGAATTATGTAATGGATGAATGGGTGCCTTTAAATATGAAATGAGCCAGAAGCCCTTTATGTAGAACCCTCCCAGAGCAAGGCAGTCAGTGTGTGAGTGACAGCACAGAAAAACCCTTTCCCTGGCCGTGTCTGGAGCTCACACAAGTCTAACACAACAGTACCTGCAAATTACAAGATTCAAGAAATTTAGATGCAATAAAGAGGTCACGCAAGAGGAAATATATTTAAAGACTTTGTGAATAAGATTTCAGTTCCTACTTGACAGATGAATTAAGGCAACCTTGTAGCTAGGCAGAAAGGCTTTGCCCGCGCAAAGTTTATCAGCATAAGGAAGTTTTGCTACTGACAAATATATGAATAATGAGCAAGGCTTTGTTAGGTAAACTGTTTAATCCTGGAAGGATACAAAGGGTCTATTGAAATAATATTTCGACTTTTCAGTGCTCACTGCTTTTGTTTTTGTCTTTGTGATAGAGAATAAGTCAGGAAGCTAATTCTTCCATTACATATTTGAACAGTAAAAATGAATTGGTATCAATAGTTCTTTGGCTGACCTGTGGCTTTCACAGAAGGCAGTGCTGTGAGTTTTTTTTTTTTTTCCTAGGCCCTGGAAGCAGCTGACTCTGAGACTTTTTAAAATGACACTGAAGAGACATAAACATCAAGCGTGGAACAGCCAAATGCAAGGAAATAAGAACTGAAGACTGACTGCCTGTAAAACCTAAACAAATATTTCCATCAGTAAAATTGGCAAAAGAGTTTGGGAAACACTATGAGATTAACAGCTGTATATGAACATGCAATGTTTTACAAGAGATTTGCTATGGGTAAGATAAATCAGTGCTCTGAATTTGCTTGAAGTTTTGTAAATCAGGTCACATACCTTCCTGGCAAATAGTGTGTGAGTATCTTAGCAATGATTGCATTTCCTGGAGTGTGCCACTGCATTCACTGCAACATAGCACAAAAGTGAAAGAGGATTATTATCAGGGAGGCTCAAATCAGTGAATCCCATGGGTGGAACTGTTACAAAGAGGAGTCGTTTAACACTTTGCATCATCACTGCATGACTGTGTCCAGCTTTGCTGTCCAATCATTTTCTCTATTACAATCTCCCATTATTGTTGGTTTGGATAGAAACCATATTTCTAGAAGGAAGGCTTAGTTGGACAGCAGGTATTTGAGACCCTTGATCTTTTCCTGGCACATTCTCTCTCTGTAGAATAAATAAAGTTTAGTACCTTTACTATGTTTTGCTGTGTCAAGACATGCTCAATCCTGTCCGTATGGACTGATCAGAAAAATCATGTTTGCTTACTTCTATATGACAAACACATAGTCAACTCCTTTACAAAGGAAATGTTGATGTCAATTTGGGACTGGGTCAATTTTGGGACTGATGTCAATTTGGGACTGTCAGTTTTGCTCTGTTCAGTGACTGCTCATGGACATCTTTGGTGGTGGACATGGCGAGGCACTGACAAAGGACAATTCCATTTTCTGTCAGGAATCAAAAATTTCCTTATTCCTCATTACAAAAGAAACAAAAGTTTTCACATGTGTTTTGGAGGACACTGGAAACCACATTCTGATCCCACTTAGGTCAACTGAAAATTTGATATTTGATTTCTGTAGTACTGGAGTTCTAGTTCTCTCTATTTTATCAATTTAAAGCAGTTTTGAAATTCCCATCTCACGGAACCATACGATTACATATTCTTTTGCATATTTATTCTGAGTATGAGAAAGGCTGAGACCAAGGGTTTGGACCATTTAAACACTATGACGTTTGAACTGATTCCCTCTCCAGTATCTCTGAAATCCTTGGAAAAAGAAAGATGTGCTTTCTTAGCAGTGATATTTCAGCTGTAGTGAGTAACAGGAGCTTACCCACTCCTCACCACTCCCACTCTTCACCCTACAGGATGTTCTGCTGCCGACACAGAGATGCCTCTTAAGGAGCAATGGCCTCTTTTCCAGCTGAGAAGAGAAAGATTCAGCCACACCACATCTCTTTAAAATTTGCACTTGACCAAGAAAAGAGACCAGTAGGATCCCAGTAGAGAGGGAGTAGTGGAGCTTCTCAGCAAGAGCATCCCATGTCTGTGGCTGTCCCTGGTGCCTGAACTTAGCTCTGGGCCAGAGTCACAGTGGTCTAGTCTTGAGGGGACAATTTCCACCTGCATTAGAAACAAAGGATTTCAGTTTTCCCTTAGAAAATTCCTACTTTTAATGAGCATGGATGTGACCCTTTTACAGAGAAAAAAAATGGCAAAATGTTGAGCTGAAGTTTCAGGGTGATTCAACTGCATTGGCTATCTAAAAAAAAAAGAAAAATTAGAGAAAAAAGATGAAAGCATGTAAGATTCTGGCATTTTGGGATAAAAATGAAATGACTCATAAAGGTATTTACAGAGTTTGAAAAAGAAGAGATGGGCCAGAAGAAAATGTTACAAAATTCAGTACTTTAAACAAACAAACAACAACAACAATAAAAGCAAGAAAGCAAACAACTAACAACTAACAACAACAACAACAAACATCAAGCAAACAAACAAACAAACAAAAAATGCAGTTATTCACAAAGTTCTGTGTAGAACTCATCCATACCTTTCTTTTAAGGTTACCTGTGCTTTTTCACCAGTCATTTCTCAAAGTCTGACCAACATGGCATTGTGAGCACTCCTCAAATAACATTACCAGGTGGGACAATGCTGCAATAGTATATATTATTTCCTAGAGCATTCCTTCATTTCTAGTATTCCCTCTTCCCCCATGACCCTTCTGTTCATTCTTGGCCACCTCCCAAAATAATTCTCTTTTGTTTTCTTTTTTTTGCTGACAGTTTCCATTTAAAAGACCTTGGTTTCTGCCCCTTTGTATTCATTACAGAATATAAATCAGGAGATCTCTGATTAGCTTACTTCCTTGTTTTTTCTCAGCCAGGATGATGTCAGCGCAGCTCAGGGAATTAATTTTATTGGTTAAATCGTGGGCTCTCTTCTGGTCAAATCAAGAGAAGCCCAATGTTCAAAAGACAGTAAAAGTTTCAAAGTTTCATGTACAGAATTGCAATTTATATTGCATTGACTCACGGTTAGAAATAAAATTTGCATGATAGACATGATTTTTTTTCTCTCTCTCTCTCTCTCTCTCTCTTTTTTTTTTTTTTTTTTTTTTTTTTTGGTGATCAGGCATTGGTTTAGGCAAAAGGAAGAAATAAAACCTAGTTAAAATGTCACAGCTCCCCTTTTGTTATGCAGGAACCAGCCTCTGTTGTACTTGGTGACTCATTTGTTTGATAGGTGTGTTTGACAATACTCTTAGAACTGTTATTGTATTTCTTAAAAACACTATCATGGAAAAGGTGCACTCTGTTTTCTAATAAAACAAATGGTCAACTTATTTAAGATTCATGTGATTTACAAACCCTCACAGGAGTTTAATGTTGTCACAAAGACTGTAGTTTCTGTGTCACAGTGGAGAGTGGTGGCATTCAGGTAACAACAAAAGGGAATATAGCTTGGGTGTACTCTCAATGCTTTTTCTCACCCATGCTATGTGGTTTATTTTATGTAGCACATACATGTATATTTAACATTAACCAAAATAGCTGTAGTATTTAATGGCAGGGCTAATCTTTATCATCTGACAAGTTGTATTTGCTGTTTGGAGTCAAAATCATGTTTCATTAGGAAAAGTCACATCAAGCCATATCCTCACAGGTCATTTTTTTTTTTTTTAAGACAGCATTTTTTACCTTATTTCTCATTCCATTCTGATATTTTATTTTAAAATGAGATACTCTATATGAAGCAGCATAGCCTGCATTTTCCCAAATGCGAAGTAATTTTTTTTTCCTCTCAGAGCAGTGCCAACTACTGACACTTAAAATCAGAGCTAATCAGTGAATCATAGCCCTGCTCACATCATTTCAGGGTCTCGCCCAAGGCCCTGGAAAAGGCTATTTCTTTTTGTCAGGCCTTCTCCCTGTCCTTGCTGTTTTTTGCTGTTTTGGGGAGTGAGTGTTCATGGTGTGTGAGATGTGCCTATGTACAAACAAACAGGTGGGGACCTCTGTGTTAGTGGGGTCTCCTCAGCTGTCCAGCCCTGAGTGACCAGGCAGAATGGCTGTGAACACCCTTTCCTCTCTCAAAACAAACTCCTGGGGCCCCATATCCATTTCCTGGTAAAAAATAAAATAAAATATAAAATTATATATATGACTGACAACCTCCTAACCAAATTATATATATGACTAAATTACAGCAAACCTCTTCTGACATACGGCAGTTAATTTAAATCACCTTGAAATGACAATGTGTTGCAGTGAGTTCTCACACCAGCATTCAGAAAGGACCCAAAGCCTATCTCTGGAACTTTTATATTAAATGAGGTAGGGCCTGAAGGCTGCTTACTTCTGGTTGGAGAACTTGAAAGCTCCATTTCAGCCCTACAGAGCTGAGATGCTGTAAACATGTTAGTAAAGAGGCAACAATAAATAAATATTCAGTAACCTTTCACTTTCCTAGTATTTCTCAGAGTTGTAATTAGAAATCATAATGAAAAGTAGTACCTATTGTATTATTTTTCCTGTTTGAATCAGGACAAGTGATAGCTAATGTTTTTCTCCCATTCAATTTCTCTCCATCATTCCGTCCTGATACCTAAATCTGAAGATTTCTGAAAGTGGCATCCCTTTTTGGGCCAATATATCACTAAAAGTTTAAGGTAGCTAATGTCTGCCTGAATTTCTTGAAAGTCTAGAACAAAATTTTGTGGTACAAGAAACATTTGATGATTCAGCTCAGAGACGCATCAAATGTTTAACTTCTCATTTAAGAGCACAAGAAATGAAAAGACTGCTTTTACCATAATTCTTTGCATCATCTGTACTGACTAGCTTTTTGTTTTTGAGTCTCAAGTGGATGGACATTGGTGTTCCGAATATCACAAAGTTCCTTTCATTTTTATTTTGTAAAAGTATATTTTACATATTTTAAGTATATTTTAATATATCAAATATATTTTAAATTGACTAACTTTATTAAGTATATTTTTTATTAAATATAGAAAAATATAATGTTGAGGACCCTATTATATGATTAATGAATAACCTAATAGTAAATTTATAAAGAGATGTGTCGTTATACATAGCCATGCATTGCTTGAATATATGCTTTCAAAGATTGGTGATAGCTCTCCACTCTTACACAGGCTGCCAAAATGCCTCAAGAATTAATACTATGCCTCCAGAATGCAGCAGGCAGGAGATAGCAGGTGAAATTAATCCTAATTTACAGTGAGGATATAACAACTACTTTCTTTCATATGACCGAGAATGTTGCCACATAAGCAGTCAAAAGCCAAAAGAAAATCAGTCCTCTTATTCAAGATCTGAATTTAAAAAAAAAAAAGCCTGCAAAATAGCACACAAGAAATGACATACTCCATGTGTTGAAATAGTCCTGCCTTCGATACACCATAGGTCAGGACAGTTTTCCTTGCTGAGCTCTCATCTGAACTCCTCAGCTGAAGGCTGCAACTGAGAATTTAGAGGTGTGAAGCCTAGGGGCTTTCCCCGCTGGAGGAAAGCAGCTCCTCTAGACTGCTGGCTTGAAATGGCTTAGGGTTTGTAGGGACAGGGATATCCCTGACATACTACCCAAAACCTACCTCCTATGGCAATGCCTACATGGAGGCTGGCTGGGCTGGCAGACAAGTTACTTCTGCTGATAGGATCTGATCCCTGTGGGGCAGGGACAAAGTGTATGGGCAGGGAAGCAGGGGTGGGTGCCTCTGTACAGCCTCTGTCTGTGCTGGAAACCTTGTCTGCAACCTTCCTCTTCCTTTGCCACCAGTCTGTCACATCCCCTGGGCATGCAGACATACATGCAAATAACCGCATGGTTCTGGACATATAAACAAACAATGAGGCCTCTTAAATCCCACAGTTTATAGGTTAGTCTTGAAAACATGCTTGTGGGAGATTAAAGTCCTAAACTACCTGTGTTGCCAGAAAAAGCTTTCTAGGTGGTTTCTAAATGAAACAAATTCCTCTCCCTGTAATTAATGTGGTTAATTATGCTAAATCCAGCAAATAGCTTTTCTGTAAACAAACATTTTTTTTTCATACGATTAGAGGTCATCACTAGTGATTTGTAGGGATAGATCATTAGTTCTGATAAAAGCAGAACTTAGCCAGAAATTACATCCTCTTTACTTTAGTTTTAAAGTGAGCACTTGTCCAAATTCAAGCAACTCCTAAAATAAATAAATAAGTAAATGAAATTGTATTTTCTCTCTCACTAGGATTTCTCCAATTTTCTATGTCCCAGGATAGGATTTTAATCTAAGTGATGAGAAAATGAATAGAAGGAGAACCTGATGCCAGATCAATAAATCAAAAACACAGTAAAAAAAATACATGAGTGGAATGAGGTGATGTTCCTCCTCTATTTCCACCCTTAATTTCTTTCTTAATAGAATAGAAAAATGGCTGCTGAAAATTGTAATTATGATACATTTTATACACCATCATGTTGATTGGAAACTATCACCAAAACCAGGGTTTCCTGCCCCAAAGATCTAGACTGCAAAAATGTGCTAGAACTCACACGGTTGAATTTACTGTCTAGGACAGCATCAGCCAAATCACTGAATTAAACTTTGACCATAGGTTACACATTGGAAAAATGTTAACAATGTTAAACAAGAGGGTTAATTTCACTCCTTAACTGATCAATTTAAAGAAAAAAATTACCTCCATTTTCAAGCCACTGACTCAAATAAATAAATAAATAAATATCTGATTCCTGCATTAGGTTGTTCAGACTGCCACTTAAGGATGTAAAACAGTTACTTACATTCCTGAATTACAAGCTGAATGTCGTCTGAAAGATGAATATCTTGGTAGGCAGATGAAATCAAAATAATAAAGTCTCTCACCTCTTTTTAACCACTTAAGCTATTTTACCCTTGAAATTTTATTTATGTATTTATTTATTGAGTTCTTACAGAAAAGAGTGTGTCCAAATGTGTAGGCTATGCTGTTTTCAGATTCACATTATGATTCTCCACAATGAGTATTTTGCATTTATTTTGCACACTGAACCGACACTGGAGTGTTTTAATACTCAGTTCATTCTGAAATCATGATTTAGGAGACACAAAATATACCATCAAAGCAGTATGTTTTTATGGCAACAGGTACCAAGATATTAGTCTGCAGTCTGAAATGTAAGCACTTTGGTCAGGCTTCCCAGAGGAAATTTACAGACTGAAAGCTTTCTGCTTCTGTCTTTGTGGCACTCCTGGTTTTATTCTTGTGGGGTTATGTATCCTTGCCATTTGCTACACTCTGCGTTCCCACATTTGCCAAAGCTCCTACACGTGCCATATCCACAGGGGCAGAGATTAGCATTCCAGGCTACTCCAAAGAGTAAGAGCAAACAAAAAATATTTATTGTTGTCACTAGCTTCTTGATGAGCTTTTGACATACTCGGAATAGTTTACTTTGGTCATGTAGATAACAGAATAGCCTACCAGGTCGTACATAGAGTCTAAGTGTATAACAAATAGATTGCAGAAACAATTGATTGTGCTTCTGATTAAAGGCAGTGAGACAATATCACAGTGAGAGGTGAGTGAGATTCAAGAGGGTGAGTTCATTTGAAAAAAAGTGAGGGGTGTGCATCCTGGTACAATTTTGTATTTTGGACTTGAAAATGTTAAATTTGGTTTGTATACTTGCTAGAATGTTGTCTATGGCATGTTGCCATTGCTAAATCAAACAGCATAGCAATAAAACATCTTTCCATGCTGGAAAAGGAAGTAGGAGATTAATTTATAAGAAATAAATTGCATAAAAATATAAGAGAAATCCCAGGAGTCTCAACTGTGTAACACACTGGGGAGAGCTTGTTTTATATAGCTTTTAGCTTGAACTAAACAATGAGTGTACATAATGTGTTTGCTTAAGGAGGATCATATAATGCATTTTATTTAGTTTTCTCATGAATTCAAAAAAGCAGGTCTCTACTGCTACATATAACGTTTTAGGTTGTACTGCCACAGTTCTCATGTTTTATTCACAGTTTCTTGTTTGTTTAATTGTGGACTGTCTTTTGACAGAAATATCTCTGCTGTTATAGAAGATTGCACGTTACTTGTGCCTTCATAGTGTCAGGCTTTATAAGCTGCACACAATCTTTGCGAAGATTTCTTGTGTGGTTACACTGAAACATTTTCTATATATTAAGAGAAAAACAGGGGGAAAAAAAAAAAAAAAAAAAAAAGCCAAGGAAAGATGTATTATTATTCAGTTTGTTGTTGGAAATTTGGACCTGGGGTAGAATTTGTGTTATACTTTGGAATGGAAGAGTACACTCTTTCAAATCTGAGAAACATGGTAGAGTTAAAGGGCACAAACAGACATGTATACTAAGCAGTGACCTGAACTACAGTTTAAGGACTTCTCTCCTTTTAACATAGGCTGCATAAACCAAGAGCCATCTGTCATTTCAGCTCGGTGAAAGTTTCTTTCACCAATTTTTTTCCTTTTTTTTTTTCCTTTTTTTTTTTTTTTTCCCCCTATTTTGTATAAAGAGGCAGATTTAGTGAAATCAAAACATTTCAAGAATACGTTTTGCCAAATCTTTCTTTTAAGAATGTAAACATTCTTAAAATTCCCGGTGACTGACTTTGACACGTTTTTAAATGACATGCTGTCATTTGGGAGCTGGAATGATTTCTCATTTCAGCAAAACTTCTCATTTTATTTATTGTCATTAGAAGAAAAAAAGAAGCTTCAAACTCAAACCAAGATGCACCGATTTTCTGGACTCCAAGGGATTTCTCAGGTAAGGTGTTGTTTTTAATTTGCTAAATTGAAAAGGAAAAATCACAGACACACAGTTAGGATTTCCTATGTGAGAACAGCTAGTGAGCCAAAGGAATGATGTTTTCATCCTGCTTGACAACCAATTAACAGTTTTACTTCCCTTTCCTCCACATGGGTAGGCATGAAATGTAGGTGTCAGACCAGAGGAGTTACTTCAGAGTGCTCAGTGACATGACCATGGGCTAATTGACCTTGAAAGCAAGAACCTTTGACTAAATGGTGACATAGCTGTGGAAATCTTGAAACAATTGCATACAAGGATAGGCAGATACAGTAGTAACTACTTTTTCCAAGGAAAACTTTATTAACGTGTTAATTGACGACTGCAGACTGACAAAATGGGATCCTTTGTAGTTTTTCACCCTCCTGCTTTCAGTAACTACTACATCTCCCACTCTCTCCCCCTCCCTGAAAAAAAATAATTAAAAAGGGTTAAAAATATGTTAGGATACTGGGTCACGGATAAAATCCAGGCCCCTCCCCCCAACTTCGAAGGGGCCATTTGCAGTGGAATGAGTGTCATTTGGTGGTGGGATCAGGAAGCTATTTGGGCAAGAGGCACACATCAATGAGCCAAGCAGTGGGAGGTGGGGGGCAGGACCAGTGAGGGCTGGTGCAGAAGTCTTTCCACCTATTGGAGCATGCAGGTTATTTCAGTTGCTGGGATGCAGCAGACCACTGCTGGGCACTTGCTGCAGTCCTGGGAGGGAAGATTGCTTCTCTTTGGCTCTGTGCCCTTCTGTCCTGCAACCTCTGTCCACACTGAGCATGGGCACTAGCTCTGATGTTCAGTTTCCATAGCGGACAGGGGACTATCACTCTGAAACTAGGAGTAACCCAAAGTTCCTTTCTGTCAGGAAAATCTGACTTTCCCTCCTGATGTAACATATATGATTTTGAAATAAGCCACAGAGCTTGACTTTCTCACTCTGTATTTTCATGTGTAGAAAGAAAAATGCCTTTCCTTCTCACTGTGAAGCAGACCTTTACTTTCATAAAGGCAGAAAGATGTAGTCATGCCACATTCATTGCTGTGTAGAAAAAAGCTCACTTCATGCTTTTTCTCGTCTTCATGGTTGTCTTTGTGTGTAGTTTTTTGGGTGTAACTGATTAAATTTTTATTTCCTTGAATTCCTGCAGGCCTCATTTGGCTACAATACATACTTGCCTCACTTCAGTTCCTGTAGACAGTGATGTATTTGATCTGCTGGCCTGAGATATACATACATTTTTTTTCCACAAACCCTAATGTAAACACTGGAAGGAGTTTATAGCTGTGAATCAGCATCCAATGGCAGTGATGATTTAAGGCAATGAAGAAGTGACATAAAAAAAGCCCTCCACTCCGAGTCTGGGTCTTAAGGTGGTTCTCTATTCTCTTCTTTAAGCTGCAACCAGAAATACTGTAAAAAGAGCTTCTGGATTTCTTCTTCTATATTTTTTCTTCTCTTTTTCTTTTGTTTTCTCCTTTTCTATTTTTTTTTCTTCAGTTTTGATCAAGCACAAGGAAGTATTTTTTCTGCTGTGCTTTTTTTTTTTTTTTTTTTTTTCCTGCCAAGCAGACTTGGAGCTGAAACAGTCTTGCTGACAGGCTTTAATATGAGGAAGTTTTGCAACATAATTTACAGCTGGTGTAAAACTTGTCAGTAAATGTCAGAGGGTGACCACTGCGATAAACTAGTTAGGTATTGTTGGGCATACTATTTGAGTAAGATGCTTACCCCTCAAACAAACACTTCATTTGGCACAGAAATTTTTCAGGGAACCCACTCTAATTGTTAAAATCTACCACTTGATGAGTATCAACATTTTTTGTGAAAATTAAAAAATGTGGCAGCGAGACAATCCTAGGGAATTGCATTCTGTTTCCAGAGGCCTTTAAGTAAAAAATAGTGAATCTCTTATTTTAGCTTTCCAAATAAATTTGTCCAACATTCTAAAATTCTGAAATACTAAATAGAGCAACATGGAGTGATGATAACAATCTTTGTGTGTGTGTGTGTTTGTTTTTAGAAAACACTTGAAGAGTGAAACCTGCTTTTGTACATCTTGTTAGCGCATTTCACTGTACTTGGCACATTGGCAATAGAAGAAAAAATGTTTGTTTTAACAGGCAAGGCTGCTTAGTGAAGTGGCCTGAGCAGTGATCTGAGCATCCAGATACCTGTATCCCCAGCTATGCCACGGCTCTACTGAGTGACTCCAAGCAAACGTTTTTGCCTCCTTGCTACTTCCCTACCATATAGTGTCTCTTTTCCGGTCAGCTTGTGAACTCTGTGGAGCAAATATTTGGTCTAGATTTTAATCTGTACAGCACCTAGCACAGCTGACTCCTATATGCTTTGGGATCTGTGAGTGCTTCAGTCATATAAGCACTAACAACAGAAATAGTAATGCTGTGAATCAGCATAGCTTCACTGAAGCTCATTTACAGATAAAGCAAAGGGTCTGGCCTATGGTATTGTTTCATTGTGTTTATGAGAGGAGAATGAAGTCAAAGAGCAATGGAAATCTTTCCTTTTGTCTTCATTTTTGCGTCCTCCAGCTTTTTTCCTGGAAATGCCAATCTCTGTTAGGATGTACTGATAGAATGATATTATGTTTGCTGTGGCTCTCACAGTCTCCTTATAGTCATTGGAGTCAAAATAGATGAAAGCATTTTTATTTTTTTTTCACTATCTTAGACAGGAGAAGAATGGTGCAAAACCAGAGACATTGTAGAAGATAAAGCAGCAATTAACAGATTAAATAGAGAGTGTTTCAGTGTCTCTGTCATGGCCAACATGCTTGTATGAAGGTATCACTGAAACTCCAGTGGCTGCTTCTGGGGGTCAAAGACAACATAGCTCCCTGGTACCTACAGGGAACCTGCTACTAGTACAGAAAATATTAAAAAACAAAACAAAACAACTATGAGCCAATAGGTTAATATAATCAAATAATTAATAATAAATCAATTCAGGTAATCAAAATGGCAATTGCTGTGATAGCCCACAAATTCACTATTTTTTTATTTCCTTACCCTTTTCTAGAAGGGCATTGAGTCTTGTTTCACATACACTGTTTTACAAAAATTATACTATGTTGACTGAAGTTTAGTTACTTGTTCACATGGGTATGCAGGGAAGTCGAACTGGTCCCAGAACTGAACTGTGGATCTGATTATAAATGATCAGTCGTGCTTTCCAAATCTGCTTTGCTTTGTTGTTCTTTTGGAAAGTAAGAGCAGTACACGTCTTTGATACTCACTGCATGGTTAATGTTTGAGGATGAATATGCTCATCTTGGGTACTGTGACCTTGTAGTATCCCATATTAGAATGCTTCCTAAGACACTAACTTTGCTGGTGGGCAATTTTATACTTTTACAACACAGAATGATAGGCAAGTGTGAAAAATGGATGACACTTTGAGAAAATAAAACCTGTTCCCTATTCTGAACTAAATCCTCAGGGCTTGGAGGGATATGTCTTCAATTCAACCTGAGAAGTGCCAGACATCAGCTTGAGATTTTCTTGAGCTGCAGACGTAATGTAGAGGCCTAAATAAGCAATTAATGCTTCAAAAGTGTTGTCTCCAATGATTCCATTTGGATTTGCTGGGTCACTATTTTTAATTAACTGATAAGGATTTGGAAACTTAACTCTAGGCAATTATTCCAGCAAAACTTTGGATAATATCCTGCAACAGTATTAATTGTTCTGAATTAACGATCCACTATTCAGCACAAATCTGGAGGATGTGCAGTAAACAAGGTGTGAGACCACACATAGAACGAGTACCAAAACATAATATTAATAAAAAATGTCAGTGTTGTCATGTTCTTAAGGCTACATTAACAGAACTAAATTAAAATTGGAAAATTCCTGTTCTGCTATTCTACTGCTATTCCTGTTCTACTAAATTCTTACTGCTTTATTCTGCTGTTCTTTTTTTTTTTTTTTTTTTTTTTTAGTGTAGACTTTTAATAATAAAATGTACACTGGTTATTTGTTACACAAAATTATTAATTAAGTGTTAAATTACAAAGTATATTAGCAAAAACTTAAATGTAAAATGCTCTGCTCAAAGTAATTAGCTGTAGTTCTCCGTAACACATTAACCCTGCTTTTTATATGCTTGTAGTCTATTTCACTAATTCAAAGAATTCACAACACATCTCTCAGTTATTTCCAGGAATTTGAAAGAGCTCATTTGTTTACACTTATTTGCAACAGGAATCTTAACAAAATTCTTCAATATATACTAGAGACATTTTTCCTTTAAAACTAAACTTTAAGCACCTAAAAATAACAATCCTTATTTTTTATTATTATTATTTTTTATTTTATTTTTTAGCCAGCTACTTAGTGCATCAAATTATTGTTCAGGCCCTTTATTTGAGACACTGGGTAAAATCCAAATGGAATGAGCTTGGCTGGTGTGTTTTAACCTACATTTGTCAGCCTCACAAAGTCACCATGCAATTTAGCCCAGTTGGCAGCTCTAGTTAAGAGACATGCAGGACTGGCATAGCTTAGATGCTTCAAGCTGTGGAATACTGCAGCACTTTGACAGGATTGCGAGCACATGCTTTCACTGTGTTTCTGCTCTGCACATACTTCTAGCCACTGCTGTCACTCCTTTGCCTACAGAAGCATCAAAAGTAGTTCAGGTTTTTCCAGCTATAGAATAAAACTTTATTTTATCTTTTTATTTTAATTTATTTTATTTTATTTTGAAAAACAGTAAAATCCTTCTTTACAAGGATATGCTATAAAATTAATAACAGTGCACTTTGGAAAATGAAAAAAATATTCACCCCTTGGCCCCAAGTCTGTGCAAAGGTAACATATCTAAAATTTGTGATGTGACAAAGTACGGAAGGGTGCAGGCATCCCTCCAACCTGTGTGGCAGCCCCAAGGGGTCATCCCCAGGTACCAATTGAGTTACACCAAGGAAGGTGACATGATAAATGGGGTGGCTTAGTGCCCTGCCCATGTGGCGGGAAGGAAGGGAACCTTTCTGCATATCCTAAGAGCACTCTGAGCCCTTGGCTTGCTAATGGGGAAACTAAGTCTCCAGAGCCTTTGTGCATGTTGATACCAAGCCCAGCTCAGCTCCTGTCCTGGAGGGAGAAAGCAAGCAGAGATATAGGCCACCCACTCAGAGGAACCTATGGGGACCCATAGGTGAGGGGCATCCATTAGGTTTCCTGCAGTGGTGCTCCTAAAACATTCCTTTAAATCACTTCCTTTAAACCACTATCTCTTTAGTCTCAAAGCTTTCCTCACATGAGATGAGGACAAATAAGTGAAAACAACAAAAGATTTGTCTTATTCTAGGTCCTCCATGCTGGAGAAGCAAGGCCGGGACAGGCTGGGCCTTCCCTTCCTGCAACTCTGTTCAGACCAGAGCAACTCCTGCATGGCAGCTGTAGGCCCTGGTGGGATGCTTGTTGTTTGTAAGCACAGAAGTAAGCGTAGTAATTGATTGCTTTGGCTGCTCCCCAGAACAGGCCTGACATGGAGATAGAATATCTCAAGGATCCATCCTGTTACAAAACTGTAAAATAAATAAACAAAGCATGGTATTTTAGGCTCTGTAGCCATTGCATCACAGGAGCTGCCAGAATAAAGGTTGCACCTCATGCCAGTTGTGGAAGAAAGGGTTTAAGGGAACAAAACAAACTTTTACAAATTATGCCCAAAGCTACAATTGCATAAGCCCAGTGAGATATCAGAGGGATTTTAGAAATTCCCCCCTCGGTTACAAATCAACACATTTTGTTCATTTTTCCAGGCACCTGATCTCAAGATCCATTGGATGTTATGCATTTCACTGACAGCAATCTTTGATAAGCCTGATAAGTCCTATCACAATAAAATCTTAAAACAAAACAAAACAAACAAACAAAAACCTGTCAAGCTAGCAAGGCCAGGATGAACGTCACTTAAGAATGAAGTGATTAGGAGAGCAAGCACAGCTTTGTGAAGCAGCTAATAAAAATGTGCAGGGCTTGGGAAACAGCTTATTTGTGTTTAGGAGTTGGAAGAGAATAAAATCAAAATCCAACACTACTAGTAAATTCTATCTCATTACTCAAGGGAAAAAAAATTAGATCCTGTGCAACTACGTTTTCTCGGAAAAGAACCACAGATAAGTATTAGGTATTTTATGAGTTGTAAAATATTCAGATGAAAAAAAAAATAGGATGAAAACATTTGCCTTATTTGCCATTGAAGACTCATAAATAATATATATATTTTTTCTTTTCACCCAAACCCTACAGAATTTGTAGTGCTCTTAAAGAAATCTTACAAAATGTGCATGGTATATGCAGAGGCATTTTCACTGACAAAAAAAATATAATAAATATATATAAATAAATAAATAATATCAATTCTTCTTGTTTGTATTTAATAGACCCATTTTTTTCCCCTCCCTTCAGGAAAGATGCATGGTCATATACAAAATCGTGAGAATCTTAAAACCTTGAAAACTGAATAAAGATGAAAAGTTCTTTAATTTAGTATTAAATAGAATTACCTTACTGACAAGTGCTTTTTAAAGGTATCTGGTCTTGTGACAGTGATGTTAATGAGGTAAACCTCGTGGTTTATGTTAACCATGAGGTAATGAAGTAATGATGGTAATGAGGTAAAATTGCCTGATTTTAATGCCAAAATATTTGGATAGCCAGTTTATTCTGAAGAAGAAAAATAATACCGACTGCTGAATTTCTTTTAATAGCTACTAAGAACACACATGTTGAGCAGGTTTGGAATACTAATGGGAGACAAAAGAGGAAAAAGTAAAAAATACATTTAAAAAGAAATACAGTATTTATTTATTTGTTTCAGTTCAATGAGGGCACAACCCCTCTAAATTTTGAAAGAAGTACTTTCATTATTGTTTCACTTTTTATTCAATTCCATTAAAACAAACAATCAACAAGCAAACAAACAAACAAGAAAAAAAAAAAAAAAGATAAAAGAAAAAACAACCAACCAAGCAAACCACAAAACAAACAAACAAACAAACAAACAAAAAACATCACCTTGAAAATAACATTTCTGGTACATCAAATTAAATCTAGTCAGAAATCTTGCATTTTATGAAAAAATATATTTATCTCACACTTATACCTGCTTTTTTTTTTTTTTTAACTTTACTTTTTGTTGTTAGTGTTGTTGTTGTTTGTTTTTTGTTTTTCTCATGTAACACAGCCAAGGCAGCTTGGATAGATTTTCTTGCTTATTTTTCAGCTTCATTGAAAATGTCAGTGCAGGGTTTACTTAGTTAACATTTCCCTCTCTACACCAGCTACCTTTAAAAAGTGCTTGTTGGCAGAGTGCTTGAAAAAGCCAGATTAAGAAAAACTATATTTTACTGTTGAGATGGTCAGGTAGCTGTTATGTGCACATGCACATTTTTCCAAATCCTTGACTTTCATGCAATATTTCCTCATTCCTAGCTCCATACATTTTTGTCACAGTCAGGATAGTGCAGCAGTGCAGGGGGATGCCCAGAGAGAAAAGAGCTTTTAAGACAAATGTCAGTTCGCGGTGAGTGAGATGCAGTGAAACTGCCTTGTGGCATCTATGGCTCCTCACAACCCTACTTTCTGTCATTTGTTGACTGTGATTAGCCCATTTATTGAGTGTATGTACAAGCTTTCACATGTATCCTGTACAATTTTGTCATGAACGACCGATAACAAAAGTTACGTTCTAGAGGAACAAGAGCAGATTGAACATCCAGCATTGAGAAAATGGGTAATACACCCCACCAGAGGCCAGCAATGCAAGAGGAAATCATTTAGATGTAAGATACCTCAGCCTTTTAATATCCAGTAGTGAAGCAAATTTGAAATCTTAGGTGGCTGAATAGTGCAAACTGTACGAACTGAAGGAAGATAACTTGGTATATCTACCCAAAAAAAACCGACAAGCTTATTTTGTGCAACTGCTGTGCTCTATGCAAGGTCAATATTCTCAGTTCTGTGAAAGTGCTGAGAAATGATTTGTTAAATCTACTGACTTATGGACAGACATTGTTAACTGTACATTAGGAAGAGGCTCAAAAGTGAGTTATAGAAGTCCCATGAAGATAAAACCTGTAGTGTAATACATAGGAAGAAAGATGAATTTCACTGTTGTCATTATGTCAATCTCTGGAAATGTTAATCTCTGAGTAAAAGTAAATTGTTTAAATGGCAAACGTTTAGAAGAGAAAATATGAGAACTCAACAAATAAGACGTTATTAATCTCCTTGGTATAGTGGCAAGCTTTATAAATGGATCTAATAAGGTCTGAATATTTATTTTCTATTATTTAATGAATCAGATCCAAAGAAGAATGTACAGAGAATATACACAAAGCACGTGCAGTTAAGAGTTTATGGAAATGTACATCACATATCAACCAGTGAAACATTAATGGTTTCACTAAGGCTGTGACCATTAAATGTGTTATGTAATTGTTATTGTTATGAAGTGCAGCGATGTACCAAGAGTTCTGCCCCATTATACTGGTTTTCTGCAAAGAGGGGTAGTAGACTGTGGAACTCATTAGATTTAAACATATCTAAATAATTAAATATTGTTCTGTTCTGCTTTACTTTCCTTAAAAAGATACCTTCTGAAATTATCACTGAATTTACTGGACAGCTTCTGCTGGGAGTTGCACTCTTTGAGAAAATGAACACCAGGCAAGGATGTGGTAATATGGATGTGGTCAGAGTGACATTGACTAATTAATGTTACTGTATAAAGACAATGTAATACCACTGTCATTATAAATGTGTCAACTGATGCAGAGATGTTAACTGCAAGAAGTAATACATTGAGTCAGTAGTAGTACCAGAGATTGAAAAATTCATAAGGTCAAACTATTATCTAGCAAATACTCTGATAGAAGATTTCAAAACATACTTGAAATCATGATAAACATCCACTTTTCATGGCAGGCTCACAGTAGCTTGTCTATCCTGCTACTATTGATCTGGTCAGCAACATGATCACAACAAAACATGCAAACAGAAAATCCTATTTAGTGGGATACCTTGGCACCAAGGCAATCCTATTGCTCCCTCTTCTCTGCTAAAAGGTACGTATCATTTGTCTCTTGTGCCTTAAACAAAATCAAAACTGAAGTCAAACAGGAAAATAGAGGGTAGTGGCTTCTTATCACCATCCCACTTTCCTCAGTGTTTAAATACAAAGTCAATTATGTTTTATCCACATTGAGTACTCTTTGATATTTAAATTCCATGAATGAACCAGAGTCCTTTGTTCTACTATTGCAAACCTTAATGAAATAAGATGGTTTAGCTGGGTTTATTCAAAAGTGAATTTTGTGAACTTACCAAATGTGCTTCCTGATTATCATCATAAAAAACTCATCGTATTATTTTTGCTCTCTGACTGAAGATATCACATGGCTAGCCAGTATTTCAGGATATGATCACTGGGGCACAGATTCTCAGGTGATATACAAAGGCATAATAGTTGATTTGAATATGTTTTGAGTGACTGAGAGTCCTGCCATAGTATAAAATTGTATTTTGCACATTTTCCTTTATTGGTTGCATACCTGAGTCATACTTCCAAGGGAAGGAAACAATAGCATGTTACTTAGTTAATTAAGCAGCTGGAACAAATTTAAGCAGTGAAACATTCACTTTGGAAATGAGCTGCTCACAAACAGTACAGCAATGAAGAATTTTTTTTTGGCTGAGTCCCTTCAGTAAATCAGAAGGTCTTGATGCAAGTCAGGAACTACTTACTGGGGGAGGTCCTATGACCTCTTTTGAACAGGATGCATGACCAAAAACAGTCCCTTGTGCCCTCCAAGTCTATTCTGCTATAGTCTGTGAATTAATGATAATAGTGAATAATATCTGTAAAAGCATTCATGCAATAAAGTGAAAGCAGTAAGGAGGAACTTCTGCAATGCTTAGCTGTTTACACAAGGGTACTGTACAGCAGTAGGCATGTCAGCCCTCTACGAGTTTTGCTGAAATTAATGGGAGTGGGAAACATTTCCACCTTTTCGAAGAGTGCAGTTAAAGTAAGTGATCTGTTACCATTGTGACACTTCCAGGGGAGGCTATAGTTTCAGCTGTGATAATAGTGATGTAACCTGGAAAGGAAATAAATTTGTAAAACCAATTCACAGCCACAATATTGCAGCTGGAGCTGAGACCAAAGGTATAGCTTGACCTTAACACTGTCAACATTACAGGTAATATAATTACCTGTAGCATTCTGTCGGTTCCAGCATTGAGATGTCTCTCTTTTTTGTTTGTTTCTGGCAGCAGACTGAACTATTGCTACTTCTGGGTTTTTATTTATTTATTTATTTATTCATTCATTCATTCATTCATTTATTTATTTATTTATTTATTTATTTATTATTATATAAAAAAAGAACATTAGAGTATTAGGTATGTTATTTCAGTTTTTATGGATCTCACTCTTACTGAAATGTTGCAAAATAGTCTTGATAGTATCAATAATGATGAATCTGGTCTCAGATCAGGATTGAAATTCTTTTTCTGTTGCTTTTCAGTCTTACTTGAATGGTAGCTGGTTGTCCAGCCCACCCAACCCTTTCTAACAAGAAAACAATCTTGCTGAGTTTGCTGCATTGCTTCAGGAGGGTAAATTTTGTGGGTCAAATTAATTTGTATTGGTTCAGACACATCCATTTGGCAGTACCCAAAGGCAAAAGAATAAACCAAGCCAGCAGGGATGTCTAAAAGCCCATACAGGGGCCTTTAACCACTTATTAATTTATTCTAACTACACATAAACCTGACTTTAAGTCAGGTTCTAAAATCTACAATTTGAAAATAATCTGCTTCTCATCCAAGCTGGCATTTAATCTCATTAGCAAATAGTGAAGGAAGTTAGAAACTGGTAAAACATAAGCTTATAGCTCATACTATTTACTTATTTTGTTTTGTTAAGAAAGCAGTATCAGTTCCCGATTTCCACATCATATCCATATCATGCATATCATTGTTTTCATTATGGGAAACATGTATATCATACTTTCGTTATGCCCCATCCCTGGAGGTGTTCAAGGCCAGGTTCGATGAAGCTTTGAGGAACCTGATTTAGTGGAAGGTGTCCCTGCCCATTGCAGGGGGGTTGTAACTAGATGTTCTTTAAGGTTGCTTCCAACAAAAATAATTCTATGATTCTATTATTCTATGAAAACGTAAATTTTCAGGGACTGCAACGTGCAGTTCAGTTCAGCTCCCTAAAAATGGGAACTGGAGTTTCTATGAAAAAGTGAAAGAAAGTCAGAAAAAAAATATAAATGCTGCTTTGTGTCATGAAGGCCATATCCTGGTGCTGCTGAAACTGGTGGATCCCTTTGCAAGGGCATTACTGGGAGAAGTCTAGGATGCTCCTAGCTTTATGCTCACATTGAATCAAAGCATTTGAGGTTCAAGAGGAAAACATTTGCACAGTACAAAGAGGCCCAGCCTTCCTTCTCTGCTGTGGGAAGGAAGATCACTGGGGAGATAGCAGAGAGGATGAAGTAGTTTGTGGGGAGAGATGTGGATTCAGTGCATACCTCAGCAACCTCTTTCAGCAGGAAGTAAAAGCTATCCAGATAAGGTGTTGATGATCTCACTGACACAGCCCTGGGCTGCAGTTATTGCAGCTCAGGCTACGTGTGGACTTGAAGAGGACTTAAAAAAAAAAAAAAGGAAAAAGAAAAAAAAGTTAAAAAAAATGGGTGGGGGTGGGGGAAGGGAAACACCAAACATGAAAATCAATCCTTCTTGCACCATTCCTGCCATGACTTGAATCCAGAGTTCACTGTTTAACCATAAAATGTTAATAGGATCCAAAGCAGTCGTCTCAACAACTTCAGGAATTCAGCAGCTTCATAGCTTTAACTGTTTAGGAAGGGATCAGTTGTGGTAAAGCCATGTAGGTATCTCACACCAACTGGGTCCACACAGAAAAAAAGTTTAAATGGTTTGTTTTGACAATTGTGCTTTGATTTTTATATATATATTTTTTATATATCCCTTGTAAAGCAGTATTGCACTGACTTCACAAACAATGTTTAAATCTTTCAGTTCCTATTGGAATTATGGGCCTAATGAAGAAGAAAGAAAAAGGAAAGCTGAATTTCATCAGCTTTATAACATGATACAGAAGGAATAAAATCACAAATAGGGCTTTAGAAGGATGAAAAAATATTCCCAGAGCTGGGGTGGAAGCATGTAAGTAAAAAGGTACAAAGTGCCACAATGACTGAAAGACAGATGAATCCCACACAGGCATATTAGACAGTGTTGAGTGATGATAAAAAGATCAAGTTCACGTCCTTTCTACTTCTGTAAGAAAAGAACTTAACATGTTGAGTCTGACCAGAAGCCTCAAAAAGTGCAGTAAGTCATGGGATAGTGTGAGTCATTTGGAGAATGATCTTCAAGTGCTTCTCCCTCATCTCTGCCCTTGATAAAAACAATTAGTCAACATACAGTGAGTTTATGGAGGAGATCCACAACATAGAAGATGCTATGAGGAATTAACAAAATAAAGACAAAATACTTTGTTTTGAAAGGAGATAAACCCATTAGTATCACAGCCCTCATAAACGTCAGCTGTGAAAATAATTTCAACACAGGAAAGAGGATGTGTTTTGGGGGATCACTACTATTATTATTTTCTGGCATTATAATATCTTAAAATAATTATGAGTCTTGACTCTATATTGTGCTGGGCATAGTCAGAAAGTAAGAGGCAGTGGGCTCATCTATACTACTATTTGAGTTCAGAGAAATGAACTCTTTTCGTCCCCAGCTATTGCACTTTGGCTCTCACCATGGAATTGCCTTGGGGTTCATAAAATAAATTCCTATTAGATGAAATGAAATGAAATCAAAAGAAGTGCTTCCCTAATGTACTTTTACAGGTAATGAATGGGTCTATGGGGTCAGATCAGAACTCACCTGAAGTAAAACCCAGCAAGCACTTCTAGCTTGGATGTTGGATCCTCCACAACTGTTTTGCTTTGGAGAGCTTTTCCTTCTAGACCACGTCACTTGCTATTGTAAGACTGAGTGGAATCTCACTGAGGGTGGTGCATGGTTGTTTACAACTAAGTATAGATGCTTAACATATATATTTGACCTAGAAACCTGTAGCAATTAGAAGGAAATAAATACTTTAAAGGCATGATTTATCAGTTTGAAAGATCACAGAATCACAGAATTTTCTAGGTTGGAAGAGACCTCAAGGTCATCGAGTCCAACCTCCAACCTAACGCTAACAGCCCTCCACTAAACCATATCCCTAAGCTCTACATCTAAGCGTCTTTTGAAGACTTCCAGGGATGGTGACTCCACCACTTCCCTGGGCAGCCTGTTCCAATGCCTCACAACCCTTTCTGTAAAGAAGTTCTTCCTAACATCTAACCTAAAACTCCCCTGGCTCAACTTAAGCCCATTCCCCCTCGTCCTGTCACCAGGCACGTGGGAGAACAGGCCAACCCCCACCTCGCTACAGCCTCCTTTAAGGTATCTGTAAAGAGCAATAAGGTCACCCCTGAGCCTCCTCTTCTCCAGGCTGAACAAGCCCAGCTCCCTCAGCCGCTCCTCGTAGGACTTGTTCTCCAGGCCCCTCACCAGCTTCGTCGCCCTTCTCTGCACCCGCTCAAGCACCTCGATGTCCTTCTTGTAGCGAGGGGCCCAAAACTGAACACAGTACTCGAGGTGCGGCCTCACCAGAGCTGAGTACAGGGGGACGATCACCTCCCTAGCCCTGCTGGTCAGATGAATCTTATTCCCAGCGATGTTATTTTTTTCTCCGCAATGAAAACGAAAAGTGTCTAGGTAATTATGTTCTGTGTAGATGTTCACTCAGTGAATGGATTGAAATAGTTAGTAGGGAACAGCTAGTTTAAATTTATGCTATTGGCAAAGAATAGTAAACAGAATCAGAAAGGAATGACCTGACTTTTCTGAGGCTGCCTCTACTGACAAGTAGACTAGACCAGGATTAGACCTCCTATCTTTCAACTGCTAGTCAAATGTGCACTAAGTATACACAGTAATTCAGTAGAATTATTTAGCTTGTTGATATAACATGGTAATTCAACTTTTTGTTATATAAAAAGCTTTTTTGTCAAATTATGGGTCACAGTAACCTTGAAAAAATCTCTTTATTGTCTTTCCATTTAGACGAATGCCTCCATTTTCCCATTATTATAACATTTTGCAAATGTTTGTGTAAATTTCCTCTTTTGCATTCTTTATTTCAATAATTGTTTTATGAACTTACATTATACACTGAATTGCACTGATTGTACTTGATCTATAATATTATTTTTCAGTTTTCAAACAGTATTTAGTGAGGTCTTTAATAAATAAAGGAGATCTAGTGTCTTTCTTTTAAGTGTAAATATCAGACTGAACTAGGAAAATAAAATTAAACCTACAGTTGCTGAAATGTTTTATGCTAAGTTAATTCAAAAAGGACCTATAAATTTAATGATCTGCTTTCTGTTTCTATGTGTCAGAGATGCTGTTAAAAACAATATCAAAACATTCTGTCATCTGTCATATTGAGCATAATTTTTACTAATTTTCCAAATTATCTGGAAACAATAACAGAAACACTTTTAGGTGTAGATAAATGTTTGGTTTTCATTTGTAATAAGTCAGTGAGCGAGGACTTATTTGTATCATATTAGTCATATTTTTATTTTAAACTGAAAGGTCTGCAAAAGGTAGCAAGAATCTTCACACTCGTTTTAATTGATAATCTGAAGAGTTGATTTAGGCATAAATAAAAATAGAACAAAACTGGAATTTTCTTCAATTCCTCCTTGGCCACATAAATTAATTTTATAGAAGTGACTTGCAATTTACAGTGTGGCAGTAGGTGCAGTACTTAAGTAACACTGAAAAGAACAAGTCTTTATGCAGTCAAGAACTGGGTTTAAAACCCAGCACGAGGTGATCTGGATTCCTAAAATCTGATCTGTGTAGTTTAAAGCACAGTTCCAGTTTTGGTAGTTCCATTTCAGCAACATGTACCCCAAAACCTGCATAACCTTTCTTTTGCACCACAGAGGCAGAACAGCATTTTAAGATGTCTAGCTTTTTTTTTTTTTTTTTTTTTTTCTTTTTTTTTTTTCTTTTTTTTTTTCTGGAAGAGAATACCAATGAAGAAATGAGGCATAGTTGGAAGGACGGACTGCAGTTCAGATGCTGAGCTGAAGAAAGTTGGGAAAAAACACAGCACATGGCTACAAGAAGATTGTAATCATATCTGGCTTTTCTCACTTCGCAACTTCAATAGACATTTCATGCCAGGGATGCCAGTGCCTCCAGATGTCCTTTTACTCCTGATCATCTTTGTCTTTCTTACCCTTCCAGAGTTTGCTAGTCTAATTTAGACAGCACAGTGAAATCACAGTCCCAAACACAGACTCTTGCTTTTTCTGGTTATCCCACTGAAAAGAAATTGGAGACCTACTTTTTCTGTGTTCTCAAGCCACCTGATGAACTTTGCAAGATCTGTTTTAATTTTAGAGCTTGTTACTTGACCCTGAGTCTTAAAAAGCTTTTTTAATGGTTTGAAATTTGAAGTCCTTGAGAAAAGGACCTGTGTTCACTGATACATCTCTAAACAAATGTCTCTTCAGAGATCCAGTTTTTCTTCTAAACTGGAACTAATGTTTGCATGTCAGCTGAAGAAACAAGTCCAACATGACATGTTCGCCACTACAGCAGTAACCTTATGGGCAGCATAGTTCATGTGGACTTTGCAAAGGTGTATTCCACTGCAAAGAGGATACAAATTCTTCATGCTAGGACCACAAAACTTAAATCTTTATCAATACAGCTCCTTACAGTAGACAGCCTGCAGAAAAACAATTGATGTAAACCAATACTTATGGCCGATTCCAAGTCTATTCAAAACATTTATTGTGAAAAAGCCATCAAGAGTATTTGTTCTGAAAAATCCATCTCCAAAGAGGTGTAGAAGGAAAATATGCTCAAAGTGCAACATATGTAGAAATATGAAGTGTCAAATGCAATCCAGACAGTGAAAGCAGAACTATAAATGGATTGACAAAAGGGAGATGTGAGCAGCATGGAGAAGCCATACAAAGAAAGTGAAAAAAAAAAAAAAAAGGCAAAAGATCTTTCTTCCCCTTTACCAGAGCGAGGTGGTGTCCCCCCAGCCAGAAATCTTCTGTCTGTATCCTCTGTTTATTCAGTATTATGTGGAAATATAAAATAAAATAAAATAAAATAAAATAAAATAAAATAAATAAAATAAAATAAAATAAAATAAAATAAAATAAAATAAAATAAAATAAAAAGGTTTTATTTGCTCTCCAGTTGTGACTGCTTCATTCTACAGCTTCCTACCTGTGTCAGACTTGTGTAGGAGTGCTCTCAGTCTCAGACAGGAGTCTTTTCTTCTTGACTTTTTTTCACCACTGCAGATGCATATTAGTATAAAAAGCAATCTTTTCACCTGTGCCATAACAGAGTCAATTCTGCAAGCTTTTTAAGTACTTCAGTCTGTTAGAACATTAACTTCAAAGAGAGTCCTTTGACTCGGATTTAGAGATGCACTTCAGAAGATTACTAAATTTGTTCAAAACACTCGTTCTGAATGAACAGAAATGATTTGGACTGGAAGAAGTGGGCCTTAGCCTGAAGTGCTGACATTTTACTTTAACACACAGCCTACCTTCAGGGCTGTGGTTTGATGTTTAACTGTCACCTACCGCGTGCTTTACTACATGCATTTCTGAAGGTCTTGAGGACTTGTACACTGTTTTCTTTCAAAGGTATCTTTGAATTCTAGGGCTACGTGCAGTGTCCCACAAGAGCATCAGAGACAGAGAAAGGAGAAAAGCATTTTATAACTTTAATACTAACAACTAACCTTTGCTCTAGACTATAAATAAATTTACTTTGCGTTGTGTGGCCCTCATCCTCATGAGATGTCCAAGAATGTCACAGATGTCAATATGTAGTGAGTAATATTAAACTGAATATTTAGGGGATTATTTTACTGTTGTTGTCTATAGAAGCTATATTTTTTGAAGATTTAATTGCTTTATCAAATACTTATATTCAGTATATTCAGTAGAAGAATAAACTATGTAAACTTCTGAACTGCTTGGCAAAATGCTCTGGACACAAAATACATTTGCTGTAGGCATCAAAAAAAAATATTTATTTCAATACTGTAGTTAAATATAGCAAAATATAATGTCTGTGAGCCAAATTTCCTTAAATAAGTAATAGTGTTTCCTCACAAATTTTTAGAAATTTGTTTAATAACTTGATGGAACGTAAGGCATCTTTCTTTCATTAGAGTTTCTTTTCTATTGAATTAAGTTTACTTAATTTCTTCTAAGCAAGATGCCCTGCAATTGAATTTGGATTGAAACAGAAATTTAGATTTTGGCTAATAGAGAGCACTTTCCCAGTTAATTTAACATTTTTATGGGACATATTGTCAAATATGGTAAAAAAAATAAAAAAAAATCCAAATGACCTCAAAATTTTTATGTATATATACATATATATATAATATTCCCCAGTACTTCTCCTCTCCTCTCCTCTCCTCTCCTCTCCTCTCCTCTCCTCTCCTCTCCTCTCCTCTCCTCTCCTCTCCTCTCCTCTCCTCTCCTCTCCTCTCCTCTCCTCTCCTCTCCTCTCCTCTCCTCTCCTCTCCTCTCCTCTCCTCTCCTCTCCTCTCCTCTCCTCTCCTCTCCTCTCCTCTCCTCTCCTCTCCTCTCCTCTCCTCTCCTCTCCTCTCCTCTCCTCTCCTCTCCTCTCCTCTCCTCTCCTCTCCTCTCCTCTCCTCTCCCACTCCATATAATTCCCACTGAGAACTACTGAATTGAATTCCCACTGAGCCTTCTCAGTGAGAATACAGTTTGAGAACATCTCACTGAGAGGATCTGCCTTTTGTTTTGATGACCCTGGGCACAGCCCAGCCACCCTCTCAGAGGCCTTCTACTGGTAGGGAAGCATTCCCTATTTGAGGGGCCTCTGTTTCTCAGTCTGAATAAAAAATCTGGCACAGCTGTAAACTTTTGTCAACACAGATCTTTGTGCTGTTTCCAGGAACCTAAAATACCCAGGACTGGCACTAGCGTATCTCATGTGTTGTGTCAGCCAGTTTTGACTGTCAAGGGATTGCAAAACAGACACAAAAATTAAACCTGAAACTGCTTCAGTAGGCAACTTGGATAGAAATTCCTCTGTTGTTCCCTTTTTCATTTCTTAGCTTTGAACAGTTGTTCCAGTTAATGGCAAGCTCCCTCCAGCCCCAGCTTCCCCACCAGATATCTAAAATCATGATTTTTTTTTTTTTTTTTTTTCCCCCTTAAAACAAAATAGCCTTTATGCTTGTAAAGCTCTGTGTTCAGTGTGCTAAACACAAGAACACAAGACTGAATACTATAGTTTCTTCTTGTATTTGACAACATGAATTTTCATCTTTTATCAGTTTATTTCTGAAACTTATTTCTTATATGGCATTTCCCTAGCTTTTCCCTATCTTTTTATGCTTCTTGAACTTTTTTTTTTTTTTTCTTTCCTGATGAGAATAAAGGGAGGGTGATGGTTTCTGAAACAACTTTTCAGAATTCACTCTCCCCTATCATTCCTATCTCCCCTATCACAATCCCCTATCCCACTATCCCCTTTCCTATGTAGCAAAAAAATTGTCACCCAGTACTTGCATCTAGTCTTGTCCCTTGGTAAACCCTTGCATTGAACCACAGACAGGGGAGGGAAGGGAAGGGAAGGGAAGGGAAGGGAAAATGAAATATTCTAGAACAACAGTTGACTACAAACAAAACAATTTATTGTGTTTAGTTTTCAGGTAACCATGTATTATTTCTAACAGAGGGAGATGTCTGAATATATCAAAAGATGAAGATGCAGGTTTAATAGAAAATTTTTAGATTCTTGTGAATTAAAATATGCCTTCCGATATCCTTGCATTCTCTTTGATTAAAAGTGAAAGTCTGAATTAAAAAAATAAATACATATTTGCTGAGAAAATGGCTGCTACTGAAGCTTGCAAATGAAAATAGTTTAAAAACATTAGATTCTCTGGTGTTCAAACTGGACTTAAATAAGATTTTAACAGCAGTTCATCCACTAATTATCCTATTTCTGAGAGAATATCAACCTTCAACAGTCAGCCTTCCTCTGTGAATGATGATCATGCAACTTATTCAGAAGTCATCTGAGTTAAATTAATATCTTGTAAGCAGAGAGCTTGAGTCTCTTGGGGTCTCATCAGAATGATGGCACTTCTGATTTATAACCATGTAACAGTGTTATTTATAGAAGTAAGCACCTCACACCAAAATAAAAATATTATTCCTTACTTCCTCTGCCTGTCAGCTGTTCTCCTCTGGAATATGTGTATGGCTTCTCTCCTTCCTGGAGCCTTAAAATGTTTTATTTTCTCTGTACATAAATTCAGAATTATTAAATGTAATGAATCACCAAAGAGGATAGCAATTAGCATGTGATAGATAAAAATGGTGTTGAATTCTCCATAAATATGAAAGAGAGCTGATTTTTTTTTTTTTTATTTGTCTTTAAATACAAGTTTATGATGGTAGCAAAGGAATGTCTGCTTTTTAAAGGCTGACTAATGCAAAAATCTCCTTTTATAGACAGCAGTTATATTAGGTCAAAAAGTCATGGTCAAGAACAGAAGAAATTCCTAGAGCAGCCATCTGCTTGGGTTCTGTGCTGGCCTCAAATTTTGTTGAGCTTTTATTCTCCTTACCTCCACCTTTTCACCTTTATATCCAAAAAGCTTGCTGCCTGGTACATCTTTCTTTCTATCCATACAGACAGCTGTTCATGGCGCTTCTGAATGTTTCAGGGCATGATTTTAAATATCTGGAAGTCTGGTGTCTTGTAGCTGTTAGGTTTAGAAGAAGAAAGTCCTGTGGCAAGGCTATCAAACTTATTTTTGTAATCGAATGCACATTCTGTTTCTTCCTCTGCTAGCTATCTAGTGGGAAACTGAGACAAGAGGAGACTCATTCAACAAGTGTTAAAGCTTATATTTAATCAGAAGATGCTGAACATTTACAGAAGAGGTAATAAACAGAAAAGACGCTGGATTTGGAGAAAAGCAGCTGTTAAAAAACACTTCTTCAGAGATCTGAAATGCTGGGACTAAGTTTGAGAGAAACTGTCGGGAGAAGAGCTCTGAAGAGCCTTTCGTCAAAGGGCAGGAATGTAAGCTTTTGGCCCCTAATATTGAAAGACTTGGTGTCATTAGAAAGTTACGATCTCAAACATATTGGATAAATAATCTCTCCAATTTGAGCAGACGTTTCCTAGATTCATGAAACCAGAAGCAAGGCCAGTCCTCAATTAGAATTTGAAGAAATTGATTTTAATGTAAATGTTTGCTGTGTTTGTATCACCTTCAGGAATGGCACAAGTCTAATGGGAATGCAAGATATCAGCCTTTCTCAGACTTTAAAGGAACTCCTTTGAGGTTTAAAGTTTTTACCTTCATTCCCTAAATATTTCTTTCATTTCCATTTTGTTTTATTGGCTTGTAATTCCCACTGTAAACACATTTGCATTTGCCATAATTCTGCAAAAGAAAACAATCCAGAGAGCTATTCATCTGGTGGTGGCATGATTTGCCATAGCTCAACTGGAAACCAGCAGTTGAAAATCTATTCTGTAAAAGTCTTTTTCTTCCTGGAAAGGAATGGAAAACAGTGCAAATCTCTCACATACCTCTTGACCATCGGGGTTCGGAAAGGTTTCGTACTGGTGTATTCCAGGTATATCTAAACTTCAAGTGCTATTCTGAACTAAGTTAAGCATTTGATATCTTTCAGCCAGTCATGATTCTCTCTAATGTCCTCAGATTTCAAATGGAAATTAGATGCTTTTATCCAAGCCATTGGTAACATTTTTTGTCACCATGATGATAAACCTGGCTAAATGGTGACTCATATGAGTGAAGATGACATATATTTTTTCCATAATGGTAATATAATGTTTGTCTTTGAGTACAGTGAAGCAGCCACTAAACTGCACCAAAATATCCTAGTTACATTGTCAAAAAAAAAAAAGATAAAAAAAAAAATCCAGACATTCAAGTACAGGGTGAATAAAAGAGCAGTATAAATAAAGGAAGAAATAAGAAGCAATTGCCAGGCCCTCAATCCTAATGTGTGCTGTCTCCACAAAGTCCCATATGTGGCCTCAGAAATTATTTCTTCTATTTTAGTTTGTTTTTAAAATGCAAGCCATATAGAGAGGAGTTTTTCAGCACTCAAATTAATGTATAGAATACTGCAGTGGTAAAAGAAACTATTCTAGCAATGCATATGTAAATTTATTTCTGCCTTTGAACTCTGTTTATACATCACTGTGGAACTCAGCTGCTAGTATTTAGTAGCAATACAGCCTTGCTTACAGCATTTTAGTGCCAAGGGGAAAAAAGGGGATTTCCTTTTCTTAGCAAGGGATTTCAGTGAGAGAGGAAGAAAAAAGGACTGCTCTTGTTGAACTTTCCCCACACATAACTTTTTTCATTGGCTGTGAAATGTCCACATCTGCAGCTAGAAACACAAGTGATAGATTTCTGTGATCCAAGGTGATACTATTATAAGGGAAATATCAGTAATTCCGTGATTCAACATGCACTTTCCTTGTAAAGGAAAGCCAACATAAAAAATACTTCTCCATCTGAGATCAATAAAAATGTCCTAATTTTCAAAGAAATATTCTCATGGACCTGTCAAGAAGAGTACTACAAAACTGCATGCTGAAATGTCATTGCCTTTTGGAGAACAACAAATTTTTCTAACACCCAGATCAATGTAGTGTAGAGTCTTAATCAATTCAGACTGAATTTTTTGAAGTTCTTACACAAAAGCCAGCTGGTGGAAGTGTGTTGTAAAAAGAGCTATCTGAATTATTCATTGAGAATAATCTGTGTTACGAATTTGCCCTCCCACTGCTCCACCTCCTTTGCAGAATTTGTCTGCAATGCAGTCCTCATCTCTGTGAGTGTTTGGAAAATGGTTTATATTGATGCATTTTTATATGGCTCCAAGAGTTGCTGGATCTCTTAAAAACTATTATTTAAGTTAATTATATTTTATGACTTGCAGTGTGTGAATACAACACTGTCTAGTAAATCATTTTATGGTATTGCAGGACACTGATAGGATGACTGAAACTTTTTTTAACCTAGGAAGTTAAGAATAACAGAGATACACTATTTGGTTGTCTTTGTGAAATGAACTGATGTATGATTGCATTTTCTGGTCTGCACTTGTCTCTTGCAGACAATAAACTGAGGTGGCTAAGTACATACACATACATACCCTAAGCTCTTTCCATAAGTGAGGGTGAACCACAGAGGCTGGGACAGGTCTTCTGCGAAATTATTGTCCTTCAGAAGTGCTTGTCCCTTACAGACTGGGTGTGTAAAGGGACTATGAACATCATGTTGAAGAGTTAAGTCAGGTTCTAGATGAGATTCTCTGTTTTGAAATAATTCATAAGTAATATGAATATGAATTGACAGGAGACAATTCAATCCAGTTTACATTGGAAGACTCCTCTCTGAGTTTACCTTTGTGGTCAGTGAAGAAAAATAAGTCCTTCTAGGATGCAAACAATTTCATCCTGAGTAGACTTATACCACACCTTATGGTATAAGATGACTTATACCATAAAAGTCTTATTTCTCATAGGTTCTTGTGATAGGAGCTTAAATAACCAGCTCATATCTGTGTCTCTATACCAAGAGTATGTACATTCAATTAAATTAATCTCACTCACTCAGGTTAGGACTGGTAGATACTAGTGGCACTAACCTTTTTACTGCTGTTGGAAAAAACATTATCTGTTCTGCTGATAACAGGATGAAATGAGTTTTCAGTGTCATTGGTGCTTATGAAGTGTGCTGAAGTATTCAGTTTCTCCTAATTCCTTTCCAGTGTTATCACCGAAAAAAAAAAAAAAAAAAAAAAAAAAAAAAAAAAAAAAAAAAAAAAAAAGAAGGAATATGACATCATATACTTACCTTGCAGGTGGATTACATCAAGAACCCACTTATATCTTTCTTATTAAGACTAAGCCTACAAAAAAGTTGTCTTTGGTTGTCTAAGAAAACACAGGCTAAGCAGATACTTCATAGCGTATTTGGTATAAACTTCATGTTGATAAATTTACTTGAGAAATCCAGGAAACTTTTTGAAATGACTTTCCAAGAGATTATCAGTGATAAAAAAGACTGAGTTTGATAGGTTTATGAGTCAGATTGCATATATTGGGCCTATTTTAACAGGAGAGGGAGATTTTGATGGCTATTCTAATCCTGTGTTGCTGCTAGCTAAAACTATTGTTAACTCTAAGAATTATTGAATGTCAGAAGTTTGAGTGGATTAAACTTCTTCTATAACCATTTGCCAGTTGATATACACCTTCACCAGTAAGCTAGCTAAATAAAACTATCTAACTGCCTGTCATGCAAAGGAGACACTGTCCTATGAACACATATCTAAATCCCTTACATGTAGTGAAGCATGCAATTTAATATAAGTGTTCATTCCAGTTTATCAGAAATTCACATCTTTCTTTGCCGTATCACCATCTACTAATGCATTATTTTTCATTAGGTGTGTATTCAAAGAAGCATGAAAATGCTTACCAGTCTAAAATGCATCTTAGAAGCTATATGTGTATTGTAAAAGATTATTTCACATTTACAGAGACGCCTGATAAAAACTATTGATTATATGAAGAATAAACAAAATACAAACATTTTAAATGTCATTAGTTAGGAGGAAAAACAAAAAAAAGGCTTAGTTAATACATACTGTTTCCAGGGAAAATATTCTTCATTGTTTACAGTTGGTACCAAATTAGTCTTTCCATTCCCCTATCTAGTATATGTGCTAGTGGCAGACAAAAAAAGTAGAAAAGATTAATGCTTTGTTATTTTTATATTCCTTCTTTTATCCTGCAGTGGTCATGAATATGACCTTCCATCTTCTTTTACCAAGTGCAACTCGAAGACTAGAAGTCACTAGCCTGAGATAATTAAAACCTGGAATCACTCTTGCACAAATGATCAGGTAAGAAGCTGGGGTGGTGAGCACAGATTTTTCCAGCTTGTGTTACATTGATCCTCTGTCATCAGGCTTAATTAATAGGGTTAAACAGTTCTTCAGGAAAGAATAGTGTTGGTATTTTCCATGTGAAGCAGTCACGATGAGGATTGTGTCCTCTGATACACATGATATTTTACTCACAGTGAAGAATATGTGCTACCCTTGGCTATGCCCTTTGTTTAAACTTGTCCCTTGACTTCCTTGAAATAAATAGAGCATATGAAAACACACTGGGGGTATCTTGCTAAACTCTGTGGCCAGTACAGACCTGCCAAAACTTAACCTCAAACTGGGGGGTTTCTGGCTATTGGGACAATATTGTTACTAGGGTTGAGAGGGTGTAAAAAGCACGAAATGTTCCTGCCCACAAATATGCTGGAAAAGATACAAAATAAGTAAGTTTCCTAATATCCTGATCTCCTTCTCACTGACTTTTACTAATGCTTAACAGCTTCATTGTCCCCTCAGTGTTTACTGACATCAAAGATAAATTAGTGTGTTATGAGTAAAATGCACAAGAATTAAAAACAGTTGAATTTCATCTCTACTTGATGTTAGTACAGAGTTGAATGACATTCAACTTATAGTTTGACCAGCTATTCTTCAAAAGTTTGAACTGTGCTTTTGACGGGAGTTTCCTAAAAAGCACTATCTAGTCCATTTATCCCTTGTTAGCTTTTAGATAGAGAAATAAAGAAAAGAAAATTTTAATTAGAAATTGAGTTGTTTTCAGAATTAAAGCATTTGTTTTCAGAAGGAAAGCATTCAGGTATCATTATTGGAGGTTGGATTGAGATTTGGGGAACACTTTGACCAAAGAATGCAGCAGAAATGTGCCCTCAGCTTGCATAGGGGCTTGCTGCAGAACAGGGACTGAGGTGGAGGTTTTGCTTTCTTTTTAGTCATCTGAGATTGTACTCCACCTCATCTGAAAGAGGAGGAGTGAGAGAGCGGTTGTGGAGTTTAGCTGCCCAGCACGGTAAAACCACCACAGTGATCTGCTTTAATTAATGACAGTATTTTTAATAGCGTCATACAAAACCCTTCCCAGTTGAAAAGACAATCATGGAGAATTTTGCTGCTGCAACAGTCTGAGGTATCCCTGTAACAGCCTGGTGTCTTTAGCCCTTCTTGTCAATGCTTCCTTGTCTCTACCAGTGAAATCAGAAGACTTATGTATTAATCTGTGCTGAAGTCTGAGCTGATAGGTATAAGGGAATGACTTTCACATATCTGCTTTATAAAGTAGAGTCCTTTCATTTTCTGAGTACGTATTTTCAGTAGCTGATCTGACAGCGTTAACCACAGTTATTTTCATTTTCGCTTTAGAGACATGGAAATGTGTGCATAAATACTGCTCCAGTGCACTGAATACACATTTATAAAGTATCACAGAGAGCAGATGATTCAACAGTCTTGGAAAAGGGAAAAAGTTGCAGATGAAGTTATGAGAGAAACTTCTGTAGAACAAGGAAACTGGCAGAAATAAAAACAGTAACACTGTCTTCTTTATCAAGGAACATTGCTTCTGTATTCTCTCAATCTCAGACAGTAAAGCTGAGTGAAGCAACCAACCATAGTGCATTGTTATATATTCTTCCTTGTTTTATTGTGATGGAAAGGTAAGCATGAGATCAGAACACTCCAAATACTGAGTATGCGCTGTGTTGTATAGCATGCAACCTCTACAGCTTTGGGTTCTGGAAAGCTCTCTGAAGTACTGAGGTGTACTTAGGGTCCTCTATTCTGAAAGCTGTTATTCAGCTGAGGCTCTCTGCAGAGAACTTCAGGTCACATAACGTTTTATACCTTCTCCACTGAACATGTATAATCTACATGTTTTGTACAGTATGGCCAAGAAAAAGTGTCCTAAAATCATAAAAAATAAAAATAAAATCCACAAGATTGAAGTAATTTATGAGATTCAATTTGGAAACACTCATGCATTTGTTTTTGAGGCATTATTTCAACTTGAAAGAGGTTCTCAAGCTAAGCTTTGAGACTTCGAGAACTTTTTTTTTTTTTTTTTTTTTTTTTTTCCAGAAGACATTTAAAGAAGACATTTTCAAGAAAATGCTACATGTAAAGGGATGTGTGACAAAGTTTGAACTGGCAACAATGTGGTGAGAACAAGATATTGCTGAAGATATGTGACCTCAATAGAAGGCTTATTAGATCTTCAAATAAACAGTCTATCTGCATTCTGCTTCCAAATGTCTCCAGATGCAAAAGAGCCAATTTCTTTTTTTTTTTTTTTTTTTTTTTTTCCAGGATATATTATGTAGTGTCTGCTATGTAAGTATTAACCTTTGTTAATTCCTTTCATTACATTTCTGTGGTGGCTGCTTTCTTCCTAATGTTTTCTTTCTTGCTGAATTTAAAAAATATGTTTGATTTTACACTTCTGCTCCACCCCCAACCTCTTGCATAAGCTAATTCTCTCTTTCTTCTGTTGCTCTTTTTGCTGAATATTTCATAGCTTTGTATTTCTAATTCTTTCATACTTTTAAAAATAACATAAAAATAAAGTAAATTAAGTCCTGCATGGAGAATAGGAAAAAATAAGAAATTCTCACTGATATAGGTAAATACTATCTGATATTCCTGTTCCCAACAGGATGTGCTTTATTGAATTTGGGATGGAAAAAACAAACAAACAAAAAACCAAGAACTCATCACTGTAAGCTAATCTGAAAAGATGAAATAGGAAATAAAAGGAAGATATGTGAGATACACAGATAAAAGGCAAGACTATCAACAGTCTTATTTGCATTCTTCTTTGTTGTGAATTTGAAGAGCTTAAAAATTGCTCTCTAGGCGTATATATTAAGCCTGCATTATTCAGGGATTTCATTGCATTGGTTTATATTATAAACGTTCTTTGTAAAAAGATTTAAGAAAACAATATAATATTAGACTTTAATTTGAACAGAACACATGAGGAATCATTAGGAAATGAGGTGAAGATAACAGAAAGGAGAAAAGAATTACTTGGCAGTGGACTGGGCCAATAAAAGATGCAATTTCATTGATTGGCCTACAGGGTACTATGAAAGAAAAAACAAATTTAGCTAAAACTCTCCCTGTGTACCCATATATACCATTTCATCTCTTAGTGATATTGAACTGTATCATATAATCTGCCTTACATCTTCTCTTTAATTTTAGTGATAATATGAACCACATGGTAACTCATAATAATGATAATGGCTGATAGAGCTCAGAAAGATCACTCAGAAACTAATTGTAGCCTTGAGATGAGATACCTGAAGGTAGGATTTGAAGAAGTGTTAAAAGCCCAAAACAAACCTTACACTTTGTCCTTTAAATTGTTCTCTCATGTATTTCAAACCCTCATTTTTTATTATTATTTTTGTTTTTAATACAGCAGAAAATATCCCATCATTTGTTGAAGACATTAAACACTGTAATACTGTGTTTAGTCCTTAATTTTTACTCAACATGAATCCTAAGGCAACTGTGCTGCCTATGGCAACATGCAGTGGTGCATAGTTTAAGCATTAGCGTGAGACCAAGATTCACAGCTATGAGTCCTACTGTAGATTAAGGCACTTTATCAAACCACTAGTATCTGTTATGGTAGTGTTGCCCTTTTGTTCAGCAGCCTCATGGAGGAGTTTCCTCAGACAGTGGTAGCAGGGGCAGCTGCAATATTTCTAGACTTGGACACCGCAGGTTTCTTTTCAGCATTACCTGTGCAACTTTTGTTGGGTTAAATACAAAAGAAACTGGAGCTGTGCTCCTCCTCCCCCCCCCTCCCCCCCCCCCCCCCCCCCCCTTTAGCTGGGAAAACAACCAAACTAAAATCAACCGACCAGAAAAAAACAAAAACAAACAAACTGACTAACTAAAAACACACCAAAAACTGAAGTAACTAGAACAGGTATTGAAGCTAACATAAAGGAAGACCATTTTGGCAATCAGCATGTGTGTGTTAGGAGAGAGATGGTGGGATTGCCTTCATTTTGTTTCCCTCCCTACACTTCAACAGTCTAAAGAAACCGAATTAAGCTCTCATTACATGGTCCAGTGTAGCAGACAATGTGAGAGAGTGGGAATTGGACTCAGTGTAACAGTCAGGAAACAGTCAGGAACAGTAAGGAAAGAGCCTTCTTTTTCAGAACACGTCACCAACATACAAGACCAAGTGAACCCAGCGGCTGGGCACTCCAGCAGGCCAAAGGCTTCCGAGCTTAGACTCTGTGCTGCCTACTCACCCATTGTTGGACCCTTCCCAAAACGGGTGGGAGCAAGCAGCGCAGCCCATACTGGGTTGTGGGAGGTGGCAGAGACCAACAGTGTTGGTTTCTGGCTCTGCACTAGCCAGGACAAATTGAGATTTTTCCTATGGCAGTATCTTCTGGCATTTTGCTAGGCCTCATCCTCCTCACCAGAGTGATCCTAGTGAAAAATCACAGGTTTGGCAACCCAGTGGTTAGTGCCCTTTTCCTCAGGCACTTCCTGGCAAGGTTCAAAACATAATTTTTCATTTAACAAATGAATGAGTAAGAAATAGTGTGGATAAGCTTGCCCTGCTTGTGCCACTTGAGGCCAGCTCTTAAGGAAATGAGGGACCCCTTTCATTAACTGGCTCTTGGCACACTGAAAATTACACACAGCTTAATTTTAAAGAGAGGTTGAGGAGAGCATGTCTGTCCCAAATGCAATCACATTTGTGACACCCTACTCAAATACCCATTAATACATTAGTGGTTCAGTGGCCCAACTTTAAAAGTACCATACATACTGGGGGCCACCCAGCTTTAAAGCAACTCTGCAGGAAAGGACCTAGGAGTCCTGATGTACACCAAGTTGAACATGAGCCATCAATGTGCCCTTGCTGACAAGAAGGTTAATGGCATTCTTTTCTGCCTGAGGTAAAGTATTGCCAATGGGTAAAGAGAGGTGATCCTTCTCCTCTAGTCAGCACTGGTGAGGTCACACCTGGAGCACTGTGTCCAGTCCTGGGCCCCCCAGTACAAGAGAGACATGCACATACTGGAAAGAGTCCAAAGAGAACAAAAGCTGCCATGGTCCTGTGCAACCTAATGTAGGTATTCCTGCTTGAGCAGGGGAGTTGGACCAGGTACCTCCCACAGGTCCTTTCCAATCTTACCCATTCTATGTGATTCTGTGTATGTGATTCTAGTTCTTGATACTGTGTGCTAATTTGTAGATTTTTTTTTTTAATTGTGTAATTTTTCTCTGACCTGAATACTTAAAAAGAATAAAACAAAATAAAATCCTTCTGAAAGTAGCAAGAACTCTTGGTTAAACACCATGTTATGTTGTAACACATCATTTTTGACAATCACTCTATATAATAGAATCCCAGGGATTAAGCAAGAATGAGAGAAAGATGGTGTGAGATTTTAAATGCATTTGTTTAATACAATAATTAAAAGCAAATGATAATACTCTCAAGGCAAACAAACAAACAAACAAACAAAAAAAAAAAACACACACAAAAAAAACAACTTGTGAATATTTCACATAAGCCAAAGATATTAATAGTGCCTTCTAATTCAGTTAAAGACTTATCTCATTTAAATCCATATTTTTGTCCATTCTTTACTGAGGTAGTAAAATCTAATTATTAACAAGGGTGATGGAGTGCTCTGGCAACCAGCTGCTCCAGCTTCATGTCAAGTATAAGAGGAACAGTTTAGAAAGGCTCTGAGGAATACACAGAGAAACTCTTACTAGCATGAACACCTGACAGTATTCAAAGTGCTTCTCAAAAAGACAGATGGTTAAAGGAAAACTCCGCCATAGTCAAGTAACAACAAAGAGCAGGACTAACAAGAAAATGTCTGAAGTCATACATATGGGTGGAGAAAATGAACTGCATTCAAATGGAAATATTGGGAGCAAGCAGTTTTCTAACAAACAGGCTAGTTCTAGCTAATACAACTGAAGTCAGCTGAGCTCTCCTGAGGACAGAGGGGAATGAGTCCCCTCAGTGAGGTGAGGAAAAGCTAAAAAGTTCAAATGGAGGTTAAAGCAACTTTTTGACATGACAGCCCAGGTTGCAGCCTGCATTTGAGAACTGCATAGCTCAGCATGGGAAAGCGAGATGCAAAGGCTGCGTTACCCTGCTTTGATCTCCAGCTGACCAAGTGACCCCATCTTGTCCTCCAGCATTTGGAGCTCTCTGGGATTGGATCCTGTAGGCTTTTATATTGACCAGGGAGTAAACTGAAAGCAGGCAGCAACGTTTTCTAAGAGCTACATGCACACTTCCTGACTCCCCACCTGGAGTTGCCTCCCTCTCTGCTATAGTGGTGATCACCCCCTTGTCTCTAAGGACATGACAATGGCAACAAGGAAAACAAGAACATATTAGACACCTGATGACAATATCAACACGGCAATCTGAGTGAAGGGGAGAGCAAAAGCTGTATGATGTTCCCCCCTTGGAGAGCTGCAGCAAAAACAAGAAGTTCAAACGAAGGCTACAGCACGTTTGTTTTCTTCAGTGGGGTAACTTGGAGGTAGTATGTAAATGGCAAAATCCTTTTACCCTCAAATGAGGCATTTATTCCAGCCCTACAGGCCCCAGACTGATGGACCTGAAGGAGAAGATACAATTTCCTCTAGCTCATTGATCCACTGAGAGTTTTACCTGCCAAGGAATGAGAAACCCCAGTTATTCTTTCATAGGGATCTGTACAGTTATGGAGTTTTGATATGAAACAGGTTGCAAGTATGCAAGCCTGCCAGACTTTACTACAGAAATACTCTTGATTTCTCTCAACGGATCTTATTTTCCTAAATGAGAGCCCTACAATCACTACAGTATGAGCAGAAAGAATCAAATCCCGCCTGTTACACAGCATAATGATATTGTAGTGGTAAAAAAAAAAAAAACAAAAAAACAAAAAAACAACAAACACAGTGTAAGTAATTATTAATTTTCATCATTACACTAGCTATAATAGTCTATGTTACATTGAATTTGAAGGAAAGTTGATGGAAAAATTAAATTCAAAGCTTAACATCAGAGTAGCATTTATTTTTTCCCTGCAATTTTTTGTGCATGGAGGTTGCTAATTCACACTGCTGTGCATTTCTTTTGATAGCAGAAAGGCTCATTCATGCCACTGTCTTGAATTTAAATTTAGATTGCTTATATGTGTTCATATTTTCAATTTATATTATTACATCCACTCCTGCTCTATTCTTTGTTCATTAGGGACCTCTGAACACCAGCTCGAGGAAGTTCTGTTAAATGAATCGCATGCCCTTTGCAAGAGCTCTTTGAATGACATGTGTAATTATCAACAATTAACAAGATGCTAATTATACCTTCAAATTATAATCCTACTGAGCAAAATAAAAATCCTTTATGGAAGAAAAAATTGTTAAAGGCACAACACTATATTAAACCAAATGACAAAAAGTTTGGCAACTTCTAACAGTATAAATCAAACAAACTGCTGAACACATCACACAGCTTGCCAGAATGGCTCTCTGCCAATTAGCTTTTCACTGCATATTCAATAAGTTGGGGGGGGGGGGGTAGAAAAGTGAGGGAGGAAGAGGATTTAACTGGCGTGTCACTGCTCAATCAATAAATAAAAGTCAGAAAAGCTGTAACCATTTAAACTTTGTAGAGTGTGTTGTCTTTCAGTCACATCAAATTCACTGAAAAGAAAGATTTGTCTAAAAGGTTTAAAGTTACAGTAGCTTTAATATATTCTACATTTGCAAGACAAACAGCAAGTAAAAGCCCCCTTGGCAATGCAATAACTTGGACACAATTTCATAAATGCTCACCATTGTACAACTCTGATTTTTTTCAATAATTTGCACTGACAGTTTTGAATCTTTATCCACACATGAAGATGGAAAACTTTGTAAAATTAGAGCAGCTGGAATTAAAACTCTATGTTCATACACTGTCAGTTTTTACAATTTTTTTTTTTTTTTTTTTTTTTTTTTACTCCTGCTACAATGTAGCCTAAGTAAAAATCATCAAGAACAAGCTTAGCTCTGGTAACAGATTAAAGTATTCACAATTCTAGAATTTTGTTGACATGAAAAATAAGAAAAATGGTCCCAATCTGTTGAAAACCTGAAAAAATCCAATGGTTTTCTCTAGCAGGAAGGAGTGCACTACCAGAGAGTAAAACATAGCTTTGAGATATTATTTATGTTATTTAAAATGCCTGAGTTTTGTACCATTTGTATGGTAAAAGATGTGATGTAACTCAGAAAGAAATACTATACAGAAAATTCTCCCCATAAGGTGCCACTATCAATGGTCTACACTACAAGCAAGTCTGTGTTCCTTGTAATTTGGGGCATTAAATACTAGGTAAAGAATATGCTCTTCTGCTGTTTTTATTATTGTTAGTTCTGCTGAAAATATTCAGTGAGGCATAGTTTTGTTTTTTTTTGTGGGCGGGTTTACACCCCCCTCATTTTTTTTTCTTATTTTCTTTTGTTCCTTTCAGTTGACAAATCCCAAAAAGGTTTATAAACCTTACCAAAAATAGTTTGCAATCACTCGCTGAGTTATATTAGGTGTGCTGGTTGGCCAAAGTAGTGGTTGGGATACATGCCATGTGGCTTCTGGAACTGTTTTCAGGTCATGAAGAGTGATCTGCAAATGCTCTAAGTCAACCCTTCACAAGCATTTGACAGGATGGAATTCACACATGGCTGATTTGCCAACCTCCACAAAAGGCTCATTAATAAGCTAATTTGTTTCCAGTGAGTACCTGAACCAGATGAAGTTCTGAAATTCAGAAATCCTTGGAAGTTGTTAGTTGTATTCTTCATTTTATGAAGAGGAATTTCCGTTGGAGCCCCTCCTTTTTTATTTACTTCAGAAGTTGCTTCCTTTTCTACTATGCAAAAGGATGTATTAAAGCTTTTGTGTCTTAAGAGAAAGTGGAAACTACATAGAAATTACTTTAGAAGACTAATGTCATCAGTATAGCAATGGGAAATCAGATGACAGCATTTGTCATATACCATCTGTACTTAACTTCTCATAACCTATCTTATCTACACATGGAAAGGGAAAACATTGTTTAATTTAGGACTGATACTTCAACCTTTTAATAGCCATTAATTACTTGCTTGTCTAAGAGAACATAGAGAAAAGCAGACTCATAATTAATCTAGATTTAACTTTCCAAGAAAAGACACATCCTGACTTGACAGGGTTGTACGCAGCACAGTGAAAAGTGTCCTATTCCCTGCAATTTTCTACTGGAGCCTGAAGAAGCTGATGATAGACAACTGGCAACTAATCTTTTCTATACCACCCCACACAGTACCTTCTGCTTTTCTGAGACACATTTAATTTTCTGGACTCTTCAGATCAGTATATACACTAACATAATTTTCCAAAACACATTAAACTTTATGCATTTGTTGCTTTCTCTCTCTCTCTCTCTCCCTCTCTCTCTCTCTCTCTCTCTCTCTCTCATTTTAGATGAGAGAGAGATACTCTGATGTGGTATGCCTGGACCAATAAGGAAAGATAAAACAATTTCCAGTCTGAGAAACCTGAGTAATTCCCCACCCCCATTTTATTTTTTTATTCTTTTTCTCCAAACCCCATAATCTACTTGTATTCTGGTAAGAAAATAGGAGTACCCTATTTACAGAAATCTGCCAATCTGCCTCTAGGCATTTTAGAAAGAGCAAATCAAGGGAAGTGTGGCATTAAGTAGTAACAGCATCCTCTCCACAGAGCAGGATATGTGTAACCATTGAGCTGGAAGTTCCCGTTTCCTCAGTCTTAGTAGAAATAGAGAGATTTTGCCTTCTAAGTAGAAAGGTAAGTGTAGGAAGATTTTGAGCTCTTTTTACAAAATACAGATACTTTCCAGCAAGGGAAAACATAACATTTTAAATATTTTTTCCCAAGAAGGAAGAGGTGAAACATGAAAGTAAAAAGTATAAATTAAAGTTTAACTCTATCAACAGAAAAATAACAAACCTGAAGTTTAAAACAATTGTTCAACTACTATACTGTTTATTCATAAATTGTAAATGCAGAAAAAGGAAATGTAGATCTTCCCCCCCCCCCCCAAAAAAAAAAAAAAAGAAAGAAAAAAAGAAAATTGATGTATGAACACAAAAATCCCTCAAAATTTGAAATATTTAAATTACTACAAAATAACAAGAAAGAAGAATGAAAACATAGGTAAACATAAAATAATAATCGAACAAGGCATATGTCAAATTAAAATATTAGGCAGCAAAAATAAGAAAATGAATTAGAGAGTGTTCTGCTAAGCAATGACAAAAACAAAAACCACAACATTTTGGCAAATTCCATCTGCTAACAGAAATAAAAAATATATTACCAGTAAGATTCAGAGAAATAATATAAGTAGTAGTATGAATTGACACAGTACTAGTTATACTATATAAAACCACAGGCCACAATGCAGCAAAGAACTTTAAACATGTGCTCTGCAGTTTCCCGTGATGATGTGTAGTAAATTGAACACATTTTCCTCCCTAACTTCTTGTTTTAATAGTAAGTTCTACTTTTAAGTTACTAAGGGCTTTTCTCACAGATTTGGTTTTGGGTCATGCTATGGACATCTGCCTTTTCTAAGATTCTTGTAAATGTGTGATAAGCACCTAAGTGAAGGATCAATAAGGAAATTTATCAATGTTACTTTATTTTCAGGAATAGATGCACCAAGGAAGCTCCCCTTCTAGGTCAGCATAGCATTATATAGGGAAGACAGAATGAGTTTAGGGACATTTATTGAGGTGTCTTCCTGAGCAACAAAGGAATAAATGTGTCAGTTTTTGAGCTGGAAAGGGCCTGGGGGTCTGATCCAGCAGCATGCTGTCACAGCAAACATCCTCCTGGGCTGTGCTTTGAACAGCACTGTCTGCAGGCTGAGGGAGTTGATCCCCTCTGCTAAGAGGACATGGTGAGACATCTGAGGTGCTAGTCATGAACTTCCCAGTACAAGAGAGATGTGGAGATATCAGACAGCCCAGCAAAAGGCCACTAAGGAACTGAAGCATCTCTCCTATGAAGAAGTATTGAGAGAGCTGGGATGGTTCAGTCTGAAGAAGAGAAATTTCATGGGGGAATCTTCTGCATAAATAATGGAATGATGGTGATGAGTATAAAAGAAGGAGACAGACTATTCTCAGTGACACCCAGTGATGAGATGAGGCAACAGGCACAAATCGAAGTACAGGAAATTCGATTTAAACTTTTATATATTATTACATTTTTTTTACTCTAAGGATGGATGGTCAAACACTGGAAGACAGTTGCCTGGAGACACTGCGGAGTCTCTGTCCTTGGAGGTATTCAAAATGTGACCAGACAGAATTCTGAGCAACCTGCTTTAGGTGACCTTGCCTCAGGGGGAAGACTGAACTAGAAAGTCTCCAGAGGCACATACTCACATAAGCTGTGCTGATATTCTGTGACTGTGAGATGAAAATGAGAGAGATTTAAAGAGTACAGAGTCCTATTAGGTCAGTTTGTCTTTTCATGTGTCTGTGTAGGCATGTTCATGTAAAGGGTAATCAACTGTAAAGGACTTTCACAAATTTCTTGCTTTTGTGGAGTCCACTTACACAGCTGCGAGTTGAGAGGTTTTAGAAATTGTTTCCTCCATATTTCATATGTACGAATGAGTAGATATCTTCATGTAGTGGGTTGGGTAGATCAAATCTCTTCTTAGATATTGTAATCACAAAGCTACTCTAAAAGTTAATAGCGTGTCATTGTTAATCTCAACAAATAAATAAAAAAGGGGGGGGGGGGGGGTGGACACATAATCAGCAAGAGAAAAAAAATATATATATCTATGAAAGAAAACATAGCCTTACATGAGGAATCCAATAGTACAGATGAGTAATAGAGAGTATCATGCTTCTCTTTTCGGCTCACTGTAACCTTAACAGCCAGTTAGAAAAAGGCTGGAGGAAGGGTGAGTTTGTGATACTTCAAAGCCCTTGCAAATGGCTAATTCACCTACCGAATTTAAGACAGAAAATCTGCTGTACCCTCTTTAAAACCAGCTTTCAGGCACTATATGAAAACAATGAAAGCTTTATTAATGAAAAAGTGATATAGACATAACTTAAGATAATAAATAAATTCTAATCCTGTAACTTTAGAAGCCATGAATTTAACCCCTTCTCCCCACTGTCCGTATGTATCTTCGAAGCAATTCTTTCACCATACCATATTACCTGCTCATTGAACCTCTTTCATTAGAATGATAGGGGCAAGGGCATTTTTTCATCTTTGTTTTCAGAGTGGTCTTGAGGATCTAGGTGTTGCCAGCTGGCAAGTCTACCCAAATTTGTCTGATTAATGTGAAATTGCTTGCTAAGCCAGACTTACTGTAGATCACTCCATTCTCCTCTATCATATATCTAACCGAATATTTCTGTATTTTATCTGTTCTGTCTCTCACAATAAAACTGAAATATTTGTGGCCATTTTTTATTTTATATTTTATTATTTTATATTATTTTAATTTATATCTGCTTGGATCTTTACTTGTCTGTGGAAACTCAATGTTACTTCCTTCCCCTCAATGTCTTACAAGCAAACCTTGTTTCTTCCTATTTAATAGTGGCTCCTGAGATTACGTGCTAGGATCATAGGTTAACAGCTTATGCAAAGAGGAATGTCTGGCATCATGCTGCCATTTTCAGCAGACACTTTTTTCTTCTCTGTTTAGATCTGGAGTTTGGGGAATGTTTGGGTGGAAATTGTTCCAGCTCCTCCCTGAAATCCTACAGCAGGATTAAATACATACTTCTCTTAGGCTTATTTCTGTAAACACTTTATGCATCTGTTTAACAGTTGTGAGTAGTTCCACTAAACCCATAAAATTATTCACAGGAGTAAAGTCAAATGACAGAGGATCAGGGTGTGATTTAGAAGAGTGTATACAATGGTTGCTTCCCCCTATAGATCCCCCTATAATCTACTGGGGTAGGTGTTGTTTTATGCTTCTTAGTGTGCTTGGAAACTGTTTTTTTCTCTTCTACCATTGTACTCCTGTTAATTCCTTAATTAAAGTCAATCCCTTAATTATGATTGTGGAGACAGGTGCTAAATTAAATGCAGAATTCTTTTTTACATAGAGTTATACTAAATAGTTTGCAAAACCAACTACTTAAACCAAGATGAACTCAGTAACTAATTGTTTTATTTAGGAAAGTAACTGGAAAATTTAAAATAAAAAGAGAAAATTTTTAATCTCTAGTTCCTAATTCTCCAGTTTTGAATGAATATTTTGCCTTCAGAAAAAGGAATGGTATAGTGAAAAAGAGACAGACTTCTTAGTCATATGAACTTCTGAAGAGACTGCTGTGTAAGCTACTGCTATCTGAACCAGAAAAATGTGTTGACCACAAAGGAATCAGCTATCAATTATCTCCATATGTAAGCACCACATGTAACATTCCTCTGTCTCAGTGTCTTTTTGTCATCCTTTGAAAACAGTATTTAAACTGTTTATTAATTTCCATATACATATGCATGCAAACAGGCATTTTTTGCTTTTATATGCATCACACTAGCCAGACCTGTTTAGACATTTTGTTCAGCAATGTCATCTTCATCACATAGCATTCACTATGATGTATTCATCAGTGCATATCATTCTTGCATGATATTCAGGTAACACAGAGCCAAGAAAAAGCATGAAAAGAAATTCCACTTTTAACTTCAGGTCAAATAGCATAAGGGAGGAAGAGAAATTCTGCATCTGCTAGTACATGAAGAGCTGAATTCTTTGAAATAGTATAGAAAAATTGGGAAAATAGTAGCACAAAGTGTTGCAAAAATAATAAAGTAGAAAAGAATACATTGAAAATGAAAAATCAGAGAAATAGCATAAGTAAGGTTAATATATGTGTCAGAATACGAGCAATATTATATAGCACCAAAGCTACTAGCATCAGTCTAATTTCTGAAATGTCCAGGGTGATCAAGGAAGCTTAATATAGGAGAATACTGGGGAAAAAAATAGAAGCAAGCTGTTAAATAAACTTTGTAATGTACATATACATTCACAGTCTCATCTGTTCTACTTAAAAACATCCTTTCATCTCTAACTTAAAACACCTATGGTGTTCCTCAAATTTCACAAAATGCTATTCAAAGGCACCCACTTTGAAGTTTGCCCTCACCAAGTGAAGACAGCTAATAACTTAGCCACCAGAAAGATAAACATGAGGTCAGAACAAAGACTGTACATTTTTTTGAAGAACTGAATATGAGGCTTGCACAAGGTTGTATGCTAAAATTAAAGGGCTTTTATTATCAAGCTGAAGGCACTGAAAATAGCTATGGGTACAGTAATGTTTGGGTGGTAAGATGTGTAAACTGAGGTTGGTTAATGCTGGCTCCACTAGTGGTTTCCTTGATTTGAAATGGTTGTGCTGATGGGAAGTGTACTTGAGCAACCTAACTGTAAATGCAGAGTTTTGGAGGTTTGGGGATTTCCTTTGGTTATTTTCCTTCTTTTAAGTTTAAAGAAAGTATTTCTGATCTCTCAACATTTGAGCTCCAGCTTACCACACAGTCTTCCTCTATGCTTACTGCCTTCCTTCCCCTTCTACTTGAAGTTATTTCCCTTTCCACTCTGCTTTTATCAGTTTCCTTTCCTCATTGACTGCTCTTCAGATATCATCCTTCCCTATCAACCACACTGTATCTTTCTCAGTAGAACTTCTATCCACTAAAAATATAAAAAAAATCTCCATTCCACCTCTGTATAGACTGCAGTATCCAGATTTATGAGTAGAATTGGAACATTAGAGAGCCATGGACAGGGAGAGAAAGAAGCCTGGAAAGGGGAGGAACAGTAGGGAAAGTAGAAGATAGTAATGGTTGCAGACTTTAGCCTGTATGAAACCAGTAGGCTTTAGAAGAGCTTTCTTCTGTGTGCAAGATACTACTACTATATTCTATATTCTATATTCTAATAAATAAATACGTTAAATAAAAAATATGTATGAATGTATATATTTGTAAGAAATAGAAAAATAAAAAATATATTCTTTAACACTTTATTTCACTGCAGCTCCATCCATGACATCCATCCAGCTAGGATGAAGAAATCTCAGGGAGTCTATTATTAGAATTTTGACCACAAACCACTTCTTCAAACCTTCAAAAAGAGCTGATACTTGTCTCATCAAAGTAATTTTTCAGCTATACTTTATTGCACTTATTTCAATTACAGTCAGGCCTAGAAACCTCAGCCTGCCAAGAATTAATACTCAATTGTTGTTTACATTGTTAAAATGTCTCTTTTTGTATTGCCTCAATAAACAGAACAATAAATGGCTTACTGGAGGTTGTCATGGACTGCCAAGTCAATACAAATGTAGGATATTTTAAGGTTGTTTTTACCTGATATCACCTTTGGTAGAAGAGAGCTGTCTTCCTACTATTTTTGAGTGAGCTTTATACTATAATCCTAAATACTTAAAAAAATATACTACTGGAAGTTATCTGTCAGCTTATGCTGCATCATCTATCACTGTTCAGAATAACTTTGATTCTTAATGAAATATCTTCAGAAAGCTTATTCACATTTTTTCAAACATATATGGAAAAGCCATTATTGGATTTTAGAAACTTAGCCAGTTTTTGTTGGGTCAAGCAATTCTAGGAAGGAGGTTGATGCTAAGAACACAACCAATGGCTATGTTGAAAAGTGCCAGCATGTACCTCCATAATTAAATCTATTTTTAAAATCAAAATCCCTGTCAATCTTTGGATGTTCTCCTGCTGTGATCATAAAACATAGAAAATAAGTAAGTATTTAAAGTGTTTTTTCTTGAAGTGCAAAACAGGACTAAAATAAACCTTATTTAAAGCCAAATGCTACCAACCTCACTGAATGTGAAGTGTGTAAACCTAATACATATTTTCTTTGCTTTAGCATGGAAATGTTTACAGAAATAGGTCAATATGATGAAAACATCCCGTGAGCCTTCCAGAGAATCAGTCCATCACCAAACATAAAATAAAGAAAGACAAGGTACATCTTTTTGTGCAATATACAGGCACAATCCATTTATAAAGTGGAGATTTCTGTTTGAATTTTAGGCATAAATATTACAGTTGTCCTGACCGTTTTTATTCTTATTCTTCTTATTATTATTGTTGTCATTGTTGTTGTTTTGCTTTGTATGAGGAGAATGTGTATTAGACTCAGTGCTTTCACAATACCCATGATTAAAGATTTATACACGTACAGAGAAAAGGAATGCTAGAATTATTTCTGTTGAAGACCTTAGGGATCTTGACTGGACAGAACATTTGCATTTCAAGCCAAACACACCCAAGCACAGGTCAAGTTAGATGTAATTTGAATTCCAAAAGGCATAAAACAGCCTGTTCAGCAATAAGTGGAGAAAAAAAAAAAAAAAAAAAAAAAAAAGGAAAAGTGTCTAATGTAATCCTATATTGTTATTAAATACGCTCCCCTCACTCAGTGCTTAAGCACTGTTTAGATTGTGACATGAACTGACAAAAGCCAGAAAATTCAACATTACACTGACACCTCATCCCTTCCTCGTGGCTTTGTGAAGAGAGGGGGGAAATAGATATCACAGCATGCCCTGAAGACAGTATCAGACTTAGTTTTGAATTTCTTGGCTTGCATCACAAGCTTAATGTTACTTAAACATAAGTTTCCTTAGAGTTTAACTTGAGGGAAAGAAGACATTAAGAAGCAAACATGCTTATATTGCCTCTGAGACCAGAATAATTTTTACAACTGTTTTTGCAGATAAAATGATAGTTAAGTGATTTTAAAAGATTTTTTTTTTTTTTTTTTTTTTTTTTTTTTTTTTTTTTTTCTGGTGTATATATTTATACTGTAGTAAGTTCTTTCTTATAAAAATATTTTTATGGCCACTTACTGTCTATCAGGTAAATAGATATTTTGGTAGGTGTTAAAATTTTCTATGTTTGCATAGTTTATATATTAATTTATAATATATATATATATATAATTAATTAATATCAGGTTCCTGCAGACCTCATATAATCCATTTATGCAAATCTTCATTAGTTCTTAACTTCATAGGCCTTCTTGGCTACAACCTATTGTACTGATCCACCAGTCACACATGCGTATTAAACTACTGAAAGGATGTGTAATAAGGATTCTCAAGAAATGTAAAAATAAAACAACTTGTTCATCCCCATTCTGTTCTTCAAACAGTGTCGTGTCCCGTCCGTCCGTCTGTCCCACCTGTCCCCCCCCCCACGGCCTACACATGCTATTCTAAGCTATTAATTAAATGTTTATTACAAGCATGAACTTTATTTAGTTATATGGGCAAAAAAAACATATTTCAAATTTTATTATTTTAACACCTCCAAGTTTTAAAAAACAACCAAGAAACAAACAATAATAATAATAACAATAAATAATAAAAAAAAGAAATTACTTCCTCTCCATTTTCAAGTGTCATCTAAAAAGCCATACAGTTTGTAAGCTAAGTACATTGTACAAAAATACAACAGATTACTTCTGTCTTCTTAGCAAAGTGCCTGTGTAGTACTACCATACATCCCTGTAGCATTTTCCTTCTAGTTTTCCAGCAACTCTTTACGAAGGTCTGTATTAGCACATAAAAGAGGGGCAGGACAGACAGGAGCTTGAGCAATGACCTCTGCTTTTAGCTTCACCTCCATACACACTTATTCAGGTGCAACTAGCATTCTCCCAGACATGCCCAGGTACCATTTGGGAAACAGTGTGTGCCTGGGACCATTCCCAGTAGGCATTTGGGAGGCAGCCATTTTTTGTCATTCTTTAGAAACAAACATTATTTAACTTGTGGGTGGAAACGCATCCATGCAATTTGACCTCACAAAGAAAGCAGTGCATCCCACTACAGTAGTATAGAAATAGCTTAGCCTATATGGGTTCCCTCGATATAATACTCTCTTCCTGACCTCAAACAACCACAGATGAAAGGGAGTTTCCAGGGAAACCTCACTGGTGATTTTTTCCATTATCTCATTACAGTATATGTATACACTAGTCTCTCTTTTTATACAAATGTATAGACTCATGGCTATAACATAACCACCATATATCAGAACCACCACAGGTTGGCCTCAGGTTACAAAGAGACCTTGGCATGTCATCTGGTCCAACCCTCAGTTCAAAGCAAGCCAACTTTGAAGTCACATCATTCTCCTCAGGAGAGATAAGATATTTTCTTCGTTTATGGATTAAAAAAGAAACATTTTTATTCAGTTTGAAAATACCCAAATTTAACTACCAAAGAGTAAACACTATATGATGAATCCTTTTGCTTTAGAACAGAATAACTACTTCACAAAACCTATATATGTTTGAAATATGTTATTTAGGGGAAAATTTACAAACCACCCAGCAGTGGTCCATTGAAGGGACAGAGAAAAACCTTAGTGCTTGAATTTCCTCAGTGTAATAGATTGCTCTCTACACTCTCCAAAGAGCACTTTACCTCAAGGTAAAGAAAGACGGTAGAGGTCTCAATCAATCTTTTGTTTATAGTAAGTTGCTCTGGTGTGGGGGAGTAACAATGTCTTTGAAGAGATGACTTTCAGTGTGTCCCTCTACCTGGAGAAATACAGGAAGGATGTCTAGAGAGAATGCCTTCCTCCTCCAGAACGGAGAATGCTTAATGGAGTTGTTCTTGACTGATACTGTAGAGGTGCAATTATCTCCCAAATTGTCTAATGCTAATCAAAAGTCCGTCATGACATTGACATAAAATATATAACTGTTATTTTTTTTTTTCTCTCATAAAGAAATGCATATTAATATAATACACGTCTATATTTTAATGACAGGTGTGAATTTGGGTTCTAATTCTTTTCTAAGAAAAAATATTTTCCAAACACAAAAGTTTTTGAGTGGAAAGAAGTATTTACCTCATTTTTTATTTATATATATATATATTTTTTTTTCTTTTTCCTAGATCATCAATAGCAAAGTAATGTGTCACTGTAGAAATTTGCACTCCTCTAAACTCTGTACTTCAGAATTCCTGAGACTTTGACAGAAAAGCGTGCTGAGAATCTAATGAAACTCATACAAACCCAGTTATACAAAACATATTAAAATTAGACAGATATTAGAAGCATTTAAATCATGTTAAAAATGGAATGATATCAGACTTCTGAAGATGCAAGGTATTGAAGATGCTACCAAATGCAATCACATTCAGAAATACAAATAATGTATTTTTGCTTTTGTAACCTGCCTCCAGCACTCTAACAGTAGAATATTTCACAAGATTTTTCTTTTTATTTCCCAGTTTGTCCCAAGAGAAACAGCTTGATTGGTATGTAGTTTGGGTATCTACTGTTTCTTGTGAACAACAAGTAATTGTTGAGCAATAAGGTTGAAGAAACCAGCTCTTAATTTGAATCAGAAAGGAGTTATAATTTTCAAGCACTTCTAGGTTTCAAAGCTTATGAAAAGACTATGAAAACTTCACAGGCATTACATAGATGTTCCCAATAATTCTGCAAGTGTGTGTATGTGTGTGTATGTAACCATATGTGCAGTCTGAGGCATGAATCAATTTCCCAGAGCCAATAATACTGAAGTAGCCAATTCTGAATACCCTGTATACTTAGGTGCTTGTTGTATGTGACTGAAACAACACTGGTGCAATGGGCACCAGTCTGTTTGGTGCAATGGTCCTAGTCTGTTTGCTTTTCAGTGTGATTTTTTGAACTTTTAGAGGCAAAGAAAGAATAAAACAGACAACAAAAGTATAGATGTTAAGGATGAGTATAGAAGTCTGAGGACAATGGCTTTTCATGGCAGAGGACACTAGAAAAGTAGCAAGCCTACCCAGATTGCTGCAGTTTTCCTATAGTTATCACTGCAGTTTAGTTTGGACCAGATGCTCTTCATCCAGCTGCTATTTATCCAGCTGCTGATTTGGAAGAAGAGTCAGCGAGGAAGATAGGAGTGACTATATATTTACAGTAGAAGTAAGTAATGCAAAGTGGCTTCTCCAGAGCTGGCTATCATCATGTTGACATTGGCTAAACATTCAGTGAGGCCAAAATGGGCAATATTTGATAGCCCTTAGGTGTTACACAACAGAAACTGGAACCAGCTGAAATATCTTTGCTGCAGAATCAGTCCAGGATCACTGCTCTTCCTGCCAGTCATGCATTTCAACAAGGAACAACAGTGGTTAAGGTTCCTGCATATTATGGAAAAATTAATTATAAAAAATGAATATGATCATTATATCAAACTCATGAGATAGATGCTGGATGGGATGGCTATGTGTTTAATTCATATAGTGCAAAGGTTTTACTTTATAAACTCACTAGGTAAATGCAAAAAAAAAAAAAAAAATCTAATGTAATATTTTAATGTTTTAGCAATTTTCTGAATATCTCATTGGTTTTCTCTATTTACCATAACACCCCATAATTTATGGTCATGTTGGACTATATTTGACAGTTATTTTCAGAGAAACTGCATATTTCCTGACAATTAGCAGGCATTTTTCATGCACATCATGAGAAATAAAGCAAGAGTCATCCTAACAGCATTGAGGCAACTGAATTTAGTCGTGTTGAGGCATACAGTCTTCCTCAACAGCCAGTGAAGATTTTCCTGTTTCGATTTCTAGACTCAGACAGCCAGATTTCTCATAGTGCATTTAAAAACAGAGGCCACAGGATTATTAAACCTAATAAATGATGGAAGAATTAACCTCAAGCTACTAATGAAGCAACTCCCATGAAAAATTCTACTGGCTAGAAACATTTCTTTCCATTCTTTTCTGCAGAAAAGGGAACAGATATAAGGAGAAAGATGACTTTGTACTGCATGATACTTTGAGTTATCTATTTTTACCATGTAAAGTCATTTTCTAGTTTCATGCTGAAAAAGTCTACAAGGTTCTAGGGATTTCAAACAAAATTTCATCTGCCATTTGAACTAATATTTTAAATTAACTTACCCCACACATACTTCCCACACCCCCAAATGGAATGAAAAAAAAAAAAAAAAACAGTTTGTAATTTATAGCTCTGAGAAAAATTGCTTTCCAGTCTCAGAATAAAAAGATAACGCTCATTAGAAATATGGAAAAAATGTAACAGTATCCTAGAATATGATTATGTTCTTCTGCTACCCCTGCTGCTGGCATCCCAGAAAAATCAGGAATGGATGAAGCAAACTCATAGGAGACATATCCTTTCCTTGTTCACCAGAAAGCCAGGAAAGGAAGGGAAAAGGATGAGAAGAAAATGATTTGTCTCCTGTCCTTCCGTGAGAATAAGGAGGATCCAATAGATCACATGTAGATTTTCACTAGTTCAGAGAACATCCTTCCCATTTGAGGAAAAGACATTTCTATTAATACTAATTTCATAAATACTATCTAGCAGAGATCTTGGGTATTTGGCAAAATGCCTGAACACTAGCAATAGAGATGCTCATGTTTTCCAAGCAAGGCACTTGCTGCAACTGCTTGCTACATCAGGCCCACTGTAATATGGAAATTGTCAAAAGTTACTGTTCCTGCTGGCATATTGTTTCAATTTCTCCTTCAAAAATTAAAGAGAGAAACAAGTGGCTCCCTGTTGGATAAGTAACAGATCTACACTGTCAGAAAGACTGTCTCAGACCTCACAGACAGAGCCAGTCTGGGACATCCTGCAAATTTTCCTAGACACTATCCAAAATATATGGTGCCCTGTTTTTCAAATATCACACCATTTATCTGTGCTTTCTGGAAACATTTCAGACACACACACAACATACCAAGATGATTGCTAGAAAATAGAATATTCTTTCTTCCTATCTAAATGAAAAATGTTGGCAGCTCTTTCTTTGGAGCAAAATTAATGCTCACCAGCACGGCACATGCAGGAAGATCAAGTCATAGCTCAAATTACAAAGTGAGTGCAAACATAACAGGAGTTTAGCATGAGGAGGGAAAGAAGGATGGAGAAGATATTTGGCCAATGTTCAGATGGGCCTCATTATCAGAATTAGGCCTGCAATTTTACATGTATATGCAATTTTTCACATTCTTCTGTGCTTCAACTGTCAGGACAATTTTTGAGATTACTTTTGGGAAAGTAAACTACTGAACACAAAGCATAAAATAGAGTACAAAAAGGAAACTAATGTATTAGGCTAACTTATAATTTATTTTCAAGATTTTGTTCTCATTATTGTATATTAAAAATCAATAACATTGAGGCTGGGAACAATTCAGTAATATGCTGAGAACTCTGCCTAATTAAGGCAGAATCAAACAGGCTTAATTCCAGCAACCAGATACCAAATGCTCAGAATGCTTCAAGAAAGTAAGTCTTAGGAAAAGACCCTGTTATTACTAAATCCAGCCACCACACACTTCAGTCTGGGAGGAATTCACAAGCCATCCAGCCCTTGGACAAACCTTGTAATGGAAAAATCCTGTGTGAAAATCATGCAGACACTTTCCCCTTATAAACAGTGTTGTTATTTCTTTGTGAAAGACTTATCGCATTGGAACTTTATCTTAATTTATTTCTCACACAAGACAAGAAATAGTTGTGTACTTAAAAAAATAAAATAAAATAAAATAAATCAGATTGCTACATTATTTGAAACTGTAACGAACAAGACAGTGACTAAAATTAAAATGGTATGTAAGAGCTTTCACAATGCTAAACTCAGGTGCATAAGTGGGGACCTTGGCATCCTTAAGCCTTTTATACAGTCAATGGCGAAACAGAGCAGTTCCCACCAAGCAGTGTTTCAAAACAAGGATTAATTTTAGTGTTCTGAATTACACTCTGGCAAAGATCCTTAGAGAAATTCAGAGAAGGCCATGAAGGGTAAGTAATGCTTTCTGTACTAGGACTAAATAAGTATGCTAGGGCTCTTCTATGTGGAAAATAAATAAATAAATAAGATAAGGTGCAAATATAACAAAGGCCTATGAAATCATTAGTGACTTGCAAAGTTGGAATTGGGAAGGAATGTTTATTTGTGTTCTCTGCTTTATGAGCTGGTTGCCATCACATAACAGTTGGTAAATTTGAAATAAAGACAAAAATGTGATTCCTTACCCTCTGGCTTGGAAGCCATGAAACTCATTTCCACAGCATGTGAAGATTACACATAGCAAAAAGTAGAGTGGAAAAGCTGATAGAAAGTAATGTTTTTTCAGCTTGTGGGACTTATCTTTGTCTCAAGATGTCTGTAAATCACAATTTACTGGAGTTTGAAAAATAATCGAGGACAAATAATAAATGTACCTTTGCCTCTTCCCTCAGTTTTTAGGGTTGGACCAGATGACCTCTAGAATTCCTTTCCAACCTAAGCCAGTCTGTGATTCTGTCCTTCTGTGATTCTATGGTGTCTATGTTTGTCCATTGCTAAAACTGAACAGTAGGCTGAAAGAACCTTTGGTCTAATTCAGCTTTGCTGCCCTGTTCCTACATCTTAGATTAAGTCCTTCTCAAACTCACCTTTTGACATAAAATACAGTGTTAAAGACAGAAAAGTGAGTTTTGAACTACTAATCAGTAAATGCACTCTGCTGCACTTCCGTGATGGCAACCTTGGAGACAGATTGGCATTCTGTTAGTGACCCCTTTACTTTTAACAGGGAAATATCTGACACCAGGTTTGTGTTTAGAACAACATACTTTCTTTGCTGAGTCAGCACACACAGGTTGGATAATCTGTTCTGGTGCAAGTGGCAGGGGGAGAATGTATTTTTTTTTTTTTCCATCAGTCTCAGTCCTGGCAAAAACACAGGTGGGAAGTAGTCAGTCTCTGGAAGTTATTTCTCTTGAGCTTAAAACTGAGATGCCTAGGGAGTAAGGGAGCAATTTATGACTCTCTATATTCCTGTGTGGCTGGAAGCCAGGCTGTGATCTGGACATAAGTTTAATGCTGTCTTTTCTCAGATAAACTCCAAACTCCTGCAGCCAGAATTTGTCTGAATAAGAATAACAGTAAGATGAAACATTTCACATCTTTAGCTTTAAGCAGAGTTAAATTGACTTTAAATAAGTGGTTTGGGTGTTTGGGTTCTCTTTTCTTTCCCTGGAAAGATAATGACAATATATATATTTTTTTCTTTGCTTCTGAGGTACTTCATTGATAAAATAATCTATCTCTGTTAGTTACTTTCTCTGTAGAAAATAGGACACAGATTTAGGAGAGCCAGCAGGGCTGGGTCACATCTTGAACTCTGTAAGTACTTTGCTATGGCTTTGGTTAGTGAGGAAGCTATTTGTGATTAATGATTTGTGATTGTATGTGACTAATATGAACTTAGGCACCTATTTTCCCTAAGAACTATAAAGTCCATTTCTCAGTGGTAGCAGTTTCAGCTGCATATTAATAAAAATCTTCCTCCTAACTTTTGGAGAAATGGCAGCAATGATTATTTATTTCCTGTCAACCACAATGTTGTAAGATATTTCATTTTGAAATTTTGGAGTAACAAACTATTCTGAGTTTTAACTTTTGTGTGAAGGCAAATGAACTCTGTAGCCAGAGAAGGAAAAACTTACTAATCCTGACCAGTAAAATTATAGAAAAATTAGGAATCCTGCTAGGGGATATTGTGAAAAAATAATAAAAATAAAAATAAAATAAAATAAAATAAAATATAAAATAAAATAAAATAAAATAAAATAAAATAAAATAAAATAAAATAAAATAAAATAAAATAAAATAAAATAAAATAAAATAAAATATAGTAGAATACTTTTAAGAAATTCCAACGTGGTTCTCTATAATCATATTTACTTCACAACAACAACAACGAATTAGAGTAAAAGAGACATTTCCAAAATGCATTATTCCATTTTAAAATAAATGTGTAATTTGGATGTAATGATCCATCTCAAAACTGCCTATATCTTCCTATTCACTGTAGGAGAAGCCTAGATTATTGAAACTAGATATATAGTTTTTAGGTAGCTGAAGATAGAGGAGTTCACTTTGATTTTCCTGTTGCATGGTTTAAATTTCGATTTATTTTCAATGTGAATCTTTCTGTTCTCTTGAGCTGACGTCTACTGTTCTCCCCTGTCACAGGGGACATGTCATCATCATTGTCACAGTCCCTGGAAGGCAATTTTCACCTGTGGCAGCTAACATGAAAATCCAGAAGCATATGTTTTAACCCATATTTAAGTAAAATCTGCAAAACATCTGACATTTCATATGCAGTCCTTGCTAAATTAAACTGTGTGTTTCCATCTTGCTTTTTATTGAAGCTTCAAAGAACAGTTAGAAAAATGTTGACATCGAGAAACAAGCTGAGAGCAACTAGTGCATGTTTCTCTGTTTGCTGTGTATATGCAATAAGACCCTCTCACTTTATGGTATTGTGAATTAAGAAAACAATATTAATGGTGTCAATAAACACTATAAGTTCTTTCTGATCCTCAGAATACATATAATAATAATTAAATTCTATAAAGACTTTGGCTTGGCTGAGTTCATTCATTTATGGTGTCGTGTGCTTCATGAAACAATTTAAGTATCTTTTTGATTGCAGAAGGTAAAAACCAAAGTAATTCTATGTCCGGAGCTAACCACGAATGAGGTTAATGTATGGCAAGTGATAACGCTAAAGAAAGAACTGGCAGTAGTACCATGTGGGCTTTCTCCTGCTCTATGAGATTCAGTCATTGGAAGCCATAAAAACTGGCTGGTATAACAGAAGTGTTTGTAATTAGAGTTAATGGAGTTAGTTGAGACCACAGGAGGGGGAAAGTAGCTTTGATCCCAGGTGGCCTCATAGCAAGAAGACTCACAGCAAGGGAGCACTCTGAATTGGAAAATATTAGAGGCATTTGCTGCAAAACCAAGAAGTCACTGCTGGAAAAGACCTAAGAATATAATTTACAAGCAGCACTAATTTAGTTTTCCATCTCTATCTCCTCAGCAACTTTCTCTCTAGTCACAACATTCAAAATAAGGATGAATTTGTTTTTGCCATTTTTTTTTTTATTATTTTTTTTTAAGCTAAAAATGCTATTTGTTTCTAATTATTCCTTGAAGTTTATATTGTCTTACACAGGAAAGAAAAAGGTAGAATTAAAACAGATCTACAAAATCATTCCTGAAGGGGAAGAAACATCATATTAATTATTATTAATAAAGTAACAGTATTGTTTCATAATAGCTAAAATATTTGATTTTGTGGCTTTTGAGGTTTTCTCTTGTCACTGTTACTGAAAGGACACTTTTGGAAAGCCTGTGTAATAACTACCTTACTTAACAAATTTATTAAGATTTCATCTCACTTATAAAGAATATTTAGAGTCTCTCTATGGTGTGATTGTTCTTTCGTGACAGACTTTTGGAACATCACCTAAGAGATTTAAAATTACTCATTACTTAAAGACATTTGTGATTTACAACAATAAACTAAGCAATCATCTCAGTTCAAGCAGATGGAAATTACATTTGCAGGATGCATTTTATTTTTCATAGAAAATGATCTCCAACTATGTTAACACTTATTTTTGCTTTCATCTTCCCATAATCAATGAAAGAATTTAAAAGTCTATTGCAACTTATTTGGTTTAAAAAAAAAAAAAAAAAAAAAAAAAAAAAAAGAGAGAGAGAGAGAAATCATAAGAAAGAAGAAATTAAGGAAAAAACGACAAATTAAGGAAAAAAGTGTCTGGGGACTTCTGCACTTCTGCTTTTAACTGATTACTAATGTTGCAATGTGAAACTGCTGAGATGGAGCCACATACTATATTGCAAATAGTAAAATCTATCAAGACAATCCATTCGTAAGTTCTAGCAGTCTTCTGACATCATTACTTGAGTATGAAAAAGGAGTTGGGGAGCATATCTAGAGAAAGTTATGTAATGCTATTTCCGGATCATAGATTTTCGAAATTGGAAGGTGACTTTTAATCAGATATAGAGATATACGGGAGAGGACAGTAGTTGTGATCTGATTACACATCTCTGCACAAAAAGTCATGATCCTGGGCTTTGAGGAGCTTTCAGATGGGAACATTTTAAGGAAAGCATCCACAATATCTTGCAGATGAGACAAAAACTTGTGTAAGGATTTTAGGAGAGCAAGACTGATGATTTACAAGGGAAGAGATGGGTATATGACTTGGGTATAAAGTAAGATCTAAGTTTGCAGATGAACCCATATGTACGGATGTTCCCTGTGAAGGAACAACCTGAGGCTACACACTAACCAGGAACAGATAATGATAGGGATGTCACTGGCACCTTTGGAAGCAATTTGGCAGCACAGATAATGGAAAACTGGGGAGTCACTTGGCTCCGTTAGCCACAAGTGAAGGGCACGTGGTCTGTGAAGACACGGCAGAAAATAACCGTGCTTCATGAAGAAAGAGCATGAAGAAAGAGTTTAATACATTTAGCAGAATCAGAGGTTCATTATTTAGTTTTAACCAACAATATTGTTCAAAATTCTATTAACCAGCCAGAGCTCCAGAGAGTAATAAAAGTAATCTTTTTCTGGGACCAGTTCAAACAGAGTTTGAGCCTTGGAGGTGCCTGGTAGTTAAAGGGTGGATTACTCATAACCAAATAAAATGTTTGCTTTGGGAGGTGGAATGAAGGCAAAGGGAGTCTCAGTGCAATTAAATATAACATCTCAAAGAAGCTTGTATACATATATGTATATATATATATATATTTACACAGACTATTGTCATTCTGTTCTCATGCTGATGACCTCAATATCCTGCATTAGGAATACTCATTTAAGTATAAATATTTCAGCTTTATATTGAGTGTCAAAAAGGCAAAAAGAAAAAGACAGCAAACAGGCTGACTTCATATCTCTGTTAAATGCTCTAAGATCTCCTCTGACATTACACCACTGCTGTCACACACATACAAAGAGATTTATGTGTCCATCCAGTCCTTTAACTGAATTTATTAAAGATGGTATTTCCGGCTTAGTGAAAGTAACTGCCAGCTCTGTCCATTCCCACACTTGAGCAGCATTTGGCAAAGATAAAAAGGAATTTATCAGTAAACTATATATTTTTAAATGTTTTTCTGTGCACCTTTCACTCCCCCACCCATTATTTTTTTTACCAAATATCAACATTCTCTATGGAAAACAGTCACTTCCTTTCCGTCTGATTAAAATCAGCAGTGAAGGAAAGCGGGGGAGAGGGGGGAGGGAGTAAAGTAAGAACCACCCAGTGCACCAAGGGAAACCTGAGAATGATCAATTAATCTTCTGTTTTCAATCTGTGAGCTCTGCTGTCTTGAGCCCCATAGTCTTTTGTTTGTACAAATAAAATAAACAAATTAGACCTGATTGAGTGTACTGGAAAAAAAAAAAAATAGAGGGGGGGAGGGGGAATTTTCAGTAGAAAGTTTAGTAATTACAAGAAATCCTTGCAGCCATTAGGTAAATTCCTGGGAAATATGAGATTCTCCAAACATTTTCTTGTACCCAGTGTTCTGATTCTATCACGTCCTATGCACTGTGGCTTTGATTACAAATGAATCAAGGCTCATCTTTTTCTTGGGCCATGGCAAGTGCATTCCCAGCATTTAAAAAGGGAGTTTTTTACATGCCAAGATCATCTGTGATTTAGTGGCTCATGGGCTCATCTGGATTTAATTTTTGAGTCTGGCACCAAGTCCCTAATTGATTTGGTCAGTTCATTCCATTTCTCAGCTCTGAAGCTCCTCATCTGTAAAACTTGAGGGATGATAAACATGCCAGAAGCCCTGTCAGTAACTTACTGGAGCCTCTGTGAAAACAGCAGGGACATAAAACATGGTCTGAGAGAGTAATGGTGTTACCTTGTGGGATCTTGCTAAAGTCCCACCTCTTGCACTTCAAGTCCCAGGATTTCATGAGGAAGGTAAAAAATGCAGGCTCTGACACACTGAAGTAGAAACATTTTGCAGTTGCTTTCTGCTCCTGATTTTAGTTCACTGCACAGAAAAATTATATTCCACCATGTCACCACCTACATGTGATCTTTCCTCAAATAGTGCACCTGGTTTCAGGTAATTACTTTCTACTGGATGTTAATGCATATTTGTGGTGTTTGGATTTGAATGGAGATGACATTCATAATGAAACATATAATTGTTATTTTCCTTGTATTTTAAAAAGTTTTCATAGGTGACTATAAACTGGACTGTAATTTCAAATAAATGTAATTATTCAATCTGATTTAATGTGCACTGCAAGTGGAGAAAAAGGAAAAGAAAAAGCAGAAGCAAGTGCTGAGCTGCTCCTCTGGCTTGCTCTTAAACAACTACAACAACAAATTCCTCCTGAGAAGGCCCTCTGTTACTTACTTGCTTTCCAGTGAAGTACCACATGCAACCTTTCCTTAAACATCCCCAGGGACAGTGACTCCACCACCTCCCATTCCAACAGGAGCAACCAATTCCAATGCCTGACCACTCTTTCTGAGAAGAAATTTCTCCTAATTTACAACCTGAACCTGAACCTGAACTTGAACCTGAACCTGAACCTGAGGCCATTCCCTCTTGTCCTAAAAGAAATTGGGAAATTTTGCTCCTTGGAGATAGTCAAAAGCCATCTGGGCATGGTCCTAGAAAACTTGTCTTAGGTCACCCTGTTTGAGCAGGGGGGTTAGACCAGATGACCTCCAGAGGTCCTTTCCAACCTCAACCATTTTGTAATTCTGTAAAAATCACAAAGTAGAGAAAATGTCTTGAAGTGGCAGAGAAAAGATGCTAACTTTCATTATATTTCATTATTTTTATTTTATTTATTTATTTATTTTAGTATTTTACATAATTAGTACAAGAGCACATGGAACATTTTCCCACTGGCTTGGAGAAATAGAAGAGAATAATGGCAACATTATGAGGAAAAAATCAGCAACACAGGTATCAAAAAAGTAGAAAATGGTATGAGCTTACAGATAGTATAACCTACAGAGGACTGTTCTGGTGTCTCTGATAGAAACAAAACATCCTAATTTCTCTCATCCATGAAACAGTGTTTATGCCTGAGTAACATTTCCTGTGATCACACTTTCAAGTATAAATATTATTTTGTATGCCGATAGCAGGCAGAAGGAAAAATTCCTTTTATACTGGAAGATAAGAAAATAAGCAAACATAACTCTTCTAATCATTTTTTTTTTTCTTTACATGTTCAGCAGATGCTTTTTCTCAATTAGTCTTTATCAAAAATATTACATACACATCTGTTTTGGAAAGTTTATTTTTCTTTCAATTAAAAACAACAAAAAATGTTCCATGGGATGGGGAACACCTCTTTCAAACCTTGACTTGCCAATATTTTAGTGGTCACTGGGTAATTTTAAGAATTTTTAGGAATTGACCCTTTTTGGACTTTCAGCTTGTATAAAAGGAAGTGCATTTATAATTTATCCACTTAGCAAGGAAATGACTGTTTTATAGCATGACATGAGAAAAATATATATTTCTTTACTTGAAGAACATTTAAAAAGTCACGTGTCCCAGTCTATTCTGGTGGCTTCTTTCATGTGTGAAAACATCCAAAGGTTGTAACTGAGTATTCTTCTTCATGGAGTAGTTGTACAACCTCAAGAAAATAATGTGTTTTAAACACACTAGAAAGTTGGAAAGATCATTGCTAAATATGCATTCTTTAGGAATTTAGAAAAGAAATGTATGTTAAAATCTTGTTTCAATTTATCTGAAATATGATCTTTTTTTTTTTTTTTTTTTTTTTTTTAGTTTTATTTTATTTTTAGTGGTCAGTATTCCTTCTCATTACCCTTTTCTTACTTCAAGGAAGTAAGACTGAATGTACCTCTCTCTGATTAAGACTGACTAATCCCTCTCTCCCATCATAACCCAACACACATTCACAATACAATCAATTCAGTGAAAAGCCTTGAACTTTCTTTTTTTTTTTTTTTAATAAAAAATAAATAATAATAATAATAAAAAAAAAAAAAAAGGAAGAAAAAGCAAAGCAAAACATTAAATTCTCTCATTGAATTAAAACATTAAATTCTCTCATTGTATCATTAGGAAGTAAATCCTGTCTCAGCATTGGCCAGGCTGCCCTAATTTTTGGTATATAATTCTGGTAGTGACAGTCTACACAAGCTCTCTTCCATGTGCAAAAATAAACCCTGTTTTTTTTTTAAACCTTGGTGAACTTCATTAGGAGAGCACTGGGGAGAATAAACTAGTAAGCTCAAACTTTACAGCAACCCAGACCCATTCAGAGCTCTGCTAGGTCAACTAGAAGTCTTTTGATATCAGAGAGCATGTGTCCATAGAGAAATTGTACATTAAATTAAAAAGAGATGGGGAGGGAGGGTGAAAATAATTGCTCTGGAAAAATGTGCTTCTTGTTTTACATGTATGATATTTTCATGTGACTCTTCAGAGTGAGAAGACAGCAGCTAGACTTGTGCTCATTGTTTTGGTCAGCCTAGACTCTTGCACTGAGAAATTGCGGGAACTAACTTTCAGGGAACTGTAAACATCATAATTTCATTAATTGCTTTAATATGTGTTTCTTTTACATGTCTGAAAGCAAATGCAATTGAAAGTTGAGGTTTCTGTGGCATTCCTGAAAACAAATCTGACTAACACTGTGGACCAAACCTTATAGAATATATTTTGGAGAAGAAGCAGTTATACAAAACAATAATTATTTTAGACTGATTTCTGAAAATATGTGACAAATGATTATTAAAATTATATATTGAAACAAATTTTAGTGTTTATTGGAAGGATATTACACCATTTAAAATATTCACAATAAAAGTTCTGACATCATGAAGAGAGTTAGTAGAGATAAAATCATGGGGTCCTGTAGAATTTTGAACACTCCTACAAGAAGTGATTTAAAAACTACATAGGAACAGGTTTCCCACTGACTTTCAGCTATGTGTCACGTATGTGATTTATCAAAATCTGACAAGGACAGGAATACACTACCAGGAGTTACCAAAGGTTGTTGTGCCTAGAAAATATATATGGTCGTTAAGGATATTTCATGTTTATCTGCTTTATGGAAACATTTTTTACTTGCTGTGTCACTCATTCTCTCTGCTGTTTTCTTGGATTCTGTGAGCCTGGCTCTCTGTGCTTTTTCACAGACAGAAAACAATTAAGGAAAACATCTTTCTTTTCTGATCTGTCCTCAAGTGAGAATTGTGGGTTACTGAGTAGATACATGCTTCAGAAACAAAGCAGAAGATTGCCTGACAACAGCACGCTTTCTTTAGAAAAATCTCCTGTGCTTCCTATTTGTCTGCATCTGAAATGTTGCAAAATAAGTCCTTTTTCTGGTTCCATGTTATTTCTGCTTTCTAACTATCATATCTTGGTCAATTCCTCAAAGAGGAAAATACACACTTTAGAAAAGTATATTAACACATGAAATTACCTTTATTATTTACAAAAAGAAGCTTCTGTACAGGGTATTAAATGCAACTGAGTAAATATTCAAGCAATACTTGAGATATTAATAGAAAAGAAGAAGTGTCACTGACTTGAAACTCAGCAGGCATGCAAATAAATTGTAACACTTTGAGACAGGAGAGGTTACAGAAGAAATCCTTATGAACAGGGAATGTCTTGTTTGTGTAGCTGAATATCACTTTTACTGGGATTCTTAAGTGCTTCAGCAACATCAGGAAGAATATAAAAAGAATATCAAGAAGTATAATGTGGGCATACTAAAGCTGACAGTACCATGCAACATTATTCAGCACTGTTCATTCTCCTTTCAAATGGCAGTTCTTAGTAAATAGGGATGTAAGTGCCTTCTTTGTACTAAAATTAGGAGAAATAAACCCTGCAAATAACTGAGAATAAGAATGTTATTATACTATGGGATATTTAAGCCATTAAATCATGAAAACTCATTGTTATTAAATAAAAGGGAGTAGCTTAACAGCGGAGACTGCTATTTGCCACTCAAGGAATGTGCCTCCATACAGCAGGAAGTGTGAGGCAGCCCCCAGCCCCAGCCCCTCCCCAGGCTGGGAGCAGGCATGCAGCCAACAGCTCATGAGTCTTGCTGCCTTAAATCAGCAGCACATGCGCAGTGTGACTGAAGAGCTTCAGTAACTATGTGCATGCATAAAGGGTTAAAACTGCAAGCTCTTTGCATTGGGTCTCCCTGCTCAAATGACGTGCAAGCTCTGTGCCCATGTGTATGTCCTGTCAAGGCCAATAGATTCTTGAATACAGCCCTAGTGAAGGGTTGAAAATTTAGCCTGTTTTAATAAGAGTAGCAAAACAAGTAAAAAGCTGCGCTTGTAATTTGGGAAGCAGTTCTTAATTCTACTTTTTTTGGTACTGCTGTAAGAGGTAGCCATCCTACCTCCCCTTGCTGCTGCTTCTTCATTCTAGGCAAAACAACCCTTCTGCCTTCCTGGTGTCAACAACAGAATCGTTTTAATGGGTTAAACCTACATGAACGCACACACACAAAAAAAAGGGGGGGGGGGGGGGGGAGGGGGGGATCATTTTCTGCTGATTTAGCTTTGTGAATCAGCTCAATGTGTGGTCAGGTGGAACCAGAGCTAAAAGAAAAATGGGAGTGCAGCCAGGAGCCTTGGTTTGGAGCTGGACTGCTGTTTTGGTGATACAACCTGTCAGTTCAACAGTAACGTGAAACATCTCTTTGGCTTTAATGGAGCTACTTGGTAAACTGGGCAGCATTATGACGCAAGGAGGCAGAGTCTGACTTTCAGAAACAAAAAGATTCAACTTTGAGAAAATTTGCAATACTTGCTATCGGACACTGAAGAAGAAATACAAACTTCTGTAGTTTTAACTTTTTCCAGAAGTATAGTTGACTGAGTTGTTTCAGTGTCAAGTGTTTTTGTAGAAGAACAGAGTACCACCCAATATTGCTAAGGCAGATTTAGTATGGTCTTTCTTCCATTAATTGATGCCATTGCTTGGAAAACAGCAGATATATGAAGCTCATCAATGTTAGAAAAAGTTAGAAAAAATGACAACAACAAATCATACAAATCTTGCAGCATTCTTGCAGCATTTTGTTTATTTCAGCAATCATAGAGTAATAATAATGAAGTCTTGATATTCTGTATTCATATATGAAGAGAATCATTGCTCACAGCACCAATGAATTGTGCTTAGTCTGGACTGGTTAGCTTGATTTTTGTACCTTCCATGCTTTAAGGAAGCTGCTACTAGCCCATTGAAGGGATTTACTTAATCAGAAGGTAGCTTGCTCTGCATTGGTGAAAAAACAGGTAAGATGTCTAATGCATATCAATGCAAAAACAGACTCTTGTACAACACTGGTCCAAATATTAATATACATGTATTTTATCTGGAAATGTGACTGGCAATAAAGCAAATTACACCTCTAAAAAAGGCTGAAAGGAGACAATGAATGTCTTTATTTTGGAGCAGGAATCTGACAGACGTGTAGGATGTAGATGCACTACCTTTTAAGATTTATTTCTGATACTATATATCATGAAAAACATTTAGGACAGGAAATCATCTTGTCCCAGATTCTGTGCTTTGATACAATTATTAAAAAACAAGGATCTGGGAGGTTCCACAGTTGACAATTCAAAATCTGGGTCTGCAGTCAGCTTTTAATTTTGATTATTTAAATTAAAGGCATCTTGCTAAAGAAGGTTTGAAACAGGTCAATAAGAACCAAACCCTTCAATCTGTGCTTGAATTCAAGTTTGTAACCTGTTCATACTCAGGATAAACTTTTGTCCTTTTGTCCCCTTTTTCCCATATTTATCAGTAAAATTAAGTCACTTGGTTTCTGCAACAGAGGGTTTATTCATAGTTCTCTATTTTGTTCCTACAGCACATATTAATTCAAGGCAGTATCCCACCTGTATACTAGACTGACCTGGGGGTGATTATAGTTTCCAGGTTTTGGGAAAATGAGGTGCACTCAACCTAATATAAGTAAACCCACAACAGCCTTTAATCTTTTCTTTATTTTTTAGTGAAAATTAATGCATAACCCCAAAGGAGAACATTTCTTAAGTCTGGATTTGTGCCACTAGTCAAGAATACCTTCCAAAAGCTATTGTATTTTTGGTATAATCAAAAGTAATACTCTCATAAAGTTACTGAATACAATTTTATTCTGTAGGGCCATGGTGGAATGAAAAAACAACACACAAAAAACCACAGTTTTACCTGAATTTAAACACTGACAAACAGTACATCACAACTCATCTATCCTGTACTTCTCTCACAACTTCTCCTTTGTGCCTCATCACAGCACATGCCTCATTTGTATTTCCATCCACCTCACTGAGAAAGGCATGCCTCACAGGTTGAGAAGCAACACTATAAAATGAGCTCTTTACATACACTTAGGTTGACTGTTTCCAATCTCCTTGGCAATATCAGAGTTCTCTGGTTTAAATTAATTTCCCTGGTTACATATAGTATCTTGCAATTAAGTGTTTTAACTTTTTGGACTGAGAGTAAAACAACCTATATCCCCATTCCAAATGTGTGGGTGGTGCAGGAAAAAAAATCTCACTTTTCACTGGGACATGCTTTGCCTTGCTCCAGACTCCTTCCTAATCATCTTGTAAATGACTGATCTATACATACAGTTGTGGTCTGTTCACTAAGCACAGACATATTAGAAGCTGGCATAGTGAGGAAATACAGTAACCTGAACGAGTGGTCTAAAGTTGGACTGAGCAAGATGTTTCTACTTCCTTACTTCTGGAAGAGCCTTCTTCTGTAAGGAAACACGTTGTGTGCATTGATAACACTGCAAAACTGAGCTGAATTTAAATCTCAAAAAAAAAAATAATGTTGAGGGAGCAGTATAAAAAGAAAATTTTATCTTTTTAGCAAAACAGAGCTATTGCCACCTTGTAGTCCATATAAGCAGAAAGTATGTTCCTCCTTATGTGAGAAACACTGAAGTCAATTTCTTGTTCTGAAATGCTTTGTGGTGAATCTATCTCCAGATATTGGCTATGGAGGCAGCCTAGGAAAATGGCATCAATCTTTTCAAAGTTGCCTTGAATCAAGATTGCGATATGTCATATTTGGTTACTTTGTAGTCTCTTCTGGGCATGTAGGGGTGTGCTCTCTTCCTGTGCTGTGCTGTATGCGTGCTGGGTGAACTAGGAAAAATGGCAAAGAGCTAGCTCCTTTAAAAATAAAATTAGAAGAAGTTCAGTATTGACTGGCTTTTATAAAGGAGTGGAAATTCTAGTAGGAGCATTCTATAAGCCAGTCTCTACTCCAAGACATTTAATGTATTTCATATTAAAAAGCCCTTGGGAAGCCTCACCTTGGCTTTAGTGGAGCTGGAAGCTGAGCTTTTTCCTTCTTCCAAGCAAATTCCTCTAATTACTAAACTAGGGTGTCCTGCTTGTACTTGTGCTCTTTATTCCTGCCCTACTTACTTCAGATTTATTTTCTGCTCAGGTTATGGACTTGAAAATATCTTCATATTTTGGTATCAAGCCAGAATACTCCAGTAGCTTGGATACTCTCTGGGAATATTCAAGATGTGAACTCACAAATGCAGAGAGAATTTAACCCAGATTTTCAAATACATGGGAGAGGGAACTGACTAATAGATTATTATGTGAATGTAGGAAGAAGTGGAGCTGTATAGTGATCTACATAGTTCTTTTGCTGTGCTTGTTTAAAAAGAAAGTGCCTTCACAACATTTGCTTAGAATCCTGTCCTTAGAGGACCACATTAAATGTACACTGACAGTATTTTCTGACTCCATGGAAGGGCAGGTTCCAATGACTGCCTGAAGAATGACTCTGCTTTGTCAGTAAATACAAACAGTAACTCAACAACAACAACAAAAAGTGTAGTTCTGCTAGGACTGGATTAGATTAAAACCATAATGAATTTTTGGAAGGCACCCTTGGTTAATGCATTTTGGAAGGCCAAAACAAAGTGATAATTATCTAGAGACTTCCAATTCTCACTAACTTACTTAAACCATAAACATTCCTCCTTAACACTCATAATGAATTGTTCTAAATTAAAGAGGTCATTTCAGATTTGAAATCAGCTGTGATTAAGAAAAAAAAAAAAAAGAGAGAGAAAAAAAAGAAAAAACACAATACAAATCAAATAAATGGAACACTTAACCAATCTATTACTTAATCAATCTATACATCTAGGGTTTATAGCAAAATATTCATAAATATTTGTGTAACTTAGCTTATGCATTATTCGAAATATATTGGTCAGGAATTTGACTAGGAAAAATAAAACACAATAAAAATCAACAAAATCAACAACAAAAAAAGAAAGTAGAAATAAATAAAGGTGAGTGATGGACAAAATATTACTAGCTTATTAACAGCAGTGAATTAAAAACAAACAAAAAAAAACACAAAGCAAAACAAAAACACATTACTCTTATGTTAGGAATGAAAAATATCTACATATGGACAATCTTGGACTTGGATAAGTCTCACTGGAATACAGTGTCTCTTAGAGCTAAGGTTACCATATGTATATACTTCTCAACACATTTTTTTACATACAAAGAAAATGGGAAGAAAAGCAGGATTGTATCATGCCTAGATAAACAGTACATAACATATGTGCTGGAACTCATGTTTCCTGGACATGTCAGATCCCTTGAATAATGAAGATATACACAGCATATGCAAATGTTACAGAAATAAGGCAGCCGTATTGTGAAAGATTCAATTAAGATTCAACATGATATTAAGATACATTCTTGCCACATTCGTCTCTTGCTTCTGAAAGCAAGGGACAGGCAAGTAGCTTGTAAAAGACACAGTAACATTGGCTGAGGCACTACTGACTCCTTCTCTTTTTTGTGTAAGACCTAAGAGATACTGAAGGACAAATGCCACTCTTCATTTTAATCAGCTCCCCACCATCTTTGAACATTCACACTTCATTTTTCCTATTTAAAGACAAAAGTCTGGAACCCCAGAAATAGGTAGGAATGGCCTGAAAAAGTAGGACATGCATGCATGTACACACACACATGCATGTATGCACACACGTTTTTTTTTTGAAAGGGGGATCCCAATGACACACAAAAAGTATATTATGAAATATTTTGGTCAAGATGTGGTAAGGTGTGCTTCTACAAATAAATAAATAAAAAAAAAATAACTAAATAAAATGGGGCATTTCATTCAGGTAGAGAAATCACATCTACCCTGGCCAAGTCCTTCCTTAGCCTTCCTAAGAGCCCAAGAAAGAAATGCTATGGACAGTGCTTACCTAAGGGGTGACAACCAGATCATCAGGAGCCCACTGTTCTTGCAAATACTAGACACAAAAGGATGACTTTCTCTGAAAATGTAAGTAGGCAAATAAGCACTTCAGATGGGCTTCATCATACACAAATTCTACACTTGTAGTGCAGAATCTCTAGATGGTCAGAAACTTGGCCTAGAATCTCTTGACCCCACAGAAGCACTTGTGAAATGGTGAGCACCACATCTGCCTGGCCTATTCTTGAAGCCCAATTGTATGTCTGTTGGAAAAAGAGATGTAATTCAGGGAAGCCACATCTCCTAAGAACTGTGAACAAGATACCACACCGTTGGTAACAATAAGAATCAAAGCAAATTTATGCCTGCATGTGGCAAAAGAAAGGAGTTATGGTAAATTCAATATGTAAGAAGCAAATCACATTCAGAAAAGGAAGCAAGACTTTGAAAGAATCACATGCACCCTTTACCCCCCCACACCCAAAAAAAAAAAAAAAAAAAAAAAAAAAAGCTAAGGTGGCTGCTCAGAATCTAGTCACAAATTAATACTGAAGTGAGTAGAGCAAGTCTGACTCATTTTTTGTCAGGTAGGGACAGGACATGATAGTGGTCCCTTAGATACTGTTAAAGCCAAGAAGTCTTCAACTCAGAGTAGACATATGCTCATGGTATGAATGTGCATATGGACAGTTTCTCAAAAGAAACCAAATCATTTCTTAGCTGACAAGATCCCTGATACATCCAGTCTGGCGTCTTGCCTCTGGCAATAAATCAGGCTCAGTGTTTCAGAAACAGTCTCTAAAATCCTACAGTGTATCTGCCCATTAGTGTAACTTGAAATACAAGTAAGCAACAGGGAAATTTCTTCACGATATTTTTGTCAGTCATGCATTCTGGATCATTAGTTTTTCATTGCCCTTATCATAGTATGAATAACCATTAATGTTGTTACTGGCAATAAAATTAGTCCACACTTAAAATAAAAAAAAATCAAGTTATTGCAGTTAATTCTAACCAAATGGTGCCTGCAGTGCAATATCTCTATTTATTCTATTTTTATTTCATATTAAAAAGTAATACAATTCTATGTCATAAAAATTGACAGGTAGGAAAATTTGCCCTTATCTCATGTTTTAGGGCCAATGTTTTAGGGTCTCAAGCATTGTGTGCAATAGATTCACAGACAAAAGGAAACATTTCATTGAACATCACTTCTCTTCACCTCTATTCTGATGCAGGCTAAAAAATGGGCAGGTCCTCTTTTTATAACTTTTATAATTACAATATGTTAATCATTTTGAGATAAAATTTTAAGCTTTTGCTTTGCATTTTTTTTCATTGTTAGAGCTACCAAAAAGCAGAAAAGTATGGGGAAGGTAACAAGATCCAAGGCCAAAATAAAGAATGAAATTGCTCTGAAAGGTTCTGTTTGTAATCCTCACACAAATAAACCCCCTACTGTAAAATTATAAATTACCTGTAAATATTATATACAATAATTGCCTATAATGGGTGAGTTCCGGTTTTGCAGTTCCTGACAAAAACTGTTAATTCGTCTTCCCACATTTGATACAAAAGCCAAACATTAGGACATTAGTCTTTCCAATTTAGCTACCTTTCCAGTGGCTAATTTTACATATATATATATATATATATATATACACATTTATTTATTTATTAACTACTGTACCAATATACTAGATATATAATCTTCATATCATAGACACAGTAATACATACAACTAACCCAGTGAATACACCCAAAGTGTTTTCAGTGCCTTCATTAACTCTTTGGACTACTTAAAAGATATTGTCTTATGGAAAACACTGTGTATTTATTTTTGCAGTTATGTAAAAGGGCAAAGAGCAATTGTCTAATCAAACCAACAAGTCAGATTTTCAAAAAATTGAAAACCTGAAAAATATCACATGAACCTATGGTAAGATTTCATTTTTGTTTCTTAGCCCTTTTACCTGTCCTTCTCCTAAGCAGTGCAGGATGGTTTTCAGTGAAACAGAAAGATATTTCAAAACCAGCATTTGTAATACTGCATATTGAAATTAAGGGTGTTAGCATTTCTAAAATAAAACTCTTTTCTAACCTGTCATGAAAAGTGTCAATATTGTTAATGTCTTTTCCTTTTCTCCTACTGCTAAATTTAATTGCTAATTTATCATTCAAACACTATTCACAACCAAAATTTCATTTTCAAATCATTGTTGTTGTTGTTGTTTTGTTGTTGTTCAGCCAAAAAAAAAAAAAAAAAAAAATCTGCAGGTAAAATCCCATGCTAGAGTAGGGTCTGATTTTATTATTATTATTATTATTATTATTATTATTATTATTATTACTATTACTATTACTATTACTATTACTATTACTATTACCTGCAAACAAAACATGAATTCTTTTACAACAAAAATCAAATGGTGCGCATTGTTTGCTTTAATCAATTTACCCACCACCTGAAAAGAGAACATTAATAGAGTATTGGAATTTGTGTGAGTGAATTTGAGGAAAATGATGTTACTGTGTCTGGTAAAATGAACACAAGTATTTAATAGTATTTTATCAGTATGCTGTCAGATCAATCAAATCTGCACTTTGTATTTTCCAGGCTGATCTCATTTTGCCATCTCTTGTAAAGAAATTCTTTTATGCCTTTAGCCATATTTATAGCCCTTGTTTGGTACACCTCTCTCAGCAATATTATTTGTCAGTAAGGTGGCAGAAGGATGTGACAGGTTATGGTATTAATAAGAAAGGCAAAACCAAGGACTTTTAAAAAGCCAAATTGCTTTTACCCACATCTTTTAGCTAAAGTGATTTGGGAGAAGGATATAAACCCACTCTTCGCACATATTTTGCAATTCCAGAGTAATTAGAAAACCCCGTATAGTTGGTAATATTTGATTATCAGCCACATATTCACTCTCCAATTTTGATAAATACGTTGAAATAAGGTCCTTTGTTCAGCGTAACCAGCTTGTGGCAATTGATTCTGTGGACTCCAGTGTCCTCAATCCATCCATCAGCCATGCATTTCATGCTCTGTTTTTCAATTCTTTTGCAGCAACAGGTATGACCAAATTATGGCAGGATATGAGGGGATATGAAGTTTGCCAGAAAACTTCTGGAAGGATAAAAGGTGATAGAAAGGACAGGGGAAAGTGAAAAAAGCATTGTGTTGGTTTAATACTCAAGAGTAATCAGAACCTGTTGTTCAAATACAACATTAGGGTGAGGCACTTGAGATTCTTAACAAATGTACTGGAAAAGAAAAACTTTTTCAGAATAAAAGCATGACATCAGACATTATTCATGCTAGGCTTATTTTTCATTGAAGATTAAAAAAAAAATAAGGAAAGGAAAAGTAATGAAAGGAAAAAGGAAAAGAAGACAGAAATCAAGGGAGAGAGAGAGGGAAAAAGGGAAGGAAAAATGGAAAAGGGAAAGGGAAAAAATCCTGGAAGGTTTAGCCAGAGACTTTGGATATTATAGGATATGGAGAACTCAAAACAAGTTGTGCTGATCTAGATTCTTTAATCTGTCAATGCCACCATCAGTGACTGCAGTATTCTCTCTGTTCTCAGTGCAGTGGACTATGATATCTTATTTCATACATCACTTCATATTCTGAAATGTATAATCATACATCATACATCCAGCAAATTGCCCTGCACAGCACTGAACGAGCAGTATGATCTCAGATTGTAAGATTGCCCAGCAAGGTAAGTAAATATAACAGCTTGTGAAACATTAGGTAGTCTCAATTCATTGTGCTGCTTTAGACAGGGAAAAAAGGTTTACAATGTACTACTCTTCTGTTCTGGTCTCTGAATATTTCTGTGCTGAGTGGTCCCCAAAGTTCAGTGAAGCAGTGGTGCTTGTGCTGATTTCATTTGATTTCTTCTGCAAGATTACCTTAGCACATCTGGTAAAAATTAAGTAAACAGATTAGTTACGGTTCTGTTTTCAGTTAATTTCTTGAAGCCCCTGCCCTCTCTTGTCTGTTGCAGAGGAAAGACATACATTTCTGATAGGCATAGAGGTTCTCATTACTGGCTCTAGTTAGGGATTGCACAGCCAATGTCAAGTCTGATTAGATTTCAAGAACTCCAGATCATAATTTGTGACAATTGCAATATGTGCTGGTGATGCACCTCAGCTGAAAGCACTGCTTGTCCAATAAGGAGAGGCACTCTAATCCACAGAAATATGTCACACACTTGCAGTTTTAATGAAACTGTATTCAGCTGAACCCAACTACATTTCATCTGTATTATGCTATGTAAAATTATTTGATGGTCTATAAAGCAGGCAAAGGGTATCTTAAAATGTTCAGGCATGAACATTTCCCTGCATTTTAAATCTTTATGTCTTTTTTCCCCCTTAATACAAGATGACTGATAGTTGCAGAAGAATTTTTTTAGGAGAGGTGATAAAAACACAAACACACTCTTTTCATTGACATATTGTAGCTGGCAGGCTGTGCTAGGTAGGAATGACCATGCATCGCTATCACCGTGTCTAATAGATGGCAGAAACAGTGAAGCAGGGAATACCTGTGGCCAGGACTGCCACCTGCATAATGCTGAAAAGAGCCATTTCACACTTGCTAGGCTGTGCTAAAGCTTACCTCACTTAAGGACAGGACACCACTGCTGCTTGGCAATTGGGGAAAATGAATAGCAACAGTGGGAAGACAAGCTTTGAACATCTCATCTGCCAGAAATTCAGGTGATTTTGAACAAAGTTACAACACAGATGATCAGTAAAAATATTACCTTGAGCAAGGTATCTTCCTTTGCTGGAGTCCTTAATACTGGCACTTCAGAATGCCACAAGGTGTACTTTTTGCCCCTGAAAACTTCTAGGTTTCACTTAAATCCAGCATCCTCATGTCTAGGGACTTCACTTTCTGTTTATGACATTCTACTGCTATGCTATATTAACTCAATTTTCCTAGGGTACTCTTACCCTAGGAAATACCAAGCATAAAGACATATTAGATCTCAGTTGCTTTCATGAATCCTTGTTTTCACTCAATCATGAAAACTTCATTTACAATTTCAGCCACAAACTGTCTGTTACCAAAGCAGCAATGTCCTGTCTGAGTTTGCACAGAGCCTGAAATCAGAGCTGAGTGCTGCTCACCTCAAGCAGATACCCCTTGTGGTGTTGGGTGCACCTTCAGAGCAAGAAACATATATCTAGAACAGAAGAAAATGAAGAATCTAATCATCTTCATTCAAAACAAACAAACAAACAAACAAACAAACAGAAAGCCAAGCCTGGAATGCTAAATATTAAGGCCAAGGAGGGTGCAGTTGGCAGGTTTTGAAGCTGTGCCTTCAATTCCAAAGCGTTGGCAATCAAAACCATAAATTGAGATGACTGAGAGTTGTTAGGAAAGGGCCAAATTCCCTCCAGGAAGAAATCATAGCACCTTCTAGGTCTGCAGTGTTGCCTGTCTGTCAGAGTAGAGAATAAGGCACATGGTCTTTGCTGAGAGCGAATCAAGAAAGGAGCAAAGCTAAGACTTCTGGGACCCTGTATAAAAATCACAGTTCTTCAGAGTTTACCTAGAAAAACACTACAATGACAAGTACAGCTATTTCTCAACCTGTGTATACAAAGCAAACAGGGTACCTTTAGGGCACTGATTTTTCACCTATAATTTCCTGTTTGAACCCTCAGATACTTGTATGTATAATTTATATAGTGATGGCACAAATCTACAAATGTATATCCCTAAACTAAACCAACAATGACAAAAAAAAAAAAAAAAAAGCAAATGCAAATGGTGCTTAGAGTCTTAGCTTTTTATTTATTTTTATTTTTTTTTTTTCTTCTTCTTCTATGGAATAATGAGTTGCACTCCAGATCATCATATCAATGCATATTGGAAAAGCACTAAAGAATTGCACATTAAGATAATTCTAATAATGACTAGCTCCTGGTTCCTTTAGATGGCTAATATTTTCTCTGATTTTAAAAAATACTCTGATTCAGAAGTAGATCTGTTTAGAACCTCAGTGTTCAGACAGAGGTGAATGCAGCTATTTAATTAATTATTATTACTATTATTTTTAATGAAGAGCAATGATTTCATACCTTTTGTGTTACAGCTGACTTCAGTTCTCTTAAAACTTACCATATAATTTAATAGTTATTGGCTGGAAGGCATCCTACCTACAGATATCAGAAACATTTTGAAACTGAACTACTTTGCAGCTGCAAACTCTGGACCATGAATAAGCTTCTGGTGAAGGAATGATCTTAATTACAAGAACTTTTCTGGACTTTCTGCTTCTGTCTGATCATTTCTGTTCTCGTGCCAAAGCTGATTGTGATATTGCCATCTGAAGGTCATATGGCTGTGTCTGAGTTAAATAAACAGCACATTTTCTGCCTTAACATAAACATCTCATCCCCACCAAGATGAATGTTGTAGTGTCTGTGCTGTGTGTGCTGGGGTTCAGCTGATTTGCCTGCAGTTCCAGGGTGGGAAATGAGAGCAAGGAGAGAGAAAGTAACATAATCATTTATTCACCTCCTTTTTTTTTTTTTTTTTTTTTTTTTTTTTTTTTGTTTGTTTGTTTGTTTTTGGTCTCAAAATAAATAGTGACATTTGACCTTTCTCTGAGACAATTTCTCTAAGACAATTTCTCTGAGACAATTTCTTCTGCCTTCCCCTTAAGGGAACTAAAACCATTCCTCACAACATGCTTTGACTGTCTTTTCCATAGATAAAAAGCCAACCATAAAAGTAATGAAGCTTTCATGCTAGGCCATGGAGTAGTTAACCCAAAAGTTTAGTAAATTAGCATTATTTTATTTTATTTTATTTTATTTTATTTTATTTTATTTTATTTTATTTTATTATTTTATTTTATTTTATTTTATTTTATTTTATTTTATTTTATTTTATTTTATTTTATTTTATTTTATTTTATTTTATTTTATTTTATTTTATTTATTTCTTCTCCTTGTGTCAAGGGAGAGTTTATAAGCCTTTAACAGGAGGGAGCATGGACATCTCTGGGGGAAATGGCCTGTCTGCTCTGAACCCATGCAAAGGTATAGAGAAGGAGCATCCTTCCAGGCTGCGGTGTTCATCATTCATCTTTGTATGCACAAAGGGCTCACCTTATCACACTGTGCATGGCTCTGACAAGCAGCAATGTATCCAGCTCATGCGATAAGGATGGGCTCTGTCTGCAGAATTGTTTTGGGTATAATACTAGGCTCCCATATAGTGCCTTAGATGGCATGTACAGGGCATAATCTATATCTGATTGTACAGTGATGTTTGTTCTTCTTGGACCCTTTCCAGCTGCAATTTACATCAGATGTCAAAAAAAGAGGGAGAGTTGTAGCCATTTGCAGGCAACTAACTGCTCAGCTGTATCGCAGGCTATATCTTGTTGAAAAGCAGGGAAAATCACAGTGTTAGACTGTACCAATTCAGTCTGTTGACAGCTGAGGAAAGGGCTCTTCCATTTTACAAAGAGGCTGCTAATTAAAGCAAAGCAGTTGGAGAGTGAAGGGAGGATGTATTTGGAGTGCTGCTGTACTGGAGAGGTTCTGATTTGAAAAATACAAACTGTCTAGGAACAAAAAATCACACCCTAGAAAACTGAACTCTTAGTAACACAAAAACAAACAAACAAAAAACAGCTTTGGTGGATGAGACTTAGAATCTTTTCTAAGATAAAATAGATAAGATTATAAAATAATCCTGCCAGCCCTGTTCCCTGTTCTCTGTACTGGTTCAGCCTGTTGGATGGCGTCCCATGTCTCTCACCTTGCAGTTCTCAGCACCTGGTATTGTGCGGGAGTCTGAAATCTGATATACTGACCACTGACTCACAAATGTACAATGTTGCTTTGTTTGTGTTTGTTGCTTTGCTTCACAAACCCTTGATGTAAATCCAGTTATTGCACAGTCACAGAGAAGAAAATAAAGTTAATGCAAGAGACAGATTACTGTCAGTATGAGCTGAAGTTGTTGGAAATCAAGCCCTGCATTTACTGGGTATAGGTACTAACAAATCATGGTGTATTGCTGTGCTTTTGTACATGGGGACAACTGTGTGGCATCTGTAATTCCAATTCAGTGCAGGTCCACCAGAGAAGTTTTTGACCAATTGTGTACATATCATCAAAGAATGATATCCCCTAAGTCTGTCTGTGGAAACTATTTTAATCACCCTATCAAGTTAATACTACTGGCAATTCATTTAAAGAAAGGAAATACCATGTACAAAATATATTGGGTGAAGTTTTCTGGTTTATGTTTTTCAGGAAGTAAATTCTGGCCTTTAAAGTTTGTGACATCAAGATGGAATGATTCTCCTTCATGACAGCACACATGTGTTCTTAAAATCATCACAAAAGCCTGGCTTTTATATTTACAATTTCCTGAGAATTCGTTGTTCAGTAGTGGAATCTCTGGAGATAACCTTAAAGTGAATACAACTTAATGTTACTTTAAGGCTTATCAGATAGTCATTTAAGGAACTTTCTGCTTCTCATCATGCACAACTTTCACTCATGGAATGGAATATGCTTCACAACAGGGCTTTGGAATTTTTAAAAGAAAGATAAAACAAGCAAACTACAGCAACAACAAATCCCTGCATTTCTTCCTTAATGAATTATTGACCATAAATCAAAAACTGTGGTATTTCACTGTCTCCATAGCAGCTAGCTAACCTTATGGACTATTTTTATTTTGGGGATAAAGGTTTTGCCCCCTTGAGATGCTGGGGTTTTCAAGGAATGTGAAGCTTTACCGTACACTATAGAAGCTGAGTAGTTGATGGCTTTCAGAAAGTACTTTGTAATTTGAAATACTGAGCCCAGAAAAGAAGCTGTATTGAAGAGCTGAAGAAAATTTGGCACATTAGGTTTCTTATGTACTGAGTTTCATTTGAAGGTTGAAGTTAACTTTGTTTTGGTGAACTTTGTTAGCTAACTCATTTTATAATTTCAGCATATTACTGCAGAATACAGTAATATGAGATCACAAATATATTAATTACTTGGTAAGCATACACATTAGCTTTCTTCTTTGGATTGGCATCCTCCTCAGACCACCAATAAAAACTTCAGACAGGTTAAGAAATAGTGACATTTTTGCTTCTTTTGAAAAGATATGGTTTCTAACTGTGGATATAGAATCCTGTTATCCTACGGTCTTCTTGGAAAACTCTTACCAAGATGGTAGATTCAGATTCAGATGCTTCTTGAAAAATATGACAACTGCCATAAAACAAGACAGCATGATCTATCATGACAGTAAGGTAAGATAATAACTGTCTCTCCCTGAGGGGCATATCGTTTCTTCATACTTGTTCACAATGATCAATCCTTATGGTTTAAATAAGAAGATTTTTAAAGTAAGGTATCTTTTAACATAAATTTCCAGACATTTTTCTGGAATGAATAGCAAGTTTGTTATTAACCATTTAATTCCTGTACAGGATGTCACATGTGTTCCAACATTTTTTAAACAATTTTTCATTCCTCTTGCCTACACAAGTGAAAGATTAGAACATTACCCCCATTATAAGAAATGATCAAGAAAGTAGACAGTTCCTAGACAGTTCTTTGGTGACATATAGGTCTCTCACCCCCCCTCCCCCTCGGCAGACACACACTCTTAGTTGCAATAGGAATGAAATGCCAAAATAGATGGCCGAATAGGAAAGAAATGAAACAGGAAAAGCCATGGAAAGGCAGAACAGGTTTTGCTATGCTATTACAAACCACTGGAGAGCAAGTCAAACCCCTTTCCATCTATTCATCTACCTGGAGAATGCATATCTTGCCAAGCCAACTGCATAAAGCTAATCAGTTCTGAAACTAGGCAGTAAAATATTTCAAGCTTCAAATATATTCATGAGATTATGATCAGGGAGGGCATCTATTGTGCATAAGTCCCTTTCTCCTATCTATTTATGCTCCATTAACATCCTATGCTCTTCCCATCCAAAACCCTTTCATTTTCCTGAAAATGTCAAGCCTGGGACAAATCCATTAAAAGTTAAAAAAAAATAAAAAATAAAAATCTTAATTGTGAATTTAATCATTTTTATGCTTGTTGATGGAAATATTGAAATTTCACTCTAGAGTAAAGGCCTGAATTTTGGCAAGTATAACATTTTTGTCTGCTAGCACTGACAAGGCTGAACTTGGCAGTCTTGCAGAACTCAAACTTAACACGTGAGCATATTCTGGCATGTGTGGAGGTGAGAGACTGAATCTTTGCAGGCTAAATTTCCTGTTTGAACTTTGAGAAGTGGGAAGGGAAGGGAAGGGAAGGGAAGGGAAGGGAAGGGAAGGGAAGGGAAGGGAAGGGAAGGGAAGGGAAGGGAAGGGAAGGGAAGGGAAGGGAAGGGAAGGGAAGGGAAGGGAAGGGAAGACGGAAGGGAAGGGAAGGGAAGGGAAGGGAAGGGAAGGGAAGGGAAGGGAAGGGAAGGGAAGGGAAGGGAAGGGAAGGGAAGGGAAGGGAAGGGAAGGGAAGGGAAGGGAAGGGAAGGGAAGGGAAGGGAAGGGAAGGGAAGGGAAGGGAAGGGAAGGGAAGGGAAGGGAAGGGAAGGGAAGGGAAGGGAAGGGAAGGGAAGGGAAGGGAAGGGAAGGGAAGGGAAGGGAAGGGAAGGGAAGGGAAGGGAAGGGCTCATTCATATTTGTACTGCCTAGCAGTTGTCCCAGCACCCATGCAGTGCTACTTTGGCCTTGTGACAGTGTGGACCATCAAAGGACCAAGATTCTGAAATGAAACAGAAAGCACCAAAATGACAGTGACAATACTACCAGCATTGTCCAAATGTGCCTACTGCTGCTGAACCAGCTTCTGCTGGTTGGTCATCCAATACTAATGTGATTGAGAAAGAGATAATCTGGGTTTGAGGGTCTCCAGAATTGTTAGGGGAGGCTGCATATATGTACTTGAGGCAGATGGGAAGGAAGATGACCTGGCAGGCTACCATGTTACAGATGCCACACAGCACACCGGGTTTTGGCTGCTTGTGTAGCTGTTTCTGCTAACCAGCCACTCTTCTTCCCTCTTATACAAAGCTAAGACTATGTTGTAGCTTACACCTTCTGCACGTTAACAAGTAAAATCTGCCAAGGAACGCACTTTCTCAGAGGGTTGCACTGTAATTTTGTGGTCAAAAGCACAGAGATAGAAACAAATATCTATACCAGAGTGATGGTAATCAAAAATGCATGTGATGTTTCCAAATATCCTGTTCCCTTGTTCTTATTTGTTGCATCTCACCAATTACAACTTTTTTTTTTCTTTTTTTTTTTTCCTACCTTTTCCCCAGAATTTTGTTCACTAAAGGATAAAGTGAAATGTTTTCAAGAAAAGGAGGACTTAAGAAATCTGCTGCTGGAGGCAGCAGAGTATTCTGTCTCTGGAAGTGGCAATAGGAGCTGCTATTAGGGACAGCATGAGATCCTGCTTGCTTCCTGGAGTCTGCTGCCTTACACTCCCTCAACATCCTCATTTGCTGTCAAGGATCCTTGCCTCACCCTTTTAATATCCATGCTAGAAGGCATCATTTTGAACCTGATAGTTCTGTCTTCCCCTCTCAGCCTCCTGTGGCAAGCCTTACCCTCCTGAAGTTCACTACCTGTAGTGGAAAGTACTCTTCTTCTCTCATCTTCCTTGTGTTGTGGGAGCTCTTACCATATTTTGTAATGTGGGGCTTGTCCACCACTGTCCATTTACTCTGCAGTTTTGAAACATTTGTCATAGTCTTCCTCATCTGTCCCTTATAGAAATCTGAAAAGCCCCAGCTTAGCATTGGAGGAAAAAAAAAAAAAGACCAACAGAAAGAAAACCCCCAGACCCCAAACACAACCCAAGGTCGTTAACAAAATACAGAAATGATTTTTTTTTTTTTTTTATTCCTAAGTGGCACTTATCTCACAAAGGTCTAACAAAAGTGCAATTTTCCTTGATTTCATATAACAACTGCTAGTTTTCTTTTGTTGAAAAGAGAAAATATTATTTTCACTAAGATAATTAACTAAATAGTTATATCTGTAATTCATCAGCAGTTTTAATATCTTCCACAAATATACAGTATCTCTTGGAGCATTCTTTTCATTTCATCATAGAGAGTTAATAGTGTCATGTTACATTAGAAAAAATATAGTACAATTACTGACAAAGATTTCACAAGAGAGGATGATAATAATACTACCTGGGGGAAATTTTTGTTTCTCTAAGCACAGAGACGTAAGACAATAAAATTGATGTGATATGCATTGGAACAAAATAGAAGTCTTTACAATAGAGTCTGATCATCATCTTTTTTTTTTTTTTTTTTTTTTTTTTTTTTTTTTTTTTTTAAGATGGAAGTATGCTTTGGGGAAAAGCTGGATAAGATACTGGATGTGGCCAAAATGTGTGTGGAAAGAAAAAGGCTTCTAATCAGCTACAGATTTTCTTATTCATTCCCCAAAGCTGTATGGGGAATTATAGATTGAACGTGTTGCATCTCTATAGTTTCACAAAGAAGAATCTTTCCCCTTAGTCCATGTGTAGCTCTCCAACATAGATATATATGAGTTATGTATGGGAAGGGTGAAAATAAATATGCCTTTGCAGCTCTTAACAAATGTTAGGGGGAGAATTACCATTTGGACTGCTTCATGACTTAATGTCAGCACAGTAAAGTAATCCTAAGAAAAGTTTGTGAAGGAGGAAATTTTGTCTTGCAATACTTACTTTACAGATGGAGAAACTCAGGACATAGGTAATCAAGGAAATTACTGTAGAGTAAACTTGGCTGTGAATTACTCCTTGATAACTTCTGGACATCAGAATTTTTTGAAGATGCTTAGCTGTACAATTGATTAGGAACCTCAGTCCCATTTCAGCAAATGTCTTTTCTTGTTTTACAGACTGTTTCCAATTTATGATTTCACTGAAACCTAGGCATTTTTTTATTTTACTTTATTTTTAAATTTCAACACATCTTGTTTGTTCACCATTATACATATTATTTGTATCTATTTTTGATATTTAGTGATAAAATTCCTTCCTTGTTCAGTGTATAGCTTGTCAAATAACTGTGAAATTTGTGGCAGAGGAAGAAGTAGAATACAGAATTTAGTGTTTAGTCCATCCTTTATGCAGTCATCTACTGCATGCATTGTACTATGGATGCAATTGTACTAATTGTTCCAATGCATTAAATTTATATTTGCAATTTAAAATGCAATACGTGAAAGAAAGCGTGGTAAATGTTTGTGAGACATGACAGGCTATCTTTTCACTTACTCTCTTGCAAAACAGTAGGACAGTCATATTTCTCATTTCATTCCTTGTATTCGTCATTCAATGGACTGACCACTAAGTATGAAGTTGAGAACATTCATAGTTTCAACGCTGAGCAACTTTTTAAGAAAGTAAAAATATTCCTGTTTTTTTTTTTTTTTTTTTTCTTTTCTATATTTTCCACAAATATAGGGTATTTTTCTTAAACTGTTGTTCAGTTGAGGGCATATTATTTTGCATTTTTAAGAAATATACACTTTTAAAAATGGCCTTTTTAAGTGGGCTCCTTTCCACTGGCTCATTTAGAACCACTTAATGCAATGCATAATTTACTGCTTTAGATTAATATACACATTTTTTTCTTTTCTTTCTTTTTTTTTTTTTTTATGCCCCTCCTTGCCCTCCACCTTTCCCAACAGCTACTCAAGACAGTAGCTAAATAATTATTAACTATTCATGAATCACTTGTATGACCTAGTTATAATATTTAAGTTCTACATGTATATCAGTCACAGCTTCAAGACAGAGAAACAGGGGTTTATAGTGTGCAGTCCAGATCCAACCACTGCTAATTACAGTGCAGCTTGTAATTGATTTCATGTTTTTATTTCAAGCCCTGCCTGCCATCCCACCTAATTGAAAGAGGCATGTGTTAGGCCACACATTTCAGAGATGGACATTAAATTCAGGAGAGCTCATACCCAAGCCAAAGGGATTAATTAACAGTTCAAAGGGAAAGGGAAGCATGGGAGAAAAGGTGCTCACTGGGAAAATTCAAGAGCCAGACACTAACACAGCCTGAAGTTCTTATAGCAATAACTCAAAACATTGTGATTATAAAATTATTTTTATCTTATGAGTTTATTTGCTTTCCAACTTGGAATCATGTTGGGAATTATCAATCTTCAGTTTACTCATTTTTATTTTGAAAGCTACCATTCTTTCTGTATGGGGTGGATTAGAAACAAACATGAGCAAGAGCTGAACTTCTGACCTTTTGATGGTTGTATGCCAGTCAGTCTTTTCTGCTTCCACTTTCTCCCTTGGATTAGTTGGCAATCTCTCTCTCTCTCAATTTAACCAGCTTTTCTACAGATGAGCTTGCAGAAAAAAATTGTTACCATAATGGCATTTTAAAAATACCACTGCAATTGCTGATATGACAGTACTTCTTTTCCTTCTCCTTCCCAGATGGGTAGAGTCTTGCCACTTCTTTTCACCTAAAAGTTTCCTACCACATGATGCTGACACACTTTTTTTTTTTTTTTTTTCTTTAATCTAGAAACATGCTGAATCACTTACTTTTAACCCTTTTTGAATTCTGAAATAAAAATAAAAGCAAATGACAATCTGTAGATGTTACTCTTCATATAATATATGGCTTGCTCATGTTTTCCCATTAGACGAGTTCAAGTCTAATGATGCTGGCAGTGAACTATTTGATGTCCCTGCTTCTGTAGCAATGCTCGCTTTTCCTTCAAACATACTCTGATCAACCATGCTGACTGATGAGGTCAGTCTCCTACATGGTGGAAAAAGTGTGATTCAAATCATACATATAGTGAAGAAGGAAATGAAAAGACATGTTCTACTTTCACTACAAGTGGCCCAATAACTACAGTATTGCTCAGGACATAAACACATTTTTCCATAGATGCCATTTTCAGGAAAAAATAAGTGCTGCTCAGTCTGGCATCATCAAGAGCAGATCTTGGGTCTTCTTGTGGAAGAAATCACATACGGCCTTTTCTAAGGTTTACTTTGGCTAGCTTGGTGTATAAGCTTTCATGAACACAAAATCTTCTCCAAAAGCTTTCTATAGAGATTTAGGGGCTTTTAATCACCATGATGGGGTCATGTGTTTCACTTTTATGATTGCTGACAACTATTTCGACATTGCAGATTTTTGTTTACATGGCTTGCGTTCCTAAGTCCTGTTATCACAACAAAATTATTATATGTCATTTAATAAATGCTGTCTTTTTTTGGTGATGATGTAAGCATTTTGTTTTACAAAATACCAGGTCTCTTTTTCGAGACTTGATATTTTCTGTAATTCAGGCTCCCTTATGGCATGTCATCTGATTCCTGAAAATTTTCCTAAAATTGTCCCCCTTTCCTCCCCTCATTGAAAAGCTAAGCAATGACCTTCAGGCATAATAAAGAACATTTGATAAATTAATTACCTGATGGAATCGCTGTTACATTAAACACAAGTGTGCATGAAGAAACTGAGTGTTAAACTGACTGAGCTAGAAAAATGCTGCTTAGTGATGGTGTGAGATTACCTCTGTCTCCTGCTATGGCCAATCTGTCCCTGGAGGTTGTGACAAAAAGGAGCCGAAGGGAGAATTTCAGAGGGGCCAAAACATCAGTCAGGAGATACAAATACTAATTTGTCAAGATAATTTGGTAAAATAAAGTTTTTGTTGTTGTTGTTGTTGTTTTGTTGTTGTTTTTTTCTTTATAAACTACCAATGAAGAAGTGGACTTTACTGATTTGTTCAAAATGCCTTGGCATTTGACCAGAGATTCCCTGTCAGACTGTATTTCTTCCATGCCAATCTTATCATTCACCATCCAAAAACTATAATGCATTCTTAGCATTTGCCACACAGAATTATTTTTGTCTTTTGTCAGATATTTCATGGGCAAAACATCTGACACGGGAATCATGAAAATAACACAAAACCCATTCTATTTTCTCCAGTTCCATTCTTAATGATCAAGGATCAGAGAAGAGGAATTATGACATGTATTACCACCTCACTGTTTAGTTTTAAAGTGCAAGTAGTTATGAACAAAAGCAATACACATTTTCATTGGCAAACACATGGAAAAAAAATCAAATTAGTCATCTGCCAAAGTTTAATTAAGTCTCCCATTTGAAAATTGCTTTCCAAAAAATGGTTAAGGTTAGCACTCTATTTTATTTTATTTTAGTTTAGTTTAGTTTAGTTTCTTTTACTGCAGATACTAAGATTAATTGCTAAGCTTGCTGTGGAAAATGGGCAAAAAAAAAAAAAACAACACCGAGTGTGGATGAATGTGAAGCAAATGCATTAAAACAACTGGAACAGCATTCCGTGGAAAATGCATTGCTCAGCAATAAGGATAATTTGTAAATATTTCCAAGCTAGGAAGAATTGGAGAAGAACCCACTTGGAAGAAAACCAAGCTAGAATACGCCCAATTACTGGGCCTTAAATGCTTCCAAAATTTTTTAGAAGGTTGCGCTGGTTCATGCTGACAAGTGTTCCCTTTTGGCATCCCAGCCCTTCCCGGGCATACCAGCAGCACGTGTGCAACAGCCTAACCTCATCAGAGGAGGGCACCAGTCCAGTCTTCTCCTGGCAGCTCTGTTTCCCAATCCTCTTCACTGTTTATTATTCACCCGAGAGATAGCTTGTGTAGAGACATCAGTGATGTTCACGCAGCTATCAAAACTGACTTTGAAAGAAGGTTGTCCGGTAAGTTACTGGGGTAAAAGAGGGATTAAGGACAATGAAATCATACTGTTTCATAAACACTTTGTCATTACTTTTAACTTAGTGCAGTAAATTGCAGCAATATGTCATAGTGAGACATTTCGTTCCTATTACAGCATGTACAGCATGTAGTAGAAATTTGATATCCAAACCAGACACACAAAAGTTGGCTTGAAACATCACTGTCTTAAAATGTATAACATTCTTTGTATGGTGAAATCAAGCTAAATTTAAAGTGAGTAGGGCTGCAGAGAGACGGAAACTGCAGCTGACAAGTATGACTGGTTTTGTCACCAAGGACATTCACACAGACAGGTTAGAGTCAGAATCACCAGCAATACTGGTGATTTAAGTACTGGTATTTAAGGGAAAATTGCTCAAGGAATGCTGTCAGAGATGTGCCAATTGCCATTAACTGAGGCTTTGGCTGACCACTGTCCCTCCACTGCTTTATTCCTATACAGCCTATCTCCACCCAAGTCAGCAATGTGTATGTATGAAAAAGAGTAAGGAATCAAGTCCTTTAACTTGGCTAGTAGTTTGATGCATTTGAGTAATTCATCTTTCCATCTCTCTTACCCCAGTAACATAGTCTCTAAGCTCTAAGTTTTTGACAACATATTTTATAGGTGCGTGTGGTGGATTTACTTTGTTATGGAGCTGAACGCCACCACAACCTCTCTCTCATCCCCCCTCCTCAAAGAACAAAAAAAAAAAAAAAAAAGGGGGGGGGGGAAGAGAGAGAAAATATGATGGAAAGGGCTCAAGGACTGAGATAAAGACAGGGAGATCCCTCAACAATTATCATCGTGGGCAAAATGAACTCAGCATAGGGAGATTAATATAATTTATTGCCTATCACTAGGAGACTAGAACAGTGAGAAACTAAAAATAAACTACAAACACCTTCTGCCACCCACCCTCTTCTATGTCTTTTCCCCAAGCAGCACAGGGAAACAGGGAATGGGGGCTGCAGGCAGTCCCTAATGCTTCGTCTCCACTGATTCTTCATGGTCACTCTCTATGCCCCTGTTCCATGTCCCTTTCATGGGATGCCGTCCTTCCCAAATTGATTCTGTGGGAGCTGCCCACAGGCAACAGCTCTTCAAGAACTGCTCCAACATGGGTCCTTACCATGGAGTCCATCTGTCAGGAGTAAACTGCTCCAGCATGGGGGCCCCCACGGGCAGCAGCTCCCCCCCAGATCCCCTGCTCCTGTGTGGGCTCCTCTCCACAAGCTGCAGCCTCCTCCAGGCCACATCCACCTGCTGCATCCACGGGCTGCAGCATGGAGATCTGCTCCATGTGGGACACATGGGCTGCAGGGGGACAGCCTGTTCCACCAGGGGCCTCTCCACAGGATGCAGGACACTTCTGGTCTGGTGCCTGGAGCCAAAGCAGAAAGTGGATCCTCCTGCTCTCTTTCATCACTGACCTTGGTGTCTGCAGGAAGTCATCTGGAGCTGACATCTTATCTAACATGGGGCAGCTTCTTGTCTCTTCTTACAGAGGCTATCCCTGCAGCCCCCTTGCTACCAAGACCATGCCATGTAAACCCAATACAACCCAACAGTTTACGCAAGTCTCACTTATTCCCATCATTTCTGGTAGCATTTTTATGTTGCTGAAATTAATAGTTCTCTCTTCATCTTAGTCTCTCACATTTTAAGCAGACAAGTCTCTTGTACACTGACATTTACAGTGGACAACTTACTGCCACTGCAAATTTCATATATTAAATATTTAACTTACTGTCTCAAGCTCCTAGTCCTTCCCTTCTGTCTTTATCATCAATAATATTGCAAGAAGTAAAAGAAGATTGTCGTCTGTCTTCTCTTCGTGTTCATTGTATTTAAACACAAGGTCTTTCCAACACAAGCCACTTCAGACTATTAAAAACTCCTTTGTCATTTTCATGTAATAGAAAGTACTTCCATTTGCATTTAACTCCACCTAAACATATAATTATAAGCAAAAGACTTATGTGAACTACAATTCTAAATTGAAAAACAAAAAAATCCATCTGAATATAAATACTTATTTTAGGCAAATTTTAGAAAGACAGGGTCACCAACATGGTAAGAATTAAATTCATGCTCAAATTTGAATGAATATTCATGGCAAAAGTTTCAAGAGAGCCATCTAACAGCTCACAACAGAATTACGGTTCTTACAACCATTTTTTCCATAGAATATGATAACCCAAATGGATGTGGAAAAATTAGAACAAATGTGCTCTAATGTCTGAGCCAGCCCCCACCAAGGAGCCTCTATGGCAGTCCCTTGTTTATGCTTTCTGTGCCTGGTGTTTTTCCATGGTAAATCCTCATTTGGCCAATGTCTAGCTGGCTAGAGAAAAGTGTAGGCTTGTGCAGACTGTCTCATCTCCCTTTGGTAAATTTTACATTTTCTCTCGGGACCACAAAATTAATTCAGGTTGAAAGGATGCTCAGGAAGTCCCTGCTTCAATGCCCTGCTCAGGTAGGATCAGCAGTGAGGTCAGACCAGCTTGTTCATGGACTTATTGAGGGACTTTTGTAAAAACCTCCATGGATAGAACCTGTGCTACATCTCTGGTAAGCCTGATGCATAACTTGACTGTCTGCACAATGATTTTTTTTTTTTTTCTTGTATCTAGAAAAAAACTCTATTATTTCAGTTTACACCTCTACCTCTCATTCTCTTGCCAGGCACCCACATAAAGAGCCTGCCAAGTGATGCCACATACCATGCAGTCTACATTAAACTAAATATTTTTAACAATATAAAATTCTCTCAGGACAGATAATTATAAATTGCATTCTTATGTGACTGACTTATGGTCTCACTTTGTTTCCAAAATAAGGAAAAGTAAGTAAGGAGATAAGTAAGGAAAAGAAAGTAAGGAGATAAAGGACAGATGAGGAGTTAATTGCTAGTTGAAGATGGTTTCCCAGGGGAATGAGAAGTGCAAGGGAGAATATTTATGAGAGATATAATTGCAGGAGTAGGGAATCACAGAATCACAGAATTTCTAGGTTGGAAGAGACCTCAAGATCATCGAGTCCAACCTCTGACCTAACACTAACAGTCCCCACTAAATCATATCCCTAAGCTCTGAATCTCTAACAAAAAGAGGATGGTCTTTTTACTCTACGTGTAGGCTAGTGAGGCCATCAGTAGATTGTTATCTCCACTTCTTATGTGCACTATATATATATATATTATTTTATATTTTTTATTTTTTATTTTTATTATTAATTTATTTATTTATTTATTTAATTTGCTAAGCCGGAGAGGGTTTGGAAAACAAAATGTAATAATTCAAATACTGAAAATCTACTCCAACATGAATAAACACACTAAATCTATGTATTAGAATAAGTAGTAAGTTTAAGGCTTGATTACGATTTAGAACACAATTCATAAAGAAAAGATTTCCAAGTAAACAATAAGTAAAGTTGTAAAAGGAAATAAATTAACTGGAAATTGGGTATTGCAACATTTTAAGAGGTTTTGTTCTAGATTCTAGGGTGATATTTTGATTTATCAGTGAAAAGACCAGAATTCCATTTTAAAAAAATTTCTCATTGAGTATGTTGAAAAATAAATTTGTTCATTATTCTGCACATTCATTTACATTCAATTTAGATTTAGTTTCTCATGCAATAATTTCTTTCTATTATCAGCATCTTGTCTTGCTTAAGTTACTCCTATTGTCTTTTTTTTTTTTTTTTTTTTTTTTTTTTTTGGCCTGAGAGCTCTTGTTCCTTATTTTTTTTTTTATTTGTTTCGGGGGAGGAAGTACAACACAAGATTAGACCACAGCATATCCTGACTTGTAATAACCTCAGCAAAAGAGCTATGATTTGACAGATCAGCAGCCATAATCAGTTTTGAGATGGTAGTCTTGAATGAGGAAACTCCTTTGCTTGGAGGCATGCTTTCTCAGTCGATGAGTTCTATCCACAAATTAACTAGTAAAAGTCTCTGTAATGTGCAAAGACTGCAAAGAACTTAAAAGATCTGTCCTCCTTTGATTTCTCAGAGAATGTCAAGTGCAGCCCATGGTCACAAATATTGTTTCTCCTAACTCTCTTTGATTTCAACAAGAGAGAAGCAACAAAATATTGTAGAAGGTCTTACTCTTTTAAAGATAATGAATGGCCTAAATCCAGGATTTCTGAGGGTACCGTAAAAATGTTAGGTATCTAAGAGTCCTCTAAACTTCCTGTAGTGTTAATGGAGAAACATCAGTACCACTGGAAGGTGTTTCATCTCAACTCTATGATTATTGTTTCAGATAGGGTGAAGGACTTGCCTTCTAGAGGGTCTCCATTCTCTATAGAATGAACTTGGACAAATAGTTTGGATCAATCATCTAGCACTGACATAGATGTCAGTCTCAGGTTGAGATGTAAAAAGCAAGGGAAACAACAAACAACTTCCTGTATAAAAGCAAGATCAATCTGTGATTTGTTGTCACAGAGACATTCTCTATAGTGGTTTTTCCTTGCAGATTACAAAACTTTCCTAAATGTGGTCAGAAAATTTGAAATGGGCTTTGAGTTAAGATAAGGAAACTTTGCTACCACTTCAACTTGTGCTCTGGATGCAAGGGACATTCATCCAACTCCTGTAACATAGGAAACAGACAGACTTATACAAGTTAGAAAAGCAGATAGGTATACATGTATATGCATACCTTCTGATAAAGCATTCCATTCCAATGAACACATTTTTTGTGACTAGATAATGTGTAGACATTAAATGACACACGCGAACTGAAACCCACAGAAAACAGAATGAAAACTTATCTGTTAAGACCTCATTTCAGGGAAATCTCATCTCATTTCAGGTTTCAAATCTGTGACTCAGGCTGCATTTATAGGAAAGGACTATAATGGTCACAGACTTTTAAAAGAACCAAACTCAGTTGCACAATACTGGGTAACAATTCACAGATTTGTAACAAAATCAGGCAAACATAGTGGGTTTAGATGGAATTCTACTTTGAAAATTTGAAGTGGAACTTAAGGGCCAGCTAAAAAGAAAGTGTTGCTATAGATTCATACAATCAAGATGCAAAGTTTTCAACAGTACTGTCATAGATGACCAAAGGAAATCCATCTTGAAGAAGACAATTTGACTTCATTGTGGCTACTGGCAATACTTACTTTCTCACAATAGTCATAAAACATGAGAAATGTTTATAAACGCTAGGAGAGACAGCAACAACATCATCTTCACTGCCATCAACTATACCTGTGAATCTATAATATATTAAGTTGCACTGAAGTAGTTCAACTTTTATTTATTTATTTATAAATAATAATCATGGCTTACAAATAGTTACAAAACACTAACTTTATTAAACAGTGACTGTTATTAAGCTCTTTAACTATTTTAGTTATGGAGCATATTTCTGTAGCTGATGAATTTGGTTAAAATGAAGAAACCCTTGAAAAAGTATAACACCAGAACCAAAGAAAACCAATGAAACTCAAATCTTTTGTTGTGAATGAATAGCCTGTTCCTTCCTTCCTCTCAACTGAAAAATAAGTTTCAGTAACTGGAACTGGAGTGTCTAATTTCAGTCTAAATTACCTCAATCTGCAGGTTTCAAAGAAAAAAAAAAAAAAAAAAAAAAAAAGGCCAGCATAAATTTGTAATTTGTAGTCTGCTCACAGTCCTAAGAAGTTTACAAATTTAAAACTGTTAACTGTTTACTTTTATATTCACATGGTATTTTGCATATACTAACAAAAAAATGTCACTGCTAACCTTCCAATCTAAGTGCATAACTGTGATGCAGAAGACGTTTTGAATTCATTAAATCAGTGGCAGAAGTGTCTGCAATGAAAATATTCTAACATAAATTCTGGAGAAAGTATCTCAAATATATGCAGATATGAGCAGGTACCTGAGGAAAAAACTAACATGCTAAGTCAGTTTTGCCCTTGATTTTAATATTTATGAGTTTATGTGATATAGTCTATGCTGGCACATTGGTTACATCAAACTACATGCTGAAGACCTCAATTAACTAATGTGCTATAAAAACAATCTACAAGCCTACAATCAATAAAAAATAAAGTTCTAACAAAAATTAAGTAAGTGAACCTATAGTGATTGAAAAGATGGAGACAAAAATTCTTTCTAAAGACATGGGAAACATAAAAACACATTTTCACATTTAGGTCTATGTTGTACCTGTACTGATTTAGTGTACTTCCTCGATCCACCATACACATATTCACATGTACTGAATATCGGCACTCAACCTCCCCATGCCTGTGTAAACGTGTAACTTGAACCTACTGAATGGATATACACAATGGCTTTTATTGAATTGTTTCAGGTTTCCTATCAAGGCTTTGTCTCCCCCCTCCTATCTGAGTGTTCAGATTTCTAGAAGTGGTTCTTTGATGTATGCTCATAAACACCGAGGGATTTTCCCTCCCTTCTCTTTCCCTTCAATTCCCTCTTTGTGTTTGGAACAGTAATTCAACTACTCGCCTTTGTCTGTGCTGTATTTACAGCGACGCTCCTCTCAAAGGGCTGGTTTATTTATTTATTTAGTCTGGGAGGGGCTGAGATGCACGCCACAGAATCGATTTTGGAGAATATTTTTTGGTGTTCTTGCAGGCACTGCTTAGGGAAAAGCAGCTCCTCCAACATATGTTTTTTTTTTTTTTTTTTTTTTTTTCTATAATTTTTACCGTTTCCAACCAGCTGATTCATTACAATACAGCTATTTTCAATTTTCCATCGTGCCTTTACAGGTGAGACTTCATCAGAGCATTTATAGCAAAAAAAGGGCCCTCTCTCTTTTGCTTTGATGTTACTCATTCCCAAACTGGTTTGGCAAGTCAGTTAAAAATTACTCCATGCCCATACATGTGTGCAAAGTGGTTTCCAGCAATCAGAAACATCCATCTCCGGTGGCTGAAAGTTTCTGTAAAGAATATACAATAATTACCCCCTCTCGACCCAGAAACAAAGGGTTTGTCTTCCTCTGCCCCTAAACCTTAATAAAAACACCTTAATGGAATAGATCAGTACCTCCTTAGCACCGAATAGCCTCACATTTGGCACTCTTTCTTAGCCACTGTATTAGCTTCAAGGAAGATTTGTGACAGTTCACTCATTTGCCTCTTTTTTTTGCTGAGAAAAGTGTAGTATATCTTTTTTTTTTTTTTTTTTTCTTCCTTCTCTGTTTTGTTACCATGAAGGCTGAAACTGTAAGGCTCCTTATGTGTTCTCTTCTTAGACATGCAATACTCCAGCTGGAATGAAATCTTTTTTTTTTTTTTTTTTTTTTTTTTTTAAACTAAAGCTCTTATAGTGTGTGCCATTAAAAACATTTGCTATTCTGAAGTGATTACAATCCCACAGCATCTCCTGCTCCATAAAAATGCTATGGTATGAGGGACTGAATAGTTTTCCTTTAGGGAGATGTACATGTCTCCTCTCTCCTGAAGAAATTAATACCTTCTATGAGCAATGGTGATGATTTCTAATTAAATAAGAAAGGTTAACCTCCTTGATGAACCATATTAAGTTATTAGTAGACATTGTTACAAGCCCTTTTGTTTATTGTGTTTTAAGAATGACATACAAGCAGTGTAATGCATGACTAAATGTATCCAACTTAGCTAACCATACAATTTGTTCCCCTCTTACACTATTTTTCCACTGATATATTGTAAGAGTTATATGTAATTCACAAATATGTAAGAGGGTCGGGGGTGTGGTATTTTGCCTAAAACAAATCCAAATAACGTTTCTTTGAGAATAATCATCCTCAGCCCTTGCTGCTGTTACCCTGCATATAAGCTGAAGAAATAGCATCACTGTGGTAAACAGTTTAAAAGTTTCAGATCTTGGATGCAATTTAGATTTTCCAAGTCATTTTTTTTTCTTGTTAAGTTTCTGCACTAAGAATTATAGAATCTATGGACAATGAGATATCTGTGTGTGCTGGTGTGGCCTCACCTCTAGTACTGTGTGCAGCTTTGGGCACCATGGTATAAGGATGTACAACTATTAGAGTGTCCAAAGGAGGTCTAAGAGGATGGTGAAGGGTCTGGAGAGCAAGATGTGAGAAGTAGTCGAGGTCCCTTGGTTTTCTCAGACCAGAGAAGAGGAGACTGAGGGGAGGCCTCAGGGCAGCCTACAGCTTCCTCACAAGGAGAGTGGAGGGGCAGGCACTGAGTTCTGCTCTCTGGGGACCACAGACAGGATCTGGGAGAGCAGCACAGACCTGCGGCAGGGGAGGGATCCAGGGATGGTAGGAAAAGATTATTCAGTGAGAGGTGGTCATGAACTGGAACAGGCTCCTCAGGGCAATGGTCATGGAACTGAGCCTGCCAGATTTCAAGAATCGTTTGGACAATGATAACAGACATATAGTTTAATTTTTAGCCAGTCCTCTGTGGAGCCATGACTTGGACTCAATGATCCTTGTGGGTCCCTTACAGCTTGGGGTGTTCTATGATTCTGTGACTCTAAGTTCCAATGCCTCGGTCCAGGGTATCCATAAAGCAACCTGTTCCAAAAGTAGAATGTCAAGGACTTTTGGAGAAAAAAATAATAATCCCCAAACCAACAAATAAAACCTAACAGGCAAATCCCATTATGCTGATCTCCTACAATTAGCTACTGATAAAGTAGACAGTTTGGTGGGATATTTTTCCTGTCTTTCTGCCTTTGGGATGGTTTCACTGGGTACTTGGAGGATTCCTTTGTCATTTAGCAGCTCCCAGGTCCAGCCACATGCTGGAAAAGCTGTTCTATGCTGCTTTGTGACCATGACCAACTCTGTTCTGTGCAGCCTTCTTTTTTTTTTTGGATGAGGAATGGCTTAAAATACTCTTTCTTCTCTCTAATAGATTTACTTGATTACTCCCTCCTTTCCCTCTACTTGTTAGTAAATATCTTTAGAGGCAATAATGAGATATATGAACATATGTAGTTTTGTACGTGGAAAAAGAAATGCTGAATTTATAAATATTACATACATATTGCAATGCATAAAGGGTGTCATTTGTCTGTGGAAATAAAGACTACACTTTCTTTTTTGAAGACATACCAAACATAAACAATGTTTAAACATAAAGAGAAAAGTCTCATTTTTGCTATTTTTAAGACCCTGTGCCCTCTGTGTTCAGGTATAAATGACCTTGTAAATTCATTGGTTTTGTTAGAATAAAAGTGGGTTTGACTTTCTTCAAAATAGTCGGCCAAGGCAGGGTGCTACCTATATCATCTGTGGCCCATCTAGCTTGGTGTTGCTTGCCCTCATGAGTGACAGCTAGCCAGCATATACTGAAACTAAGGCAGGTTCCAGGATCACATTTGCACCTAAAAGCCGAGGCAATGGAATAGAGAAGTCTATCCAAGCGTATTACATGCACTCCTTTGTCTGCCACTCAGACAGACAGCTGTGGGGCTTTCTTTATTACTACTGCTATTATTATTGTTATTACTACTATTATTGCAACACTGTTTTCCTTCACAGATCCTATCATGAATTTACTTTTCCTGCAGCAAGACTGCTAATACCAAGAAACGAGGGGATGTACAAGAATGGGAGCACTCAGGAGGACAAATAGGAGCCAAGGAGAGGGAGCCTGCTCTCTGTGTAGCTTCCTGAAACTAATCTTGATGCTCTGGAAATTACATGAATAGTTAATGCACTCCATGGCTGCTGGAAGGAGGGGGATGGCATGCAGCTCTTGTCTGACTGCCTCCTGATCCTGTCATCAGAGGGGGCTCAGGGAGTGAGAGGTCAGGGGAATAATCCTGCACCTGCAGCACACAGAAGGCTGGGTGCCCAGCTCCTGACCAGCCGCGCTGTAATTGATGCTAATTGTTACAGAGCCAGCGTGCCCTTCCATGGAGGAGCAGGTGGGAGCTTTTGTTGCACTCGGGACCATTATCTTAATAACAAGCTTACCATTCTCTGCACAGGCTTAGGAGTACAAAGACATAGGCAATACTATGGGGAGACCCTTAAAAGGTTTCTTGGGCATCTCCTAGTATGATGAGGTAAAAGTCCCCAAAAGTGAAAGGGCAGAACAAACCAGTAGATAAAAAAGATAGTACCTAATGGCCCCCTCCCTCCGGTGAACCTGGTGGATGTTACTTTGGGAGCTTTAGACAGCACCCGATGATTTCTTTGGAGGCAGAGATTTTGCACCCTGTCAGCTATGGGAGGAGTCAGGTGTAAGCAGTTACTTCAGGGACCTGGAGGCTTCCCAGGGAAATCTGCTCTGGAGCTGTCCATCTGTTTGCAAGTTCTGATATGAAGGTCTGGTCTCAGGAAGGGGCCTGAGAAATAAGACAAGAAAGCATGGGAGTCCAGATGCTGATATGATATTGGATTTTGGTCAAACAAAAAGTCAGTAAATGTTAATACTAGAAAGCTTATTTATTTATTTTTATTTTTTGTACTCCTTCCTCTGTGCTTAAAGGGATTGTACCCCTCCCATTCCCCAGAATGCCAGGAACCCAGATGGAAGAAGATACGAGCTGCCAGAAGTCTGAATGAGTGAACACTGTTTCTACTGAAAGATACATCCCAGGGTTTTGCAATCATGTTGGTAGCACTTTAATAAATATCAGAGCATTAAAGACAAAATTGGAGCTGAACACTGAGGACACAATAACTAAAAATAAACACTTTAAAAGGGCTATATCATTGTTTTTCAGTGTATGGTTTGTGTACACTGTGTAGTGTGTTAAATGATTGCAAAAATATTAGAGCATTGCTCCTCAAAAGCTCACACTTGAGTTCCTGTGTATTCAAACAAACAAATAAACAAAAAAAAAAAAAAAAAAAGAGGAAAAATAAAGAAGAAAACAGTGTAGGCTAATTTTTACAGGATTGTAAATAAAAGTCTGGAAACCCCATGCAAAATGGGCTGTGGATTTCTCAAAAACCAATTAGAGAGTCCTTTTAAACACCCTGGAGTAGATGACCTTTTGGATAGGCTTTTCTCATCACTGATACACAAATATGTGATTTATGATGCAATCAGTGGATTGCATTAAAAAGTTAATGCATACTGCTTGAGGATGTCACATCCTGCATCAGTTGGTATAGATTATATTGACCATTTTATGTAATTTACTGTTATTTCTTTCAGAGCTTGACACTGAGGTGTAGTTAAGCTCCTAATTTAATCATGTGTCTCTTAGCTTTATGAGATCACTGTGCCTAGGGAAGTTGACATGATGATTCATTAAAAAGTCAGTTATACTTTGAAAATCAGAAAAATAAAATGAAGAAAAAAGAAATATTCTTGAAAGCATTAGGTTAAAAGCAGAAAGGGGAGACATCATTTATGAAAAATCGTAAACCCATTCAGACATCACAAGGATATATTTTCAGATATAGACCTTGGGTTACTCAGGGGTCAACAGTCACAGCCAAGCATCACCTGCTTCTTCAAATCCCTTCTAATAACCCTGGAAGTATAAGTAGCCTTTGCAGTTTTAAAAACAAACCCAAACCCATTATGTCTGCAGAAGTCATGAATTTAGTTTAAGAATCATAGCAATAAAAAATAAATGGCAATAAAAAAGAAAACAAACAAACAAACAAAACCCCATACAAACAAACAAAACCCCATACAAACAAACAAAACAACAAACAAACAAACAAACAAAACAACAAACAAACAAACAAAACAAACAACAACAAAAACAAGCCCCAAATCACTGTCTGGGCTTCTTTTTTTTTCCATTTTCAATACTTGAACCTTAAAGGCTTGATTTTCCCTGCAGCCATAGAATTAAATGTATATATATATATTTTCTTGAAAAAATATTTTTTGAACAAAATTTTCAAGAATCACAGAGTTCCGGGAAGTGGAAAATCTCATCTCCCACAGCATTTCTGAAATACAGCAAACTTGACTTCAATTTGTAGTGCCATCACACCTAGAGTATTCAGACACAAGATTTAAGTCATTAAGACATTGGAAATAAATAAATAAATAAATAAATAAATACCTGTAATTACGGATGTTCTGACTCAGTTATTATGTTGGATAGTCTGTGCTGTATCACAATAATTTATTAGAAGTTTTGCTAGGAAATGAACCTACAGGACGGGTATAGTTCCTGTCTTTTGCATCTCATCAACTTGGAGGTGATGAAGTGATTTTAGGTGGTCTGGCTCAGCCTATTGAACCTTGCAGACCACACTTTTTCCAAGAAGATTTAAATACTTGAGCCTTCTGGGAGAGGAGCAGGGAAGTTTCAGACAGATATGTGCTCTCTTGTAAGAAGGTTGGCTTTCTAAATGGCTCTGCAAATTGTGAGTATATGAGCAACTGTAAATAAAAAGAGGATACCCTGGGCAGGAGCTTCAGCTGCAGTTCAATGCCACAACTTTTCCCCATGCTGTGTCCTCAAATCCCACTCTCTGCCCTCATATTCCAGGAAACAAACAAACAAACAACAAAAACAAACAATCAACAAAAACAAACAAGCACACACAATGTTTGGTGGTCACTGTGTAAGGCAGAAACTGTCTTGTGGCTGGCAGAGAAAGAAAGATTATCTGTAGAAGATAATTATTATGGGATTATCTGTAGAAGAAAGTGGAACAGACACCAGATGTATGATACCCACATGGACATACACACTGAGAAAGATTTAACAGGCCTGTTGGAATGTCTGTACAAAGAGACCCACTTCATAATCATGTAATGGAATTAGATGATCTTTAAGGTCCCTTCCAGTTAAAACCATTCTATGATTCTATTGTTCTATGTCCACCAAGAATAGAGAAGTAGCCAATTCCCAACACTCAGAGTTGGGAAAATTGCATCAGCCCACTCAAGGAGGCAAGGAGGTCAGCTTGAGATCTTGAGGATACTGCCTTTGAGCAGATACAGTTAACCTTGTAATGTCCATGGAAGTAGGAGGGTTTACCAGAGAGTGCTGAGAAACTCTCCTCTCCTCTCCTTGAAAGCATCCTTGAGAAACTATTAACTAGAACACACACTTCCTTAGAACTGTACTATAAGTTACACAGCTTCTTGTTTCATAGTCTCATTGTCTGCCCTTCCCTACTAATGTAGGCAGGACGTAATGTAAATGAAAAGGTAGTCACTAGCCAAGCAAATTAGAATAGTGGTAGCATCAAAGTCGTGCAGTGGTATAATTGTCTGAAAATTATAATGCTTTGTAAAGAGCTAATATTTGTATTCATTCTAGATACTGAGAAACAATTTTCTGATGAGAATGCCAAACATGTGATGCTATTTTTCACACACTTCCTCACCAGCCTAATTAAAATAAGAGACTATAAAAATTGGCAGAGGTGGCAAGTTATCTGCAATTCCTTTCCCATTTTTCATGAAGATTCTTGTCTAAATAAGAATAAATCTATTTGTTTTAAAGGAAATCGAAAGAAATCAAAATCAAAAAACTCACAAACGGAGACACACAAGAAAAAAAAAAAAAAAAAAAGACCATTTATGTGGTTATGTCTGTTGCACCTAAAACATATCTTTCAGAGTTTCCTGCCATAACATACTGTTGATATGTCTGTCTTACTCACAGCAATGGGCTAGGTGTGGCTGTGATTTTTTCAATACTATTTGCAGACTCTTTGTAAAGCTTCATGAACTCTCCTGCATTCCTTTGCAGGCAGAAAATAGACAGTTGTTATCAGTGTATGGTCTAGGTAATGCTCAGCTGCAATCTTCTGTCCATTTAATTGCCATTATACAACTGTGAAAAAAAATAAAAATAAATCCTGTTCTTTGTGGAAAGCCAAGGGAGTATGTTTGAGAAAGGCTTGCCATACGAAGACTTGGCATGTTTCTTCAAATTTTCATGCATTTTCATGTGGTGGCATGCAATATTCACAAGGATAAAAGTATTTTGATCTTAGTGAATGACTCCCTTCTATTTTCAGTAATGCAATAAACCATTTTCTTTTTTTTCCAAAGGTATTTTTATAGAAATGTTTTGTTCAACTTTCTGTTATCAAAATGCTAGTCATGAAGTCATATTGACCAAAGGTCAGAGAGGCTTTAATCAAACAACAACAACAAAATAATGAAGTACATAGAGTTTTATGATTTCTAAGAAAAAGAGCTTTTTTTGTGAGCTTGGGATTGGTTATGAACTGGAATTCACTTTAGCTTTGCCAAATTTTGAAAATATTTCAACAATGTGATGTTAAATTTTAAATAAATTTTTTGGACAGTTTCCATGGGAATGTGTCTGGTATGAAGCAGTCATTATCAGTTCTAACCGACTTTTGTGTTGAGATAATTAACCGCATTTAAATTCAAACTTTAAACCAAATTTTCACATCTTAACTACCAACCTCCACCAGTTCTGCAGCAATACTATTGCAAAAAATCTTGTTGGTGAGAAGAGGTGTTTGTGCCGCCCTGCACAGTTCATAGTCTCTGCAGACGTTTTGATTTATGTAGTCTGTAAATGGAAGGTCTAGATTGTTCCAATATTTTATTTCTTCTTGCTACAGTTTTATTCAGTCATCCTTGTTCCTGAACAGATACAGCAAACACCGTGAATGCTGTTGCACTCATTGCTGTATTTCTGCCTTTTGAATACTACATAATCTGTTAACTTGTTTAAAACACTGAGAAACAGCTCTAACAATTTTGGGACTGCTTTGAAGACCATTAGTTGCAAATTATTAAATGCACATTGTTAATAATGGATAAGACTGAGAACTAATGCAGTAGGCATTATTCCCATTGAAGATAATGGCTCTTTGCCAAATGAGTTTGCAGTAATGGTGCCAATTGTGAAATCTACTGGGCATAAACTGAAATAAATGGGAATGGTTCTTCAATATATTCATTAATTATTCTCTTAACTACATTTTAAAAGTGCATCTGGACACTGGACAAAGTCTTCAGAATCTAAATGAGCCAAAGACAAGCTCTCTTCACAACACAACAGGGGAATTCAACCAAATGCATTTATTAAACTCTGAAATCACAGCTGACTTCTAGGAGTGCCAAAAAACAGAGGTTTACACAAACTGCTCATAACTTTTTAAGCACTGATTACAGCTGAAGTGCTATTTTTTTTTGTGTGAACAGAATTTGTTATTCAAGTGCCATGCCATAGAATATAAACTTTGCATAAGTCCAGAGACTTGGAAGTTATTTCAAATGCACTTATAGAAGGAAAAAAAAAAAAAAAAAAAGAAGAGGGGGGAGGGGGAAGGGACACGACAACAACAAAACACCTATTTAATGATCTATTTTGCCTCCATTACCCTGCTTTCATACGTGTATTCCTTCACAAAGTCAGAGAAAGAGACAGTATAAAATAAAGATCTCAGTTCCATCTAAGGTAGATTTGTTCAAATCATTTTCTGCATTTGCTCAGGTAGTTTCTAGAAAAAAATCAGGCTTCTACCAGGATTATATCAGTCTGAATAAGTAAAGAATTACAGAATTGTCTAAGAATTTCCTGTCACTTTGCTCATATATTCTACGTTTAATTACAAGCAGGAAGCATGTTGTAGGGTGCAATGTATAAATTTCAGTGCCATTTCTTCCTAGTCCCATTTTTAAGTAAAGAGAAGACATCCCCCATCAAAATTTCATTGTTTTTATTTTGTCTTCTGTTCATCTCGTTCATCTCATTTTTGTTGTTGTTGTTGTTGTTGTGTTGACATACCTTTTGTACAGGAATTACTCTCTTCACAAACTGCAGAAGAGAGTTAATCTTATGCCATACTCTGGTGATGATACAGTCCTCTACAGTCCTCAGTAAATTTCATGTCACAGTGTTTCACTAAGGCATTGCTTTCTCCTTTGCTATTTGGCCCCAGGGGAACAGATTAGAGGGTACAACCCAAGCCTCAGAGTATAGGCTAAGGGATGTTAATAAGGAGATTAAGGGAGTACTTGGCAGCAGTTCCAAAATTGCTGATTTATCTCTGAAAAATTAAGCGCCTAGAATAAAGACTGCAAACTCTTCAGCTTAGAAGACCTGGACCAAAACATTCATGTTCCAAATGGTTAGAAGCTGAGCAGTGTCCTGGGCTCAGAAATGTTCATACTTCAAGTTTACCAGTTTGAGTAGCAAGTATGTCAAATGGGAAGGATGCCAAATAACAACCTTATTCTGTGAAATTACATCTCCTGTCACCTGGGGAACATGACAGAATTCCACATCTAGAGGGTCTCTCACCCTGGAGAGTAATATTTGTCTTATAGATTTCTTATTATTTTGACTGTGGTAGCACACCCATGCTGAAATATATGTTACCCAACTAATACTTTCTAAAATAGCTGTAGCATCAAATCATTAAACCCTCTGGTTTAATGATTTGCCAAAGTTTTGCCAGTTAATGATTTGTCTAGTTTTGCCAAAGGTTCATGTTTATTTCAAGTGAAGAGATGACATCTTTAACTCAATGTATGTGTGCAAAAAGGCTCTTGCAGAAACTGAAAGGCAACATATCTCAAGCCTACTTGCTTCTGCTAGTACTTTTAATGAAATAACTTTTTAAAGGGCTAACGAAATAATGTGTCCCTTCTGGTAAAAATATGTGGTACAGTAGAAATAAATGTATGTAATGAAGTGTTAAAATAGTCTTAAATTTTTCTAAAAGTTTGAGAAACTCAGAGGTCAAGACAACATCCAGTCTTCTGATTATGAGCTTGAAATACAGTGTTTGTGAAAAGTCTTCTTTTTATTTATTTTTATTTTTATTTTTGGCCATGTTTCCTATTGACTTTGCTGTAACTTTCATATGGAAACAACTGTAATATTCTCAAAAACACACACTTCCTTGGTTGTTTTCAGTCTCTTCCTTTCAAGACCACTTGGCTGCATAGCTCCCATTCCAAACAGGAAGTTGTTCTCCTGCTCCATCCATCATCCATCAATATCATGTCCCTGCCCTTCTCACCTCTTGCCCTACCTCTTGCACATGCACACACAAACATAATTTGCAGTAATAGATGTAAAACATTTCTGAAGGTCTAGCTCCTTATCCTAATAAACCCTGGGAATTTACAAAATGCCAATGCTGAACTGGTGGAAAAGAAGAGTTGCTGACAGGTACCAAAGCTTCCTAAAGCAAAATGGCAAAAGAAGAAAGCTGTTACTTTTATTTACCTGTCCTGACTCTCGCCTTTGCAAATGTGTGTATATTCTGTGAGTTTGAAAGGTACTGTGTAATGATGAGTTCAATCAACAAGTGGCTTCATGACTCCCTACATACCCCTTTTTATGATAAATGTAATTAGAATTCCACTGATGAAAACTTAGAGAACTACTGTGAAGACATACAAATGTAAAATCTCAGTTTATTGCAACAAGAAGAAACTCAGATAATGGTTTTGGCTTTGAAACTATAGGCATGAAGTTCTGTTGGGTATATCATGCCATTCAAGAGAGGGGAAAACATCTGTTTGCTTAGTCTAAATACAGCTAGTTCTCTTTGGTCACAGAAACTACACATTTTCTGCAAAATACTCAGTCTACCAGTGGTACATATTCTTCTGGTTTATATATTCTGCATCAGGAGACAAGTAAAACAGATTAAATGATACACAGGAATGTGGTTTCTCTTTTAGTAGAATGACATATATATAACAACAACAACAAGTTTTGTTATCACTTTGAGCTGGGATAAAAGTATTTATCATCTAAGTTCATAGCTTGCATTCTGAATCAGAGAATATTTTTTAGTCGGCCAACTTTCTATAGCCATGGCTGACCCCTTTCTCCTGCCCTTACTGTTCATTTCATCTTCTTTACCCAGAACTTGTTTGGTCAGTTAAGCTTCCTGTGTGGCTTCGTGGTTCCATCTTGCATTTTATTTCAGTGAATTGTCATTCCTCCAAAATCTAAGACATATTAGTGCCTTCTCCCAGCTCCAGTTTTACCATGTATTTGAGAGAACTGTTATTACATAAAACATCTCTCCCCGTATGTGTCTAGGATGCACACACACACACACACAAATAAAATAAAGTAAAATAAATAAATAAAATAAAATAAAACAAAACAAAATAAATAAAATAAAATAAAATAGAATAAAATAAAATAAAATAAAATAAAATAAAATAAAATAAAATAAAATAAAATAAAATAAAATAAAATAAATAAAATAAAATAAAATAAAATAAAATAAAATAAAATAAAATATTAATGGCTACACATATTGACATGACTCAGCAGTGCTTTTAATAACAGCTTCATAATTTCAACCATAAATAAAAGTTGAACTTTGGAAAATTCTTTAAAACCTTGTCTGTGAATTGTTCTATGTTGTTATTGATTATTCTGTATTTTAGAAGAATTATAATAGTCTGATGAATGGGACCTGATACACATCTTCCATCCCAAAATGATGAATATTGAAATATCAATTTCAGCTCAAAAAGCTTTCTTGCGATTTCAAGGCAAAACTTTTAATTAAGCAGAGACAAAGCCCCAAATTCTAGGTTGGATCATATATCCACTTCTAATTTCAATCACCCCACTTACTAAGATATAATTTTCTTGAAAATGGTATCCTTAAATACCTAGCTATGTATTTGATAATGTATAACTGATAGAGCTTCATAGATGTATAGAAACAGTAAGTTGTAAGAATACCATATTCTGGCAATTAGAACACCTATCAGTGCAAGATGAATTAATTTTCTGCAAACCACTTATGATCTGAACTGTAGAAATATCTTGAAAATGCAAAATAAACAAAATTGAACTAATCAGCTTAGATCTATACACTATATTCTACTGAGAAATAGTTAATTTATACTACAGACAAAAATAGATTGCATTTGTTCATTTACTGTGCAAAGTTTAGCTTTGAATGACAACATCTAGGGTTCTGTTACTATCTCAGATTTAGCAAGCTCTGTTTTTCCCACTCTCATGTTTCTTTTATTCTTTTTGCCAGATCTTGTTGAAGAACATGCCTGTGTAGAAGTCAGGACAAATTTTCATTCTCCAGGTCTCTGTGTATGAGGACCTCCACATACATGTACATCAGTGGAAAAAGGAACCAAACCAAGCCACACACCCACACACACAACCTAACAAGCAAACACACAATGGTTATGTGTACAGATCTTGAAACCAGACATCAAATTCAGGGAAATGGAAAGGAAAATTATTGAATCACAATTGATCTATTGATCTATTCATGCTGTAGTCAGATTTAATGGAAATTTAAAATATGGACTTTTGTTCCTAGGGAAGATAAATGGGACAGATCTGTAAAAAGCTAATAAAATGCTTAGAAAAAATCTTTACAGGTGCTAAAACTTTAAATCCTGATAGTCTTTTTGTTTGTTTGTTTGTTTTGTTTTATTTTTTCATGAAAATGACACGCAAAATAGTTTTAAAAATTACTAAGTGCTAAAGGAACCTAATCATTCTCTAAAATAATGCCTTTTATGGATTCCAGATATGTCTGGAGACATAAAAAAGAGGCAGTGTTAATTTGGACCAGATTGTCATTCTAGTAAATAAATGCAATCTTCATTACACTTCATTACAAGGCGTTCTAAGCCCATTTTTGTTTGTTTGCTTGTTTTTGTTTGCTTGTTTTCAGGTATAAGAAATCCGTGCAGATTTTCTAATATACCAGTATGATGCTTTGTTCTCTCATACATTGTATATTAAAAACCATCAGTTCTTGACAAAAGACCAGCAGTGATAACAGTGATGTAGCACAAACTTGAGGATTTGAAACAATCTTACATTAAGAAGTCAATGACTAATATTATAATAAAGCAGTCATACATTAGAATGAACTATGAACTATGTTAGGATACAATGTAATGATACTGAGGTAACAGCAGGTTGCTTTGAACTGCAGCTTTGTGATTTTAGACTGGTTTTAAAAGCATATCAGTGTAACCTTGGTATTGTCAGTCATTTATACAGGTTGATGGAACACTCTTACTTGGTTTAACTTGTGAAAATTCAAGAACGACTCAAGAAAAAATCACCATCATCCACATTTATGCAACTCCCAACCCTAAAATAAAAGCTCAGGAAGTGAACACCAAAGTTTGCTTGCATTGAAAACACAAATTACTCCAAGAACTACCCAGAACAGAGCAGTCTCTGTAGCTCTGGAAAAGACAATAGCATACCACCAAAGAAGAATAAAAGGAGAGGATTAATGTTCAAAGTAAAACAAACCAGTGCATTTGTAAATAGACAACTGGGACAAAGCAAGATATTGAGGTTTTCAAATGTACTGTTGGTTCTGCAAAGTCTAGATTCTTAAATTTTATAGCCTTTCCATAGCTTTTATTTTATTAAAAATATATATATATATCAAAAATTGTATTTATTTTATTTTATTGTATTTTATTTTATTTTATTTTATTTTCAAAATTTTTAACATTTTGGAAGAAAAATACAATTTTTCATAGACACTATATTATTTCTTCATTTTATGTAGAAGCTATTCATGGAACACACATATTAGCATAATAAACAAAATTATGTGCATATGGAGAATTTCTTAATTTTCTTCTGATGTCATTAACAGTCTCTTTCCAAATGAGGAAAAATGGCAAACCTTCTAAAGGAAAGTTTCTGCTACCGTAACTGCATCTTTATTAGTGTTTCTGTTGACACAGAAATATTTCACACATTTCAATTATGGGCATGAGTAAATATGTTAAATCTGTCATTAAGAGAAATAATGGCAACTAAAATAATTAATTTTCACTACTAAGAATTAAATTTCAAATTTTAGAACTAAATATAATACAATTTGAGAGACTGCATATGCATTTATGTGTACCTATACATAGAGAGCAAGAGAAATACAGCTGTGATCAAAACATGATTAAAACTGTTGAATTAATGTAGAAATACTGTATTTCTCACCAAAACTGAATGAGTTTCCATTGAGCACCTCCTGACTATAGATGTACTTGATCTTGTGTGTCTGGTATTCCTCCAAACTTATTCTGCTAGCAGCATTGTGTTAGAAATTATCATTTGTTTATGCTGATGAGAGACATATGTGACTTCAGAAACTTTCCAGTTCACTAAGCATACTGCAGAATGATGGAATTGTACTTCCAAGTTGTTAGGATACCTGAAGACAATTCACCCCTCAAGTTAATTCAAGGATGTAAAGGGGATCTAATAACTCGGAGCCTAGCACCAGATTTTCTATCTTTTACAGTAACAGTCTCTGCTGTTTCTCTCTCCCTTTTTCAGAATCTTTTGCAAAGAACACTTTTCTCCTACAATTTTTCAGGTCACTAGAATAATGAAATCAATATCAAAGCAAATGACAGGAAATTACAATGATCAGTTCTGCACCACATCAACCTTACAACCTTATTTCATGCTTTTTCTTATCCTCTTGGGTACTTATGCTCTCTCCATTTGCCTGAGATGCAATTTCTCTTGGATTTTTTTTTTTTTTTTAAATTATTTTCAAGCTTTATCTAGCAAATGGTTTCTAAGATTCAATAAGACTTGTCATGGAAGTAAAAATTTATGCTGCAGACCTGCAACTGGAGTAAATCAGCATACCTGATAACTGAGGACCTGTGTTGAAGGTGATGTTGGTTCCCAGACTGGCATGGACAGTGGGGCAAATGTTGCATTGTGGCGAATAACCATTCCTTGGACTTCCACTAGCAGAAAATTTGCCGATGTGTATGTTAAAACCCCTAGAAAGTTTGTAACCTACCATCCTTAATGCAAATGTTTAACAATAACAACACGTATTGAGGGTGTCAATATTTTAATGTCAGTTGTAAACAATTCTATTGGAAACCCATTTTCAAGATTTGAGGAAACTTATTAATACATGCAGAATGAATTTATCTAGAAATGTGAGCACAATTTTTTTGGCAGTTATTTTTTCAGGCTTTTAAAACCTTTGAAAAACACATGTATTGCAAAGCTATTGTGTAATGTCCTCTGGAAAAATAATAAAATAAAATAAAATAAAATAAAATAAAATAAAATAAAATAAAATAAAATAAAATAAAATAAAATAAAATAAAATAAAATAAAATAAAATAAAATAAATAAAATAAAACAAAAAAGAATCCTTCAAATCCTGTGAAGCTACTTAAATTTGGTATTATTTCTAGCTATTATGTTTGGTTTCTGCTGGAAAGTACATGGCTGACTAATGCCATGAATCATTGGTGCTCCACTAACCTAAATCACACTGGATTTGTTCTATTTACAGTCACTAGCAAAGTTATTATGAGGTGTTTGGAGGCTCTTAAACTCCATAGGTTCCTAAGTAAAACACACTGTGGTTTTACCCTTAGTGTTTTTTTTTTTTTTTTCTTTTTTTTTTTATTTTTTCAACTTCCATTCAAGGGCAATTTGCTGGACCTTTCATAGTGTTATGGCAGTAAGGCAGATAAATGGCCTATAAAAGACTCCTTGTAGTTAGGAGAACAGGGTGAAGAGGTGCTGGGCTAGTCCTATGACAGCCCATCAGAGATGATGGGCTTACCAAAGGACTGTGGGCTACAGCCCCACAACTCCTCACCTCTGCACAATTTGCCTATGGAGTCTGTTACTTCCAACAGAGCTATTAGCAGCTTTATGCTTCTAACACTTAGCCTCATAACTATGACCTCTTCACTTCTGTCTATTTCACAAAGTCCAACCCTTTCTTTGAGGCTGTCAATGTGTCCTGAGACCTTATTCAGTTTTGGAGATCAGCAGGTCCTTCTTCCTTCTTGACTGGTAGTTGAAAAAATACCTGTTGAAAAACTACTGGTGGTAGTTGAAAAACTACTGGTAGTTTGAAAAACTATGGACTTTTCAAAAGGAAGGAGGCCCATATTTATCCAAAATTTCACACCTTTAGGAAAATATGATGTTCTTCTTGAAAAACATCAATTTCACTGAAAAAAATCTAAAGACTTTACAATACTGCACTAAGTGAAATTTAAAACAGTATTGTGTTTAGCAGAGAGCACATTAATGGGGGTTTAAAACAGTATTGTGTTTAGCAGAGAGCACATTAATGGGGGTTTCGTTCTGCAGTCTGCATTTACTCATCACTCCTCCAAACTATCCCACTCCAACTCATGCGTTCTCTGAAGTCAGAACATTTATGTTTGTCACTCCACCCTGCTCAGTTTGTGCTGCAGCAGCAACTAAGATACAAGTAGATGAACTCATGTTTGACATTTCAGTGTTGTCTATCATTTCCCCAGGATTATTGTCTATTAATTCCCTGTAGGTTTTTATGTGCCAAAAATTGCTATTCAGTTTGCAGCTTTAATTTGCACACCCCTGGACAGCTATTAAATTCTTATCTTTCACTCCTGACATAAATCTATTGTCTTGTTTGTGTTTCAAGAGTAAAATATGAGCAGACACTAACATCTCTCTATTATTTCAAGAGTGATCCCAGCTAGAGTTAGGAAAATACATTATTCCTGCTGTTCTTTAATGCAGTATTAGAATGATTACAAAATTACAGATGTGAAATTACTTGAAATGTTGCCTTCCAGTTTTTGATGTGCAACTGGTTAGGGAATTTTCAGGAAAAACAAAACAAAAAAGATTGCACAAAGAAGAAAATGGTCAGGAAATTGCATTTCCCATTCTTATAACTATTCAGAATCTGTGGATTTAGAGCAATAAAACAGATTTTTAAATTCTGTAATGTAGTGTCTAGCCTATTCTCTTTTATTCCATGTTTACTGTCACAATATTTTAGAATATTTCAGCAATACATGTAGTGACAAATCTAACATCAATCACCTATGTTTTCTGCTTTCTAAACTTATTTTTTAGTATCCTAAACATAAATTATATGCCAGGTATGGGATTTGGAGTGGTCACACAAAGGATTGTGTCAGATTTTCCAAACTCAAATCTAACAGTTTATCTTAATCTTCAAGGTTTTAATAGAAATATGAAATTATGACCCCAGTTCATGCTTTGAAACAATTCCATTAATCTTAGTGCAGCTCTATTGGGAATGCATTTCATTTTGTTAGTTTTCATACATGCACTCATCTGGTTTTGAATATGCAGTTTATTATTAGTATTAGTATTAGTATTAGTATTAGTATTAGTATTATTTGAGGTAAGAGATTAAAAAGTAAAGGAAATAAAAGTAAAAAGAAAAGTAGTGGAAAAGTGAGATCTCCCTCCTTACATCCGCTGATGTTCACACCTTATAAATGCTTTTCCATTGCAACTGTTTACCAAAACCACATCCAAATGTGAGACTCTTACCAGTTTTCCAGATATAACTGCTTTTTGTTTGTTTGTCTTGTGCCATTGCCCAGTTGCTGTGCTTCCCCCGGGGTTAAATATTTAGCCCTTCACTTGTATTTGGCTCACCAACCTTGTTCTCAAAGGTTGTAAATGTATCAGTCAGGCTTGTAGGCTTCAAGCACAAGCATTTGCTATGGAGCAATGCACCAGACTGGAATTCATCACCTGCTGCATCTTTTTGCCTTTCTTAGGCCTGATGCCAAAAATCTTGTAGGGGCATCGCAATAACTCTACAAAAATTAGCTGTATTTAAGCTTTGTATGTTGTAGAGTGCAAGAAAAAGAAAGTGTTTCTGAAGTACTAAGTGCGATAATTTCCTTCTCTTAGAGTTGTGCTCTGGGATATTTCCTATTTCTATGAAAATGGTACAGTATCATTGAAACCAGAAAAAGTGTGCTCATCCCCCTAGTTTTGCAATTCATCTGCACAGGCAAAGAGCAATTCTCTACTAAACACAAACAACCAGCTCGTTACAAAACTCATCCTTTCAGAAAATGAGAAAGCTTCAGTTAATAGAAATATTTTCATTGTGGGGTTTTGTCCTTGTGATTAATGCAGATGCACAGGAAGATGGATACAGATACAGATTTCAATGGCAGGCTGCAACAGCTGGTTTAGTGTGTCAATAGCAATGTTTTGTAGCTCTGATAGCCTGATATCTATTGGTATAATGAAAGATGTTGCTCTTCCTTACAAGCATTGCATTGCTTTATACAGCAACAAGCTACAGCACAGAATTTAAATGGTTCCAGTCTCATGAGTTTTCTGGGCTAGATGTATGTTGGCTTACAAATATGGTTCAATTAAATCCCAATAGTGAAATAAGGAGTTGAAGTTGGATTCTAGAAATATTCACTATATAGTTCACTATATATTCACAATAGGTCACTATTTTTGGCAAAATCAAATTTCTCCTTTAACCCTTTACTTCTTTAATCTACATTAAACATTATTTACAAGCTATGATGATCTGTACATTCCTATCAACCAAACATTATTTTTTAAATCCAGCACTTACATATGCCAATACTCATCCTGACAGAAAAATCACTTACAGATACCACCCTTCATTTTTCAAAACCAAGCCATCAGTGATCAGCAAACAGTGACAGCCTATACATTCTATAGACACAGAAAGGTCAGGGCAATCACAAGAAATAAAAGCCTTAAAATATTTGCTTAAAAAAATATTGAGAGATCATGAGGGAGCATATGAGTTCTCATCACTTTTGATTCTTAATGGGAAGAGGAGACTTTCCTCCCTCCATGAGGAAAAAAAAATCCATTTACTTGCACTGTCTAGGACTACTGTATTTCATTTCATAGTTTAGTGGATGACGGCAGTGTGCACACACTGGTTAACTGAGTCCCCAAGCCCGAGACTTTTAGAGGGAGTTTGATCTACTGCCCAAGCAGAGACTGCCTGTGTAATCCTAATGCAATAAATCTGCTGCCTCCCCGAAGAGTGGGATTTACATTGCGTGCTCACTTCAACTTGGCTGCATGTGCCAGGAAAGCATCAGAACTACAATGAATGTGTTGAGAATAGTTACAATCCCTACAAGCTGCAGACATCTCTATTTCTGGGCCTGTGGCAGTATATGAAGGAAGGCCCAATGTTCCTGTACTTAAGCAAAAGAGAGACAAACAGTGGGCAGCAACAGCAGAATTTTCATTCAGAAATAGATCTACAACAGGAAAGGGTATCGTTGATAAAAATCTGTCTAGGTAACATATCAGAGTAGAGAAAGAATAAATGCCCAGAAGTGATACATTTTACCGCTACAGTTCTCTTCTATGAAAACAACTCATCCCTGCAAGTCTGAGTGAAGGACTGGTCATGGGAGAAAGAGAGCAGGGTAGTTTCAAATAAGAAATTTTCATGGCTAACATTTGATTTTCCAGAAAAAAATAGAATCAGAAGAACAAATTTTTGTTTTAATAAGCAACTTGTTTCAAGCCTAAGCTTTTAGTGGTAGCTTGAAAGTTTTCTCCTGAAAAACAACAAACAAACAAACAAACAAACAAAAAAACATCAAAGTGAAAAAGTTTGCTGCTTCTTCAAAACTTCCTATAGGAGACAAATTATATTTTTCTTAGTGTGTTGTAGCCACCATCTTAAAACTTCTGGCATTATATTTATCCCAGAAGCCATTGTTCTCTTTAGCTAAAAACCAACTTCACTTTCTAATTTGCAAAATACTGCAAATACTGCTAAATTTCAAGTACTGTACAACTTTTCCTCATACATTCTTTTTGCTGCACCTTTGGGAAAAGGCATTACATTTTCCTGCTTATGACCCAAGTTCATGCTCTGTGTCCTTTAACCACCTTTGGGATTAGTATTTCTGCTCCATCCTTTTGGGCTTACCCAACAATTATTATTCCCAAAGGAATGATCACAGTCATCCTGTCCATAAGGCTTCAATTTAAAATCCTGAGGGAGGACATTGAAAGAGGTATTTTTTTTTTTAAAGCCTTTAAATGCTGCACAACTGCTGTCTCAGAAGAACTTCCTGCTGTTCCCTCCCAATTCTTTTTCTGTCTTTTAATCCATCTCAGTCACTAATTCTGTCATGCTCTGGCAAACTACATTTTATTGCAGTGAATGTGTGCAATCACTTTGTTGGAATATTTTCTGTGATGTACTCATGCTGCTAACATTAGATATCTAATCTCTGTGCATAAATTAGGAGACTAGTTTGCCTAATGCCTGTCTGTAGGTGATGAAAAGAAATAGGCTCATTCAGAGGGAAATGTAGCACAGGAGCATAGTCCAAGTCCTTTGATTTGCATTCTGGAGATGCCTGTCACCATTCACTGAGTGTCACACATGGGTATCCAGCTATTGGTTCATCTGCCAGGTGCTGCTTGCAGGCTACCCTCCACAATTTTTTCATGGGGTGTTACCTGACTGGTGAAGACGGGTTGGTGGGAGGCTTCTGGTTGCTTCAAAATCCTGGCCACGGGTGTCAGGAAGACAGCACAGGCAAGCAAAACTGCTAATGAACTCTTCCTAACTGCCCTTTTCCTCTGCAAGATGTATTTTATGTACAGTGTGGCTCTAAGCCATGTGAATATTGTACTATATGACTCATAGATCTACGGTATGGGTTATGCTGTTGGTAAAAGACTGTGAAGAAGCCAGCCTCCAAATTTAGGCACTTCATTATTTAAATCTGCTATGCTCCCTCTTATCTTCATGGACAGAACAGCTTAGTTAGTACTGATGTTACGAATCACGTGATTGTTAGGAATGCTGTGAAGTTAGGAATGCTGTGAAGGAGTTTCGAAACTTATTTCTAATATACCAGGCCTTACTCTCCTTGTTTGCTATGGCTTCTACTTTGTCAAAAATCAGAAACCTTGGAACTTCGTCTACTTCATATTATATAATTATTATTATATTATTGTTATTGCTGTTAAGCAGAAGCCCCATAATCACACTTGGTAAGCATTGACCAGCCGTTATTATAATTGCAAACTATAGGTCTTGTGGAAATCATCTCCTGTGATAATGAAACAGCATCAGAACTAAAATGTAGGCAACATCTAAGCTGAATGCTGAAACTGGGTTAGAGTGGGTCTGAAAACTCATATTACCACTCTACTGCAGAATATGGATGTGCTGAATATCAGAGAAGACAAAGTTCCAGCATTTTAAGGTAAATTGTATATCGATGACTATATGTTTAACAGCCACATTTTAAGAGGCAGATTTATACCAAATGTAAAATATTTGGAAGCAACAATAAGATAAATTGACTAAAAAAGAGGAAGACAAAGAAGATAAACCCCACATTTTTAACATTTTCAACCAAATTACATTTTCTTTAAAATATTTTGACAACAAACATTCCACTAACATTGTGTCAATATGGTCATATTACTAATCTCAGTTCCCATATATTTTGTTTCTGAACCATGAAAAAATTATCCCTATACAAACTGATTTTAATTGAATTACAAAATAAAAAGAGCCTTTTCTAAATTTCAAACTTTCCTGACAAGCTAGAATAGGGTCAAAGATATTTGAAGAGTCATTGAAGAAAATGTTTTGATTTACCTCAGATAGACTCAGGGGAACTTTGTTCCAGATGGTAACCTTCACCTTTTACAACAAACTGTCTATCTGTGGTAGTTCCTTATTACAATTAGATCCATATATGCCTGATATTTTGGTGGTCAGGAATTTCCTGGCATCATACTACCTATGATATATATTTTGCAACATTTATTGTGGTTGTGTGTAATAACAAAGGAAAGGAATTTAGTTTCTTTTAGTTTCTTAAGATTGGCTATGGTATTTTGATATATTCAGCATAAACACTTCAGAAAATTGCTATATCCTCAAACCTAAGGTTTTTGTTTGTTTGTTTGCTTGCTTGTAGCAGTTTAAATGTGAACACAGCCACTGTATTTCTATTTTGGTTTGCAATTTTGGGCCATAAAAGTTTAAGAGAGATTTTGTACCTTTGGTCAGTCTAAAACATGTTAAAGCCACTTGCGTATCTAACTATGAGTTATGGGGACAACAAGACAGCAAAACATTCATGAAACATTAATCCTGCATAGCATTGTCTGTATTTCCATCCATGTTGACACAGTAAAGCAAATGAAATAGTTTGCGCAAAACATGAGAAAACTAAAAGATTATATTTCTAACAGCCACCCACACCCCTCCCAACTTCTTAGCTATTTAGGTTATATAACAAATATTTACTTTTATTTCACAGAATACCTAATATTCAATGAACCACAGCTGTTCACATTTTAATACAAGCCTCCACTAGCTCCATGAATATCTTATCTAGATCATTACCAGACCATCTATTTCTGCACAATACTGATAGAATTGACCCATGTTCACACATTTAACGTGGTATTCTACAGACTTTCTACATTTAAAATGTCAAATAACACTTTTGTAAAAGCTTGAGAGAAATTACCTCCTTTACCACCATTATTAAATTGAGTCAACTTTGAATATTGAACAGTAAATTTCAAGTTTGGATCCTTGGGCACCCTGATGTTTGTGGGCTATTTCCAAGAAATTCGTATAAGATGACTAAAGAAAGTAAAAGGAAGTAAAACAAAACAGCGTAATATTTTTAAGATGTGTGTATCTTATGTTAAGGATTGTATCCTACTCTATTTTGTATTTTCTGAGCAGAGTACAACTTCTCCAGTGCTTTACAGGTCACAACAGAAGAAGAAAAAAAAAAAAAAAAAAAAAAAAAAGATGTATATTGCTTTTAATATGTGATCAGATGATTTCTCTAAAGTGGAGGGATTCTGCTGCAGTGGTAGATCTTTTATGGGTAATATAGTTTAATCATACCCTTTTGTTGTCAGCCTTCATTTCATTTCTGATTCCATACTGAATATAATTTTCCTTTTACTTTGCTAGACATTTAGGTTAAACTGTCATAATCCTATTGACCTCAAGTCACTTGTTGTAATTTAATAAAACTATAGATGTAGCCCTGTTACCTGATTCCCCATAAACTACTATGACAGCCTTATACAATTCCATTGAAGGCAGAATATTTTTATATTCTCCCTCTTGACTTAAATATTTTGTGAATCCAGTGAAGTTTACATTTCCCAGAAATCATTACATCAGAGGCTGTAAACATAATTTTAATTCAAAGAGTACATTATGCTTTTATAATTAATATACTAAATTAAAAATATCTTGTGAATTTTGGGCAGCTCTCTAGTTTATGAATGGTTTACAGTAGCAAGAATGTGTTGCTTGGCATTTCTTTGCATTCTAGACAAGCTAGACTTCTAAAAACTGGTGCATTTTTAGGCACCAGTATTTCCCTAGAGATTCTTTCTTGATAAGCTGTCCTTTGACTGAAATATGTAAAACACATTGTGGCTGAAAATTCTGTGCTCAAAACATTAACTTCAATTCAAGACACAGGCCTCAAATCTCATACATACATACACATAAACAAAAGTATCTGTTTTTATAAAGCCTTTTCTGCTGCCATAATGAACGCTTGCAGGTTCCTATTTTCAGTTATTGGGCTTATGCCTTTCCTCAGAACAATTTATTTATAATTTTAACTAGTTTAGTTTTGTGTTATTACTCATACCACTAACAGGATTCCACCTGATGATACAATTTTCTTTTTACTCCTTTGTCAGACAGAAAGACTCCTTCTTTTTCTTTTCTTCTTCTTTTTTATTTTTCCCTTCCCTTCCCTTCCCTTCCCTTCCCTTCCCTTCCCTTCCCTTCCCTTCCCTTCCCTTCCCTTCCCTTCCCTTCCCTTCCCTTCCCTTCCCTTCCCTTCCCTTCCCTTCCCTTCCCTTCCCTTCCCTTCCCTTCCCTTCCCTTCCCTTCCCTTCCCTTCCCTTCCCTTCCCTTCCCTTCCCTTCCCTTCCCTTCCCTTCCCTTCCCTTCCCTTCCCTTCCCTTCCCTTCCCTTCCCTTCCCTTCCCTTCCCTTCCCTTCCCTTCCCTTCCCTTCCCTTCCCTTCCCTTCCCTTCCCTTCCCTTCCCTTCCCTTCCCTTCCCTTCCCTTCCCTTCCCTTCCCTTCCCTTCCCTTTTTCTTCATCCATGTCAGATTATTATTTTTCCTGTCATACTTGAAAAGCTCTTGAGGTGAAGTACTTTAAAATCACACTTCTGTTTCTCTCTTGTCTTTTGCTAAGGAAAATTTTGGGTGAACAATGAACACACACGTGCATGGGCACCGACTGTCTCTAGAAAACCAAGTAATGCTTCTGTCTAGCATACAGATGCTTTGTCTGTAGAGGTGCAACCCTAGTCACAGGACACTGCTTTATCTTTCCTTGGTGATAACTAAGACTATTTCTCTTCATTATGGAACGTAAAAAGAGAAACAGTCTCTTCAGAGACTGTTAGCACAGAGAAACACATTCATTATTTGGTGGCTGTTTGGAGTGTGGTGTGGGAAGGAAGAATTTTAGCTACATGCACAGAACCCTGCCTTTCATTTTATAATCAATGGATAATTTATCTTTTCAAATTAAAAAGTTTACTTAAGAATGAGTTGAATTAAGGTGTATATTCTTTCTTTAATAATTTTCTAATGCCCTTGTTAGCCAGAAATCTGAGGACTAAGGCTGGCTTTTCTATATACTTAATACTCCTCTAATAACCTTGGAAAACATGCAAGGTATACACATAAACCTCTAAAGACACTCTATGCCTCCAGAGCAATAGCTGTAACTTTGCTATTACAATTTACAATTTAAATGCTCTGAATATCTTAGTAATGGATTTGGGTTAAGTACTTGTAATTTCAGGTTCTAAACATGATTGGAAACCACAATCTGAATCCACCTTTACATAGGTCTTGACATGAAACTTGAAAGAACTTTTCTTGCACTTAAGGAAATGCAAACTAATACCTTATTTATTTATTTATTTATTTATTTATTTATTTATTTTATTTGAGTTATATTTCTGTGGAACCTTCTACTTATGATTTTCATAGCCTGAACATGTAGTAAAAGCACGGAAATGTATCTGATCATATTCATCAACATGGTGCTCTCTGATTAACCAAGTGTTTCTCATCAACCAGATGAGAACACCTTCTTGTTGGCATGACTGGTTTTAGGTTGGAAATTAGGAGACATTTCTTCTCAGAAAGAGTAGTCAGGCATTGAAATGGGTTGCCCAGGGAGGTGGTGGAGTCACTGTCCCTAGGGATGTTTAAAGAGAGGTTAGACTTGGTACTTAGGGACATGGTTTAGTGGGTGACATTGGTAGTAAGGGGATGGTTGGACCAGATGATCTTGGAAGTCTTTTCCAATCTTAATGATTCTATGATTCTATGAAATGAACATGGATGGTAAATGGGAGGAGATAAGCTTTGGACCTCGATTGATATATAGCCAAGAGGTAGCTAGTATACCTATCTGAGCCTAAATGCTGGAAATCCCATAGGTGATAGAGGTCCAAAGATATCTTCAAGGACTACAGTAATGAATCACACTCTTTATTTCACCCTGTTACCAATGAAAATGAGAAGTGTTTTTTATTTTTCCTCTTTTTTTTTTTTTTTTTTTTTTTTTCCCTATTAGGAAATCTGTAACAGAATAAAATATGACTTAATTCTTGTATTAAATGCAGCAATTCAACAATAAATCAGGTCAAATTATTCTGGACTCATTTCAAACTAACCGTTATGTGTCTTTCATCACGAAAATGGAAAGAAAAACCTTGACAATGATATCCAATACATACAAGTACTTAATGTTTCTTAGAGCACTTGATCAGGCATATTTTATTGTATGACATCTCCTTAAAAAACTGATCTATAGTTGTGCAGTTTTTTTCACTGAGAGGAATACATGCTTAGGAACATGCATTTTATCCTGAATGTTCCACAAAACCTTTTTGAAGTCTTTGGATTTAAGATAGGGATACAATTAATCCTATTCCTGTTATACACAGATATAAATCAGATAAAACTACAAAAAACTGATGGCACAGAATCAGTGTGTATCTCACTGAAGTGAATGGAACTCTACCTACTTGGAGTCAATTTGGCTACATTATTTGTTTTTATCACTGAAGACATACATATTTCTGCAAATTAATTTCCAATTAGCCAGTTGTGTATGTCTTTTTTTTTTTTTTTTTTTTTTTTTTTTTTTCCCTGCAGCATACAAGGAAGTATAAAGAATGTCTACCTTGAATAATTCTAAATGCAACCAGTAACGACTAGGCTATTCTTAAGGAAAAGTTACTAGATTTTGAAAATATTTCAATGATTCATTTTCACACTTGTGACTTTTATATGGAATATGTCATCATTCTAAAGCATGTTTTGCACAAGAATTTCTTTCTAGAATGGACGTGAATTATCTATTGCAGAACTGCTGCTAGCATCTGTTCGTGTACACCATAATGAGAGACTAGACTTAATCTAGTTCAGTATCTTTTCTGTAGCAGTCATCAAAAGTGAACGTTTAAGGAAAGAGTGTAAAAATTCGTACAAGTGGAGGTCCCCAGGACTTTTTTCTTGTTCAGGAGCAAATAAAACCATGTACATTCAAAAACAGCAATGAACTAAAAAGAACACCAAAGCTTTTTGGAAAGGTCATGACAAACTGGTATCCACTGTTTTCCTCCCTCTCCCTATATTTATCTAGAACCCACATGCTAAATTAGCCAAATGAGCTGAAGTAGTCCATAAGTTAACTTGAACTAGTTCTAGATACATCACCCTGCCCCTTTTCCTAAGCATTCATCTATGCACAAAGGTATGAAGCCTGATTCACAAAGCTTATAGCAGTCTTTGGTATAATATCATTGATTTCCATGAAATGAACTAAACAAATTCATAAGTAGGTACAGGATAGTGAAATCATCCACAGTTTGGCTTAACCAACTTTGACAGTGCCTCTCTATGAAACTAAGCAGAGAAAGACCATACGTATTGTGTCTTGTATAGTAACACCATGTGCAGAAGAAAGTGCAAGTATGCATTTTGTTATTCACCAAGGTATTCCACGAGCGACCCATATTGTTTTTAGGTTTATAATATAAATCCATTTTACATTAGAAAGAATAATGGAAAAGCACGCATTTTCAAGGTGAATGTGATTGCTGTTGTTTGCCACTTCTTGGAGAATTTCATTGTATAGTAAAAAAACAATTATCTTTTATGCATGCTAAAGAATATATCAGAGAGAAATATAGAATTTATTTATTATAATGTATCTCAGCTTTTACTCTAAACGTGTGCACATTTTACTGTCTCCCTACTCAGAGTCTGTTTTGCCCGCCACGATAATTGTTGAGCAATCTCCCTATCCTCATCTCAACCCTTGAGCCCTTTGCATTGTATTTTCTCCCCCCTCCCCTTTGAGGAGGAGTAGTGAGAGAGTGGCTGCCCACCCGAGTAAAACCCTCCCTATGCCTTTCTCTCCCTTGGTATCTGCTGATCTGCTGCTTTCTGGGCTTGGTTTGCATGCTGCTGGTAGGGAAAGGGTGTCTAACATGGCAGAAAGCAATATCTGAAGGGTAGGCAGGGAAAGAAAATGGCTGAGATGAACAACAGCAAAGATTGTACTTGCTGGAAGGCTTGAAGCAACTCCTGGTGGCCCTACAGGCCTTGTTATAAGCTAGTTCTGTCTTCCTGGACAGTGGAATTACTCTATAGCTTTTTATTAACCACACAGATACTTAATCCTGTATTGTTTGTTCCTGATAGCATTGGAAGCCTGTAAAATGTGATGTGTGCAGTATTTTGGGTTAGAATGGAGCAGCAATTGTGCTCCGCTTAACATTCTTACTGTCAAACAAACAAACCAGACAATGCCAGAAACGCAGTTTGCCCTAAAACACAAAGTGCAGTCATTAGACATTATAGCTGCTCATTTCTAAAAGCCACAAATACTCAAGAACCAAAACAGATAAATCTTAATGTGAAAATATTTTACTTTTCCTCTGGTAAAAGTGCTTGAGGTGGGTAGCAAACATAGTGGAAAAATGCTGCAAATCAAACAGACAGCCTATTCAGCCTGTTTTGTCCTTTCCACGTATTGGATCAATACTTGCTCTGGAAAAGAGAACATTTGGAAGATGTGCTTCAGACCACTGCTTGAAAGCCTAAAGTGTGTGCAATGCTTGGTGCAACTGTGCTAGCAGAGAGGATTGTAGCTGGTTTGCATAGTAGTGCATGGGAAGAAGAGAGACCTGCTTAGCTTTCCCCCTCCTCCAATAAATCCTCCTTTACTGTAACTTGGTAACATCACTGAATATTGAACCAGGCATCTAAAATCCCGTTGTTTAACCTTGAATGAGCTTGATGCTGCATACTCCAAATGTATCGGTACTGTATACTCCAAGGTGTAAGCTGTGTTTTAATGGTGAACTGAAGGAATTGCTGTTTATATGCACTGTTATTATTGTTGTTTTTAAGAAAATAACTTTTTGGTTTTATCCAGAATCTAAAATACACAATCCATTTACTGAGATAGAAGTGTCTCAGTATAACCCAGTCTTCAGAAAGAATTGCCTTAGGACAGGAAATGAAAGTTGCATTTGTTCCACTTAAGGCTTCTCATTCAAATGGGTGAAAAGTTGGCTTTAATTACATGCACATAGAATAAAATACTTTAGAAAGTATCTCTAAAACAATGTTGTTTAAGACAAAGAAATAAAAGTCCCCATGGCAAGTTTCATTCACAGGAAGCTTCCGTGCTGTAAACAATGCATTTTGATGAGTAATGCATTAGGTAAACCTGCTTAACACTTTAAAGGAATAAAAACCAGTATTGTTTTATTTAGTGAAGAAAGCCTTTCATTTTATTTATTTATTTATTTTTTTTTGGTCTATAAGGAGATTTTCATTTCTTTTGAAATTTACATTTATTTATTTATTTATTTATTTATTCTTTCATTGAAAGTCAGGAGAAAGCCACTTGCAGGGCAAAAAAAAAACCCACAACACAAAATCAAACAACAAAACCAGAAGCAACCAAAATCGAAGTCTTTTAATTATTTCGCAACTTACATATTTTTTTTTGGTGAAGTACATGTCAAATGAAAAATAGTAGTAATTTCCTTCAAATTTCTGTTCAAAAGAAGAGTGGAATATTAACTTGTTAATTCTGAAAATCTACAAATGATGGAAAAGGGCTCTTTATTCGTGGAATACACTTCTGTTTTAGAAGTGAGGAAGTGAGCCTATTAGTGTCTGTGCTGCAACATGTACACCCTGCAAGTCTAACTGCATTCACAGGGGGGATTTCAATGCCTGAGCTTGTGCAATGTATTGGCAAAATCTGCAAAAACTGAAACAATTCAAATGGCTTGGGTTTTGCTGAGGGAAGGGTGAATTCATAGTATCATGTCATGTGTTTTCATTTATTCCAGTGAGTAATATATGTGTTTCAGGGCTAACCCATACAAGAAACAACTGATGCAAAGTGTGATGAAAACAGAGCATAACAGAAAAAAATATTTGCTGTTTTATAACCCAGAGGACAGTCTAGCCTTTTTGCTGTTAGAAAAACAGAGAGAGAGAGAGAGAGGGAGAGAGGGAGAGAGGGAGAGAGTGAATATTTAAAGTTGTATGGAGTGCAATCTTATACTGAATCAGCAAGTAAAAAAAGGTTAAGCAATCCCTAGAGCCAGGGACTTCTTTTCATTATAGCCTTGTAAAGTGCCTACTACAGCAGGGTCCCTCCTTTCCATCTGGAAATCAGGGTGCTTCTGTGACACAATTAGTAAAATCACCACCAACACCAAAAGAGAAAAAGCCCACACAATTTACTGTGTAGATTCTGGTCTTCATTACATTGTGGATTAGAGGAGAAAGCCCAGGAACAAAACAGGAGAAATACATTGAGGGATTAGATCTGTGGGGTAAGAACCTCTGCTGCTGCTGTTTTTATCGATGATCTGGGTGAGGGGATTGAATGCACCCTCAGTAAGTTTGCAGATGACACCAGGTTAGGTGCAAGTGTTGATCTGCTCGAGGGTAGGAAGGCTCTGTAGGAGGATCTGGATAGGCTGCACCGATGGGCTGAGGTCAACTGGATGAAGGCCAAGTGCTGGGTCCTGCACGTGGGGCACAATAACCCCAAGCAGAGCTACAGACTGGGAGAGGAATGGTTGGAAAGCTGACTGGCAGAGAAGGACCTGGGAGTACTGGTTGATAGTCAGCTGAATACGAGACAGCAGTGTGCTCAGGTGGCCAAGAAGGCCAACGGCATCCTGGCTTGTATAAGAAGCAGTGTAGCCAGCAGGTCTAGGGAAGTGATTGTACTTGGCTCTGGTGAGGCCGCACCTCGAATACTGAGTTCAGTTTTGGGCCCCTCGCTACAAGAAGGACATCGAGGTGCTCAAGTGAGTCCAGAGAAGGGCGACGAAGCTGGTGAGGGGTCTGGAGAACAAGTCCTACAAGGAGCGGCTGAAGGAGCTGGGCTTGTTCAGCCTGGAGAAAAGGAGGCTCAGGGGCGACCTTATCGCTCTTTATAAGTACATTAAAGGAGGCTGTAGCGAGGTGGGGGTTGGTCTGTTCTCCCACATGCCTGGTGACAGGACAAGGGGGAATGGGCTAAAGTTGCACCAGGAGTATTTTAAGTTGGATATTAGGAAAAACTTCTTTACTGAAAGGGTTGTGTGGCATTGGAATGGGCTGCCCAGAGAAGTGGTGGAGTCACCATCCCTGGAGGTCTTTAAAAGACGTTTAGATGTTGAACTTAGTGATATGGTTTAGTGGAGGACTGGTTAGTGTTAGGTCAGAGGTTGGACTCGATGATCTTGAGGTCTCTTCCAACCTATACAATTCTGTGATTCTGTGATTCCACTTACTTCAGCTAAGTAGAACACTCTTAGTAGAGGGTTACCATTGGAGTCGCTCTTGCTGTTTGAATATATCACACAAGACAACCACATGTAGAATTATGTGTGTGAATGAAAGATTTCTTTATAGTTTGAAATTTTGTTGAACAGATAAAAACTAAGGAAAATAACATTTTTTTTTCTGCAGCATGTTTAAACAAATACCTTGTGTGAACACCATTACTGTGAGGGAAGGGAAGGGAAGGGAAGGGAAGGGAAGGGAAGGGAAGGGAAGGGAAGGGAAGGGAAGGGAAGGGAAGGGAAGGGAAGGGAAGGGAAGGGAAGGGAAGGGAAGGGAAGGGAAGGGAAGGGAAGGGAAGGGAAGGGAAGGGAAGGGAAGGGAAGGGAAGGGAAGGGAAGGGAAGGGAAGGGAAGGGAAGGTTAGACGGAAGGGAAGGGAAGGGAAGATGGAAGGGAAGGGAAGGGAAGGGAAGGGAAGGGAAGGGAAGGGAAGGGAAGGGAAGGGAAGGGAAGGGAAGGGAAGGGAAGGGAAGGGAAGGGAAGATGGAAGGAAGGAAGGAAGGAAGGAAGGAAGGAAGGAAGGAAGGAAGGAAGGAAGGAAGGAAGGAAGGAAGGAAGGAAGGAAGGAAGGAAGGAAGGAAGGAAGGAAGGAAGGAAGGAAGGAAGGAAGGAAGGGAAAGTCCCAGAGTTGACATACCTGGAAGTTTGTCCTGTGTGAAGCATGCATGATCGGGCTTCTTCTGGAACAAGTGCTGTGTTCTGAACATTTAAACTGTAGTAGCACAGAGAATCAGGTTTTCTTATGTGCTTTTCCTGTGTATAAAGAACTCTTAGATACAGTGTGATAGGACAGGGGAACTTTCTTTTGTGGAAAGGTATGCATCTATCTTAGTTTCTTCAATACCTATCTGTAGATACTGTGCAACGTGTGTGACCTACAAGGCAGAAGTATAAATTCCTCTAGGTAGAGCAAGTATTGTCTTACCCATAATTTTTCCCTGCCTGAGATTTGGAACCAACAGACTCTATGGTGGTAATGAGAATTAATCATAATCCTAATTATTTTGGACACTGCAAGCTGAAGCACTTAAAAGTCTGGGTAGAAGCAGGAGACTGATAATAGAAATGCTAACTGACATAATGGATCTTTTCAGACACAAATATCAGTGTACCCTTTAATGTGAGTCCTTTGAAATTCTTTACTATAAAGTAGATCGGCACCTTTTCCTATGAGAAAATCCCTGCTCCCTTAAATGGTAGTCTCAGAAATACCACAACTAAAAATTCTGCTAACTGTGTCCTGAACAACATGTTTCTATGGACTAGATAACAGGCCCCTCACTTACTTTGTATACATTTTAATTTCTGTCAGACCAATTGGTCAATTACACCAATACCACAGTGCTTCTCTTTATTTCTTTTCCTAATCTTACCTTTGAGAACTTCTTGTCAGATTTTATATGTATATGTATTTGTATATATGAAGAATAATATACATTTCTTATTCTTATTTTCCCATTCTTATATTATGCTCTTTTTTCTTTTACTGTTTCTACTGTTTTTACTAATTGGAAACAAAGAATATAAAATTCTGAATCTCTAACATCAATGGTTGTTGCTCATGAATATCCAATATCAGATCTGGATACGTGACAAATAAGCTTTACAGATAGAGTAAGCATTCTTTGGTAAGCAGATTGTATCTTCTAGATTATGTTAAATGAGTTGGCAAGCATACTGAAACAATCATCTCCCAGAAAGTTTTATCTCCCTCTCAAGTAATTAGAAATGGAGCTACTAACTTTCTGTGATTTTACTGAGGATTTGTTTCAATACACCAGATGTAAACAGCATCACCTAGATTCTCGTGTCTTCAGAAGACAATAGTAGACTTGTGCTCAGAGAAGCAAGATCTATGCTTATGGTGATCCTCAGAGTGAGTCTATTTTCATTAGCCTATGATGCTGATGAGGTAATTACTCTAGACCTGCTTCCCCTGAGATCTTATGCACTGCCACTGAAATAAACAGAAGCTTTGTCATAGACCTAAATAAATAAATTAAAAAATAAATAAATAATAATTAAAAAAAAAAAAAAGACAAAGAAAGGAAGGGATAGAGGAAGAGAGAAACACAAATAGAAAGGGAGAGAAAGAGAGAACAAATGAATGAAATTAATCTTTTTTTTTTTTTTTTTTTTTTTTTTTTTAAGGACTTGATCTATAAAGTAGAGTTTATAGCCATGAAATACAAGTGTAAGAGCTTTCTGTATGGCACTCAGGAGGTGTTATACAACCCTTAGGAAGCATACAACCCTTAGGAAGCTGTTTGATGACCAGTATGCAGAGGGGGGAACCACATAAGGGACCTTCAAGAAAGTGAAAGTGCACAGCGAGGAGAGGCCAGAAGTAGGCAGGTATTGGGGAAACTGAAATATTATAAACTGATGGCATTAGTCAAGTTGAGGTGTCAGAAGCATAAATGGCAGCAAGGAAATGAAGGGTAAAGGGATCATGATTTTAGATTCAGCCCCTTCAGTTCTACATGTATGGCATTAAGAACTTACAGCTATTCTTCAGTTTGTCCTTTATTTAATTGAAAGTCCATAGATGCAGAAAATTCAGTTTTGCTTAAATGAGTATAGACAAATATAGACAAATACTTTGTCTATAATAAGCCCTGACACTCACACAGGAATACTTGCATTATGCTGAGTGTGAGGTGAGTCACCATGAGAAGCCTGAAAACTAGATATTAATCAGCAAGGTCTACAAGCCCTAATTACTAGATACCTGTGAAGCTGATACTGCATGAATGATGAAGGAGATATACATCTTTCTCATTTATTCCTGCAAACACAACTAGGTGTGGCTAGGGAACAGGCAAACTCATTTACTTATATTAGAAAGCTAGTATTGTGGTACCCAAGCTTCTTCACCCCACAGGAAAAGATTTTATTAGCTTGGAGCCATGTCATAATGTATTAGATGAAGACATACTTTGAAATGGATTCATAGAGCAAGGAGTGTGTGTTCAGAAATGAACTCTTCAGCAGTAACATTAAGGTTTCTCGGCAGCATGTTGCACAATGACTGTTTCTCCCCATGGAAATCAATATAGTACACTAACCTGCTCTGGCTTCTTTTGACTCTCCCTTTTTATGATACTGTCAAAGAGGAATAATTTAGCATCCTTTGTTGTCTGAATGTCTAAGCTAATTACAGACAGGCACTAAAGCTGGATTTGCTGACTGGGCTTCTGCTGATTCAGCTTTTTTAGTGTTTAATGACCTTCTTTAACAGTTAGAGTACTAAAAGATGGTTTTGCATACAGAGTGTATCTGAGATGGTTACAGAACTGGTATTTATTCTGTGGATTCTACACTGCTTATACGTGCTTCACAAACCAAAGGAAAAAAATCAATCTTATCAACAGATTTATCCCCAAAGATATCCTCTGCAGTTTATATAACACAATTTTATTTTCAAGAGCCATATTCTTTCTAGGGGCATTGTCACAGCTGCTACAGAAAACAGAAGGTTAATTCAAAATTTTAGAAATTAAGATTGAATTTTGAAACACTCCAAGTATGTGTCTTTTTTAAGAGCTTTGTGAGGTTGTGCTGCAGAAGATAAAAAAGATTGCAAACTCTGGTGCTTTAGGCTACCAGGTGCATCCAGCACTGTCACAGAATCACTGAATGGTTGAGGTTGGAAGGGACCTTCAGAGATCATCTAGTCCAACACCCCTGATCAAGAAGGGTCAACCAAATGCTACAAATAGCTGAGGGGACAATGTAAAGAGGATGGGGACAAAGTCTTTTAGCTGTGGCTAGTTATAGGACAAGGGGTAATGGGTATAAATTGAAACACTGGAGGTTTCATCATCATACGAGGAAGAACTTTACAGTTCTGGTGACAGAGCACTGGCATAGGATGCACAGAGAGGTTGTGGAGTCTCCTTCTTTGGAGATATTCAAGACCTGTCTGGATGTGATCCTGTGTAACATGCTCTAGGTGACCCTGCTTGAGCTGGAGGGTTGGACTAGGTGATCTCTGGAGGTCCCTTCCAACCTCAACCATTCTATGATTCTGTGATTTTGTAATTCACCCATATAGAATAGATGTGTCTGGATTGGTATTGGCAAAGGTAATGCACAATAACATAAAGGTAGAGGGGAGCCCAAATTATACCTGTCCTATTATGCAAACCAAAGAACATCAAAAGTGGGAATACTAATTTGTGCATTTCCCTCCAGAGAGCGATTCTGAAGAGGATTCCGTTTCCAACATTCTCCCTCAATTGGTTGGACGCACTGGAGACTTTCATAGTTAGCTTTTGCTCATATAGTGGTGGAGCTAACTCTTGTTACATTTCCTTTTTCCTCATTTTTAAAATGTCATTTGTAAAGACATTTGCATGACTCTGTAGACAATATTTTTAAATCTCAGTAAGGTGCTGAATAGAAAATTCCTTAGATGTTAAATTAAGGATATACTTTGAGAAGTGTCTAACAAAAGAAAAAGAGAGAAAGGTTTAAGGAAAACAGTACTAGTAACCTCATTGTGCTTCTGAAAATGGCTGTATTTTATTCACAGAGCAGTCTTTTAGGAATCCCAGTCCGTCCTTCCCTCCTTCCTTCCTTCCTTCCTTCCTTCCTTCCTTCCTTCCTTCCTTCCTTCCTTCCTTCCTTCCTTCCTTCCTTCCTTCCTTCCTTCCTTCTTTCCTCTTCCTCTTTTCCTCTCTCCCTTCCTCCATTCCTTCCTCCTTCCTTTCCTCCCTTTTCCTTCCACTCTTAGGTAGACCAAGAACAAAGCAGACCAAGAAGACTTGCCTCCCTACTTGGGGCTGGGAACAGGAAGAGGTCCCACATGGGGCTGAATGAGTGCCTCACATCCAAGCATGATGCCAACATCAGGGAGTAGTTGGACTTTGTCTCCTCTCTCACTGAGATGGGAGAGCTGAAGCAAGGGAAGGATGTTGTAATTTGCTGCTAGCTCAGCCCACAGAAGTCTAAGTTTTCTCCCACCCAGATAAGAAGTGCTAAGAAGATGGTTTGTGCTTTTATATTTTCTTCACAGAGTCCCTTTCCTTTTTGATTCTTGGCTTCTAGGACTACAAAAACAGCTCCCACACAAAACTTGTGGCAAAGCTGCAACTAGGTCCATTAAAAGTATAATGCATGCCAAATGCATGCATTTTTTTTTATTTTAACCATAGTTGTCTGAGTTTCTTAAAGAGTTTCTTAAATTGGCAGGATTCCAGCTTTTGAGATGTATATATTTTATTAGAAAATATATGAGGAGTTCAAAACAGATTTTGTAATGAAAATATGCAAGCCACTATAATTGCAGTGATACTAGCTGGTGTCACTGTATTGTCATGCATGCTTATTTTTATATGACAGCCACAATGTGACATAATTTACAGGAAGTGAAGGATTTGTAGTGTACAAAAAAGAAATTAAATACACACTGCTTTGTGAAAACAAATCACAAGCTATTATTCTCTGCTTAATCTATTCTGTACTTTTTTTAGTTCATTTAATTTCTGAGAACTGTCATCAATCTCAAGATTTTGTATCCCGAAAAGGACAAGTGTAGTTTGAGAAACCAAATGAAACACTCATAACACATTTGAATTTTCTTACAAGATTCTAAGTGTTGGCATTGAAGGGATTTTCTCCGGTGTGAAGGGTTACTGAAGGGGTGTAATTGTGGCTCTAATCTTATGTGATTTCTGGAGAAGATGACTTGCTCAGTCATTTACACTTCTACAATTTTATTATTGTTATTATATGAGAAGTACTACTTAAAATCATCTGCTTCATTAGCATCATAGATCATCAGATGAAGTAACAATCCACCCTACTGTAACAGCCTGAAGACTTCCTCTGGATACATTTCATTTTTAAGTAATGTCATCCCCAGAATTGTGACTGAGTATGAACACTTAGTAAGAAATACAACTCTGGGTGGCTCTGCAGAGTGAAATAATTGCAATTTAGTCCATTCTTCTCTGTGAGATTTTATATATAAATTGCTATTTCAGAAACAGCCACAAAAAGCCTTTTAACAATAGAAATGCCCACTATCTCTAATACTACTTCTTATATCAATATGGAACATGAAGTACAGATGTAAGACATTCAGTATGCTAACAAGTAAATCACTTGTTTTGAGCACAGATCAGAGAATGTGTACAGGTCTGTGGGTTGTTAATCTTCCCTCTAGTCTCTTTTAAAAGCATTTTTTTTGTTCTGTTCTCTCCTGCTTCCTTTTTCCCCTTCCCTATAGCCCATATTTTATTTTATTTTATTTTATTTTATTTTATTTTATTTTATTTTATTTTATTTTATTTTATTTTATTTTATTTTATTTTATTTTATTCAAATAAATGTCCATATTTCCTCCTTCAGGAGAAGCCCTAGAATGTTTTGTGGAATAACGCCTAAATTCCATAATGAACAGGGTTAGGCCTACTCCATGCTGAGGATTTTCTAGTGGCCAAGTCTCTGTGCAATGATGGATTTAATTCTCAGATGTACACAAGTTTGGGGAAACAAGTCACTTTGCTTGGCTGTTGTTTACATTATCAGGTGTTAGTTATTGTAGAGACCAGCTATTGTATTTATGTTTCTTTGTGCAACTCTGCACTCAGTTCACCATCTGTCAAGGGGCAGCTATTACCTCATTGTAGCTATGTGAACAAGGTGGTATTAGTTGCATATGTACCATGACAAGAAAGGCAAGATGAAAACATACAAGGATTAGCATAGAGGATAATGAAGACAATAAATAAATTCTAAAAAATAATCTAGTCTAAATAATAATCTAATAATAATCTAAAACTCCTAAATCAGGACAAATAATAATTTTTTTCTTCTCATACCTAATCATTAGTGCATTGAATCCAGGATAAATAAAGCCCAATATATTCTCAAATAAATGCATAAATAAATAAATAAGAAATACTTCATTGCAGTGAAAAAGACTTCTTGATTTGTTTCATGATCTTGGAGGTCAGCCATTTACATTCTGCTTGCTGATTTTTTAGGGTTTTCCTAGTTCTCACAATTGTACATAATGTCTCTGTAAAAAATAATGGAATATCCAAAGGGAAAAACTTTTTGTTTGCTCTTCATGCGTAAGCCTAAATATAGATATTTGTGGAAGTAAAGAAGAATGCTTGTGACAAGCTGCAAATGTTGCTTGGCAAAAAATAATTGTCTAATTGTTACTTATATAGTAATCTTCATGCGTTCTCTTTTTCAGATCTTCAGTTATGACTGTCAGCCAGAATTGTAAAAACGGCTAAATATGGAACGTGTCACTATTTTATTAAATTTACTTTCTAGAAAATATGGGATTTATTTTCTAATTTATACAACACTAGACTTAGACATTAGACAACACTGCTTAGGCAGAGTTAATGATAACTCTGCAGTACCCTTTAAAAAATCCATCTTTAGTATGTGTTCCTACCCCATCCGGAAAACATAGTGTTTTCTAAAGGATGTGGTTCTAAAGGATTTGCTTCTATACAAGCCTTGATAAAAACAGATTTTAATTTTCTGAATGTTACTTCAGGGTCTTTATGACTGTTGACATGATTTGATATGATTGATATGATATGATATATGATACGTTCATAGAACCATAGAATCATAGAATATCCCGAGTTGGAAGGGACCCATAAGGATCATCAAGTCCTGGCACCACACAGGTGTACCCAAAAGTTTAGACCATGTGACTAAGTGCCCAGTCCAATCTCTTTTTAAATTCAGACAGGCTTGGTGCAGTGACTGCACTGGGGAGCCTGTTCCAGTTTGCAACCACCATGTTATTATTATATGATATGATACAATGTGATATGTGGCCCTATAAAGCACCCATCACACTCCTTGACAGGCTACCTCTTCTCTCGGTCAAGTCGCTCAGTTCCATGAAATGATCCTGCATCAGCATGGACTGTCAGTGATTTACATTTATAGCTCATCTGGTGCAATTTGGTAAATCATAATTGACGTAACAATTGTGGATGGAGAGAGAAATAAAGCTCTGAAATTTTCATAAAACAAACAAACAAAAACATATACAAACATGGTCCTACTACTTTGGCACTGGATATCATTGAATTAATTAATTCCTGCTGATCTCCAGGAGTCATTATGCCTGTTATGATTAAAGTAGGAAACATAATACTTAAAAGCATAAAATCTCAAGACACCAAGACCTCTAATTCTGTCTGAACTTAGAGGTATACAAACTCAGAATATCTATCCTGTTTAAGACGAGCTCTCATCTGTCCTACCATACCTAGTGCATTTCTTACCTGAGCATTAGGTTAAGAAAGGACATTTGAGGGACAGTAATATATAAATAGATGTAGCAAAAGGCCACATAAGACAAAAGTCTTTCCACGCTTTCCTTTTCCAAGGATTTTAGATGAATATTTGTCTTTCTAATTTGGTAAGGCTAGTATATCTTCTAGGTAGCTGAATCTTCAGTAGGTTGTCTGGTGGCAAAAACACTAGGGATAAAACATATGTTTGCTATTGGACAGGAGTCAGATCCAGATAAGGGCAGACACCTTAGATGTCTTCAAGTAGCCGTCTACAACAAGTGTCTAAGTTACCATCACAGACAGCTCCAATCACAGCTAATGGAAATTTGTGCTGTATTGTGTGTATTGCTGTATTAGAGCCTAAACAACTACTTAGCTCTCCCAAATATAGATATTAATATTGCTGATGAGTTCTCCAATGAATGTAATGGAAGCTTAGATACCTACCTCACCTATAAACAAATGTATGCAGGCACATAAATGTAGGTCTCTTAATCAGGAGATAAATCACATCATTGCAATATAAGCTTAAAATAAAAGCAACAGATGGACACAAATAAACATGTGAACAAGCTCAAGGGAAAGAAAAAAAGTGAGAGATGAAGAAGCTTTGTTTGTGCAGTAGGTCACATGCCTAGTCTGTGAGGGTAGAGTCCATATTTGGGAATACTTTCTACTCCCACAAATATGTATTTATTTGCTGTGTTCCATAAGGTGCTCCTACATAGCAAATAAATGTGCATAGTGTCTTTTTTTTTTTTTTTTTTTTTTTTTTTTTTTTTTTTTAACCATGTGAAAAAACTTCTTGTTTAATCTTCCCTTCCACAGAGAAAGAAAAGCCCTTCTAGGGAGAAAATCACTCACAATCAAATAGTCTCTAAAAAGTAGGTGATGTACGAAACTGTAGGTGAAAAGCAACAACCGTTGGAATACTATATACAGATCTTCAAGAAAGGCAGATGAGAAAAGTGGAAATATATTCATAAACATTATTCTACCCATTGATCACAGTACTGTTGAAATGTTGAATACTGTTCAAAAAGGATCAGTAGAGAGAAATACTACAGAAATTATTTTTTGAAATATGGGTGAGGCAATGATGTTTTTGTCAAGGCCAGAGAAGACTTTCAGCAGCTTGAGAGAGATCACAGAGATAAACCACTACTGGCATCACAGTAAGGGTGCTCTTTTTATGGTGAGCTGGCTTAGCCAGTAGAAGCAGATGTGAAACCTCCTTTGATTTCCAACAGCTGATAACCCTGTGGGTGAAGTCTTTGGGAGAAAAACAAACAAGCAAAAAACATCTCCTTGTAACTACTATATGGAACTTTAGACTCTTAGACTCTTGAAATAGTCTGAAGAGTGAAAAGGTTTTATTTAAAGAAGTTTCCTTTTCTGGCTTTTTTTTTTTTTTTTTCCTCCCTTTGTCCCTTTGTTGCTATTTTGGCCTGCAGTTACAGCTTTTAAAGCCTGAAAATCTTTCCCATAGGCAAAGAAGCTTTCTGTGTGTCTGTTTACGTACAGTTGACTTCTCTTTCACTTACAAAGTCATTCTTATATGGAAAAAAAAAATGCAGCCCATCTTAATAATAAATCAGTTCCAAAGCAGAGAACCACAAAAGAAAGTAGAAAGCAAGCATAAATTTACAACGGAAGGGGAAAATTGGGTTTTAAGTACATTCTTAACAGTACAAGCTGAGTACCAGGTCATCCTCTGCTTTGTGATTATGTTTGCACCTCTGCAGATGCACACTTCATTTCCTTTCTTTCCGCACTATTCAGATCTGTACCTTTACCTACAGAACAGAAGTTCTGAGAGGTTCAAGATATGTGTTTGCTTAAAATGCTTACTAAAAGATTACACCTTCAAAAAATTAAATGTCTATATGACATACTCTGGACTGCTAAACCTCTAGCCCAAAGTTCTCAATTCATCTGCATAACAATCTATGTAAAACTTGTGCATCCATAATTTGCTAATCTTCATCAATCATAGTAATTTCTGGTAATGAAATAGCAGTCTTTCAGTTTCCAGCCCCTTCCAAGTTTCCTAGCAAATGTGTCAATTAGATAGAGTTATTTTGATGAAGTGGATGCCTGTCATTCAAATAAAAGCCACAAAATCACATAAAAAAAAATAATGATGTTTATTTACTCGGATTGTGGTTCAGAAGCAAAATAATGACTTGTGGGACATACTACATGGCACAAAGCTGACTATGGACTTAATTTTGTTTGAGTTAGTTGTAAGTGTTTAACAAGCAGCAGTGAAAGAGGTTTGAGTAGATGATAAGAGACACAGGAGAAAACCTAATGAAATTAATTTATACAGTTCCTTCCTCCTCCTTCCTCATCCATTTTGTTCACTTTAAAGACAATGAGTTTAGAAGGCTTTTATTTCTGTGGTTTTGAAACACATCAGCTTTGTTGCCTGAAAACAAAGACCCGAAGAGTGGTCAAAGTTTTCAAATCTTGCTGGTCAACCTGTTTGTGTGTAGGGTTCCTTCTGAGGTCACTGGTGGCCAGTATTTCATACATAATGACAGGGACATGGAACTAAAAGTATGTCATGTATTTCAGTGGACAAAGAAAGTCATCACAAGAGTGATGTTTCAGCTGTAAATTTATGTTTCAGCTGTAAATATGAAAATACAACAGAAACAAACAAGCAAGAATAACTATATTGGAGATGTTTTGTTCAAAAATCCACTCTCAAAAACTGTTCACTGTTCACCAAATGCACAAACTTATGCCATTTGAATGGAACTCTTCTTTTTGTGGGGGAGAGAAGACAAAAAGGAATGAGGAAGGGACCTTGCATTTGTAAGCAAAAGAGAAAAGATTTGTCTTACTGGAGGGTGTCTTGTGGTCTTCCTGTTTACTCATCAGTTCACAGGTCAGACTGCATGTTGGAGAGGAGTATCTCCCCCATGTTCATTCCATCCGTCTACCTGTAGCAGGAGGAGGTTGAGGACAGCTGTTCTCTTCCAGACTCAGCTGTGCTGAGAGGTTTCCACTCCAGCTGCTCCTCACCATGTCTCCCCTGAGGCAACAGCCAGCCTTACACTGGCTGACTGAGTTCATTAGCTGTCTCTAACCTACTCTGAGTGAAATAAACCAGGGTAACTTCAGAGGTTTAAATAGTAACTAATTACTAATTTGGCCCATGAAGGCCAAATACTAAGGCATTTTCCCACATGCTGTTCATACGTTGCTGAGGAGAGACAATTTTTGTCAGCATGTGGTGAAAGAGAAGCCTTATAAGAGCATTTTTCTCTTGTGTAAGAGTTTGGGGGGTATTTTTGTTTACTACATCTGAAACCAAACCAGACATTCACTGAAGCGAGAAATGCAGGTATTCTATCTTTGAGATAAATGGTCTCAGAAGTCTGTTGAATGTTCTTATACTGCATCTCAAAGCCTCATTAAGACAACCCAAGCTATGGATGGTTGATGGTACTGCTACCTTGTCATACAGCTTTCACTGTCCTTAGGCAGAGACTGAATGCATATTTTGTGCATACTCACTGAAGAGCTACAGATTAATAGTAGACTATAAGGTAATGCAAACATTAGAGAGTTAAAAAGAGAATCTTCCTTTTACACTTTGAGTATTACTTCAATCTTAATAAAGATAGAGCTTTTCTGAACTTTGTGCATTTTTTAGAAAGGCCATTTTTTGTTTGACTTTTGGAAGAAAGAAATTTCAACATGTGTCAAGGATTTTTAAACAAAATTCATCAGAGAGGATAACCTTGGACCTCCATTTAATATCTTAGCATGCAGAGACCCCCTGTTTCAAATGATACCACTGTGAAACTGTATTTTGTATAATTTCCAGGAGTAAAATATAAATATTTCCAGCAAAGCATTCTTATCATAAGTTTGTTTTCTAAGTGTGTCTATTCCTTTTTGGTGCTTGTTCCTGTCAAAGGAAATCTTTTTTGTTTTAATGGAAAAACAAAATGGATGGATTTCCTAGATTTTTATTTCTACCACTCTGCAAACTCACAAAACCATAATGTAAGGCATTTCTGAAAGCCCCTTGTTATAATATCAGCCAAGAATACTATTTCTGTCGCTTCCTGTTTCTCGCTACACTGCAAAGAATTGTAAACATGACATTTCTCCTACTATTTGTGCACTTTTAAATTCTGATCTCAGCAGGAGCCAGGAAAAGCACAAGAATGCAAACCTAACTACTATGTAGTAAGGGAAGCTAAGATCTGGCACAAATGATCATTTCCTTGTTTTAGATTTGCATTTCTCTTCAGAATATAGCTATTCAAGGCTTATAAAGCATTTTTAGCACGTGGCCTATTTCTGACATCAGTTACTAGACTAGGGTGAATCTCATCCTATTTCCTTCCACTGACGGAAGTGTGATCATTTCTGCTGTTCATGTTTACATGTTGAATGTCTCCATTTGGGCACCAAAGTCCCATTTTCTCTGCTTGCCTACATGCAGAGCTGTCAGCCTGCATATTGATTTTTCTCTTTATATATGATCAAAACAGTTTTACATCAAATGAAAAAGACACCTTTATTTTACTGCCTATAGCAGGAATTGCTATAACCTGGTTACTTGACAACCAAGGACAGCATTTAACCTCCAGCTAAACAACCTCTGTCCTATTAAAATATATATATATATATCTATCATGTATTCATACATGCAAGTTTTCCTGTATCACAGTCACACTAAAAACTTTGCTTCTTTTCATTAGTGTTCTTTGCTGAGGAATAAAGACATTACACATTTATTGGTTTTGATTCCCTCTCCTTTTTACACTCCTTTAGTGCCAGAATCAATTCTATGTCATGAAGGAAAGTCCCAAATGTCTGTTTGGCATGCTGTCTTCTATGCAGTGTAATCTCTAAATACTATTTCCAGTCCTCCCTCTTTTAGGTAAAGGCATAAAAGGAAGAATAAATTGTTTGTGACCCTGATGGCACACGATGGTAAAGAATTGCCCCTTGTTGCAAAAGACATTAGGAATGTTCACAGAGCGTGTACTCATATGGGTCTAATTCTGCAGTTCCCAGAAATTAAAGAAGAAATTTCTGCAAAGCAAGGTATGTCCCTTAGGAAGGACATTCCTCTGCACAGCTTTAAGAAAAGGGTTTCTACTAGCTATGTTATCTTGTGTTTAATTGGTAGCATCTTGTAGAAGCATCTGTGTAGTAAAGGTTTTGGAAGAGAAAATTTGGGTAAAATGATCTCAAAAATCTTAATTGATAATGAACAATGTATAAAAGCACCTGTATGTCATATTAAATATTGAAATACTGGCCAATTAAGCAAGGACTCTGATATTCCTGGGAATATAAGAATGTCATCCAAATCTGCAGAATTGACTGTTGGCAACTTAATTACCAAACCCATTTCCATAGTAGAGTGGAAATAGCATGACTGAATCTGTACAAGTTAATTGCTGATTGAATCTACAGTACACTAGGACAGGTGTTTCCTTTTATTTGTGCAACACAACAAAAATCCCAAGCTGGAAAAGGAATAATGACTGAAAGTTCTTGCTTGTTTGTTAGTTTGTTTATGTAAAGGTAACAGGAACTCTTTTGAAAGTTTTAAGACTTGCAATATAAATATTCTGCAATTTTGCCAATTTTTTTTTACAAAATTGCCAACATAATTTTACTCCTGGTTATATTACAATCACCAAAATAAGCAGAGAAAATTCTGACTGCATTTTTTAAACATGTGGGTGGAAGTCACATGTAGTTGGAATGTCTCTGCAGTCTGGGTTTCTATTCAATCAGCTGAGTTCAGCTATAATTTTTCCACTAATAAAAACTCAAATAGTTCAGATTGACTTCTGTTTTAAAGAATGCACTGAAATCCTGGCTCTGATGACATTCATGGACTGGGGAATATGCTTTATATCACCCTAAATTTCTAGAAAATGAAAAGAGATGGAGAAACATTTCATCTCTTTCTGACTTCTAAATCTTTATTTATTTTTCAGTTAAAAGGATTTGTGTATCATAAATATGTTGATGTAATATAATCTATATAGCTTGGATATAATGCTATTGCCTGAACTTCACAGTCAATTTCAAATATTAGTGAACGTAAGACAATTAGGACATATTTGTTGAAGTGAAAGTAGTTTATTCATGGGTGATTTATAATTTTGCAGCCTTAGTGTTGCAGTACCCCATTTCTTAGAATGGCTCAGGTTTGAAGGGACCTTAAACATCCGCTTCCATGTTCCAAATCCGCTGCCATGGGCAATTGCCATTTAATACATATGCCATTTAATACATATGAGAAGGCCAGACTGCGAAGAAAAGGTCAGTTAACATTTTCTAAAAGTTAGATTTAAAGGTGTATGTGGAATTTGCTCACATAAACAGAAGAAGCCTTAAAACTAGTCTCTTTGAAAAATGATGCTTTCAGCATTTCAAATTTTCTTCTGTGAACAATTTTCAGGAAATATATTTTTTAACTGAAGTTAGAAAGTGAAAGGAAGTGATCAGATTTTCAGTCATTCAGTGGTATCTGTAATTCATGCCACTGCTGACATTCAAGTGGTAGACAAATGAACTTCAACACCATGCTTCTCGGTCTTTCTTCTAATGTCCAACCAATCAGTTCACTTATGCATATAGGATGCTTGCAGTATGTTCCAGTTTTTGAGGTAAATCTTTGTGTGCTCCAGTACTACAATTAGTGCAACATCTAGGACAGGAAGGCATTTATATAAAGTGTTAACTAGTGAATCATATTTCCTAAATTAAAAACAATACAACAAACAAACAAACAAACAAACAAACAAAAAACCACCACCAACAACAAAATGAACCTGTTTATTTTTCTCTTTCTTTTTCTATTAATCTGGAGAACTGGTCCAGTAAATGACTTAATTATATGCTGAATTGATAAATTCCATAAGATTATGTATGTGGTTAAGTGCTTTGATGGATCCAAATCTTTAATGGTTAATTTTTATTGTGGTATGTTTGTAGTAGGGCCAAATGTAGTTTAACTGTCTTATTTAATTTTGATATACAAAATGTACACATAGTAGTTGCATTAGGAATCCTATGGAAGAGTTATAGAAAGAATTTTATTATCAAAATCTATAAAATAATTCATAGTAAGTTTGCAAGTTGTGAATACAGAAGCATTTAATATTATATGTATACCATGTATACCCATGGCTGAGCATTTAATTATTCTGTAGAATGAGAGACACACAGATTAGAACCATATGAAACAGAAAATAAAAATAAAAATAAAAAAATCTCTAACAGATTTTTTTCCTCTTTCTATTTGAACAGCAATCTTCCATTGGGTAGTCAAGCATTTTTCTGCTGCCTATAGCCAGTTGCTTTTGTAAATGATAATACATTACTGTATTGATTGTTTTTCTACCTTCAGTATATCAAGATGTATCTGATATAAAATTTGTAAAAGATTAATTGCAGTCTAGCTTGGGAAAAGAACCACCATTCACAGAAAGCAATCCAAAAATAGATAATCAAAGAGATAATCAAAGCTTGAGAGTGAAATTCAGACCTACAAACTTCAGACTTCCAAACTACAAATGTAACTGTGAGGTGAGGTAATATATTCAATCAGAATGTAGTCCCCACAGAAGCCTTAAAAATCTTCTATATCCACCAGAAGCTGATGTTCACTCAATCCTAGCCTCTTTCTTACTGTTATAATCTCATCTGGAGTTTTATTTTAATTAATTAATTTATTTATTTATTATCTTTTAATGCTGTTTCCTTGACATTGTTGGACTCCCCAGTCTTTGTTGCTTTGGAATTCTTTGTTATAAATTTGATACTTCAAAATTGGAAAGCAAATACAATTTACAACCCAGTAAACTACAGTTCTCATACTTTCCTAGCATGTGATTTTGATTTTGTAGGTACTTATACATATGTGAGCACTGTGCTCACAGAACTGATACAAAAAAAAAAAAGTAATGATAATCAGCAAAACTTGACTTGCACTGACATTTTTACATTTTGAGAAATTTCATTGGTGTGTCTTAGTTCAGCTTTTCAAATTCTTTAATGAAAGAGTGCAAATTTGTCAGTGAATTTCCATACAGTATACATTTAAAGAACAGAGAACACAGAAAATTAGAAAGAAATCCCAGAGCTGTTAGACATATGCACAGAGAATAACATTAGCAAAATGTGAGTTGATAGCTATAAAGCAAATAATTCAAAAGCCCTGCATTACTGCAGAAGAGAAATTGGAAAACAGGAATACCAAAAGTAGCTCTGAGGTGTTATTAGACAGCAAACAAGATATAGTAGGAGTTTGCATTATGATATGGCAGAAAATCACCAATATAATTTTAAACCGTCTCCATGGAGAAATCATGCCATGGAGGAGGAATATAATAATACCTATTTGTCTTGCCTGCAGGAAATATACCTTGGATAGCTAGTTGAAATTTGGGTACTGTATTATCAAAAAGATAATAATCAGGCTGCAGAGATATTACAGAGATACAAAACAAGCAAACAAAAAACAAGGCAGTTAGGACAACTAACTGATTAACTTGAACCATACAATGAATACCACTGAAGAGAAAGAAACAACTCACTCAGATTAAAGATTTTTAAAGTTCTGATTCTTATTTCTGGATATGAGGGAGCTTTAGTATTAGAGATTTTATTCTGTAAGAATATATGTATATATATTTTCAGAGAATTAAACTATATTTGAGGGAAAAAAAAATGAAATCTTTAACTCATCTTGATGTGTTTGGAGTGAGAGAAGGAGAGCATGAAGACAAGAAAGTGTCAATGAGTAAACCCAAATTTGAAAATTAACCTTTTTAGTTGTGTCCTCATTTTTTGTCCTCACTCTACAGGAAAATGTGGATAAAGTAATAGTAATAATAGGTTTCAGGAAGATTCTCCCTGGAAGATTTGAAACTAAATTGACTGCAACTTTGATGTCTTTGTGGTAAAGGAAACGTCTTGCACTGGAGAGAGAAGGAACAAGAAGAACTTTTTCATTATAAATGTTGGAACTTCTGTGAAGCTAAATGCCTGAAGATAAAAAAAAAAAAAAAAAAAAAAAAAAAAAAATCATTCTCAAGAATATGGTGTCTGCTGTCAGCATTACAGGGAGAATGTTTCCCTTTCTCACTTTGTCAGTGTGGTAAGTAATCTAAATGTTTGTGTAATTGTTGCAAGATTGTGTAATTGATGCAGCCAAAGATGTTTTTGCTGCAGAAAACCAGGCTCACTGGATGGAACAAAAAAAAAAAAAGAGAGAGAAAGAGAGAGAGGAGAGGAGAGGAGAGGAGAGGAGAGGAGAGGAGAGGAGAGGAGAGGAGAGGAGAGGAGAGGAGAGGAGAGGAGAGGAGAGGAGAGGAGAGGAGAGGAGAGGAGAGGAGAGGAGAGGAGAGGAGAGGAGAGGAGAGGAGAGGAGAGGAGAGGAGAGGAGAGGAGAGGAGAGGAGAGGAGAGGAGAGGAGAGGAGATACATCATGCCTGAATTATTCTATAACTACATGTGGTGTGTTGTGCATCAGAGAGAATGAGGGAATGAAATTGAGCCAGAGAAGGCAAATTCCTCAGATAAACAGGAAGGGGACCTGGGACCTGGTTGCACCTGCAGAGGAAGGGAAGACTTTGGCTTCTATAGGCCCCATGCAGAAAAAGAGTTGTTCATCACTAACCAGCATGCCCTGTGAGCATGCTTCTTTGTATTAGTGTTGGTGAAGATATGTCAGGGACAAAAGAGATTGCTTACAGTGTTAGTCTCACATCAGACCACTACTCAAACAGAAGCAGTTACAGTGCATGTTTTTTTGGGAGTTTGTTTGGATTTCTAATCCTTAAAGCTGGTCCTTTTTGGATGTTTAGTTCCTGAATAAATATTTAGGCACCTTATAATAGCAAGCAAAACTGTTTAATGTGTTTGTTTTCAGTTTGTTATATAAATGCTGCATACGGGATATACTGTTGAAGGAACATGAAAGTGGTCAGCCAAGAGGAAAGCTCTTCATGAGCCATGAACTTGTTGCTGCTGTCAAGGTTGGAATAAGCATCTCAGAGGAGTGTAAGATGTTCTGAAAGCAGCTTAGACTTGGCATGGAGAAACTTCATGGGGCAAATAGGTGTAGAAGTAAGGCAGCTGTGATACTCTTAAAAGGAGTTATCTGGCTAGTCTACAACAGGCAACAGACATAGCTAAGCTTTACAAGCACTGGAGAAAGAAGCATTGTCAGCTTATAACAGAAGTTAATCACTGGGAAAGCAGGAAGAAAAAAAAAGTACGTATTGTACAAAGATTCTCCAATAAGAGACGGATGTCTCTTCAAGCCTTTATTTACCATATCTCAAGCACCAAGTTTTCTGTATTTGAAGATAAAGTTGCTCTGGTTGTTTTTGTTGGTGGTGGTGGAGTTTTTTTAACATGTGCATTTATAGACATCAAGTAGTATCACTAGTGTCATCTGGCAAAATCTTTTCAGAAGAAAAACAAGGAGAAGGTAGTTTCATAATGGTTGCTTTGGGATTCTTTCATGTCACAGTAAAAGTTTTAAATGTCCTAAATGTTTGTGATTCATGTTGACCTCACTGCCATCTGTGAATATTAAACAATTCAGAAAAGGTAGATATATTTTCATTGAATGAGCCAAGGAAGAGTTTGGAGTCTATCCCCCAGAATGTGAATTTCAGAGGTCAATCTCTATTGATTACCAGTAATAATAAAAAAACAAGTTTCTACTCTTGAATTACCTTGCCAGTTGTTGAACATTAAAGTCACTTTAATGAAGAAATATGACTCACATTCGTTGAAAAATTATATCATTTTTTTAAAACTATTATCTTCCAGTAGATATTTTTACTTCACCTGTCAGTCACAGTTTCCTTGACAGAGTCAGCAGAAAGCAGTATGCAAATCATTCATCAATAACTGAAACTAAAACACCTGTCTGTGAGATGGAGCAGTTGAAATAAAAGTACATGTTTTTTTTTTTTTTTGGTGTCCTTATTAGAAGAGTCTGTAACCTTTGATGCTACCAAAAGCTGGGAGCAGTAACACCTGTAACCACTGTGGTGAACTTTGAGTGACATTTTCTGTTCCAGACTGAACCTGATTCCTTTGAATTTTGAGAGAATAGCAACCTAACAAGCTCTTAACTAGATCCTCTACTGGCCAGTGCTAAGACGGATAAGAATTATAATTAAGAGTAGAACTTGTTATGTTTCAAATAGATCTGTTTTCAATGCAGGATCAGTATGCATGGTCATAATTATCATGCCAAATAATTTCACAGACAGTAGACAAATGTTCCTATAGGTTCTTTGATGGTAGTTCTATATGAAAATTGACCCTTCTTTGTTCATTGTGCTCAATTAGTATGTTAGCTCACATAGTGGTGTCTGTATATCTCTTTTTTTTAGAAAAGACCATAACTGCTAACACATGTGAATGACCATTATTTGAACATGTTCTTAGTGTGAAAAATGGCCATTCATTCCCCAAATGCACAAAATAAACTTACTTAGAGAAGTATTTGTAAAGAGCGAATAGTAAGTGAAGTGAAATCCCTGATGGATCAAAATTTTCCTGAAAAATTCTTCTGAAAAATTCAGCAATTACTGACAGATTTTCAGGTAGGAATAAGTATTCTTGTTTCTCAGAGAAGAACAGCTCCAGCAAAACATAGAAGTATGTGTATGCATACATATAAGTATCCAAAGTCAAAATGGTGACTTTGCCATATGAATCTCATTGACGATAATAAGAACCACGTGGCCAAGGACCTGCTTACAACATGGAAAAATTTTCTTAGTATCTCTACGTAATGTGAAAAAAATGTTAAATATTAAAACATTGCAGGTCCTAAAGCCTTTTTTAAATGCAAAACACATCTTGGTCAATAAAGTTTTACTAAAAATTATAAGAACACCATAAAAATCTTGGCTGTGCTTACAGAAATTGTGAAAAAAGTAACTATAATCATTTAGAAAGAGATAATTTCCATTTCATGTTAATGAACTAACAAAGACAAAAGTTGTTTTATCATCTACTTGTTCTACAAGCCTTCTAATGTCTTCTAAAAATATTCCATTCAAGTAGGAATTCACAGAGAAATTCTAGAACTGTGATTATTGCAGCTACAAGTGGATGGAAAAAAAAAAAAGTCCATGACAACATTTAGTCTCTAATGATACTTAAGCAGCAACTATTTTCCCTCAGTATGACAAATATGTTATAAATCTGTTGTTTAAAACACTAATAAGAAACATATTTTTTAAGATTGACATAGGCTCCAGCTACAAAGGAAAAACAGATAATTTAGAAAGGTTAATTAAATAAACAGAGCCTTAAGGTAAAAACTCATCCTCTTGTAGTGATGCAGAGTTGAAGGAAGTGAAATGACTTAAAGTGGAAACTTTGGTTGATCTGTGTCTGATGTATATCACTCCACCTTTTAAATGTCCCTTTTGGAAGTATGAAAGAGAAAGTTACCAGAAAACCATTTTTCTTTGTTTTATTTTTTATTACAGTGTAAGATGGAAACCAAATTTTAGGGCCAAAATGTATGATATACTATCTGGGAACAAAAAAAATTCAAATGTAGAGCAGAAGAGGATATCTGTGAAAGATTGATGCAAATGGCAGAATATGAGGAAACTGATAAAATACCCATAACTATGGATAAAAGTTCTCTTGTGCTCATTTGTAAGGTCTGGGAAAGTGTCAAGGGAAACTGGTTTCTCCCAGTGGTTTTGAATAACCAGCCAATGCCTGAAAAATTTGATTGCCTTTATCATAAGTGGAAAGTAAAGCTTGGACTGAAATTGGAAGATGTGTTGAGTGTGCAAAGCAGTTGAAACCAAAAGAACTGAAAAACAAAAACAAACAAACAAACAAAAACACAACACCAACAAAAATGAAAACAAACAACAAACAAACAAAAACAATTAAAACAAAAAAAACAAACAATGCCTCCCTCTCTTCCCCCCCCCCACCCCTCTCCCCACCCCCCCCACACACACTATTTAAGGCACTTTTCCATGGAATTTTGCCAGATATTTCAAAGGCTTATGTTCTGGTTCCTGATTGACTCTCTTACTTTTTTTGTGCACTGCTTGGGGTTAAACCTGGCAAGCATCTAAGGCCCACAGAATGGAGTGGAAGACAGAAACAGTAGGGTAAAAATGAGAAAACTTCTGGGTTTTGTAGGTAATGTAAAAGCTCTGACCGAAAGTGAAGCAAAATCAGGAACTCTTTTACTACATCCCATGGGTAGGCAGGTGTTCAGTTGTTTCCAGGAAAGCGAGGTCCATCATGGGTAACAATTTATTGGGAAGACAAATGCTGTAACTCTCAACTTCTCCACTCTTCTCCTTCTTTTCCCCAGCTTGTGTTATTCAACAAGATGGTGTGAAATGTCCTTTTAGCCACTTTGTGTCATGTGTTCTGTTTTGTGTCCCCTCCCAGCTTCTTGTGCACCCCCAGATTTCATGGGCAGCATGAGAAGGAGAAAAGCCCTTGACTATATGAAAACACCACTCAGAACAATATAAAAAATAAAATAACAAAATAAAATGTGTGTTATCAATGCTGTTTTGGTCACAAATCCAAAATATAGTGCCATAAAAGTTACTGTGAAGAAAATTAAATCTATCCCAGCCAAAATCGGTATGCATGCTAAGCATATATAATGATACTTTTTATTTTAAATATAACAAATTTGTGATAGTACATGATTCTGGCCATGCAAACATGCAAATAGCTTATAGATACACCCTCAATAATGGGTATGCTATATACATGTACTTCAGCCAACTGAAGCAGTCACCTCTGCCTTTTTTTCCTTTTTTTCATTCACTGCAGAGTATTTGTAATTTTATTATGCTGGTAGATATGAACTAATGTTTATTTTTTTGTTTGTTTGTTTTTTTGAGTGGTGTAACTGTAGTGTAACAGTCACTCTTTTGAGTGATATTTTAATGAACTGTTAAATTCTCTAAACATATGGAAAAGGTATGTCACAGAGAAAGCTACACTTATAGCAATGCACATATGGTTACAGAAAAAAAACAGTTGCAATGCCATTGAAGCACAGTGTTCATTATATAAGCCATAGGCAGTGCACTAGCAGTTCAACACTGAAAAACTATGTTAATTGACTTCATACAGGTAAGTCCATTTTATAGTTTGAAACTCCTTTTTTTTAACAATTAATGATTTCAGTGAGTCTGGACATAGTCGCAAGTTATAAAAGAGAAGCACTTTAGCTATTTCTACAAAGTACATCTTTTTAATGTGACACTTTTCCTTTTATCCTATGAGTTTTGTCATGCTTAAAAGAGAGATCTTTTAAAGTATGTAGGGCTGAAGCTGTGAACTGTTTGGATACATTACTGTGGATTTGGTGGAAAACCTAATATTTTCTCAGGATGGACTGTGATTTTTCCACTTTGTTTTGGCAGGATCATTACACCACTGTGCACATATGTTTTTTCATAATTACCCACTACCAGTTGTAAAGTATGGGTCCTTGATTTGAGATTAGGTTTTCACAATGCTTGTAATAATATCTAAAATTGCAGAGTCCTGAAATTGATGTGAGGGTACTTTTTACCTTTTACCTATGTTATAAATTGAAGCTTTGAAAAAAACAAACATTCAAAAACTTGATGTTGTAAAAAATATTTCAGACCTTGGATTAATGTCAGAGAGACAACTCAGACAACTAAACTAATGAAGTCATTTATGCTGATCGTACATAGGATAACCAGATATTAGCTTTGTTTTAGGGAAATTAGCAGAAATCTTCCACACTGTCTTCACTTTTTCCAAATATAAGAAGGATTTAAGAATTTCAGTAACCAAAGGAGAAATGTACATGTTATTTCCTATGACGATGTTAGGTATATTATTTCTTTCTTGCAATTGACCTTAAATCTATCAATATATTTTTCTCTTGAAAAGTGTCTCCAGTTATGTAACTGTGGTGGTTTTACCTTGCTAGGCAGCTAAACACCACAACTTCTCTCTCACTCCCCCTCCTTAGATGAGGAGGGGAAGAAATAAAGTAAAGAACAACTCATAGGTTGAGATAAGGATAATTTAATTAAAGGGAAATAATAATAATAATTAAGGAAAGATTATTATTAACTAAACAATTTAACTAAAGGGAAAAAAAAAAAAAGGAAAGGGGAAAAGGGAGGGGTAAAGAGGAAAAAGGGAGGAAAACAAACAAACAAAACAAATAAAGGCTATGTGGAAGTGCAGAGGAAAGAAATTACTCTCTACTTCCCACAAATGAATGATAATTGACCACATCCTTGAAGCAGGGCCTCAATGCACGTAGCCAGTGTTCGGGAGGAGGACTGACATTTTCACAAGAGCCCACTCCTCCCCTCTTTTTCCGGTTTCCACCTTTTATTGCTGAGTGTGACATCATATGGCATGGAATATCCCTTTGGTTGGTTTAGGTCAACTGCCCTGGCGATGTTTCTCTTCTCACATTTTTTGCCCAACCCCTAGGAGGGTTAGAGAGAGTCCTGATGCTGTGCCAGCACTGCTCAGCAGCAGACACAACACTGGTGTGATACCACTGCTGTTCTAGCTACAAGTGCAGAGCACAGCACTGTATGGGCTGTTGCAGGGAAAGTTAACATCCCAGCCAGACCCAGTACAGTAACTTTCTCAAGTTCTTCATATTCTCCTTCACCTTGGTATTCTCAGCTTCCTAGATACTCAGAAATCTGCATCATTTCCCTTTGGTAATTTGAAACTGAAGAAAAAGCCATAAGGTGAGAAAGATGGATTACTCAACCCAAAATACATTGCCTCGAGAGAAACTCATGGCTACAAAACAAATGTAAGTCCTCAAATATGTGCAAATACATACACATAAAATATGCATGTCTATGACCAGGTCCTAAACTTCACAAAGAATTATGTGAGTGCTGCATTAGGCTGTTTAGGATCTTCCTCCCATACACCCTCCTCCCCCCCTCCCCCCTACTCCTTCAGTAAATCCATACCTGAATATCCTTAAAAAAAAGACATTTATGTCTGTACAAAGATCATGTCAAAAAAATAAACTGAAAGGTCAGCACACTAAAGGCAAAAGACTTTTAAATATATTATTTTATTTTATTCTATTTTATTTTGTTTTATTTATCAGTTGCCTGTTGCATGTATTATTTGCCTAGTCTCCCTGTATGTCTTTCCAAGTCCAGATCCTGCAGTCTCACAGCCTGAACAGGCAGTCATTTCCTTTTTCTTACAGTGAGGTTCTGGCTGAAAGTGTTCGCCTGCATTCATCTGCATGCTGAAATTTGCAAAAGGAACACACAAGAAAGTTGTAATTAACTCCACTAGGATTTAAATGGGATTGAACACATGACTTCTAAAGGGTAACCTCAAGGCCTTGTTATATTTTAACAAATGCAGTTTAATTTCATACATTCGGTTAATTTGTTTTAGCTTTGCAGTGTCCCTTGGGATACAGGTCCTTTACACACTGATTCAGCAAGGAAACATTTTGTCTGCAGAGTACTTCATTTAGTGGAGCTCATATCTTCATGTTGCCTCTAGGACTACTGGAAAAAAAATGTTAAGTAGTAAGACAATATAATAGTTGTTAGATGCATTGGATATCATTCCTTCTGATCTACAAGAGGGCATGCAAAATCAAAACAAGGCTCCTGGTTTGTAATAGATATCTCTTACAAATGACAATTGTTATGAAACTATCACAAAAGGGAGAATTAGCTGTCTAAGAAGATCTCTGCAATTTCTTCTGGATCATTAAGGAAGCATAGACAAGAAGGGCAAGCTGCTGACACCCATGGTGGTAAAGCTAGCATAGGGTAAGTGTTATATGTCAAAACAAGCAAGCAAGCAAACAAACAAAACCCCGCAACCACTTACCAATGAACAATGTGGAAGTATTGGCTGACAGTGGGTGAAGGACAATTATTTTGTACGGCCTCTAATTGTATCACTTTTGTCCATTCTCTAATGCTTGTTTTACTTTGCTGAAGAAATTGTTAAGGCACTAAGATTAACACCTATTGCAGCACCATTAGAGGCTCAATGTTGTTCAGAAGTCTATGTGTTACTGAACTGACTCATTTCCTCACAGACTAATCAAGTATAGAATTGCTTATCATTCCTCTAGAAATGATATAATTTCACAAACAGTAAAATGATCTAGAAAATTATACAAAATTAACTGAAGTTTACTCTTAAAGATCTACAACTGAGAGTTCTGAATTCCCTGGAGGCATATAAAGCCCCGGTACAAGATGGGAACATTTCCACTCCTTTTAGCCTTCTGGTGGATGCAGAAACGGTAGAAATGTGCTATCCCACTGCCTGGAAAAGAGCTTTCTCCACTGTTGTGAAGATGACTATCACTATTCTAGGAGGAAATAATACTAAGTAGATGCTTGAAGTAACTAAGTGACTCAAAGTCTAAATTTTAGTTACACAGCAATATGTCAGAGTAGTCCTGAGAGAGATGTCTGTATAATTCATTCCTCAGTCTTTTCTATACATGAATTAAGCTTCCCAGTTTGCTGACTATGACAAATGTTAGTAAATACTTTATTCTACTGCATTCAGGTGTCTGTATCTTACCTTAGGACCTTGTCCATTTGCTTTCTATTCTGTACGAAGCAGGGCATTACATAATGTCTTTAGCCTCTGGGCACTGATTGTTCCTCTAGGTCTTTTTCAAATCTCTCCTGAGCAATATTTTTCACTTATGTTCAACACACACAATTGAAGTGGGGTTTTGTTACATTTCTATGCTTCCAACAAATGCAATCACATTTTTTGTCTGATAAAACAAACATTCAGTTATAAAATTGAATAGTTTTTTGCTTTCTATTTATATCCCGTTAGAAGTTCTGCATCCCAAAGTTGCACTCAGTTCTGAATTCTGTTCAGTTTCAGGTACCTTTAGTGAAGTTGATCACTGGAAGTCCAACAGAAAAAGCTTAACTAGATATATGACACAATAAATATTTAGTGATAAAGGATTCACCCTTATGAATTTCAGGAATAAAAAATACAAATTAAAAAGACACACTTTCAGAGGTGTAATACCCAACAGTTATGTTCACCTAAAAATTCTGCCTTGAGCATAAGTTTTTTTTTTGGGTCTAGACAGTGGTGTGAAAATCTCTCTCTTTTATCCTTACTGTACTTACAAGCAGCTATTTGCTTAGGTTATAAAAATAAATAAATTAATTAATTTAAACACTAGAATTCTGGCACATCTTTTGGGGGTAAGGCAGAACAAATACTACTCAATTAGCCTATAAATTGCCTATAAATGATCTGTGGAGAACCTGACCCCCATTTGTCTAACAAGATCCGTGACTGGTGTAAAAGATTTTGACATGCTACAACTGTGAATTTTAAGCAGAAGCCCTTTATCCATAAAATAGATGCAGTTCATGCTAGAAATATTATATGGAAAAATAAAGTGACATTCAGATATCAAACTGTTATGATATCTGTTTTGTGGTAGTGTATGAATAGTGGTAAAGGAGCTGAATTAAGAACTGTGCATTTTTCCCCCTACACTTTATACAGAAAGAGTTATTATTATTATTTTACCCAAAGCATCCTGAGCAAAAGATTAATGTCTGTTTGTATTTGATTTTATAGTTAATCAATTATCAAGGACATGCCATAATACATTCAGTGGAGTTCAAGGACAGGATATATTAGATACTCAGTATTAAGAAATGCATAGAGATAGGAGATTTTTGTAATTCTTTGTCTTTCCAATATTCTTTGCAATATTGTACAAGATTAAGCAAAAAAAATAAAAAAATAAAAAAATTAGTTACATATATATATAAATAAAATAATAAAATAAATGTACATTTACAAATTCCTAAAGATGAAAGAAGTTTATTAACTTAAAATTACAAGAAATAAACAAACAAACAAACTACAACAATGAAAACTGTAACAACAAGGAGATGGATACACTCCAACAACAAGAAGGGAGAAAAAAATCTTGATGCAGATATTTTTTTATGCTTGGTGTGGATTTCTATGGTGCTTCTGTCACGTAATACTTCACTATGTATTTGACCATTCATTTGGAAAAAAAAAAAAAAAAAAGATAGAAGAATCAATATGTAATACAATGGAATCACAAAACAATATTTCCAATTATTTGGAGAAATATATATCCCAGTTATTTAGTTTTCCAATACAAACTACGTAGTTCTCCAACTGTTCTGCATGCTAATTGCCATAACAAAACCTTGTGATATGGCCAACATTTACAGTGAGATGAAGGAACATGAAGCCACATTCTAAGCTCAAACAAACCTCGAGTGAAACTTTTAAAAATTTACATAAGGCCATTAGGAAATTGTCTTATTTCTTATTTCTTTTTCAGTTCTTAAAGGTTTTTCTTTGTTCTTTAACTTTATGCAGGAATTTAGAATTTAGAGGGATTTAGGATCACTTTTATTTTGTAAAATATGAAGACAATAAAACCTTCACTCTTGTATCATCATTTAAGAAAAAAAAAATCAACAACGAATAACACAACTAAAAAGTAGTATATATCAGAATATCCTTGAAAAATAATACAAACATACAGTAATATTTTTATTTGCCACAAACTCCGAATTTTCAAATGTTAGTAATTTTGCAGTTTTTGTTTTGCATCTACATGTACTCATTAACATTTATGAATCCATACATTTAAAAAAAAATAATAAATAAACAATCAAAATGAATCTCAAGATGCCCTGAAGTAGTTCTATCACATTGGCAATATCTGGTTCTGTCTGATTGTACAACACAAAGACATACCTCCTGTTTGACCTTTCTGTAGTAATGCCAAGAATCTGTCAACAAAATAAGGTTCAACATCGGAATTAAATCACAAACAGCATTATCTTCATGTACATAACGGATCTTTTATAAAGAGACGGAATTTCTTTTTCTTTAGACTTAGAGAGATTAAGGTCACATCACAGTATGTTAAAATACACAAACCTCGATAATCTTTGGCAGATTTATTACCTACCACACACTCCTAGATCCCTGTGAATCTTTGTAATTCTTAACATGAACATCTGGTAGTAAATAACCAAACATAAATTGCTTGATGGAAAGAGAAAGATACCTTCTTATACTCCCAGTGAGGTTCTTCATTGGCAAGCTAATCAAAGAATGATTCAGAAGAAAAGCTAAAAACAATGTTTGTATGTTTTTGCAGATGTCCCAACATTTGAGTTTTAATTTATAGAGCAAATATTTCAGTAAAACAAATACTAGAATCTGAACTAGATAAAATTTATCAAGAACTTCCAGTTTATTTTTTTTAACCCATCTGATTTAGCAAAATTTTCTGTTTGTGAAGAATTGAGTCACTTAGTTATACAGGGGAAACATTTAATGGTTTAGGAGGCAGAAGAAATGAAGAAGAGTAAAATGCTAGCCAAGCCTTAAATAGCACTGAATTTTTGGATTTTTTTTTTTTTTTTTGGTTGGTTGCAGGGTTGGTTGGTTGCTGTCTAATCTCTAAATTGTGGAAAGTTTCTGTAGGAGGCTTGAAAGGAGAATCTTTCAAGAAACTATTTTTGTTTTTTATTTTTTTTTCTTTTTCTGAGAGTTTATGGAACACTTGCTAGAACTAGGTTGTTGACAGCCATTCTCTTATCACTTGTATATCTTTACACCTGGTTTATCCATACAATTTCTCACACGAGTGGGGTGAGTACAGTATTAACACTACAGTGCAGCAAGCACACTGTTTACTCATGGCAGCCCTGTAGGACCTGTAGAGAGTAATCGAACTATATTTGGTACTTTTATCATCTTTGTCACTGATACAGAACAAATCACAGCTGATCTCGATGAAGATTCAGGTAGAGATAATGAGAAGGTGAAGGAAACTGAATTCCAGACACTTTCTCTAAATAGTCATGTTCTGAATCTTCTCGGGGCATTGGAGGGATGGGGAATATATGAAGTTCTATAGAAGGAGTATGTATTACAGAATCACAGAATTTCTAAGTTGGAAGAGACCTCAAGATCATCGAGTCCAACCTCTGACCTAACACTAACAGTTCCCACTAAACCATATCCCTAAGCTCTACATCTAAATGTCTTTTAAAGACCTCCAGGGATGGTGACTCCAAAACCTCCCTGGGCAGCCCATTCCAATGTGTAACAACCCTTTCGGTAAAGAAGTTCTTCCTAACATCTAACCTAAAACTCCCCTGATGCAACTTTAGCCCATTCCCCTTCGTCCTGTCACCAGGCATGTGGGAGAACAGACCAACCCCCACCTCGCTACAGCCTCCTTTAAGGTATCTGTAGAGAGCAATAAGGTCACCCCTGAGCCTCCTTTTCTCCAGGCTGAACAAGCCCAGCTCCTTCAGCCGCTCCTTGTAGGACTTGTTCTCCAGACCCCTCACCAGCTTTGTCGCCCTTCTCTGGACTCGCTCGAGCACCTCCATGTCCTTCTTGTAGCGAGGGGCCCAAAACTGAACACAGTACTCAAGGTGCGGCCTCACCAGAGCCAAGTACAGGGGGACGATCACTTCCCTAGACCTGCTGGCCACACAGCTTCTTATACAAGCCAGGATGCCGTTAGCCTTCTTGGCCACCTGAGCACACTGCTGGCTCATATTCAGCTGGCTATCAACCAATACTCCCAGGTCCTTCTCTGCCTGGCAGCTTTCCAACCACTCATCTCCCAGCCTGTAGCTCTGCTTGGGGTTATTGCGCCCCAGGTGCAGTACCCAACACTTGGCCTTGTTGAACTTCATCCAGTTGACCTCAGCCCATCGGTGCAGCCTATCCAGATCCTCCTGCAGAGCCTTCCTACCCTCGAGCAGATCAACACACACACCTAACTTGGTGTCATCTGCAAACTTACTGAGGGTGCACTTAATGCCCTCATCTGGATCATCAATGAAGATATTAAAGAGGATCGGCCCCAGCACCGAGCCCTGGGGGACGCCACTAGTGACCGGCCTCCAACTGGACTTGACTCCATTCACCACGACTCTTTGGGCCCGGCTATCCAGCCAGTTTCTAACCCAATGAAGTGTACGCCAGTCCAAGCCAAGAGCAGCCAGTTTCTTGAGGAGAATGCTGTGGGAGACGGCGTCAAAAGCCTTGCTGAAGTCAAGGTAGACCATAACCACAGCCTTTCCCTCGTCCACCAAGCGCGTCACTTTGTCATAGAAGGAGATCAGGTTTGTCAAGCAGGACCTGCCTTTCATAAACCCATGCTGACTGGGCCTGATCGCCTGCTTGCCCTGCAAGTGCTGCGTGATGACTGTCAAGAGGATCTGTTCCATGAGCTTCCCTGGCACTGAGGTCAAACTGACAGGCCTATATAGTTCCCTGGGTCTGCCCTCCGGCCCTTTTTGTAGATGGGCGTCACGTTTGCTAGCCGCTAGTCAACTGGGACCTCCCCCGATAGCCAGGACTGCTGATAAATGATGGAAAGCGGCTTGGCCAGCTCCCCCACCAGTTCTCTCAGTACTCTCGGGTGGATCCCATCCAGCCCCATCAACTTGCACACATCCAAGTGCTGTAGCAGGTCGCCATGTAGCTGCATTATAGTCTCATTTGGTGAAAAAACATGGTTTCAAGTATTTTGAAGTGGTCTTATACTCTTTATTTATGCTGAAGATTCACTTGTAACTAATACTTTATATCATCTGCAGCATGGTAAATGATGACCTCACTTTCAGTTGTCAACTGGTCATGAAGGTATGCTATCAAAAATGTTAAGCAATACACAACATAGCATGCATCTGTCAAAAATAAGAACCAGTATCAGTTGAATCATCTCTTATTTATATCAGTTTTAAACCTCAAATGCATGTCACTATCTCTTAGGCACTTAAGGAATCTAAGGCAGATCAAAATTAATTGAAACTCTGAGATGTAGTTTCCACTCTTAAAAGAACACTCCTTTGAAAGAGCAAGTGTTTTCTCAGAGACTCGAATGCACTGCTTGGAGAAATTAGGGCTCTTAAAAACTGTTTTTAATACTCTCCTTCTCATTTTATGTTCTGTGTTTAGTATAAAATCACATCCCTAAAACAAAATAGCCCCCTATATGTCATTCTGTGGGGAAGAAAACACAGATATTGCTGACATATAGAGAAGATGGAATGCATTCAGATATTAAAGTAAGGAGCTGGGAACAGGATGAAGTTTAACAGAATACAACAGCATAGCATGTGGGGAATGTTTTTTTTGTTTGTTTTTTGTTTTTTTTTTTTTTTGGCTCATCTACAAGATTTGAGAAAAAAAACAACAACACACAACAAAACAAACAAACAAACAAACAAACAGATGCCTTTCTACAGCTCTACATGCTTGAAACTAAACCTCACTCTACACTCAAGTCAAAGACCATTTTCAATCCAGCTAGCCATAAATGGCTTCATCAGTGGTCTAGAATGAGAGGTAGATTTTTGAACCATTGCCAAGACACGGCCTTTGGGAAACCATATAAGTATGTTGGTCAACAGATCACCAAACTGCAGATGGACATCTGAGCCTGATCCCCAGACCTCATCACTGGTGTCAGCCACTGTGTGAGTTTTACTTTATCTGAGCCAAATACTTAACTGAGTTAGGCAAATTACACTCTTTTTCTTTTACTGAGAATCTAGATCATTTATTTTTGCTACATTCTTGCTATGTTGCAAGAAGCAATTTTCAAAAGACACCTTGATGTCTCCTTGACATCAAGAATAACATACTGTTAAGCAATTATAGCCCACAAGGAAAGGATCTAAGCTGATACTAAGGACATCTCCATGTTCAGGTGTCTTTAAACCCACCAGAAAACAAACAAAAAACAATACACCAGAAAATGTCCATATGAGCTTTTCAGTTTCACCAAATCTAAGAGCATATCTGCAGATAATCTTATTTGAATAGGGAATGGCTTGAACTCAACAGGTAAATATAAATCCTCATAGGCAGCATTTTCAGTATCTTCATGCAAGGAAACATGACAGAAAATATGCAACAGGTAATTCAGCTTTTAGCCCTAGGCATGGATATAGTTAGTGTAGTTACCTGTGCAGTTACACTTCAGAGCAGGTCAACAGAGAGTGTCTGATACTTTGGTTTTATCCCTTGTAGATGCTTGACTGAACTGTGTCTTTTTTTTTTTTTTTTCTTTTTTCCGTTATTATAGGCTAGCATTAAATTGGTACTCACACAAGGATTTGTTCAGCTGAGTTGAAATATTACATGGTGATGTCACTGAGTCACAATATCTCTAGATAGGCTCTAGAGATATCTCTATCTCTAGGCTCATTGTGTAGTTCATATACCACCCCTTTTTCAGGTCACTGCTTAGTGCAGTCTGTTCTGAAGAATTTAAAGAAATTTGGATAGAGTTAAAGGTTTATTCACTGAACACTTTCACTGTTTCTTTCTTTCTTGTTGTTTTTTTTTTTTTGCTTGATTTATTTTTTATTTTTGTTTGTTTGTTTGTTTGCTTTCTTTTGTTGTTGTTTTGTTGTTACTGTATTTTGTTTTTCATTGTGTCCTTTGTTTTGTATTCTGTTATGCCATCTCCTCTTGACCCCCCATTGCATATGCCTCAGCTTTGTACGGTTCCCTGAGAGCAGTAAGCCATGGCTCATGCATGCTAATTATGAGCTATTTCCTCTTACCTTAGGAATAGGAATGGAAGACAGAAAGAGTCTGGCATCTAAACTTATTTCACTTTTACTTTTGAGAGATTTATCATTGTTCAGTTCCAGAGTGGAAGTGCTCTTGTGCTCTTTTCTTCACACAGCAAGCATCCTATGTTGTCTTTCAATTCCTCTCTTAAAACATCTTTAAAATCAAATATTTGCTTTAATTCCAGTGGTGCCCATTTATATTTTATTTTCTTTGCTCTTTCTACTCCTCATCCTTCATTTTTGTTCTTGTCTTTCTGGTCATTTTCTGTTGGCAAGAATAAAAATTATACATGCATATAATTTACCAGAATAATTAATGTCTCCTTTCATCTTAATTTCAGTTTTCCCAAGCCTTTACATACATTCTTGAATATTTCATTTCAATAAATAAAGTTTCCAAGTCGGCCCATTATGTTGAAACCAGAAGTATGGTCTTTTTTCTCTCTCTGTTTCTCATTCTTTCTCCTTGGCATGGCAAGAGCCGGTAGTTCTACAAAAGCCTGCCATAGACATTGGGCTCTGTGCCTTTGGGAGAGTGTAACAATGTTGGGAGTCACTGGGAAGCTGTGTGTGCCAGGGAAACCCTCTATTTCAAGTGTTCTTGTTCCACTGTTATTTTTTTGCCTCTGGGTTCTTTTGATGGTTTCCAGGTCTCTCTTTTGGGATTAGACCATTTTATTTGCTGTTGCTGCTAGGAAGCATCATCAAAATGAAGAAGCAAAAGAATCTTCCTTTATTTATTTATTTATTTTTTTAATTTTTTTTTAGGTCAATTCAACTACGCTATACGGGTGAGATCTTGTACCAGATCTTGTATATGCAGATGGAGCTGAATTATATCTAGAATATAGTGAATATGACATTAAAATCCCATAATGTAGAAAATAAAAATTGCATTTTCTTTTTAAATCATGAATTCATTATCAAAAGCATAGTCTTGTTCATATGTTGGTAATTGGTGTAATTGTGTAATACTTGTATTATATTTCTCCTGCTTGTTTGTCTATTATCAAGTTCATTAGACAATTGAATACAGTACTATAGAAATTACAACCAAGACTATACAATAATTCTATGAAGTCAGTTTCAATGAAGTCATGTTTTTCCATTAATTTTGTTTTGAGGGCTATACTTTCTCTGTTTGTGGTGTTTTTCACTGTTGGTGTCTTGTTGTTTATTTGTTCCTCTTACAAAGTCATAGGTCTTGGTAGAAATTGTATGGCCTGTATCAGCATATCAGTAACATCACCTTCCGTCAAGCTCTGAGAATAATCATCCTCACAAGGAAAGGGGAACTGTAACCCACTTTTGCCTTTAACTGAAATGTCAGAAGTTTTTCAGGACAATAAAAGTCAGTACCAAAAGGCTAGAGTAATATGCATTCTGAGGAACATGAATATTACCAGGGTTTATCCCACATTTAAAAACATGAGCAACTTACCTCAACCAACTAGATACTGTATGCAGCTTACCCATAGATCTTCATGCTTCTATGTGGTTGAAAAATGGTTTTGATTTCATTCAAAATATGATGTCCAGGATGAACAGTTCAACAGATGTCCTCAGAAAGCAGCAGTGAGACTGATGGTGGTTTGCAGCATTTAAACAATTACTGCCAGTTCTGGATAACTTAATCTTTAATCTTTAGAACGTTACAAAAAAATCACTGACCACCTATTAGCTCACTTCAGAGGTTTAGATTCATTCTGACATCTGAATCCCCCTGCCAGTGGGAGTGTCAATGGTTATTCTGCTGTGATTTTTCTGCCCCAGAACCTGCTTACATGCATAGCCAACTCATGTTTAAAAGCTAGCAAGCTCCTCTCACATGCACTTAAACTGTAATCCTATACTTTTCCCTGTATTTGAGGACCCTTTGAAGAAGGGGAGACATATGAAAGACAAAAAGCAGATCGTTCACACACACTTCTTCCTGCCTTTGTGGCCCTATGCCTGGAAAAGAGGAGGCTGAAGGGAGACCTCGTTGCAGTTTACAGTTTCCTCATGAGGGGGAGTGGAGGGGTAGAAGCCAATCTCTTCTTTCTGGGGAACAGTGACAGGACTTGAGGGAATGGAGTCAAGCTGCTACAGGGGAGATTCAGGATGAATATCAGGAAAAGGTTCTTCATCAAGACGGTTGTCGCACACTGAAATAGGCTCACTGGGGACGTAGTTGTGGTATCAAGCCTATCATAGATCAAGCATTTGGACCGTGCTCTCAGTCATATGGTCCAAATTCCGATTTTTGTGTAGACCTGTGTGGAGCCAGGACTTGGACCTGGTGATCCTTGTGATCCCTTCCAACCCCTTGGACTTGGTGATCCCTTCCAACTTGGGATACTCTATAATTCTATGATTCTAAGTCTCATATGACTTGAGCACTGCCTCTCCAGCCTGACCTCATACCCTCCCAACTCTTCAAAACTACAACCCAGAGCACCTCCTTCTGGGTGTCCAGCCCCTTGCCATCACCCTTCACCAATGGTTCAGCTCTACTCCCCACAGGCTTCTTGCCATGGTGTGTAACAGAGCTGTAATTGTTTCCCAGAACTTGCTTTCACTGAATCCTCACTGCCACAAAGTGTATCAACAAACCAGTGAAAAAGCCAAAAGAGTGCCCTGTTGCTGGCTGGAAGGGAGATGAATCGTGTCGTAGTTCAGAGCACGGTTGTTGCTCTGGCACTGAGTAACTGCACTTGGTCTCTGCCAAGGCGGGTGTCAGCTGGTGAATTATAACGTTGGCAGACAGGACAGAGATAAGCAAAAAAATACAATGACAGCTGTTACACAGAACTATTCTTTCTGGCCTGCTGAATACAAAAATACATTGTGTAAATAAAGACAGACAGCTTCATTATGCAATTGTCTGCTACTAACTTGTCTGCTGAAGAAGTAGTATTGATTCAGGATACCCAAGCTCATCAGCCTAATGTGTTCTTGCTTTCAGGTTCCCAGTGTAATAAGAAATATAGTAATGAAGACCTTTAACAATAGTATTACAGAAATAGATGCTCAATGGGGAAAGAAGGTCCTGATGCTAATCCAGTCAGTTTGTTTCTGATAAATATTTCCTACAACTATTCAAGTCTAAAGAAAAACCTGGAAACAAATATGTTCAACTTGCATGGCAGATATTAAGATGTAACTGGAGTTAACAAATAATCTTTCTAGAAAGATATCATCTCTCTCTATCAGTGCAAATCAACACATATATATGTATCTATTTTTATGTTGTTTTAGTGTAAGTGGTAAAAAGGTGTTAAATGTGAAAACTGCAATAGATAAACAACTGAATTAAGCTGAAGTTATTTTATTGCAGTGTTTTTATTGAATTTTGTTTTTACTTTTTCACCTAGTTATGTTTGCAAATGATGCAGTGAAACATAGTGTGGGACACAAGAATTTATCACTTAAAGACTTTTTCAAATGGCTTCATTTACCTTTTACTTTAACCTGACATCACTGAGCTGCTTAACTGAACAAAATGAAGCAAGGAATGATTCTGCAGAGATGTTCTTATGAGTGAGAAGCAGATGAAACTATTCATTTTGAAAATAGAGAAAGGGAAAGTTAAATCAAAAGCATATTGTGTTGCATATTGCAGGGCATTCATCTGTAGGAGAGCTTGGGAGTAGAAGACAAAACTTAAAAAACTGAGGGTATAAATAGACTGTAAAGAAAGGGTAAGTAGTTTTATTCTCAGTGGGAATTAGTCAACCATCCAAAGCTCATGAGAATTATTCCAGTTTTCAAGGGGCAATTGTGTCTGAACTAGCTCCGCTATACATTTGTTGGGATCCTGGAAACAGTTATGTGAACTGTGAACAGAATTTTGAGAAGGGAAAAACTTTGTGATTCCTGAATTCATTTTTTTAAGTGAGAAGGGAAGGTAGGGAGGACCACAGACTATTTTAAGCTCTTTTTATGTTACCTTGCACTTGCATAGAAGGTTATCAGCATTATGCAGAATTGTTTTAAAACGGTGTTTGCCTGAACAAGTCAAGTTGAATTGTTTGCATAGATGTATTGTTAACCAAGAAGAGAGACGATGATGAGCAAAGGTCTTCCTGGATGTTTTTATAAGCTGTGTTTGCTCATGCACTCTGGTTTATGAACCAGCTCTTATCTAGCCATCTCACAGCCTGTGCAGAAAATCTGCATCTGTCTGACTCTGTCCAAATCCTGGGTGACCCTTGATAAAAAAATGTTATAAGTATAAAATGATGCAGTCAAATTAGGAACTGAATCTTTCACTTAATTATTAAGGGATAAGTAACAATGTCAGAGGGACATCTAGACCAAAATTAGGTGGCAATTAAACAAATAAATAAATAAATAAAAGCTTGTAAAATCACGTTCTTCTCCATTTACAGCTGAAAAACCTCAATTTGTGGTTGAGTTACTTTGCCATTTCAGGTGTGCAAATAAATTCACATTGATTCACATTACAAGTGATGGTTTTGCAGTGGATTTTTCTTGGAATATTTACCTGGTAATTAATTTTAGTTACATTATAACAGTTAAATAAGAAATTGCTAACATTTTAGAAAGAATGTAATAGCTTTAAAAGCTGCAAAACCCATTGCTTTTCAGTTAGATGTTGTTTGGCATAAGCTATTCCAGTTTCAAGAACACATAGAATATTATTAACATACCTTAAGATCACAGCTGAATTACTGTGCTTGTTTAGATTTATAACTCCTAAAATATAAATTGTCCTTGTGTTCATATTGACAGTTTCAGTGAGCTTGGGTCATTTAGATTTATCATGTTATTTCTCTGAAATGTGCACATCACTTTGCAAATGGTGTAACACAAAGAGAACAAGGTTATTTGTAATGAGTCTTAACTTAATTTTTCTTTTTTTTTTTTTTTTTTTTTTTTTTTTTTTTTTGAGTAATATTCACTTTGTTGGAACCCAGCCTAAAATAATATGATAAGGTTATGTTGTAGATATTTACCATTAATTACAAACATAACAGAAGCAATAGCATTTATATAAATAATTAAATAAATAAAATTAGAATAGACTCAATGAATATTGTAGAGATTTCCTCTCCAGAAAAACAGGACTTGCCTCTCCTGACCCAAGCAGTCTTGCTGGGGGAACAAGTTCTTCTCTTGAATTCTGATCCCCATTCTTTGTAACCAGCAACCCCCTTCTCTTATTCCATACCTGCAGCAATGTTACTGAAGACCCATGTCTGGAGTTTGAAGGGTACTGCATACTTCCACCCACCTCCTCCTGCAATGGGATTTGGATTTTCAATGGGATCTATTCACCATATCATAGTAGAAAAAAAAAAAAAAAAAAAAAAAAAAAAAGAGGAGGCAAAGATAGATTATCATGGTAATATGCAGTATTTAAACATCTGGACTCTGCCTCTTTAAGTAAAAACAACATCATGGCTGTAGCCATTTTGTTACTCCTGTAGTTCCCTGATATAAATAGGTCCTGCTTTCCCTATTTTAACTCACTCTAAATAACTCTGTATCATGGCATAGGTGCTTTTCATCCATGCTCCTATGCAAAAGTAACATAGACTTTGCAAAAGAATTGTTTGAGGATATAAATAATTTGGTTAAAAATTAAATAAGCAAAGACACAGGAATGTCTGTGATGTATATTGTATCTGTTAGCACTATCTGGCTACATTTATTTATCAAAACATGGAAGTGGGATAATATTTTCCAGTGTTACAGAAATGTCAAGGCTACGTAACTGTTATTTAGGCTAAACGTGACATTGCTGTTGTTGTTCTTTATCTTATTTACTACCAAGATCTGATATGCTCTAAATTGCTATCATACTGTAGGAATTTAGGACAAGAATTGTAACAATTCTTGCAGTGTCCCTCCTGCTTTAGGAGTCTAGACCCTAATTACTGGGTTTGGATGTTACCTGAATATACATTCTTATTTCTGCTAACTGTACCTAGAGGAGAGTTTAAATACCATACAGTGCTGTTTCTTTTACTGTCACTCTACATGTTCACTGCATAGAGAAAATGATGTCTCAACATCCTATAAGCAAAGCTGTTCATGGCCATTTTCAGTATTTCCAGAAGCCAGAAATTCTCTGAGGAAGAATTTTTCAAAGCATCTTAATCCTACATTCCTCAATGCAGAAGCTATGTGTAAAAGTAAAGCTAGCACTAAAAATATATGTAAAGTATTTGAAAAGTAAAAGTAAGCCATATACGATATTATTGTTGACTTGTGTAACAAGGGTAAGCATAAACAACCATACTATTGCTTACACGTTTAAAATTATATACTGATGGCAAGCAATTGAGCTTCAAAATATTCCAGTAAACCATATAAATGTTATCATCTCTGCTATACAGAAGAAGCAAGAGATGTTAGTATTTGCCGTAATTTAAGCAGAGGCCTTTAAAATGCCAGTGGCAAGACTGTGTTTGAAACCTGAAGCAATCTCAAACTCCAACTGTAAATCACTCTATGCCCTGTGGTGAAAAGAAAAAGAAAAACAAATTTCCTCTGTACCTCTTGCTATGACTCTCCCTTCCCCATCCTTCTACTCCTCCTGCCCCTTTCCATAAGCATATTTTCTTACATCCTCACCTACTGTGAAATGCCTCTGCAGAAACCTGAAGCTTTCATTTTAGGGTGTAATTTATTCTTCACTAGAAACAGTGCTTCCACAGATGTGAGGAAAAGTTGCTCCAGTGTAGATATACTTACTTTTGCTGGAAGAAAGTCTTCCCCAGTATGTTTTCTCTTCTTGCTTGTTTAACGTATGGCAAGAAAATCACTGTGGTGACTGTAATTTAGTAACTCCAAAAGCAGTTTCTTCCAACATCCTGGACTCCTTGGCTCTGTACTAAAGCCTTCCATGGAAGAGGCTAATCTTACACTGAGGATTAGTTTGGCCCTTTTTTTTTTTTCTTTTTTTTTTTTTTTTTCTTTTGGTGCGTGTGTTTGTTTGTGTTTACTCAGAAAATCTTGATCAAGATGAAATTTGATGAAAAAAAAAATGAAGAAAACATCTTTTTTAAAAAAAAAGCTTCTAAATTATTTTTTTCCATTTTCTGGTGATCTCTGAAATTCATCAAAAGAAAATTCTATCTGCAAACAGGAAAAAAATACACCTTGACTCTAATTATTAAATTGATGAGATAACTGCCATAATCTTATCTACATGACTGTTCATAGCTGGATTCTGAAGTGAATACTCCCAGTGATGCACAGTCCCATTTTCTAAATAAGAAAGACATGAAGTCAGCCTCAGGCTTATTTCCTGACCTAGAAATAGAAGGCTGTGTACAGATGTAAAATCCTTATGCCAGGGAACTGGGTTCTCATGTCCCCTCTGTATCTTCACCTGATCAGAGGGATAGGGGACAGAAGACTGGACTCATCCTGTCCCATGGCCATTGGCACGATCTGTGAATGGTTCCTTAGATTTGCCTTTGCTCTCCTTTTTCTGTTTGGTACCAAGACACAGGTGTGCCCCTACCCTGGTCTCAGTTGTCCTATTTAAGGGATACTAAGCTTACTTCTGCAAGTGTGGCCATGCTTGGTGATATCTGTGCTTTAGAAGCAGACTGCTTTGTGTTAGGTCTTCTGTGGGCTAATCACAGGTCCTAGTACTCACCTCCTCTCCTAAAGTGATATAGATATGTTTCATCACTTCTCCTGAAATTCACAGTAAAATTATGAAGTCCTTAAGTAGATATAAAACTTAGGACTTGAGCTGGCTGTGTTTAGATAAACTTCCCCAATGTCTTGGTTTGACCTGAATGGTCACTGATACAGGATGGATATTAAGTAGCCTGAAATAGATATTGGATATTGGAATATCAGATACAGGTTACAGATATCAGATACACATGGAAGCATCAAATTTGCTGATGGGCTGGCCAGACAAATATGATTTGTACAGGGGAAAAAGAGTGCTAAGTCCACATTTTAAAGGCTAAGAGTTTTGATCAGAACTACACACTTTTTTATGACTTCTTTTCACCCTAAACTTACCCTCAGCCTAGCAGCCCCAATGACTAAGCAGTGAGGAGCACTTGCTTCCATGTTGACATCGTATGTTTTCTTGCCAGTGTCACCTTGCAGGGATTTTTAAACATGAAGTGTGGACACAAGTAGAAACAGTGATAATTTATTTCAATTATCAATGTAGCTGGAGAGGTGAAACTAAGCTCATCTCTCCTTCCATTCCACCATATTTAATATCAGTCAGGCAGCCAACCTCACATTCAGTGCATTAGCAGTTATTAAATTGGTTCAAAATGTTTTATGACTGAGATAGGACAGAGTATTTCTCAGATGACGTTACATACATGCATTTTGTTTTTATTGTTTTTATAGATTTTTAGGCTTTTGATGTCTCCTGAGGCACCCTGTACTGTAAATGTCAGCTTTTGTTTGAGCAGGCAGTAAATGTACAGGTTTACTATCTGTGGTGTCCTTTGTCTTTCCTAGCTTTACTCTGATCTGTCAATTTGTCAGCACTAGAAATCAAACCACGCTCTGTCTGTGGGGATAATTCATCTGTTTAGTGTGAAAGAAAGAATGAAGCTTCTGTGATAAAGTAGCACTCCTGACCACAAGCTTACCCACGCTTGCCCTCATGACTGCCAGACTATATTTTTAGGTGATTTCAAACTGATAGACTCCCATACTGAGCCATGTTGCTACTGCTGCAGGTGTGGGGGTTCTACCAATGCACACAGGGCTGGTGTAGTCATCCTGGTCTCTAAGATATCATTTGCTGCTGTGGTAAAAAAGCTTACAAATTCAAGGTTTAAATTTCCCAGGGAAGCCTTCCACAGTACCCCAAAAATGCAACAATGAAACAAACCAATGAATTTATGCTGGACAACAGAGATTTCTCTGTGACCTGCAGTGCAGTGTGGTGCAAATCACTGCTACATGATCTTGTCAAAGTGGCAGTGCTTACTAGGTGATAGTTTTGGAGGCTGAAATTTAATGTGAATATAAGAAGATGGTCAGTGTCTTCGAAATACACTATGGGGTAAAGATAGCAGAATTGCCTATAAGAAAAATATTGTAAGGGTAGACTGAAGAAAAAATATACAGGAAAAGAAAGAAGCTAAAGGACGGGGAAACACAGAGAGGAATTTAGAGAGCAAAATATGTGAGAAAATTGGAAGCAACAATGAAAAACTGAGAGGAAAAAGTGAAAAATTAAATGTGAAGAAAGTACAATAATGAAAGAAAAATAAGAAAAACCATCCATCTTTGGGATTAATAAATGTTAATAACATTTCCACTCTATTAATATTTTCAGATCAGAAAATGAAATATTAAGAACAGTTTATGTGAAATACAGAGGGGTCTGTTACATACTTGTGAGTTGAGATATGGGTGACTGTCTGGGGTATGGCCCAAGAGTTGGAATACTTCATATTTTTATTACAAATTGGCTTAATTACTCTACAGTTATCCTTGTAGACAGCTAAACAAAAGCATTTGCAAGATTTAAGAATCATTTATCTAGAGAAAGACTAATGTTTTTGAACAAGAAATATAAGTCTTTGTAACAGTGCAAAAGATGATATGGAGACAAGACATCACCTTAAAATCAGAGAAACAGCTTCATGCCTCTTTTCTCCTTATGCATCAGTTCTGTGTTGAAATACCTCATTTGTTTTAAATTTTTCAAAAATATATCCTTAAATATGCTGCTTCTTCATCTCCACACCACAGATGCAAGCACTGGGATTGCATTCTTTCATCCTCTGTTTTGCTTGAGAGAACCCACAACACAGACATCGCACTTACAAACAAGGAGAAAGAAGGTGCAAGTGAGAAATGGGGTCCTTCATTCTGGGGATTAAAAATACACTCTGGACAGGCCAACAGATAATATAAAAGCCTAGAGAGCTGTTTCAAAGACATTTGCAGTTTCAGATAGGTGCAGCCTCAGCCTGCTGCTAACTGACTCAGGATGCAGCATCACTTTCCTGGCCTATGTATGCTTAATGCTACCTTACCAACTTAACAGCTATATGTACACCATTAAATACTCTATTTATTCTATAGAAATGTTGAAATACCTTGATTCTGTACCCAAAAACAAGCCCTTGCTGTCTGTGATGTTAGGTAGAAGACTGATTTGATCAGACCAACAGCATGTTTGAGGATGAAGAGTGTTAGGGTTAAAACAAAGACAATGTATATGAAATGGTGATATTTGGCAGAAAGCAGGGAAAGAACCTGGGAGTGTAAACAGTAAACAGAGCCACAAAATTATCAGCAAAATGTATTTCTGCAGTCAAACAGGAAAGTGTACACAGGTACCCAGGAAACAAGAGAGAAAATAATTCCAGATGCCTATGTGTGCGGAATTACAGAATTTAAAATGTGGCACTTCCACACAAAATTTTTTACAAAAATTTTTACAAAATTTTACAAAAAGCAGGCCAAAGAAAAATATAGAAGGCAAGCTGAAATATAGACTGTGCTAGATTTGCGGTCCTGGGAGAGAAAGTGATTTAGAGACATATGGATCATAATGTTATTTCTTTTCTGATTTGTGAGTTTAAGCACACCACAGACACATTCAGTATTTTACATAGTTTTTCATATATTGCTATATTCAAACAATTAGGGACCAAATTATGTGATCTAAACTTATGGCCATCTTCTGTTACCTATTTCAAACTAGTACTAATTTTAGAGTACACAAATTGTCACCCACCAACAAACTATTAGGGCTGAAGGTAAAACTTACAGTTAGAGTAGGTATTAATAAAAACAAGCAATTTATTTTAATTTTTGAGATTCTAGATCTTTTTTAAATAACTATTTTATTTTTCTTTTTCCTTAATAATGAAAGACCTTAATATCTTGGTTAAGTGTTGAAAGAATTCCACACAATATGCATCTATTTAATATGTTCTTCCTCTTCCTACTTATCTCTCCCATCATTACCAGGGAGGCTCTTTTGCAGGTGAAATTCTAGAATGTTGTTTCTTATGTAGAAGCTTTAAATATGTTCATATGTTTGCAAATGCACTTTGTCCCTTTGAATGCATAGCAGACTTTTTTGCTCTGATAAATTACTTTGGCTATTTTGTGTTCTCTTTCCAGCCTCTTACATAAAATGTACCCATTTATTTCCTAGGGTTGAACAATAAAACTATAAAAAACTATAAAAAACTATTACAAAAGTCATTAATGGTCTCTGTACAGGTTGCCCATCCTCCAGATTCAAAGTCAGTGATCAGAGTTACAGTCACTGTTGGAGGAAGTGGCCATTTCTTCATTTCCACCAGATATGGCCAGCTGTTCCCTAAGAACATTCAAACTGTTATCTCAATAAGATCAATGAGATCAGCTGAAATTTACCATAATAGATATTTAGAAAAGAAGGTCTTTGAAGAGGCATAAAAATATTTAAATCAACAATACAAAGAACTCACCCTGACACCAGATGAGTTTTGTTTTTTCTACAGTCCATGACACCATGCAGGAGCTGTTTAGAATGATATGTCTGTATGTGAATCACTGCAACATTTTACAATTTACATCTTTATTTCCAATTTTACCAAAATATATCTTTATTTACCTGTGTTATAAGCAGAAAGTAAATACTGAAGTTGTGGGCCTTACGGAAGAAATGCCAGTCATAATATTAATTTGGTGTTATTTTTCATGTGGAAAGACATTTATTTTTCCTTTGTGTCAATGCAATACTTTACGAAGCTATAGATCACTTTCACAGCCCCAAATTGTGTCTAGTTTCTTACAAATCAAGTTGGTAATAGCTATAAAACCCCATCATTTAATGTCCACCTCACTTCACTCGTTTCAGACTGCTACTGGACTCTGAGTTAATTATGGAACATTTTAAATCTTTACTACCTCATTTTTGCTATAACAGGGAAAGTAAGGATATGGGGGAATTTGCTTTTCTCAGATGAACTTAAAGCTACAGCATCATAGCTGAATATGAATGCCTAGAGTACAAACTCTATGTGTGTTGCTCATTTTTCTGAGATCGCAGGGATTTTAAGTTCTGGAGTGGTTTTAGCTCTTTTGTCTATGTAATTTCAAGATGCTTTTAAAGCTGTTGAGTTTCCTTATCAAATGTCCCTGTGAGATGACCTTGTTCACCCCTTGTCTACCCTGTCACTGTCTGCTTCTTGGGAATATTTCATCCTTTCTCTCTCTTCTTGTACTGACCTCATCCTAGCCTTACCTGAATACTTGTATACAAAATCATAGCCACTCTGCTAATACAGTCTACCTCAGTTACTATGAAGAGGTTTTAAGGTGTGAGGCTAGGTCTAGGACTGTTCTATATATAATTACTAGCTAAAATTACACAGATGATTGTATGCCATTGTTTTTCATACATGCTGGCCTTCCTTTCACATTCCACTGAAACATACAGCAACTGAATCATTGCTTGCAAAGAGTTATTATTAATTATATTTTATTTGAATTTTAATCACTGTAGAATTTATTTCTCTGCAATAAAAAATAATAATAAAAAACACTACCACAAACAAACAAACAAACAAAGTGACCACCACCAAAAAACAGTGTTAAAAATAACCTGTGAATAAAATTCAAAAGCAGCTGAGCAGGGAATATGACAAATATTATTATGGTTCCTTGATTTATAGCAAAATTTTAGGGCTAAAAAGTGATGCAAAATGTGGTTGCAGTTACTGTTAGCTTGGTCACTTCTTTAACCAGTGAAAATTCCAGTGTACACGGTAGGTATGAGGTCAGAATATGGGACACATTTCTTTTTCCTTTATAGACTAAGAATTTCCCTCTTGGTGTAAATGGAATAGGGAAAAAAAAAAAAAAAAAAAAAAAAAAAAAAAAAAAAAAAAAGTACTGTACTGTCCTGTGTATGTTTCAAATACAAAATAGGATCCATTTTAAAATAAGACACAACTAAACTCCAGACCCAGCCTGTGGATAGCCAGCTGTCTGCTTATGTCAGCATTTGACTTTGCTGACATTCTATACAAATGCTTTTGTATATGGACTCAGCTTTCTTTAAACACTTCAGCCAATTTAGTCTTGGCTGAAAATATAACCACCAGCTCTATGATGACTGTTTGAGTTGGCTGCAGGGAAGAAGACAATTCCTGGTTAGGTAGAATTGATAAGAGGAAGATTAGATTTCTTGTGTGAGGGTGTTCCCTGTATATCTTAGGAATGATCATTTGAAAAACATTGTGCCTAAGTAATGATTTCTAGCTTAAGCATCGCCTAGTTATTTCCAAAGGGAAATGTGGAATTTGGAAGGTGATCTGATTTGGATTCCATGAGTTCTGAATATGCCTTCTGAAAGAAGAATGACAGCTCCTTGCAGAAGCTCGGAAACGGTGAAATTAAATATTTAGTCAGAGCTGGATTATATTGCTTTATTTTTTCCACAGCTTTGATGGATAAACTGATATTTTGTACATTTTGGCCATGGCAAAGGACCAGAAACTGTCTGTAGAGACACAGTCAGAAGCTCCCACAGTTCCTATGATTTTGTTATTGTCAGCAGCAAATCAAAAGACCAGCGAAGAAACAAAGTGTCAATAATAGGGAGAAAAAAAAAAAAAAAAAAAAAAAGCCTTGTTACAAAATTCATTTTTCTGTTATTAATAATAATATTAATATTAATAATAACAAAACAGTGGCAGACACATTCTTAAGTTTCCCTTTTGTGTCCTGTGCAATCCAGAGCATAACTGTAGTACTTTCTTGCTTCAAGCCATAATAACTGAAATTTGGCATGTTTACCTACCTATTTCTAAGTTTGCTTTCTGCATTCAGTTGTCACATTTTCTCATATCAACAGATTGCCAGGAGCAATATTGGTAGATTAGTTTACAAATGGATGCAGTAGATTGTTACAGTCACTTGTTTTCTCTCAGTTCTGAGCATTATTGTACCAATTCATCGTTCAATAAAGAGCACTTACAGTTCATATTGGGATTTTATAGAGCCTCTTCCAAACTAATTTAATGTTTTTCTCATGCTGAATTGGACTTTGAAAAGACTATTGATCTTGAATGTTTTTTTTTTTTCTTCTGTATTCTCTTTACAGTTTTTTCACTTTCCAGCATTGCTACATTTTTGATAGGTGGTGTGGGGCTTACCCACACTGTTTGGAAAAAAGTGACAGATTGGATTTCTTCTCAATTTAAAACCACCAGAAGCCAAAGATAAAAAACAAACAAACAAAAAACACACAAACAACCCCCCCAACACACTTGTCCCACCTTCCCCCCCCCTCCCCATTTACTATGTTTTTCTTATTACGGGAAAATAATTTGGAACAGGACAAAAATTTGGAACAGACAACCAGCTGAAGCCAAACTTCATCTCAGTCTCTCCCACAATGATATCACTATACATCACAGTTATTAATGTGCAGATGATGTACAACAACAACAACAACAACAACAAAAGAAGCAACTTTAGAACAACTTTTCAGTCGAAGGATGCCACTGTCACTTATAAGTATAAAAAGGATTTAAATCAAAAGAATATGATGATGATAAACATCTTAGAAATCCATTGCTTAAGGTTTATATCCATTCACAACTTTGTGTTACTCTAGAAAGACAGTGTAACTTTTATTCTTCTTTCAGAACTGTCTGGAAACAGAATATTGTTTATACAACATTTTCAGAACTATGAACTAGAAGATTTATTCCTTAAGGAAAGTTTTTTGTTTTGTTTTGTTTTGGTTTTGGTTTGGTTTGTTTTTTTTTGTTGTTGTTGTTTTGTTTTGTGGGGGGGTGAGGAGGCAGTGAAGGGAGGCTTCTACTCTTTTTATTTCCTTTCTCCTCATAAAAAAAAATAATTAAGCTACTGTATCATAATAGTAAGAAAATTCATAAATCAGTCTAGTATCTAGATGTCAGTAATGTGATGAAAACAGACAAAATAAGAAAGTAAAAATAAATCTGAATCACAAAGTCTCAGAAGAGCATGAACAGGAGTGATGAGTTATACCTAAAGGTACTAGAATGTCAGTGACAAACCTGGTTCAATAATCCAAGTTATCACTAGGACTTTGTGCTAAGCTTCCCATATACAGCTGTTTTAAAAGCTGCATAATTATTTGAATGCCTTAGTAATTTACGAGTGTTCTTTTTCACTTTCCTGAAATCAAACATTCATATACTTAATTCTGATATAGGTAAAGAACAGATTTATTTTGTATACAATACTGTAGGTTCTTTATTCAAAGAACTTCAAAGCTTTCATTAAACAGTTTACATCTGAGTATTAAGTTTGAACACACTGTAGTTAAACAACATGTTGCCAAGCACAGCAATCAATCTAAGGTAAGTCATTCTTCTGAATGATTAAGTCATTCTTCTGAAAGTTACCACTAAGTAAAAGCTAAGCCAAAAAAAACAAAACAAAACAAAACAAAAACAAAACAAACAAAACAAAACAAAACAAACAAACAAAAAAAACACCACTGTATTTAATCCTATGTCAAAAATGCTTCTAAATGGGTTAAAAACTAACCTGGCACCACAAAATATGCCAAATTCTAGACTTATTGAGGTGATACTGAAAGAAGCTTCAGAAAAGCACAGCAAGTGAGCACAACCCCAAAATTCACTCCTATCTTTAAGGAGATCAAGGGGGGTGTAGGGAACTACAGGCCAGTCACCCTCACATCTGCCCCTGGGAAGGTGATGAGAGCTCATCCTGGAAACCATTTCAAGGCATATGAAGAAGAAGAAAATCATCAGGCGTAGTCATCAGGATTCACAAAGTGGAAGGCATGTCTGACCAACCTGCTAAGCTTCTGTAATGAAATGACCAGCCTGACGGATGAGGGGAGAACAATGGAACTTGTCTTTGTGGACTTCAGTAAGGCCTTTGACACTGCCACCCATAAGATCCTCATAGAGAAACTGTTGAAGTATGGGATGGATGAGCAGCCAGTGAGGTACTTTGAAAACCGGCTGAAAGGCCAGACCCAGAGGGTAGTGGGCAGTGGTGCAAAGTCTTGCTGAAGGCCAGTAAGAACAGGGTACCCCGGGGGGTAAATACTGGGTCCAAGCCTGTTTAAAAATGTCATTAATGATCTAGATAATGTGATAGAGTGCACCCTCAGTAAATTTGCAGATGACATGAAATTAGGGGAAGTGGCTGATGCATCCAGGAGGCTTGGAACTAGATGATTTTTAAGATCCCTTCCAACCCAAGCCATTCTATGAATATATGATTCTGTGATTCACTAAAGGGCCACACAGCCATCCAGAGGAGCCTTGGCAGGCTGGAAAGGTGGGCTGACAAGAATTTAATGAAGTTCTGTAAGGGGAAGTACAAAGCCCTGCACTTGGGGAGGAACAATTCCAGGCACCAGTACATGCTGGGAAAGCAGATCTGTGGGAAAGGACCTAGGAGTTCTTGTGGACACCAAGTTGAACATACATGTAAGTCAGCAATTTGTCATTGCTGCTAAGAAGGCTAACAGTATTCTTGGCTGCATTAGGCAAAATACTGCTGGCAGCATTGGTGAGGCTGTACCTGGAGTACTTTGCCCAGTACAAGAGAGACATGGACATACTGGAAAGAGTCCAATGTAAGGCCACCAAGGTGATCAAGGGAGTGGAGCACCTCTCCTATGAGAGGTTGAGGAGAGGCTGAGAGAACTGTGACTGTTCAGCCTGGAGAAGAGGAGGCTACTATTGGTATTATAGGTGGTATTATGCATATAAATACTTGAAGGGAGAGTGCAAAGAGGACAAACCATTTTTCAGTAGTGTTCAGTTCCCAGACAAGAGTCAATGAGCAAATACTAGAACAGAAAAGGCTCCATTTGAACATCAGGAAGCACTTGTTTACTGTGTTGGTGACTGAGCATTGGAACAGGTTGCCCAGAAAGTCTGTGGAGTCTCCCTCCTTAGAGATCTTCAAAAGCTGTGTGGACATGGTCCCAGACAACCTGCTCTAGATGGCCCTGCTTGAGCAGGGTATTGGACAAGAGGATCTCCAGAGGTCCCTTCCGGCTTTAACTATTCTGTGATTCTGAGATTCTATGCAAGATAGCAAAGGCAACACTCACTGCATAAAGTTCTATGCTATAGCAGTACTCACATTACAGAGTAGGTTTTGGACCTTTTAAACTTGCCTTACTTCTCAGAGAAAATATTGTCTTATGGACCAAGAAAATTTTTTGTCCTGTGCAGAGCAAAACTAATCTGACTAAACTTCCAGTTTGTTCTAGTGGTATGTTCAAACACCACATAGTTAATTCCTGAGGTTGGAACATTGTGCGGAGAGCATGAAAATGAATCTTTATCACTCTGAACTCTGCTTCATGTATCTCATGCTGTATCTATAGTAGCATTGGTGTTGCTTGTGAAGTCTCTGCACACTTAATTATCTGGATTATGGGGGAGACAGAGTTTATTGCAAGGTCAAGATGAAGGAACTGTATGTCAATCTCTTCTTAAATCTTTTATAAGATAAATACTCAACTATTCTTCTAATCTTCAATATTTATCAAGTATAAGAGACATGGTTAGAAATTATTTTCCCTCTAACTCATCATACTGTTTTTTCTAACTTGTTCAGTAGGTTTTAATTAATATTTTGACAGTGTTATTATTTTCCTGTTACAGTGGAGGGCACATTCTGTAGTGGAAACTGACTTTTCATCACTATAGTTAACTTCGATTTTAAGGGACGTTTATTCGTTTTGGATACTTGCATCCTTGTACCTGCTTTCATCTGTATCTTCGCAACGGTATGGTTATGCAAGTGATTTATCACAGAAGTTAGTCAAGTAATCTAAAGTTGTCTGCATGTGCTCAGCAGAGAACCTTTTGTTTGATACAAGATTCCTCTTTTACCAGATACAGTTTGCTCAGATCTTGAGATGTATTGACACTTACCCGTCTCTTCATCCTCCCTCAATTTATGAAGAAGCAACTTGAAAACTTCCTGTAACCTTATCATACTTCTTTTTAGCCCAGGTTTATGACACATGCAACTACCTTTAGGAAAAGAAAGCAAATATGGGAAACTTAAATTAACAGACAAAAAGAGCAGAGCAGTTAGAAACATTGTACAAAGAAGTATTCGTATTTCTTCTTCAGGTCAATATATAGTGAGACCTATAAGTGACAGACAGCAATCCCAGAAAATCTACATATCACTTTAAATGGGGAAAAGTGGCTGGCAATACAATACAATAGCATGCAATGTGAAGTTCTACATTAAGGAGGAAGGTATGTATGCATTGGTACAGTTTGGCAAGCAACTGTATGAGTAGCTGTCCCAGGGAGAAGGACTTGTGAATTACAATGGAAGCCAGACTGGAAATAAGCCGACAATGCACTCTCACTACAAACATAAACCAGATCAGGTTATAAAATGTGGTACATATACATCAGATCAAAGGAAGTTATTATTCCCCTCTTCTTGATGCTGGTGAGGCCATGTCTAGAATTCCATACCCAGTTTTGGGTCCTTGAGTTCAAGGGTTCTATAGGTAGAAGTATCCAGTGAAGAAGAAGCTAAAGGGCAATTTATTTGTGTATATTGTTGTACTGTCTATAATTGTTGTACTAGTACAACTAAGTACAACTAAGTGTTGTACTAGTACAGAGTACTAGTAGTCCCAAAACAATCTAACAGGGCTTGCAGCTTGGGTGCCTCATGTTGGACATTATAAAAAAATTATGTACCCGGGACAATCATGCAGCCCTGCAATCAGGTTACGTAGAGTGACTAAGGGATCTGCATCCTTGAAGGTTTTCAAGAATTAGCCATGAGTCTTTTTTTTTTTTTATTATTATTATTATTTTTATTTTTTGAGGTTTTCAAGATTTAAAAATAAAAATAATAAATTAAAATAAAAATAAATAAAAATAAAAATAAATATGTTTTTAAGAAAAGACAAAACTGATCTGATGTAGCATTTGTGGTAATCCTACTCCTACTGGGATGTAAGACTATATGACATCCAAAGGTCCCTTCCATGTCATCTTTCTGTAATTCTGTTATATCTCCTCTTGGAAGCTAGTTGTACCCAAAATCCATCACAACCTTCTGTGTGGAGCCCCAGCACAAGTCTGGGTGCTAAAATAACTTTCTTATTCTTCAATTTCAAATTTCAAGACTTAATATTCTGAGGAAAAGTGGGACAACCAGATATTTGACTCTGACATTACACATAACCCAGACCTTTCTGTCTTTCTATTGAGCTCAAATTTCTCATTCAAGTAGTGAAGGTGAATTGTTTCAATTTAAAAGCAGAGAGATGGAGAATCCACCTGGTCCCTAAACAGTTTGTTTCAATGGATAATAATGCTTAAGTCTAGGCTGTATTTATCATTTTGTTTTCTTGCATTGAGTTTTAAGTTATTACTTCTAACAAATTCTTCATTTTTTTAAGATAAAAACATACTTTAGTAACCAGTATTTTTGTGTACATTTTATTCAGATAATGATTTTTGTGTCAAATGTACACATTTATAAGTATATGTGCTCAAGTAAAAGTTTAAATTCCTCCAACAGATTACAACAAACCTCCAACAGTTTAATGTAATCATGTTTCTGACTTGGATTTCAGAAAGGTTCAGGATAATTCAATCATAGCACAACTTCCACTACTTTGGAAAATCTGACTATTAATTTGTAGGACAGCAATGGAATCTGCCTCTCAGCCAGTGACAGCTTAGACTTTGTTGGTGCCAGTTGTCCTGTAAAACTTGCCATTGGATAGTCTCAGCTCCACAACGTCTTTGGATTACTAATTCAAAAACTGACCTGTTTCTTGACAAAGTCAATCACATTTAACCTAAACCTGACCTTCAAATTCTAGAAGGCAGACTATTTTCTTCCCTCATGTTATACTAACAAATGCCTTAAGAAAATTTAAATTTCCAAAAGCTGTGTTTACATTCAAATGAAGCCCTTGCTTAGGAGACAGTAATCAACCAATGTCATTGCATAATCTTTCTCCATGCATTTCTGAGGACAGAACTGTCCCCTTTTATAACCTTTTTCAATCAGTGATGTTATTTGCATAATCAGAAAATTACTTGATATGGCTTATTTCTTATTACTCTGTGGGACAACATTAAATATTGACAAATTTCTGTCACTACTAAGAAATATACATTTCATCACACCCCTTCATCCCTGAGATTCCTTGGCAGCTGAAATGTATTTGCTGGAAGTAGTGTTTCTATTTGTTTTCCATTTAGAAATGGTTTAGAAAATAGTTTCAAGAGAGGATTGCCTCCTTCACATGTTTTAATTATGTACACAAAAAATAAGTTACATTTAAAAGCAGATCATATTAGCAGTGTACAGTAAGAAAAAAAAAAACAACTTCAATCTCTTTCCCAGGCTAACGTCACGTTATCCAGTCCCATGTTGAGAAACTGCACAAGAAAGTAGTTTATTGATATATAAATGACATAAGAAGTCTGAGGAAGATAATGAGAGATTTTGTTCAATGAATGTTGAAAATACCATTTCGTTAACCACTGTAGAAGTGTCATTGATGTCAATATTTTTCAATTTCCCATTGGAGCTATAGAATCATAGGATCATTAGGGTTGGAAAAGACCTCCAAGATCATCTGGTACAACCATCCCCCTACCACCAATAGCACCCACTAAAACATGTCCCTAAGAACTAGGTCCAACCTTTCCTTAAACACCCTCAGGGATGGTAACACCACCACCTCTCTGGGAAACCTGTTCCAATGTCTGCCTATTCTTCCTGAGAAGAAATTTCTCCTAATTTCCAACCTGAACCTCCCCTGGTACAACTTGAGGTTATTCCCTCTAGTCCTATCACTAGTTATCTGTGAGAAGAGTCTGACCCACAGTTCCCCACAGCTTTCTTTCAGGTAGTTGTAGACAGCAATAAGGTGTCCTCTGAGCCACCTCTTCTCCAGACTAAACTCCAGTTTGCTCAGCCTCTCCCCATAAAACTTGTGTTCCAGACCCTTCACCAGGTTCATAGCCCTTCTGTGGACACACTCGGATGCCATGGTGTTATTCTTGTAGTGAGGGGCTCAAAACTGAATGCAGTTCACAGACCTCACCAGAGCTGAGTACCAGGGGATGATCACCTCCTGGTGCTGCTGACTACACTATTCCTGATACAAGCCAGGGTGACATTGGCCTTCTTATGGGTCACTTGAGTCAAAGTCTGCTGAGATTATACATATACATATACATATACATATACATATACATATACATATACATATACACATACACATACACATACACATACACATACACATACACATACATATACATATACATATACATATACATATACATATACATATACATATACACAGCATTTTATTGACTCCTGAGAAGTAATCTACTAACCCCAGAAAGCTGTCCAAAGAAATGTTATAAGTTGATATGCCTGAAGACTGGCATGAACAATTGAGATTATTATTAATAAATAAATAAATAAATAACCCACATACTTTTACACTGATTTCCTACATCAGGAAAGATAGTTAATTATTCATGACTAGCTTCAAGTACTACTGCAATAAAAATGTAAAAAGAAAACTATATTTATGTATTATTTTTTTGCAGTATAACTGTATTGATAAAGGCAATGATGAGACAGTTAAATGGAAAGATTTCACTTGACTACAGAATCTCAAACCCAGTGTTTATGTGTATGCAGACATAAACACAAACATAAGAGATTCTACGACTGACAGTTCTTAACTTTATAATCATAGAATCATAGAAAGTCTCAGTTTGGAAGAGACCTTAAAGATAATCTAGTCCCTGCTCCCCTGCGATAGACAGGGATGCCATCCACTAGATCAGATTGGTCAAGGCCCCATCCAGCCTGGGACTTCCAGGGATGGGTCATCCACCACTTCTCATGGCAACCAGTTCCAGTGTCTCATTACCATTACAGTGAAGAATTTCCTCCTAATATCTAGTGTAAATCTATGCTCTTTTAGTTTAAGACCATTCCCCCTTCTCCTATCATTATATACCTGAGTAAAGAGTCCTTCTCTGTCTTTTTTACAAGACCCCTTTAATTAAAATTAATTAATTAAAATCAAAAACAATTTTATTTATTCATTCATTCATTCATTCATTTATTTAAATAAAATTAAAATTAATTAATTAATAAAATAAAATCAATTAAAAATAATTAATTAAAACCTTTAATTAAAAGGTTGCAATGAAGTCTCCTTAGAGCCTTCTCTTCTGCAGGCTGAACATTCCCAGCTCACTCAGCCTTCCTTCATAGGAGAGGTGCTCCAAGTCCTGGTACCATCTTGGCAGCCCTCCTCTGGACTCTCTCTACCAAGTCCACATCTTTTTTGTGCTGAGGGCCCCAAACCTGGATGCAGTACTTTAAGTGGTGACTCATGAAGGCAGAGCAGAAGGGACAATCACTTCTCTCAACCTGCTGGTCACACTTTTTTTTGTTGCAGCCCAGGAAGCAGTTGGCCTTCTGGTGGGCTGCAAGCATGCACTGCTGGCTCATGTCAAATACAATCTTTCTTGTCTTGTTTTTATTACCAAGATCTGTAACTTGCATCTACTGGATCGTTCTGAACTTTTTGATTACTTTGCTACTGCCTGTAGTGTAACATATATGGATACTAGCTAGAAAGTCTTTTTCAGTTTGTAAACATATCCTCTAATGGAAAACTGCTGGAGAGATGGAAAGTATAGTATCTTTATACCTTAAATGGCTTATTGAAAAATAATGAAAGAAAGACCCAAGAAAGAACAGATAATAACAAAGAATTTGCCAAAACTTTTTAAAAAACATGACAGATGAACAATACTGAATTACTACATCCAGGCAGAGAGAAACTTCAGGGTCTTTCTGTCTATGAAAAACAGATTCAAGTCTAGCACAAATGGCTTTCTTAGGTCAGAATGTTTGAGCCAACTCAACTATATAATGTGAAAGCAATTAATTTATATGGCTATCGTTAATAAAAGCAAATGTAAAGGAACTGTTAATTCTTGTCAGTATCAGTTATGTTGAAAATACTACCATTTTCTCTTGCTAATGATAGGATCATAATCCATACTAAAATATATGTTAGCTTAAACAGAATGGAGAATTATTAGGTTTCATGTATTAGTCTATAAAATCAGCATGATTTTGTTACTGGAAGATTATGCAGTCTGATTAATGGAAAAGACCCAACTGGTCTAAAAATTGTACTTTATGGGTTTTTAGTTAACAGCCTGCAATAGACAGTCATCTGGACTACATTTGAATACAGCTGAATGGAACTTAGCTTAATGAAAAGCTACTGACAAAAATATGAGTATGACAAAGCAGAGCACTGAGTATTTAGCATACTCAGCACCAACTGACCAACCAGCTGTTTTATACATTTGTAAGAGATTGAAGACCAATACAATCTTAAAACCTATTTCTTGTCCCCCATATATAGGCACTTCAGTCCCTCTTTGTTATCCAATATTTCAATTTTATGCCAGGTGACAAGAGACATCAGTGTTCTGACAACTTCATGTGCAAGGTCAGTGAGCATGCACTTGCTCTACTCCCATTCGGACAAATTCTTCTAGCCCTGTAAAATTTTTCATATGTTTTTCATGAGGTCAAGTAAAACCTCAAAACAGTTACCCAGCCTGTGACTGCATAGCACCCGAAGAAACAAGATGAGAATGTCACACGGAGTGCAGAAGAGGATGGTGACTTGGACTGGAACTCAGGCAGTAATAAATTTGTAGTGCATGGAACCCATCATATAGCATCAATTAAATCTTTTAGTCACCAAGCCTGTCAGATCTGTGTGGCAATCTGCAAAAATGTCAGCACTTGTTCTTGCCATTCATTCCAAGCTGGAGCCTCCCTAGACAGAATGATTTCAGCTGTGGTTCTCCACATGGTTCAACACAGTTCTAGCTTATACACACTTCTCCTTGGACCTATAAATGAGCGGAGATCGAGGTCATGCACTTCAGTATTGAGTAGCTCAGAACACTTTCATTAGTCATGTATGTAAGACCTCTAATTGTATACATCCCACCCATTCTGTGCGTGGTCTGTAGAAATGCACAGCAATTCTACAATTAGAAATTCTACTATGTAGAAAAGCCAAACATCTCAACATGCTGGGGAGCCTGTGGTCAAAAGTATTACATACCTGCATTTCCTCACCAGAGATCCTCTGTTTTTGAAGGGTTCAGAGCCTTTTGAAAAGCAGCATAATGTGTAGCTGGATTCCTCGTTGCACAGCCTGGAACCTTCATGCTTCTGTTGCCTGTACACCTAGAGCATTGTGAGCATACAAAAAAAAACTATTGCATCTTCTAAAGAAGCAAGATAGTCCTGAATGTTTTAGTAACTTCACTTTCCTCCCTCCCAGCAATAAAAAAGTAAAAGTCTAATTTCAAAATTGCCTGCTTTGGATAATAACACTTATTTCAGATCTGCTGGTCTTTGTTTGTTTTTCTTTAAAAAGATTGTACACACATTTTAGCAAATTAAGGCTTTGAGTGACCTTGGCTAAAGCTCAGCTATGGGAAACAGCCTGTTAACATGACAATGTTGTTGACCTCAAACTAATTCCTCTCCAAGAATGCAAACGGCAGAAGTTCACATAGAAGTGAAATGATGCAGTTGTACATTGTTTTCAATTGCCTCACACCTGCTGTTGGGTCTAGTAACATGAATTCAAAACACAGTAAGATACAGCAACAGAGATCTTAGGTCAGAGTTGTGAAAACAAGTGTTTATTTTACATATATGTAATAAATATATATACATAACATATATATATAATTTCCTCCACTGAAGACTGTAGATAAGCTCCCCTGGGGGGGTTGGTTGTATTCCAGACAGAATCTTTCTGCATGATGTCATGTAAATAAATTAGTGTTTCTTATTGTTGATTTGTATTCACTGGCTAATTGAATGTGTTTTTTGTTTTGCTGTTTTTTTTTTTTTTTCTTTCATTTTTGTTAAGACAATATATTAAATGATAGTGTTTCCTTAAGTTTGTGTGTGCTCTGCCTAAAAATATCAGTGGTTGGTTAAAAGCAAACAGAGGTAAGAAATCATCACAGAAATCATCATTTCTTTTTGAATGACCTGTCATAATCAAATATGAATACAAATGAAGCCAGAGATTTCTTGTCAAACCATCTTTATCCATTGTATTTTTAAGAACAGCTTTCCATACCTTGGAGGGCATGCATAGAACTAAATAGATATAGGAGATTCATAGCAATGAGCAAATGGAGGGCAAGGAACTGTGCTGAGCAATGTGTACTTCTGCATACCTCCTTTCCTCCTGGTCTTTACTCCCAGAAGATGTTAAATTAATTTTATAGAAGACACTGAAAATTTCCCAAAGCCTTGAAGATAAAGTGAGTTATTTCTCTCTAATAAGAGAAGGATACTATAAGTCTGGGCAAGATTTGAGGATCTGTGGTCACTCACTTCAGGTATAACTAACAAAGTAATGAAAAAAAATAAAAAGTGCTGTGGTCTTTCAAGCATGCCATTTTAGGAGCTGGTATATATTGGTGACTAATAAGAAGTGAATCCCAAGGAATTGTAGTATTTTCACAGCCTACTCGTAGCCTGCTGTATCCAGACCCACTTGTTTTAGTGTTTCCTTGATCTATTGCTGGAGCACAAATGAGAGTTTGCTTGATGATTTGGAGACTGAAGCTTTCTACTGTTTTGAGGGAATTCTGAATAAAGTTACTTATGTGTGCAAAGGGATTTGACAATTTAAAGATATGTCTCTGTACTCAGTGAAATTCAGTACCCTTCACTTTAGACCAGCAATGGAGAAATAGAAACATTCTGGGAGATTTCTTTACTTTTACTTCAAATATTAATTCACATTCTTAATGATTTTGCAGGTGTGTTCTAACTTCAGCTGTGGTCTTCTGGGAAGATCATAAAACATGAAAGACCATAAAGCAAGAATTGACTTTAAAAGTATTCTCACAACGTGAATTTCAAATACAGAAAACATTTCAGCAGAACATGCTTTACTTTTGTGTCAACAACTTCAAGTAATTCCACAACCTCAATATTTCCATCATTAATGGATATAAGATAAATTCTAAAATTCTATTTATTTATGTATTTCATGAAGTTAAACTTTTTTTTCATTTTTTACTTTTTAGGTTCAAATGCTGTTTTACTTTTAGTAATATAATCAAACACAATACCAATGTAATAGCTGAAACTAAAAAAAAAATAAATGCAAAATGAGACGCTAATTTCATCAAGTTTTTAGACAAAATACTTTATATAAATTGCTGCCCAGTGGTCCCATTTTGGCCCAGTTCTGAACATAAAATGAGATTTTAACCTTCAGATTTTCCCATGAATCAGAAATCCCATTTTCCAACTATTTTTACATCTGTGTAAAATTGTTCTTTAGATTTTTGTTGTGGGAAAGGAATGACAAATTAAAATTTCATATGAAAATATCTAGGTAAATCATGATATATTCTTTAAACTAAAAAAATTAAATCAGTTAATATCTTACACACTGCAAATCCCTTCCTTGCTGCTAGTGATGTAATATTTTGATCATGAGAAGAAAAGTTTCTAAATGGTGTTTAGTTTTGTTTGTTTGTTTGTTTGTTTCATTTTGTTTTGTTTGTTTATGTGTTTGTTTATTTCTTCTGCTTTTGGATTAAAAATAAAAATAAAAAGGGAGCACTAGCCCACTAGGGGTAGCACAAGAAATTCCCACAGTATCAACTCTTTAAGTCATAAGATCATTCTCTTTATTTTTTTTCCTTGTTTATCTTTAAATAAACAAAAGAGTAACTTTACCTGCAATGGTAGAAGAACGTTAAATTTTTCACTAACGCTGAAATATTTTTCATTCAATAAGAGTTTGAGAACAAGATAAGCAAACAAAGAGTTTTAAATGGTGTCGACTGAATCTATATTCTGATATAAACCAAGAAAGACTATGAAATTGATTAAATAGTGGAGTATTTAAAAGTGATTTTGTTTTTTCAAAAACACAGTTTTATTAGCAAATCTCTTCCTTATGTATTGTTACATGTTATATATGTTACATATTCTATATGTAATTTTCTGTCCATTCTGATATCACAAACATTCTGCGTCCCAGTGCCCAATCAAGCAGAGACAAGGTATTGGAAACATGGTCGTCATTGTTAGTGTAAAATCTGTATACTTCCTTGAAAGCAGCCACTTTAATTAAATCCACCTAAGGACTTTCTGTTTTGTTTTTAATGTAAATATACAGAGAATTTGTTTTAGACTTTTTAATATAAAATTATAATTTAGAAAATGGTAAAATCAAGTTTTTTGTCTCTTTTTAGATCATGTGTAAAGGGTGATTTACAAGATAGAGAGTGATGCCAATAAACTCAGATATCACGAGGTATATTTAATTCACATGGTGTAGCAGTACCTGACCAATTTAAGGGACTTAATCTGATGCATTTCCCTTTTTTTAGAAAGCTCTAGGAAGTTCATTTGCAAGACAATGTGCATAGAAATGCTTCTGCAGGGGTACCAGATGGTGTCTGTAAAAGCTGTATCTTTTAACAGGTGATCATCACGTTGTCTGCTTGTTCACATCATTTAATTCATTTGACCTCCATCTTTTGGAGTAGGTAAGGGGATTAGGTTCTCTTTGGAAACTCTGAGTTGTGTATGCGTATACTGTATACTTCTAGCAGCTGGTAGTTAAGTATATTATTCCCAAGTGTTTAGTTGTTTTTATTCTTTCATCTAATTTTTAAGCTCAGGAAAGGCAATACTAATGGTTTCTGACTCAGTGTGCTATAATAAATATAGCACACTAGTGTAACTTTTTAAAGCATTGCTGATTTGGCATTTTTCTCTCCTTTTTAAAACGATGTAATCATGAAAATAAATTCCTTATTTAATATATGAGGCAATATCATGGCATAATTAAAGGGAATAAAAGAACCAAAAGCCACAAGAATGTAATGATTGAGGATGCAATTCTAATCAGAAAATATCAGTGGTCTTTCGTTTCACCAGTCAGAAAACTTTTCATTTGCAGTTGCTTTTGCAGTTACAGGCCCTGATAGATATTATAACTATTAGATCTACCAATCAGTTAATCATAAATTCAAAGAGTCACAACTAGAGTCAATTGGTGTGACATTTATTTCTACTTATGTTGGCCATAATCAGTACTTTGTCAAAAAAATATAAAAAATCCTGTGTTTTTTTTTTTTTTTTCTTCAACAGCTTAAAACCATTTTCTGTTCTTTCTCTCTCTCTTTTCTCTCTCTCTCTCTCTTTTTTTTTTTTTTTTCCTCTGTTCTTTCCCCTTAGATAACAAGTTCTCCAAGCCTTTCCATATTTACGTGCTGTAAAACATTTTCCCCACTACAGCCTTCCAGTATGAATAACCTTACTAACAATCACTGAATTGATAAGAAGAACTTGGTTCTCTGGCCTCCTGCAGACTAATTGGTGTTTGCTTCTATTCTATTTCCAAAACGGTCAGTAACACTAGTGAACAATTGCAAAGATAAATATGAGAAAATGAGTGGGGAGGAGAAGGAAGAAAGGAAGCCCATGTTAAATATTCACTTTCAGAATGTGGCAACTTTACTCCTTAAAGCATGCCTGAACAAGTACTAAACTTTCATTACTACTAGCATCCACTTACTCTTGTAATGATCAGCCAAGATTGTCCGCTTTATAGTTAGCCTTCTTTTTCAGTGTGTGCCATCATGACAAACCAGGCTAGCAATATTCCTAAAAAGAGACTCTTAAATATTTATAAGTAAACCCTTATACCTCAGGGACCGGAAACCTGAAGGAATCCATTTGATTCTGAATGAGCATATGCTGAAATAAATGGAATTTATTTGTTTTATTTTTCTCTGTGTGTCCTGTGCTGGTATTTGCAATTAAATCCAGCTGAGGATTGCATGTTCAGCATAGCGGCAATTGTAAACAGTATAGAATGAGAATGACTTTCCTCAAAACATAATGTAAAACAGGAATGCAACGTTTAAGAGCAACAAGTGTGCAGGAGTACAAAATTAAGGCACTTTTTTCCTTTCCTTCACCTCTTCAGGTGGTCTCCTGTTGTAGACTGTGGTAGGGGAGAAGAATAACCTCTGGGAAAGAGAGAATTTGAGCAGATGTTTCCTGCATCCCAGATGCCCCAGTCATGAGGGTACAGGTAAAAGGCTGCCTTGGGGTTAAGTATGCCTTAAATTTACCAATTGCAAGGTACAGAAAGCAGGCTAGGCAAGAAACCTCACAATCTATGCCTCTGTGAGTTCATTATAGAGCAAATTAGAGTTGGATGAAAACATTGTGAAAAGCCAGAATGGCTGTACTGGACTTTTAAAGGTTCAGAAAACCTTCCGCTATCTCAGGCTGGTTTAGGAGCAAAACCTTTTAATCATCAGGCAGGTCAGGCACTATTCTGGGAACTTTTTAAGCTTGAGGTCTCAAGCCCTAACACAGCATGGTAAGGCGTCCCTCGGGTGCCATTAGCTTATTATATTAGCAGTGAAGGGTAAGAGTTAGTTCCGCTGAGTAGCTATCCAGTGTGTGATTGGTGTTTAGAAATATCAGAGACAATTTGTTGTGACCCTATCCAGTTAAAAAAAAATAAATAATAAAATAAATAAGTAGAAAAAAAATCTTAAAAAATGGAAAACCTGCTTTTAAACCAGAATAGAGGTAAAATATGCTGCTTCTTTCTTCCTTTAGGGTGCAGTTCTACATCAGTGGTACGCCTGTGTTAAAAAGTCACATACCTTTTCAGTAATTAGTTTATTTTGATGTAAATAAGAGACAAGGAAAAAAAATGAAAATAAAAAGAGCCATTCCTATGTGGCTATCTGGCTTTTGCAGACCACCAGAAATTTCTGCATCAGCGGAGTCACTTACTGTCGGAACAGATATTTAACATATTTAATGCAGATGTAACTTGCATTACGTTCTCTGACAGCATGATGTGTAAATGCCTGTCACTCAGCCAGCTGACCAATATAGCTCTGATTTTCCTTCTACGCCAACAGCAGTCTTTCAGCCTGGGCAGTAACCCATGCATCACTGACAGTGTCTCTCAACAGAAAACCAAGTTTGAGGCTTGGGCCTCCATCCCTGTCATACAGCTAGTTCTTTTTTTTTTTTTTTTTTTTTTTTTCTTCCTTTTTTTTTTTTTTTCTTTTTTTCCCCACACTATGGAAATGGCTTACTTTCTGCTATTAAATCTCGTTTACTACCATCTTAGGAGGATGTATGGAACATTCCTACATATCCCCTATGGAAATATATTACCAGTTTATTATAGCATTTCCTCACACACATTTTATTTTCTTTGACCCTCAGGGGGAGAATTGCCTTATACTGTTCTCAGGAATTTAAAAACTCAATTTGATGTGGATGTGTTGTGCTCTAACACTAAGCTGATCTTTCATTTGATTGTCATTCGGTTTCTGGAAGTGATACACAGTCTCTGTTCTTATTTCCTGCTAAGATTTAATGAATAAAACTAATGAAAAATAATGTAAGGATACTAACTGCAGATTTCTTCAATACTCAGTGAAAAGTATCTCATTCATCAGACAAGCTGGAAAGAGTAGTTAAGTATGCATTTGACAGGGACAAACCTGGACACTTTAGGATAATGTGATCAGGGCAAAGCAATGCTCAAGAGTGAAAATAATTGAAAACTGTTAATAAGTTAAAGGATAATATCTCTTTTTTCATTATATGAAAATTATCTTACTCTTGCATTTCAAAGAAAAAATTATCTCAATCTTGCATTTCAAAGGAGCAATGTAAGGCTCCCGTAAAAAAACTTCTCAGAAGTATGGGCACAGCATTTTTTGAAGAATCCCTATTTCTACAAGACACATTTCATTGAATATTGCTTTTAATGACACTTTCCACACTGAGAGAAAATAAATCATAAAGTCTCTATGTGAGTCGTTTCCTCAAACATCACAAGCAATTGTCTAGACTACTTAGATAACCAATTTAAATAGGACTTTTACCTAGACATTTCTAAATACATGCAAAATCCACCATGTCACTCAGGCTAGGAATTCATCTTAAAATTAGGGCCAGCTGGCAAAACTGAACTCCCACTGGCCCAGAACATGTTCTTAGTGATACTACTGCAATTCCGATGTGACTTCATTTCAGTGAATTGCTCCAGATTTATAAATTTAAATGAGTAACAGAGGGAGAGAGAAGAGAGAAAGGATGAGACAGGGAATAGAGGGAGAGAAAGAACCCTTGAAAAGCTTGTTTGATTTATGTGCTGTTTGAGGAGCAGCAAAAAATGAAAAATCTAACATCTGTCACACCATTGCTGGACATCGTTAGTGTTTTATTATTATTATTTTAAATGGTTTGTTCAGTATTTGTTTCAGTGTTCAGCAGGCCTAAGTCTCAACTTTATGGAAGGGCTGATAATTTTCAGTCCATAGGCTGAACTGTATAATCTGTATGAAGATGTAGATGTCTTCTGCCAAACTGCTATATATTTTTTTAGTGCCTGAAATGAAAAAAAGGCTTTATAATGCAAAGTGTCATGCAACCTCAAGATTAGGCAGTTGCAATAGCCTGCCAACTATAATATTTTCCGATGAGCAGGCTTTCTTAATTCCCAGTAGGCTTCACCGAAGAGATGATCTGGGAGAGTCATTAAATTCTACTATCTATCCAAAGTGAAACTGAAGGTTAATTAATTCTGCAAAAGAGGTTCATGATTATATCTTACAGAACATGAATAATTGCCATACTAGTCTGTTTTTCTTGATTTGCACCAAGTGAATTAAATGATCTTTTACAAAAAATGATAAGGAAGATTATTTTTTCTAGTGATATAGTAGTACTCTCTAATAATTTTCATTTAGTGGATTGAGTTTTTAAGATTTGGGAAGTTTTGAGATGTTAGAGTAAGAATGTTCTCTCATGTGTCTGTTGACCAAATGTCTTAATGTGAAATATATTTCATAATAAATTTGTTGCTCTAGATAATTTACGGGATGACTGTGAGTCACAGACTGGTGAACTGGGTTGAATACATGTATGTTTGCATTTGTCATGCTCTTGGTGCAGCTTGACTAAACTAATGACCTCTAACATTTTTCCCCCAAACAAAATACTGTGTTTTTTTTTTTTTCTTTGCTATTTTCCTTATTGAGCAAAAAGGATATAACCTCCTTCTATAATGCTAATTTTATTTTATTATATTATATATATATAGTGGAAAAATATTTTATTGTTATATATTTATATTTAATGCAAAATAAGTAAAAGAGCATCAACCTCTGTGTGGTAAATATATTGTTTTTCCAATATAACAACATAATTATGTGACTAATAAAGCATCATCACTAGCCTAGCTATGATCCATTAAAATCTGTTAATGATCATACTGAAATGATGAGGACAAAACTGGCTGCACCAGTCAGTCAGGTGCACCAAGCTGGTTGGGTAGTTATTGTTGTGTCCCATCACAGAGAGAGCAGCAAGGTTACAAATCTCAAAACAAGTGGGTACAATGATCAGCATTTCAAGAACTTCAGAGTTAATTCAAAATGTATTCTCAGCATTTAATCTGATAACTGCAATTTTTTAAAGGAAGCTTTTTCTATTTGGGAAAGGTGTTTTAAAAACAAATTTTAAACCCTCTGATTTCAATGGAATTGAAGAACATTTTTAAGTACTATGCTGAAAATTAAGGTGAGCCCATGGTAACCTCAGATCCTTTCATCAGTCTTCGTGGTAGGCTCTGTCTCATATATTCCATGTGAATTTGCAAAACTGAGTTTCAGCATATTTTGAATGAGTCTTCAAAACTTTTTCAGTTACAAGGCATCATCTAGAGCCTCATTACTCTAAAACACGGGATTTCATAATACTATATATTTTCCTGGGATCAAAATGCCAGAAAACTAAGGTGTGAGGATGAGAAAATGGACAGATAATCTTCAGATTTGCAGTGTTAATTTGTTTATGACAAGATAAGACTAGCTGATGGGCGCCTAATATTTACAGAGTGAGAAGAAAAAACAGTAATTTTGCTTTATTTCTCAGAGAAAGTGGGGGATAATGTATTATAAGTTAGCAAACAATTGTCATTATGTAACACTGTTTTCCAAAATTACAGTAGAGAGAATCAAAGAATATAGTAGCGGTTCCTATTTGTTGGCTAAATGGGCATTTTTACCTCACAGATGCTTAAATATTTCTCTTATGTACTGTATTATCAAATGACAAATATTTAATAGTGTTCATCCAGCTTTTGTGAAGTAATTCAGTTTATTTTTATGCCTTCTGTTAAAAGAAATAAATAAAAACAAAACAAACAAACAAAAAACACAACACACACACTCAACAAAATAAATAAAAATCAGAGCAACCTAATGTAAATGTTTCACAATTTATTTCTTTAGTATTTTTATCAGACAGCTTTCCAGGATAATAAGGTAAGGCCATCCATGTTTATGTAATTTTTAATTGCTTGAGTGCTTTAGGCACATAACCTCAGCAGGAGTCATATTTTGTAATTTTCAATGATGAGTGTGGCAAATGCTGACAGAGGGAACTCTTTAATCATAAAAGAAATTGATTGTGCTCAGTAAATCCATTAAGATATTTTTCACCTTCCCAGATTGTCTCTAGGAATGACTGGTCTTCATTGCAACCTTTTTAGAAATAATGACTATGTGTTACTTTTCTAACAACCCTAGCAGATTAGCTATTTTGGGGTATAGATAATTCACCTATTTAATCTGAGAGAATAAAAATTTTTGCACTATAAATTTCAGAGCCTCAGAAATGCAGTAGTGTCTTATTAGTACAGAAGACTACAGAACCACTTATGGATGAAAGTCCATGGTGCTGGCTTCAGCCACTTGAGTTTGTAGGATCAAGTCTAGAAAACCCACTGACATCAGTCTAAATTTTTCTTGTGATCTTGCTGATTAGGTTTAGGCATTACGTTTCCAGTGGTGCCCAGTGATGGGACAAGAGCCAATGGGCACAGACTGAAACACGGGAGGTTCTCTCTGAACATCAGGGAGCACGTCTTTACTGTGAGTGTGAGCAAGCACTGTCACAGGTTGCCCAGAGAAGTAGTGACTATCCCCTTGGAGATAGTTAAATCCTGTCTGGACATGGTTCTGTGGAAGCAGCTCTGGGTGTCCCTGCTTGAGCAGGGAGATCAAACCAGATGACCTGCTGAGATCCCTTTCAATAGCAAAGATCCTGCAGTTCTGTGATTAAGGCCCCAGTGCTGAATACATTTACACTCACACTTCACATTAGATAGACGATCCCTGTGCACATTCCAGGAAAATGTTTAGCTTCTTGTCTGCTCAGAGAAAACCTCTTTTTTTTTTTTTTTTCAACTACTTTTAGTCTCAGTACAAATTTTAAATGACTAAAACAGTTTTCCAAATACTCACCAGCCCCATCCCTAGACTCCATTCCTGGTGTTTTGTTTTTTTTTTTTAGCACAAGATGTCATTGGAAATAAGCTTTGGTACTCCATGACACAGTGAACTTTTGCTTGTTTATTGCTTTTTTATTATTATTATTATCATTTTTTCCCTAATGGTTTTCCTTAACCTAGCTTTCTGTGTTCATGATTTGAAGTGTCCGTCTGTAAAATTCATCGACAGAAACATCTGACTCCTTTCTTCTTTAATAAAAATGCACAATTGATTGAAAGCAATTTTGCTCCTGTAAGTGTTTTTATGGTTGATTGCAGGACAAAAGAGGAAATGTGAATTGCCTACCTGTGGTATCTCAAGAAAAAGGTAGATGTTCTCCCCCCCCCATATTTTTTTTCTTCACATCCCTGACTGCTCTTAAGTGAACTCTAAAATGGCGATACAATTATGTACAAGAGTGATACAGTCAAGCTGAGGTGTTTCTCAAGAATGGCTCTATGCTGAAGGTAGTGCTCTCTGCTGTTTGTAGCCCTGTAAAGGGCCTGGTCCCCTTTGTACAGTTATTGTTAGAAATGTTAACGAAGATTTTGCTCCAACAGAAAACCGCTGTGTAGGCAGATCCGCTGGAGTGTGAGCTGGGCCTTCCTTTATAGTTGAAAACAGATTGGAAGAGGAAAGGAACATTTCTTCCTGTGGACCCACTCTGCCCTCCTGGCAGGAAGCTCTTTGCAGCTGCACTGCTGGCCACCTGTGACAGCAGCCCTCAATAGCTGGATATCCTGTTGTACAGCTCTGCTTCTGAGCAGTCCAGGATGACTATTTGGAAAGTAAATTGTGACTTTCCAGGGTTTTAAGCGTGCCAAAATCAGGTAAGAAAAAAATAATAATAATAAAAAATGTTGGAACTCAACGAATCCCAAATCTTTTGGCACACTGCAAATCTACAAATAAAGCACTAGGTTTCTAGGACACATGCTCGTGTGAGTGTGTGTATGTGTTTAAGTGCAAGAGACAGAGATGTTTTATTACAGTTATGGTTTTAGATTGCCAGCAAGCTCTCGAGGAGATAACAGCTCAGGGAATTAAACTTTCTGATATGAGAAAGAAGGGAGATAACTGAAATCTGTAAACCAAAGTAAATCAAAATTAGCCACAAAATTCCAGTGATCAGATAACAGAAAAAAAAAAAAAAAAAAAAAAAAAAAAAGTTGTTTCAAATAAGAATGTCAGTGAAGGAACCTCAGTTCTGGCCCTTCTCCATTCCTTTGTATGGGGAAAGTGAAATCAGAACATGTGATTTCCTTTTGCAGAGACATGGAGCAGAGGAAGAAATGGAATTTTAAAACAAGGTCTGGAAAACCTTTCTATGCATGAATCAAAATTTTAGATCCTGGTAGACACTTATTTTAAGGACTTTCCACAGGTGAAGGCATTTTGTATAGCCCAGGGCCTAAACATTTTTCCTGAAAGGAAGAGGAGGGGACAGATTTATTTCTTGATAGTATATATTTGGATAAATATTCTACAGTGGTTTTCTTTGAAACACCGTGTCTTGCATACCAGTAAGAGGTGGGCTGCCTTCTTTGTGTACTATGTAGTCTAATAACTCTTACATTTTAATGGTAAGTTAAATAAAACATAGGATTCTTGGGAAATTAAAACTTCAATGAACAGGCAGACTGTCACTTATCCCTAGACTTAATTCCATCTGACAACTAAACAAGAATGGACTAGTAATATAACACTGTAACAGAGATGTGTTCACATTTTTCAGAGGAAGTTAAGTTTCTTGACACTGAAGTTTAGTGAATATTTTTACCTAACACATTCAGACCCTTTTGAAAGCCCAGCTAGAATGGAATTTGTTTAAATGAATTCTCTAAACATCAAATCTAAGTGTAAAGCTAGGAGAGAAATATATTTGCATGATCACTCACAATGCCTGTGTTTGGGGGTATTTTTTTTTTCTTTACATGTTTAGACATACAAACTTAGGTTTGTTAAATGCATATATCGTTATATATATGCGTTATATATCATCATGTATCATTTATAGATAGATGGTTACAGGCTCTTCAGGAGGGACAGGCAGGGTAGGCGAGGTGGTGGGGTGGCGATGTATGTGAAGCAGGGGCTGGACTGTGTGGAACTTCAGGTCGGCGATGGCAAAGTTGAGAGCCTCTGGGTAAGGATCAAGGGACGAACGAATAAAGGGGATGTCGTTGTGGGAGTCTATTACAGACCGCCTGGCCAAGACGATAGCGCTGATAAATTATTCTTTACAGAACTAAGAGAGGCCTCGAGATTAACTCCTCTTGTCCTTATGGGGGACCTCAACTTGCCGGACGTTAACTGGGAGTGCCACACGGCTGACACGAGCAAGTCCAGGAGGTTCATGAAGCACCTAGATGATAACTTCTTGGTGAAGGTGCTAACGGAGCCAACTAGGAAAGGTGCCCTCCTAGACCTGTTGCTAGAAAACAGAGAGTGTCTGGTGGGAGATGTGGTGATTGGTGGCCGCCTCGGTCATAGCGACCATGAAGTGGTTGAGTTCAAAATTTATGGTGACAGAAGGAAAAGTGCCACCAAAACCTCATCCCTGGATATGGGGAAAGCGGACTTCAGGCTGCTCAGGGAACTAGTCAGCAAGGTCCCCTGGGAAACTGCTCTTGAAGGCCTCGATGTCCACCAGTGCTGGTCACTCTTTAAGCGATGCCTCCTAGAAGCACAAGATCAGGCAATTCCAAAATATCGCAAGTCAGGCAGGCGGGGCAGGAGGCCGGCGTGGCTGACCAGGAATGTTCTAATGGAGATTAGGCGGAAAGAGAGTGTTTTGCTACTGGAAGGAGGGCCAGGCGTCATGGAAAGAATACAGGGATGCTGTTTGTGTTTGTAGGGAGAAAGTTCGTGTGGCCAAAGCACAGCTAGAGTTGAAGCTGGCTGTGTCTGTGAGAGAAAATAAAAAGGTTTTTTTTAGATATGTAAATGGAAAAAGGAGAACTAAAGAATACATAGGGCCGCTCCTTGATAGGGAAGGTCTCCTCACAGACGATGACATAGGCAAAGCAGAGACGCTTAACGCCTTCTTTGCCTCTGTCTTCAATGCCGATGATGGGCTTCGGGACCCAGGGTGCCCTGAGCTGGAGGGCCGGGACGGTGGGGATGACAAACTCCCAACTGACCCTGAACGTGTGCGGGATTTGCTACTCCACCTGGATCCCTACAAGTCCATGGGTCCGGATGGGATTCATCCCCGGGTGCTGAAAGAGCTGGCAGATGTCATCGCGGAACCTCTTTCAATTATTTTTCAACGATCCTGGGAATTTGGAGAGGTCCCGGTAGACTGGAAGCTGGCAAATGTTGTGCCAATTTTCAAGAAGGGTCAGAAAGAAGACCCTAGCAATTACAGGCCTGTCAGTCTCACGTCAGTGCCTGGTAAAATCATGGAGAAGTTGGTTCTCGGACTTACTGAGGCGCACCTGGGGGACAAAGCAGTCATTGGTCCCAGCCAGCATGGGTTTGTGAAGGGTAAGTCCTGCCTAACTAACCTGATTTCCTTTTATGATAAGATCACCCGTATGGTGGACCAAGGGAAACCAGCTGATGTGATTTTTTTGGACTTCAGCAAGGCTTTTGACACGGTTTCCCATAGGATCCTACCGGACAAAATGTCCACCATACAGCTAAATAAAAACATCATACGATGGGTGAGCAATTGGCTAACGGGCAGGGCCCAAAGGGTTATGGTAAATGGGGCTGTGTCAGGCTGGCGGGCGGTCACCAGTGGGGTCCCTCAAGGCTCCATTTTAGGGCCGGTACTTTTCAATATTTTTATAAACCATCTGGATGTAGGAATAGAGGGTATTTTGAGCAAGTTTGCTGATGACACCAAACTTGGAGGAGTTGTGGACTCAAATGAGGGCGTAAAGGCCTTACAGAGGGATCTGGACAGGTTGGAGAGCTGGGCGATCACCAACCGCATGAAGTTCAATAAGAGCAAGTGCCGGGTCCTGCACCTGGGACGGGGAAACCCTGGCTGCATGTACAGACTGGGCGATGAGACGCTGGAGAGCAGCCTAGAAGAGAGGGATCTGGGGGTCGTGGTAGACAGCAAGTTGAATATGAGCCAGCAATGTGCCCTGGCAGCCAGGAGGGCCAATCGTGTCCTGGGGTGCATCAAGCACGGCATCGCTAGTAGGTCAAGGGAGGTGATTGTCCCGCTCTACTCTGCGCTGGTGCGGCCTCACCTCGAGTACTGTGTGCAGTTCTGGGCACCACAGTATAAAAAGGACATGAAACTGTTGGAAAGTGTCCAGAGGAGGGCTACGAAGATGGTGAAAGGCCTGGAGGGGAAGACGTACGAGGAACGGCTGAGGTCACTGGGCCTGTTCAGCCTGGAGAAGAGGAGGCTGAGGGGAGACCTCATCACAGTCTACAACTTCCTCGTAAGGGGGTGTCGAGAGGCAGGAGACCTTTTCTCCATTAACACTAGTGACAGGACCCGCGGGAACGGGGTTAAGCTGAGGCAGGGGAAATTTAGGCTGGACGTCAGGAGGGGGTTCTTCACAGAGAGGGTGGTTGCACACTGGAACAGGCTCCCCAGGGAAGTGGTCACTGCACCGAGCCTGTCTGAATTTAAGAAGAGATTGGACTGTGAACTTAGGCACATGGTCTGAACTTTTGGGTAGACCTGTGCGGTGTCAAGAGTTGGACTTGATGATCCTTAAGGGTCCCTTCCAACTCAGGATATTCTATGATTCTATGATTCTATGATTTATATACTGATGAAATTGTAGCAAATGTACACACAGTCCTTCAGTGTTTCTGCACATATGAAATATTAACTATAAAGCTGTTTGGTGTCATTGAGACAGATGAACTGTCCTCAGGAACTTAAAATAAATTTAAGAAAAAACAAATAAAAACAACACAAAACACTATTGTTTTCTAGAACTAATAGATGAAATAGCAGGGCCACAACTCAGAGTACAGTGATAAAGTGAGATATGCCATTTTTCCAGAGATTTGCTTTGACTGGTATAACAGTGTTAGGTCACAGGTTAGTGTGTCAGAGTGGAAGAGACAAGTGATTTTAAAACATATTTATTCAAGCAGAATCAAAGAAAGCTCACATATAGTACACATTCTCAGGGATCAAAGCACACAGATAAGTATGGGTACTACTACAAGTGACTCAGAGCAGTGAGAACAGGACTAGATCTTCTTGGAGCCCAGGGCTAGGTATATTCTTTGTGACTAACAGAAGGGAATCACATAAACTACTCATTCTGTTGCAAATCATCTCTTTAATAATAATAAGGAAAATGAAGTTCAAGATATGCCAAACCAGTAAAACAACTGAATCTGAAAGGAGACATGATATGTATGACTAATTTGTCATCAAAAATAAATCTGGAATGTAAGTTCTCATTTAGGAAGTTTAACATTCCATAGCCAATCCTCTGGCTTGTCCCTCTTTCATAAACCCCAAATTACCCCAAAGTAAACCATCCCATCCCAGTGGAATACCTCTGAATTATCTGAATTATACCAGGTTTTTATTTGGCCACACAAGTGACAGCTAAAGCAAAAGGGTCTAGCAGATATCAGTAATGTGATTTCATTAAAAAATTCAGATGAAAGTCCATGGAAATTGTTGTGTAGTATTCCCACAGTCCCACTTGGCCTGTTTCACTTACTTCAGTAAAGTAGAACTCAATCTTGTTTTAAGAAACATCTGTCCTTTCCTATAATATGAGAAATATTAATTTGTCTAATGTATATTAAAAATATTATTAATCAAAAAAAAATCTGATGCCTAGATTTTTTCCAGATGAGCAAATACTAGACTGGAATTTCTCAGCGTTGACTCTCTCCCCTGTTAATTTCATTGAGAATGCCTTTGTTTTGTTTGCAGGAACTCATCTTTCTCCCTATGAGTATGTAAAAGGTCATATGTTTCCACAGTGTCTCTGCCAAACACAGGCAGAAGAAAGGGTCCTTTGAATAATGCTCACTTTCAAGTGCCCTAGTGTTTCAGAAGACTGATTATTTTGTTGCTCCTTTTCTTTTTTCTTATTTGTTTTTAAAGTTAATGTAAAAACTGTAATCTTAGAACTGTTGCTTCATTTGTCCTTTCCTTGAAAATACCTGCTTTCTTCTTTGAAGAGCCCTAAATGGTAAGTCTTCCCTGGCAACATATGTGCAAACTCGGATATGCTATTAACTTTGTTTTGGTGTTAGGGCTGTCTCTTTTATAAGTCTTAAAGCTTATAAGAATAACCAATACCCTTATATGTGATTACGGTGCATATATAAGAAAACAGGGGACTGAGCCATAGTAATGTTAAAGTATTCAGGATAACCACAGGTTAAAAGTGGAGATATCATTGTTGTACCTGCACTCAGAATTAGGAACTACAGTGCAAGGAACTGGGGAATATGATAGCTCTTTGCTGTTTATTAATGAATTTGCTATTATTATTATTTCATATATCTTAGCTAATAGTTTGTCAAAATGACTCAGAATAATATCCTGTTAACTAGATTGAATCTTTGTCCCTCATAGAAAGACACATCAACACTGCAAAGTTTCCTTTGACACCAAAATAGTTCTCATTATCACTTTTTTTCTCAAATTGGTTAGACATCTGGATCATTTACTACATTTTTTTTTCTCTGCATATTCAAGTAGATGAGGCCCAGGCATAATGTTTTTTCAGTTTCAAAGAAGCTTGGTTCTTAAACTACTGTAAAGCTTTAATTCCAAGCCAAATTCTCTAGAAAATTTCACAGGTTGGGGGAAAAAAATAGCTCAGACTTTTTACTTTGAAAGTCAATAAAAATGCTGCAATAGTAGCATACATACAAATAAAATACATTTCATAAAAGTCATGGATATCAAAGATCATTGAGATGAATAAAAGCAGGTTTCTCTTCTCAATAACCACAAGCTCCAGTTTGTCTGTAGAAATTACCATGTGGTATTCCTGCTAAGGAAGAAAGCAGAGAGATATCACACAGTCCATTATGGCTCCCACAATTCCACACCATGAGTTTTATTTAGAAATAAAAATTGGAGACCCAGAACATTTTTCAAGGGGCAGACTCAGGGTAAGGTATGAGAAAAAAAGTAAGGTATGAGAAAAAAAAAAAAAAAAAAAAAAAATATTCATGCAAGACAAACCTTTTCATCACATGAGTGTGTGAATTAGGCCTGGTAGCAGTAAAGCTCATGAAGTGCTTAAACATTCAGACAGGATAGGTCTTTCTGGTGAATGCTTGACTCTCTCTTTTTTTTTTTTTTTTTCTTTTTTTAATTTCACAAAGTTTTGTCCGATAGTCTTATCATGTTTCTCAAGAAAGCATTTTCCAAGGAGGCCCTTGGAATCGAAGTAGTCCCTTTGTTCCTCAAAATCTGGCATGCAAAATTTATAACGAATTAGAGCAAAAGGAAGAAGGATTGAAATCTTACTATCTTCATATGGATATCAGTTAAAAACACTTACTTTACAGTCTTTTCTAAACTATGCTGGGACTAGAACTGAAACAAATCCCCTGACAGTCAAAAAAATTCTCCTTTTAATAAGGTATGGTTGGATCACTATCCAGCAAACAATTTAAACCAATGTGTCCTATATCACCCAACATCTCTATTCAAGGAAAGACCATTATTTTTTCACTGCCTTTCTCTAGAATAAATCTTAGGCAACTGTGACTTGGGAGAAGCAGAAAAAAAAAAATGTATATATATATATATATACACATATATATATGCAAAAAGTATCAGCTTTAATTCTGTAGTTCTAAGACTTCTCTGGTATTCGTGCAATTATTAATGGGAAAAGATAAATATAGTTTTCCCATAGGGGCTGGAAAAAGTCAGGGGTCTGAAAACAAGACATTTATTTCCTGGAAATTGTGAAGGTTTCAAAATTCATTTTTATTTCTCAGTGGGATGAAAATGAAGCATGAAGCAATTACATAGAGAAAAAATCCTTGAGAAAGATCAAGAAGAGTCAAAGAAGGGTTGATAAAGGCATACATCTGGTTCTGCTATGACTGAAGCAATTGTCTTAACCACTGTATTGTCAGCTATTTCATTCATTTCTCCACTGAGACTCTTTTCCTTCATAGGAATAATCTATTATTTGTTGCCCTGTGGCAGAGCACAGCTCTAGTACCAAAAGTTCTTAGATTTCAGAAAGCTTCCAGATAAAAGTTATGCCTAAATAAGTTTGCTGGTAGAGTATCTGCACTTTAACAAAATCAAGTGTCTTAAAAAAAAAATCTCACCAATCCTATTTAGACAAAAAAATAAAAAGTCATCTATCTGTTCACTGGGACATGGGACATTACAAGGAAATAAGAATTTTCCTATAGTCAGTTTAATTCAATATAAATTGCTCTTGCTCCAAAATTGCTACACTACCCTTACTCAAAATACTTCAGGGGAATGAAAAAAATAACTATAGGTGATAGCAAGGAAAACCCTTCCTGGCTTAGAAAAGTGTTCTCATGCCTTTTCCAAGAACTGTCAGTGAGTAACACACAAAGTATGCTATGATGAAACTGACAAAGACAGACAGAAATCAGAACTGTCTTTGAGAACAGAAGCTTGAGGGTACTGCTGTGTGGGTAACTGAGGTTTGTGATAGAAAGGAAAAACAAAAAAGCAAGCAGATTTATTTTCCTTTTCTTCTTTATAAGTAGGCTTGATAAAATTATTAATTGCAGGTCCCCAAATCTGTTTGATTTTAGATTTCATGGCTATTTACTTTCAGGGGAAGACCCCAGCTTCAACAAGTTATGATACTTTTTCATCATTTTACAAACCAAATAATAATCATAAAACCTCATAAAACAGCAATGAATTTGGCTGAAGTTACATGTGAAAAATTAAATATACATTTCATGATATTGCACATCTGCTGAGGAAGCTATAACTTCTGGTTCTATCTTATTTTATGTCTCAAACTTACATATGAAGTTATAAGACTTTCACTCAATACAAAATCAATAATTTATATAAAAAATCCTGCATATGTCTCTCTACTACCAAATAATAGATGAAAACTGACAGATAAAAGCCCAGCCTCAACAACATCTCAGAGAAAGATACCGTGTACATGCAGGGCACCAGTTAAATCTGTTTTCCTGAGTATGTACTATACTGGAGCTGGAAGAAAATCTCAGCTGAGGAAAACAAAAAGCAAACAAACAAACAAAACAAACAAAACAAAAACACACCCTAATTTTTAGCTTTTGGCAGCAATAAATTAATTTAGTTGGACTCCAGATAAGAGGACAAGAATGTCACAGGACAATTTAAGATGCAGTTATGCTTCTTTCTTCCAACCTCATTTATGATCAGATTGGAAACCTACAGGGAATATTATCAATAAAATGTTTTGGCCACCTTGCAGTCAGAAATGTAAGATTCATGGAAGAGAATCTTGAGATTACAGAGAGAGCTAGAAAGCAGAGACTGGTTCTTGCTGTCTGGTGTAAAGGGTACTCTCTGGGACTTGAATCCTTGTCCTCATGCTTTCATTAAGCAGTCCTTGGATAAAATGCATAGGTAATATTCATTCTCATGACTTTCATTTCTCTCTGTGCTTATGTACTGGGTCCAGCTGGGATGGAGCTCTTCTTCTGAGGAGGGGAGGTGAGAGAGCAGTTGTGGTGGAGATCAGATGCCTAACAAGATAAAACCACCACAACTTTGTCCTACCTTTGATAGCAAGAGTGGACATCCCCCTTTCTCATTTCTACCTTCACTAGGGCCATCGTGTATCATCCTGAGAAGTATGAATGTAGACCTCTTTAGACTCTCGAGGAAGCTGAGTCCACTTGTGCTCTAATCACTGTGTGACTGTAAAGAAAAATAGACATTTCTCCATTTCTCATAGCTTTGGTTTCAAATGAAAGAAACCGTAACTGGTGTACTTTATACTGAATTCTGCTGGCAATGTATATGAGCACATTTTTCTAAATAGGGTGCCTAGGCATATAGATGCTGAGATATGCAGCCAGAATAGAAGAAGAACCAGAAATACATGCACCTACATGCAGAAATACATGCAGCCTGCTCCCAAACCAAACTGCACCAGCCTTGCCCCCTGTAGCCCTTGAGGTGTTGCTTCTGGGAGCAGTTTGTGCTAGACCTTGCAAATGTGTCTGCATGAGTTTTTAATGATTAGATTCAGACCCAGGCATATGACCTGTAACTAGAGTTGTAAAATCATCAGTCTGTCTGGTCTACTTTTACAGTGCCTAACTAGTCAGGTGACATTTTTAACGATTCTGTTTGTTGGAATTAGAAAACAAATTCCCCTTGAAGTGAGATTTGCCCCAGTTCCACAGGAAAGCAGGAGCCCACAGGCAATGGTTTAGTATATGAACCGAAAGAAGATGCAAAACATTTCAGAAGCTAGTATTTGTTCATATTCTTCTATGAAATTTCCTTTAACAATTGCAAAGTCCAAAAGGAAGAGTTCTCAAGTGCTTGAAGTATCTAGCCCTATGAGAATTTTTCCGTGTTTCCTGAATTTGATGTTCTATTTAGATCATGTTGGCATCACCTTTTCAAGCAGTTTTTGTTTGACAAGTTCATTTTTAGTGGACAAGGAAGCAATCAGAAAACTTCTGTATTAGGGTCTCTATCTTGATCTCTACCTGCTGTCAGTAGAAAGAGTTCCTCTGCCATGTACAAACCAAAACATCAAAATGTATCTTTGCTCCAATGCAGTTCATGATTTGCATTAACATTTTCTTAGAAGAGGAGTGATTTTTTTTTTTTTTCCCTCATCAGACTATGTTAATATTTTATGTTCTGCATACTTCTTGTTTGTTTGTTTGTTTGTTTTTGTTACCCCGGAATTCATTTGAATTTCTGTGAATATAACCCAGAAGTTGAACAAAATTCTTGTATGTCACCTGAACCTATGTCAGACTTCATTAGTATGCATTGGTGTTGATACCTATCTTGCTTCTCTCTGAGGGCCTGGAATTCACACAAGATGCGTGCATTTGATAGCTGCCAATAAAAAGCTAAATTTCATGTTTGCTTGTGACCATCTGCTCTGAAAAATAAAAGTATCTTAGCTGAAACTGTACCCAAAGACAGAGGAAATATGTTGGTTTAGAATAGAGGTTTTTTGTTTGTTGGTTTGTTTGTTTTTAATGTTGAAAATGTGATGTTCTGGAAAATGAAACTTTCTTCTGGAAAACTAAGACCTGAAATCTACCGAGGTGCAGTATTCCACTACAGTTGTTGACAGAACAGAAACTTAAATGATAAAGCTATGTGATTGCTCTTCTCTACAAATCTGACTTCTGACTCCCAGGCCACAACAGCCAACAACAACTAATAAAGAGAGAATTCTGCAATTCCGCAGTTTACTATGGCATAGGGAAAAAAAAAAAAAAAAAAAAAAAAAAAGCGCAACACTATTCCACACACTCATTGCCTTCCATTGGAAAACAGACTACTTATTTAGGTATGTATGTATATATATATGTATGTATATATACACACACACACACACACACACATATATATATTAACGTTTGCTGATGTGTTTTGCAGAGTAGTTCATCTGTTTTGTGTCTGTGAGTAACGAGCTAATCTTTTCTTAGCCTTTATATAAACATGTGGGTTCAGAAATAAACAAATGCTATTCACTGAAAGAATACACAAGCACCTTCTACTATATCTGCCCTATCTCTGCCGACCGTATGGAAGTTAATTTAAGTACATTTAACTGAACTATACTTAAGATTTACAAGGAACAGCATTGAGACAATAATCATATGAGTAAGTGTGCCTACTGAGATCAGAGTTTAATTGTTTCAAGACACTCAAACACAGGAGGCACCATTGGGGAAACAAATTTTATTTGCTTTTGCTTCAGAGAGGATGAACAGCTGAACTGTGTTACCCTAGAGGTAGAGTACTAACATTATGTCCCAGCGGCTTACTCTCCTTCATAGACTTTTATCCAAACTGCTGACAATAAATTCAAGACCACTGCAAACTATTTAAGGTTTTCCACTCTATGAATTACAAGTGTTTAAAAACACTTATAATCAGGCACCTTGCTCTCCTAATCTTGAGAAATAAAGGGCCTAATTTTTGGTATTTGTGTTCGCCATACATTCAAGTAATGGTATTTGAAAGGTACTAAGCTTTGCTTCTGTTAGATGCAGACTGACATTTCAAAGATATGTGTAAATTCAATTTAGCTAATTTATTTTTAAAATATATTTTACCTGACTTCAGACAGATGTTACATTCCTGTTGATGCCCTTAGGGGTATTCAGTCTATGTCAGAAAGGACAGGGCCTGTGTAAGAACTGCCTATCCATTCTTCTTCTCTTCTGCCTTACCTATTGATTTCTACCATCATATTTTTTCACTTTCCCCTCAGCTGTGTAGACATAACTTCTGGAGAAGCCATGCAATACATGGGATCAGTGAGATGACCTAGGCTAAAAGTAAATTTTCCTCCAGCTTATTTTTAACACTTAGTGCACTACGGTGCAGAAATTAAATTGAGGAGCAGAGAGTCCTTAAGGCAGCATTGACACTGAAATGTTTTGTACTGTGGAATCACAGATCAATAAATGTAGTTCCATGTAGATTTCATCTGTCAACAGTGAGGCTGTTTTCTACTTCACCTTATGTGGTTACTGTGCTGTCTATTTCTACCCTCTGCCACAACTTAATATCCTGTAAGTTACATTGAGACAGTCTCCTCTGCTCTTTTCTCTCTCTCTCTCATTTTTTTTTTCTTTTGGATGCTTTTCTTGAAATATTTCATTGGCACATCAAAGGTAGAAAACTAGATGAGAAATAGACAAAAATAACAGATAATTGGGCATATAGGCAGTATTTCACTCCAAATAGGTAGGAAAAGCATACAGTGCTCCATTACTCTCATAGCACTCTTCCTATTTCCTAGACTTTCACACCGGTGGTGTCGCCCAACAAAACAGTATGCAGTAACTAGATACAGAAATCTAATCTAAGTCTTGATATGATATGCTGAATTCCCTATCTGTCCAGTCTACTTTGTTTTTGTTTGTCTACTTTGTTTTGTTTGGCCACAGCTGTTGAAGTAACACCTTAATTTTCAGACAAGCCTGTGTGCTTTATCAATACAATAAGCCTTTGGGAATAAAGTTATTGGAAAACTTTTTGTTGTTATTGTTGTTTGTTTGTTTGTTTGTTTGTTTCATGAATTTGACTTGGATTCAATTCACCCAGGTAATTTAAAAGCAGACTGTTGAAATTTTTTGTAATGCCAAAAAGCTTTCTGTTTTGTTTTTTTTTTTTTTTTTTTCAGGGTTTGGTTTAAATGTGCAGGGTCTAAGACCTTGTAATCTTCATTACTATTGTTGAAACAGAATTAATTCACCAAATACAGAAGATATTTAACACTGTGGCCTATGATTGTAGTTTGTTTGTTTGTTTATTTTGCTTCATTTTTTAATTTAGACTGAAATTTGGAACTACTTTTTTTTTTCTTTTTTTTTCCTTTTTTTTTTCTTTTTTTTTTTTTTTTTTTCCCCAAATATTGCTCTATTGTAAAAGTTTAATTCTTTTCTTGAAAACATGACAGATGATTTTTAATGAAAAATTGGAGTAGAAAACTTCACAATAAAAAATATTTTCCTCTGTTTTATGTGGGAAATGCATTTCTGAATATCTATGGTGTCCATGATAACTTCCTAATTGTATTTCATTTTGAAGCACAGTAAGGAAACTTTGTTTCCTTAACTGCTGTAAAATATATATATATATATATATGTGTGTGTGTGTGTGTGTGTGTATAGGGAAAAACAACAAGAAAACAACTATTTCCATCAGTCACCACAGCCAAACACCCTCTTCCAAAGAAATTAAGGCATCACACTGCCCTTAAAATTGGTTGTAAAAATGGCATCTTCAAATTTAAGAGCTCTATCTTTTTTTTATTATTATTTATTTAATAAAACTGCTTATTTAGGATTATATCTGGTTAAAATTATTAGTTGACAGAAAAAAATTTACAGCCTTGTTAAAACCTTTTAGCACAGCAGAAAGAACATAGAGCTGTTGTTTTTTACATCTTGTATGGTAACAACTCGCTTGTTTACAACATTTTGAGCAATTACGTGCTGAGGAAGTCCACTTAAGACAATAACAATTTGGAGAGATTGGAGAGATTTGGGGAGTTGGAGAGATTAAGTGTTGTTGTTGTTTTGTTTTGTTTTGTTTTGTTTTTAATTATTATTAGTATTTTTAAGTGGATGTGGATGATTAAATATTAAAAAACATGAGTTCAGCTTGACTTTCAGATTCTCAAATCTGAGTTTGCAGCACTAGCAGTTATTATATTAACTTGTAGCTTGTGCTGTTTGAAGGAGAATAACCACAGGCAGGTCTGCACTATAAAATATTGCCAGTATCAATTTTGTGCTTGCATTTGTGAAAAAAAAATATAAAAAAAATTGCACCATTTGAGTCTTTGCTAAGAACAAATCAGCACTGGAAATGCATTTCATTTTGTGATAATACAGGTTATTTACGAAAATGTCTTATACTACTATCAAAAATTATACCTTTGTGTGACTTTGCCAGTAAAACTTTATAGAAAAGTTGCAGCAGTATAGATGAGCAATAGGAGCCAATAAACAAGAACTTCCCAGTGGCAGGTCTTTCATAAGCAGTTCTTATAGTATTGTTGCACTATAAAGGAGATCTCTTTTTTGGGGCAATGAACAATATGGGTATGTGATATGAAGTCCAAGCAAAGCTGGTCAACAGAAAAATTTCTTGTAAGTCTTAAGACCTACTAGCTATAGACTATATATAGAAAACAATGATGCAAAACTTGGTCTTGTTGAACCTGGGATACAAATATTTCCAGTCTTTTTGCAGTCAGTCTTCACCGACTTCATGGACATAAATTAAATATGGAGGTAGTTGCGTCTTCTTCTGGATGTTAACCCCTGTCCACTAATACCCCTTTCCCTCTTTTTTTTTTTTTTTTTTTTTTTTTTTTTTTCCAGCCAGAATGGCTTTTTCTCTAGTCTGCTTGTGAATAAACTCAGCACAGCCATGCTCCAGTGCACGTCTCTGCAGTGAGGGCCAGGCAGCTGTGGTTTCTCCCCGGAGAAGGCTAGCCATTTGGCTAGGAGCTTTGGAAGGGGGGTATATAGACCACATCTTGGAAAAAAATGCCAGCTACATGTGATGGCTGGGAAAATCAGTCTGGAAAGAGAATCAGGAGTACACAACCTAACAATGATCCCTTTAATATGCTGTGGATTGGTAATGTTTTTGAACAAAGTAAAAGAGAATAGCTTAGAGTGCCTGTGGAGGGGGAGGAGGGAGAGACAATGCACTTATTGTCCTTTAACAAAAACAATTCTAAAGTGTACCTTAGCAAAACTCATGGCTTGAAATTTTTTCTTTCCAGTTCAGGCCTGATGGGCAGCATGTTCCCCTAGCATTCCCAGTCCTTAATTGCATGTACACCCAAAGACTTTTGTGCTGAGCACTTTTTTTTTTTTTTTTTTTTTCTGAAAGGAGAAAAAATTGTTGAATGTTTGAAAAGCTGATTGACAAGGATTTTTTCCCCTAACTTTTGAATGTTTTCAGCAGTGCTGCCCTATAGTCTTAGACAATGCCACTGACCCTTTTAAAAATCTCTGTACACATTGAAGAATGAAACTTTATACACAGTTAAAAAGAAGCTTTTTGGCCAGGTTTTGACAGCTGTTATTCTAAAACAATGTTTTGGCTCTAATCAAAAATATGACTTTATTTCCTTTTGGGTTTCTACCAGAAGCCATATGACTCTTACATAGAAGTGGAGGAGGGGTGGGAGCAAGAAGCTTGTTCAGTTGCTTTCCCCATATAGCTCTGACTGTGCAAAAGGAAATGACAAAGGAATTGCATTTACCCAGGTTGTTGGTTGTATGATAGGTGGTCCGTGAGATACTATGCAAAGGAGTGAAAATCATGCACGACACATTTATTACCAAAAGTGAGGTCCTGAACTGTAAAACTGGGAGATGAGACTAGACTTTATTTTTCTGCTCTTCTCTTTGAAAAATAAAAATGTGTTCATGCACAGGGTGGTGTTTATATTGCTTTAAGAGACAGAATTTGAACCACCAATGGGTTCATGAAAGCTCCACGTGGAGCTAAAGCAGGTGTGAGATAATCTGTGCCCTCACCCACATATGACATTATTAGCTCAAGTTCCTAACTTACGTTAGTGGGGCCTCAGCTTGGCTTTCGACCACAGGCAATTGCTGTGGTTGCTTTTGCTAAAACCTGTTCTGGTTAGAGATCGTATCAGGGAGTTTAAGAGGTGATCCAAGCACATCTGTGCTGGGTGGGCTGAGCCAACACTGCCTGGGTCTGTAAGAGCTCTGAAAGGCAGCAGCAGTGGGAGCAGGAGCAGACATGTCCGAAAGGTGACACAAGCTGAGGGGCCTGCGAAAGCGTACCAGGTTTCACTGGAAAACCATTATGGCTGCAGCATGTGGTAACTTAGAAGTATAGAAAATATTTCTGTAGGAATTTAAATAGAGTAGATAAGTACTAGCGATTCTTGGGATTTCCAGAGGTTCAGGAAAATTAAATTTAGTGCCTATTATGGTATTACTTACACTAGACAACTCAGGCTTGACATTCCTTTTTAAAGGCCCCTTTAAAGTATTAAGCAAAAACTTTCAGTTGAAGTTTTCATCTGAGCTCACATCGCTGAGACCTAATACCACCAAGTTTTGTTGAGTCTGTCACTGCTGCGCTAGTAAGCAGACTAGCTGGCTGAATTCTAACCATCTCCCCCAAATACTACCAAGGGAATTATTGCCACACAAACACTGACTTCTGCGCTGTCTACTCTTCTTTCACCAAAATACGTCTGTCTTGAATTCTCCGTCTCTGTAATGAGCAAGTAAATTCTGGATGTAGGACTTGGGATATGTAAACAGATATTAGAAAATATGATGAAACAAAGAAATAAACTATTGGTTTATCTGCAGTAGGATGCCAGCAAGGCATCCTTTAAGAAACAATGCATATGTACGATGTCTGGTATGTGTGTAAATGTCAATATATGGATTTGTAGCTTGAAAACCAGATTTTAAGAGACATTATCTTTTGCAAGTTATAATAAATGTGAAGAATTTAAAACTGTGGACAGAGGGCATACATGTGACAGCTGTGAAAGCCACATTCACATGCATGGAGTTTATGATGTATTCACATACATGGAGTTTATGAACTATTTAACTTTGTGAAGGTCATCATGATTAGTTCAATAACTGCTGATCCTGCAAAATGTTTTGCATGACTGATCAGATGTGCATCATTTTGAAAAGAAAAAATACAGAATTTATAAATTTTGAAACGGTAAAATGCGTACAGGTTTGCATTCAAATTTAAGAAGAATCCAAAATCGATGAAGTATTGAACAATTTTTAATTCATCCTCTCTCAGTGGACCCTGTTAATATTCTGGAGAAGAAAAAATAAAATAAAATAAAATAATCCTTCTGAAGTTGAAGCTTTGCTGGTGAAGCTATTCCTCAGTATTCCTCATTTGCCAGGCTTAACGTACAATTTACCATCAATTACATCATAACAATTGTCAATATGAAGAAAATGGTAATAATATATATTAATGGACTGCCTCTATTCTTTTAAAAGAGATTAGTTCCGCTGATGTAAGTTTGTTGAAGATAGTTTGGTATCAGCTCCCCTCATCCCTTATCTTTGACAGAAAGAGGATGTAAAAGAATTTACCTATAGGAAACAGATAGGAGCTGGTGCAATGCAGATAGAATGGGTAACCAATCTAATTTATGAGAAACTCATTAGAACGTTATCTGTTTAGTTCCTTACCTTTTAAATTTACAGTACAATAAATACATAAATTCAAGCAATAACAATGCATCCAGTTTATCCACTTAATATATACAAAACGAATTTATTAAGCAATTTATTTTATGAAATGATAGAGAATTAAAACAAAATAAATAAAGTGATTTAAGTAATACAGCAATTCATATCAGTTTTCTAAGAAGTGGGCGCACATAACACTTTTTGGAAATTTTCCTGTCCTGTTCCTAATGGAATATCCTATTCATTTTTTTGTTTTCTTTTTCTTTTTCTTTTTTTTTTTTTTTCCTGCCATGATTCCAGCTTAATTTTTTTCCCATTAGTTTGACCAAAATTCTCAATATGTCTGGAATAACTGTCATATGAAAAGACTTTACTTTTTTTTTTTTTTTTTTCTTTTCTCTATGTCTTTATGTTTCCTTTGCATGCCAAAAAGCCAGTGGTACATGTGCCTTTGAATATGGGCTTAGAAGCAAATATTCTTAAATCCCTATGCTCCTGCCACATGGACCTTCCAGTGCATGTGACAGTATATGCATATGTAAACTAATTTTTACATACTGCTTAGATAAATTTATCTATATATCCTTTTCTTTTGTCCTTAGAAGACATCTTTCAATGAGGATAGCTTCAAGTCTGTGAGGGAAGTTGTCTTCTAAGTCAACATACATCTTCCAGCTCTGCAAACTGAGACTTAGGCCAATTTAAGTATATCAAATTTTATATGTAGAGATTAATAGTTCATGTTTATGTAACTACCTGTTCAAAAATGATAGTATTCCATTTGCATTCTAGTTCTGCAAAACCAGAAAGTTATGAATATAGCCAGGTCCATCTAATCCAGTATTTTAAGTCAGAGGGTAGACAGCTAGTGATGGTTATACAAAAGAGTTATTGAAGACTCGGTGTAAGTAATTATGCATGAGAGTGGAACATTTTTCCCTTCAGGCAAATCCCACCTTTATCTCTATTAATTATTGTAATACTTAAACACGCAAGATATATACATGTAATTAAAGGCACAAAATGCAATTTTTCTCCTAAAAGTAACATTATTTTTCCTGCTAATTTACTAAACCCTTATATACATGTATTTGACTTTGTCAATGAAATGTGCATCTGAGTTTTTCACCTGCTCTTTTAAGACAACATTCATTATTTTCACTGTCATACAGCAATCTAAACCAGCTATCTTTTTCAGATATTTCAGTTAAAAAATAAGAAGACTAGGGATGTATGTGTTCTAGCTAACTCTTTCTGTTCTCTTCAAGCTACCTTGTAACTATTGTGATGACAGGGATCACAGTCTAACTGAAATTTCTATTAATTATGTAATTACAACAACATGCCTTTCATTTTTAAAGTAATTTTGAGTTTTTAATTCATTGCTAACATTTTATTTCATTGACATTTTAAGTAGTAAGCACAAATGTTGTGGTATTATATTCATTGAACTCTTTTTTTTTTCTTTTTTCTTTTCTTTTCTTTTCTTTTCTTTTCTTTTCTTTTCTTTTCTTTTCTTTTCTTTTCTTTTCTTTTCTTTTCTTTTCTTTTCTTTTCTTTTCTTTTCTTTTCTTTCCTTTCCTTTCCTTTCCTTTCCTTTCCTTTCCTTTCCTTTCCTTTCCTTTCCTTTCCTTTCCTTTCCTTTCCTTTCCTTTCCTTTCCTTTCCTTTCCTTTCCTTTCCTTTCCTTTCCTTTCCTTTCCTTTCCTTTCCTTTCCTTTCCTTTCCTTTCCTTTCCTTTCCTTTCCTCTTCTCTTCTCTTCTCTTCTCTTCTCTTCTCTTCTCTTCTCTTCTCTTCTCTTCTCTTCTCTTCTCTTCTCTTCTCTTCTCTTCTCTTCTCTTCTCTTCTCTTCTCTTCTCTTCTCTTCTCTTCTCTTCTCTTCTCTTCTCTTCTCTTCTCTTCTCTTCTCTTCTCTTCTCTTCTCTTCTTTTTTTTTTTTTTTTTTAATCCTAAAATGCGGAGGATGAAATACTCTCCAGAAGAAAGACATTCAACCTTTTACCCTAAGTCTATTGTTTATCCACACAATATGTGTGAATAAGGAAATTAGTGGCAGAGATATATGACTTCTCTCCATATTTTGGGAGGGGAGGAGAACATTGGCCTTTTAATATAGTATTATATATCCTCTAAAGTTTGAAATGAGAAACACCATCTGGAGGTAAGATACAATTGTATTTTTCTTCCTTTATAAAACTGTCTGCTGAAGTTATTCAAAAACAGTCCTCGTGTGGACTCTCTATCACTCTTCTGAACAGAGACTAATGATTATGATGTTTTTGAAGTTTATCAAACCTTTCCTTAAACACATATGTTAGGTGATGTTATTAAATGTTAAACACAGTGAACACAGACTCAGAGAGGATCAGGGGAGGCAAAGGGAGTCCAGTAACCTCTACAGGACAAACAGAGCACCCTGACTTGTCTACACCTACAATCATCAAAGGAGAATGATAGTATTATTGCCCTGGTGGGAAAGCCACTAAGAGGGGTCAGGGGAACACTGTGCAGACTACAGGGGATTATGATCCCATTTAGGGGAAGGGGGCTTTTTGTGGGGCTTTTTTTGTCAAGAGAGTGAAATTTTACATTTGTATTAAACTTACTATGGAATGTTTTAAGGAGACTTTGGAAATGTGAGAATTATGGAATGTTTAGTGAAAAATGTGGGGAAAGGGAGAGATGAGTTTGGATCGGGGAGACAAGACATGGAACAACAGAGAGACCACTGAAATGTAAGCAGGCTGCCGGTCAGCAGACTTCTCTGACAGACTGTGATCACTGCAGTCTGTCCTGTACTCTTATTAAATCTTATTTGTAGGTGTTTTCCACGTGGATGCACTCTCTATTCTGTATATGTGTGAACCTAGACAAATTTTAAGTGGCACTAGCTAGTGTATAGGACAAGATTCATAGCACCATTAAGGTTGGAAAAGACCTCCAAGATCGTCTGGTCCAACCGTCAAGAGATTTGAATGCCAGAAACTGGAGTGAGCCCTCAAGGTCTCATAGATCCATGGGCCAGCAACAGGAGGAGACCGGGGTTTGAGGGCCAGAAACTTAAGCCATAATAGGCCATAGGCCATAATAGGTCAGCTGCTGAAAATGTCCATGTTTTGGCATATGCGTTCCATTTTTAAGAGCTTCATTCCTGATTAGCAGGAGAGGAGGAACAGGATGGTGCCATCTGCACTCCTCATGACTGTGTGAGGGCCACTAGTGTCTGTACAGGTACCGTGCTCTGACTGTGCTAGGTCTGCATAGCCAAGTATGTGTAGGTGTGTGCACACGCCTCCTGGAAACACCAGTGAGGTGCTAGTGAGGTCTGGTTGAAGGACCTGCAGCAGCCTCACCCCCGTGGGGCCAGGACAGACAAGATCTGCTGGGGCCTGAATCCCACAGGGCTCAGCCATCTTTGACTGATGACAAAAATGTACCCTCTAGGCATTCTGCTTCAGGCCTTCAGCGTCTCTAATACTAGAGGTTTTTCCCAATGTCTAACTGCAGTTGAAAATGACTGTTCCTTATTCCAACTACTATTGGCACTAACATAGATAATTCCTTCTTCATTTTGCTTCGTTTCTTTGTGAGAAACTTCAAGGAGAGGACAGATCATTCTGGATACAATTAATGAAATATAAGTAAACACAGAAATACTGCAGTGGTTAACTGAAATTATTCATATTTCTCTCCAGAGAGCTGTTGCCAGTTTTTTGATATTTAATGTTTTCCAATGCACTCTCAGCTTCATGTTCTGTAAATTTAATAGACTTAGCCTATGTTATATCACCTATTGCTAAATACATTGAGCAGGCCTGGACTGAGGCCCAAGTGAAACCTTAGTGAACTCCACTTGTTACATCCGGCCATTCTGGCAGTAAATCATTCCCAGATACTCTCTGGGTACACAGAAGTCATTTCATCAAGACCATAGCTCCCTGGCTTGGCTATGGAAATGACACCTGAGAGAATATCAGAAATCCAATTAATGTTCAGATGTATGACATTGCTGCTTCTCCTCTGCTGCCTCTATCCTCTTACCCTGTCATTAGAAAGAAATTAGATTAATTTGGCAAAATCTGTTCTTGACAAATCTGAGTTGGCTGATGGACAACTCTTTTTTGTGATGCTAAAAGCTGTTGCACTAGATGTGACCCCAAGTCAGGGAGATGTTTTGCTAATAAGCCAAACAGAACTGGGAGGAGAGGCTGCAACTTGACAAGCACCTTCAGACACTTCATCAAAAAATATCTGCCATGGCATCCAACTCACTCCAAAACTGAGGCATTTGGAAATGAAATATTTTATCAATGGGTTACAACTGCAGGAAAATAAAACTTTGGTCAAGAAGCAGAAACTTGTATAAAAAATAAACATATATAGTAAATTTGGATTGCTTCTAAATCAATCTGAAGAATCCCACAAGATCATAATCCCACAAGAGCATAATCTCACAATAGCAACGGTTATTGATGTTTAGTATCATTAGGTTTTAATCAGCTTTCTGGCAAACACCCAGATTAAATGTATAATTTAATTAAATGAATTCCAGTTACGATTTTTTCTTATTGAAAATTTGAACACTACTTCTTAATTTCTCTTTTATTGCTATCATTTTTAAATCTTTCTTAGTAATTGTACATTTCAATTCTAAAAAAAAAAAAAAATAAATAAAATGATTCTATCATTCAATGTATTAGAAAGATGTCAAAATAAATTGCAGTTGAATCATATTACTTTAGAAAGATAAAATTTCTGTAATTTAGTTGCTGAATGAGACCTAGGAAACTTGGGTTTATTTCTTCTCTCCACTACCAACTTCCTCATAATTAATGTAAATAAACTGTCAGGGCCTCATGTTACTGTGATTTACTATATTCAGAAAGTTTCATACTAATGAAAAAACTATGTGCTTACCAAGACTGAGGAAGGAAAGATAACCTCTGTGTGTGAAAAGTTTTTTGGCTAGGTGTATACTTCCTACGGAACGATGGTTTTGTTCAGTCATCTTCTAGCTATCATTAGCTTTTCCTTCAGGGCCAGATTGACTCATAGGTTCATATAATTGTCTTTCAGACCTCCCTGCCTTATCCCCCTCCTCTCCCCGTCCCTCCACAAAAAAACTACATTTTTGTGAAAGGTTTGGAGGTTTCTCTCGAATGTTTGTCACTATACTTATTTGCATTTTATTATTTTATTTTATTTTTTATTTCTATTTATTGTAGAATAAAGGTATAGCAAAGTGACTGAGAAACAAGTGTCCTAGCATCATTAGCATGATTTAACATTGTTGACTTTGTGGGAAATGAAAATAGAAGATGTTCTGCAAAGTTATTCCTCTTGACTGCAACAGTCAGAGGCACAAATACTGACACCATAGATAAAGAAATCAACAATATTTTCTTGCAACCTAATCACTTTCAAAAATAATAGTAAAAGGAGAGGGGAAAGAAGAGTTAATGTTTAAGCATTTCTTACATCTAGCCAACAACAATGTATCTTACAAACTACAATCTTGTGATGTTTTATATGACTAAAACTATACATGTAGCTTCATAGCACAGTAAAGTTTAAATGTTAAAAAAAAAAAAAAAAGTGTCCAAATGTGTTTTATGAGGAACAGTAGAAATATATGTATATATATTTAAATATAAAGATCTTTAAAGTAATTACAGATTATTATTTTTTTTTAGTTACAACTCACCGTGTTCTATAACATCCTGGAAGACAATACTAGGAAAACGTGTCATTGGCTGGAGAAGTCACTAAGTCACTGCAGTGGAATACTAATATAATTAGATTTCTTGTTCTTTTTTTTTTTTTTTTTCCCTCTTTTTTTTTTTTTTTCTTTTTCTCAATTTCTCATAAAATCAACCCTGTTTATTCAATTTTCAATAATAACTATTTTCCACAAAGTTTAGATTTCAAAATGAAAGCAGAAATCAGTTCCCTGGCTAACTTAATTTTCTAGCTATAAAGCTAAAGTTTCTACAGTTAAGGGAGTCATGGGACACAGTGAAATTATTAAAAAATAGTAATGTGAGTACATAAATATGTTCAATGAGCATCTAAATCTTCCTCTTTTGTAAGTGCACTAGAAAACGTATTGTCCAGATCTGAATGCACTGGCAGACATAAACACATATTGAGAGAAGCAGGTGAGTACTGGTCAAAAAGGATACACAACCTGAAGAATTTATCAGAGTTTTGTAAGACTTAAATCATCCCAAGCTTGAGTAAACCAGAAATAATTATTTATCTGGTGAACTGTTTACTGTGAAATACTTTTGTACTTGAAAAACACTACCAGATTTCATCATCTGCTAATACTTCAGCTATTTGTCTTTCTTCTTTTATTGTTTGTCTCTCCAAGTCAATTCAACATGTTGTTTATAATTGCTAACAGTCTCTCTGTCAGATGTACACTATATCCCTCCCAAATCTGCTTTTATCTTTTACACAAAATAAAACTGCTCTCATTACAGCCTCTAATGGCTGTTAGCCAGATCTCAAAACCAATACTTCTCCCTCATCTTCTTTGACCTGTTTCTGTGTTCATCCTCCCCTGTGACTCATTTCTCTGTAACCTCATTGCAAAACCAAACACAATGACTTTCTTAATATGGATGACTCCCAGATGCGTGCTTTAGACCTATCTGCTTCTCTCTAGACCAAAAGCTGCTCAAGAAGATAGGTAAAGTAATTTAATCACCTCCATCCCCACACCTTCCTTTGATAGGATTCATTGCTTATTTTTTTCAGATCCGTAGACTGTAGGTCCTCTTATCTGCAACTCAGACCCTATTGTAGGTCTTATTGCTTAGGTTTGTCCAAATATTACAGTAAATATCAGAAAAATTTGTCTGAGAGCTTTGCTGTCTAAACTTTCAACTAAAGCATGTAACTCCTCCAGACTCAAATAGTCTTGCACAATGTCTTCTCCTTTCATAAATATCATCATATCCATTCTGAAAGCTGCCGTAGAAAATACTTTCCACTAAAGTAATGCCACATAGCCCTGTACATTCTTCCACGTGCTTGCTCTTCTCTCTTATCACAGAATCACAGAACTGTAGGGGTTGGAAGGGACCTTGAAAGATCATCAGGTCCAACCCCCCTGCCAAAGCAGGTTCCTCAGAGCAGGCTGCCCAGGTAGGCATCCAGACGGGCCTTGAATATCTCCAGAGAAGGAGACTCCACAACCTCCCTAGGCAGCCTGTTCCAATGCTCCGTCACCCTCACCATGAAGAAGTTCTTTCGCATGTCAGTGCGGAACTTCCTGTGCTCTAACTTGCAGCCATTGCCCCTTGTCCTATCCCCACAAACCACTGAGAAGAGGTTGGCTACACCCTTCTGTCCCCCACCCCTCAGATATTTATATGCATTGAGGAGATCCTCTCTCAGTCTTCTCTTCTTCAGGCTGAACAGACCCTGGTCTCTCAGCCTTTCTTCATAGGGAAGATGCTCCAGGCCCTGCATCATCTTTGTGGCCCTCCACTGTACTCTTCCCAGGAGATCCCTGTCTTTCTTGTACCGGGGAGCCCAGAACTGGACACAGTACTCCAGGTGAGGCCTGACCAGAGCAGAGTAGAGGGGGAGGATCACCTCCCTTGACCTGCTGGCCACGCTCCTTTTAATGCACGCCGGGATGCCATTGGCCCTCTTGGCCATGAGGGCACAGTGCTGACTCATGGTCAACCTGTCGTCCACCAGGACCCCCAGGTCCATTTCATCAGAGCTCCTCTCCAGCAGGTCGTCCCCCAGCCTGTACTGATACTTTGGGTTGTTCCTTCTGAGGTACAGGACTCTACACTTGCTCTTATTAAATCTCATTTGGTTTCTTCCTGCCCATCTCTCCAGCCCGTCCAGGTCTCGCTTAATGGCAGCAGAGACTTCTGGCTTATCAGCCAGAAAACAAACAGAAGCTCCTTGTCTTTACTACAGAATCTTGTACCAACACCTACACAGAATCCCTATTACTTTTTATTTAAGAATCTGTCTCTATCTCCTCCTTCCAAAGTGTGTCTGTTTCTCAGAGACTGGCTGAGCATCAGTCTGCTGATGGGAGGTGTTGATTGTTTACCTTTGCATCACTTTTTTTTTTTTCTTTTTTTTTCTTTCACATACTAAAAGGTCTTTATCTTGACCTACAAGTTTTTCTTGCTTTTGCTCTTCCACTTCCTCCCCTCACACACCACTGTGGGAGAAAATGAGTAAGCAACTGTTGTGTGCTTACTGGTGCTGGCCAGGGTTAACCTATCACAGGTGGACAAAAGAGTTAGACTTTTTTTTGTGTCCTCTTGATATGGCACCATTAGGAATCCTGCAACTTTCAGCTGTTTGATATCAAGTGTGTAATTGCAGCTCCAGGAAAAACTGACATAATTTAAACAAGCTTGTACTGTAAGCTTGAGTATTGCAAACCTAATCCATTAAAAACTTTTCTCACTTTTAGTTTCAAAGTCTTGGAGCTTCACATTTCACTCTCTGCTATTCCAGAAGCTCAGAGTGAACCAGTGACCTATTTGGAACATACTGGCATGCTAAGAAGCATAGTCCTGCTTCATTCTTTTTTTTTTTTTTTTTTTTTCTTTTTTTCTTTTTTTCCTTCACTTGTTGAAAAATTTCTTTTGGTGGTTTTGGTGGTAGAAACAGATAGTAATAAGTAAATAAATGTTGTAAACACCCATGTTCTTTTCTCATCTTCACCATCTAAATGATAATGTCATAGAAATAATAAAGTAGATGTTTCCAAATATATGCACACTTGTCCAACTTTAAATGAAAAAAAAAAAAAATGTTGCTATTTGGGCAAGTTTAAACATACTGAGGTTCATCATGGATGACTGGTTTTCCTACATTCCTGTTTTTCAAGATTAAGAGATCTGCTTGCCATAAAAAAAAAAAAAAAAAAAAAAAAAAAAAAAAAAAAAAAAAAATTAAAATAATAGAAGTAACAGAATGAGAAAATAATATTCAGCATGTAAAATGTCTGGACTATCAAGCTAGTTAACCCCCTGAAGGGTTTAACTTACATTTTCTGTGCACTACTATCAAGACAAAAATCAGAGCACAAATGACCTGGGCTTAAACCAATCATTAAGATAAAATTTCACCACTTGCAAAGCAAACAATATCTGGCAGGTGGCAGGTACTGGAGAATAAGTAGTAATCTTTTTGGAAAACTGCATTTGCCAAGTGATTGCCAGACTGTGTGGCCTCAGCTGTCAGCAGTAGATTTTCAAGAGATAAAGTACAATAAAATAATAATTAAATAACAAAACAAAGTGAATCCATGCTTTACTGAAGAATTGTAGCTGGCATTTAAAACACACAAGCTGTCCAAAAGACAACTCCAGCTGTAGAAACATTAGTATTCACATGGCTCCTTGCATGTACACATGCACATCCTATCAAGTGCTACTGAGTTCTCTAGGTACTGCAGTTTTTATATCAATTTTTGAGTGAACTAATATAATGAAAATAAACGAATGCCATAAATGTATAAGTATTAATGGCTTATTTAACTTTATTTTTTATGATAGTAATCATGATGTTCTGTGACATTATCTCAAATTACTGCAGTCATATAAATATAAGCTCACTACACTATGTGGTGTATTTAAGTGTGTTAGTATTTTATTTTTGTTTCAAAAATATTGATACATGTAATTTTAGGTGCTGATGTATGTAATGTCTTAGCGAAATAAAATCTCAAGTATTTGGGGAACTAAATTTTCTATTCATAAATATCTGGTCTTTTAGACTGCATTTAAGTTCTCAAAACTATTTTTCTCTGTCCCTGACAATTTTAATAATTTCACTAAAGATATTTCCAGAAAAGAAGCTCTGGACTTTGTGACAGCTATGTGAACTATTGAGCTATGTGAACTCAAAGGCAAATTCTGTGCTGATTTTTCAAGCAAGGTCTGTCTGCATATATGGTTTGATTCATGTTTGAAGTTCTGACCTTAGAATGAGAAACTGGAATGGAATAAATATGGTGGAAAAAAAAATAAAAATAAGATAAGTTGATATGTTTTGGCACAGAAAACTCTTCTGCTAAGCCACAACCTGAGGTTTATCCTTCTCCCCATTAGTTTTTACAACTAATAACCATAAAGATGTTCTGATGTATGAGCTGACTTAATAACCCTGGGGGAAACGTCACAAATCACAAAAGAAGTCCAAACCAGTTCAAGATTATTTTGCCAATTATTTTGCTATACAGACAAAATCTCATGAATCTCAATTATTTGGCTCCTTCTGAATACAAGGGTAGCTATCTGTAAAGGATTGCCAACAGTTTTGTCTAGGTATCTAAGTATTAGTCTGTGTATTTTTACTCATTTCTGATTGTCTGAGTTAGTGGATACTAATTTCATGGGTAGCTAAAGTTCAATTTAACAAAGCACTTAAGTGTACAATTAGTAAGCAAGTGTTTATTGTCATTGATTATATCAAAGGAATCATATGAATATTTAAAACTGAGGTTATTTTCTGCTCAGCTTTGCTGAATGGTGCCAAATTTTGCATGATCCAGCTTCAATTCAGCAGATTCACTGTTATTCAACAAAATAGAGAGCAATGTGCATAACTGAAAATAAGTTACGGAATTTCCCTGACACAAAATTAGTTGACTTTATAAAACTACGTTTTTCACTGATCAATTTTTAAAAGTAATTTAAAGCATCACAAGTCTATGGAGGCTTATATCAGTATCCTGGACTCATTTAAAATCTGCCTTATAATGACCATCCTTATGTCAAAGTACAGAGCATTTTGAATTTTGATATTAGAATTATGCCGTGATAGTATGTAATAAATAGATGTCAGAATCAAGACTTGAGGAAGTGTTAATGAGTCTGTTCTCAGCACAATTTCCACAAGCAATCATGAATTCTCAGCATTTTCAAAAAAATACTTTTTAAGTACGACACAAAGTCCAGCCATAACACTGAACTATTTCATTTTGATTTGAGTGGTTATTGTCCATACTTAGGTAGATAATAATTTAGGAAATACTAAAAATAATAATAATAAAATAAAATAAATAAAAACTCTTTTAAATCAAGTTGCTATAGATTTTCTATGTCTTGATGATAATTGGCTGCCCAAAACTGTTAGCATAATACCATGAAACTTTTGCTAACCACTATCACCGCTCTTATCATTTCTGAAAACTTGGTGCATTTTCCTTTCTTCTTAACAAAATATTTCTGATAATTGAATCCAGAAGACTAGGAAGCATTAGGAAGCATTTCATGTTTGTTTAATCAGACTTTTTTTTTTTTTTTTTTTTTTTTTTTTATGAGATTCAGCTATCAATTCAACAAAGAATTCAAGAATAACTTTGTATTTGTAACATCAAAGCATTCAAGAATAACTTTGTGTTTGTGACATCAAAAAAAACCACACACCCCATAAGGCTGTGGCTTAGATATTAGCTAAGTCAGAAGACAGTCTTCTTTTGACACACCAAATTGCTGGAATTTTTTCACATTATGATAAAACAAGATGATTTCAATATTGCAACACTAGATGTCATCACATCATGGTACAACATGGTGAAGTGATATTTAAACTCTTACCAGAGTAAGGATGAGTGAGTAATTCAAAACTAATAACTTATTCACTGTTTTTGTTGTTGTTGTTGTTGTTATTTTTGTCCAAAAATAGTCTGCCAGTTTCTTCATGTTTTGTAACCTATCACATGATTATTAACTGTTCATTGTAAACTTCAAAATTCAGTTATTGATTAAAGAGTGTTACTTTAACACTCTTTTAACACTAATTTATTTAACAATAGAATAAACTGGTGAACAATAAAGACAAATGAAAATCAAAGCTGACAGAAATGGAAGTCTGCTACTAAATTAAAATTTCCAGTGTAATTTTAATTTCCATTTAAAAATATTTCAAATAAATATTAATATACATTTATATTAATTCATGTTAGTTATTTGGCTTTCTGTAAAATATTATTTAAAACAGAAGTAACAAATTTCCTTGAAATCAATTTCTACCAGTATACCAGTACAGTAAAAAAAAAAAAAATATATATAAAAAAAAAAAGTAGATTTTGATCTATAAATAATGAATTCCTAATAATTATCATCCTATCATCCTTCAGGTTTACACTTTTCAGTACAACTGCATTCCATAACTTATGCGTTCTTGCATACATGCTCATGTGACTTTGTTAGAAATGACCTTGTTTATGCTGGGCCTTAACTGAGCCTTGTATCGAGCTGCTGAAAATTCAGGTCTCTTCTCTTAAGTTTTATTACATGATAATGTGAAAAATGCAGTGCCTTTTTAAAATTATTTCTGAGGATGAGCTCAGGTGATCTGCAATCCCTAGAACAGCATTTAGCAGCTACTTTCTTCAGCTGTGCTAACTTTGTTGTACATTTTGGTCTAGAAAATAGGATGCCACTTTCTGGTGCTCAGTCTGCTTAATAATAGTTGAATAATTATTATTTTAAAATTCTCTCCCACTCAGAAACATACTTTCCTGTACTTTGAAGGCACGGGAAATCTCCAGAGATTTTCAGCTACCTTTCCTCTCTTCACACTTTCCTTCTCTTCTCTACCACTTCATGTTCTTGCATAGGGAACTAAAAAGGGAAAATTCTTAGTTCCATAAATTTAGGTAAATCTATTGAAAAGAGATTTTAATCCCAAGAAATCAAATATTGAAAGGAACATTTACAAAATTATTGCAGCATTTACTTTAAAGGCAACTATATGTGCTTCCTTTCCATTTAATAACACCAGCATTACAGATCAAGGCTTATCCCATACTTTTATAATTTTAGCCTGATTTGCACCAAATTATGTTCTGCATGACAGACTGAAAAACAGTCTCAGTCCAGACCAGACCTTGGTTGGGGTGCTTTCCAAGTAGGCCCCTGATTTCTTGGATGACTTGTCTACCAACACCTCTGTTTTAAAAGAAAAATGAAATTAACCTTCTCAAATGCAGGTGCCAGAAAAACAAAACAAAACAAACCAAACAAACAAACAAACAAACAAAACACAGACAAAGCAGAGATTTTGAATGCCTTCTTCACGTCTGTCTTCAACATCAATGATGGGTTCTAGAACCCCTGGAGCCCTGAGTTAGAGGACCACGACTGTGGTAACAATAAACTCCCAGCCAACCCCAAACTTGTGTGGGATTTGCTGCTCCACCTGAATGCATGCAAGTCTATGTTGCCCAACAGTATTCAGCCCAAGGTACTCAGAGAACTGTCTGATGCAAGACTTCTCAATTATTTTTCAGTGGTCTTGGGAATTTGGAGAGGTCCCAGTTGACTGGAAGCTGGCAAACATTGTTCCAATTTTCAAGAAGGTCAAGAAAGAAGACTCTGGTAATTACAAGCCTGCACTTCAGTGCCTGGTAAAATTATGGGATTATTCTGGGAATTACTGAAAAACATTTGAAGAACAATAAGGTCATTGGTCACAGCCAAGACAGGTTCACAAGGAGAAAGTCCTGTTTAACAAACTTAATTTCCTTTTATGACAAGGTCACCCACTTAGTTGACCCAGTTGATGTAATCTTTTTGGATTTCAGAAAAGCTTTCAATACTGTTTCTTACAATAGCCTTCTGGACAAAATGTCTAGTATACAGATAGACAAATAAATATTACAATGGATAAACAATTAGATGGTGTATTGGGCTCAAAGAGTTATAGTAAATGGGTTGGCAGCCAGTCTCTAGCGGTGTTCCCCAGAGCTCCATTTATGTTTTCATAAATTTCTTAGGTGCAGGACTTGAATGCATACTAAATAAGTTTGCAGACTAAATTGGGAAGAGCTGTTGGCTCTCCCAGAGGTTAGGCTTGTCAAAGAGATCTTGAAAATTAGCAGGATGGACAATCAGCAACTTCATGACATTTAACAAGTGTTTTATTCTGCACCTGGGATAGGGCAACCCCATCTATGCAACATATAGATGGGGGGATGAGAGGTTGGAGAGCAGCACTGTGGAAATGACTTGAGGAGTTCTGGTTGACTGCAAGTTGAATATGTGTCAACAGTGTGCCTTGCCAACTAAAAGGGCAAACTGTACCCTGGGTGCATCAGGCATGGTATTGCTAGGTGGTCAAGGGAAGGGATTGTCCTGCTCTACCCAACACTGGTGTAGCCTCAGCTTGTACTGGGTACAGTATTGGGCATCACAATATAAAAACAAAAAGCTACTAGAGCACGTCAAAAAAAGGGTTATGAAGATCTAGATCTAGATCTAGAAAGATCTAGAAGACAAGACGTATGAGGATTGGCTGAAGTCACTTTGTTCAGCCCTGAGAAGAGCAGACTGAGGGGAGGCCTCATGGCTGCCTGCAGCTCCCTCACAAGGGGAGTGGAGGGGCAGGCACTAAGCTCTGCTCTCTGGTGACAGTGACAGGTCTCAAGGGACTGACATTGACTGCCAGGGGAGAGTCAGGCTGGATATTAGGAAAAGATTCTTCAGTGAGAGGGTGGTAGGTCACTGAAACAGGCTCCCCAGGTCAGTGGTCATGGCAGAGAGCCTGCTGGAGTTCAAAAAGCATTTGGACAATGCTCTCAGACATATGGTCTGATTTTTGGGTGGTGCTCTGTGGAGCTGTGAGTTGGACTTGATGATCCTTGTGGGTACCTTCCAACTCAGGATATTATATGATCCTATGAAATTCAGATTATGAATCTTAGTCTCAGTCAGGGAAGACTTCAGGGAAGGCTTTCCCTTCTACTTTTCAGAAGACCTTGCAGCAGAAGCTAAGGTGAATTATATGCTTAATGCTATTATTCCATTATTATCAATAGAGAAATGGAAATATACAACTGAGAGAGTTCACTGCCTTTTTCTAACAATGTCTCCTATCCAGTCAGAAGACAAGATAAAAAAGAATCTGCTTAATTATTTTTAGCAAGCAATATATTCCTTTATACTTTAATAAAAATTCAATTAAAGGAATATATTTTTACTAATTCACCTACTACTGAAAGTCACTTAATAAACATTTTATTCAAAAAATGAATAGAGAAACTATGCTAGCTGCTTGATGTTTTCACGTTTTGTCACCTGATTGTCTAAAACCTTTAGATTTGTTATTCCAGTAACCATTTTTGAAGCTGCATATAAATAATGTATTTAAAGTGTTACAATTTCAGGAATTCAAAAACATGCTATTTATGGCTCTTCAAGATACAAACCTTTGTTCCCAGTCAACACAGAGGGGAATAATTGTCTTTATGGTCATCAGGCATAGAAGGTAGTTCTCTCACTACTGCTCTAAAAAGAGAAGAAAACAACCATTTTATCAGCCTGAATCTTATAGTTTACTGCAATAACAATTTGTAACTATCTGCCATTAAACTCTTCTTATGTCTTTGAGCATTGACAGATTTTTGGAAAACTGGATGACAGTCATATGAACTCTTAAAATAGTAGCTGAAGGATGAGAAAAAATATAGAGCCCAATCCTGCCATGGAAACTGTGTGGGTGCAAGGCTATTACAACTCGTCTCTGTCTGCAAGACACTAACACTGAAAGAAAGGAGAAAAGAATCAATTCACAGAAAGAAATTCTTATTCATGATAAAATTTAGAATGATAGCCAGTTTTTGTAGGAACCTTATGTTAGAAATATGAGAGAATACCTTCATAAGTGTTTCTGCGCATACTGTTATTGTATGTACAGACTTAGCCCTCCAGGAGTTTCCAGTTTGATTGCACTTCATGCACTGTTTCAACTTTACAGCTATCATCTTAGTCAAGCAGAAAAATCCTTGTATTGAGTATTTAACTATTTAATATTACAATATTGAAATACCATAAAACATTCCTATAATGATTGTTTCATCTGCTTTCTTACAGGGAATTTAGCTGATGACAAATTTATAGATGCAGTTGTGTTGAATTTATTACTATTATTTAATAAACATCTGCTGATGGGTTTTGATTTCACCTATGAGTCTTTTACCTTTAAAGAGCTGAGATCATATATGGCTCCTGTCATTTGCCAGTGAAAGGAGTGTGAAGAGGATGGTGTTACTAAAGGCCAGAAAACAGATTTCTGAGAGCCATTACTTATATGCATATAAGGGCTACTGTTGTTGTAATTCTGTATGGAATCAGACATGGGTTAAAAGCACTATGGAACATAATTTTGAATGCAGTGAACAAGAGTTGACATCAATGTTGCCATATTTTTATTAAGTTTCTGTGAAATAATAGAAGCTGAATTATTTAGTTGTTTATATATGAAAGTAAAGATCTTTTGATTCAGAACTGCTAGTTTTTCTCTTAGAGCTAATCTATAAATGAAAACTATTTTATTGCAATACATTTTTGAAAAAAAAAAAAAAAAAGAAGAGCATATTTCATCTTCTAGATAAATTTTAAATTGATTTTAATTAATATTTTGTGGATTTCATTATTAATATACTGTTGCTAATATTAGTATGTTTAATATACTAATTAAAGATATATTAATATACTGTTATCCAAGTGCTTTTATTCTACAAGCTTTTATCACATACATTTGTGTTTTCATCTTGGGAATAAGATGCATAACCTTTTCAAGACTCTTGCTATACAGCTTGCTCTCCAGGGAAAAAAAGGGCACCATGTATACATATGTAAGGCATACATATGTAAGGTAAACAATAGTAATTGTATTGCATGAAGTAATTTTATATTTTACTGTGCTATTAATCCATCTTTTTACAGACAACAAGCCAATATTCATTCTTTTACTTATTTCCACTGTGGTAATGGTGGGCTAATTTAGCCCACATTAGAAACAGGTCATCATAATTTTCCTCATTTCATTCTCTGGAAAACCTTTCCTTACCTGCCTGAGAGTTACTGTATAGCTCCTTTCACTGATAAGTTTCCACACATGCTCTACCAATAATGTGGGATGATATGATCTAGGACAAGAAAACCATTATTACCCAACAATTTAAGAGTGTTTAGTAGCATTTTTACTCTTCCTTTCCGAGAAGAATATAAGTATTATTCTTCTTTGCTACAAAGAGTCAGCTATTACTCAAGGGGAAACAAGATCCAGGTTAAACAGGTCAGCTTTAAACTTTAGCATTCCATTGAAGACATGCTAGGTGGACAACTTGCCCTATAACATTCCTTCTTATACTGCTCGTAGGATTTGAACTCAATAGAGGTAAAGAAATAAAATAAATTATATAATTCAAAAATCTGAGTAAATAGCATGTAGAAAAATTAAGATGTAGCCTTATGTAAATAGCAAAGAGAATAACTTCCTAAGGCATATCAGAACTATGTAAAACCTCCAAGAGTAGCATACAGAAAACCTAGATAAAATATAAAATATTTTATCCTCTCTAAAATATAGAAGGGAAAACAAACAAAACAAAACAACAAACAAACAAACAAACAAACAAACACAACGAACACCACCAAAGATGATTGACCTAAATTGCAAGAAGATAGTGTTGACTTCTCATTGACCTTTCTCCAAGAGGAGCTAAGAAGAAAGGAAAAAAGTTAAGATATCTGCAGCTCTCATATTAGTGGTGTGTGAATATAGTGGTAGTGGCTGTAGCAGTAAATAACTTACCTTGCTACAATGAACACAAAATGAATCCTGTTCTGTACTGTGGAAAAGAATAAATAAGCAGGTTAAATATACAACAGAATGCAATAAAGATATTGAAATGAAAGACATTAACACTGATTTCTCATAAGGACAAAAGTGAATGTTCCATACTTTCTTCCTTCTTTTACTCTTCTTTACATTCCCTATTTGTTTTTGTTATAAATGTCAGACAGATACTTATTTAAATATTTTGAGATTCTGGGATGGCAGAATTCCTAACACTAAAAGAAACATAATCTTTAATGGGAATATTCTTCATTTTTTCTTCTATGATAAAAAGAAAATAAAAAATGTTCAGGCCTACTATTGTAGCTCCAGTCAAGGTTGATATGAGCAATATGTGTAGATTTATACAAAGAGTAAGTGATTTATAAAGAAAATGAGAATAAGTCTCATGAGGAAAGTGTGGCTCACCACCTTTTGGGTGTCATTGGTGAGAAGTGGGTGTATTTTTAGTCAATGTTGTATAGTAAGTATGAAATGCGAGAGCGTGCCTCAGTCAAACTCCATGTTCTGTGTCTCATTTTCTGTTTCTTGCTTCTTAAATGTTTTCCTTCCTGCCTCTCACTCTCAGGGTTGTTTTGTGGCTAACGGAATAGATTCAGTAAACTATGGCTGATATAATCATGCTCTACTTGTTCCATAGATTCTTCATGTTTACATCTAGATCAACTGTCTGATCGAGTAGCAATAAAGACCTCAACTCACACTGAAAGTTCCTGCTAAGTTAATGAGACTAAATTAAAAAAAAAAAAAAAATGGACATCAACTAGAAGTGGTTTTGTCTTTCCCTTTGCCCGATAATATTAAGGAGCAGTTTCTGAACTCTGTGAGAGCTTACACTATAAAGCAGCACCTTGCACAGCTTGTACAGAGCCATGTTGTCTGTTGATGTAATCACCATGCCGGAACTAATTAAGGTCAGAATGACATTTTCTATGTAAGACAACTGCAAAGTTCCATACAGAAGACCAAACTACAACTGATCAGAAAACTTCTTGGCCTAAATGTCTTTTCATACACAAGGACAGATCTGTCCCACTTTTCTGAAGCATAGGAAATGTATTTTTTCCTTCCAGCTCTGAGAAAATAAATTAGAACAATGCAATCTGTGCATGCTGATTTGTGATATGAAGGCAACTATCATTTAGGAATGTCATGTTCTTAGTTTACCCTTTGTCCTTACATGACGACAAATTATGGCATGGGCATTTAAAATGCACAAGGATGGTGGGACATTTTAATATTTTAAGACATAAAATCATTAATTTTCAAAAAAAAAAAAAAAAAAGCTGAAGGGAGATTATCAGTTTCATATATATATAAATATATATAAATATATAAAAAAATGTAGCAGTGTCTATGTGAAAAAACTACTGGGCATTTGCTCTTCCACCCTGTCAGTTTCACTGTTCATCAGTAGTCTGGGCTGCTTTCACTGATGCAAGAAAGGGACTTTGTAACAGCCTAGAAAGGGAACATGACTAAGCAATGCTTGGATTATAGACTAGGTTGGTAATACATAGTAAAGTAAAACAAACAAGCAAACAAAAAAAACACAGGTGTATACATTTGTTTATGCAGAAGTAGGAATAAAATCACTTCTCAGCTGATTCCTTACCAATGCATTATTCCACAGTGGAAATAATACGATTTTAAGACCTTAAACTTTTCTTACAAGTTTTACTGAAATAAATTTTAGAGAAGAGAGAAGGGAACTCATTGAAAGTCTATATTTTTGAGTGATATCAAATAAAACTAAGTACAACAGTTTTCATGTAACATTACCATTGTTGACATGATTTTTGTTTTATTTGTTTGGATGGTTTTCTTCTTCTGGCATTTTCAGGGAGAGAGAGAGGAAGAGGGAGAGGGAGAGGGAGAGAGAGAGGGAGAGGGAGAGGGAGAGGGAGAGGGAGAGGGAGAGGGAGAGGGAGAGGAGAGTTGTGTATTGCTTCATGACCTAGTGACTTATAAAAAATATTAAATATTAAAATATTTTTGGTTACTTCACAAGAGTTTCTATTTTACAGAATGGAAGTGCTTCATAGATCTTCAGATGGGGGACAATAACAGTGGGAGAAAAAAAATCAAAAGACTCAGAATAAGATAACTAAAAAGGGAGGGGGAGGGGTGGAGAGAAGAAGAGAGAAAATCGAGGAGGTATTATTTTTGTTGTTGGAGGTGTCGGTTTCTTGTTTTATGGTGGAAGATCAGACTATGCATCTAATAGACACTGAAGTGTTATCAAAGGTAGACTGAAATACATTTTTGGTCTCTATTATTTAACCTCTATTTTAGCTTTCAGACTAATCCTGAGCCAGTTCTGATGGTCTTATTCAATATCTTTATTGACAATATTAAGAATAAAACTTGTTTGCAAACTGTTGCATGTAACAATTCATAATTAATGATGCAGGTCGGCTAAGTTACACTTTCTCACTCTCATAAGTATGATGGAATAATTTAAAACCAGAGTCAGCAATCTTTGGTGCCTCGCTGAAATTAGAGTCTGAGTCTTCTGGGTTGCAGATCCTGCATCTTACAAGTGAGAGGGTCTCTCGGCCTTTACTGATTATAAAGCTGCATGGTCACTCATTCTATGCAATTTGTCGAGATGCCTTCTTACAGATTTCTGAGTTTATTTAAACTTTAATTTCTATCTAAATAAATGATGAAACTGTTTACAACATAGGGAACAGAGAACTCACAAATATACAATTTACATAAGGAATATGAATGCATATTTAGAAAGAAATGTAACTGAGCAGAACAGATGCATGAGAAAAAAACTTACCTTACTCTGGAGTCTTTGCTCCCAGTATTTTGCCATCTTTTGGTCCTCACAGAAAACCCCCTTCAACCTAACAGCCCTTCCACCCCGGCTCTACAAGTTATATGACAGTGCAAGCTATCCACTAGTTTCCTTCAGTGACTGGTATTTTTTAAGGGAGTGTCAATAACTGGTGATGGGAGTTGTGCACATGGAAATACAAACTATGCATAGTTTGCTTTGGCCTCTTGTCACATTATTTTTATTTTATCTTTTTGTGTCTATGTGTTCATATAACATCACTGGAGAGGTTTAGACTAAGACTGTCAGAGAAAATTCTATTTCAAGGGAGGATGCTAGATATAAGAAATAATTAGGATGTAAGAAAACTAAATCAAAACAGACTAATTTACAAAGCACCAACCTTAGCTGTTAAATAATGGCCTACACTGAATCATCTCTGAACCACTCTCTTTGAAGTTCACCACAGAGAGAAGTAATAGACTGTTAAAGGAATTTTGATTTAGCCAAGGATTTGCTGCTCTGCTGGTGACTGATATCTGATAAGCAGGAAATCTGCACTACGCTTCAAGTTGTGGGTTCTTACGTTCAATCAGATGAGGTCATTCTATACACAAGTGTTGTGGGTTAACCCTGGCAGGCAGCTCAGCCTCACACAGCTACTTGCTCATTGCCCCTAGGTGAGATGTGGGAGGGAATCAGAAAGATAAAAGTGCTTGGTCTCATGGGTTGAGACCAAGACAGTTCACTAGGCAAACCAAGAGATTCACACAAGCACAGCAGAACAAGGAACCCATTTGCTGCTTCCCATTGGCAGACAGGGGTTCAGACACCTCCAGGAGAGCAGGGTTTATCCTGCAGCACAACTCCTTGGGAAGACAAATGCCATCACCCCAGCATCTCCCCTGCCTCCTTCTTTCCCCCAGCTGCTATTGCTGAGCACGGTGCCACATGTTGTGGGACATCCCTTTGGGCAGCCTGGGCCAGCTGTCCTGGTCGTGTTCCCTCCCAGCTCCTTGGGCACCCCCAGCCTCCTCACTGGCTGGGCAGCACCAGGAGCAGGAAAGGCCTTGGTTCTGTGAGAACTGCTCTTTGACAACTGAAACATCCCTTTGATATCACCCCTGTTTTCATAACAAATCCAAAACACAGCATTGTGTGAGCCTCTACAAAGAAAATTAACTCTGTCGCAGCCAAAACCATGACACTAAGTCACTTTATATCTCTCCTCACTTTATATCTCTCCTCTCTGATACTATGACATTTCACCGCAAAGACACCAGATTTGCTTTTCCTTTCTTAATCCTGGAAATTGCTGAGGAGGACACATAGGCACACCCTGTAAGAAGGAATTTTAATTTCAATAGTTTGTTGCATGTGCAGTATTAGAAAATAAGTTTAAAGATCTATCTATTCTAGAATTACTGTTAACAGAGACTAACAATGGAAGATTTCATCTTACCTATGCAAAGGAAGTAAATAAATTGAAAGTAGTTTAAATTCTTATGAACACTTGGAAAAAATAACTAGAATACAGTGTTTTTACCAGTTTTCTGTCAAGATGAGGAAAATAGTTGATATGTTTACACTAGAATCAAAAACATTTTCATCATTTGTGTAATTCAAAGTTATCTCGATAAACTATTCCATGGACTTAACAAAAAAAGCACACACTTTAGTGAAAAAGTAACTGAAGTGTCAACTGAGATATCAAAAAGAATGTTAGGATATATGTCTTTTAAAGTAATGTTGATTCACTTCTCTGTAGTCAGTTGTAAGAAATGTATCAATAAAAAGAGGTTCAATTCTATAAGTCGAGGGTTTAAAAACAAAATCAGCCCTGATTTTGGCATTGTAATTAAAAAACAAGCAAACAAATAAAACCAAACAAAACTAAATTGAGTTTTCTTTTCAAACTAAAACATGACAGATTTAGTCTTGCATCTGTAGATATTCACATGCCTTTTTATCATGGTCCTTTTAGACCAGCCTTGCAGAATACAGTGCATGTATCAATGTAGAGGCTTTTCCCTCTTGTTTAAAGTGATAAAAGGATCAAATATGATACCGTTAAAAATCACAATATGGAAAAAAAAATTATATATATAGCAGTAAAAGTGCTTAATTTAATATGATATGCTGCTATTGTAACATATTTGAAACTCGTTCATGTCAAACCTGACATAGAAACAAGTTTTCTTGGGGTAGATTGGTCAATGCTCTAGGTATGTTCAGCCCTTGAATGCAGTGGATACTTTGGACAAAAAATATTTTCATACAGAAATCACAAATGGAGTGAATATAGATCTGACAAAGTAGCTAAAATCTCCTTTTAATTCTGTGTTGTTTGCATAATAAACCTGGAAATTACATTTCAGTTGTTACAGAACCTTTTCTGAGAGATATCAGAAAAGATGAGCTCTTGAACACTTTTGATGTGATAATTTCTATTTATTTTCAGTAGTTTAAGCTTTTCTATGCTACACTTATCTTCCTCTCATATATAAATTGTTCTTCATTATAAGACATTTTGGAAAAAAAAAAAAACTTCAATTTTTATGGGGTAAGTGGGAAGAAAATACATCTCCATTAGTGAAACCTCACTATAAACTACAATTCTGGAATAAATCGTTACGTTGTCATAACCAAATATGTATATGACACACACGATTTCTTTTACACAATTTCTTAGTAAAATATTTTGAAAATTGCTTTCTGATTTAAATATATATATATTTATCCTAGACCATTTAAAATTAATAAATATTATAAAAAGTGTTGTTGTTGCTGTTGTTTTTAAATTATATTTATTAATTTTAAATGGCCTAGGATATTGCTAAACATTTGAACATTTATGTGAAGAAATGTTAAGGAGGAGTTTTTCTATCAAAAAAACACAAAGTTTTAGAGTCAATGAAATTTCATTGTCATACCTATATACCAAAGTAGTTCCCTACTGACTGAAGTAAAAATATACTATTAACTCACTGTAATGAAAAGGTAATTGATTGATAAGAGTCCTATTACAATTAATTTTAAAGACTGTTAGTCTTGTCCTAACATACATACACATGATAAATACCTGCATGAGATGAAAGGAGTTTTAAATTTTTTGTTGGTGAGTTCCTGTAAATTGTATAGGACCTAACAGAAGCTCTTGGAAAATTTTACATTGAGTTTTATATTTGCATACATATATATTATTTGTTTTATTTTACTGTGATCTGGATGCTAATAAGATGTCCAAGATAGAAAGAAGCTTTCAAATATTTTTTTTGGATACAGATTGTACTGTGTTACGTTACAAGTGGCAGTACTGTGATATATTGATATGGTGAGAGAATATTTGCATAGAACAGATGCTTATCACAGCTTTCAACCTGTTTTCAGTATCTCCACTTTTGCTACTTTCACTTTTCACTGCAATATAGCTCAATATACCAAGTTGTCAGTGCAGTTTTCTTTCCTCCTTCCTCCTACAAGTTTTAATGGAATATCAGTAAGTTAGAAGGGTTCCTATGAAATATTTATTAAGATGTGTTCACAACAATATATTTTCTTTTTAGCTATTGTAGTAGTATTTCCCTGGCACATCGCGACTTAGCAGTCAGGTATTCCATTCAAATAATTATCAGTCAATTTTCTACAGCAAAATAATTCAAAGGCTTGAGTTTATTTACATCAGCCTGCAAGAATCCTGGGTCCAACCCGTAAAAGACATCACACTATATAACCATTTTCACGTTTCAATCTTCTTTTCAGTTCTAGAATGCATGCTTGAAAGGTTATGAATTTAAATTTTTTATGAAGAATGATTTTTATGACCTCAACTGTGGATCAGCCAGCTACCTTTTAACATTTTAAAAGTCACAGGCAGTTTTCTCCATTTCTATACCATCAACATTCGTCTGCCATGTTGCATAGTTCATCTGGTTCTCCCTGATTTATATAGTTTTTAGGTACCTGAATTCAGAGTACATTCTGCTTCTTTAACTGCCTTGATCATAGACTGAAGCTCTTTCACAGGTAATCTTGTGCACATCAAACTACCAGCACACTGGGAGCTATTTTTTATAGCCCTGAAGAAAAATAGCATACTATAATAAAGTTAATTATTTTTCTTAGTCTCCTCCATACTTTATCTCTGGAAATTGGTTGGCAAGACATTTTCCCATTATTAAAATGATTGAGCTTTTGGTTATTAAAAAGAAAAGAAAAGAAAAGAAAAGAAAAGAAAAGAAAAGAAAAGAAAAGAAAAGAAAAGAAAAGAAAAGAAAAGAAAAGAAAAGAAAAGAAAAGAAAAGAAAAGAAAAGAAAGGAAAAGAAAGGAAAAGAAAGGAAAAGAAAGGAAAAGAAAGGAAAAGAAAGGAAAAGAAAGGAAAAGAAAGGAAAAGAAAGGAAAAGAAAAGAAAAGAAAAGAAAAGAAAAGAAAAGAAAAGAAAAGAAAAGAAAAGAAAAGAAAAGAAAAGAAAAGAAAAGAAAAGAAAAGAAAAGAAAAGAAAAGAAAAGAAAAGAAAAGAAAAGAAAAGAAAAGAAAAAGGTTTATTTCATGCTGCTTGTAGTGGGAGAAAAGAATCGTGGAGAAAATAAGAACTCATCCAAGATGAGTGTTTGGAAAAACACTTCTAAAATGTAAACAATTTACTTTTTTCTTACACTGCTATATACAAGTTAAGATAAAACTTGGTTACAGCTTGCTCACTAGTGTCTTTCTGTCCCTGCTCTAGAAATTCATCTTAACAAATAAGTTGATATAGATAATAACTGTAATTATTTTAGTCATATTTGAAAAAAATATGTTTGTATGATAAAATTAATCCTCAGAATCAGGAACTATACAATTTAAATTTTAATAAACATAACAGTAACTAATCTGTAAATATCTTCACAAGCATGAAATGCTGGAAGGTAGATAGAGGGAAATGCTTGGGATGTATAGTTCACGTATAAATTATACAGAAAATGTGACACCTTCCATATCACTGGTCCTTCTTTTAAACTCATATTACTATTCCTGAGCAGTTTGCTGAACAAGACTTTCTGCAAGAGCTCTCTTTTGATGATTAAAATTGTATATTAAAATATAATTAAAATTGTATAAAACTTTACTGAGCAATGATAAAATTAAATAGCATCTGCTAAAACAAAGCAATATTTGCCAATGCATGGAGTAAAACTTGAATTAATAACACTCCATTTCCCTGTAAGTCTTATAATTAAGAACCAGAAGTGTTAGATGAAACCTAGTTTAATCCTTATCTCACTGGTTCAGACTTCACAGCTTCGAAAAGAATTCATTATTATATCTAAAATCAACCCATTATTTGGCCTCATTAAACTACTGCTGGAGTAATCAGTGATCAAAACGCTTACATTGACCGAAAGTACAAAACAATCTGAAACATTGATCAGAAATACTGTTTACTTATTTTCATGGGACATTTTTAGATAACTGCACTTTTTTCTTCCCTATGTAAATTATGTAACTAACTGGAATCCAGGTTATGCAAGACAAACAAACAAACAAACAAACAAATAAAATGGAGGGAAAAAAATGGGCATCTTGAAGAACTTAATGTCCAGCTGATATTTTATTCTTAGTGTTACCACAGAGTCTTGCACTTTCCATCCAGACTCTGGCTCATATCTTGTTCTCACTTTAGTTAGACTTGGGACTGCTTCTCCCACAATTTACATCTTCTAGACCTATTAGACCAGCACAAGTATCCAGCAAATCTGTCAGCTTCACTTTTAAGTTTGATGTAAAGGTTTGGAGCTCTATTGACCTTTACAATGTCACTTTTAGGATGTTTTCATTTCCAGAGGACACATAATAAATAAATAAATAAATAAAATTTGCCTTATTTTAAGACATTTCTCCATTCACTCAAAATTCAAGATCCTCATTTGCAGGAAGGGAGAGTCAGAATGGCAAAGCACTTTTGTATTATCCTCTTTTAATCAGATCTTTTTAATGACACCTTCTCTGTTTATGTTAGTATTTGTGCTTTGCATGTTGTATTTACTGTTCGGTTGGAAGATCCTAGTAAGGTTTATGGACTTTTTATCAAAGATATTTGGATCATGCCCTGCAGAACACTAAACCACCTACTTAAGTAGCATTGCCTATATGGCCACATTTGAAGCCTTATAAAACTTAAATGTTTCTGTAACTTGTTTTGTTGTATCAGCATCTTAATTCAGTTTCAAATACATATAACTACACTTTACAGCAGCCTGTTGTTGATGATTTCTATAGAGAATCAGATCCTCAAATGAAATACATTCTAATGGTTCAAATTGTCAAACAGCACCAGTGAAATCAATGAAGCTATGCTGACTGAAAAATTGGTCCAGGAATAATAAATGATAAAACTACAAAACCACAATTCATAAGTATTCTAGAAAGTCAGGCACATAATAGTAATCACTGGTATATGCACATCTGGGAATGAATAGGAAAGAAATAACAAATCATCTGGAAACATTTTTATGGAAAGTGCTTACTCAGGAAAAATGAGGTTTACAGTAAGTCAAGCAAAAAATAAATCCACGTGAAAAGAGACATGTGGGTAGGTAAGGAAACAGCCTTTTTTGGTTTTAGTCTGACAGCAACAACTTTAAACACAGTTTGAATTTTAAGGAGTATACTTTTTGATCTCAAGGAAGAAGATGGAGTTTCCCAATTCTAGCCAAGAGGACAGTAACACAACTGAGCAGAAATCTCCTTAGGATCCAAGCAGGAGAAGCCAAATGTTTGTCATGGGCTGGTGCCTTGCCACAGGTCCTTGGGCATGAACTCTCTGCATAAGCTGTTTGAATCTGTCTGATTAATGGTACAGACCCAATCCTAAAACTGTGCAAACTTGCTGAAGCCAGTGATAAGGAAAAATTATAATCCTTTGATTCAGTTGCATATTCTATTATTTCTTCATTGTGTTTTTGCTTTGCAGTTAAAAATGTGTGTGTCCTACAAGTAGGGAGCATGTATTAAAGCAGTAAAACCAAGTTACAGGATCTAGTAACCCTTGCAACTTCTTGAATTATAGTCCCTGTTCCCTCACCTGCACTATCACCAAATTCAGGTAAAGCCAAATACAGGCTTTACAGAAGGAACCCTTCAGCTTGAAGAGATAGTCCACAATGACAGGGAGCAAGCTGGGTGGGTTAATATAACTGCTCAGCAGGATTTTAGACATTTTAGGAAACCTTGCTCTAGCTGCCACTTCAGAAGGCAGTGGGTATCCTACAGGTTATGTGTCATACCTTCTAGCTGATACTTTCAACAGATTCAGGAGTCACACATTAAGGTAATGTTTCAGGTAAGAGACAAAGCTCAATCCCAAAACTTGGAACTCTTCAGTGAAATCTCTTTTCTTTTCATGACATGAAGTGTCACTAAGAAAAACAAGCATATCTTCTGGTTCAGCCTTTGACGAAATATTTGCAGGCTTCAGACTGTATAGTGTTTTCAGAGAAAATTAGCGTCTCAAACCATAGTGGCAGTCAGTAAAGATTGTATTTAATAGAGAAATATGTCCCTCCTACACAAAATGGGCAGAACCAAGAGCCTTACAAAATCACCTAGATTATCACACGAACATTTAGGTGGAGTTGCAGAAAGCTTTGGATTATTATAGATCTGAAATAGAAGTCTGTCCTGCACAAATACGGCACAAATAAAAGAATGTATTGGTACTCCTGAGCACTATGAGGTAATTAATTGTAATTAACTCTGCTATAGTTTAAAGGCTTTTCATGGGGAGGGAAGTGCATGTTTAGAATCTGGCAGTATTCACAGAATCATCACTTAAATTCATTTTTCATTAATAAAGGTATCAGAAAAGGTTTTTTTTTTTTTTTTTTTTTTCTTTAATAATGGTATTAAAAAAGTTTATCTGTTAAATTGAGCATGAAAGAGATATGTAAATCCCAACAACATTCACTTTTTTTTTTTTTCAACTTCTGTGATTTTATGACTATAAACAGTTTCAGTTTGTTCAGCTTCTGATCTTCTCCCAGACATGATGCATTTCATCTTACAGATGGCTTTTTCAAGATCCCTTAAGAAGCACTGTCTTACAAAGTTGAACAGTACATCAAGACTTTTTGAATAATATTTGTATTTATGTCAATAGCATGATGTTTTCCACAATTGCACATTTCATTCTGCATGGATATACACATATATTTAATTTCTGGTGATATATTAAAATGTTTGATGTTTATCTGAAATGTCTAAGTATAGTATCAGTTTGTAGAGTCAGTTACAATCACTGCTTCACACACTTTAATGTAAAGCTGTTGGACTCACATCTAATGGAAGTCCTTATCTAGGAGAGGAAACAAATGCAGACCAATGTGAGATGAGAATTCAGTCTAATAATGTCTTTCAACTACTGACTTTGCCAAGTACATAGTAAAACTATTATAAGCCACCAAAACAACAATTGGGAAAACTGTCAGAAATGTGAGATACAACAAAACTTATTTTTCCATCTTCCATATACATTGTTGACATTAACATATAAGTGGATACCACAATTCAGTAGGTTTAGTCCATGTCATTAGTCACAGTAGAGCCTGATGGATGTCTGGCACTCCTCCAAGAGACAGGAGAGTGAGAACACTTTATGTCCGTACTCTATTTACCCACGCTCAATTAAGGCAGTGAAACCACTTCACCTCAGGTGCTATGACACCACAGAGTTTTTAAGGAGTCCACCCTCAAATGGAAGTCTCTTTCCCACTAGCACTCCTAGCTTGAGTAATGTCAGTATATTTGTGTAAGTGGCCATACAATCATGCCTTAGAAAAGAGGCTGGTTCTCCACAGCCTCCAGAGTCACCCCAGAGGGCTGGAAAAAATGGAGGAAGCAAGAGACAGAATGGAAATCATAAGCCTTCTTCCCAAGAGCAGCCCTCCATATATTAACATCTCATGTTATTTGCACATCCTCTTAGCTAATGCTTTTTATTGCTAATATTTTAATTCAATAATTAGCGAGGGAAATACTCTGAAAGGCCAGATCTTTTTTACAGTGTTTCCACTTCATAGAATTCCATTTTTTCTCAGTAAGCTGAAGAGATAAAGGTTCCTCCCATTCGTGCCCCCTTGCTCTCCCTACATATGAGCACCATGTTTGGTATGATGGAGTGGTGTTGCTAGGCAGCATTTCTGGGGACGTCAGTCATGAAACTATACAACCACTGCTTTCTGGCTGAACTTACAATAAAACTAGTTTTTGTTGATACACATTTCCAACTATTGCTGCATCTCCAAAGAGTACCAGAGATAACAGGAGTCCATCAAGCAACATGTCAGGCGAACTTGCAAATGCAGGCAGTGTTCACAGAATCACAGAATCACAGAATTTTCTAGGTTGGAAGAGACCTCAAGGTCATCGAGTCCAACCTCCAACCTAACGCTAACAGCCCTCCACTAAACCATATCCCTAAGCTCTACATCTAAACGTCTTTTGAAGACCTCCAAGGATGGTGACTCCACCACTTCCCCGGGCAGCCCGTTCCAGTGCCCCACAACCCTTTCAGTGAAGAAGTTCTTCCTAACATCTAGCCTAAAACTCCCCTGGCTCAACTTAAACCCATTCCCCCTCGTCCTGTCACCAGGCACGTGGGAGAACAGGCCAACCCCCACCTCGCTACAGCCTCCCTTGTTCAGATGAAGATATCCTCCACTCCTTTGTCTTTACAAAGTACATCACTCATCATATCAAAATGCTCCTGAGTGTCTGAAAAACAACAATAATTTAAAACCAAAAGTGCCAATTTGCTATACAACTCTTACAATTTACCTTTATAGCAACTATCCATCACATCTCAGACATCCGCAGAAAAGAAAATGTGAGCCACTGCATGTCAGTCATCAGACAAGCTTTTCTGTCATGCACATCTGACTTTTTTTTTCTCTTTTTTTTTCTCTTCTTTTATCTTTTTTAATCTCTCTCTCTCTTTTTTTTTTTTTCTTTTTTCTTTTTTCTCTTGTGTTTCTGTCAGTATTGTTGGTCTCTATTTATCTGCTGTGATCCTGAACTTCCTGCACTGTGTGCAAGTCTGCATTGAAGATCATAGATTTTGCTCCTGCTTTAGGCTGACCTGCATTCCCCAAAAGATTAGGCAGACCAAAATGCAGTCTTTAAGTTTCTGGGACACGTCTGAACAACAATAAGCTTCATGAAGATGAAAATGCATTAGCACAAGCTCCAGTTCTTGTCAGTCTGCTCTCGTGGCAGAGGCTGTGAAGTAGCAATGTCACTGAGGGGCATGCACACCGCTTTCTGATCTTCTGCCAAGTGGTATTTGACTGGTGGTGGCTTGCCTTTTAACAGCTTTAGAAAATAAGAGCACAAAAATCCTGTCAGTGTTGTTTTATTTACCCCCAAAAGGGACCCATTTCCCATTGGAAGTAAGTAAATAAATAAATAAAGCCCAATTAGGTAATGATCAAAACCTAGATGACAGTTCAGCTCTTTTGTAGAACACAGATGGGAAACAATAGATTCTTGCAATGCAAGCTCTACTTACCACATTTGAATACCCAATGCTCACTATTGATGCAATTAATGAAATATTACAGGTTAAATGAAGATAAGACTCCCCAAAACTCATCTGCAGGAATAAACTCTGTCCTTTCTAGGGAATACTTAATGACAGTAAGAGCTGGGATTCAACTCCAGGTTCAGTGACCTACATGACAGGAGGTCATATAAAGGAGGTCTTCATACATGCTAGATGTCTAAGCTCCTTACATAGTCATGGAGATCTAGTAAACCCAGGCCACAGAGCCTAGGGAACTCCTAAGTTCCGTATAAAGTGGACACCTGCATTTAGACAGCCAAACAGCTCTCAATAATCACATTAAGAGGCATAGTTAACACCCATTATTTGTTTGTTTGTTTGTTTCAAGCAAAAAGTTTTTAGGAGTTTCAATGATGGAATACAGACACAGGATGATACAGAAAAGGGAAAAGAAAGCAAAATGTTATCACATATGATTATATTTGGACTTTATTTTTGAGTTGTACAAAGTTTATTAATGACACAATTACTGTCAATCAGGAAATTATACATTTAAAATTCAATGACAATGATTCAATAAAGAAAGCATAGTATAAGAAACATAGGAAATACTAATAAACAGCTACGAAATTATAAACACCTTTCTGTAATTAATCCCAAGAGCCATACACAACTACACCCATGCTTACAGAATTACATGCCCTCCCCATAACATTATCTATATGTCAATCTTTCACTCAAACTAACTAGTTATGACTTTGTTCCTTTACCATCTAGACCCTGCTGAACTGTTCCACACAAAAGACACACCCACCCTTCAGCATTCACAACCCTATCACTTAGAGAGTACAACTTAGCACTCACAGGTTTCAGATAGGTCAGTACAAGGAAATGGTGAAACTCAAAATGGGAAGAAGTGCCTCTGACACTGTGCCAACATTGCACCCAAGTCTGGTGTCCGCCTCAGATCTGCTGTCAGGTGTCCGTTTGGCACCAGAGATGATATTAGGAGACCCATGCAGGCAGCACAGCTGAGTTCCCAGCTGGTAGATCTGTCACCATCCCTCATACATAGGATCAGCCATCCCATTCTCTTAATTTCCAAGATACCTCTCTTCCCCATCTCCAGTTGCATGCAGACACTGACATCTTTACCCAATTTTTTTTCTAGACAAGAACTCTGCCCAAGGAAGTGAGGTAGATAATAAATTTTAATTCAAAAACAAGACAAAACAAACAAACAAAAAACACAAATACACCACACAGTTGTTGTACAGGTCATCTCTGACATCTTAAAAATGCAGTTTCTGAGGGCACCCTTGACTACAGCAAATGAACTATCAGAGTCCCAGTGTTAGACAGTCTGTATTCAAGTTACTACTTTGAAAAGTTCATTGAAACTCTGGTATTTAATATACCTCACTGGTTCCATCAATGTGACATCTGACAGCAACTGGTAGACAGCAACTATATCTCACCCAGTTTCGGGAGAAATGCAGCTCTTTGGATCCTTCTTTCTCTTATGTTCACAAAACACCTTCATTCCTCCCCTCATAACTCTGAGGTCTAACTGAACATGTTAGGCCATAGAGACACTTCTCCATGCCTTTTAGTCCACAACACATTGAAGAGTGGGCTTTTCTAAACAACAAACTGCCGGTCTATTCCCTAACTGGTGTTTAAAGATTACAATTTTAACCAGTGATATTCCCACATCCCTGTAAAAGTCCCAATGCTGTGTGCTTCTGTTCATGAGCATCCTTAGGGAACTGCTCAGAGGGCTACACCTCACCAACACATTGATATCTTCTTTGTATTAGGGCTTCAGGTCAGCTCTCCTAGGACCAGATCCAGCTGTGAAGTGCAGAGAGGGGCTGGTAACTATCAGTTTCCAAGGGCAAATCCTTGTCCACTTCACCATAGAGCCTGCAGCAAACTCACTGTTTGTCTTCAAGACAGTCTGACTGGAAATGGATGGAGATCCTTAATGGTTCTACTACCTTTATAAAGGTGGATGCTTATATGTTACAGCAAGGCATCTTAACACGTACTTTGAAGAGTGTGTAAATTAATCTATAGCTAGAAGTAGCATACTCCCACTACTGCTTTCTGAGGCTTTCTAAAGAGCAAAGAGTTTAGTCAGAGTTTTTAAAATCACTGACTGAATTATGGTAACTGTTATTTGGATTTGTCCTCCCTTATACTTTTGCCATTTGGGTAGTGGCTAGGTAAAATAAATTAATAAAAATAAAATTCTAAGCCATCCTCTGTTGTCTCACCTAGTAGTGATACCACATCACTTCCCTCATCATACTCTTTCTGAAATAAGCACACTTATACCATTATAGAAGTTGCAAAGTATTCAGAATGAAAAAAAAAAAAATAAAAAAATCAATCAGTAGAACCAGATAATTCTTGTTTTTCACTCAGAGAAGAGCACAGAACATTAAATTATTCTGCAAAAGAAAAATGAAGATGGTAAGAAAGTATCAGCAACAAGAACAGAGAAGACGTAATAACCAAAAGCTGGAGAAATACTGATGTTAATGTAGCACTATTTTTAATAAATGAGACAAAACTTCCTATAGAAACAATCTAACTTATAAGATGTTTGTCATGAGAGTGTGCCAATCTCTCATAGTTATGACCAAACTCCTGTGAAACAAAAAGGCTACAGAATATTGCTTAAGGGGAACACCTGGAAACCCAGCTGCTGTCCTGACAGGGAATAGGACAAGAGGAATGTGTTATAAGACTTTGGTTGGAGGAGCTCCCACTCAAAACAGAGGGATGAAGGCATGAACAGGGGACAGCACAAAGTGAAAGTAAACAGGGAAGGAAAAAAATTGTGTTTAAAAAAAATTGACTGGTGTTAAGAATTGAGATTTTTAAACTTGCCTTGATTTCCTTTAAAATCTTTATTTCTAAACTTACTATATTTGTATATGGTTTTAGAAGACACTGCTTTGATTCTATATTTTCTGTGCTTTAAAGCCTTAAAGGACTATCTTGGTTTATAGCAGTGTGTTTGGAAAGAGATAATAGGAAACATGAAACAAAGAGTTATCTCTTGCGTATCCCCAATTGCAATAGTATGTGATCACTATCTTACCTACATTTGTCAGAGTTTATCAATGGCAGATCAAGGGTATGATAAATTTTCAAGGCCCGTGTTAGAACACTGTGGGCTATGTGGCTGATAATCCTCACTCCCAAGGAACAGAACAGATAAGGTTGTGCAAATATCTGTGATATGTACCAAGGTAAAGTCAACATATTTACCAGATTGTAGATGTGTAGATGATCATGTGAAAATTATTCTTTGATCTTGGAGATGTGGGGCTATACAATACTACTGTATTCAATTAAATTCTAAAACAGGGCTATAAAGAGAAGAAATGATGAACAAACACTGGTTGCAAACTTAAAAACAGAGTATCTGAATAACATCTGTTTTTAGGCTACAAAATCACATCCATCAATCAGAAGAGGTTTTAAGTCTTGTTTTAAAGCAATATTCTAAAAAGGTAGCAGCCAGCATAAACATATATATACTAAGAAATAAAAACAATAATAAAGAAGCCCTTAGAAATATCATCTGAAAAAAAAAAAAAAAAAAAAAAAAAAAAAAGTAAGTAAATAAATAAATAAATAAATAAAATAGTACCCATAAATTTACTGTGTAGACACTGCAGACCCCTAAACAGGAATTTTGAATATAATAAATGACAAACCATTATTACAAATACAATCTGGTAGCCAGACATGTTCTTTTTATGTAGTGCATATGCCAAGGTGTGATTTGAGCACTGAAGCCATCCAAATACTATCTCTAGACACAGTCTGTCTAGGGATGATATTTCTGACTATAATGGAAAATTTGTAGATGACTGCACAGAAAAGAATTAGCAATATTTCTTTTAATACAAAAAAAGTAAAATAGATAATTGTATCTGAGTTTAAATTCAAAAATGTAAATGTTATATATTTGATAAAAATACATAAAATAGAGTAAACCCAACCACTTCAGTTCAGATTCAAGTCTTGAATTTCTGTAGAACTTGCTTGTCAAATTTGCAACTATATAAATAGCTCGTATTTGCATGAATGTGAAGTTCTTGCTCCATTTCTGCCTAACTGTAGACACATACTGGCGTACTGGTTGCTATAGCTCATGTGAGGAAGCAGCAGAGGCTGCACTATTGGGCAGGATGAACCATGAACCAAGGGTGAAGCATAGGCTGTGTCCTTTCTTTTGGGGTGCAGTATCCAAGGTAGGGACAGCATATGTTGGTAGGGACAGCATCCCTCAGTGGTCCCAGGCAATACAATAGATGAGTCAGATCCCAGCCAGGAAATCCATACAGAATGAAAGGAGACAGGCCCTGAAACAGGACTGGAGGTAAAATGACCTGCAAGGTCCGGGATCAACACCAGAAAAGCAGTTAGTGAGTCAGGATAGCAGAGACAGGGGCAAGCAGTGTTTTAATTGTACAGGCAGTATTACTAATTGTATAGTAACATCAAAATAAATTTCTTCTGTGCACACAAAATTGCTGATTGGAGTGAGTGGATCTGCCTTGACTAGCCTCATCTGGCCCCCCTCAACTCATTGTTTGCCCATTGCGTCAGGGTTCCATTTAGACAAAACCCAGGAATCTGGTGGGCTTTCACTACCTTGGTCCTTCTTGGGTGGTGCACCCTGGTCAGGGTGGTCACTGTTGCTGCCTTTTTGATTACATTCTTGTTTGCTTGGAGCAACACAATATTGCTGCTCAGAGACAAAATCCTAATGCTCTGTAGTGTGAGGTGTCTGATTGAGAGTGCTCTGGTGGTCACATTGCTGAGAAATATGAGTAAAGCTGATCTAGCCACCAAGATCTCAGCTACCAGGGTTGTCGAATCACAGTTTAGAGGGTAATATTGGTTGTTGGGAGACAGCTAGACTAGATTACCTCAGAGGTCTTTTCTAGCATTAATGATTGAATGTATCTATGATCTTAGAGAGTCTGCTTATAGAATCCATACATATGATTGATATCTACAATAATTAACCCAGGAAAAGAAGAGGTCATGCTATTCATTAGCTGAAGAAAAAGCTCAGAAAAATTCTTGATTGAATACTGAGTTTAGCTATTCGCTAAAGCTTAAACCTTCATCTCTTTTTTTTTTTTTTTCAAACTAATCTACAAAGTTCACTGAGTTTTTCAATGACTTCTGTAATGATAAATTCTTATGTTAGTTCATGTTTTTAAAACATAGAATCATTAAAGAGTTAAACATATATAGTGAGTTAAATATGTATATTTGGAGATGTTGACTATGCATATGTATAAATTACATGTAAAATGTTATTTTCAAATTTAGTACATCTGTTACACATAAAACATATTCAGTATGTGTAGTTGTGATCTCACTCTCTAAAGTATTCATATATTTTTGTTAGCAATCTTCAGATGACCATAACACTTCAGCTTTGTAAGAATGATTAATTTAATCAGACTCTTTGTCTCCTGCCAAAGTATTTGCGTTCTTAAACTCATCATGAATATTTACCTTAATAAAGCTCTCCAAGAAAGTCTCATTTTGTCTGGTAATCATGTGGGGAAAAGAAGTGTCAAAATGAGTACCAGGTACTTATCTTAATTATATGTCTTTTGCACTAGACACTAGCTGAGTTAACTAGTCATAAACTGGTAATATATAAGTAATATACAACAGTTTTCTATATTCCTATTGAAATACATCATTTAATTGCACACCATTAGTAAGCTATTGATTACACAGGTACAATCATGATTCTTTTTTGTAATTACTTTTTCACTTACGCCATATATTCATCATAGTTGGAGAAAAGAGAAAGATTAAGATGGCTTTATTAAAGTTATTATAGTCTTACATTTTCCCTACCTGCCCTCTATGAACTTTGCTTGTGCATGCCTATCAATTCTGAATCTTTAACTCTTCTAAGAGTCATTGAGGCTTGCCTTTATATAGTGAGGAAGATTAATAGGTTATGTAATGCATATCCTTATTTGTTGGAAGCAGAAAGAAGCTTTTTTTGAGATGACAAGATATGTCATTGTCAATAGGAAAAAAAATATTTGCATATAAGAGAAAGGTTAGGATGTGGTTCCTTAACTTCTACATACATCTGTCTTTTGAGATTTTCATGGTAGAGTGTCATTCTTATTTTTGCAGAGTTTCACTCTTTTTGTAGTGTATTTTAAAAGTAATAAGTTATGCAAATATATATATATTAAATATATACTAATATATATAATATTTGTATATATAGAGAGAGAAATCATTATATTTCAGGTGTACCTGAAATGGAAAGGTACACTTTTTTTTTTTCCCCACAAAGGTATTTAATATACTACACCTGAAACACAATGATTTATAATGACCAGCATGAAACTATGAAATGAGAGCAGAATAGTTCAAGACTTCTATATCACCCAACTTTTTCTCCTGGTAAAAGACATTTCTGCCACATATTATCTTCCCACTGTAAAATTAAGCTCATGAAACTCAGAATGTAGGGATTAAAAAGTTGAAATTGGTGTTCTCTTCTGCAGTGAGCAATTCTAGTGAACACAGGAAATAATACTGGGACTGACTCCCTTCCAGAACAGTGACAGGAGCTTCATTAGCTAAGTAATGATGGTGGGTGTGTAGGAGACACAAGTGTCTTAATTTTCTCTTAAGAGAAAATAGGCAGATGTCCAAGCTGTGTATTGAAATATTTAGGTGAAATATTGACACTGCTGAATTCAGATTACACATTGGTCTCAATGCAGACCAGATATTGTTCCCTTTGGAAATTCTGGCAAGAGCTTTATTTCAGTTAAATGTCTATTAGTTTGCACACACAGAAATCAATATAACTGCAACAAAGAACAGGGTCCTTCACTTTTATTTTTTCCCCTCACTTATCTAACGTTTCATCTAACAAGCATATTTTAGATGACAAAAACTATTTTGCTTTCATGAAATAAAATTCGTACATCTTTAGTGCAGCCCTTGTGTTAAGCATCGCTAAATTCTAAAAAGTTGTTAAACCCCAGATGGAGAAGTAAAAAAGCAGACAAATCTGTAAAAAGCTACAGGACAAGCAAACACTACAGTATTAGCTCTCAGAATGTGCTGTTTTTCCAAAATTAATTGTTGAAGAAATCAAGAAAATTCTCACAGAGATATCTAACCTTAGGGAAGGGTTTCTAATATTTACTTTTTAATACTTATCATACATACATTTGTATTTGGATCTCCTCAGTTAGTTAATATACTATTTATGATCTCAAAGAACACAAAAGTGAGGGAGAAAACAATACCAGGATTAAAAAAATAATAATTTCATAGGTGTCTTAATAATAAGTACTATGAGACATAGCAGAGCACAGATGACCAGATTATCATCTTCATACAGAACATCTAGAAAAGGAATTTTCCTTAGATATGCAAATGATGAAGCAGGAACCATTTAACTACTTTGTGTGCAACTCTTCTTAAGTGAAGAGGTAAGGTGATTTCTCAGCTGTGAAGATGTATTCTCGCAGTTTCAGCCTGAGTGATTGATTGCTTCCTTTGACAGCTCTTTAACTACAGCTTTGGAAAGGCTTAAAGATTGGAAGCTGGTTTGTATCTAGCCCACTTATTTGTAGAAAAGGATCCAAAGAATATCCTGTTAAGAAATAGAGCTTTCCTGACCTGTCATAAAACACGGCAATTGAAAACAGATATCTAGTTGGAGATCCTTTCTAGTGATAAGCTATCATGAAGCATGGTCTGTCCATGGAAGACTACAGGTTATATGGTATCAGATATTTTAATCTCTGTAATGTTCAGAATGAGCAAAGTCAAGGTATAAAGAATAGCACAAAAATGTTGTAAAATGAAAATTCTTAAGTTGGAAATAAACTGTTTAATGGAATTATGATGCTAGTGGAAAACTACAAAACAAAATGATTATCAAATAATTTTGATAATTTTGTTTGTGTAATATCTTTAACAAAAATATACATATATACAAAAAAAGCTTTTTCTCTCACTCTTAAATCTGCAGTTTCATGTCAGTAAAATCTGTAAGTACTGACATTTTCAGGTTTAATATGAGGTTTTTGTTCCATCTTTTTAAGATTTATTTTAAAATCTTATTTCTTTCAAAATGTCATTTCTTTCCATTGCAGACACAAAATTAACTGTGTGAGCAAACAAACTGGTTGTGTTAGGAACTGAAAAGAATGAAACACCATTAGCACCTAGGGAGATGTGTTTCCAACAATCATCTTAATGAGATGGCTTTCCTTTGAAGTTAGCCTGACCTGTGGGTAATTGTTTTACACCAGTCCCAATGCTAGGAGCAGCTTGACAATATGTTAGTCCATTAAGACACAATGTAACAGTCATGTTAAGTGTTTTCAATTAAATGCATGTTCTATAGATATAAAGCTGTAGTATTGCTAAGCCTGAAGACTTTCAATTGTTTTGAGAATATAGGAATTTCCCTTTTTATCTAGACATAAGTCAGAAGTTCAGATATGTCCAGGTTATAAATTTGGATTGCATGGTTAGAAAAGAATGAGTAGAAAAGCAGCGAACCAGAGGAAATGGGACTCTTCACGCTGATTTATCAGTCCCCTTATACTTGTGCAGCTTTCCTCTCTCTAAACTGTCCCATTGTCTGAAAAATAATAGTGAGTAACTTTATCTCTCTTCTACAATGGCCATAACTATTCTTTATCTCATATCCTTACACTGCGATAAATTTTGTATCTTTGGTTATATGAACAAACATGATGTGATTATTATTAAAACCGCAACACCAACCCATCTACTACTCTGATATTTAATAAGGCCTACCTCAGAGCAATATATTTTGTATGAAAAAAAAAAAAACAAAAAAACAAAAAACTTTTTTCATTTTGCAATTTTTATTTCCAGACATGAAATGTCTAAATGAAACATTTCAAAACAAGTCAGTCCAGCTAAGGATACTGAACTCTGATATTTAGATTTCAAGTTTGAAAAAAAAAAATAAAAAGGAAAAGAAAAAAAAAATAGAAAAAAAAAAAATGAAGTTGCAGATTTGAAATTCATTGGGACACTTTTGAATAGTATGTTTCAATACTTTTGAATATGATAACTTCTGTGTTCCCTCAAGATGCTAGTCACAGATTCTGAACATTACATTTCCTCTGTGGTTTTGGTATTTTTGCTGCCAGCTATACTGCCTGGTATGAGGTTATGGATGAACTTCTCACTGCTGCTTTGACAGGTTTCAGGCAGAAGAATTGTGCCACCAGTTCTCTTCAGGCCATGCCACACAGCAACAGTTGACACAGATGGAAATTATGGCCAAAATGAGGATGGAAGTGTTTTAGAACCCAGTTATTAAAGAGAAAATACAAACTACATTGCAAAACATTGCTTATTTTTTTTTTTTTTTTTAATGGAAAATTTCCAATGGGTAAAGAAAAAAAAAACAACAACAAAACACAACAAAATAACAACATGGGTACAATGTCTGAAAATTCTCTTTTGAATATAACTCGCTATTTTGTAGAATTATAAAAAATAAACTGAAATATTTTGAACAAGATTGTGACTCTTGAAGATGAGCTTCACTCTTGTGTTCATTTTTTAATTTTGTTAGTTGTACACTAATTTATGTGTAAGAAAGGAAAGCACTAGTTTGAGAAATTTCTGTCAGGAACTTGATTTATGCTTCGGTTTTATTTAAGATGCTATACTCAAAGTCATTATCCATAGCTAAGATTTTCAAATGGATCTAAATAGGATAGATGATAAAATCCCTTTAAAACACGTCATCATTATTCTGGTTAGCTCCTATGAATCTGTGCTATATGACTATGTTTCAAAAGGCAATGTCCAGACAAAACTTAGGACAGCAGATGCGTACACATAGAGCTGAAGTACCAATTAAAAAAAAAAAAAAAAAAAAAAAATTGTTGACCTTGTTCATACTACCCTAGATTGCCAAGTCTTCTCAGTGATTTTTTTTTTTCTTCCCAAAAGAAAACCTCACTTTTTTTTTTTTTCTTTGAATTAACAGGAAAGAAAATTAGATGAAATTTCCTGGTGCTTAAAAGAAGTGCTGGACCATCACAAGATAATTCTTTCTTCACAGAAGAAAGCAGAAATATAATTCCTCTTTCTTTCATAAGAGATTGGATTTTTGTAACACCACTTCAGCCAAATTTATTGGAAAACCTCCAAACCACTGGTAACACTATTTCTTTTTTTTTAATATTTTGTATTCTCTTGAGCTAGCAAGTACCTAGTTGTCATGTATACAGTACATGTAGAAGTAGTAGTTGATTCAGTTCCGTGATAACTACATTAGCCTGTTGTACAATAACAAACCATACCATCCAGAGTTCTACCTTACTCCTAGGTCAATATTGTATCTCTCAGTGACATTACAGAGAGTTCCAAGGCTAAGAAATACCAGTATTCATAGTGTCCCACTCCATGGTCTCTTCACAATGTGGATACATTCTGAGTATTTCAAGGATGTATTTATATTTAATTTGATGTTAAACATATCAGAAATATTTTGAACAGAACCTATCTTCATGTGAATTCCTCCTTCATCCAGACTTGTTATTGTTAGCTGTCAGTGAGCAGTAAGAAGATGAGAGGACTCTAGTACGCTCTACTACAGGTATGTTGAGATGACTAATAATCATGCTTAGAAGCAGAATCTGCATTTCCCCTCCATTGCAGAAGATATATGTCCTGCATATGAAGAATTTACTACTCGGTTGCATATTCAATACAGCTAACTTTAGCAAAGTCTTCTGTAGTTTCTAAAAATTTGTGTTAAACTAAAAGAACGGTACTCCTTTTTCTTTCAACCATGTAATCCAACTTAAAAACAGTGGAGGAGATTTTGATTAAATTTTCTAAACAATATCACCTTTCAGAAAGGTAGAGACATGAAAACTTTTAGGGAGAATAGTGGAAGTTTTGGAAAACTCATTATAAATTGAAAAGAGATTGTAATATTAAATGGTATTTAACATAGACTTTAAACTCTGGAAAGCTGTGAATAATCCTTACTCACATAAGTCATTTGTATACCATAAAGAATGAATGCCACCTCTTGTAAAAAATATAATGCTCTGTTCAAACTTACTACATTATTTCAGTATGTTTTATTTATTTAGCAGATTTTGCAAAAAAAAAAAAAAAAATGTAATCTGAATGCAAATTAGCCTATAAATATGTCAAGAATATAGGGTTTTAAAGTACCAACTTGGAGTTCTATGCTGGGAACCCCCCCTTCCTCCCATCCATTGTTTGCACAAATTGAAGATCCTGCTCAGCCTTCTTTTCTCAAGATGAACAGCCCTAGTTCTCTCAGCCTTTCCTCAGATGTTTCAGTCCCTAAATCACCTGTGTCCTTTTGCTGGACTTGATTGTGAGGTTCATACTGTTCATACTGTTCATATAAAGAAGTTGAAGAACTTCTTTACCAAAAGGGTTGTTAGGCATTGGAACGGGCTGCCCAGGGAAATGGTGGAGTCGCCATCCCTGGAGGTCTTTAAAAGATGTTTAGATGTAGAGCTTAGTGATATGGTTTAGTGGAGGACTTGTTAGTGTTAGGTCAGAGGTTGGACTCGATGATCTTGAGGTCTCTTCCAACCTAGAAATTCTGAGATTCTGTGATTCTGTGATGTCAAGCTACACACTATTATTTGCCAACATGGTCTACCACTTTCTCACTTGAAAGGAACTCTTTGTGTATCTCCGCCATCATTTCTAATTTAAATATGTCTTTATTATGTTGGTAACCCTGCTGGCAAAGAAGGTTTTGCTCCACTTGATTCAGTGTATCCTCTCTTTCCAGTAGTCTCTGATCTTCAGCAAGGGTCCTGTGGTCATAGAAAGCAAGACCCATCTTCTGACACCAGCTGCATAGGAATTTTTTGACCCACAGAATATATCCATTCCCCCTCAAACTCTTCCTCTTCACCATCAGGATCGAGAAGACACCATCTGAACCCCTATTGCCTTCACCATCTACCCCAGAGCCAAGTAGTCATAGTTAATACATTCCAGGTCTTTTCTGACACTATCATCAGTGCATATATGAAAAAGCATATATGCAGGGGTCTGCTGTTGTCTGAGTGCTGAAAAGCTTTGGCTGGCTTCCCACTATGCTCCAGACCCACCCCTAAACAATTAGCAAATATGTCCCAACAGGTGATGTCATCAGTCTGCGTCTCTGTCCCCTGCAGCAAGGGCACTGTTGTCACTTACCACTTATTCCTTGTGCCATCAGCCATCTCAGAAAATTCACTGGAGGGAGATCCCAATGCCTTCTTCATCATTGCCAGTCTGCATATGGAGCATTCTGGTATTGTCATCCAATCAAATTTAATTAAATCAGACTAATTCTGAACAGTCGGATTGAAGGAGTAAAAGAAAGAAATTGAAATGGTGAAGAAGGAATTGATTTCTTGTCCATATCTCACCAAAAGCCCAGCATCATTCATCACTAGAAGGATAAGAATAAATCCGACAAGGTCAATCAAAGACAGAGAAGTAATGATTAATTCATAGGGAAAATCTTATGCAATGGAAAGCCAGTAACAGCACTTTTTTGAGTCTCTAAAGTCATGTTCTAGGTCAAGGTCTCTTCAGTGTGAGGGTCATGACCTCTCCAGAGGTCACCAAAAGTAATCATGGGGTCATGGAGCACTGACAATTTATTACAATTACTGTAAAGAAAAGCTTACCTTTCCACTCCTAACATATCTTTCAACTTCAAGGCCAAGTATCAATCTATCATGAGCCTCTCAAAATGTATGCACAGATAACACACAGTCTTGTCACTGTTAGTATGCACTGGCATTTTCCTACTGGTTTACAGGAAATGCAAGGGTTTCCTGCCATTCTTCTTGCTTGTCTTTTACTTCACAGAAGGTGCCCTGGTATTCTAATACTACTGATAAGAGAGGAGAGATGCATTTCTGGGAGTTCAAAGGCACAGATGAGGCAGAATCCCACAATGGAATAAGCATGAAATAATGTGACATGTGGACAGGCTATGGTGAATAGCATAAGGTTATAAAATAACTTATATAAAACATAGAACTTCATGCAGTCCCAGTCAAAGTGAAGCAGGAAGCAAAATAAATTGCAGCCAAGAAGGGATGGCAAACTGCCTGCTCTGAGTATGCTTGAGGAAATAAAATCGTGCCTTTCTAAGATGATCAGCAAATCCCCATCTTATCTTTGCAATTCTGTTCCTGCCACTGTTGCCAAAGACAGGAGGGAGGACTGGAAAGAGAGAAGGCGGCATTTCTCATCAAAAGTAGCTCTTCTGAAACTGTTTTCTGGCTGTCCTCTCTGGCCCAGACCTGAGATTCACACTCTTCCCCTCACTAAAGCAGGACCTCTTCAGTTATCTGCCAATTCCTGGTAACTCAAGAAGAGTAGTGACACTTGCATGCAAAACATTGGTGTTAAAGGTGGAAGATTGCACAGAATAGAACAGGAAATGGGGAACAGGAAACAGGGACTGAGATGGGAAGAGATGAAGGGTTTTCAGGACTGTGGAGCAGCATAAAAATAAAGAAGTAAATAAAGTGCTTTCACCTGTTGCACTTTCCTGTGCACTATCTTTGTTATTTCTCTAAAGATCAACAGCAGATTTTTTTTTTTTTTTTGCAGCATGAAAAGTGTATTTTGAGCAGTGTATTTATCTGCTCTGAGAACAAAATACTTCTTGGCCTTTTAATTTACTTTTGCTGTTCCCTTTCAGTTGTCACTCTCACCCAGTCTGTCACCCTGTTGTTTTGTGGGTACCCAAGACAAGGCACCTTGATGTTTAATCATTTGCTGCAGTGCACAATAGCTAATTGTCTCGTCAGAGCATGTCAGCTACATGTTACCTTGCAAAACAGGGCTCCAGATACCTTATCACTGTTCTCGGGTGTGCTCCAGACAGTCTACTCCAGCCAAATAACAACATGTAGGAAACAGACACAGACAGATAATGACAATCTGAAATGTCAGAAATCAAGGGAACCAATAAGCTGAGAACACTGCATAAAAAAGCCAGTTTTGATCTAAAATCAAATTGCCTTATCAACCAATCACTGAAGGAAACAATCCAAACTGCAGCATAAAAGTTTGTAGAGAGTTGGCATTAGACTCTCAGCAGGCTTTGGGACTGAAATCAGAGCCATTTTTAGAGTATTAGGTGGCAAGTGCTTAACTTGGGCAGACAGACAAGATTTGTACTAGGTTGACTTTATATGTTTTGTTGCAAGACAGTTGGATGAAGAGCCATAAAGGAAGATAGAAATTGGATTGAATACCTCATTTTTTCCCTTGCAGCCTTAGTAGGGACTAGTGGGTTGTCATACACAACACAGTGAAGTCAGGAAGAGCATGGAAAAAAATGCTTACATCAACAAGCATTGGTCAAGCATTGGAAGGGGCTGTCCAGAGAAGTGGTGGGGTCCCCATCCCTGGAGGTGTTTAAAAGATGTGTGGACATGGCATTAAAAGGCATTGTAGGTCTGGCTGATGGTTGGATCCGATGATTTTGAAGGTCTTTTCCAACCTAAATTACTTTATGTTTTTATGAGAAAAAAAAAAAAAAAAAAAAAAAAAAAACAACAATTAATTTGTGGAGAAAAAAAATAATTAACAGTGGAGAGTCAGTTAAGGCAAGAGTTCCACAGTAAATGGTATGCTAGGTACCGTATGTCTTGCAAATAAATGAATGTCTGCACAAAACTTATTACCTGAAAGATAATAGGAAATGCTGGAGGTTGGAATCAGGGCATATCTTGAAAGGTGACTGCAGCTTTATCACTCTATAAATGTTTTTTATTAAAATGATGAGATGTAATTTATGAAAGTAGGCAAGACATGAAAATGTGAGTCTTGTACAGATCTCTGTGTCCACATGCAAACCTAAGTTATTCTTATCTGCCTTAGAATTTGAATAAAGTTAACATAAGAGATGATTTATATCTTTCAATGCTCATGCTTATATCTTTCACATGCTCACTTTAGTGGATGTATCAGGTAGTTGTAGGCAGTAGGAATCATAAGTAAGAAACAATGCTGAGATGTGCCCACGTTACTTTAATTATAAAAACACTTTTTAACAATGGCTATAGCTTCTTTTTTAAAAAAAAAAAAAAAAAAAAAAAAAAAAAAAAGAAAGAAAGAAGGAAAATCACTGTCTGGCTATCTGGCTACAAAAGAACCTACAGCACAAACTTAATAACTCAGTATTTTTCAGATGAACTCTGGAAGCCAATATTTTGTTTCAGTATAAATGTGGATTCTAATACGTTCATTTCAATAAGAGAAATTTTTAAGGTTTGGAATCTTAATCTCAAAGCTAAGTGTAAGGATGAGCAAAAATACACTAGAGAAAGTTTTCAAAATCTGAGTTTTTTGTTCACATCACTGAAATGTACATTCTTGAATTTCTTAGGATCAAAGGAAAATATCACTTTCACCTTTGTGTGTAGGTTGATAACACATAGAATCCATGATTAAATTCATATATATTAATATAATTTTCACTGAATTTATAAGGCACAAGTCCTGGGGAAAAAAAAAAAAAAAAAAAAAAAAAAAAAAAAAAAAGCTCAATTCTATCTTATATTTATATTCTATCTTATATTTATCAGTAAAGTTGCTATAAAGCAGTGTAAAATAAAAGATAAAAGGAGGTATTTTCAGGTTGTATGAACAAAATTAAGAAAATGATAATATACATGTATGTCTACTTTTCCCAAAAAAATTAAAATTGTACATAAAATAAGATCATTCATCATCATAATATAGCCAGTTAAAGTCCTGCACATATGACATATGTAAGAATGAGTGATAAGCTCTTAAGTTTTTAAGGCCAGAAAAATCATTGAAATGATCTTGTCTGACATACATTATAACACAGATCATAAAACCTCATCCTGTTTCTTTTCTTCATGCCATTAACATGCCTTACTTCAAAGAATTCCAATAAATAGCAGAACATTTTCTATAAAACTCTTCAATCTTTTTTTTTTTTTTTTTTTTTTTTTTTTTTTTTTAATGGAGTAGGCAGTGGCTTATGCATTACACTGTTAGGAAGGTTTGTGCTATTTATAATCTTCACTGAAAGTGTTATAACTGTATCTTTCATTCCAGACCTTGCCTGCAGGTTAGATGCAATTGTACAAGTCTTTCTGTCATTAAACTAATGGGTTTAAATTTGAAAAAGAATGTTTTATGGCAGGCAATGAAGCATCACAGCTGATTAGTTGATTCCTTATAAAGGAAGGTTTTTGTTCTTGGAGGTGGGTTTTGTTTATTTATTTTTTTTCCTTTTCTTTTTCTTCTCCTTGTTGTAAATGTCATTCAGATTCCAATATTAGAGCCAGCTAGCTTAACAGTTTACTGTGTGGTTGTACTGGAACTTGTAAATTGATGAAAAGATGTTTTCTTTCTAAGAAAAACAGTTACGACCACTTTGACCAGTTGGATCACAGCAATCATATCGTCATAGGTGTGAAATCATATAATTATAGAATGGCTCAGGTTGGAAGAAACTTCAAAGATCATGTAATCTCCCTGCCACGGTCCAGGGATGCCACCCACTAGATCAGGGTGCCCAAGGCTTCATTCAACCTGGCCTTGAACATCTCCAGGTATGTTCAACCTCAACCACATCACATCATTCACAACCTCTCTGGGCAACCTGTTCCAGTGCCTCATCACCCTCTGAGCGAAGAGTTTCCTCCTAACCTCTAATCTAAATAAATCTCTTCTCTTTTAGTTTAAAACCATTTTCCTTTTTTCTGTCATTATCTGACTGAGCAAAAAGTAGCTCTCCATCTTTTTTATAAGTCTCCTTTAAATATTGCAAAGCTGCAATAAGATCACCTTGGAAAAGGAAAGCTACATCTTTTCCAATGCAGAGCTTCCAAAATTGTCTGAATCAGAACATCAAAACCTCACAAGACCCTCATAAAAATCATGACATTTTAATATACAATACTTGTGACTTGTATATGGAAGTTGTTATTGAATCATGCTCTAAATATACATTCTTATTTGATCTAGAAAGAAAGAGAAGTTACCATGAGATCTAATTTTTTACGTTTATACATTCTAGATATGTTTATACAATGGATTTCTTGTCCAATGGGTGGTGGCTTCTATTAAGATGTTTCTGTAGAGTAACAGTCCATTACAGTCTCTGTTCAAAGAGGCTCAGTACACTTCTGTTTTTGTGCATTATGGAAATGTAAAAAAAAATAATGGTTGTCTGTCAGTCTGGCCATGATCTCACTTGCTTTTTAGGAAATGCTCAGATGTTGGAAATAAATCAAATGCAATAAATTAAATCATTTTTTTCTGTGCTGACACTTCTTTTTCTTACATGGAAAAAAAATATATATATATTTTTAAGAAATATCATGTTATTGAAAAAGAAAACAGACACTGAGAAACAAGAACAAAATCTGCAATTCTAGAGCAGAAAAGCAAAAGTATTGTGACTAGTATTGTCTGAGTAACACCATCAATAATCAGGTGCATGTTTCAATATGTCTTGCTGGAGGGATTTATCAGAAGCCTGCTATGGCAGGATAGCTCTTCAAACAGCCTGCAGCTCTATAAAGCTGACACTAGCAGTAGTTGACACAAGTAGTGGCTGACACTACTGCTTGCAGCCAGCTTGAGAAGGTCAAGACAGATGATCTTTTCAGATAAGTGTCTATGCATTAGGTGCATGCCAACATGAATGCTATAGATTATACATGCTAAAGTATATTATTTTTATCACCACAAGAAAGCCTGTACAGGAAGCCAGTTCCCATACTGACTTTGTCTTTAAAACTTCTATTCTTTGCAAACCCTTTTCTTTCCCTTTACTTTGATTTCACTGCTTCTGTTTATATGGTCAGAGGACAGAACTAATGGGAACTAATTTATTAATTTATTTAGTTCCCTAATGGGAACTAATTTATTTTCCCCCTATTTATTTTTTATTATTAGCTTTCTCGATTAAGCTTGTCCTACAAAGCCTCTAGATTTCTCTCCTAAGCAAGACTCTTTTGATAGACTTAGTAAAACCATTAAATACTGCTTTGTGCAGACACCAATTTTGAGGAGCTGTTATCTCTAGTTTCTGTATAAGGAAGTATAACCAGGCCCCTCCATGATCTTATCAGCTCTATTTAGTAGATCTCCACTCCTGCAGTAGTCGTGTTTCTCTTCGGAAACTGTAGTAAGAGGTACTCAGGTGCCTATTCTAGCAGTCATGTTCTGACAGCCATGACATCTGTGGAGGGAGCTCTTCTCAAATGTCTGCTGTATATCAAGACGTCTTTAAAATCCTTCTATCTTTTGGGCTAATTTGTATGGCAATGAGAACTTTCAAATATTTGGATCCAGCTGTCACCACTCACACAGGGTGACCTCACTGTCAGAGTTATATTAAGAGTATTAAGAGCTACTCTGTGATAGCTCCAAATGAGATGGTATGTCTATACGATACAAGTCAGAGTTTATAGAAAGAGAAAATCCTTCATTAGGGTAACTAGTAAAGATGGAAGGAAGAAAAAAAAAAAAAAAAAAAAAAAAAAAAAAAAAAAAAGGAAGCTTTCAAGAAAGCAAGAACTTTAATAGAGTCAACATACTTCAAAGCTAAATACAGGCTTAAAAAAATTGCCCTGAACATAATAATATATGATATTGGTTGGACAGTGCGAAAAGGTAGCTGGTACCTTCTAAAGCAGAAGACTGTTTCAAGTGAAGAGAGTCATTAAGCTGTTTATCTTGCTATCAGAAACAAGGAAAGGAAGGATTTATAGCCTATGAAAGATAAGATACCAGCATGGAAGTGGGAGAGAGAAGATAGTATGTTTGAAAAAAATGCAGCTTCTACCAAAGCCATGATAATTATTTTCTAGTTGGCTTGCTGACAACAAAGGTGAAATTGTGCTTTAATCAGGTTGCAGTATGTTTGCTTTATGATACAGTAATCAGTAGCATGGAACATGCAGATATTAATGTGGCTTTAACTTGTATAAATATCTAGTTTTGACTTAAATTGTATGTTAAGACGTGAGCTGAAATTGGTTAACTGATTACTCCAGTAGATGTTGAACAATAATGACATAAATGTTGGCAAGTTATTTGTTGCGAAGATGCATGTTACCACCACCATTAGGGCTTCATCTTTTGAGAAGAAGCTTTCAGTGATCTAGTATACAAACATGCACATGAGGTTTTATTTTTGTGAAGACCTTTACTAATACACTGAACACTGTTCATATTTGAGTGGTACATGACTTTCCTGAGTGAACTGTTTCTTTGACAAATGTGTTCTTCAACAAATAGTGATAGACAATGCAAGAAGAGGTATTTCTTTAAGTTATGCAGATGACAGAATAAGGCATGTGACTGAAATTCTTCCACTACAATACATAATAACTTGGTTTCAGGAATTCAAGAGTACTTAGGGAGTTTTTTTAAGTAACATATATTTAAGGATCATTTCAATGATTTTTCTGTTCAGTTTAGGTTTTGTCAAGAACAACTTTTACTTTGCCTTTTTTAAAGGAATTAGTTTGCAGAGTTAGTTCATCCATTGTACATGACTCTCTGCAATGATGAATCTACTGCTTTTCCTGTCACTTATTCCTTGTTTGATGTTCTATAACTTTCCTGGAGCTGATACATAAACTCATCTGCAGTAACAGTGAAGGATTATTCTTTCCATCTTAGATCACTAGAAAGAGTCTGTGTTTTTGTACTCTCTTTTATGACTCATATATTTATTAAGAAGATTTAACACTATTTTCATCTTTCCTCAGTTAATAGAGAAGCCAATCCTTTAACAACAGGTAAGACCATCACAGTTAGGATCTTCAGCAAGAGGATCCATCTGAATCACTTGTTTATTTTTATGTCTTGATGATCTATTTCTGGTTCCAGACAATTCATTCTGCAGTTTCTTGAGATGCCCACCAAAAACAGTGTTACAAAACAATCATATATTTCTAGCAGTTGTTTACTAATTTCTTCTATTCTATGGTGTTAAATTATTTAATATAGGTCTTCACAGCTTACCTTTTAAAATTTAAGTGGCAAGAAAAAGCTATTCCTTGTGTTGTTAGAGCTTCTTTTATACTTATGGTGATTGACCAAAACAAAATGGGGCAAAAGACTATGTCTAAAGCAGGAATTTTCTCTGCAGTCCAATAGTATTGCAGCTAAGCCCCATACAAAATATGTCAGTATTCTCATTTCCATTTCCTGCTATTAAAGTATATAGAAGGATTTGGGTTACAGAATAAGCCTAGCTGTCAGACACCTGTCTGCTTTGCAGCTAGTTACTGTATGCATTATTTACTTTTAGTGATTGATAATATTACAGCTGTTGAAATTAGCAATGTTCAGCCTTCCTTTGCTTGTAAGTTTCATTTGGTTTTAAACTTTATAGACAAGGCTTCTAGATAGTCATGATACAAAATACTGCTACCATCTTTTGACAGGATTTCAGTATTGCCTGTATGAATTATGAAGAGTACGTTGACAACAAGATCATATTTGACAAACGTTATACTTCTTTAATGCTTGTGAGTGTTCCAATAACTAGCTTAATCTGTGATGTTACTTTTCAATTTGTGTCCTTATTCACATAGCACCTGTCTCTGTAGTTAGTGAAGCCTGAGGATACAATCATTTAATGTATTGTTTAATCACTGCGAGGCTTCATGAAAGGCCTTTTATATAGTACTGCCAACCTGATTAACAAGGCATACCCGTTGTCATAGTAGTCACAACATTAAGATTTCCAGATTGTTTAAACTTGTCATAAACTTCAGTGTAAACTCTCCAATAGTGACATCTCTGACAGTACTAGTAAAATAGTGCTAGATCATCCTGAGGAACAAACCACTACTGATGTTTATAGTTAACGTTGTGGTTTTCCAGAGAGCTTTGTTAGAGGCATCTGACCATATTGCAGTGACAACTTGTGTAGATATGTGAGGCATTTTAGCTGACACTGTTTTCATCCCTTTCCTATCTGGGCATAAATGTTCAATTCAGTTGATCAACAATGCTATTAGTTAACTCAAGATTCCAATAAAACTGCCAATACAATAGCTGTTCTTGATGTGATATTATGTCACCACTGGACAGAATTTTAAACTAAAATCTCTTGGGTGTTTTATCTTCTGGAGCCTGTAGTACGTTTCTTTTGATGTGTTGATTTAGAACCTGACCTACAACAAGAAGAATTGTAAGACTTTCAGAATATGGTAAAAGAAGAAGTTTGAGGGCAAAATTGAACTGACAGGTTTAAAGGTGTCAATGTTCTTGTGTGCCATGGCAGCAGCTGGTTAGAAGAGTTGTCCTGAAAAGAAGTGGTTCTTCAACTAAAAAGTATCTGATAAATGAGAAAAAAAAATACAAAAAATCTCTTTTTGTTACTGAGGACTATTTGTGGATGGTATTTTTAACTATGCATTAACATAATCATGGGTTACTTCTGAACTGTTGCTCACTTATTTTTTTATTATTTTTTAATAATCCCTTTGGGACAGACTGTATTTCTCAATACATCTGTATAGTGTGAAAACCATAATGTGCAACGAGTATTATAAGAATCTTAATGGATTAATATGATTGGACTATAAAGAATAAGGTAAAGCAAAGACAGAAAAGTTCCCATGATCATTCAATTGCACAGTTAAAAAGTAAACATTTAGACATATTCTTTAAGTACATTATATAAAAGCTTGTTAAATAACTGAGGCAATTTATGTAAGTGTTATTATGGTTGTTATTATTATCATCATCATCATCATCATTAAGCACACACACAAACAGACTGTATCTAAACATCCACCATGTCTATTTTTTACACATTCCATAAGACTGATGCTTACAATTACTGGTCATATTGAATTTCTTCAGGACATGACTTTTATTATTAGAATTTGCAGTGAGCACAGAGATAAATGTTTTTAGCAATGAAGTTTGTGAGCTAAACTACTGTACATCAGATCAAACATTCCTCCACTGTGATGGATGACTTCCTTTTAGCTCTAAACTTCTGAGGCTGTTCTGTTTATTTCATTTCAAGCTCACTTTAATCCACACTTGAAGGAGCCAAATCTATATTCAGCATTGTGACTGCACTGTGTTCTTGTCAGATCATTCCCTTTATTTTGTTACTGATGCTATTTAAAGGTTCTCTGCTAGAAAACTTAGACTTTGAAAATGCATACATGTTAATTTTGCATTCTGTATGCATGCTCTGTGATAAAAAACAAATGTTTCTGTAACTAATAACCACATAATGTATTATGTTCCTCTGGCTAAAGATCACTTTTGCATTAGGTAAAATGGTACATTTGCTGGTCAGATTAGGTCATCAGATTCGATCAGCAAGCATTTATTATTGTTATTGTTATTGTTATTGTTATTATTATTATTATTATTATTATTATTATTAACTGTTGCTGTCTTGAAAGTTAGTAAATAAGAGAGAGGATGTATTTGTACTAATGCCTTCTTTCTTTCCATCTCCAGGTTTGAGTCAATTGGCCTCTATATATTCAGAGATGTCTGAAGAGCCACGACTTTCAGCATCAGCTGTAGCTGAAAGCATCTATTTTTCAGTGGAAATCTTTCAAATCTGCTGCCAAAATGACACTAGGAAAGGAGAAATCCCCATTATCTTCAATTGACCATTCTATATCAGACACAAAGCCTTGAGCACTAGCCAAAACTAAAATGTTTCCCTGTTGTATTTGTGTTTGGTAGTGTTTGTGGTAGATATGATCATAAAACCACTGAATTCAGTTTTCAATATCTCACCACTCCCATCTGTATGCTTATCAGTAGCAGCTAAGCAAAAGGGTACATTTAGCAACATGATTCAGGTCCTAAGCCACTGGCATGATGTTTTGGTCTCATAAGCACATTAGGCAGCTTTATGGGATTTGCATTTAACAAAACTGTAAGGAGATTAATTACTGCTCTTTAAGCCACTGGAAAGTAATGTAAAATCAATTATTTTATTATTGGCTAGGCCAGACCACATGGTAGTAGGCAGGACAATGAACATAGTACTCTAACTCTCCTTTAAAGGTTCCCATTACCAAAGACTTTTCAGATATGTGGAAATGATCATGAAACACAGGATAACGATAACAAATTTTTAACAAGGGGACATTTTTGGATTTCAGTGATGATTAGACATAAGGTCTTTGTAGGACTACAGTAGCCTTTTCTATTTCACTGAAGACTGCTGAAAAATTCTGCAAATAATGAATAGGCGTCCAATGTTTTCTCCCTACAAATAAACAGCCATGGATTTATCATTTGATAATTAATGCATAGCTCAGTGACAACAATTCAATTTGTCTGCAATTTGTCTATTACAATGTTTACAGTGTTTGCACTGTACTGTGTTTCACAAAGCATTTTAAACAGTTCATCATAAAGAATCAAATGAGAATTTGCTTCTGGATTTTTGAGAATAAGGTTGAAAATATTTTCTGGGATTTAACTTAGGGGTATGACTGTAAAATCAGTAAAGCTATAAACAACCTCTCAACTTATGTTCATTTTTCTCATTTGTCTTATGTCCTCCTTCTTCCGGATGCTTTAGAGCACAGGGTATTTTATAGTGACTTAAAATGGCAAATCACACATAGTGGAGACATACCATGGTGTAAGTCTGCATTCCTTGGACAAAGACACACACTTCCAGCTGCTGAAAGCAGTATAATGCCTCATTAGTTGGGAAGGAGGCAGAGAGCAGCTACAGTGTTGTGAAAGCAGCAATTTTCTGTCGATTGCTAGAGGGAAGATAACAGGGGGTAAATCTAATAATCCTAAGACTGCTATTAGTATAATGTCTATTAAATTCTTTAGAGTTTTTCATGATCAATAATGACTCCAAATCCAAGTATTTGGTGGCCCATCAGGGAGTCTAATTCTTGGTGTAGAACTTATATGCTAACTAAAAAGGGAGTCCTGCTGTGTTTTATCTTATTTCATTATGTAGCCCCAAAATATGAATTAGGGAAAGGACACTTTCAACCAATATTTTTTACTGAGAAGAGCTAGGTCCCACAAACATTGCTACTACAAGTGTTCAAAGATGGTTGAGCTGTAATTGTACACTGTTCTGACTGATGAAAAATTACTCTCAAAGCTTGCCTGGTTGTAGATATTCTAAATCATTCCAGCCTTATTCATATTAACTTATTTATTTATTTATTTACTTACTTATTTATTTATAATTACGTGGAAGAGGGAGGACATCATTACAGCAGTTCAAAAATGTTGCTACCCATACTTATTTAATATGATAAACTTTATTTTCTGGATGAATGGATCACACATTTTGTTATCTTGAATAACATGTTACTATCAGTACATGGATAAAAATAACATGAGATAACTGTTGGCAGTAGGAACAAAGTGCCTCTTCATTCAGGTCATAATATGAAGTAAATGCATCCACTAGTAGAAGGCTCAAAAAAAGTTGTATTTATTTCTAAAGTGGCAAAATATAATTAGCAAATCCTGAACCTTGCACAGACACACTGAACTGGGATGAATTCTCACTAAATTAAAAGGGGAGGGGGAAGAACAATATATTCAATGAACCGCATTTAACTAATTAATATAATTTTGTAATCTTCAGGTAAAATAGAGCTATAAGATGTAAATTCCTTCAGGAAATTCACACACCTTACTGGCTTTCAAAATAATTTTGTCTTCCAGTGTAACAAAAGCTTATAAAACAGGGCTGGTTGATCCTAAATCAGGTGAGCATTTGTTTAGAGAAACAATTGAGATAATCACGAAAGTAAGGCTTGAGGAACAAAAATGCTGAAGAACAAATATATCATAGGAAGTTTGTTATGAAAAAAGAAACTGTGCTCTGCTCTTTTGCAGGAAAATAAATTTGTATGTACTGAAATATGAAGGAATGACCAGATTCTGCAGCTACATCCAAACAGGTCAGAGAGCATCCCCCTGCAGACTGTGATTCTGTTGTGCATTAGACATCAATGGAGACTCCATAAGCTCACTCACATAGACACTTCATATGTTCTCTCATCTGGACACTGGAAAACAAATGGGTGCAAGCAATTATGTAATAACTTCTGGCCAAATAAACAAACAAGCTGGTTTTTTTGCCTCTTCTTCAGTTTCTTAAATCAAAATACTCAAATAACAAAGCAGTGATTAGGGAGAAACTGCTCATGTGTCAGGAATGTGACTGTCTGCTTTTAAGATAAGGCTTGGCAAAATTCTGGCCAGAGTCTTGGCACACTGAATTAGATAGGAATCAAAATGTGTCCTTTTTACAGCTGGTCTTCAAATACTTGTCTGATGAGAGAACTTAGTGAAATTTCCCATTCAAGCCACTAAGTGTCATAACAGCCTGAATACCTAAGACTGATGTCTTGTAGGTAGCAACTTCAGGAAAAAAAAAAAAAAAAAAAAAAAAAAAAAAAAAAAAAAACCTTTCTCAGATTACTTAGGTTTTGGTCACTTACTGACTAATCATCTCCTGACTAATCCTCCATAAAACTGAAGTCTCAGTGGTTTCCTTTTACCCCCTTCCTGATTGGAAAGTTATATTCTTCCAGACAGGAAGCAGGAGCAATCTCATGTGACATACACAATCATGAACGAACATAGCCAGAATTTTGAAAAATGAGCAACAACAAAAGCTCACTCTAAGGTTATGTACATTTTTCCTGTAAATTATTCCCTCATTTCCAACATATTAGACAGTATAGAAAGTGTTGAAAGAGATATATGGTATCTGCTTAGAAGAGAACATGCTGATAAGGAGTGACACATGTAATGTCAAAGGCTTTTCTCCTTAACTCACTGCCTCTCATTCTTTCTAGTTTCAGCTCCTCTATTAGCTGAAATGTGACTAAAAACATTGATTAAAATGTCATAATGCTCTATCGTTCACTGTTCACCTTATTTTTGTCATCTGCCCAGGCAGATGCATGGAGTTGTGGGGGGGAAACGGTAACTCAGTGAGGCTGAAGTTATTACCTATTTAAAAGATGAGCATCATGCTTTGCTGCTTACTCCATATGAAGGTCCGTAAGTATATATATAGAGAGAGATGAGGGAACACATCGGTGAGTGTGCATGTGGAAGTTATGTACAGTATAAGCTTGTAATCATCAGAAGGCTTATTTTTGGTGGGATGGGTGACAGCGTATACATTTGGCAGCACAGCTTGCCTACTTAGAAAACTGTTTTTAATGTTATTATTAAGCAGCATTAAACACTGAATGATTCTGCCTATCTGCAATATAAAACATTCATGAAAATTTCATAAGTTCCTTTTTACAGCAAGCATGCTAAGTAGACTCTATGCAACTGCATTATGGTTGCATTTGCAATTTTATAGTTAAAAATATATTACTACTTTAATTATTAATCCTAATATGCAGGCTAATAAAGTAGTCTGCAGAGCAGGCAAGCTCTCAATGAGAAAAGGCAAAATATATCTGGAATAGAAATCATCAATCTCTTCCCCTTTGAAGAACTTAAGTATTTTTCACTAAAACTGAATTCATATAAATTCTATGAATTCTTTCATAATAAATTAACTTGTTTATCCTCAGTCCCTCCCTAAGGCATACTTAACTGGGGAAGGTCTCTACCAAATTGGCCCATCTATGGGAGATGTCAAGGAGGAACTGTTCATCCTGTGCCTTCACATAAGAGATCTACATTCTGTCTTTATGAACAGTGGAGTTCCTCTACTTCTTTGTCATTACGAGTGCTGCTGAAAAATGGTAGGATAGCATTTGCCCCAATTTGCATGACTATACATTTGTTCTGTAAAAGAGTATCTGATCTTTAGTCGGGCAACTAAAAGGCAGGCAAATACAATTTTAAGGACTTCCTTCAACTCACACAATAATCAAAAATAAAAATAAAAATAAAGAATCTGAAATACATTCAGACAGTGAGTCACTTAGGTGTGAGTAAAGCTATAACCATTAAGTGTACAGACTTGTACCAGAGACTCTTCCTGCTGTCTAGCTCCTCCTGTATCTCAGTGAAACAGTCACTAGTAAATAATGATGAAGCAAACGACTCTACCATGACTGTATATTTTAGTAAATAGCTGTTATCTGGAAGTGAATGTTAATTATTTAGATTTAAGTGGACCAGAGATGTCCTTGCATTTACAGTATTTTTGAAGACAATGTCTGTAACACATAGACAAACCAAAAATCATTTTTCTTATAATGTTTCAAGTGGAAACAGGAGTCAGAGACTCAGAAGATCATTGTCTACTGCTGTTCCTCTTTCACAGTTTTCTTGAAGCTGTCTTTGTGTCTACCTGATAACTCTTGCCTTAATTTTAGACTATAACCTTTGTAGGGCAGACTGTCTTTTTAAGCATCTGTAAAGGTGACTTCTGTGCTAACAAATAAAATGGTCTTGGGTTAAAGCCAGTCCTCAGGCTGAAGTATACAGCAATACTCCTACCTAAACTTTCTCCCTTTCCCCCGCAGGGTGGTCTTACTTCAGTGTATTCACTAGGAAACATCCCAGACTTATGCCATCTCTTGGAGCAGCCCCAGCCAGCATCTAAATGATTACAATATGGCACAAGCCAAAGCTACATGCAAAGGTGTGTGCTAACTAAATAGGTGTGGGGGTACATTCAAGCTTGAGTAGACACCACAGGAGGTGCTCCTACAGCACCATGGAACACTGACACACATTTAGCCTTTATTTTATATGGTGACATATAGTGAAAGCATTGATGAGGTTTAGAAGTTCTGTTTACTAGTAAGTCGAAAATTCCTGTTGCTTCATCAGTAGTATCTGAATAGTAGTATCCTTGTTTCAGGGCAAAAAGGTGTCCCTACTATTTAAAAGGCAAATCAGATGATCCCAGTTTATTTTCCCAGTGATTCTGGAATCATACAGTCCCTGAACTGCATGCTGTGTCCTTAGAATCGTATAATATATTCAGGTGGAAGCACCTCACAAGGATCATCAAGTGTAAATCCTGTTTTCACACAAAACTACCTAAAAATCAGACCATATATCTGAGAGCATCATCCAGATACTTTTTGAACTCCATCAGGCTCAATGCTGTGATCTGGTGTAGTGGGTTTACATGGCAAGGTTTTGGTAGCAGGGGGCCATAGGGGTGGTTTCTGTGAGAAGGATCTAGAAGCTGCCCCATGTTTGGTAAGGGCCCCATTGTTTTCCAGAGCTGAGCCAATAAGTGATGTTGTTTTGCACCTCTGTGAAAGCATATTTAAGACAAGGAAAAAAAACGCTGCACCACACAGCAGCTGGGAGAGTGAGAGGAGTGAGAAAAATAGCCTTGCAGGCGCCAAGGTCAGTGAAGAAGGAGGGGGAGAGGTGCTCCAGGCGCCGGTGCAGAAGTCCCCTGTGGCCTGTGGTGAGGACCATGGTGAAGCATGATCAGAGAATCCCAGAATCACAGAATTTCTAGGTTGGAAGAGACCTCAAGATCATCGAGTCCAACCTCTGACCTAACGCTAACAGTCCCCACTAAACCATATCCCTAAGTTCAACATCTAAATGTCTTTTAAAGACTTCCAGGGATGGTGACTCCACCACTTCCCTGGGCAGCCTGTTCCAATGTCTAACAACCCTTTCGGTAAAGAAGTTCTTCCTAACATCTAACCTAAAGCTCCCCTGGCGCAACTTTAGCCCATTCCCCCTCGTCCTGTCACCAGGCACGTGGGAGAATAGACCAACTCCCACCTCACTACAGCCTCCTTTAAGGTATCTGTAGAGAGCAATAAGGTCGCCCCTGAGCCTCCTTTTCTCCAGGCTGAACAAGCCCAGCTCCCTCAGCCGATCCTCGTAGGACTTGTTCTCCAGACCCCTCACCAGCTTCGTCGCCTTTCTCTGGACTCGCTCCAGCACCTCGATGTCCTTCTTGTAGCGAGGGGCCCAAAACTGAACACAGTACTCGAGGTGTGGCCTCACCAGAGCCGAGTACAGGGGGACGATCACTTCCCTAGCCCTGCTGGTCACACTGTTTCTGATACAAGCCAGGATGCCGTTGGCCTTCTTGGCCATCTGAGCACACTGCTGGCTCATATTCAGCCGACTATCCACCATCACTCCCAGGTCCTTCTCTGCCTGGCAGCTCTCCAACCATTCATCTCCCAGCCTGTAGCTCTGCTTGGGGTTATTGTGCCCCAGGTGGAGGACCTGGCACTTGGCCTTGTTGAACTTCATGCAGTAGACCTCAGCCCATCGGTGCAGCCTATCCAGATCCTCCTGCAGAGCTTTCCTACCTTCAAGCAGATCGACACACGCGCATAGCTTGGTGTCATCTGCAAACTTACTGAGGGTGCACTCAATGCCCTCGTCCAGATCATCAATGAAGATATTAAAGAGGACTGGCCCCAGCACCGAGTCCTGGGGAACGCCACTGGCCTCCAACTGGACTTGACTCCATTCACCACGACTCTTTGGGCCCGGCTATCCAGCCAGTTTCTAACCCAACGAAGCATGCGCCAGTCCAAGTCAAGAGCAGCCAGTTTCTTGAGGAGAATGCTGTGGGAGATGGTGTCAAAAGCCTTGCTGAAGTCAAGGTAGACCACATCCACAGCCCTTCCCTCATCCACCCAGCGCGTCACTTTGTCATAGAAGGAGATCAGGTTCGTCAAGCAGGATCTGCCTTTCATAAACCCATGCTGACTGGGCCTGATCGCCTGCTTGCCCTGCAAGTGCTGCGTGATGACTCTCAGGAGGATCTGCTCCATGAGCTTCCCTGGCACTGAGGTCAAACTGACAGGCCTGTAGTTTCCCGGGTCTGCCCTCTGGCCCTTCTTGTAGATGGGCATCACTTTTGCTAGCCACCAGTCAACTGGGACCTCCCCCGATAGCCAGGACTGCTGATAAATGATGGATAGTGGCTTGGCCAGCTCCTCTGCCAGTTCTCTCAGTACCCTTGGGTGGATCCCATCCGGCCCCATCGACTTGTGCACATCCAAGTGCCGTAGCAGGTCACCAACCAGTTCTTCGTGGATAGCGAGGGCCACATCCTGCTTCCCATCCCCTTCCACCAGCTCAGGGTACTGGGTATCCAGAGAACAACCGATATTGCCGCTAAAGACTGAGGCAAAGAAGGCATTGAGCACCTCCGCCTTTTCCTCATCTCTTGTAACTAAGTTTCCCCCCGCATCCAGTAAAGGATGGAGATTCTCCTTAGTCCTCCTTTTTGTGTTGATGTATTTATAAAAACATTTTTTGTTATCTTTAACAGCAGTAGCCAGATTGAGCTCCAGATGAGCTTTGGCCTTCCTAATTTTGTCCCTGCACAGCCTCGCTACATCCTTATAGTCCTCCCTAGTGGCCTGCCCACTTTTCCAAAGATTATAAACCCTCTTTTTTCTCCTAAGATCAATCCACAATTCTCTGTTGAGCCAGGCTGGTCTTCTTCCCCGCCAGCTCGTCTTTGGGCACGTGGGGACAGACTGTTCCTGCGCCATTAAGATTTCCCTCTTGAAGAGCGCCCAGCCTTCCTGGACCCCTCTGCCCTTCAGAACCGCCTCCCAAGGGACTCCACCAACTAGTGTCCTGAGCAGCACAAAGTCAGCCCTCCAGAAGTCCAATACAGCGGTTTTACTGGTCCCCTTCCTGGCCTCGCCAAGAATAGTGAACTCCACCATTTCGTGGTCACTCTGCCCAAGACAGCTCCCGACAATCACATCCTCCACCAGTCCTTCTCTGTTTGTGAAGAGAAGGTCTAGCGGGGCACTACCTCTGGTAGGTTCACTAACCAGCCGCGTCAGGAAGCTATCTTCCACGCTCTCCAGAAACCTCCTAGACTGCTTTCTCAGGGCTGTGTTGTGCTTCCAGGATATGTCAGGGAAGTTGAAGTCCCCCACGAGTACAAGCGCTGAAGATTTTGCAACTTCTGTCAGCTGCCTGTAGAACTCCTCATCCGTCTCCTCATCCTGGTTCGGTGGTCTATAGCAGACCCCGACCAGGACACTAGCCTTGTTGTCCCTGCCGATCCTAACCCAAAGGGACTCAACCTTGCCATTCCCAGCCTCGAGTTCTACAACCTCGAAAGACTCTCTAATATAGAGAGCCACACCACCACCCCTTCTGTGCTGCCTGTCCCTTCTGAAGAGCTTATAGCCAGGCATTGCAGCACTCCAGTCATGAGACTGGTCCCACCACATCTCCACGATGGCAACCAAGTCGTAGCCTGCCTGCTGCACGATGGCTTCCAGCTCCTCCTGTTTGTTACCCATGCTGCGTGCATTGGTGTAGATGCACTTCAGCTGGGCCATTACCTTATCCCCCAGCCTTGCTATTATTCCCCCTGGCACAGCCCCAAAAATCCTTGCTTCAGCCCCATCCCACTTCTTACCTAGTTTAAAGCCCTCTCAATGAGCCCTGCCAGCTCCTGGTCCAAGATCCTTTTTCCCCTAAAAGATAGGGACCGTCTGCGGCCATCAGGCCAGGTGCTGAGTAAAGTGTCCCATGGTCGAAAAACCCAAGATTTCTGCATTGGCACCAGCCCCTGAGCCACGTGTTTGACAGGTGGGCTTTCTGTGTCCTCTCTGTACCCCTCCCTGCCACTGTAGGGATGGATGAAAACGCCACCTGCACTCCCGCTCCATCCACTAACCATCCCAGCCCCCTAAAGTCTCGTTTGATAGCCTTCGGGCTTCTCTCTTCAATGTTGTCACTGCCCGCCTGGACTATCAAAAGAGGATAATAATCAGAGGGGCGTACCAGGTTGGGAAGCTTCCTGGCAATGTCCCTGACCCTGGCCCCAGGGAGGCAGCAGACTTCCCTACGGGTAGGGTCAGGCTGACATATAGGGCCCTCTGTTCCCCTAAGAATAGAGTCTCCAACAACAATAACCCTTCTGTCTTTCTTGATGGAGGCAGTCCTGAGGCATGGAGTCAACCTCCTCACCCTAGGCATCCTCCTGGGAACACTTGCTACCTCTTCCTCAGCTACTGGTCTGTCGAGCTCCAGGGCCTCAAACCTGTTGCATAAGGGCACCTGGGAAGGTGGGGCCGGACGGGGAGGGCATCGCGATGTCCCCCTGCAGCCCATGGAGTACCACGGTGGAGCAGGGTTCCATGCTGCAGCCTGTGGAGGAGGCCATGGTAGAGCAGGTGGCCCTGCACCAACGGAGGCTGCTGCCTGTGGAAGACCCCTGATGGAGCAGATTCCGGGCTGGACCTGTAGCCCGTGGAGAGGAGCCCACACAGGAGCAGGTGACCTGGCAGGAGCTGCTGCCCGTGGGGGAGCCAGGTTGGAGCAGTTTGCTCCTGAGGGATGGACCCTGTGGTACGGACCCTTATCTGGAGCAGTTCTGGAAGACCTCCTGTCTGTGGGAAGCTCACGCCGGATCAGTTCATTAAGGACTTTATCCCGTGTGTGGGACCCCACAGCACAGGGGACGAGAGTGACCGAGAAGGAGCGGCAGAGAAGAAGTGCTGTAGACTGACCATAACCCCCATTCCCCCATTCCCCTGCACTGCTTGGGGGGAGGAGGTGGAAGAGGGTGGATGGGGGGGAAGGTGCTTTTGGTTTCTTTCCTTTGTTTCTCATTTCTCTAGCTTGTTAGTAATAAGCAATAAATCTTACTGTTTCCCTATGCCGAGTCTGTTTTGCCCATCACAATAATTACTGCGTGATCTCCTTGTCCTTATCTCAACCTTTGAGCCCTTTTCACATATTTTCTCCCCATTCCTCTTTGAGGAGAGGGAGTGAGAGCGCGGCTGTGGTGGAGCTTGGCTGCCCACTCGAGCGGAACCACGACACCTGGGGAGCTGGTTCTTGGTGTGTTTGTATGACTGCTTCATCTTGATACATATCCTGTGCTTCTATCTAGTCTTCTGTACTTGTCACAGCTGTTTCTGATCACATTCCTACTAAAGGGAAGATATGAATATCTTTCTTATTTTCTTGATCTCCCATGGAATGAAATTCTTTGATTCACACCGAGTACCAAATATATCAACTAACATCTCTTTCCTCTTTCCCATGGACAGACAAAAGAATTCCATTATCAAACTAGTGCCCAGTGTTCTGTGACCTCTCCATATCACCAAAGACTAATTATTATGGATAATTCAGATATGAATGCAAACTTTGGGATCTTTATTTTAACTGAATTAGAAGTCTCAGATTCCCTATCCTCTTTTCTTAGGTGGGATTTTGCCTGTGACAAGTGAAAAATGAAGCAGCCATTCTAGTCATTATCTAGTCATTATCTATTATCTGGTCATTCTAGTCATTATCAGCTAGCTTATAAGAAATTGAAAATATGTCATTTTCAAGAAACAACTTACTGAACAATTGAAGGAACTTGGCAAAAGTTGAGATGAAGTCACTTTCTTATTGATAATTTGTAAACCAAAATAAAGTTCTTTCCTTTTAAAATTATATTTTTATTAAAAGAACAATACTGTGTTCTGATCAGTGTTATGGAGGTCTATTCAGAGATTTCAGTGACCACTTCCAGTTTTCTGTTAATGTACTTAAAATTTGTTAAAATGCCATAGTGTAAAAATTATTATAACAAGATGGTTAACCAATCTAAAAATATGGAAAGTTCTATTAACACAAACATTGCATATGTAAAATTGTACAATGTACAAACATAGACTGTTCATCAAAACTGGAAGGATGATTTTTTTGTTTGTTTGTTTTGTTTTGTTTTGTTTTGTTTTCCAGAAAAGTACTCACGTAAATTTGAAGTGAATTTCTCTTTTCTCTTCTGCTGTTCTGGTTATCTTATACCTTCAAGTGGTCCTAATTTAACTGGCACAGGGTTGTGAAGAAAATAAAAAAAAGAAAGAAAAAAAAAAAAAAGAGGGAGTTATGAAACTGCATTCAGCAATTTTTGTTGAAGTTTATTATAACATGCACTTTTGTACTCAGCAGCACATGTTCTTCAATTTTTATACAATCTTTTCATGAAGGAGAAGAAACTTTGTGATTTATCACCCAATCAAAACTAAGTTGCATACCTAGCGAGATGAATATGAACTTTGCACTGTCTAGATTCTTATCTTGTACTGAATCCAGTAAAAATACATTGGCTTACACCAGCTGTGAATCTATCCTTAGTACAGGAAATCTTATAAATGATATAAATAAGCAATAGAGAAACTAAAGATGAATTTTTCATTCTGAAGTATTGAGTCAGTTCTGTTACTAATATACCTATAAATATCATAGAAGTTTAAACTTATGGAGCTATTATAACTCTTTTAATACCACAGGTTTTGCCTTTCTCTTCTCAAAAGTAATACTAAAGCAAGAACTTTGCTTCTGAATGCAAATAAGACTGCACAACATGTTGTGGAAACCTGCTGTGTTTAGCTAATGTGTCCCAAAAAAAATGTGAATTAGGGTCAAAAATGAAAAATAATGTGCTTAGAAAAGAAATAAATAAATGTTTCTACATAACTGGTTTTGTATATACTTGATGTGGTTTAAGTTAGCTGAAATTTAATGGTGGTTTTCTTTGTTTAGTATCTAAAAATTCAGACATCAGTAATATTTTAACTGTATTGAATGGTTATAATTATACCTATTTTTTTTTTCATTTAACTTTAAATATGGATTCCAGATTTCATTTCTCACTGTTCTGTATGCTAGTAAACAGACTAAGGAGGGCTTAAAATACTGTAAAATCTGATAAATAGATCTACTGAGAAGTAGCATATTCTTCAGTTTTGAAATATACCTCTGAACACAAGAAGGGCAAGCACCAAGCAATCTCACTTAAAAAGATGACGCTGCACACAAAACTCCCTTAGTAAAAAGCAAGGAACAATTTACAACAAAGTATATTTGCTACTGAGGAACCAGACAAATAAATAAATAAATTAAAATGGCCATGTAGTCAAAACCCTTTAACCTTTGTTTAAATTGTATAAACACCTATTTCTAAAACCCAAGGAGTAGGGGAAAAATCAAATGAAATTCTGTCTCCTTCAAGAAAAAAAAAAAAAAAAAAAAAAAAAAAAAAAAGGAAATTATGCCTGGCATACGTCAAAATTCTATCCCAAGAAATATAGTGAGATAGATTATAAGAGAAATTATCTCTACGCTTTTGCAGCCAATTGGTGTTGGCTCCAGCTCAGGTATGTGACAGTAGGTCACAAACTTGAATTGCCCTGCTGAAGTGCTGACTTGATAGAAAAATCTAAACTTCAGTTAGTGCCAGACTATTTCCTCCAGGTAACAGCCATTTATCTATTTGCATGCTTTGCACACCCTCTGTTCTGTAAAGCTGCATGCTTGTGTCAGTATCTCCATAAACCACAGTCAAGGGACAGCCGTTAATGAATTGATTTATGTTGAACCTGTTTCCTAGTAAAGAATTTGAATGCAGGATTCATAGTTTTATTTTTTCCAGTACATATTGTGGCATGTTTATCATAATCCCTTTAAAAGTAATCAAAGCAATCTTTATTTACAATGAAGTTGTTATTTGCTTATAATAATTTCACAGCATGAGACCTTTCCTTGGTCTTTTCCAAAGTCTTGGGAGAACATTACTTGACCATAAGGTAAATACAGCTTCTTTAAATGGTCTAACTTCTTACAAGACTTTGCTTTTGTATCTGATCGAGTAATGAACAGTCTGCATGCTTTGTGGGTAAGAATGTACAATATTTTCTTTTGTTGGAAAGTATATTTTGTAAAGATCAAGTGTCTGGACTGAAGGCAGAAAAAGGAAAGTAAGGCAGAATGTCATCAGGAAGTGCCTAACTAAAACATCTGATTTGCTTTCTTCTCTCTTTTTTTCTCTCTCTCTCTTTTTTTTTTTTTTAATATATAATTTTTAAATATTAAATGAAGTCTAAAGTGCTAAGTAGATTATTTTATTTTACATCTGTTTTTATTTTTTTATGAAGCCATGTTTTACAGGCTAAGCGATCACTCATTTTCTCATACATTGGTAATGTAAACATAGAGGAACAAACCACAGATTTCTTATATCTGGAAAATTTGGAAAAAAAAAAAAAAAAAAAAGGACACGCACTACAAAACACAGCATTTTTAAAGAGCATTGTCTCTGAGGTTTTTCAAGATAGGCAGTAACCTTCATTACCATTTGAAGATTTTGCTTACACAGAAATATTAGGGAGGATACTTCTTGTCACTGACCTAATCACAGGATCACAGAATGGCCAAGGTTGGAAGGGACCTCTGAAGATCATCTTCAGGGACCTCATCAGACCATGCCAAGCAGAATCACCTAGAGGACATTGCACAGGATGGCATCCAGGCTGGTTTTGAATATCTCCAAGAGAAGAAGACTCCACATCTCTGGGCAACCTGTTCTAGTGTTCTGTCACTCTCACAGTAAAGAAGTGGCCCTCGTATTGAGCCAAAACTTCCTGTGCTTCAGTTTGTGCCCGGTGCCTCTTGTCCTGTCACTACATCATCTTGACACCCTCCCCTCAGATATTTATATACATTGATGAGTCTTCTCTTTTCCAGGCTAAACAGGACCAGTTCTCTCAACCTGTCCTCATACAACAGGTGCTCCAGTCCTCTAATCAATTTAGCATTCCTCTGGACTTGCTTCAGTAGTCCTAAGTCGTCCCCCCCTCTTTTTTTTGTTTTGTTTTGGTTTGGTTTGGTTTTTGGTTTTTGGTTTTTGTTTTTTTTTTTTTTTACATGCATATGTACGTAAATGTGCACACACAGGGACACATATTTAAATAAGAAATCAATTTGGTGATGTCCTGAGGTTGAAGCTTCTCAAAATCACTTATTTCTTTTGCAATTTAATAACAAGTAGATTTGAAATGGAGACTGCTGTAATGGAACGTAAATGATGGACAGAGGATTATGCTATTATCTGCTACATGCCACTCAAGATCTTTAAGAAAAAGTATAAATTTTTGAACAGGGTTGTTTTTACCATATAATCTCACATTTTTTCTGGAGAGTTACTAGGGCCAGTTTGTTATTTTTTTAAAGGAAAATGCTATTTTAATTACCTTGTGTTAGAAATACAGGAATAGTTACAAAGAAATAGAGAAGCAGAAAATAAAATTGATAATACAAAAGTTTCAGTGGTAATGGAAAAAAATCATATTTTGATATGATGCATTAAAAAGGAAAGATAATCAAAGAATTGGGTATTTTTTAAAAAAGATTTTACTCAGTTTCTGTTGCCTGGATTTACTTAAGTGTTTTTTTTTTGTTTGTTTGTTTGTTTTTTTGTTTTTTGTTTTGTGTGTGTGTGTGTGTGTGTATAAAGACCAGTTTATCACAAAAGGATATTTTATGAAAATAATAATAATAATAATAATAGTATATAACAAGTATACGTAGGACAGCTGGAATTAGTTTTAGCACCTGAAAACAGTGAGATTGAAGTTGCCTGGTGGTCCCAAGCTTGCTGCTGATAATTCATAGCAGCATACCCAGGATTGTTTAGTACTCCTAACAAAATGGGAACCATAAAGATATAAAGACTGCTCTCTGTAAAGAGCAGTCTAAGTTATAAGGAGTTTGCAGTCTCAAAGAAAGAAATCAGGTATTTCCTCTGATTTTTAATGGCACTTCTACCTGGATTCTCACAGCTGGCTCTGAGTTTTACACTATTGCTTTCTGGATTAAACTGTCCCTCTTCAAAAACAACATGCCAGTACAACATTCATCATGAAAACAAAATAGACAAGGACTGTTTAGGACTGAGAACACAAAAAGAGATCTGGCATCCAGTCTAGGCTTCATCCTTTTCAACTGCTCATGGACATTATTTGCCAAAAGCTGGACCAAATTTTATTTTTAGATCTGGGCACAAACTCAACAATGGCAATTGTTCATGCAAAATGCCAGGGCAGAAATTGTTTCTCAGTGCCTTAAATCACCGTTTGCATTCAGAATGTTATAATTCTCTGTCTGCAGATTACATGACAATAAATTCATTATAATCTCCCTGCCATTATTTCATCCAAATGGAAGTGGGTTTGGAAGCAACTGAGGATAAAATGTAAGCCTGTGATGTCTGTGATTATCTCAGACACACTAGGATTCAGATTCACTCTGACTTCTTCTGTGGTCATAGCACTGCCTATGAATAACATTTTCCAATATATTTTGATGACAATATGTGGGACTTATAGGACTGAGCAGAGAAACAGCTGCTAGAACACCAGCATTATAGGCCAATTGTGTGCATGGTACTAAAGTACTTTCTTCTTGTCATTTTATCCACCTATATACCTCAGCTCATCCCAATTAAGAGTGGTAATATACTACATAATTTCCAAAAATATATTTTTTCAACTTCTGTGGAAAGAATTGCTATAATGAGGTACAGGAATGTGACTTGTGAAATGTTGGTGTTTTGTTGTTGTTGTTGTTGATTGTGTGTGTGTGTCTTTTCTATAGTATCTACATAGTCTGTGAAGCCTTACAGCTCAGTACTTTAGTGCCTATGAGTGATATTACTAAAGGCTCTATAAAAAAGACATATGACTGTACAACTTTGCTTTTCCAGTTCATAATGTTGAACTGGTTGTCTAAGCATTAGGGAGCTCTTTATCTGGCATTTTTTGTAGTGTAGCAAGTTGAGGGTGGTTTTCTTTTTATTATTATTATTATTATTATTATTATTATTATTATTATTATTTTATACTTATTTTATTTTATTTATTTAATTTAATTTATTTTATTTTATTGGAAAGGTTTTCTTCAGTGAAATAAGGTCTGCCTGCAGTTCCTCTGTGCGACAGTAATATGAGGGTAAAGAGTAAGTGGCCATGGAAATCATGCTTCTCCCAGCATTTCCAGGGACTTAGCTTTGAGAGCCAAAATGGCATTACCAAGGGGAGACCCAAGTCTCTTATCTACACCTGTTAGAGTGAAACAACACCCATGGTAAAGGACACAGTTAAGAAGTGGAAAAAAGACATCTTACCTGTCTTCAGGAGTCAGGTTCCAGGGAACTTCAGGGTAATCAGCAACTCAGTCACTGGAATTATTATGGAGCAAATCCTGCCTGAAGCCTCTTCCAGGCACATGAAGGATACATGAAGGAAGTGACTGGGAACACTCAGCATGGATTTACCCAGAGGAAGTCATGCCAGACCAAGCTGGTGACGTAAGATGCTTTGCATGTAAGGGGAAAACAGTAGTATAAGCAAATATTAAGTATTTGCACTGGTACATGTTGACCAGAGTGGCTTTAGAGGAAATTAGTAGTATAAGCAAATAATCCATATTTGCACTGCTACATGTTGACCAGAGTGGCTTTAGAGGAAAACAAAACAAACAAACAAACAAAAACTCAAATGAACACAACCCTGAGCAACTTGCTCTAACCAGTCGTGCACTGAGCACATGAATGATCCACAGACATAGAATCACAGAATCACTGAGTGTTTTGGGTTGGAGGGGACCGTTAAGGATCATCTATTTCCAATACCCCTGCTACGGGCAGGGACATCTCCCACTAGTCCAGGTTACTCAAAGCTGCATCCAACCTGGCCTTGAGCACTTCCAGGGATGGGGTATCTTCAGCTTCTCTCGGCAACCTGTGCCAGTGTCTCATTATCCTATGAGTAAAAAAAAAAATTCCAGATATCTAATCTAAATCTACCCTTTTAGCTTAAAATTTCTATTCCTTGTCCTATCACTACACTCCATAACAGAATCCCTCCCCAGCTTTCCTGTAGATCCCCTTTAAGTACTGGAAGGCCATTATAAGGTCTCCCTGGAGCCTCCTCTTCTCTCAGCCTGTCTTCATAGGAGAGGTGATCCAGCCCTGTGATCATCTTTGTGGCACTCCTCTGAACTTGCTCTAACAGACCCAATTGTATTCTTGAGTTGGGGACCCCAGAAGTGGATGCATATGGTGGTTTTACAGAATCATAGAATGGCCAAGGTTGGAAGGGACCTCTGAAGATCATCTATTCCAACCCCACTGCCAAGCAGGATTACCTTGAACACATTGCACAGGATGGCATCCAGGTGGGTTTTGAATATCTCCAAGAGAAGAAGACTCCACAACATCTCTGGGTAACCTGTTCCAGTGCTCTGTCACTCTCACAGTAAAGAAGTGTCCTCTCATATTCAGCCAGAACCTCCTGTGCTTCAGTTTGTGCCCATTACCTCCCATCCTCTCACTGAGCACAACTGAAAAGACCGTCTCCATCATCTTGACACCCTCCCCTCAGATATTTATATACATTGATGAGGTCTCCCCTCAGTCTTCTCCTTTCCAGGCTAAACAGGACCAGTTCTCTCAGCCTGTCCTCATACAACAGGTGCTCCAGTCCTCTAATCAACTTAGTCTTGCTCTGGACTTGCTTCAGTAGTCCTAAGTCCCTCTTTTACTGGGGAACCCAGAACTGGACACAGTACTCCAGCTGTGGCCTCACCAGGTCTGAGCAGAGGGGGAGGATCACCTCCCTTGGTCTGGTGGCAGCACTCTTCCGAATGCAGCCCAGGATACGGTTGGCCTTCTTGGCCACAAGGGCACATGCTGGCTCATGGTCAGCTTGCTGTCTAGCAGGACTCCCCAGTCCCTCTCTGCAGAGCTTCTCTCCAGCGCATCAGCCCCCAACCTGTACTGGTGCTTGGGATTATTCCTCCCCACGTGCAGGACCCTGCACTTGCCCTTGTTGAACTTCATGACGTTCCTCTTGGCCCAACCCTGCAGCCTGTCGAGGCCCCTCTGAATGGCAGCACAGTCCTCTGGGGTATCAGCCACTCCTCCCAGCTTTGTACGGTCAGCAAACTTACTGTGGGTGCACTTACCTTGCTAGGCAGCCAAATCCCACTGCAGATGCTCTCTTACTCCCGTTCCTCAAATTAAAAGAGGGAGAAAATATGATGAAAGGGGCTCAAGGGCCAAGATAAGGGCAGGGAGATCACTCAATAATTATTGTCATGGGCAAAAAAGACTTGGTATAGGGAGATTAATAAAATTTATTGCCTATCACTAGCAGACTAGGACAGTGGAAACTACAGGCAAACTAAACCACCTTCTCCTCCATCCACTTTCTTTTATGTCCTTTCCACAAGAGGTGCACGAATGGGGGCTGTGGTCAGTCCCTAACGCTTCATCTCCGCTGCTCCTTCACGGTCACTCTCTGCCTCTGCTCCCCGTGGGGTCCCTCCCATGGGATGCCGTCCTTCCCCAACTGAGCCTGGGGGGGCTGCCCACAGGTAGCAGCTCTTCAGGAACTGCTACCACACTGCTCCATACCATGTAGTCCGCCCCCCAGGAACAAACTGCTCCAGCACGGGTTCCCAACAGGTGGACGGCAGCTCTGCCCAGAACCCCTGCTCTGTGTGGGCTCCTCTCCATGGGCTGCAGCTCCGGCCCGGGGCCTGCCCTGCGGGGATTCTCCATGGGCCGCAGCCTCCTCCAGGCCACATCCACCTGCTCCACTGGTGGCTCCTTCACAGGCTGCAGCGTGGAGATCTGCTCCATGTGAGACTTGTGGGATGCAGGGGGACAGCCTGCTCCAGCAGGGGCCTCTCCACAGGCCATAGGGGAATTTCTGCTCCGTACCTGGAGCTCCTTGTGCCCTCGTTTTGTGCTGACCTTGGTGTCTTCAGGGCTGTTTCTAACTCCTCTCTCCCAGCTTCTGTGGCACAACGGTATTTTCCCTTTCTTAAATCCACTCTCCCTGAGGCCCAACCAGTGTTGCTCATTGTCTCATCTCTGGCCATCAGCAGTTCCCATCTGGAGTCATCTGGAGCAGGTTCTGACCTGACATGGGGTAGCTTCTGGATTCTTCTCACACAGGTCACCCCTGCAGCCTCCCTGCTACCAAGACCTTGCTGTGTAAACCCGATATAGTGCAGTACTCTGTTGGGGTTTCACAAGACTGGAATTAGAGGGGGCATCACCTTCCTTGACCTGCTGGCCATGCTTCTTTTGAGCAGCCCAGTATACAGTTGGCTTTCTGGGCTGCAAGCCCACACAGCTGGCTCATATTCAGTTTCTCATCCATCCGGAGGACTCTTCCCACCTACACGTTTTTATGCCAAAGTGAACTCCATGATCCCGAAGAGCTTCTAATGCATTGAGAAAACTACTGAGATTACCAATTTTTAAATATCAGAGAGTACCAAGATACAGTACATCAAGATATTTCTGCATTCCTCCTAACTCTTCTGCACCCCATTATGTTAGACAGCTCTAATGAATTCGGTATTTTCCAGGGGCTCCATGGGGCTTCCAGTTCTTGTCTGATTTGATTTTCTTGACAGGATGACTAGATGAAATAGAATACTAGGTAAAAAGTATAAACCAGTTCCATTTAATTTTCTCTTGGCTGAGAATAACCTTGAAATACAGTCACTGACCTGCTTATATGTGTCTTGAATATATGGGAAGAAATGTAGGATAGCTAGAATAAGATGTGTTGATCTTGGATCTGAGCCTGTTATTGTATATTTTGATTTGATCAATTCATAACTAAATGTTGGAGGAATGAGGAAAGAAATTTCCCCACCCATTTTCAAGCAGAATCAGCTGTAACATCCTACTCTGTGGTTTGTTTTTTCTTACTTCAAACTGAGACAATGAGATTTTTTAATTATTTATTTTACATTACAGATAACTTTTCCTGTCTCTTTTCTTTAAGCTAATTGAGAATAGACAGTTGTTTCAAAACTGAAATATTAAAATGAAAATATAATCTACAAGAAACTGTTAACATTTCAAAGTACTGTATGAGACAGAAAAAAAAAAATGAACCTTGTGAATATAATATTTTTTTTTTCCAAAGGTATATTTTTTCACATATTCAGCCACTTGTAAATACTAACCTAACAGCAAGGAAAACTTTCTCAGAAAAAATAATATATTTACCTAAAACTTTAATTTCACTCTTTCTGGTTTTAGAGATCTTTGATGAATTCAACCCAAATTTGCCAAATCTTTTCAGCTGGGAAGAACTGACTTTTAGTCAATACTATGCCATGTTTTATACCCAGTTCTATTCTCCCCATGACAAGTTAGTTTGAAACCACCTTTCAGGTCTCCCATGCAGTCACTTAAATAACAAACTTAAGTCAGTTTGTGACATGGGACTTCTAGGGTGTTTTTCACTATGCTGTTCCAAAAGTGTCCTGGAATTGAGGTGTCTCACCTCAAGGTTCAAAACTTAGTCACCCAGCAGAAGACTCAGTCTCAGTCTTGTGCTGACAACTGAAGGATTCCATATGAAAACAAACAAACAAACAAAAAACATCTGTAAGAGATGATCTCATAGCTCAATGAACTGTCTTAAAAACTGGGAATTACAGAATTACACTAAGTCTCTTCCTTTGACGTGACAGTGTAACACCTTTGTAAATCTAGCCCTTCAGTTCCTCTGTTTAATATATAATAAATTTATTGTTTAAATACACTAGAATCAAGTTGATTCAGAATGTTCTGCTTTTAAAAAACTTCACCCGTAGTAAGCTTTAATGTTAGAAAGTTTTAATTCTTTCAGATCTGATGCAACTAAAAAAAATAAAAACTAAACTAAACTAAACGAAAATAAAATAAATAAATAAAATAAAATAAAATTAAAAAAAAAAAAAACAAAAACAAAAACAAAAGCAACCACCCAAACAATCAACTTATTTGCTAAACATAGAAACTCTTAAAGAGAGCCTTGGAAAACAGATGTGCTAATAGTCTTATGGAAAACACTAAACCAAACTTGCTACCATCCATTCTTTAGCTATGGATGCAAAATAAATGACACTAGTCTTCAGAAGTTCCTATTTAAAGATTCATTGTGTTTCTGGCAAATGTCAACAATCAGTATGGGAAAGAGGAAAAGTGTAGGTGATCATGGAGAATTTGGCAGGTGGTCTGTATTTAGAATTTCCCTGATGGGGAAGGTGAGATTTCATGTACTTCCTAGAAAGTCATTCTTTTAATTTGAAATATCCTCAAGATATGAACAACCACACTAGGGCTGTGCTTTCTGGACTGTAGCAAATTATTTTTGTTTCTCAGAATCCTACAACTGCAGATTAAATCAATGTGCACAGTTGGTAGTGACACTTTTTAACAGCAGAGAAATAAAGTGACTGGTTCTATGACAAAAATATCCTTTTAATTGTCCAGTCTGGGCAATGACCCAAGGTAAAAACAAACAGGCTAAATGGCCTATTGCCATATCTCTCAAGAAACAATTATAATATTGTTCTTCCATTCCTTGAGTTGGCTGGGTTCCTATTTCTTAATCTGTCTGTAAGGTCTGATATTACTAATTCTCCATATTTGCTTTTCAAATTGTGGTTTCTTGAGTTTCTTTTTTTTCATCTATCTCCACCTCTTTCTCACACTGTTCTACTTTGCTACTGAATTTTCTCATCTATTTATTTTTATTTATTAATTTGTTTATTTTATTATTTATTTATTTATTTTCATTCTGGCTTCATCTGCTAGTGATAGTTGTGAAGGTAGTTTAAATCTATCTGGCTCCCACTCACTACTTCTCAAACTTCCTTAAAACAGTACTTTGCCATTACATAATGCAATAATAAATGCCATATGGACAATCAGAGAAGGAAAGTGTAAAGGAAAAAATCCTATTTTCTGGCAGAAAGACACCAAAGGAATGCTGACCATAGGTGTCATATATTGGCATGGTGGTATGCAGGCAGTCATACCTTGAGGCTGTCAGGACCTCACAAAATACCCATTATTGTGCTCACCTATGATCTGTGTGAGGCACTTGGTTGGAAAAGGAAGAGTTCGTTCTCTAGTCCTTTAATTTATATATATATATATGTATATATTTGTCACCGATGAAAGCAAGTGTGGTGCTATGAGATTTTCAGCTGAGCAGGTTTCAGAGAACATTTCCACTGGTATTGTTGATGTGTCTTGTTTCCATTCATAGGGACATGTTAGAAACTATCATTGTGCATTTAAACCACTCTAATCTGGATACAGCTTTAAAAATTTGCACAATGATATTCCCTATAATGTGAACCATGACACTGCCATAGCAGTTGGAATTCTTTGGCACTTCTGAAATTGCTGTAATAGTAAATTCAATTCACCTGGAGTCCCACTACTTGTTCGTTGTGAATCGAAAGGAAAAGGTGATTGCATTTCAGTGGCAGCATAAAGCAAGCTAAGAATAGTAAGTATGTAAGAATAGTAATGGGTAGAAAAAGAAGGGAAAGCGAGCTCAGTTCCAGGGGTGCAAGGGTTCCAGTTCTTTGCCTCACCCATGTGTTTTCAGGGTAGAGCTCAGTGGGGAGGAATTATAGGAGAAAAGTCCCTAGGAGCCTAAGAATAAAATATGCTTTTAAGCATACAGTAGATTGAATTTTACTGGTTTGTGTTTCTCTGTGACCTTATCTCATACTTTTCAATTGAGATCTTCACTTTTTGTTTTTCCACAACAAGCTAATACATTTTTCTACTTTAAGTTGTCTGATACTAAAAATGAACGCGGAGGTAACTGTCAGTCCTGGGTATATAAATCTCCAGTAGTAGTGAACCTTATTAAAGTGATAAATTAAATCAACCACATGGGAGACCCATAACAGAAGGCATGTGTGAGAGGGTTGGGAGCTGAGCTTTCTTTCAAATAAACTGCTTAGATAACATGAAATCTGGGATTGCCAGGTGCCAACTTATAAGGAAAAGTCCCTCCTGGACTGTACCAGTAAGCACCCTTCTGATAGGGAGCAGGCAACAGAGATGCAGCTTACAGCCCTGGGTCATCCCCAGACTGTCAGGCATGATCTGAGCTTCCCACCTCACTTTTGGGAATTGCTGCATTGTGTGTCAGTGTGCCCCATGTCTTTTAGGTCCTGACACTTTTGTTCTTTTGGAAATCAGTGTATATAAATATCATTTTGGCAGACCAGTGCAGAAAAGACTGAGTGAGTGAATCTCAAATACTGCTGCAAGAGGCACTGAAAGAACGGTGACCGTCACCTCAATATGAAGGTTGATACATATCGGAGAATATATATTGGAGGTTATATATTGGAGAAGCACTTTGGGAGGAACAGTATTCCACTAAATATGACATCACAAGGAGGCTGGAGGAATTAAGTGTCCCTCTGCCTGCCTGCTCCAGTCTCAGTGGCCCTTTTGAGGCACAGGGTCAAAGCAAGTACAGACCCACTTGAACACACAGATCTCTCTCCCATGTGTACTGAATCAAAGAGAGAACCGTATCACCCGCAACCATAGTAAAACATTCATTTTCAACTGTAGTCCTTTGTTGGCAGAAAGTGATCAGAAGGATTACCTTTCAAAAGCATCAGAGTTTGAATTTATTATTATTATTATTTTTAATGGAAAACAATTGTCCTTGCAGGGTAAAATTTAAAGATAACAAGCTGGAACCATGCATGGCTTTATTAACACAGTGAGCTGAACTTCACTCCCTCCCTCCAAATACAACCCCATGCAGGGCTGATGAAATGAAAGCTGTCTTTAATGAAACAAGGAAATGACATGACTGAATGAATGGGGCTGCCTAACAGTCCCGTGCCTAATAACTGAATAAATTCTTGCTGAGAGAAATGGACTGTGAATGCTCATTACAGAAACACTGATTAAGAGATAAAGGACAACAATCTGACCACAAACAAATGTTAAGATCTGTCCCTATTAACTTTTATGCTCACCTAGAGATTTCTCTTAAACTATTGGAGTCATATCATCTAAACAACTTCCACATAGCCTGATGACCATTTTTCAGCGGAGGTCATCTCTAACTGGGGTTACTCTCCAGAAATAAAAGTTAAGTGTGTATTTCTGTATGATTTAGGAGACAACCCCTAATTACTGGGAGAATATATACTTCTACCAGCATCTCAGGGATGATAGCACTGTATTATGCTTGTCTGTGTAATGCATTTGCTTTCCTTTATTTTTTTTTTATTTTTATTTTTTCCATCCCTTCTTCCTTCAGGATTGTCTCAGAAAGTCAGGATGTGATCAGTATGTGTGTCTATACAAAACTGCTGTATCCAGTTGCTCCACTTATAGCAGCAGAACGTTTACAACAGTAAAAGAATGTACCTCTGGTGATTACATGAACCAGGACAATATTGGATCCCTTTAGTATGGTGACTCATACAGATCTAGTAAATTACTGTCTTTTTTTTTTTCTTTTTTTTTTTTCCTTTTTTTTTTTCTTTTTTTTTCTTTTTCCTTTTCTTTTAAATGCTCAGCTTGGCCTAGCATCCCTCTTTAATAATTCATTTTGTGATAGTCTCAATCTTTTTAGGCCAGATTTTGTCACAGCCTTCCCGATACCGTTAGATTTCTTTCCTTTCTTGTTTTTATCTCTTGGCCATCTGCTCGTCAGTTTTCCCTCAATTTTCTTAAGAATATAAGTAGAAATGATGACACTAATTCTGATCAAATGTCTAGTTAGCTTACTACTCTGATTTTGGTAGTCATCAGTAATGAACATTAAAGAAAGAGAGCAAGTGCAGAATAGTTCTTCCATCTCTATGGCTTGCAGTTTGTAGCAGTTAGCAATATAAGGACTTCCTTTGTATTAGTTTGTGTCCAGGCCACTGACTTTATTAGCCTGCTCATGTCCAACTCCAACTATTCTTTTTCTATTTTTATATCTATTTTTAGTCTGCACAACATCCTGTGACACTATTAGCACAATGTGTGAAAAGAAGTTCTTCCTTTTATTTTGATTATAATCATTCTACTTGTTAATTTAATTGGATGACTTCATACTTGGACACTGCGAGAAAGATCACAACTTCATTCATGATCATATGAATCATGATTTTGTTGACTTTTAGTAAATTATCTTTTAGATGTTCTCTTTCAGCAATGAGGATCCTTGATCTTTTTGTCTATTACTTTGTACCTCTTCTTGGATGAAGGTTGTTCAGTACCTGTGGCCTTTCTAATTTCCTTTCTCATTTTCCTTTCTCACTTAACTATATTGTTTCTGATATAAGGAAACTGGAACTGCATGCACCGTTCAAAAACAGAGGCAAAATATTTTTGGGTTTTGTTTGCTTCTTTGTTTTTCTGTACTGTTTTCTTAAGTTATCTGAATTTTCTTTATAGTATTTTTTTAGCAATGATTTTTTCCTCAAATAGTATATAGTGCTCCCTGGGTATCTTTTCCACACTCGTTAGTGAAAATCATCATATATGTATATAAGTTATGAATACTGAATTCAGCTGATCAACACAATATTTGCAATGGTTAGTTCCAATTTTAACTACCCTGAAGAATTTTGTATCAAATCTGTTATCTTGACAATTCAAACTATTGTTTATTATTATTATTATTATTATTGTGTGTGTGTGTGTGTTTTAGATATATATGTTTCAGTTTACTTTTTGCATAAATAATGTCTGGTAGTCATGATCTGATGATTTTTTTCCAAAGGCCTAATTGTATTCAGGGGGGACTTGGACCAGATGCTTTGTGATTCAAAGAACCAGATGTTCTGTGATTCTGTGATAAGATATATATATGGGACACTTCTTCCCTGGATGGCCAGGCTCTATTATGGGCATCACACAAATTCTTCTATGAACACTGATATAAAAAGTCCACTAGCTTTTTGTCTTATTTTCCTTTAGTTCTCCTTTTCAACTCAATTATATATTGGCCCCACTACCTCTCAGCAAGCTTCCTATTCTTGAAGTTTTCAAAATGTTTTCATTAATAGTTTCTACGCCTTTAGCAAGTTACTCAGAAAAATATTATCTGGCTTGGTTTACATTTAATCTGCTGAACTTTAATCTATTTTCCATTTTCTTCAGTTGAATATGATCAGATTTTGTGGACTACTTTTTTATTTTGTTAGCTTCATGGGGTGTATATTTACTGTGGACATCTAACTCAATTACTTTTCAATGCTGTTTTATTATTATTATTTCCTTTCAATTAAATATACATTTTCATATCTTAAAGATCTTCGTGTAGTAAATATTTTAATGATAAATATTACATAGTTGACTTTTCCACTTTTTTTTTTTTTTTTTCTTTCAGTTTTTGAGACTACCTCAAGTATATTATGGTCAGTGTTACAGAATAAGTCTTCAGGAATAAGATTCAATCACTTTCAGTTCTTTTCCTTTATCTCAAAGGACTGCAAAGAAAATCATTTGTAGTCAGTAGTCCTCCATGTTGTAAATGTTATAAGTTACTTCTTCAACCCATTCACTGAAGAGTGAAGCAAAAGATCCTTCTGTGCACTACAGCTGACTTGAGACAGCAATAGGTTCACATGCTGAGGAGTTGCTTCTTTGTCATGTAACTAGATTACATACTAGGTAGCATATACTTTTTCTGAAAATTCTACCCAGATGATATTAAGAAATGAATTTTTAATTAAAACACCGTGGAATTTCCTTTGAAAATCAGATTCCTGGTGCTTCCTAGCAGCAGGCAAGTGAGATGTCCCCCCACTATCTTATTATTTTTGGAGACTTTTTTGTTGTTAATAGGAAAAAAATACTTATGCTAACACAACTTGCTAAGTAAAATGTCCCTTTGGCAACTATCCCAGAATCGCAACTATAAACACATGTTTAGGTTTTAAGCAGTGTTATACACTAGATAATTTATCATTTCCCTGCTTTAGCCATTTCATTTCAAGTCATTAGTCAGCCCTGTACAAATAAATCACAACTTACAAAACTTTAACAATCCATATAAAATAAATGGTATTCTCGTCTTTTCTGTATTTGCAGAGAAGAATTGTAGGGAAAATTTAATAGAGGTGTAAAATGCTTACTTTGCTCCCTACCTTATTAAGTTATATTCCTGGATATTTTGTTTCACTGAGGGATTCAGTCTTTCAATAGCACTGGTCTAACTTCTCTGTTTTCAAGTATGCAATCCTTTGTGTTTTGTTTGGCTGAAGAACCCTTCCCTTGCTCTTGGAGTCTGTAGGTTGTTCATCATATTTCATTTAGTTTGAGCATAGAGTATGCTTTTCAGAGGTTCATATCACATCATTCTAGCGTGCGGACTGATGAGAAAGAATTAGGCTACTGTTGACTGAGATTTCTTCATCAACAGTTCATGAAGATCTATAGCAAATTTTCCCTATATTTTAAAGGAGACATATAGGCACTTGAATGTGACCGACTGCTGATTATTGTCTGCAGTAACATATCAGCTGTGTGGAGTCTCCCAGAAGTAAGTTTTGGCTTTGCCAGAATAATAATGGTTGTGATTAAGTCTTTAAAATAAAATAAAATAAATAAATAAATAAATAATCCCAAACCTATTTCAGCCTTGATCTCTAAGTATCTCATATATAGGGTATTCTTTTTATTCTTAAAGCTATGAAAGATTTAAAAACAAATCAGTTTACAAACACTTTCCTATCTTGGGACTGTAAACCATCCCTTATTCCACAGAGATACATTTTCTTGTTCTAGGAAACAGATCTCTAAGAGTAAGACGATGAAACTTAAGGAACGCTCAGTTTTAACCTTTCTACCATGTTTGTCAAATAGCTTAGGGAAGTGTTTTCATCTGTGTTTTTCAAATCAAACCCGGGTGGGCCAAGGAAACCTATCAACATAAACCCATTAAGATTGTTGTGAATATAAGAGGCAGGGGGTTGTACAGAGGGACTGCCTTTCATGGGCCTTCTGTTTGATTGTGATTATATTTAAATTTGAGAGCTTATTATGTTTACAGCTGTGACTATGTTGCTATGACAGCAGCAATGCAGAAGTCCTTTTACAAGAAAGGGACAGCTCTACATATTCTTACTACAGCTTGAGTTTCATTTTCCTTACATTTCTTAACTGTTATATAAGGATGAATGCATTTTGCCTTTCCCCTCACCTGGTTTGTCCAGGAAAAGTTTCTTAAGAGTAAATTAGGTGCAAGTGTTTTGTGGAGGAATATGTTATTTAAAGCCTTCTGTGTAGCTGGTTCTCAACACTTTACTTAAGTCTTCATCTTTTCATCCCTGGAATCTACGTTGTGCTGCATACTGTTTCAAGACACACATCTTTCTGACTTCATTGCCACATTACCACAGCTCAAGAGCAAGCAAGAAACACTCTGGTTTCTTGGAAAGAGAGCCTGGTCAGCCTGTCTGTCTATCAAGTGTGCAAACTCCCACTATTCCCTAGGGTGCGAGCAGAAAGCAAGCCTCCCTTCGTCTGCCATTTCCTAGCCAACACTCACACAATGGAGAGCATGTAAACAGTTGGCTGAGCTGATTGTTGCAGTGATTGAAGCAAATCAAGGGCAGCTTTGCCTCGAACAATGAATTCAGCACTCTGTATGCAAATTCCTCCCTGCTTTCACTTCTGTTTCTCATCTGTGCCAGCATGGTCTTAACGAACCTCCTATGAACTACAAAACAAGTTACGAAACCTTGCAGATCACTGGTCTTTTATTATAAGCTTTCAGTTTCACTTACTTTGCACAAAACATGCCTGCAAGCAGAACCCAGGTTGCACAGCTGGACTCCTTCAGGCAGCTCTTGTCCTCCCCACCCTATTTTATTTCACCCTATTTTATTTTTTTTTTTTAATACTGGACTTTGTCTTCTGATTTGCAGTGTTATTAAATAACGTGATAGAAAATGAAGCAAAGAAAGGACGGCTGTTTTTTTTTTTGTTTGTTTGTTTTTTTTCCTCCATCATTTCGATTCAATAGAATGAAGGCTGGCTGGCTGATTTACTAAATTCATTACAGTTTGGAAATGCCTCATATCATTTAGGATATCATTTAGGAAATAGCATTACTTTTATCTTTCTTGTAGCAGTAACCTTAGGTATCAGTGCTGAGGTCCCAGCAGCTGCCTTGCCCTTTGCTAGGTGTGAATGGGCACGTGCCAGCTGCTGAAGCTGAAGCATGTGCTTCCCTCTCTGATGTGAAGCTTGAGGAGTTCAAGAGGTCAATTTCTGTGCTTTCAGTGTTGCACTAAACTGCACTCCATACAAACTGCTTTGTTTTGTACTGCGGGAAACATGTTTGTCCTTTCTTGGCCCTTGTGTAGAAATAGGGTTATACCATTAATTCTGTTATAAATATTTCTGTTTTGGCAGAATATGTATTTCCATGCAGCCTATTACAACATGTAGTTGAATTGTGATAATTAGTATTCATTACCAACAGTCATTCAATGGAGACACTCCAATATTAGTTTCAACTATAAGGAAATGTAATTTTGTTTCTCTAGACTTCAGTTCCTATTGGAAAATTCGTTTGAATATTTTTGTACAAATTAATTACCACTCAGGGTTGTCTTCAAGAGGTATCACACATGCTAGGAAATATGGTTGTTAACATTCTGCATTTGCTGCATCACTTGGCTTGTGCTTATAGTCCCCACTTTGCACATCTGCTGTATTTGCATATTACAAAACATGACATGAATCCTGCACAGTATGTATGAATGCTGAGGAAGGGGGAAGGAGAGGACTTCTTCACCAGAGAATGATCATTGCTTTCTTGTTCTTGTTGCTGAGAGTCAAGCTGTTCGTCTTCGTGCTACTTGGATTGCCACATGGAAGTCACAGAATCACAGAATCATTTAGATTGGAAGAGACCTCCAAGATCACAAAGTCCAACCTCTGACCTAACACTAACAAGTCCTCCACTAGTCCCATCCAGACAACCTATTATTTCCCTAATTTTCTGGAGATGTTATGATAGGACCAGGGAGCTGAATCAGATGGCTCCAAATTAAGGATCATAACAGATTTTAAGGGTATCTCTTTGTGTCAGCTTGCTGAAAAACAATCTATGAAGTGCTCTCTTTCTTCAATTGTGAGGCTTGTCAGCATGGACCAGAAATATGGCCAAAGTAGCAATGTTAAAAAATCAGTGAATGTAAACACATTAGCCAGTGTTTCTCTTCATTGAAAAGAAAATAAGATGACAGTAGACAAATAGCTTACCTAGGAGGGACTGTGGGAAGGTAGCAATAGATATTATTGGCTAGATGGAAATTGATTACCAGAATCCAGAGGTCAGTCAGAAATTCGTGTTGGGTTAGTGTTAATGCATCTGTAATATATGGCCATAGACAGGTCAGTCAGGCTAAACTGAAAGCAATCTTAAACTGAGGCTAGAGGTTTTGGGGACTGTGTAGAAACTTGTATGGATAGGACTGTCAAGGAGGAATTTCCATGAGGCCTTTTTTTTTTTTTTTTTTTTTTTTTTTTTAATTTATTTATTTATTGAGCACAAAAAGCAAGTCAAAGTCATCTAAAATATTTCAATTTGCATTTTGTCTGCAGAAGGATCCCTCCTCACAAGGAGATAACCAGTGTCTCACATCTAGCCAGCAACCATTGCATACCCATAACCCAGGATTCCATGAATAGGATTCCATTGCTGTTAGTGTAAAATTGTGCACAACTTCAGTTGTTTAATAACATCACCATCTTTTACATAGCAAAAGGTTTGATGAAAAGGTTGTCTATATCTGGCTTGGGCATAAACATTTTCCTGCACATAGGGAGGAATAATCCTAAGCACCAGTACAGGTTGGGGGCTGATGCGCTGGAGAGAAGCTCTGCAGAGAGGGACTGGGGAGTCCTGCTAGACAGCAAGCTGACCATGAGCCAGCATGTGCCCTTGTGGCCAAGAAGGCCAACCGTATCCTGGGCTGCATTCGGAAGAGTGCTGCCACCAGACCAAGGGAGGTGATCCTCCCCCTCTGCTCAGACCTGGTGAGGCCACAGCTGGAGTACTGTGTCCAGTTCTGGGTTCCCCAGTAAAAGAGGGACTTAGGACTACTGAAGCAAGTCCAGAGCAAGACTAAGTTGATTAGAGGACTGGAGCACCTGTTGTATGAGGACAGGCTGAGAGAACTGGTCCTGTTTAGCCTGGAAAGGAGAAGACTGAGGGGAGACCTCATCAATGTATATAAATATCTGAGGGGAGGGTGTCAAGATGATGGAGACGGTCTTTTCAGTTGTGCTCAGTGAGAGGATGGGAGGTAATGGGCACAAACTGAAGCACAGGAGGTTCTGGCTGAATATGAGAGGACACTTCTTTACTGTGAGAGTGACAGAGCACTGGAACAGGTTACCCAGAGATGTTGTGGAGTCTTCTTCTCTTGGAGATATTCAAAACCCACCTGGATGCCATCCTGTGCAATGTGTTCAAGGTAATCCTGCTTGGCAGTGGGGTTGGAATAGATGATCTTCAGAGGTCCCTTCCAACCTTGGCCATTCTATGATTCTGTAAAACCACCATATGCATCCACTTCTGGGGTCCCCAACTCAAGAATACAATTGGGTCTGTTAGAGCAAGTTCAGAGGAGTGCCACAAAGATGATCACAGGGCTGGATCACCTCTCCTATGAAGACAGGCTGAGAGAAGAGGAGGCTCCAGGGAGACCTTATAATGGCCTTCCAGTACTTAAAGGGGATCTACAGGAAAGCTGGGGAGGGATTCTGTTATGGAGTGTAGTGATAGGACAAGGAATAGAAATTTTAAGCTAAAAGGGTAGATTTAGATTAGATATCTGGAATTTTTTTTTTTACTCATAGGATAATGAGACACTGGCACAGGTTGCCGAGAGAAGCTGAAGATACCCCATCCCTGGAAGTGCTCAAGGCCAGGTTGGATGCAGCTTTGAGTAACCTGGACTAGTGGGAGATGTCCCTGCCCGTAGCAGGGGTATTGGAAATAGATGATCCTTAACGGTCCCCTCCAACCCAAAACACTCAGTGATTCTGTGATTCTATGTCTGTGGATCATTCATGTGCTCAGTGCACGACTGGTTAGAGCAAGTTGCTCAGGGTTGTGTCCATTTGAGTTTTTGTTTGTTTGTTTGTTTTGTTTTCCTCTAAAGCCACTCTGGTCAACATGTAGCAGTGCAAATATGGATTATTTGCTTATACTACTAATTTCCTCTAAAGCCACTCTGGTCAACATGTACCAGTGCAAATACTTAATATTTGCTTATACTACTGTTTTCCCCTTACATGCAAAGCATCTTACGTCACCAGCTTGGTCTGGCATGACTTCCTCTGGGTAAATCCATGCTGAGTGTTCCCAGTCACTTCCTTCATGTATCCTTCATGTGCCTGGAAGAGGCTTCAGGCAGGATTTGCTCCATAATAATTCCAGTGACTGAGTTGCTGATTACCCTGAAGTTCCCTGGAACCTGACTCCTGAAGACAGGTAAGATGTCTTTTTTCCACTTCTTAACTGTGTCCTTTACCATGGGTGTTGTTTCACTCTAACAGGTGTAGATAAGAGACTTGGGTCTCCCCTTGGTAATGCCATTTTGGCTCTCAAAGCTAAGTCCCTGGAAATGCTGGGAGAAGCATGATTTCCATGGCCACTTACTCTTTACCCTCATATTACTGTCGCACAGAGGAACTGCAGGCAGACCTTATTTCACTGAAGAAAACCTTTCCAATAAAATAAAATAAATTAAATTAAATAAATAAAATAAAATAAGTATAAAATAATAATAATAATAATAATAATAATAATAATAATAAAAAGAAAACCACCCTCAACTTGCTACACTACAAAAAATGCCAGATAAAGAGCTCCCTAATGCTTAGACAACCAGTTCAACATTATGAACTGGAAAAGCAAAGTTGTACAGTCATATGTCTTTTTTATAGAGCCTTTAGTAATATCACTCATAGGCACTAAAGTACTGAGCTGTAAGGCTTCACAGACTATGTAGATACTATAGAAAAGACACACACACACAATCAACAACAACAACAACAAAACACCAACATTTCACAAGTCACATTCCTGTACCTCATTATAGCAATTCTTTCCACAGAAGTTGAAAAAATATATTTTTGGAAATTATGTAGTATATTACCACTCTTAATTGGGATGAGCTGAGGTATATAGGTGGATAAAATGACAAGAAGAAAGTACTTTAGTACCATGCACACAATTGGCCTATAATGCTGGTGTTCTAGCAGCTGTTTCTCTGCTCAGTCCTATAAGTCCCACATATTGTCATCAAAATATATTGGAAAATGTTATTCATAGGCAGTGCTATGACCACAGAAGAAGTCAGAGTGAATCTGAATCCTAGTGTGTCTGAGATAATCACAGACATCACAGGCTTACATTTTATCCTCAGTTGCTTCCAAACCCACTTCCATTTGGATGAAATAATGGCAGGGAGATTATAATGAATTTATTGTCATGTAATCTGCAGACAGAGAATTATAACATTCTGAATGCAAACGGTGATTTAAGGCACTGAGAAACAATTTCTGCCCTGGCATTTTGCATGAACAATTGCCATTGTTGAGTTTGTGCCCAGATCTAAAAATAAAATTTGGTCCAGCTTTTGGCAAATAATGTCCATGAGCAGTTGAAAAGGATGAAGCCTAGACTGGATGCCAGATCTCTTTTTGTGTTCTCAGTCCTAAACAGTCCTTGTCTATTTTGTTTTCATGATGAATGTTGTACTGGCATGTTGTTTTTGAAGAGGGACAGTTTAATCCAGAAAGCAATAGTGTAAAACTCAGAGCCAGCTGTGAGAATCCAGGTAGAAGTGCCATTAAAAATCAGAGGAAATACCTGATTTCTTTCTTTGAGACTGCAAACTCCTTATAACTTAGACTGCTCTTTACAGAGAGCAGTCTTTATATCTTTATGGTTCCCATTTTGTTAGGAGTACTAAACAATCCTGGGTATGCTGCTATGAATTATCAGCAGCAAGCTTGGGACCACCAGGCAACTTCAATCTCACTGTTTTCAGGTGCTAAAACTAATTCCAGCTGTCCTACGTATACTTGTTATATACTATTATTATTATTATTATTATTTTCATAAAATATCCTTTTGTGATAAACTGGTCTTTATACACACACACACACACACACAAAACAAAAAACAAAAAAACAAACAAACAAACAAAAAAAAAACACTTAAGTAAATCCAGGCAACAGAAACTGAGTAAAATCTTTTTTAAAAAATACCCAATTCTTTGATTATCTTTCCTTTTTAATGCATCATATCAAAATATGATTTTTTTCCATTACCACTGAAACTTTTGTATTATCAATTTTATTTTCTGCTTCTCTATTTCTTTGTAACTATTCCTGTATTTCTAACACAAGGTAATTAAAATAGCATTTTCCTTTAAAAAAATAACAAACTGGCCCTAGTAACTCTCCAGAAAAAATGTGAGATTATATGGTAAAAACAACCCTGTTCAAAAATTTATACTTTTTCTTAAAGATCTTGAGTGGCATGTAGCAGATAATAGCATAATCCTCTGTCCATCATTTACGTTCCATTACAGCAGTCTCCATTTCAAATCTACTTGTTATTAAATTGCAAAAGAAATAAGTGATTTTGAGAAGCTTCAACCTCAGGACATCACCAAATTGATTTCTTATTTAAATATGTGTCCCTGTGTGTGCACATTTACGTACATATGCATGTAAAAAAGAAAACAAACAAACAAACAAACAAAAAAAAAAACCACAAAACTCTGATCACAGCACTCTTTAGAACAAAGCATAAAAGAACCAACACAGTAATCTTTAATCTTCACATTTTTCTTTTTTTTTTCTTGGAATTGTAAGGTTTTTAGTGCTGCACCCAGAATATACACAGCAAGAAATAATATAGGGGAAAAAAAAAAGAAATACATGTAATCAGAGATTATTATTGCTATTATTGTTACGGTTGTTAGTTATTTAATTGAGGGTGTCTTAATTAAACATTTTTATGAAAAAAATTTGAAGTGGGGTAGACTGCACCTGTAGAGATAGAGGTAAATGTAGATTTTAATAGAGATCCGAGTTTATATTGCTCGGTAAAAACTCTCCATTTTTAAAAGGAATTTTTGAATAAAACTTCTGAGGCATGTGAGCTCTCCTCAGTCGTCCTGTTAACTCCTAACCATTGGCAACTGGGAGGCTTTTCCATTTAGCACAGCCAGAGACAGCTTAAATTAATAAAAGGCAGCAGACCAGTGGTATAATCTGATCTCCAGTAAAGCAGTCTCTGGTCTGGAAACATCTGACTTTAACATGAATTAAAATCTGAAAGTTTTTCTAAACTTTCACTGCCTTCCTATGTTCCTACAGAGATTGCAGTCTCATGTTTCACAGCACCATTCCCAGAGTATTTTCCTTTTGTGCAAGCTCTTTCCTGCAGATTGTTGAGATGTTAAGAAAATTGATATTATATATACATGCGTATGCACATTATATATGACCTTCCATGTCCAAATAGGAGGTAGGGGGTGGGGGGAATGGAGGCAAAAAGCCTGCATGTAATGAGCTGGAATAATATCAGATGGGAGGCTATCTGGAAGAGCACTCTTCTCTCTTAAAAGTAGGCAGAAGAAAGGATGTAATGGCATCCTTTCATTCCAAGTAATTGGATCTGTTAAAATATTTTTAAATATTAGTGAATGAGTATCACAAATTATGTCATTTGGCAGTCTTTGAAATCTCTGTTCCCTCAGGGTGAGCAGCAGTGGCAGTGAATTTGGAAGATGTTAGCAAGGCTTTTTAAAGCCTAAGTGGTCTCCCTCCACCAAGAAAATCTCTTTATCTACTCATTGGATTTTACAACACAAAGTCTATATCTCTCTATATTTCTTGTTTTATACATACCAAGAAGAAGCAAGAAATTGCTTTTAAAACAGCTGCTATGTGCCAGTGTGGACAGTACAGTAAACCATGTGAATAGATTTTCTTTTTTCCAAGAGGTTTTAATTAGCAACAGAGAAATCAGTTATACTTATGCAAATCTATCTGAGATTTTGGTAACGATTTTCCTTCATATTCTTCAGTTCCTCTGTAACTCTACCTCTACTTCTCACATGCATATTCTTCTTCCTCCTTTTATTTCTATACCTCTTCAAATATGTACATACTACCCTCTTACCTTTGAGTTTATCATACGGCTCAGTGATTTGAGCAGATTTTTAAGCTGAGACACAAACTGAATTTTGACAACATCTGATGGGGGAGTGCACAGTCCCAAGCGCATTGCAAGACCACAACGCGGCCTTCTTTTGAGCAAGCTCTGCTCGGCGGAGCACAGCTCTGGCTTGCAAACTGTCTGGAGAAGAGACAATCAGGTAATTTGTAAATGTCACTCTGGAGCCTCTCTTTGGAAAATGCCAGTGGTTTGAGTCTTGCTGGGTCAAGGTTCTCATCCCCTCTGCTACCCTTGGCCCTTCCTGTATCCTTGGCCATCTGAGAGTGCCTTTCAGGTGATCAGTTACAGGAGACTCTCCTGAATGAACTTACTGCAGTGTAGTGTGGCACTGTGGATGCCATTTGGCATGATTACTTGAAGGTCCCTGAGACATCTGCATGTGTCTTTCAGGTTGGGTAAAACTACTTCTTGAGTAGAATTTATACATACCTTATACAATGATTTCAAAATACTTTACACAACTCCTCTTCACACAAGAAAAATATCCACAATTAGGTTTTAAGAGCCCCTTTATAGATTTACAAATAGAGGGAGAAAAAAAATGTTATTTTATCAATTGTTCATAAAAATAATCATTGAGAGCAAATAGGAATTTGCATAATACCAGACAAAGCTCCCTCAGCCATAGTTTCTGAAAATAAAACGATAGAAATAAAATTGAGACAACCTGAATGTATGTGAAATTTTATTCTGATCACTGGTTGCTTTCTTTTCTGTGCTATTTGGATCCCCAGGCATATGCTTTTTTTTTTTTTTTTTTCTTTTTTTTTTTCTTTTTTTTCCCCCCTCTAATATGTTTATGCAAATTTGCTCCAATTGCTACTTCCAAGTGTTCACAACATGACAAGTATTCTGACATATTTATGTGACATACCTTTTGAAGAGATGATAGGGACATTATAGCACCACACTTCTGGTTCTATAGATGAGGGCTGTCATGCTTTCTATTCTAAAACACTATTTTTAGAGGACTTATAATCCTGGAACAAAAATTCTTTTTGGACCTCAGTTTCACTTGCATGACTGCAATAACATATCTCTGGATACAGTGTGAGAAAATACTGGTTCTCTAGAATTTAGAAGTAAAGTGTCAATGAATATACATGATTTGCAAGATTTTTTTTCCTATATCAGTATTCTTTAAAATCTGAGTTTGCAGCTGATGTCAACTCTGCCATAGCTACATAGATTTTAAGATACAAACGTGCACATCTGTGGTAATTTATATAAAAATAAAACAATCCTTTATGGTTAAGAATGATTGTTCCTATGTTGCAGGTGTTTTTAGACAAAAGATGGTAACTATTCAAAAGAGCTGTTAAAATACAACTAATCCTATATGAAAAAAAAAAAATAGGAAAAAACAACTCAATGGCTAACTGCTGCAAGATCTCATATGTTTCCTCTGACACTTAAGCACATATTAAGGATGTTGCACACACAATCACTATTTTTTTTTAATTCTTTGTGTTTATGTTTCTTAAGTGTCTGGAGACATTTATCCATGGCAAATGAGCCTTAAATACTTGGAAAATCAGTTTGTGACAGACATTGATGTTTCTGCACTTCACAATGCCTTACGTTCTGTCCAATCTCTCACATAGCAAGGCAGCTTCCTTTTACTGGCATTAACACCTGTGGAATCTTATAATTTTTGAGATGCTTAATACCTGAGGAGTGGATGATGGTTAGAAGTTGTTCTCTTTAGGAGACAATAAACCTAGCAGAATATCTTTTCCCAACATCCTCTGAAATTTCTTTCAGTGCAAAACCCAAAGTCAGTAAAACATATAGTGGATTTCTATTCACCTGGATCCTCTGCAAAACCTAGTTGTGCCAAACTGCAGTGAAAAGTTTCTGCTACTGCAAGAATTTAATCACCCAACAAGCTGGTAATGTCTCATTGCCATGCTTCTGCACAAAATCTCATGATATTGCCTAGGACATTAGTAGACTAAGGATCAGCATGGTTTCTGTGGTACTGCTAAGCCTCTGTTGCTCTGTGTGCTTGTTTGAGAAACCTAAGCAGTAAATCAAACACCTTGGGCTTGGCAAGCAAAGTAATGGGTGGGAGATATGAAGCAGACTGTGTTCTAGCACCCATTCTTTTTCATTGCTTAAATACCATACTTTTAAATGACCTATATGTACGCATAACACAGCTTTATATCCTACATGAGCCTGAAGCGCCTTCTTACAAGGAGAAGTCAGGTTGACATATAGACAGGTGAGGTCACATTTCCTGGGATGAGGAAAGATATCAGTTATCTACCCAGTTCAAAACAAACAAAAAGCCATTTTAAATTGTTTGTTTGCTTTTTCGTTTTCTGAGATGAAGACAAGGTTTCTGAGCAGAAGACAAGGTTTCAGTCCATGTACTACCTTACACCTATCAGTCCTGCTCCTCTGTGGACTTCCTATCCCCCTTCATGATTTAGCTCATTAAGTACTTCCTCTCTTCGCCAGAAAGGCCTATGAGATTTAGACACTCATTAATTCATGCCATCATACAGAAACTACCTAGGCCTTCAAAAATTAAGTGTACTGGCTCTTCCTCTAGGATATGCTTTTCTCTTTTCAGTTTAGGAACTTAGTATAAGGGCACTAAATTTACCTCTCTCCTCCCCCCTTGCAATACATTTAGATCACTTGCTTCCTAACTCTGCATTCTACCCTGAACAAGCCACAGTAAAAATGACTTTAGTAAATAATATGATTTGTTGACATTTATGATTAATGATTAGCTAGCATGTCTCTTTTCAAAATAACACTTTTTTTAAAAAAAATGCTGATAATAAAGAAATAATGAGGTAAGAATTTGTTAATTCTTTATATTAAAAATATAATAATTCATATACATTAAAAAGTAAAGGCTCTGTTGTAAATCACAAGATACAGAGAAACAAAAATTATTCTGTGTTTTGGAGAGTTTTATGTCAATTTTTCCAGCTTTTAGCAGAAGCAGGGGGGAATCCTATGTTATCTTATATGCAGATTTTTCACAAAGCACAAATCAATGTTCCTGCATGGGATGACAATCCTCCTTAGTCTCCATAAGCCAACATGTCTACTGGTAAATCTCTGCCTTAGGCCACCTGCTACCATGGCATCATGCCCACTCACACTAGGTGAGTAGATCGCAGAAGCCAATCAACAAATCTCAATGGCTTGAGGAGGTTAATACACAGAATAGCAAGAGTTAGGCTTTTGAAGAGACTCCTGGCATATCTTGTGTTTTTAATGATTAGGATCTCATCCTCAGGTCTGTGTGTTATCATCTCAGTCCGTGTAGCAGGGGACTGGAGCAGATGGCTTGGCAAAACCAAAAGGCTCTTGCCTTTTCAAAAATTAAAGATTAATTTGTTGTTTTCTTCTAATAGGAAATTTCATGCTGACAAACAGTATTGAGCCAACAGGCTGGTATTTCTCCATCTATCTTCTGTTCAGAGTAAGGCATAACCTTCCTTACATTAACCCCACAGACTGTCTATATCCTCCTATGCAGTGATCAAAGAACATTTCAGCACTCAGCTATTTTGTTTTTGGCACCTCCACTGTGGTTTCCAACAAGGATGTTATCACCGTGTGTTTATGGATTTATTTGTTTGTTTTTCATAATGTGGGCAATAGTCTACTACAAGCTGAATCTCCAATTACATCATATAGATCAGCCATCTGGTTCAGTATTAGTTAGTGGTAACAATTTAGCCGTTACTACACTGGTCTAAATATATAGCACGAGAGGCTAGACTTTCTTATTGCATAAGCAGTCACCTGGTCACCTGAAACAGCCAAATTTTTCAGTACCTAGTGCTAAGTCCTGGTGGACATTGATGGACAGCAAAGCACAGAAGTGCAAAGAAACAGTTCTCAGAATATTAGACAAGTGCAAAAGGTGAAAAGAAACTAACCCTTTTCTGCACAGGGACAGTTGGAATTAACCGTGGCTTTTCTGCTGGAAATTCTTATGTTTCTGCCTGATCACAATGTGTAACAACAGAGGGTTTGTGCAATTTGTTCATTTTTGTAACAAGTGAGTTTAATCAATTTCAAAAGACACAATTATTGAAATAACTTTTTGCTGAAAATGTCAACAGATATTTTAGTGACACTATTTATCCAACATCCATAGCTCTTTTTAAGGCTTTTCTAAAACCCAGAATTCCAAAATCTTTACCTTTTTGAGCCATGAACCCTCACAGGAGGTCATTAAGCATATAGGCAGTGGAGCTGAACAGCTGCTCCTCCAGTCATACTAATCTCTAGACAGATGCTCTTCATGTTCATGTGCTGTGATGAATGCCAAAGAAACTATTAGAGAACAGATTGACTTAGACTGGACAGTGATCCTTGGAGAACTGGTTTCAGACTTCAGGAAGAGCTGACGAGCCACAGAGGGAGCTGCAACTCGTGACAATGTGAACAGAGAGAGTTTCGGCTAGACTTTTCCCTCCAGCATTTCAGAATGCATCCTTGCTTAGAGTGCCAAAATCAGCAATAAAGAGCAGATTACCATTGTTTTCTGTGCTTCCTTGCTTGCTTGCTGGATTTTCTGCAGCTAGCCTGGCTGCTCAATTTCACTTGAGTCTGACTCACAAGAAATTCCTAGGTGTTTCTGTATAGATTCCATGCTCATCCTGTGGTTGCTGGGATGTTCTACTGTATCTGTTGGGAATCCTAACAAGCAGCAATGGGAGGGCTCCAAGCAGCATGTCATTCCCCATCACACTCTTCCTGGCCTGTACAGGAGGCCTGAAGTCAACTTAGTTGTTATGAAACTGAGAGATCACACCTGCTCCTCTCCTCTGAGGCTCACAAGAAAGATCACATGCCATCATTGGATTTGAGTCCATGTCTGTCCAAAGAGAGGTGTCATCTGTGGTACATCCCACTGCGGACTTTACTTTTCTGACCTTCATAACCACAGCAGATGTTCTTGTTATGTTGTTATTCTGAGGAAGGGGTTTTGTTGGCCTCTCTGGGCTCCCGGGCTCTCATCCAGCTGCAGCTGTGGAAAAAGGATACATATAATAATAATGGAATCTTCTTTCTGTCGTTTCAGCTTACATCATCTTGGCACCAGTAGTCAAGGTAGCATTAGTCAGTCTGTCATAGGGTTTCTGCAAATTCCTCTTTCAAACCACCACCCTTCTGTCTCCACTGCCACGTTGCCTCTGCTCTTAGTTACCCCTTCCCCAGTGGAATGATTTCAGATCTGGGGAACAAGGAGTTGTTTCTCTGCTGACCACTGCACATTTCCTCAGCTCATACTTCCTGCATGTGCTAACTGTGATAATTTTCAAAACACAGAAATCTGATTACATTTAGTTATACTGTATCCATGTAAAGGTCTTGCAATGGGTTGATTGTAAATTAGCAAATTTACAATAAGTATACCAGTCCTCATTCTATGGGCTTCTTCTTTAGTTTCTACCTTCTACAAATCTAAGTTGTTCCTACCAATAACTGAAAGCTGATCTCAAGCAGATTTCTGTACATATATCCCAAACAGATGCATTTCTGAGAGATCTCAACTGCACTGGGAAACATACTAAAGGGTATCTGTATTACATATCATCAACTCTTTTTTGAATGATTCACAGAAAAATACATCCATTACAACTTCAAGTTGTCATGCAAACAGTTCCTGGTTACTTTGTAGGGGGAGTTCCTGCAAGAAAGCTCAGGATCTGTCAATGTAAAAAGTGATAGGGTGGCAGAAGGTAGGCTTGGGGTAAAAAAGGGTAGTTCAAAGTATACTGTTCTAAAATAATGGAATAATATTTGTAGTCTTCTTTGGAAAAAACAGGAAATACTGTAACTTTGAGGCCTTTTTTATCTTTTGCTTAATTTTCAGATGCTTGTTAGGCAATTTATTTTGAACATATTACAAAACATTTAGGATTCAGAGTTTGTATCTATACAGAGTACGTGAATAAGAAATGACTTACACGTGCAAAATGTCATCAATATGCAGTATAGCTGTAACTTCACAAATACTCGCAATGTTTTGATGGTGACAGAGTTTCTTAATTTACACCATCCAGACAGAAATGATTGTTGCCACTTTCATCTATGAAAATGTTCAAGCAGGGAAAAAAAAATAAAAATTTATCGTGTATATATATATATATATATACACACATATATATATATGACTTGATCCTAACAATTCTTTTGTAAAATTTAATCAATGGAAAAAAAAAAAAAAAAAAAAAAAAAAAAAAAGGAAGTTGCTCAGGACAGATCCATCTAAACTGATCAAAAAGTTCCTTCATCTTCCTATATCTTGTATGAAAACTCCACCCTGAAAATGCAGCTTGGCAGAGGAAGAAAATAAATAAATAAATAATAAGGCCACTCTTGTACATATCGGAAAGAATGAAAAGATGTTTTTAAATGAAGTACAGGAAAAACAGCAGAAAGGAATTGCATGTAAGCAGATATTTCACAGATTTGATGAATGTGGGAACACACAGAGTACAAGAAATCATAATGATTTTTCCTTGTTAGCAACATTTAAAGTGTTGTCACCTATGCATTTGTGCTAAGCTTGTTGTTGGGCTAAAACTAAATATAATTCCTACACCAGAGTGGAAATTTCAGGAAAAAGAACACTGTCTTCCTATAAAAATAGGGAAATCAGAGTTATTGGCTTTGGCAATGAATGAGATGTAAAAGCAGACTGCGTTCCTGAAGTGGTCTGTACTCGACCTTAAAGATCCAGTATACTCAGGCATTATTTTACATAAAGGGGAAGCATGGAGGCAGCTCTCCAGACTTATTTTCTTGTTACCCCCCAGTGGTTTCCATCTCTTCCTTTCTCTCTGTTTCTTCTACCTGTCAGATTCCTCAGGGAAACCGTTTGCAGCTTGGACAACCCAAGTTGGAGTTCTTTTTCCTTCAGCTTTGTTTATGTTTGCTATTTCTTCCAACATGTTTCTTATTTTTCTGCCAAGTAGCACTTGACAAAATCCCTCTAAAGAGAATAATAAGAAAAAAGGCTGAACAGAAGGTGTTTAGTCTGAACACTGGCTTTGTTTCAGCAAATCAAAAAGTGAGTATGTTTCAGACAACTTTGTAAATTTCAATCTCAACACAAACATTAGAGATTCATCATATTACACTTTTGGATACGAGCACTGGTTTCTATGGAAGAAGAGCTTTTCTTGCAGATAGGATCCTTGTGGAAGAAATTTTAAAATTTTCCAAAGATTAGGAAATAAACAAGAATAAAGGACAAGAAAGAGAAGGCATTTGACATTTACGTGGTTGCATTTTGCTGTGACCAGGGTTGAACTTTTCTATTTACAGTTGTGGAGAAAGAAAATATTTTCCTGACCACAGCTGAAGAGAGACCCTGACAGGGCTTTCCTGCTCGCCATCTCCCATGTCATCAGTGTTTTCTGGGAGAAGAATTTGAGGTGGTTTTCCACCTAAGTGGTTACAGCTGTTTCCACAGGATCAGTCAGATGGAGTTTCTGCCTCTGTTTATTTTGGCTCTGATTTTCGGCTGGAGCCCGGCAGGATGACAGTGTTTGCTCAGGGCCTTGGGACTTTAGACAAACATTCCAGAATTTCTGACTTCTTAGCATTAATGTTTGATGAATTCTGCTCTTAATTTCTCCTGGAAAAATGTCAAGCCCACTGGGGATTACCCTTAGTCTTACAGCAGTCTTTTTTTTTGTTATTATTTTATTTTTAAGGGAACAAGAGAAAATCATTTGCTGGCCTGTGAAAATGAGCATGCTGTAAAAATCTGAGAATGCAGTTTTCTAAAATTGCAGATGGAAAAAAATCTGTATTTTTTTTTCTTGATAATAATACTCTACTTGGAGTACTCTGATGGAAACATCCACTCAGGTATACCTATAGCTAAATTGTCTGTAATAAAGGTGTTCAAGAGAGGACATTAGTTGAGAAAGTTATTATCCAATAGTTAAGCATCTCTTTCTCAAAGTTGCTGTTTTGGTAGCCTCAAAACATACTGCGTCAATATGCTGTTGTCAAAGGTGACCTTTAGAAAACAAAATAAACACCTATGTGAAATTCTGACCCCAGTGGAGAGAATAGTCTTTATCTTTGACTTCAGCAAGGTCAGAACTTCCTCAATACCTTATCTTTTGAACAATAGAAAAACAGAAGTCACAGAAGTATATCTTGAGGAACATTTTTGAATTCACAGAGATGGAGAGAGAAATGTCTTTACTGAAATATGCAAAAATATGCAAAAATGCACTAAATTTAACCTATATTTAAACTATGTTCAACGAGCATACTGTATTTTATGGAGTGGCTGCTAATTTTTATACCTACACATCTTTAGTAACTCACAAGGGACATCTAAATGTATATAACTGCATAATCATCAGCTGACTCCAGGTTAGCTAGACGGCTTTACTTCAGAGGATAGTGTCTGATTTACAGTCCAACCCTTAGCTGTTAAAAACACAATGGGCAGGACAGGTTTCCTCCAGTGTGTCACAAACATCAGGAGGGGCAGGCATAGATTAAGTCCAGACATATTTGGGAAGAATTTAGGTCCCAGGTCTCCATTTTTGTCTCCCCACCTCTTCTCCCTCATACAGTAAGAAAAGAAGGAAAGACTGCTTCCTCTGGTGACAGTTATAGTTGAATCTTTGTTGATTTACACAAGCTAAGGAATTACCTTCAATAGTTATTATGCTGTTTTCAATATATATATATATATATATATATATAAATATATAAATATATATATATATATATATAAATATATAAATAAAGGAAGGTGTTTGTGTACATATAAATAGGCACAGGAAGGTGGTTTCCTAATTAATATATCAGCTTTTACAGTAGCAGACAACATTTGTTGTGCAAAATGTTCCACGACAGTGCAAAAGCTGGAAGCAGTGTGGCCCCTGGGCCAAGGTGATAGTGTCCACCCATCTGGAGGAGTTAACATAAGGAACAGATCTGGCTTACTTTTTGGAGCCTGATTGCTGGCACTTCCTCTCCAGACTGTTTGTATTGTCAGTGGTCTAGATAAAGTGTATATTTAATCTGTGCCCTTGAATTTAGCTTTTCCATGCATGACAGCCAGAAAGGGCTGGAGAACAAAAATTTTGTAGATACAAAACCTTGTGCTTTTACTTTCAAGTGCAGAAAAGACAGATAGAACCATATCATTTATTGAAGCTGATACCACAGCACACATCCCTGTGGAAAGTATTCTTTGAAGATGCCTTCCCTAGGTCTTTTCCATGGAACAGGGATAGCCAGAGGCCCTCAGTTATGAGCTTGTTTTCTTCAGCCAAAATAACATGGAAGTCCTAAAGAGAAAGTTGATTCTTTCCCCTATCTATTATCAAATTAAATTTGCATTTCAGTATCTCTGTACAGCACTAACCAATCTTTCATTTCAGAATATGAAATTAGCCATAAATTAGTAGCAATTATTTAATGGGAAGGAGGAACTAGCATACATTCTAGTAAGATACATACATACAGGGGTAAGAGAGTAGCTGTATCTTACCCATAGAACTAGGCCAACCCTTGGATTAGATGAAAGGAGGAAATTAAATACCTGGAATGCTTGGAAACATGGTTACTCAGTGGAAAATAAGAGTTCCAGTATACCCTTCACTTGCCTGTGCAGTTAGGCAGGACTGAGTTACTGAGATGTTAGATAACAAGGACAAAAACTATTTCAAGTGTATTTTTAATACCATAGCTGTATAATGCATATTACTTATTTATTTTTTCTAATATGATGTTTCCTTCTTTGCAATATCTTTCTTTAAGCATAAGATCTTGTAATAGCAGCTAAATGCTACTAAATAGCAGCTAAATAGCAGCTAAATGGGGTATATTAACCAGGTGCTGAGGTTACAGTGGAACACTATATACAACACCAAGTGCATGAGATGACTGAAAAGTACATGCCATCTAAGTTTCTTTTGATACAATTCTGAGAAGCTCCTGGATGGTTACACAAATATTTTTTTGTTGTCGTTTTTGTTGTTTTTTTTTTATTTATTTAGTTAGTTAGTTAGTTAGTTATTTTACAATGAGGGAGGTTCTTGGATCTTTAAAAAGATAAAACGTAAAAGATCAGTTAATAGAAAATAAAAAAAGACTAACTACATTAGTGAAGATCTGTTCATTATATGAATGCTTGCTGGTTGCAGAATTACTAGAGGAAAAGAGTTAAGCAGGGTGAAATCAGAAATAATAAATTGATGAAAAATGTGGGTGTAACACTTTTTAAAAGAGAAGCAGAGGAATCTGTTATAAAGTTGATGTTCCTCTGAATGAGGCTTGCTAATGTATTGTTGTGACATACAATATTCCCAATGCATTGATTATAGAGGCTTACTGTATTTGTCCTCTTTAGTTAGAACATAAAAATACTTTTGAAAACTCTTTTAACTTTAGATTGAAGTCGTGTGCCATTTGGAACACGCTCAATCCTGTCTTCTAAAAGCATTGGGTGACTTAGTGATCCTTAATTTCAAATTCATCTTTCCAATGTAATTAATTCCTCAGCAGAGTTCAGAAACAAGGGAACAGCATGAAACAGTTCTATCAAACCAAGTCCATAGTACATCATCATACAAAGCAGCACAGGTAAAAAGAAAAAAAAAGAAAGACATGCTCCAAAAAGTAAACTAGAATTCTTAGTTGGGCTATAATTACGTGCAGGAATACAGTCTCTTCAGGGAGACTGGATGGAATTACTTTCTTCATTAATAATGGCTAATTGCAACTATTGAAAACTTGCTCAAGTATTTTTCCAACTTGGTATTATTTATTATATATTTCCAACTTAGTAGTATTTTTCTGCTGCTTTATAAAAGAAAAGTATGACAGAAGTTTATCATTCTTATAACATGGCTGAGCAGGTAGGCACATGACAAGAAAGTCAGTGAGGATCAGTTTACAAAACAGCAGAAGACGGCTGTGTAAATAAAACTGCAGGGAAAATAAATTGAGTAAATCAGGAAAAGGTTTCATTCAGAGACAAGCAGCTGCAATATTAAAGTTTGTCACATACTGCAGTGCTATAAATATCACAATATATCATCAAAGTACAGAAAAGTAAGAAAAATGCTTTCAGATCTCAAGCAAAATCTTCATCTGTTGTGCAAACATTTGCGGTAGATAAGCAATTAAACTGGGAAGAGTACTGGAGTACTGGAATATTCACGAGTCTGATGCTTCATGAGGCTGATTTTTGTCATATCAATTCTCAAATAATATATCATATTTTAACAGAAGTCCTGTCAATAATAGCTGTTAATAATTTTTCACAAATATAATGCAAAAAGAGTATAATAAGCATGAACATACACATTGCTTTAAAATAGTGTAAAATCGGAGCAGAGGGAGACATCTTCAGTCACATTATGAAAACCTCATGTTTGTCACATTCATCAGTCATCCAGGAAACTGAGAGCAGCATGTTTTTATCATCTTCAGTGATAAAGCAATATATATATTGTATACGGTGTGTATAAACACTGAATATATAAACATACTTGCCATCTGTATGTCTACCTGTAAATTCAGGTCCTAGTCAAGCAAAATGCTTTAGAAGGTCAGTGTCTCGAGGGATTCTACAGAAATTGTCTCTGGAAGTCAGACTGCAAGAGTGCTAGCAGCAAAATATGAAAATGCTGTCACAGTCTCAGTGACCAGTGTATCTTAGCTGCCAGAAGAGGCACCTCTAAAAATCAAGAGGTTAATTAAAACTCTTCAAGAAAATCACAGAAAATTATTTAGTGTATTATTTAATAAAATAATTACTGAACTCCCACATTTCTTTGGCTACTGGAGAAGATGATGAGGATCAAATTAAGTTTACAATGTGCAGCTAAAATTTCAGAGAAAAAAGACCTGTTTGTAAATGGAAAGACAGAACAAAATACTCTCAGTTGTACTGAAAAGCCACTAATCACTGTAGCAAAGTAATTTGGAAAATGCAGTCATTGTCATAAGGAGGTAGTAAGGGCACCAACACCTCTTTGAATCAGTAATTGTCAGAATGTCTACAGCTCTTTATTTATTGATTTCTGGTAGTTCCCGTGAAGCTTATTTTGCTATGTAGAAAGCATCAAATTGTGCTTACTAGTAACTGTGAGTGTAGTGGTAATTTGTTGTTTCAGACTGTTTTTCTTTTGCCTTTTCAGCAGCAGCCTGCAGGAAATACAAGGCTGTCTTGTCATTGTTGCCTGTCATTTAGTGCACTGATTTGCTTGTCTCAGAGAACGAGAGGTAAGGCAAAGGCATGTGCTAAACAAGTGTGTTATACTAGTCAAGACTGTAAATAGAGACAGGGCATTAAAGTACCTCCCACTGAACCACACAAATAACTTTGTTGAAACACAAGCCTTCTCCAAGGAGAAAAATGCTTCCAGCTGAACTAAAGGTCTTTAAAAAGCATTTGCTTACAGATTTGCACAAGGTATTCTTAAAACAAAATAATAATGCCCACACATAAAGGAGGAGGTGCACAGATGAAGTGTTTCTCTCATTTAGAAGCTTTCATGTTGAACTGATCTTGTTCTGCTTTTAGCATTCTCTGCCACAGTTTAACAGCTTCAAATATTTATTTTTAAAGGCAGAAAATTATTGTTAATTTTATGTTGGCAAACAGCCAGCCCATTCTTCACTTGGGAGTTAGCAGAGAAAGACAAGTGTAAGAAACATCCTGCTATCTAGTGGGCTGGCAATTGTATTATAAACAATTTAACAAATTGAGTGTAAAGGAAAAATGTTTCACAAAGGAAATACCTCAGCCCTAGTCTTGACTCTTAGACAGTGTTCTCTCACCCATTCTTCTATCACACCTTCTCCTTGTCCAGCCAGAACTCTAAGCCCACATCCTCCCCCAGTATGTTTTTTTAACACTCCTTCCCTCCTCACTCCCTCAGCTTCCTCTAGCCTTCTCTCATTCTCTCTCCTTCCAGATTAAATGCTCTTATTTTCCAAGATATTTTTAATTCTTCCTTCAACATACTATGACCTCTAAGCCCTGCCATCTCCACAATGGGTATCCTTTTTATCTTATGATACATGCTGTGTGATTGACAGGTGCCATCTCTTGCTTAAAAGAGTGCTATGCTATCTCGTGTACATCCAGGGAGAAGATGAAAATAGGGACTCCCATCCATCCCTCGGACTGCATATAACTCAGGGTGATATAGGTTACATTGTCATACATTAGTGCTGAATGAGAGGGGTGTCCTGGTAACAGGAGACACTGAGAAGGTGGAGATACTGAATGCTTTCTTTGCTTCAGTCTTTGCTTCAAGGACTCCACCCCCCAGGACTCCTTGACCCTGGTGGAAGGAGAGAGAGTCTGGGAAGTGGAGATCTCCCCCCTTGTTGACAAGGGAGTGGTTCGGGAGCATCTGAGTGGGATCAATGCACACAAATCCATGGGTCCCGATGGGCTGCATCCGCGTGTGCTAAGGGAGTTGGCAGATGTGATCACTGAACTGCTTTCTATCATCTTTGAAAGGTCCTGGAGAATGGGTGAGGTGCCTGAAGACTGGAGGATATCCAATGTCACTCCAGACTTCAAGAAGGGCAGGAAGGAAGATCCGGGAAAACACAAGACAGTCGGTCTCACCTCTGTCCCTGGAAAGGTATTGGAGCAGCTTGTGCTGGATGCCATCTCCAAGCAGTTGGAAGAGAAGAAGGTTATGAGGAGTAGTCAGCATGGATTCACCAAGGGGAAGTCGTGCTCGACCAACCTCATTGCCTTCTATGATGGCATCACCAGGTGGGTAGATGAGGGGAAAGCAGCGGGTGTCATCTACCTTGACTTTAGCAAGGCTTTTGATACTGTCTCCCATGACATCCTACTAGAAAAACTGATAAAGTGTGGGATAGATGAGCGGACGGCAAGGTGGGTTGAGAACTAACTGACTGGCCGAGCTCAGAGGGTGGTGACTGGTGGCGCAGAATCCGGCTGGAGGCCTGCGACTAGCGGTGTTTCCCAGGGGGCAGTGCTGGGTCCGGTCTTGTTCAACATCTTCATCAACGACCTTGATGAGGGAATAGTGTCTGCCCTCAGCAAGTACGCTGATGACACAAAGCTGGGTGGGAGGAGTGGCTGACACGCCAGAAGGCTGTGCTGCCATTCAGCGAGACCTGGACCGGCTGGAGAGATGGGTAGGAAGAAACCAAATGAGATTTAATAAGAGCAAGTGTAGAGTCGTGCACCTCGGAAGGAACAACCGCATGTATCAGTACGGACTGGGGGACGACCTGCTGGAGAGGAGCTCTGAGGAGAAGGACCTGGGGGTCCTGGTGGACGACAGGTTGACCATGAGCCAGCACTGTGCCCTCGTGGCCAAGAGGGCCAATGGCATCCTGGCGTGCATTAAAAAGAGCGTGGCCAGCAGGTCAAGGGAGGTGATCCTCCCCCTCTACTCTGCCCTGGTCAGGCCTCACCTGGAGTACCGTGTCCAGTTCTGGGCTCCCCGGTACAAGAAAGACAGGGATCTCCTGGGAAGAGTCCAGTGGAGGGCCACAAAGATGATATGGGGCCTGGAGCATCTTCCTTATGAGGAAAGGCTGAGAGACCTGGGTCTGTTCAGCCTGGAGAAAAGAAGACTGAGAGGGCATCTCATCTGTGTGTATAAATACCTGAGGTGTGGGAGACAGAGGGATTTGGCCTACCTCTTTTCAGTGGTTTGTGAAGACAGGACAAGGAGTAATGGTCACAAGATGGAGCACAGAAGGTTCCGCACTGACATGCGAAAGAACTTCTTCACGGTGAGGGTGACGGAGCATTGGAACAGGCTGCCCAGGGAGGTTGTGGAGTCTCCTTCTCTGGAGATATTTAAGGCCTGTCTGGACGCCTTCCTGGGCAGCCTGCTCTGAGGAACCTGCTTTGGCAGGGGGGTTGGACCTGATGATCTTTCGAGGTCCCTTTCAGCCCCTTCAATTCTGTGATCCTGTGATTCTGTGATACATTTTTTGAAAGAAGGAGAGAATGTTATACATTCTTTGAAACAATAAAGAACAAAGTGTAATCCATTTCAGTGTTCAGGGGTACCTAAACAGAGTATGTTGTGGACTTGCTGATTTGGACTTGTATATGTCTAGCTCACTGGAGTACTGCAAAGATATAACTCAGTACATGCTAGCTCCCACAGCATTATTGAGTTCATTGGTGATGCTATGCCCACTGTTATGAAGGCTAATACAACACCAGCTCAGATAGAGAGCTAGGGAGTACAGATAGACATCAGCTACATCTGGGTTGCACACCTAAGATTTTCTTGTATCTCCATTAACTATATCCCTGCCCTCCTCCTGCTACAGTTTCATCAAGTAAAGACAAATTTATTTCTGCTCATTTGTAATTATTTCTGAACCTGTAGCTGTAGCTTTAGATTGACCAATATCTGTAGCTTTAAACCGATGTTAATTTTTGTACCTTTTCATAACAGCAGTAAACTATTTCTCTTGTAATAAAATCATTTCGCTTTTATGAAACCTGAATACCAATTTATCTGGACTAGTAAAAGGACTGAGCTCTCCTTCATAAGCAAATACCTGCTGTCAATTTGTTTAGCTGTCCAGAATTTATTTCATTGAGCAGAAGGACTTAGTGAAATATTAAAGCCGAGTTCTGCAGAAGGAACCTGTTTGACTTCAGCTTTGACTGGATTTATCACAACTCCATTTGCAGCACATTTTGGAAGAACATATTTTAAGACATATTGCTGTACAACAACTAAATCTCAGTGCTGATAAATCACAGATCTCATATCTGGTCTGAAAAGGCAAGAAAAAGAGGAAGGAAAAGGTCTCTGAAAACTTTTACAGCTGGCTAAAGGAGAAGCATATGGAATTTTAGAAGGACTGTACTTCTCCTGACAGTTAATAACAGCTTTCACTTATAGAGCAGTGCTTGTCAAGATGGATCCCAAAGCACTTTACAAACTCCGGCTACTATATGCACAACACCACTGAAATGCAGTAAGCTATCCTCAGGGAGAAAAGGGCAGCTGGTATTGTGGAGCAAAGGATTGTGTGACACTGGATATGTATGAACATTCAGTTCTTATAAACTGGAATACTAATTCACATCAACAAAGATCTTTCTGGGGTCTGTAAAAGAAAGCGGCATCTTGGCAAATAATTGGCCTGCATCACTCTGAATGTGAAAGGAAGAGAGATTTCCTGACAAGAACACAAAGAAAAAGTATATTCTCTCAAAAACATCAGGGAAATCTTTAATGAGTATGGGAGCATGATCAAGCGGAAGATATTTTACCTTTAATGGCTCACAAAAATACCATTTCCTAGTGTACTCACTGATTTCAGCCTAAGATAACATAGCTGTGGTTGAGTCGTGTGTTGTTCCTTATTGTGTTTACATGCATTCAAATACTCTAATTAGTACCACTAAGTCATTTTTGTCAAGGTTTTGTCACAAGCTGGGATTAAGAACAGGATGAAGAAGGTAGTGTCAGGAAAAAATAAATAAATTAACACAGAATTGTAAAAAATTATCACGTCATAAAATGAAAACATGTTGCTTGGTATCCATGGCAACTTCAAAAACCAATGCTCTTTAACAGCCTTGCCTGGAATCATGTAAACTGCTTTGATAAAACATGAATTGTGGCAGATGGATATGTGAAAATAAAAATAACTTCATATCCAATCTATTGCCCACATGGGATACCCTTGAAATACAGCATGAGTTATATAACCCTATCAGGAATCATTTTGCTCTGCTACTGAAACCAAGATAGAGACAGTTTTTTTGCCATATATCTCCACAGAGGTAAGAACAGAATCAACAGCAGTGGTGTAATGATTAAAAACCAGCAAGCAAATGCTTGCTGCCACTATCTGAGAACTAAATCTAACCCTCAGCTCCACCAAGGATGTGTTGTGAGTCTCCTGTGCCAGGAAAAGGTTTGGGTCTTTAACCCAGTGTAATAGATAGACACGTGCTGTGAGGCATAGGCTGGAGCCACAGATTTGCTTTCTGTAAAGAAGAATCGTAAACAAACAACGGCAGAGTTGAAAACTGGGCCAGGAACACATCCAGCCAAATCATCTTCTCCCAGGTACCTACAATATTCTTCCATGGACCTGTGGTAGAATAGTTTCACTTATTTATTTATTTATTTGTTTGTTTGTTTTATTTTCCTTCAGAAAAGAAAATCTACCCCCAGCTCAGTATAAGCTGAATTACCTGAATAACAATGAGATTCAGAAAAAGTTAAAACATACAACTGCAAGCACCAGATTGCATACTACTGATCTTATTTAGATAATCACAGGATCACAGAATTGAAGGGGCTGAAAGGGACCTCGAAAGATCATCAGGTCCAACCCCCCTGCCAAAGCAGGTTCCTCAGAGCAGGCTGCCCAGGAAGGCGTCCAGACAGGCCTTAAATATCTCCAGAGAAGGAGACTCCACAACCTCCCTGGGCAGCCTGTTCCAATGCTCCGTCACCCTCACCGTGAAGAAGTTCTTTCGCATGTCAGTGCGGAACCTTCTGTGCTCCATCTTGTGACCATTACTCCTTGTCCTGTCTTCACAAACCACTGAAAAGAGGTAGGCCAAATCCCTCTGTCTCCCACACCTCAGGTATTTATACACACAGATGAGATGCCCTCTCAGTCTTCTTTTCTCCAGGCTGAACAGACCCAGGTCTCTCAGCCTTTCCTCATAAGGAAGATGCTCCAGGCCCCATATCATCTTTGTGGCCCTCCACTGGACTCTTCCCAGGAGATCCCTGTCTTTCTTGTACCGGGGAGCCCAGAACTGGACACGGTACTCCAGGTGAGGCCTGACCAGGGCAGAGTAGAGGGGGAGGATCACCTCCCTTGACCTGCTGGCCACGCTCTTTTTAATGCACGCCAGGATGCCATTGGCCCTCTTGGCCACGAGGGCACAGTGCTGGCTCATGGTCAACCTGTCGTCCACCAGGACCCCCAGGTCCTTCTCCTCAGAGCTCCTCTCCAGCAGGTCGTCCCCCAGTCCGTACTGATACATGCGGTTGTTCCTTCCGAGGTGCACGACTCTACACTTGCTCTTATTAAATCTCATTTGGTTTCTTCCTACCCATCTCTCCAGCCGGTCCAGGTCTCGCTGAATGGCAGCACAGCCTTCTGGCGTGTCAGCCACTCCTCCCACCCAGCTTTGTGTCATCAGCGTACTGGCTGAGGGCAGACACTATTCCCTCATCAAGGTCGTTGATGAAGATGTTGAACAAGACCGGACCCAGCACTGCCCCCTGGGAAACACCGCTAGTCGCAGGCCTCCAGCCGGATTCTGCGCCACCAGTCACCACCCTCTGAGCTCGGCCAGTCAGTTAGTTCTCAACCCACCTTGCCGTCCGCTCATCTATCCCACACTTTATCAGTTTTTCTAGTAGGATGTCATGGGAGACAGTATCAAAAGCCTTGCTAAAGTCAAGGTAGATGACACCCGCTGCTTTCCCCTCATCTACCCACCTGGTGATGCCATCATAGAAGGCAATGAGGTTGGTCGAGCATGACTTCCCCTTGGTGAATCCATGCTGACTACTCCTCATAACCTTCTTCTCTTCCAACTGCTTGGAGATGTGTAGTGGGTTTATGTGGCAAGGTTTTGGTAGCAGGGGGCCATAGGGGTGGTTTCTGTGAGAAGGATATAGAAGCTGCCCTATGTTTGTAAGGGCCCCACTGCTGACCAGAGCCAAGCCAATAAGTGATGTTGTTTTGTGCCTCTGTGAGAGCATATTTAAGACAGGGAAAAAAAAACGCTGCGCCACACAGCAGCTGGGAGAGTGATAGGAGTGAGGAACAGCCTTGCAGGCACCAAGGTCAGTGAAGAAGGAGGGGGAGAGGTGCTCCAGGCACCAGAGCAGAAGTCCCCTGTGGCCTGTGGTGAGGATCATGGTGAAGCAGGCTGTCCCCCTGCAGCCCATGGAGTACCACGGTGGAGTAGGGTTCCATGCTGCAGCCCGTGGAAGAGACCACGGTGGCCTGCACTGACAGAGGCTGCCGCTCATGGAAGACCCCTGCGGGAGCAGATTCCGGCCCAGACCTGTAGCCTGTGGAGAGGAGACCAGACAGGAGCAGGTGACCTGGCAGGAGCTGCTGCCTGTGTGGGACCCAGGTTGGAGCAGTTTTCTCCTGAGGAATGGATCCCATGGTACGGACCCATATCTGGAGCAGTTCTGGAAGAGCTGCTGTCTGTGGGAAGCCCACACCAGATCAGTTCATTAAGGACTGTATCCCGTAGGTGGGACCCCACAGCACAGGGGACAAGAGTGACTGAGAAGGAGCGGCAGAGAAGAAGCGCTATAGACTGACCATAACCCCCATTCCCCCATTCCCCTGCGCCGCTTGGGGGGAGGAGGTGGAAGAGGGTGGATGGGGGGGGAAGGTGCTTTTGGTTTCTTTCCTTTGTTTCTCGCTTCTCTAGCTTGTTAGTAATGAGCAATAAATCTTACTATCTCCCTATGCCAAGTCTGTTTTGCCCGTTACAATAATTACTGCGTGATCTTCTTGTCCTTATCTTAACCTTTGAACCCTTTTCATCATATTTTCTCCCCATTCCTCTTTGAGGAGGGGGAGTGAGAGAGCGGCTGTGGTGGAGCTCAGCTGCCTAGTCGAGCAGAACCACAACAAGATGGCATCCAGCACAAGCTGCTTCAATACCTTTCCAGGGACAGAGGTGAGACCGACTGTCTTGTAGTTTCCCGGATCCTCCTTTCTGCCCTTCTTGAAGATTGGAGTGGCATTGGCTATCCTCCAGTCTTCAGGCACCTCACCCATTCTCCAGGACCTTTCAAAGATGATAGAGAGCGGTTCGGCGATCACATCTGCCAACTCCCTTAGCACATGTGGGTGTATCCCATCGGGACCCATGGATTTGTGTGCGTTGATCCCACTCAGATGATCCCAAACCACTCCCTCATCCACCAGGGGGGAGCTCTCCATTTCCCAGACCCTTTGTCATATTGCCAGGGGTGAGGAGTCCTAGGGGAGTGTCCTTGAAGCAAAGACTGAAGCAAAGAAAGTATTCAGTATCTCTGCCTTCTTGGCGTCTCCCGTGACCAGGACACCCCTCTCATTCAGCAAGGGACCCACATTATCCCTAGTCTTCCTCTTGCTGTTTACATACTTGAAAAAACCCTGCTTATTATCCTTTAACTCTTTCGCAAGCCTCATCTCTAGGTGGGCTTTAGCCTTCCTTGTCGCATCCCTGAAGGCCCTGACAACACATGTATACTCCTCAAAGCTTTCTGTTAAGAGAGTAATCTTGCTTTATTACATATATATATATGCATACACATATATATATAATAGAGTTCATATTTATCCAGAGATTGTGTGTTCAGTGCCGATGGCATCCTTGGAGCAGGCCAGGGGCATACTCTGTATAGAACATGGAAAAGCACCTTCAATTAAGTTATTCTTTGCAAAGACCCACATTTATGGACATTTTTTGTATCTCCTGGAAATTTAACTAAATGTATTGAAACCATTTTGTGCAATCTGCTAAGAAATCATAAAACAAAGATTGCTTTTCATCTGTGCAAATCGAAACACATGGAGCCAAAGTAACTAGATTTTAGAAAATGTAGTGCTTCAGTGTACAGGTTTTGGATTAACATCGCCATTCCTGAGGCTGGTGTGCTTCTCCAGAGCTGGAGCCGAGAGGTTTCAACCATAAATGACAAAAATATCCCTTTCCATAGGAACACCCACAACTTTTATTTTCTTCATCTGAATGGCCTTATCAAATATTAATATGTAAAAATCTGTCCTCAAGCTTATTGTATCACTAAAAAAAAACAAAGCAAACAACCACCTAAAACGTGTGCTTTTCAAACAGGACCTCTTCCACTGGAAATACCATGTCTCCCTCTCATTTCCCTCTCTTCTGGTAATCTCCTTGGCCTTTTCAAAAGATGCAGGTCACGTGAACCCCAGGAAAAGCTGTTTCAAGTCAGAATGGAGTCCAGTCCAGAAATGAGGTCAAACGCAATCATGTGAGTGAAACTGAGTGACTTCAGGAATAGACTGTGTAAATACTGAGGGCAACTTATTTCATTGTTGGAGTGCACTAAGGGCTGAACTCACAAAGTTTTACTGTCAATCACAAATGGAGAATGGCAGTTTATATTACTCCTTACCTTGCGCAAGTCACACATGAACTTGATGGGTGTATGAATATTTAACCCCAATATGCCTCAAGGCATATTGGGGTTAAAAGCTTATTTGTTCCCTTTGCTGGGTTCTAACTCTTATTCTTAGCAAGCAGTCTAATTAGTGGTATGTAATTGTATTTGATTTTATTTTCAAGACAATGTCCAAAATCTAATCTAATGGTTCGTTTTCCAGATGCATAAGATCACAGTGCTTTGTGCTTTTTTTTTTTTTTTTTTTTTTTCTCCTTTTTATCAAATGGTCATATGAACTATAGCACTTCTGGGAAATACCTCGTTGAAGATTGTGGATTTCTTTCCAGTTATCCGATGGGAAATAATTTGTTCTTCTCCACACTTAGACTTTTCATTCGAGTTCTCCTATCCAGTCTCTTTAGCTCCATCTTGTGATATGCTTGTATTAGAGTCTATACATGGTAATCATCACCTCTTTTTTTTTTTTTTTTTTTTTTTTTTGCTATCTCTTTCAGAAAGGCCTGTTATTTTATTTATTTATTTATGTATTTATTTATTTTTAATAATCAGAATTTTCCATTTGCAGCAGCTTAGGATCCTGAACTGATTTTTTGTATCAGCTCCAACACAGAAAAACAGGGGAAGCAGAGAAAGCTCTAGTAGTGTAGTCCCTTTGGATTTATCTCAGTATAAGAAATGAATATGGAGTGTAGTTGTTGTTGTTGCTGTTGTTTTTTAAAGCATTATGAACACTAATACAATATGCATATTTTCAATAATAATGACAACAACAATAAAAATATGAGTTGTTTTCAACATCTTATGTGAAGGCTCAGAGCAGTTTAATAAGACTAAAATTGTGAAAATAATACTTCCAAGGCACTCATAATGCCGTCATTGTATTATAATGTGTATTTGCAAACTGTGTGAAAGAAGTGAAGCAAATGATGATGTCATATTCCTAAGGTAGTAAAAGTAGTAGTGTGTATCATTAACTAGTGTGTGCAATTTCCTGAAAACTATAGTGTCATATAATTCCAAAGCTATATTGGTTTTGTTTGCCTTCCTTATAGGGATAGAATAACTGCATAATTAAAGCTACATACTAGTGGCATTGGAAATAAACTGAAAGGAAGAAAGAGACTCCTGAGCTACTTTAAACTCTAGAAATACAACGTAGCACATGTCAAAATCCGGTCTACATCACGTCAAAGTTCAAGCATGTCCCAGAAGAACAGACTGAGCCTGACTCTAGTCGCATAGTCACTGGTACAATTTGGACTCCATCTTGCTGAAATCACAGGTGTGAGATAGAATCTTTCTTTTTATGTTCCAAGTTTGTCACAGAGGGGATTTTATGAAGAGAAAGGAAATTTGATATTTCTGTCTATTTAAAATGATCCTTTTGAACCACATATACTCTTGTTATGTTCTATGTTCATACAGCTGTAATACACACCACGTATAAATGAACAGAAGTCTTTTACAACTTACAAGGTGTTTTTGAATGTCACTTCAAAACCCCACACCTTAACTGCAAAGACCTACATCAATGTAGGAAACACACCTCAATTGTTTTGCCAAAGCTTTACTATTAGCCCAAATGAAAGCAAAACACAACAAAACCCCATCGTCTTACTCCACGTCATCTAGCTTTCTTTTCTTTCAACTATTTTCCTGTTTTATTTTGGAAATCTCTTTACTTGGCTTTCATGTTTCCTGCTTGCATCACTTCCTGTGCATCACTCACATCCTGTCCATCTCTCTCTTGCAGGTGGCATCGCCTTTACTAGAGAGACTTTGCTTTGTGTATTGCAGCACTTCCTGTTCTGCTCCCTGTCTCCCTGGGGCCCAGGAGCCGTCCATTTCCTTGGGAACATTCCTGTCCTGAAAGGGATTGTTGTCATCCTTCATTGCAAATACTCAGAGGCCTCTGATATGCATAAGCACAAAGAGAGGAAACAAGGGGAATTTTAAACTTTTGAGGAATATGGTAATTTATGAGGGACCAGCATTTATGAAACAAAAGCCAGCGGTGGCATTAGAGGGTCAAGAATAGTTTCCTTGTGAAAGATGGAGATGTTGACACCATCATCCTTTTACCTTCAGTCAAGCTTATGAAAATAACTTTCCCCAGAGGCACTAAATGAAAAAGAAGTATTTCTAGACTTCTTAATCACAATTTGCCTCAAAAGCAAAAAACCTGCCTTTGGTGTCACTGTATATTCCAGTGACTTACTGTAAATGTACGCGGCTGTCCTTGTTATTTCATTTCCGATATGCAAGAAAATGAGTGTGATGTAAAAGGAAAAATGATGAAAATAGTGCAAAGAAACATGTCAAAAAGAAGCTGTCTTTTCAATGATCACTGGTTCTGTTATAATACACCCACCTCTATGTAATTACCAGGTTTTAGCACTTTTAAAAACACCAAACAAATGTTTAACCTATAATTCTTTAAAAAAAAAAAAAAAAAAAAAAAAAAAAAAAAAAGAACCTGAAAAGAACCTGTCTTTTATTTTATAGTACAGCTAGTACAGCAATACAGCAACAGAACTCCGTTATAATACTACTGCTCAGAAAAAGGGAGCTGGGATTACTGACATCAGCAGTTCCTTACAAGCTGCTGCTTCTACCGCAACACTTGTTGAAAACCATTTTAACTTAAATTCAGCCTTGGTCTGAATTTCTCATCTCTGCCATGTGTTCTAAGGAGAGTGAACCACTACCAAGAAATATATATATATATATATATTCTGTGATAGGAAATAAAATTCTGTGGGAAGATTCTAGGAGTATCGCAGTTAACAAGCATCAACAAATTCTTATAACAGAACGGTTAATAACAAGTGACATTTGGTATCTGAGCAGTCAAACAAGCTGCTTTTCATCTGATCAGGAAACAAAGAAAAATTATTCCACATATACCATCACTGTACATTTTAAATATTACTCTGTACATTTCAAATACTCAGTGTTGAGCAACTGCATCAGCTGAACCAGTCCTTTATGGCAACTTCAAGATACACTCTATTTAGACACACTCTAATTTGTATGTATTAAATGTGTATGTTATGTCTTTTCAGAGAAACAGGTGAAAGCATTCAAGTTTAGGAGAAAAATGTATTTGCCCAACCAGCTTTTCTACCCATGCCTTTTCTTTCATCTGAGAATTTTAGCTGAACTTCGAATGGTGGACAAGTGCAATATGCACTTTCATAAATGAAATACTTTTAATACGACCTCAAACTCATTGCATTTTTACCTCTTGTATTCATAAGACTACTTTTTGGCTCTTTGCCCAACCTAAAGAGGCAGGAAATGGGAGTATCAAAGACCTGAAGTTCTTTCTTGTGAAAGGAAGGGAAAGAATGCTTTTTAACTCTTTTTTTTTTTTTTTTTTTTTTTTTTGGGGGGGGGGGGAGCACAACATTCTCTCACCATTTCTGTCCTAATTTTTAATTTTGTGCAATTCTGTTACATTTCATTACATTTCAGCCATTCCCTTCAGACACTTGCTTGGCTCCTCAGTACATTCTTAACTGCAGAGTGATGGATGGGTGGGAGCACACCCATGGATAGTGTTGCTCCAAGGTTGGGTGCGCTCCGTAAGAAAGGATTCCTTCATATTCATCAGGTATGAATGCACCATGCAAGAAAATGAGTCTGATGTAAAAGGAAAAATGATGAAAATAATGTTGAAAAAAACATGCTGGTTTGGGCATACAGCACTGCTTTCACTGTCCTGCATGTGAAATCATGACTATCTGACTTCTTTACAAACAGGAAAACATTGTATAAGTGCCTTGCTGAAACATAACCCTCTTTTATATCTCTAGCTTTTATTTTACAGAGTCCATAAGATGAAATATCTCTTCCAAAAGAGAGACAGCTCTTGTTCTGATACCTCATGAAGTTGTCCCTGCTTCCTTCAAGGTTTCATAAAAGTTCCTGCTACTGTTAATAGCCCGACCTTTTGAGATCTGCTAGCCTGAAAATCTCATGTATCAGGGTTATTATGCTCCCATAGCTCCAGTCAATCAAATCCTTTGGAGACAGGTCTTTGCTGGGAGCAGAAGGCACATCACAGCTAGGCTCCAGTAATGAGTTGCCCATGCAGATCAGCAGCTAAATAGCCCATAAAAGAGTATATCAACATCCAGCTGCTACCCTTAAAAAATGAAACACAGCATTGAAGACAGATTTTTTTTCCTTCAAGTTCATACCTGAGGTCAGTGATAATACTTACAGCACAGAGGTGGGCTAGACCTGATGTTCCCCAAACACAGCTGTTTAAAATATGACAGGCTCCTATGTATCAGTCAGGTGGATGGCTCCCAGATGAGATCAAAGCTAGCAGCAAGTAAGGGATTGGTCATAAAATATGTGATGTGAATTCTTTTGAGGACCACGCTGTCTACTTTCTTTTCTCCTTTACGGCATGCAAAGAATTGGACTCAGCCCATGCAAAGCTCTCTTAAAGTGTTACCTTCTGAGTCTTACTCCAGCAAGTAGCCTTTATGAAAGTCAGCAGGTCTGAATTTAACGGAGTATGAAAGATTTTAGTAGTGTATCCCTGTGGTTTGTTTGTTTGTTAGTTAGTTAGTTAGTTTGTTTAATTTCCCTTTTAATGGACAGTTTGTGCCCTCACTCACAGATTTAATTATTCAGCATGGCCACTGTATTCTGGAACATAATAAAACATTTATTATGAAAATCAGTTTTGAAAATATGAATATGTGCCATTTTTCAGTGGGTTCACTGCTGATCTCTAGACTCATATTCATCTCAGGTAACTCCTTGGATTCTACAGGTGTTGATTTGGCACATTTGGCAAACTTTTTTTTTTTTTTTTTTTTTTTTTTTTTTGTCCTGCTACTAACTGTAGGCTTATATTCTGCAAGGACAGAAAGATCTTTTGCAGAAGTACCAATATTACTTAACTCTGGCCAGCATTAATTGCACTCGCTTGCATTTTTCAAACCTTTCTCACTGTTTCCCTTGTGACAGATGTAATGCACATACTGGAGCCAAGTATTTACAGTCATCTCCTTTCCCTCCTTTTTGGCTTGTGCACACACCCCTGAGGAGTGTGCACAGAAAGCCCAAGGAAACCATTAGCTTAAGGTTTAGTGAATACAGAAAACATGAGATTTACAGAACTTGCCAGCAAAATTCATTGTTCAGTTCCAGAATACATTATGCTGTTCCTGGTTGTGGTCTCGAGGTTAAAACAGGGAAGTGGAATTCCAGAGTCCTGGCTTCTTTCCTGCAAATTGTCCTGTTTAAAAGTTTCTCTGCCTCAATTTATACTTTGTAAAGTAATAACTTCAGTTCACCTCTCTCCACATACCAGAACTTCTGGTACACTTTGGAACCTTAAAAATATGTTAGGAAACTTATTGCAGAAGGATGTAGGCAGTCACCTATAACATGCTGCACAACTGGGAAAGCATAGGAAAGAATAAACAAGTACAACAGAAAAGCAAGGCTAAGTAAGAAAGATTAACATTTATGAAAGACATTTAAGAAAGAGATGCTAAAGAAGTTCTCATTTCTATCAGTGACCAGAGCTCAGACTTTCCAGAATCTGGAAATAATTCTCATCTCGTCTCCTCCCACCAGCCTGTGAAACAAGAAACATGTCTCTTCCCAAGAGACAGGAGCACGCTTTCCTTAGAAGATATGTATTTAAATGTATGTATATATATGTATAAATATTCTGTGGGTAGCAGAAGACAAATTCTCTGTGTTATCATTAGACCCTTCTCCTGAGCTGGTGTGACCTTATTTGAGCAGCTGGGATCTACACCCCTGGGACTTCAAGCTTCCACAGAAGATGAGGATCCTTTTCTTCTCCTCTACCCCTTCCACTGAGGGCCTTTTCTTGCAGCACAACAACAGTGCTCAGAGGAGCACCACAGGTGGGAACAGGGGAAAGGGAAAGGTGAGACCTGCTTCTAACACTTCCTCTCCCTGATACCGGAGCACGGAGTCTACAAAAGCAGCATCATTCCAGCCATTCCAAGAGGAAAAGAAGCAGGACTGAGCTTGACTGTTGATAGTAAACTACTGTGGATACCATGAAATCACAGCAGTTTGGTTCCTCGTTTTATCTTCATTTAACATGGTATGCTTCTTGAAAAGCATACAGTAACCTTAGCATTTAATCTATCCTGATTGTCGCTGTTACAAGAGACACCTCTTACAGCAGGCATATCTTCATGCTGGATTTTTCAAGTATGAAATCCATGGGCACTAAATTATAATGTTTCCATGCTCAGCTTGTGGTTGGCTCAGTTCTCAGATGATGGATATTTGGAACTCTTCAGCCTCAGTGGAAAATCCCTTCACCTTTTCAGAGTGCTGCTGCATATTCCCAAGAGCTGCTGCCATCTATGGTTCCTTTAGATGCTTCTTAGACCTTCCAAGTGTTCTGTTCCTTTCACATGAGCTGAGACAGAGGCTCACAGGAAGCCCATGTCTTCCTTCTTTGGACTCAAAGGGGTCCCCAGACTTCCAGAATCATCATGTGAGCCACATCCAGAAAAGGTTCTGTGCTTTGTATTGTCTCTAAAAGTTCATACCTGGGGAATATCCTCAGACTCACAGATCACATAGGCATTGAAGTCCATGTAATGGCTTCCTGATTAATAGATAATATGTAGTTCCTGAGCTCCCAGAGTCTGTGCTTACTAAACGTTGTTTTATTCTCTATTTTTCTGCCCTCACAGTCCCTGCCATTAGGTGGGACAAGAAACAGTGAGGATCTCATGGAGTTTAGCAAGCATAAGTCATTCAGCCTTACTTGCACAAATTACTTCTACAACATAGATCTCTCCATATTTGCACAAAGACTAAAACTACAAATCACATGCCCAAATGTTTTGGGAAAATACATGCATTATGTCTGCACCTGTTTTGCCAGACACTGGGAGTGTTAGTGAAATAGCTGAGTGTTCTGATGTCAAAGGAAAATATTCTGCAACACAGTGACAGCTGGATGCAGGAAGAGCTACAGTCTGCAGCTCAGGACTGGCAGGAATCTGAGCCAGTGCCATGGCAACAGGCATCAGTACCTGTCAGGAGCTGGGAAGTCACAATATTCATGGCGTGTGTTATTGCTGTGCATTTGTGTCACCGACATCGAGGCCACATTGCAGTTTACATTACAAAGACTTGCTCCCTGTACAGATTTGCTCTCGGGCGGACTTTGACATTGAAGACTGCAAAAGCAGATTCCTACCCCTAAATACTCAGACTGCATTTAAATCATACCTATGAAAGCCCTAAATAAAAGTTAAACCTGCCCATGGCTGCAGGGGGGGGTATGGAAGAAAAATCATAATCACTAATTGTTAATTGTTAAGCAATTAGCCAGTTATGCTACAGGACTTTCAAAGCACGTTAAATTAACTAACAGACAAAGCTGATTTGTAAACAAAATGGCTGGATGTTCAGGAACCAATTAGAGAAGGAAAATTGGCAGCAGCTGGGAGGCTGTCAGGAGTCAGACTGGTATCACAGGGAGGCTGGAAGGCTGTTTGGAGCAGAGATGGTTTATCAGCTTGTCTTGTTAAGTATGAGCCAACTATCAGGATTTTAAAATATAAAAATGTATTTATTTATTAAACAATACCTAATGTATGTGATATCTATTTTATAGAATTATATACAAAAATACAATACCTTGTGTATAATTTTTCCTAGTGTTTTTAATTGATTTTTAATCAAAAGTCCTGTTTTTGAAAACATTTGAAAACAGAGTAAAATACAAGGTACTGTTTGAAAGCATTTCACTTGTTTCATACACTCTTCTCTAGGAGAAGAGCACTGTGTGACTCATACTCTTGTCTTCTCAGAGCTGTAGTGGTTTAAAGCATCATTTGACTTTATGCAATTAGTCCTCATGCAATTGGATTTGCAATTTATTCCTCTGCAGGTGAGGCTATGAACGTACACTGTTTAGTAACAGAGACAATCTGGATATAAACTCAATGACCAGTTACACAAAGGTAACACTTTTCTCAAGGGAATTTCAGAACACAACCACTGTTGTTTTAGCATTTTCAAATGTCAGAGGGTCACATTCTCCTGTGGCACAAAACAACAATGATGAAAAGTCTTTATTGGTAAACTGTGAGTCATATCTGATCATTTAGTTTACAACAGTGGCCTCAGTATGGGAAACAGCACAGGAAGTCCTGTCACAAAGCCACGGTCAATTGTGAGTCTTTGCTCTGATTATTCAAGAGAGGAATTGAATCTCTGAATCTCCTAAACTTTAAGAAGGGTCTCTTGGTTTCTCTGGTCTCTTTGCAGCATATTATTTCACTCCAGTCTTTCCCTCACTGCAAGACAGTATTAAAGGAAGAAATCTCTTTTGAAGCAAACTGGAAAGCAAAAATAGAGACAAAGCCTGGAGGCTTTCTTGACCATTACTGAGGAAAATCTCTCTTCTTCATCACTGAAAGTTGGGTGCGTGCAAGGAGTTAGGTATGCTTTTAAGTGCCCACCTTCATGTGTTTCATTCTAGGAAGAGGTGGGGTCATTCACTGCTGGAAAATTCAAAGGAAAAGTTAGGAGAACAAGGAAGATTTTCAGCATGAATGAAGGGTTCAAAGTCTGCCTTACTAACAAATGCAGAAAGGTATATGTAAAAATGTAACTGTTGTAGGTTCATCCTGATACTTGGGTTAAAAAAAAATATGTGGCATGTAACTACCTATTACCTGCATCTGTCTTGTTGTTCTGATTGCTTCTTTTTAACTTTTCAGCCAAAAGTTTCTAGAGAAATCATTGCATTGGCTGAGCAATCAGCATCTAATCAAGATTCCCTGACACTAGGGCTTTAAATATATATATTTTCTCCTGTCTTAGACATGGAATGTGACCGAACTTATGTCAGTCAAAATCCTCATTGGAGGATTCAAATTCTAACAGATTCACATCTTTTTAATGAACTCAGAGCCTTGTTAATTCTCATCCACGTAACTCAGAGCACACTATCTGTTTAGATAGTCTGACTGTTTCCAAGTAAAAAATTTGTTTATTCAATAATCCCCTTTCAATTCACCTATGAACATGCTCCAAATCACCTGTGAACTCTCATTCAGTTGTAACAAGAAACAAAATGATATCTCTGGATCCAAAGGAGCCCTGAGAAAGTGGGAGGGACCAATGCTGCTAGGAGGAGAGGAGTGAAGCTTGTGGCTAAGCCTGGAACAGAGCTGTTCTGCACAAGGGGTTGGAGCAGGCTGTCTGGGCTGCCGGCTGGAGCACAGGCACCAGCGCCAGCTGCCCACAGCTTTACACGACACAGTTGGCACTGTTGATTTAAACAGACTGATGAACGTGACCTCCTAAATGAAATGTTAGTAATTACACATTATAGACAGAGAAGGCTCATATTAAGAGAATTTCATAGTAGGTTTATTTTTTATTGTTGCTTATTTGTTTGTTTTGAAAAGGAGAATATGAGCTAATTTTCAGATGTGCCCTCATTTGTTAACACAAATACTCAGTAGATATTCCCTATTGAGGGACCTTGGCTCTGCATTTCCTGCTCCAGTTCTTTCAGGCAGGAGGGAGAACACAGACAAAACCCAACAAAACAAAACAACAAAACAGAACAGTTTTCAAGTGGGTGTGAAAAGGAAGGATACTAATGTGTGAGATGTCAATAAGCATTTGCCTTGTTAGACTGTAATCTCGCATATGTTAAAGTAAGAACAAGACCTAAAATGATACAGTTGTCCTTCATGGAAGATTTATCATAGAAAGGTACACCATCAGCATCTCATTAGTAACCACACTTCTGTTATTTCTTCAGGTTTTAGTGGAATGAGACATTCTTATGTAGATGTTAGTAGTACTTGAAGAAACTATTTTTGCTTAACATCCAATCAAAGTCATTTTTGTAACATCTAAATATCCAGTATAATTTATCATAAAGACCAGCTCCCACAGAACTTTAGAAAATAGGTAGCATAATAGGTAGTCATAATAATTTATGTATCTAGCTTCATACTATTTCAGGCTCTCTTTACCATGGTATCTAAGAGCTTTTTCAGGTTAATTGGATAAAGTATTATCTAGCAGACTTCATGTTGGCTCCTGCTCTCTCCCTCGCTTTAGTATAGAAATCTTTGTGTTGTGTTGTAAATTGTATAGGAAAAGTTGTATACAAATGGAATTGTAGTCTAGGCAGCTCTTTCTCCCTTCCTGAGGAGCTTCAGTTGTATATATATATTTATTAAGTCATATTTCTCCCTTCTAGTTAAAAAGAAACAAACAAACAAACAAAAAACCTTCAACTATCTGAAGATGAATTATTAGTTAAAATACCAGTAGTAGAACAGTGTCTTCAGGAGAACAGGGTGTTTCAGAAATCACTTGTTGCTCTTCCATAGCTGGGATGTGCAAGAAGAAATGAAAGGAGTGGAAATCCCAAAGGGGAGCAATAATTTAATCAAGTTGCATTCTGAGAATATTGTAACGAGGCTATAAAGCACCTGGGAGAGTTAGACTATTGCTGTCTACCCTGATAATGCTGCTTTCATGCAAAAGATCAAACATTGAAAGGACAGCAACAGGTGAATCATGAAAAAAATAAAATTAAGAGCAAGAAATAGTCATTAATGGAGAATATAATTCTTTTATCTGGCTGTAAAATCAACCCAACTCTTTCACTGAATGAAACTAAGCATAAAAATGAAATCTTTAAAAAGAAAAATACCCCAAGGTGGTGTAAAGTTATCAGTATTTGCTATTTTCTTTTTTTTTTCTTTTTTTTTTTTTTTTTTTTCTGGTTGATGATGTGCCTGTACAACTGTGTATCTCAGAGTTTCTTTTTTTATATATAGTACCTGTCTACATTGTAACTAAAATGTATAAATTCTTTTCACTGAAGTGCTCGAAACTCTGAATCATTTTCTGGTATAAAATGACAAAATTTCACTCAATATTTTTGGATCTATAATGATCTAAATCAGGTGAAGAACTGTCATAGCTGAGACTTTCTTTGCTTTCTGTTTTTTTTTTTTTTTTTTTTTTTTTTGTGGTTTTTTTTTTTTTCATTTGTTTGTTTTTTAATCTCTCCCTTCTGACATGTTTAAGACAGAAAGTTTTAATCTAAATATCACAGAATCACAGAATCATCTACATTGGAAGAGACCTCAAGATCATCGAGTCCAACCTCTGACCTAACACTAACTAGTCCTCCACTAAACCATATCACTAAGCTCTAAACATCTTTTAAAGACCTCCAGGGACGGTGACTCCACCACTTCCCTGGGCAGCCCATTCCAGTGCCTAACAACCCTTTCAGTAAAGAAGTTCTTCCTAACATGCAACCTAAAACTCTCCTGGCACAACTTTAGCCCATTCCCCCTCGTCCTGTCACCAGGCACGTGGGAGAACAGACCAACCCCAACCTCGCTACAGCCTCCTTTAAGGTATCTGTAGAGAGTGATAAGGTCGTCCCTGAGCCTCCTCTTCTCCAGGCTGAACAAGCCCAGCTCCCTCAGCCATTCCTTGTAGGACTTGTTCTCCAGACCCCTCACCAGCTTGGTTGCCCTCCTCTGGACTCGCTCAAGCACCTCGATGTCCTTCTTGTAGCGAGGGGCCCAAAACTGAACACAGTACTCGAGGTGCAGCCTCACCAGAGCTGAGTACAGGGGGACAATCACTTCCCTAGACCTGCTGGCCACACTGCTTCTTATACAAGCCAGGATGCCGTTGGCCTTCTTGGCCACCTGAACACACTGCTGGCTCATATTCAGCCGACTATCAACCAATACTCCCAGGTCCTTCTCTGCCTGGCAGCTTTCCAACCACTCATCTCCCAGCCTGTAGCTCTGCTTGGGGTTGTTGAGCCCCAGGTGCAGGACCCGGCACTTGGCCTTGTTGAACCTCATACAGTTGGCCTCAGCCCATCGTTCCAGCCAAATATGCAGAAGTTTTGTTTCTAGTGGAAAATGATTACATTCCTGATCAGAGCAGATCTGTTCTTCAGGAATTCCTGCTTGGTCTAAATCTATTTATGATATTTTTTCTTCAGCTTTCCTTTACTTTTCTATGTTCCTGTCATCTGTTTGGTCCAAGAAGATAGGCATATTTTTCTGCACTGTGTGTTCATATGCAATCAGTGATGCCATTTTGTTTAAGTCACTGTTGGCCTTGAAGATCAAGGATGAGACCTTAAAAGAAGTTACTACACTATCTGTGGGAATTGCAACAACAGAGGTTCATGGCTGTCTTATTCACTCCGGGGTGGTTTTCTGAGTGTAATGGAATCACCTTTATTACTGTCTTGGTTACTTGTCTGGGAGTGAATGATTAGATGGAAAGCAGCAGAAGAGCTGGTGATATTTGAAAAATGTAGCAATTTTCAGTACTGTTAAAATAACACTTTCTTCAGAGGGACTGGCAGATTCACCTCTCTAAACTGCCACTTCAATTAACAGAAGAGTAATTTTTTTTTTTTTTTTTGGATTTCATAAGCCTAATATTGCAGGCATCTTGGCAGAACAAGTCATTGCAATACATCTGAGCTTTCCAGCACACTGTTGTTTCTCTTCATCTCCTTTATGTTTTCTTTGTTCCTTGTCTCTTATTAGAGTGGACACTATCTATCTGCCAGCATCTAGACCACCCTACTTCTCTCTTATGTCTTTCCATTATTGGGATGTATATAGTATTTTCTTTCAAAAGACAAGTATATTATGACTGTTTCCTCTGGTGGTGGTGGTGTTTTTTAATTATTATTATTACTTTATTTTTTTTCAGAATAAATATTTTAATACTGAAAAATGTTAAATAAATAATCCAAAATGTTTACATAAAACTAAAAAAAAAAAAAAGCTGCATTAAAAAAAATAAATTAGGAGAATAAATTAGGGGAAGCCATTTAAGGCTTTTGACACTGTTTTCCACAACATTCTCCTCAAGAAACTGGCTGCTCGTGGCTTGGACTGGCGTATGCTTTGTTGGGTTAGAAACTGTCTGGATAGCCGGGCCCAAAGAGTCGTGGTGAATGGCGTCAAATCCAGTTGGAGGCTAGTGGTGTCCCCCAGGGCTCGGTACTGGGGCCAGTCCTCTTTAATATCTTTATCAATGATCTGGATGAGGGCATTGAGTGTACCTTCAGTAAGTTTGCAGATGACACTAAGTTAGGTGCGTGTGTTGATCTGCTTGAGGGTAGGAAGGCTCTGCAGGAGGATCTGGATAGGCTGGAACAATGGGCTGAGGCCAACTGTATGAGGTTCAACAAGGCCAAGTGCCGGGTCCTGCACCTGGGGCTCAACAACCCCAAGCAGAGCTACAGGCTGGGAGATGAGTGGTTGGAAAGCTGCCTGGCAGAGAAAGACCTGGGAGTACTGGTTGATAGTCAGCTGAATATGAGCCAGCAGTGTTGGTGTTGGTCTGTTCTCCCATGTGCCTGGTGACAGGACGAGGGGGAATGGGCTTAAGTTGTGCCAGGGGAGTTTTAGGTTGCATGTTAGGAAGAACTTCTTTACTGAAAGGGTTGTTAGGCATTGGAACGGGCTGCCCAGGGAAGTGGTTCAGTCACCATCCCTGGAGGTCTTTAAAAGACGTTTAGATGTAGAGCTTAGTGATATGGTTTAGTGGAGGACTAGTTAGTGTTAGGTCAGAGGTTGGACTCGATGATCTTGAGGTCTCTTCCAACCTAGAAATTCTCTTATTCTGTGATTCTGTGATTTTCAGAATTTTGAATGAATGTACTGTCTGTACAGTACTTTGCATGGCAGTTAGCAATACCACAGTCAGCTTAGCATTGTGCAGTCCTGGTCCCCCATTGCCCAGCTGGGCAGCCTCTTGCAGGTCTCCTCCTGCATATAAGTTTGCTTTCCACCAGAACCTGGATGAGACAGGCACTTGGGGACATGTTTTACACTCAGGTCTCATAAAAATGGTTCTTTTTTTCATGATGAGCTCTTCCCCATCTGCAATAGTGCCTCATGTGACTTGCCATGTAACAGTAACGGCCACCAAGAGAACACCAATTTATTCCTACCATGAGATGTCTTATGGCTGATGCAGAAAAAGATTCTTATTTTTTTTTCTCTTTTTTTCCTAGATGACATCTCTTCTTGTGTATTAACAATTATCCAAACACATAGCTGTGTTTCAAGAGTACGTTTCCCCCATGATGCTGGGAAAATAAAATTACTTCTCCAAAACCTGTTCACAAATAAAGCTGACTCTATCGGAATATAAAAGTATATATATATATATATTTTTATCAAAACCGATGATGCAGATTGAATTAAGAGAAAAACATCTCCATAAGCAAAAGCAAATTTCCACTTGTAGTTTCTAGTGACACAAATGAGTTTTCAGTTGTCTTATAGGGAAGAAATAGGCTATTGGAACTATCTCTATCTCCTTGGTACCTCAGCCTGCTTTAACTTTAAATTTGCAATTTATGATCATTGTAAAGCATGCAGTTCATCATAACATGCTTCTACATATTGTCAGGACAAACAGTCTTTGGGGTGTCATTTGTCTTAAACAGAAGGTTATTTGAAAGGTCATTGAAATAGATAAACTTTTTTTTTTTTTTTTTTAATTAATTGGGGTATAGTGAATGTAGAAGATTGTATTTTATGTGCATGCTGCTAAAAGGAAAACAGAAAACCCACAGTGATTAAAAGGGTTTTATTTGTCTAAAATTATTTTCCCAAGGTGGAAAATATTAATTATATCTCAGTCAATAACTCTGAAGTTAATCTACCAAGTATTAGGGAGCTAAAGAAAAATAAACGTGGCAAATAAACAAAATTTTATAAGTTTGCACACTATTTTACAATACAGTAAATGATGTTATGTAGAAACCTTTAGCCAAGTAAATTTATTACAAAGCCGGAGGCATGCTCTGCTTCTTTTATCAAATGATTTAGTCTTTTCAGTTGTATAAAATGTTAAAGCTAATAAAGAGCAGCCGAACCTGCATTCCACAGATAATGAGGAATACAGTATTTAATACATATTTACAAGCTCAGGTCAGGCACCATTTAAAGAGATGGTGACTTTTTTCTCACTTTCTTCACTAGGTGTAATCTTCTATATTAAGATACTCCATTAGCTGGAGAGTGCAAAGGTATATCTTTTCATTAATTAAGCAAAATTTTTGTAAATGGATTTTGATGTTAACTACTCATTGTAGCTATCCTTTTAATATACATGTAAGCCACAGAAATACATAACTGAAAATACACATCAGCTGGAATGATCTGACTTTTTTGGTCACACTTGAGTGGAAATTCTTTGACTGGTAATATGTGGATGTTTAAAACATGCTGGAGCTGATAGTCAGGTATAAGATCTTTCCTTTCAAATGTATGTTTCATCATTTAGGAATTTATATCTCATTAAAAGTCATTAACACTAACTTTTTTAACGCTTTTTGGAAAAAAAAAAAAATACCTTGTTTCTTCTACAGTTTTTCTCCTCTTTTGCTTCAGGAACTTAAAAGACAATGTTCAAAATGGGTTTTACAGGTAGGCACTCACAGATCAGATTGGGAAGAGAGAGGTGACAAAATGCTAAGCTAGGCAGCAGCATAAATCAGACAGGATTTGAGGAGGAGAGAGGACAGGAGAGGAGAGGACGGGACAGGAGAGGAGAGGACATACCACATTTGTACCCTCAAGCCAATGCTACAGTGAGACTAATAGTCTCTGAGTATCACAAAGCAGCACAACCTGCTGCTAGAAACAGAGATGCAGGTCCTCAGCTTTGCTTAGGCTGCAGTGAATAGAATTCTCATCCAACCCAAGCTTTTTCTTAGCATACTTTTTTTAGAAACTAGAAGGCATTGCATCATGTTTTTGTTTTGTTTTTAATAAATCATGATGAGTTTGGGAGGTTTTCAGCTCTTGCATCCATGCTAATCACTGTATTTGTTATTGATACCCTGGCATGCCTGTGCTATTGACAGTGCACCTGTTCAGATACTTCATTCTCCAGCTCTGCTGACAGGAACAAGCCTGTAAGCAGTAATCCAATTCTTCATGGGTCCTTTTTCTGTTTCTCACGTTACTGTGCTAACATCATGAGTAAAGGACAGCATTGTGTATGAGATAGCTTTTTGTTGCTTACTTGAATAGTTTAATATAGGTTTCTCTGTGCCTTAAATAACAATCATCACACAGTATAAGTATTATAGAGATGATACATTAATTATGTATCCCTCAGTATTCTCTTTAAATTCTATATTCAAGGTTCATGTTCCTGAGCATGTATTAATTGCTGTCCTTAATATTAATGAAAAATTTTATCTGGCCTCAATGGGATAAACATTAAACCCTCTGTTTCAGTAATGTAATAGTCATATGGAATATATGATTATATTTATTTCGTTGTATTGTGGTATTCAGTCTCTCTTCCATCCTATGGCTATACACCTTCTTGAGCACCTTCCCCACATATTTGTTACATAAGTAATATTAATATGGACCACAAGAAAAATAAATAATGATCCTTTCTAACAGCCCAGCACTTCAAAGTATGATACAATCATGCAAACTTGATTCATGTCCCCTGATGATATAGATAACATGTGAATACCTCAAATTGTTTTATATTTTCTTTAATGTACTGTTACTTCATGTCAGGGTTAGTGTCTCTGGTGTATCTGTAAAAATAAAGGCAAATTCTGAAGATACTTAAAAGTTATTTTTCAACAGTTTAAAGCAACTTCTTCTTTTGCAGTTTTGGAAAAATTCTTATTTTATATATGACTTTCTGTGCAGTATATCATTTTTAGTAACTTTTAGCTTTGTCAAGAAAAAAAAAATCTAAAATCTAAAATCTAATCAGTGGGATTCAATCATTCCATATATATAAATTATTACGTTCATGGAAATGGAAGTATCCATTTTTTTGCATACACACACCTTATTGGCTAATATGACACATTTGAGTTCTTCTGGGAGAGTTAAGTAGGAAAATAAATATAATGAACACTTCTTCAATGCATGCAGAAACTAAAATGGAGATCATCTATAACTGAATGTTTGAATTATTTCCAATCCTTTTATTCTTGGCACAGAACTGTTGCAATCTGATTTTATTTTTTTTTTTCCATCCAATATGATTCCTCTAGATATAGCTATTTCACCATTCTGCTAAAATCACTGAATATTCAGACAGCTAACATTGCATGGCCTACATTATTTTTCCCCTGTCTTGAAACTCTTAGCAATCTTAGTATCAGAAGAGAGCCACCCACCATGTCAAACTTGTGGGTTGATATAGAAGCTCTAGCTGGGATGCAGTGAATTTTCTTTATAGATGGGATATGTGACTAAAACTATGTTGATTACACACCAGCATTTTGGCATTTGCTGAGCAGTGCTGGCATAGCACTGAGATTTTCTTTTATTTATTCTTTTCCCACTCAGCCCCCTAGCCTGCCAATGAAAAGCATTTAATGAATGCCTATTTTGCTTTGCCTGTACACTCAGTTTTGCTTCACTAATTCATTTGTTTTTCTCTCAGTCCCCCCCATTTTCATCTTTTGCTCTTCTGACTCTCAGTAGCCAGCGAGTGGCTGGGTGGGTGATTGGCTGCTGGCTGGGGTTAACAAAATCCAGCAGGTTAAATGAAGTAACAGCAAGCCATTCAGACAGTTAGAAAGATATACACATCTGAGAGGCACTTCTACAACTACAACTCAGTTTTAGTGGTGTAAATGAATCTCTTTTAGGGTAAAGTTAAAAAGACACAACATGAAACCCTACTGTGTGAGAAATGTTGCAGACCAGAACCATGAGAGTCAGTCACCAGTGGTTTAATCTCACCTGGCTGACTTTCCCAGAAAAAGAGGGTAAGCACGCATGTAGACAAGCAGTGAAGAGCCTACACATTTGCTCTGAGATGTTAGATTTTCTCCCTCCTCTGAGGTGTATGACTTTCTCCAGATGTAGACACAACACTGGAAGGATGGAAGGCTTGCCGGGCCAAAAACTGATGTAGAAACAAAGCAAATGAAGAATCACTATGTGTAGCTTTCAAAGGCAGCTGCCCTGATCAGAATATTGTTACAATAAATACTTCAGCTTTCTTGGATACATAACAGCAAACTCTCCATATTTAAATGATGGAATTGCAATAAATCACAAACCACAAGAGCATCATGTACACAGGATTTGTCAGGAAATAAATGTTAAGACAAATCAGAAAAATCCTTGTTCCCCAGTCAATGCAAGGACAAATGGACCTTTAACTCTGTTTCTCTGCTGTAAAAATTTCTTGGCTCAGGCATGCAGCCTCTTACATTTCACCCTTGTCAACTTTTTTTTTTTTTTTTTTTTTAAAGGAGCAAAAGCTACACTTGCTGCTTATTGCAAACAGCTGAAATACAGGCACAGACTTTTAAGTGTTAAAAAAAATCACTTCTGTTGCAGAAAGCCTAGGTGTTCAAGGGCAGAAAGTCTGAGCCAAGGGAATTATATTTAAACTTAACAACTTAATTAGCACTTTCCTAATTATGTTCCTCCCATGCAGATATTCATTTAAGCATTAGAAGAGTGCAGGAACCAATCTGTCAGACAAGACTAGAGGTAATTAATACTGCAGGTGAAGAATACAGCCAGCAATATCACAATTTCTTATGGTGGCTTCCTTACAGACAGTAACAATATTATTGCAGAAATGATTTTCCTAAAGTGTCCCTGCAATGACCTTTTGAGGAGAAATATCAAAATGCTATGTGAAACTTTGTAGGATATTTCTTGCCATATTTTTCTCTTAAAATTTCTGATAATCCCTGTTCTAGCCATTTCTAGCCATTCTAATATAGACATACCATAGACAACTTTTTTTTTTTTTCTGTTCAAAAGAACAGGCCATAGATGACATGGAAAATTTCTGCATGGAGGCATATTAGATCAGCAGGCCCACATCTGTAAAGCCCAATAGCTCTCAAGAAAAGCTCATGCAGGACCCAGAAGGCTGAAGGGGAGCTGTCTGCAGTTAAGCAAGGTAATGCTGAAAGTATTCAACCATATCCATCAATGTTGAGTTCTGACTATCACAAAATAAAAATCCAAACTCATGACATTATCTAGCTCTTCTTGATCTAAACAGAGACAATTCTATAGAAGAGCTGTCATCTTCCGTCAGATCTACAATCAGCTGCTTCCCTCTGGGTGCTAATCTGTCAGAACAAGTGCAGTGGAAGACCAAAACATGGAGTGAAAGGCTTATCCCCCCTACGTGTTAAGATGGGCAGAGGACCAGGCATGAGAAGGGTAGAGTGGAATGAGCCACAAGGAGTGGCACAAGTCAAATCATAGAATCATACAATGTTTTGTATTGGAAGGGTCCTTAAAGAACACCCAGTTCCACCCCTCCGCAACATGGGCAGGGACATCTCCCACTAGTCCAGGTTGCTCAAAGATGCATCCAGCATGGCCTTTAACACTTCCAGGGATGGGGCATCCACAGCTTCTCTGGGCAACCTGTGGCAGGGCCTCACCACCCTCTGAGTTAAAAATTTATTTCTAGTGTCTAATCTAAGTCTCCTTCTTATAGTTTAAAGATGTTAACCCCTGACATATCACTACACTCCCTGACAGAGTCTTTCTCCACCTGTCCTGAAGGCCCCCTTTAGGCACTGGAAGGCTGTCTCCCTGGAGCCTTCTCTTCTCCAGGCTGAACAACCCCAACTCTCTTAGCCTATTTTAATAGGAGAGCTGCTCCAGTCCTTTGATCACCTTCATGGCCTTCTCTGGACTTGTTCTAACTCAATCTAAATCCAGGCATCCAGTTTGCAGCAACTTAAAGATAATCAGTGCTGTGATCTGCACACAGATTGTCTATGAGATCTTTTTTGTATGAAACAAACATCCTCTAGGACTTCTGTGTCTCTCATATTATCCAAAACTTGAGCTTAATAATGAAACTTTATTTGTGTCTCCTTGAGAATAAAATATGGAATTCCTACTCATCAGAAAAAAAAAAAATATATGTATTTTTCCTAGGAGACTGTAGTATTTTCCTCATAAATATCTTCAAATTTTGAAAAAGATAAAAATAAATTCAGAAAAAAAATATGAAAAATTACTAGGAACACATTTATTTTTTCTGTTTTCCATATTTATTATTTAAGCATTGGATGCTTGTGCATTTATATAGTTGTGTATGTGTGTTTGTATTTAAATACCCATATAGTGAAAACACACTTCTCATTGAAAACTTCCAGTTTAATAAAAATACTGGTAAAAATGTAATAAAAAATATTCACCCTTAAATACACTTTTTTTTTTTTAGTATCTTGGATATTTTTAGTGGAAGCATTTCCAAAATGAAATACATTGTGCTACGTAAAATCATAAAAATGCAAGGAGAATATATTTATTATATTCTGCTTTCAAAAATATATTCTTTTCTGTTTTCTAATTACATGAATATGAAAAGGGAAGAAGGAAATAACTTTAATTATATAGAAAAACTTTTTTTTTTTTTTTAATTGAGAATGGAAGAGAAATTCATTCGTGGTGCTATAAAATATATGTGAAGCAATTATATCATCAGGATTTCTTTTTGTGTGTAACTTATGTGCTATGGAAATGGAGCAATTATGATATCATGACTTTTTGTTTTTAATTAGAAAATTAGTCTGCTGTTTGAGTAATTACAAAGAGATTCTCCTTTATTGGATTTTTCTATAATAAGTATTAGAAGCAATTATAAGTAACAGAAGGAAAAAATAGCCTATTTGCAAAATAAAATAAAATAAAATAAAGGGGGTGATAATGTTGCTTTGCTATTAACACAGCCTGAGTTTCACTCCATATGAGATGTAGAAGATGCTCCTTAATGTAATGGTTTCAAATTCACATGATATTTGAAAAGCACAGGGAAAATAAAAACACCACATTTTATGCTTTAATTATAGAAAGAGTAGATGATTTCAATTATGTATAAGGTTCAGTTACACAATCAGCACAAAACTAGAAATCATGAAATGATCTTTTGATAATTATTCAGACCAAAGACCAAAGATTCGTTATATGGATGCCCATTAACAACAGACAAGGCACCAATTCAGAGTGACCTCAAACAAGTTGCTGTCGCCTGGACTTCCTGAGGCACAACAATATTGCTGCAAAATAATTACATGTGATATGACGTGAGGAATTTAGAATTTAAAACAAATACAAAGATCTGATTTGTGTTAGCAATCCCCATCACTGTCATTTGGGTACAAATCTGAGCACAAGAAAAGATAGATTCAGAGATATTCATGGTCCTTCACAACTTCTTGCACATTTAGTATTGACCTGTAAGACTTGGTGTCCAGGTTTGTGTCCTACTTGTTTCAGCATCATTTACAGATTCAACACTGTTAAAAGTAAGAATTTTTTTTCTTTGATGCAGTGCTTCTTTATAATTTAATGGGAAAAGAAATCCAACCTCAGTACCTTATGCCTGCATGAAGTTTTGCATTAGTAAAGAAACTGGTCCTTGAATAAAATGACCAATGCACTTGATTTAAACTGAATAGCTCTCACATTAGTCATTTTTAATTTTATTATTTTTTAATGTCATTAACGAATATTTACAGATGTTCAGCCAAGAATACATAACCTGGTGATTAGAGTTTCTATTTTGAAGTCCAATTTTGTAAACATTTCCAACTGGACGCCCTACTTGCTAACAGGACTGTTTCAAATTGATTTTTTATGGCTCTGCAAGCTATGGCCATTATTACGTGTTTGCAATTTAAGTCATCAAATTGAAATAATAATGTCATTATTTGCAACTGTACATTGTTTTGGTCAAAGTTTTGTTACATTTGTACACCAAAGCAAGAAATGAAACGTATCTACCTGAGCAAAAATATTTCTCATGTAAAATAAGCTAGTTTAGGGCAGTTTTTCTATGTCAAAATATGAAAACTTTGTTAGTACCACATTCAACAAACATAGGTGTTTAAACAGCTGTGCTAAATAAGAATCAGTTCCAGCTTACTGAGGCTTTGCTCTCATGCTTCTTTCGGTGAAAACCATATCAGCCTTCATTGCATCTCATTTAAATCTGCTGATTAAGAAACTATGTTTTATTTTTGTATATTGATGCTATGCTATGAATGTTCAATCATGTATAGTGTCACTCTTCTCCTTTTCCTTAGCTTGAAATAGAATGCTTTTGCATCATCCAGCCCATAAGACCCACAAAGCAGGTTTTCATCTGTAAACCAGCAGCTCAGCTGCTCCACAAGTGTGGAACATGGCTTAGTGTAGCCTCTGTGCTCTCTGGCTACTGAACTGTTGTTTGATCCCTAAAAGCATGAAAGCTCCTGTGACCTAAAGGATCTTTCTTTTTGCAAGACACGATATGGCAACTATAGTTCATTTCCCTGGAGCATAGAGCCCTGTCTAGTCTTCTTCAGATGCTCTTTGGAAAATGGGAGGCTGAAAGGTCGGTCTATCTCTATTCTGAGGGATATTTCTGTAAACACACTGAAAAAAAAAAAATAATAAAAATGGGTAAACACAGAAAAAATAAGAAACTCTTTGAGAAGTGTGATTTTGGAAAAAATAAAAATAAAAAATAATAATAATAATAAAATCCTGACTTCAGATCAACCTGAATGAATAGTTTTCAGCTAGAGAAGGTCTAGGACAAAAGAAAGTGTCTCTCCTATTACACAATGTGCCAATGCTTTGAGCGCTCACTAAAGATGTAGCACCCGGAGGCTCCTGGAGTCAAATCCATCCCACCCTGGAGGAGAATACTCAAATACCAGGTCGATGGACAAGGCAGAATTCATCACCCTGTGATGTTGTTGCACTGTGCCTTCAAACTACATTCAGTAGCACCAAAAACCACATCTATACATCATGCTCCAGTAAGATCCAGTCTCCAAGTCAGAAAGTTATTTTAACTGTTTGCTTCAATGAACATGAGGATACACACCAAGAAGGTGGAATAGTTTCAGCAGGAAGGAATTAGAGCACCCAGAATTCTGGAGAAAATTTCACTTTTCAATAAAAAGTTAGAAAGCCTAAAACAGATTTCCATTTTGAATCAGAAAGAAAGCAAATCTGAACTTAAATTTCACATTTCTGAGAGAAAAAAAATAAATAATAATAATAATTAAAAAAAAGCAAAGCACTCAGCTGTATGAGATGGTTCAGCATGAGATGCTCTGTATTTCAAGATATTTTTTATAATTATTTCTCATAGCTTTTTTCAATGAAGGGAAGCTGAAACTCAGCAAAAGAGTGAGAGTGATACTCTCATTTAGTTGTCCAGATATTCCCTTGAAGAAGATAGGGTTGGCTTTTCTGCAATCTGCATGAACTAAAGCCCATTCCTCGTACAACCCAGGTGAATGATCTGACACGTTATTTGTGAGTACCAAAACATTATTTTTCTGCAGGATCAACAGAAGTTTCATGCTGAACAGAGAGAGATAGTTTTTGCTTGAAAAAGAAATAATAAATATATTATATATGATACCATCTTAAACAACCCTGTCTTCAAACAAGTTGCTGACCTCTGTTATATATATTTAGCTACAACTCAGCTAAAGTCTTACATATGCATGGGATTTGCATACATTTTGTTCTGGATGAAGATGTGTGCCCATTCTTATTGCAGAGGCTGTTATTATTTCTGCTGTCTGGTTTTATAAAAGAGCTTAACTGTTGCTGGCCTCTTTTTTACATTTATTGATATTACAGAATGCTTATTACAACTACTGTTTTCAGTGATTCTCATACCCTTACAGTATCAAATCAAAGATATTAGGATTGGTTAAAACTTTATGAATCTTTGTGGGCTTGGTTCAAATGCAATTGGATATTTGTGTGCATTTCTGTCAACATGTATTTAAGATGTCTGTATCTTCTAAGAGGAAAAAAAAAAAAAAAAAAAAAAAAAAAAGAAGTTTAAGGCATAATTCATCTTTGAAATTAAACTCTTTATTAAAAAAAAACACATAGGATTCAGTGTTTACTTTCTCTTTGTGATTCCATGGCATGTACATGTATGTTCTTTTTATAAGCAATAAGATTTTATTTTTTTAACTACCACCAATAGGCTCAGTATGTGCTCTAAGCTCTTTTCTTTTCTTGCATCACTAACAATAAAGGGTCTCAAAACAAATTAGGCCACAGCTACATCTGAATAAACCTATGATATTTAAATTACACCCTCAGTGAAAGCCACTTAGTCTCATTGTTGTTAATAGTTTTGAACAAATTTTCAAGAGAAAAATTTACAAAAGCAAGTAAACAAATAGAAACAGCAAGCTATTGATGACCAAGATTTCCATGCTTTTCTATTGCCCATTGCCACACTATTGATGTCCAGACCAGAATCTCAACTGCTGTGTTGTAGCAATATAGATCTGAGCTCAGTCACAGTCACAGTAACAAACAAGTCTGGAAGTGGTTTGATTTCTACTCTTGACTTTTCAAAACTGTGTTTGTATTTATGGGAAATTAAATAGCTGCTACCTATGAGAAATAGCTGCTACCTATCACAGAAGTTCAGCACCTGCACACTCCCAGCTCCTCAGATAAGTGTCCTGACATGTTGGGACTGGAGGAAAAAAAAAAAACAAAACAAAATAAACAAACAAACAAACAAAAACTTATATAAGATTTTATGCTGTGAGAGTGAAAAGTTGTGGGTGATAGTTATGAAACTCTATGCTGGAACTGTTTTACCAGTCTGTTTTGAGACAAAATCCAGATGCTCCTAGAAACGCCTACTCTCTGAAAGCAGATAGGACTGAAACAGCTAACCCAACCAGGAGATGTCAGAGGATGGGCCAATTGACCCTGAGCTTCTAAATCTCCACAAAGGATTAGAAAAACAAGGGAAACAGTGTGCTACATCAGGACTGACTGTTGGTTCTGATGAGGAAGAGCTCTGTAAAACAAGACAAGGTCTACCCAGAGAGTGGAAGGGGAAAGACAAGTGATTAAAAATACTTTATCAGATGATCTGTAGCCAAAGAGTGACAGTCACATGTGTTCATATGTACGTATGTATCTATCTATATATAATATACATCTTTATATGTATACATAATGCCCACAGATACAGTTTTTTTAGGTAGCATCAATGATAAAACCATTATCTCCTGTCAAAATGTGTCACAGATCCCTGTGTTTTTGTTACTTGCAGACTGGCTACTTTCTATACACACCATGTTCAGAATAAACTTCATCCCTTTTAAAAAAAGCAGTAAGAATAAGTTGCCCTCACATCATGGAAATACTGTGTGAAACCCTTGAAATAACTAAACCTCTTATCACCCTGTGAATTTTAGCCAAACCAGTAATTTATTTTTATTGGCCTAAGTCTTAGGCATGAACACACAATTGAATATAACCTGGTTTTAACAGCTAGCATTTGAGTGTATTTCTAGAGCCTGGCAGACATGCTGCTGTTTATAACAAAATGCTGATAGCCCAGCTACCCCATCTGCAGAACAGTCCTGAGTGTAAGAGAAAACTAAACAGACCAAATAGTCAGGCTCTGTTTTCAATATCCTTGATCAGATGCATAACCAGTCTGAATTTATACAATCACTCTATTTCTTCTTTCAGGAATGAAGGGTCAACAATCCTTCAAAAATATTTAAATTACAGAGTATTAGTTGTTTATCACACTTGTTATAACACTGTATATTATCTCTATCTATTCCTTTATTTGTAGTTTTAAAATGTGGTATCTTCTTTTTTGTCCTCCCAGTAACCTTCAATGAAATGATAATAAATTCCTGATCCATTTTATTGTTGTTGTTGAAGGGCAACAACAGGCCCAACAATGGCAGTTACATCAGAATGCAAATTAAATGTAAGTTTGGACACAATTCCTATGGGTCTGAGTTGAAACACAATTCTATTTTTTTCCCACATGCAGTCTTTATATCACAAAATTAATAGGTAATCTTTCTGTACAAACATGAGAAGCAAGTCTTTTCTGAGATAGGAAAAACAACTGGTTAGGTCAAATCCACCTCTTGGTTATATATACATGAAACCTATTTACTAATGGAAGTGCAAGAAAACCACAAGTGTACATTGCATTTGGGTTTATGGGTTCACAGCACATTCGAAGAGATGGAATAAACTGCCCACAATAACATATTTGAAAAGATTCTCCACTATGAAATATCTTTAAGGCTTGATGTGATTACTAATGTGTATAAATTGTTATACAATTTGAATATTGTTGTAGACTGCAGAGTTGCTTTTCCCCACACGCTTTAATTATAGTTTGTGAACTGCAACTCAAAAGGGAGCAAGGTTGAATCTAAGTGAACGGGACAAGCTGAACTGAAGATAATTTTATAGATTGACCTTCTTTCCTGAGTTGAGATCTGCAACTACTCTATGTCTGTCCGCTGCTCCATATTTATCCTTTCCTGATATTTACAGAATGTTACAGCTTTCAAGAAGGTCAACTTAAAGTCCAGCTTTAAGACTATTCAGCTCCAGTTTCAGTAAGGATAAAGTATAAGAAGATGCTATTGACGAGAAGCCATGAATTATGGTATTTCTATGAAAAATTAACTGATGGTGGAAGATATGGAAAGGTGCACACACATTTCTGTACCAAGACTAGTCACCTACTCCCAGAAAGAAATAATCATTGCTAGTGCAAGTTATTGCTAGCAGTGTATCAGGTCTGCTGTCAACCCATTGCCCAATTCTCATCTTTCTGCTAGAAATAAAGGGGCAGCCAATCTCAACTCTGGTGCATAGTTTAGGAAGCCCGTACGATGAAAAGGGGTGTGCAACACCCCTTTATTTGAACTGCTCTCCATTAGTCCAGGCAATTCCAGCTCATGTGCTCTTGGGTTTTAATACACATTTCCTCTTTATTTTCCCTTCTGCTTGTTGAATGAGGGGATAATTCTCAGTAGGTGAGGTGTCAATACTGGCATCAGAACATACTCAGAGACAAGAAAGCTTCACATGCTTCATGACGAAATCTAGAAAGAAAGGGTAGATGTTTGCTCACTTAAGACTTTGTAATCAGCAAATACAGTCTCTCAGAACTAATTGCTTGTTCATAATGATGGGGTATAAAACAGAAAAACTCCAGCTTTACACAAGCCTCAGCAAAATTTGCCCTCAGATGGTATTTATTTAAGAAGACTACTCAGAATAGATGCTAAAAGTTCATGTTTACCTAGGAGACACGTGGGGGCTGTATTTTCTATTCACAACATGCACATTTAATCCTCATCTACAGTATACAAGGAAGAGCAAATGATGTATACAAAAGTTGAGATGAAGGAGTTGTGTGTGGTTTTGCATGGAAAATACATGCAAGTATTAAAGATTCCAGCAGGTGTGTTTTGTGTAGTCAGAATGTGCATATATTCTGTACTAAGTAAACTTATCTCCTTCCTGGCACTTGACTTCTAATATTAACATAAATAACCTCGAAGTAACATGATTCTGTTTCTCCTGAGCATGGCTTGAGCATGGCTTTTCCTCCAGTTTTTCTTTGTAAGACCATATTCTTTCCATGCTAGGCTAGGTTTTGTCAAGCTCTTTACTACTGCTGGATTTGAGATAACAGGAACTGCTTTCAAAGCCAGTCAGAAAAACTAGGTCTGCATCTCCCCAAAGGAGACTCCCATTTGACATCACTCTCAGACACTCAGCAAAGAGCTCAAAGCTGAAAACTGGCAAGGGGTGATGAATAGAAAATACACTAGAGACTTGGGTATTTTAGAAAAATACTTTGAAAAAATATTCAGACCCACCTCGTTTATAAAAGAACTCCAAATGAAGCTTCTTTCTGCTTTGTCTTTCACTTAGCAATGCCAGGTGGGACAATTCCCTTTCCTCCAGCAGTCTGAGGTTTGAGGTCTTTGCTTCCAGGACCAAGCTGCCTCCTGCTTCAGAAAAGGCAGATGGACTCTGTATCTCAATCTACACATCTCAACATCACTGCAACACTGGCTGAACTTGACAAGCAGGACAGAAAGGCACAGTCTAGGTCTGTGTTGGAGAGCAAGGGGTCAGGCTGCATGACCCCTTCCTCCCTTATCTGGGGAAGGAAGTCAGCTAGAGCAAGGATGATATGAATTAGCACTACTGTTTTCTGTACAGAGCTCCACATGCCTTTTTACAAACTTTTCATCAACTAGAATATGCACTGAGGAAAATACATGACCATTCTCTGTGCTTTTGTATTATTGCTACCTAACTTAAAACTGTCTCACACAATGAAGGCAAAATGCTGAAGGCTGTCAAGCACAGCTGGAGAAAAAGCCATAGTAATTTATTTTCCTTTTCAAGGTGGCACAGTGTAATGCATACTCTGTTTTACAAATTCAATATATTTTGAGCTCGAATACAGCCTGCATTACTCAGGCATGTTGCAGGTGCTTGTGTTGTTACCTGACATGAAGGTTATTCCTGTCCTGTCTCGGTGGAGGTTGTCATATTGGCATTGGGTGACTCTTCCAGGTTTGCCATCAGGGCAGCCAGGTGCCCACCACAGTTGTACCAACAACCCTTGCACAAAGGACAACTTTTAGCACTGTCAATCTCACCAGGTAGGTTTATCCTAAATGCTATGTCTTTTCTACAGTTCTGAATAAGGTAGTTCTGTAAAGTCATCAATGTTTTTAAGTTGGTTTAAAAATAGGTGTTGTGCTGTGCCAGAACATTAAGAATGTGCTTCTCTCTAGCATGGGAAATGTCTTATTGTTAAATGTTGAAAAAAAATGTGAATTTGTTGCATTATCCCTCAAAATGAATTTTGTATTATTGACAGGGAAACAGAGAAATATATCTGATGTCATTTTTTTTTCCCTACAGATTTCCATAAAATGAAAATATTTCTTTATTACTCAGCACTAATAAAAAAATAACCAACTTATGACATAACATGGCTGTTACCATGTTTCTTTTTCTTTTTCCTGGTTCATGCATTAATTATTTCTATTCATTTTTATTGCATTAATTATTAATCATATATTAATGCATTTATTAATTCTAAAATAGGCTTTTCTAGATATAATTTAAGGTTTTGCTAGCTGTGCATACAACTTAATTTCAGGAATAATTATTTCAGCAGCATTGTGTTTAACACTAGCACCTAAGATCAGACAAAATGCAGTTGCCAAGACACAGATTTATGCCAAGCTTATAGAAACCTCCCTCCATTATTTCTATATGTGTTTTTATAGGATACATAAGGAATGTGGACCTTATATGTACTCAAGACTTTCATCTTCTTAGTTAAACTCTGTTGTGTTTTTTTGTTTTCCTTTTTTTTTTTTTTTTTTTTTTGTTCTAGGAGAGTTTTGAAAATTAACTGTCTTTTATTTCTCTTTTGTCTCTTTAAAGGATTGAAATGTCTTTGTGTGGAGGGGTAATTCTGCTCATAATATACAGAGAAAAACAACAGCTCAAATTAGGTGATATTTTGATATGCACAAATGCCTAGCAAACTCTTGGTATGTGCATTCTCTTGATTCAGTGAGAATAAATGAACGTCTTACCTTTGATATATTGTTATAAATGAAGGTAACATTTAAAACAAGTGATGTTAAATTTCTAAAACAATTTGCAAACGTGGCATTAATTACTAATTAACTGATTTTATTTTACAAGCTATAATCATTAACTCATTAGTTTTAATCATAGTATTATATAATTATATTATTAATATTATTATAATATTTATCACCTCATTGTTATTCTATTAACATTATTATAATATTTTATTATCATATTTTAATCATATTATTATAGTATTTAATTTTAATTGTTATTATTTAATACTATAATTTTAATCATATTATTATATAATCATATATTAGTTATAATCATTAACTCATTAGTTCTCATTAGAAATAATCTTCTTGAACTGCTTCTTGAATAGTTTTCTTGAAATTCTAAACTGTGTCCATGCAATATTTTGTCACCTGCTCCAGGGAACACTATCCAGTATATGTCCTTTAATGGAAAACCTCGTCCCAGAGCTGTGCAGAATTATCCTTCCCTATTTGTCTTTTTCTGTATTCTTTATCTTAAAGCTGAGCGGATGGAGTTAGTGTTGTCTGTGGTATCAATAACCATGGAAATTTATCGATGTTTTATGCTTTACTTTCAGACTGTTACAAGTATTTCTAAAGAGGGGATTGCAGCGAAAAACTAAATGTAATCTTCATAGTGATTTCTACCATGGTATATCAGTACAACTCATTCTTTTACCCTGAAAAAGTCTTCTCATATCAAATGTTATACACACAACAGTAAGCTTTAAATAAGCGTGTGGACTCAAGTATTAGGTGCACTGACTGGAACTGTCACTTGGTATAGATGGTAATGCTATCACAATTGGGGCAGGGTAACGTTACATTTCATTTCATTTCATAGACAAAACTAGACTATGATCTATGTAATGATTTCTTCACAGTTCAGCAGTGATATACTGGACAAATAAGAGTCGTAAGGTAATGTTAGCAGGCTACAGGTCTTTTTGTAGATCATAATACCCTTTAAGCTGTTGCAGTGTATGAATAATGATTTTTTGATTTTGAAGCAACCCAAAAATATTTACAGCTGACAAAGCACCTTTTTATAGCTGTGCTGGATAACATGTTCTACTATTTTCTCTATTTAATGTTCATGTTTCTATCATTGAAGAAGAAAAAACAAAAAACAAATGGGGGGCGAGGGAGAGGGCAAGAGGAAAAAAATAAGCAGGGGATGGAAGGGGAAATTACCTTCCCCACACCTTGTGAATTTGTGATTAATAAGCTCTGCCATTATGTTCAAAAGGTTTTTGAGCATCAATCCAGAGGTACACTGCCACAGGGATTTGATAATGCAGAAGTCAGCAGCAGAACAGCTGAGTCAAAGACCAAGGATGGGAGACTCCCACCCACTGGCAATAGACACTAGTCTCAGGAGATTTTTTTTTAATTTTTATTTTTAACCTGCAGATGCATCAAATATAATGCATTTGTAATGACAAGGACAGCAATAGCCAGGAACAGAGCTTGCTGGATGTGTAATTTTAGTGGCTTTTTATTGAAAGTGACTGAAGCACCACCGCTACAGCTGGAGAGGGAGGCAAACACATGCATACCAGTACTGTTCAAGCACTTGTATCACTGGTATGTCCTGTTCATCCTCCCCTCAGATCACAAGAGGAGCATACTGCTGCAGAGCACTGCATCCCGCATACCTCTGTCCTTCCAAACCATCCAGCTCCTGACACCACAGCCCTGAATGTCCTCATTCTAATTGTTTTTTCACTATCAACACAAGCATAAAGCTTTCTTTTTACTAGGAATTGTCTGTCTCCAGGACCCACATCTGCAATCTGGGCAGGGTCTTGTTGTGACCTTGGGCAAATAAACACAAATGTGTTCCTATTGGAAAGGACAGTCTGGTGTGCACTCTACCACAACAATTGCCTGGCACCAGTAGAAAGCTGTCTAATCAGTCACCGACCACATGAGTATGTCTGAATTTGAAAAGTAAATTTTAAAAACTCAAAATGAGGAATATCAGGACCCAAGACTCTCTCTACTGCTACTCTAGTGCCCACCAGTCAGGGAAAATACTGAGTGCCAGGAGTGCCCCAGACATCAGTGACCTCAGATGCTTCAAATCAGAAATGTGTGAGACTCTTAATAGCTAGACAGAAAGCTCACATTCACTGGTCAGCTCAGTATGAACATCAAGAGCCTGCAGACTCTGAGCAAATCTCCATGATTTGCTAGGCTTAGTAACTCTCCTGTGTAGGTGAGTTTGGTGTGTCATCTTAGACACACAGGGTTAAGAGTCTGATTCCTACAGTGGGTGTCTCTGTTGGTCCTGAGCAGGGGGGAGAAAAAAAATCCAAAATGATATCCTCCCAGCTCAGGAACAGAGTTTCAGTAAACAAATCATTTTTTTTTTGGTGGGTTGGGCAGAAGAATCTGCAAGCTAATGAACCCAGAACCTACTTAATATATGCAGTAACAAACCTCTGGTCCAGTGGCCTTATTCTCAGGTGATTTTATGGATGCCTAAAAAGTGATGAACATCTAATCCAGCATCAGGCCACAGGTCACTATGGTGCTGATGAGCTGGTTCACATTTAAGGAGGCCCATCATGGTGGAATAAAAAAAAAAAAAAAACACAAGATAGCAAGCCAGACCTAGCTCTATGCTAGCAAATTACATCCCAACTTTTTTGGCAGTCAAACTTGAAGTAAACCAAAGGCTGTATAGCTGGAATCATTGTTAAAAATATTACAGCAAAACACATATCTAAAGGAACAATGCCAGAACTTAAATAATTTGAATGTATCATTTAAATTCTATACTGACTGACAATACTTATTCTGTAATTATAACACTGAATTCTATATATAACCTTTTGAAATTTAACATTTATGTTAAATATTCTTGGAAACCTCTTGGAAACCAACTATCAAAAGTGGAATGTAATCATAAGGTACTGATTAGGTTGTGTATGTGTATTTTTGTTTTACTCTGTGGTTCAGAATATTTTCTTCATAATTAAACTTATAATTCAAATTTATAAGTCTTTCAACACATTTCCAGAATGTTGACTCACATTGACTGCTCTGAATAAGATATATTTGTGTTATCATGTCAGCCTGGTAAACTGAGGAAGGAAAAAGGAAGCTGAAGCATTACTACAAAGCTCATTTACCAGTTCCAGCGATACCATCCATCAGGAGGGCAATAACCAAGAGTAGTGAATGGTATTGTTTTAAATTCACTGTAGCTGTCTGCTTGGTGAATTGAGTTGGAGCCCTTACAACACAGCAGCTCTATTGCTCTATGCTCTGCCTACATCAGCCCTCTTGCAGGTAGACATCATGATTAGGAAGTGTCAGGAATCCCCATGCAGTACCAGCATGAGTCACTCACTCCAGATTTTAAAAGGTTTCATTAAATAGTATTTTTGAGAGTTCATTTTCTGGTTATCCCAGCTGAGAGCTTGATTCTGATTTGTAGATATTTTAAGAAATCACAGCAGTAGTGGGAGCTGAGAGGAATGGGATTTTAACTTGCAAAGTGTTACACAGAGCTAATAATGCATAGAAAAAAACTAAGGTCTTCTCAGTCTCAGGCTGGACATGAATAATCTAATCAGGACCTTTGATATTAATTCTCCTCTGACTTTTTCTCTAAAATATAAAAACAAATAAAAGAAAACAAATTAGAATAGTATTTTTGTGAAAATAAAGTAATGGGTGCACTCAGATATTCAATGGAAAGTACCATAAAAAATAAAAAAAAAAAATATCAGTTCTGTATCCAGAGCAGAATTTCAAAAGGACTCAGAAAGTCAGTCATTTGATTTGACATCTGACAAGGAAGACAGAGAGCGCTGTGTGGCTGCTCATTAAGGGGGACTCAGCCACACTGGGCAGCAGCTGAGGTCAGGGTCCTATGGAAAAGATAATACCAAAAAAAAAAAAAAAAAATGTGCAGGCACACAAAAGAGGCTCTTCAAGGTTGCAGAGGCAACATTTGTTCTGATTTTTCTTAACCTGGGTTGTCTGATTTTGAAACATCTGCAGTCACTTCTATATTTGGGTGCTAAAATCTCATCTGAATAAACTGATATCAGAGAAAAATGGCCATTAAGTGCAAATCTGTATTGGATAATACATAATCTCAGCTGTATTGCAGAAACTCCGAGCCAGTGTTACTGGTTACACTTGTGTACTTGACATTATTTTCCACCCAGTCAGGGTTTTCAGGTCACTGCTTACCTGTTCAGGAACATAAGTGGATGGTTAGGTTGATAAATTTTCATTGCCCTGTTGGAACAGTTTGTGTTGTTATACATGAATTTAATTTCTAATTGTTTGCAAAATGTGCTGTCTGTAACTGGACTAAAGCGTTTTTCATTTTTGAAGGATTTTTACCATTTTGCCATGTTCAGTGCAACTATTTGGCTGAGTTCACATCTCTTTTTCCAGTGTTTTTAGACCTGAAGGAGACCTTTGCAACAATGGCAAGGTGTGACTCTACTTTAAGAGACAGAGTCAGGATCACCAGGATGCTTTATCCTGGATTAAATATAACAAAGCTAATGAAGCTTTGCAATGACTTTTCTTTCCATAGTTTGCTATGGAAATACTATACGTGCTTACTATACATGCTGTGGATCTCCATTCAGGTTTATGATCCACCTGTTTTTCATATCTCCTGCTTAGGACATGATCAGCTACTTTTTTTTTTTTTCTTTTTTTTTTTTTTTCCCCCCATTGTGTTAGTTAATATCCATCTATCTTTATTGCTTTTTAAAGTTCATTTTCACCCTATAATATATTATAATAGATGTCTAAGTTTTCCTGTCCATACTGTGTTTGGCAACAATTTTATATATACATATATATTACTTTTTATATTTTTTATTTTATTTTCATGTTAATGCTGAGTGTAACTCTTGTAAAAAATAGTGGACTGCTAACTCTAGCAGATGAAACCTGACTTGTCTGTACAAAAGAAAAAGCAGATACGGCAAAGTAATACACCTTTAATGTTCCCAGTATCATGTCTTTGAACAGGAAAGAAATTCTTTAGAACTGAAGGCAAATGTCCCCATAACAGTTCAGTTAGTGTAAATGTGTTATACCAGTGATGGTTATATCTAAAAAGACCTTACTGACCTTGCCATTTATTCAATAATTTTCACAGACAAAGAACACTGTCAGATACTCATGGTAACTTCTGGTCATGAAATTTACATCTGTGTTTCCATGATCTCTACTGCTAAACACTTTCCTTCACTTTTTTTCTTAGAAATCTATATTGCCCAGGGAATTTTCATAAAATTTGCAACTTCACCTTAGGTCAAGGGCACTATTCACACTATTTTATCTCAAGTTTAAAATTGAGACCGAGGCCATCTGTGCTCAGGAGCCAATGTTCCACATATAGTCAAAAGAAAGAGAGAGACTTTGGAGAAGGTCATGAAGCACTTGAAGATCTACAGCCTGAGCAACTGGCCACAACCTGTAGATGAAATAATGAGTTCAGAGGTAAATTCCCTGTAAATTCTCACCTGGCTAGTGTGTAAAATGAATTGCCACTTTTTCCCCTAGATCATTATGACCTTATTTTTTTTCCATAACTTTTTGTTTCCCTTTGCCGTATAAAATCTGGTCAGTCTTGGCACACCTCAACTCATTACTGTTTCAGAGCTTTGGGCAACGAGGACACGGCAGCTTTTCCCATTCTCTATATATAACAATTATGAGAAAGAAGGCTGGTATAATTTAGAAATAAATTAGGTAATATTTTACAGAACTATTATTTTGTTGTAAATAATTAATATATACATATATATATTCTGAGTAATGGAACTAAAAGCTGGTTTCTCTCCCACCCAAGTCTGCAAAGTTCCTTGCCCCTTTCAGTCCCAATAGATAAAACTACGTATTACATGTGCTATATGTATAACAGGTGGTGAGCCAGCTAGCCACACTCAAACAATCTGAGTTCTTGCCTTTTCCTTCAGTCAGACACTGATTTCAGTCCCTGTTTTCTGCTCAACTACTTCTTTTTACAGAATTTGATGGAAATTGTCTTTGAAAGATCTTCTGTTCTTTCTAATATGGCTTAAATTGTCCAGGAAGGTCCATAAGAACCAATACCATGGTATCCTTTTTAATATTATTGTGTATATATTTTCTTTGAAGAAATAGGATAATAGGCCATGCAGTGGCTGAGCTAGTAAAGTAATCCATCAGACTGCCATGACCTCTAAAAACCATAGCTTCGTGATACTAAATTTGAACCTCTTCAGCTGGGTCACTCGTACCAAGCAATTTCAGAATAAGTCATTTTTCAAAGAATAAATATCAAACAACAAAAAGTAAATAATTTTATTTCCTACCAAGTATCTATGTAGTGCAGTAAAGACAGCAGTGGCCTGACAAAGAACCATGAGAGGGCTAGCTAAAATATTTCTATCTTAAGTGTTGTAGGAGGCTGACTAAAAGTCTTCCTCTTTTAAGCCCACATCTCAAAAGTTACATGTTTTCCATCAGCAGTTGTAAAAGAAACATTGATCCTTCTTAAGTTAGGATGTTGATTACACAAATAAAGAAAGTAGATTTTACTGCACAAGGATCACACTCAGGAAGAATTAACATCTAAGCAGTAGCATTGTACCAGTAATTTCAGATGAAAACCTGTTATCCAAAGTAGAGAATGGCTGGCTGTACACACACACAGCTATCTTTCCCATCCAGCTGTGTGCCAGGAGATAACAGAAGCCTCTCACACATGCTGCTGTCCTCAGTCTTGAACTTCCCATCCCACTGAGGGAAAGGGGGCAGTTATATAGATTTGAGGTCTTGCAGAGTAAGTAGACAGTGGAAAGACAGGCTAGATAAAAAGCAAGAAACAAATCATAATGATCTTGGTCTGTGGGAAGAGAGAGAAATTTTATTTGGAGAAGAAAAATCTGAAGCCAAAGAGCCCAGACTTCTGTGCTTCTGTCGCCAGGCAAATTAAGCATTTTTTTCTCTCTCTTTTTAAATTATAAGCTATGAAAGATGCTCTGTCAAAGCTAGTTCTATACCTACAGCAATGCAGTAATAGAAAAAAAATAAAATAAAATCCTAATCTGAAAGCGTCTTGTCTTCATATGAAAATACCCATGGGCACACACAAAGCCATCCTGCAGAGAGCATGCATGTGGTAGGGATAAGGGCTGAATAGAAATAATCTTGATACAAATCAAATTTTCCATATTTTTGAAATCAAAGAGATTTAGGAGGATCATAAACCCCAAAGCTTCTCCCTCAAATGATTTCAACAGCTTGAGGCGAGTTCATTAAAACAATGTATCTCCAGTCATTCAGGGGAGACAAGCTCTCCATAGGACAGTGCTTTTGCTTATCTGGGAAGAGCTTCTCACTGAGATCCTGCTGGTTTATTCAAGACTAGCGCTGTGCTCCCCTTACCCTTCTGCTGAAAGTTAAACTGGTTTCAGCTAGTCAGTGCTGCCTGACAGATCTAAATAAGGCAACTTTGAGCATACAGACCACACTCTGATACAGAATGTGATTATCATGGGAAGCCTTCCAAATTCAAAACAGCCAGGAATTTTAACCTTGGAGCCAAGGCAGTTCTAATACAGGGAGAAAATTGCCTTCTGAATTTAATTTGCAAAGTAACGTTAATAGGAAAAGAAGTAACTTGTACATAGTTCTCTTGTCTTCTAATAAGAAGTATGATGAAATGCCAGTAAGATTCAAAACCTCATTTATCAGTCCAAAACCCATGATTTAACCAGAAAACCAAACAATACAGATACATGAGTAAAGCAATGAAAATAAATAAATAAATAAAAGCTGGACATATGTGTAGCATTTTAGTTTGGAAATTAAGCTATCTGGGTTCAGATACAATTATACTCATATGTATGATATATTAAACTGGGAAGAGCTCGTTCCACAAAAATGTGTGCATTTTTCCCAACTCTTCTACTTGGTCCAAGAAAACGTGTTGTTTCTTCCCACAATTACATCTCACATCATTCTTTGTAGCTATGAAATACTATTCTCATGACTTCAGATTATATTGCTGGACTAACAGTGCACAGGACTTGATGTGAGAAATACAGTTGGATGGGGAAGAATTTTCCCAGTTTCCATATATATAGTTACAGAGACTCTTATATCCCAGATATATGCCTCATCCTACAGCTATTGGTTATTTAAAATTTATATTCTCTCCTATTAATACTTATGTTTCTGGTTTTTAATCCCATACAATTCCACAGAAAGCCCGATAAAGGTTCTCAGTCATATCTGTACATACGTATACGTGCCCATAAAAGCCAGTGTCCATAACTCAAATTTTTCAAAAGACACCTGGTCTGATATTTAAAAATAAAAAATAATAATAAATAAATACATAAAAATGGGAAGACTGAGACACAGACCTGAATTATTTTACCATTTGCTATTTTCATTTCATGATAATGGGGAAATAAGAAGTTATCCCCACATTCAAAGTACTCTCAGTTTTCTAAAGCGTTTAATATAATATAATATTGCTATTACTGATCACAAATTCATGTTATTTCTGTGACATATTTGAGCATAATGGTGTAATGTGGAATACAAGGAAATTTTCTTTAAATATTGTTTTTATACATAAATATATATATTAGTATAAGGTCAATAAAACAATTGAATGACATAGAGAATTCTAAACTCAGAATATGCATTCCAAAAGTCCTGTGCAGCAAGGTTTTCACATGAAGAAGTAAGATGTCCCATCCCTGGAAGTGTTCAAGGCCAAGCTGGATGGGCCTTTGAGCAACCTGGTCTATTGGGAGGTGTCCCAGCCCATGGCAGGGGGGTGATCCCTTCCAATCCAAAATATTCTGTGATTCTATGATTCTGTGAAAAGTGTTTAAACAAGCTAATTAATATAACTTGTCATGCAAGCAAAAAAAAATCATCAGATTCTACTGAGGACTCATTCCTGCATCTCAATATATTAATGAAGGGTGCAGGATATATTTATAGAGGGTACATATATTTGTTTATTTTCATCATAGATTTATCATAATTAATCACAAATCAGATATCATAAAGCCTACTGATACAGCAATGAAGAGATCTATTCAAGAATCTTTGTACTTAAACTGCATACACTGAACCTCCTTCTCATTCCCAGTTAAGGTGCAGCAATAGGAAGGAAAACAACATAAAAATAAAGGTATCACTGTGTAGGAAGACTAGCTAATTAAAAGCCAAATGTTTTCAGTCAGAATCATTGTTCACTAATTTGTTAATAGCATTAAGTTCCCAGCAAAGCAACTCCTTTAGGAGTGATTTTCTTTGTAAGTAGAACTGCTGGGGTAAATCTGAACAGAACCTCTTTCTGTAGCAGAACAATATTTATCAGTCTTCCCCTTTTTGCATTTTAATTTTCCTCCAATTAAACTTTTCTTTTTCATATCTAAAAGGTAATATTTTAAATCTTAAATATATATATATAATAAAATAATAATAATCACATCTTGGGACCGTGAGATTTCTTTTCCACCTAAAACCAGTTGCAAAGCTTGCTGAATGATAATGCTTTGTATAATCTCTTTCGAATATTTTATTTGCAAAGAAAAGTCTTCCCAGTGAGAAATGATTCTCAGCTGTCCTACTGAGTCTGTTGAAGGGAAAGAAAAATAACAAGTGGTGAGAGCTGCTGTGTTTTAGGGATATGCTAATTTCAAAGCCTAATAAGAACATCTAAACTGAATACATTATTATTTCTCATTTAATCAGTTTTGAAGATATGTTCACTTTTTCTGATGGAGTTTTAGTGCCATGTCTCCAAACTCCGTTTAACCCCTTTCCAGAGATGAATGCAAAGTTATTTTTTCTCATGTTAACCATTCATATGGCAGGATTTCTTTATACATTTCTATTTAGTTTAATCTACTAGGGGAATGGTTTGAGTTCTGAGTTAAGAAGAAGCACAAAGATTGAGAGTGATCTCTCTTGCAGCTGCCCTGCTTCACCTGGTGCTACAGTCAGAGAATGAAGCAATAGAAGACTATTCTGAAAGTTCATGTATTGTGTCTCACCCTTTATCATTTTCCACTGTCAGATACATATTTAAGCACCCTCTTCTTTTTTACTGTTTTTTTCCTCAATTAATGGCATGGTAAGTGGTAATAGCAGAGGGAAGAAGGGGGATGATGACTTTTTTCAAAAGACTGGGGAAAAAGATCAGCAAAAAAATTCTTACTTCATAGTTCCATATTCAAGTAAAAATGAAATATAGTAGTCTTATCTTGAAAGAGAAACTATAAAAACACATGCTAGAACCTAAAATAAAACAAAAAGTATCCAAATGGACCAAGCTATACCAATGTAAGTTAATGTCTACACAAGTACTTAAGTGTTATAGAAAGAAGCAAACTAAAATAACATTATTTATACCCTAACTCTGCTTGAATCTAGGTTCAGTTTATTGGTATGGGTTTATTGGATTTTAAATGCAGATGAAACAGAGAAATGCTTTTCGTTGGTAGACATCTTTAATTATTTGCCAGTTTCTCAGTCAGCCAAAATCAGCAACCCAGAAAGAGGTATTTTGTACCAGTAAGAGTAGAGCCCTCAAAGCCTGGCAGTACATTTGTGTGTGTGTCTATGTGTGCACATTGTTTCAAGTTACTTCACTGTTTCCTGTAGGACTGTTTTTCCAGAGGCAAATTTTCATTGCACACGTATTTTTCAATTGTTGTTGATTTCTGTTTCATTGGGTTACATGCAATCTATGGCAAATATATCCAATAGACATGTGAAAAATAATTCAAAGCTATTCAAAGATTTTAGAAACATTTGTGGTATATGGTCCAGGTTGCCCCTGGATCACATTGGAACAAGGGTATAAACAGGGTTCTGAACTATAGGGACTCTAAAATGATGCCAGGGAATGATATCAACAAAAGAAATGTAACCTCAAATGTAAACTTCATGGACCACCAACTGGACTTTGTTTCCTAAATTCCTCCCACAGCCTCTCTGTCACCAAAACAGGGTTTCAGGGATTCCTCTTACTTTTTTTTTTTTGTCTACTTTGCCTGTAGATTTTAATTTTAAAAAATTTAAAGGAATATATCTTGTGCAAAAATCAAGCAGCTGGTTCTTTTAATTTAATATTTATTCACTGGTTTTAGGGTACTTAAAAATAGTGTGAGAATGAGGTTTCACTGCTATAGGGAAATCTCTGCTTCTTTGGAGCAATTTGATGTCTGCACAAGACCTCAGAGTCCTGATCCTTTCTCAAGAATCCACTCTGGTGAAGCACCCACATGCTTTCATTCATGATCCTGATGCTGCACAGTGTATGAAGGTTAGTACAGTTCTTTGTATTCCATTATATCTAGCTAAAAATTTGCCCAGATCCTCTGACACCTTACACTACTTTCTCTAACTTGCCAGGCTTTTGCTAGTTATACAAGACTTTCCACCCCTGTTTAAGCATTAAACTATAATTGTCACCTGCAATGAAAGAAAACAGACTTCCACTCCTTTTTTTGTTTCATACTTGAAAGATTAAAAAACCTTAAAGATAACTGAAATAAATTATCAAATATTTTTGAAATCCCGAATGTTTAAAGCAGTAAAATTCAGAAGAAAATCAATCTTACATGTCCAGGAATCTGTTTGGGAAAAATAAATAAATAAATATTTAAAAAATAATATATTCAAAAAACAAATAGGTATAGTCAAAATATATATATTTACTCTCTCTCTCTTTTTTTTTTTTAATATAATTTTTATAGTATTTTTTTGTCCTTCTATATATATATTTATTTAACCAGTGCGGGTAGTTAATGAGCACCAGCTTGTTTGGCAGTGTTAGATAAAGCAAATATATTTTCCAAGAACTCTGTTGATTTCTTATAAAGATCTGAGGTCCATGAAAGGTTCTGACCTGATTTATAAAGTCTTAATAATGATTTAGATTCAATCTACCTTGAAGTTTATCTTTCTTTAGTCTTTTACTGTGACAATTCAATTTAACTGATTCTCCCAGAGTTTAAACATCTGGAACGAGTCATGTGTTCCTTGTAAATGATATTCAATTTTAGTGTTTTACTTGGCCCTTTGACCAAAAGAAGAGTCCACTGGTATTTCTTAAGTTGTAATACTGTCTCTTTAGCTACCACACAGTGCAACAATTTCAAAGTGGACTATTGATTCAGAAGGTTGCTATAATTTGGTTATCCTGTCCAGATGCAAATCTGACCTGGCCACCTGGGGAGCCAGGTCAGTTTAAATACAGATTCCTAAAGACAACCTTTAGGTTGCAAAGGTCAGTCCTTCAGTAAGGATTAACCATCATCACAGTGATCACCATTATTGTATTTCATATTTAGATGTTTAGTAAAGATGTAAATAAAAATTTAAAGATATTTTTACCATAAAAGTAATATACCTTTCAAAATATTCATGGGATTTCAACCATTATATTTAATTATCTTTTGTGTATTACTTGGAAAAAAATCTGTAGCTCTGACACTAACGTACTTTATAGATCTATGAATCTATGTAAAAATGTACATATGTAAGGAATGGATAGGGCTATCTTTTGTCATCTTTCTTCACCAGAGCTGTCCAAGGAGTAAGCAGGAGAAATGTGAGCAGGATAGTAAGGGGTTTAGACATGCACAGACTAATTCCCCCCAAAAATTCATGGTGTAAAGAGCATTTGTACTACCCTTCTACATAGCTCACATCAACATCTGTGAAAGTAGGATTCCTGTGACATAATCTTTCTCTGATCCTTTTCATGAAAACCATTATCAAGGCCAGGACAAAGACTATCATTAGGTCAGGTTGTAAAACTCTTTGTGCCTCTTTTGAAATCTGTAAACCATCACTGATTAACTCAGCTGTTTTAGCAGAAAATAAATTTTACATAGATTCATTTCTGTCTTATTCATTCACCTGGGATCTTGGATTGACAAACACCAGCACTGATGCTGAAAAAGACACAAATATATCAGAGTAATTGACCTTACCCTATAAAAGCAATTTAGATTAAATAGGTCTACAAGAGAAATAGGGCTCTTTCAGACTTCTTTCAATATTCTGCCAAAGTATACCGATCTTTAACCTACCAAAATCTAAGGTATTTGTTGTACTCTGTAGGCCAATGCATACATCCTTTTGTTCAGTTTTTCAAGTTTTGAGTATAAAAAGTGCATAAACAGATGATCTGAGTCTGATTCCAGCCCCTGGGTTTTCCTTTGAGCCCAAACAGCACAGCTGCAGAAGCTTCATTATTCCTTCAGAAAAAAAGGATAAAACATTCCTTTCACTGAGCTTTTGGAGCAAAACTCTGGTTTCAGATGAAATAATGATGGATTTTCCCATATGGCTGAGTCCACAGTCAAAGAGGCAATGCAATACTGTTTTCCTTTAGAACCAAATGTGAAATTTGTATTTGGGTTGGGAGCAGTTTTAACCTACCTGATGCTTCCATTCTGTCTAGTGTCTGCTAATGATTGTTAAAGAAGTACAAATAGGTGCAATTTTCTTTTTATGCTGGGAATAGAAAGCACCTGCCTTCCTATCTCTTAAGGAAGAATCTTCAGTTTTTTTCTCAATTATTTCTGGAGACAGCACGAAAGTAAATACAGGCTACAGCATATAGAGGTAGTTAGTGCTCATGTTTTTGATGTTTTTCTTTTCCATCAGGGAAGAAACTGAGGATTAAGATTGATATTTCTGGTGTATTCTTCCATTACATCCTGGATATAAACAACATGTCTAAAATTCCTAAAGCACTAACACCAGTAGTGTTTTATTTGTCTGTAGTACTGTGCATTTAGCCGCTTATGTACTTTTAACAGTAAATATACTAAACCGAAGTGCTATCATTAATTTTCATTTAAATGCATATATATACTCCTTAATGTGTTTCTGGTGCTTTTTTGGATAGTTCTTTAGTGATTTTATTACTTTCTCACATAAACACATCTGTCCTCTGGCACTTGGTTCCCCAAGTGTGCGTTCAGATGCCAGACATCACATATACATGTGAATCCTACACAGTTTTTTGGAGAAACCACTCTTTGGTCAGTGACAAAAAATTCCACAAAGCAGTTTAACAGATCTTGCAGTTATCTTGAAAGAGTCTGTTTTGCCTGCCACGATAATTGCTGAGCAATCCCCCTATCCTTATCTCAACCCTTGAGCCATTTGCATTGTATTTTCTCCCCCTTCCCCTTTGAGGAGGGGGAGTGAGAGAGTGGCTGAGGTGGAGCTTGGCTGCCCACCTGATTAAAAGTACCACAGGTGTTTAATGAAACATATGTGGTACTTAGGGGCATGGTTTAGTGGGTCATATTGGTGGTAGAGGGCTCTTTGGACCACATGATCTTGGAGGACTTTTCCAGCTTTAGTGATTCTATGATTCTAAGACTTGGAAACACTGATGAGGTATGTTTAAACCCTCCCCCCAGACTACCTGAAAATCATATGTCTTACAAGCATTAAAAAGTTTCACCTAATATATATGATTTCAGCTTCATTTCCAGATTGTCTTTAAATTATCCTTTCATTTCAGAACATTTGGGTCACAGATTGCTATTAACACTTTCTATGACAGTGTTAAAGTTTCTTGTCAAGATCTGTTGAGAATAACATTACACAGAAATACATACATTCATAATTTAAATAGCTAACGCACCTGAAAAGTAAAATGAGAAGAAAACAACCAACCAACCAAACAAACAAACATTACATAGACACAAGCCAACTTCCAGACCAATGTACTACTCATCATTAATCAAACCACTGTAAAATCTCGTGCAGAATCTCTTGCAGAAAATCAAAGTGATTGACAGTTCTGGAGTGGAAGAGTTCGAGTTTGTTAGAGGGATGTATTAATATGTATTAGGCCTAATGAAAGCTCAAGAGTTGGTCTAAAGCAATTTATCTTTGCAGACTGTGTGTCTGAACCATAATTATTCAATAATTTAGTTAAACCAAGCTTCAGGGAGATGAAAAGTTTGGTTCATGATTGTAAAGAATAAATACTGTAAAATTAGTAAATAGAAAGCCTTAGCCTGGATACTTCATCATGTCCTTTTGCTCTGAATTTGCTAATAAACCAAGAAGCATAAGCTTTTAACAAAGCTGATACCCTTTACTTTTATGTGATATGGTGATTCAATTACTCTGCAAACACAGTATAATTCAATGAGTAAACAAAGACATGAGAAAAATCTTTTCTTATTTTCTGTCTTCTAAACAAAACCTTTTAGACTGTCTAAAATTCTCTTTTCTATATGAAAAAATAGTAATATTTTCTCCTGACTTCTGTGAAAGACAAAAGATGTCTTCTTTGATGACAAAACTAGTATGTCTCTTTCTTTTTTGTCAAACTGTGAAATCCTGATCCAAACCTCAAGTTTCATATACTGATAGGCATGTGGGAAAGCTGCAACTTATATGTAGCCTTTCCAATAATCATCTTCTCTAACTTTCCTTATTGTTTCTGACTATGGGCTTTCAGATGATATTATAGCTATTCTTTTTTTTTGGTCATAAATCAAAAACATCTATGCTTTTTGGGCACCCAATAGACTGCACCAGCACCCCAGCAAGAAACCATGACAGCTGCTGTAACAGAATTGTAGTGAAACTTCAATTTCATCCATCTTAGGTCTAATTCATCACTAAATATGGCTAAAGGATCTATTCTCTTGTTTTATCAGTCATAATTCCTCAGCACATGCAGTATAACAAAATCTGAAGCTTGGCAATTGCAAGAGACATAGAAACTGCTATAGTCAATTAAAGTAATAGTATATTAAGTCTAGAATCCTCATCTCCAAAAATGTAACAGTAGAAAAATAAATAGCACAGTTCTGTCACAAATGTTTGGATGATTTGTTGTTTTTGTTGTTGTTAAATGCATTTTGTCCTCAGTATTCACTAAAGTACTCTTGAATACTTAATCATGGTAATGTATTGCCTTAGAACAATTGTCATATCTGCTTGAAAAAGTAAGTTGCTTATCACAAACAACATTTGATCATATTCAGTGATCTTCCAAAGAACTGCTGCAGTACTGAAAACGGTATTCCTTTTTCAAGACACAGGCTTTATAATGACAACATATTTTTATTGTATTTAACAATATTTTTTTTGTCATTGACTGAACTTCTGTCATACTGATTCCACTGAGAATTAAAAAGGTGAGACATAGCATAGCAATAAATATGATAAAAGTCTAAGGATACTTTGTATTTTCAATTTTTTAGGAGTTCTCATTCTTATAATGTGGAATATTTACAAAGTATTGTTCTTTTAATCTCTAGCCATTCAGTGATTTAAGTGACTCAGAACAGGACATTAAGATCAATGAATTTAGACACATCCTAGACTAAAATAAAATAATCTTTCATTACTGAAGACAATGCTGATATTTTCAGTAACTTTAAGAGAGACAAGGTCTCATCCCAGCCCAGGGATAGATGTAGCATAGTTTGGATTCCAGTACACCAATTCAGTACACATCAGTACACTGAAGTACGAATTGCCTCATTTGTCTAAAGAGGACTTCACAGAAAATTAATCACTAATCACAGTAAAAGACTAAAAGCCTTCATATTTTAGTAAGAAATTTTATGACAGAAATTTCTTGCTGTTAAAATCATATACAAAATATTTGACCATCAATTCTTAATGCATTTTATAAGGTAAAACAATTCCTTACGTTTTTGTTTTTTTTTTTTCTTTCAACATTTACTTATTTTTTTTTTTAGGTTATAAATCCATTAAAAATAATATGAAACAGCATTTCTCATTTTGAAATGTTTGAAGTGAGTTTTTCTGAATTTTGCATCTCATCAATGATACTGAAAATGCTTTCAGTTCAGACTTACCCCAAAGTATTTATTTCTTGAAATCATTTTGGTCAGTGAATCAAAATGTTGCCTTGCACAACTCTGACAGCAATCAGCTTTTCTTTTTTTTTTCTTTTTTTTTTTATTTTTTTTCTTTTTTTCTTTTTTTTTCTTTTTCTCCTTTTTTTCTTTTTTTTTCTTTTTTTCTTTTTTTTTCTTTTTTTCTTTTTTTTTTTGATTTTTTCTTTTTTTTTTATTTTATTTGTACTTATCAAAGAAATCTATTTATCCTTGCAACACATGAACAAAGATTATACTTTCTGGGTAAGAACTTTCACTTTTAAGAAAACAAGAAAATTTACCCTCTGTTTTGCATTGTATTGTATTGTCTTGAACTAACTCATTTTTACTGTCTACTTCTGGAGCTGGCATGTTCTAGTGGGAGTGGGAGCTAACTTTCCAGGTTTAAAAGGAAAATCATATATGAGAAGCTCTTTAGTGTGATCACAATAGTATTGTCATGATTTGAGAGCCACCACACTGCTTGAAGCTGGTCTGTTATAGTAGCTTCAAATGGTTGTAACTGCTGATGAAGGAACAGCATTACTGATCAATATGTGTTAATTTCTGATCGCATTGTCTCCTAATAGTCCCTATGGCTGACTGTCCGAGAGTGTCAGTATTAGAGGTTTCCCATTGTTGCCATCAGTAGCATTTTGTCTAGGAAATCATGCAGGAGAAACAAAGAAGGATCCATATAAAACATGGCCCAGAATTGTTTCCAAAACAATTTTGAGTTCAGGAAAGTAATCAAGACAAACCAAAAACTTTCAGGTGTTTGAACTGATCTGAAACGAAATAAATCTTGGCATCAAAATGCTCACAGAGACAGTCATTACCATGATACAAAAGGGAAAAATAATGATTAGAGACATTTCTCAAAAATTAACAATGGTAATTCACTGAAAAACTGTTAATGCTACTAGACTGTAATAGCCACTGCAAAATGACTTGTCCATATGGAGCAATTTCCAGTTAAAAAATATAAAAGACAGCAAAAGTTTGTTGTTGTTGTTGTTGTTTTGTTTTGTTTTGTTTGTTTGTTTGTTTTGTATGTGGAGAAAACCCAGGAACAATTTACACTTGGCATTGCCAGCTTCTGAGATTTTATTACAAATACAGTGAAACTTGTTATCAGTCTGAAATATTACCTGACATTTAAAGCAATCACAAGATTCCTGGGGATTAAGCTCATGATTTTTGAGCACCTGTGGAATGCAGCATTAACTTATTAGTTTGTTCTCAACATCAGAACAACACAGTCACTTCCCATTGCACAAAACTCTTCATAAATCTTCAGTACACTATTGTAAACTGAAACCCTAGCATTCAAGCATCACTCACTTATATATAATTTACTTTATTCCACATGCTCTTGGAACCAAGGTTTCACCTGTATTTTTCTCATATAAACAGGAGATTGTCATTTAGCTTTGGTTGAAGCCACTGAAGGCTTTCAAATTTATTGTGGTCCTGCAAAATATGGGTGGTATTTAATTCAGAAGGACTATTTTAAGTCCTCACTTGCCCTTCAAATATGAAATAGTAGGGATGAATAAACTACATGAATGAATAAGTCATTCAACAAATGTTCTGCTTATTCCTGTCTAAGAATTTTTTATAAGCAGTTTGCAATTTTCTCATACACATTAGTCATTCAAAATTGCTGCCTATTTTGTGCAAATATCCTGTGGTTTGTCAATTGTACTCCAGCAGATCTTTCCAAATATATGAAATTTAAGCTACCCTAGATATTTCTGACCAGAGACAGAATAATGCTCATACAGCATTATTTTGGCTCCTCATCTTTTGACCACAGTTTTTAGAACCATGATTTCCCTCTACAGAGGAGCTTTAATAAAAACAAAATTAATTTTCCATTAATATCTCCTGATACTCAATGTTCCTGCAAAAACTATAACCAATAAATTCATTCACTAGAATATTCAGACATTAAGCAGAGACTGAGGAAAAGCAGGAGGAGTAAACTATTATGAACATACCATTTGACAAAGGGACATATGACAAAGTGACGTGCTGGGTGGATGAGGGAAAGGCTGTGGATGTGGTCTACCTTGACTTCAGCAAGGCTTTTGACACTGTTTCCCACAGCATTCTCCTCAAGAAACTGGCTGCTCTTGGCTTGGACTGGCGCACGCTTCGTTGGGTTAGAAACTGGCTGGATAGCCAGGTCCAAAGAGTCGTGGTGAATGGAGCCAAGTCCAGTTGGAGGCCAGTCATTAGTGGTGTCCCCGAGGGCTCAGTGCTGGGGCCGGTCCTCTTTAATATCTTCATTGATGATCTGGACGAGGGCATTGAGTGCACCCTCAGTAAGTTTGCAGATGACACCAAGCTATGTGCGTGTGTTGATCTGCTTGAGGGTAGGAAAGCTCTGCAGGAGGATCTGGATAGGCTGCACTGATGGGCTGAGGTCAACTGCATGAAGTTCAACAAGGCCAAGTGCCGGGTCCTGCACCTAGGGAGCAATAACCCCAAGCAGAGCTATAGGCTGGGAGATGAGTGGTTGGAGAGCTGCCAGGCAGAGAAGGACCTGGGAGTGATGGTGGATAGTCGGCTGAATATGAGCCAGCAGTGTGCTCAGATGGCCAAGAAGGCCAACGGCATCCTGGCTTGTATCAGAAACAGTGTGACCAGCAGGGCTAGGGAGGTGATCGTCCCCCTGTACTCGGCTCTGGTGAGGCCACACCTTGAGTACTGTGTTCAGTTTTGGGCCCCTCGCTACAGGAAGGACATCGAGGTGCTGGAGCGAGTCCAGAGAAAGGCGACGAAGCTGGTGAGGGGTCTGGAGAACAAGTCCTACGAGGAGCGGCTGAGGGAGCTGGGCTTGTTCAGCCTGGAGAAAAGGAGGCTCAGGGGCGACCTTATTGCTCTCTACAGATACCTTAAAGGAGGCTGTAGCGAGGTTGGGGTTGGTCTATTCTCCCACGTGCCTGGTGACAGGACGAGGGGGAATGGGCTAAAGTTGCACCAGGCAAGTTTTAGGTTGCATGTTAGGAAGAACTTCTTTACTGAAAGGGTTGTGAGGCATTGGAACAGGCTGCCCAGGGAAGTGGTTCAGTCACCATCCCTGGAGGTCTTTAAAAGACATTTAGATATTGAAATTAGTGACATGGTTTAGTGGAGGACTGGTTAGTGTTAGGTTAGAGGTTGGATTCGATGATCTTGAAGTCTCTTCCAACCTAGAAATTCTGTGATTCTGTGATTTTCTTTTGCAAATATGAATAAGCATCCTGATTCATCAGGATTCCTTCCTTTTGAAGGAAGCTTAAACTGTTCTTGATGAATTCTTCAGCATATATAAATGATCAAAGTAAAAGCTGTGTTATTATGAAGTTTTAATGCACAGGGAAGAATACACCCCACAGCAAAACTAAAGCAGACATGGTAGAATTAAATGTAGTTTATGAATAATTATCATAATTTATTATGCTCTTATGAACTGAAATTATTATTTTGTTTTAATTGTTGCTGAGATATTATCCTATTGCATGGAATATTATATCACATCTAAGGTACCAGTTGTCTTATAGACTACAGTTGTGATTTCATCTTCTGTGTAGCCTGTGCAGATCTCAGGCAATACATCCCTGGAGAAGTCAAATTTGACCAGGAAGACAGTTTACATGACTAACTTTGACTGCAGACTCAACAGATGGTGAAAGGAGATTGTGAAAGTTAGGAGATCAAAGTAATCATGGGCAATTTTCTGATGTTCTTACATAATAAACTTCTGTTGGGCAGTAAAATCCACAACTAGACTATGTGCTATGATGTTTTGAAGCAGCCTGCATGCAAAATATGTTAATAATTCTACACAGATATGATGTGATTGACAATGCATGAAAACTGTAATAAATATATTTTATAATCTTAAGTTGTTCAAGATTTCTGTATAAAAGAAGGGCTTATGTACCTGACAATGTTAATTCTTTTTATTTTTCTTAGAAATGTACCATCTGATATATATTATTTCCCCACAAATAAACTTAAATAAGGAGAATGTTAATATGCTTTGTTATGACATTTATTTACTTAACTTAAAAATAAATAAATAAATTCCTAAATCTTAGTGAGATTTTTTGTTTTATTTTAAGTTGTTTTTCTTTTCAAAAAAATAGAAGATTTTGTCTTTTTATTAAAAAAATATTTTTTTTCGAATAAAATTTTTACTTCCATTTAAAAAAAAAAAAAAGTAGGATCTTATTCTTCATCAAGCTGCTATTTCTGTTAGTCCCACCTTTTACATCAATTCTAAAAGATAAGAGAGAAATGTTCTGTGATGATAGTTCTTGGCCTGCAGTCAGATCTACCAGTCAAATGTTCAGGATGTTAATATATAAGAAATCCCTTGTATTCAATCTGTTTTCAATTAGCTGGGAATTTCATGATTTCATGGCAACCTTTTTTTTTTCTTTCCTCCCCCACAAATTTAAAACATTCTGATCTTAAGAGCAACCTTTCCAGTGAGACCAAAATTCATAATAGGCAGATTCCATGTCTACTGACACTATCTGGGCTGGCCAGAATAATGTCTCAAAAGGTGGGAATTTAGACTTCCTTACACATATTTTTTGTTCTAATCCATGCAAATTTATAAATAGAATAAATACAGTTTTGATGCCAGATGAATTTAACTTTTTTTTTTTTTTAATTATTATTATTTTTAATGTGAAAGGGTACTCAAAAATAAACAGCTTTACCAAGTGAAGAGTGTACCACCTTGATTCATTTGAATGAACAGTAGAAAGAAATGTTGATGTCAAATCTCTTTTTATACAAAAAGAAATCAGATTCCACAAAGAATTTCCAAGTGTGTGATTCAGAAAACAGAGGGAGAGCAAGAGTCAAGAGGACTGAATTTCATTTTTTTTTTCTATTCAGTGCTTGTTGTGTGACTTTGGATATGTCACTGCCTCTGTTTTCAATCTTGATTGTTTGGGCCATAAAGTCTTTAGGATAGGATTTTACCTAGTTTCTGCACAGATTTTTTACCTAGTGTCTGCATTATGTCAGAAAGAGACCTCTAGAGTAGCATAAAGTTTAATAATAAATAAAGAAAGATCTATTTAGTGTATAAAACAGAAGTAGGCCACCAAGGATTGTTTAGATTCTAATTACAAAAAGAAATATCAATGAAAATTCTTTTAATCACATGTATGACATAGATGAAGAAGCTGAGGTAATTTTCTTCTAACTTCCTCCAGAAATGGAACTCAAATCACTGACATGAATGTACAGTGTAACATCTGCACATTAGAACCACTGGTGTTTTTTTCTCTCTACTAAACTGTCTCCATTTTTGCTAAGAAATTTTTGTTGGTTTTATTATTGTTATAACAATTATTATTCTTACATTGAGAGGAACAGAGGAGATTAGGGTTACCTGTTTCATAACCTAAGGTGAATGTAAAAGCTGGCGGAGGGGGCAGATTCACTGCCTGTGTGGCTGCTCAACCACACAATACATCTAGCAATGTAATAAGAAAGCGTAAATGCCTTATACTTCATGCAGTTCAACTGTATGGCAGATCTGGATGGTTCCCTAAAGTATACTTGCTAATGCATTGTCCAGTTAAGTTTTTTAATGTCCCTCAAATGTGCATGTAGCACTCACAAAGTATTCCTGTATTGTAATATTCCTGCAGGGACTGGCCAAAGATCCAAACATCCTGTTTTAGTGTCTGTACCACCTAGGAAGAAATTTATGAAATGTTCTGGTCCTGCTGCTTTCCAGTTGTTTGGGCATCAGGGAAATATGAAACTAAGACAGTTGGATGCTGTAAGTCTTCTTTTCCTGTTGACTCTGGCACAAAACTACATACTTTGGGTCTGGAAAACTGAGATATTCTCCCTGCTAACTCAGGTGGGTTAAATTTCATAACAGAACATCAGCCAATAGGGGAAAAAATATTATTTTAATGGAAATAGTGGATAATTTTACAGCAAGTGGGATGAGACCATGAAATCCTTGAAGGAAAAGGGGGGGAAAGTAAAATTATCCATTTTTACTTGGGGTTTATGGACAAGGATCTGTGTTTGATCATGTGGGTAATAGTAATATATATATAATTAATATATAATCTTTTTTTCTTTAAAACATTTAATTAAACCATGATGCTTCTGCAGTTTTTATATTTTCAAATATAACTGAAGAAGTATTTTTAATTACAGCATGACAGAATATACTAGATATACTGCATAAGGTAATAACAATAGTTCTTAATCTGAGGAACACGCACTACCCTAAAGTGGAACACACACTACCAGCACAAGTCCAGAAGGCTGGCACCTGTTGGCACCAACAGTACTATCTACCATTGTCAATGACAGAGGTTAAAAAGCTCTGTTAGGTAATATACAATGTGTAAACATTTATATCATTCTTAAATATGATATTAATTCACAGATATCATTCAGAAGCTATAATAAGTGGGAAATATTCAGTTAGAGGCTGGTGCCCTGACAGCGAAAAGTCCAGATGGGAAGAGCAATAATTGAACATATTGGTTTCTTTGGTAATCAAAGGAGAAACAGAGGAATGTCTGACAAGTGTTCTTTCCAAAACAGAGATAGTGAACATAAAACTGCTTGAATGCATGCCAGAACTGTACTGCTAGATTTTTACAACCAGCCAGCCTATCATCAATGACTTTGAGGGGAAACCTCTGCAGGGACTGCAAGCCAAGTAAGTGATGACCACTTCTTTATACGTATCCTGCTCCTGGCTTGCAGCTCTGGAGCAGCTATTTGTCAGTCAGCAGTGTGTGGTATTACAGCCTGGAGCAATTTTCTACTCCATAATGAAATGGAAGGAGCTGGAAGGATCTGGATCCAAGAGGAGAGCTTGCCTTCCCTTCTCGAGTCTTTGCCAGTGAGCTTTAACACTCAGCCATCAAGTCAGTGACATTTGTGTATAGCAGCATACTTTAGGAAAAGTCATTTTTCAATCATTCATATCCCCTATGCCAATTCCAGGCCATCCATAGAAAGGATTATATGATCCTCATCTACATCACTGTGTTCTTCTTTTCATACTGGTGAATTCTTATCCATCTGCAGCAGCGTTCCTCACTTCTGTCTTTCCTTCTTGCCCTTTTCCAAGAGCTCTGCTCCTCACTGAAGAATGCCTTCTCATCTTACATTCATACTCTTCAGATTCCCATTTGGAAAATTGTTCATTTGGATGCCTAGTAAATTCTTTCTCACCCAGACTCAGCACTTCTGTTCAAGAATGCACACACCCTGTTCTCACAGGTATGTATGAGGTGGCTTTGGTCTTCATGAGAAAGATCTGTCCCAAAGTCCTACTCATCTAAAGTGTTCTTTAACCAGACACACAAAGAAAAATTTCTAATAAATGCCATGGGAAAAAAAAATAAAAAAATCCTCACCTCTATCCTCTCTCTGTATTTCATCATCTCTTCTGTAAGAAGGTTTATAAATTCAAAACAAACAAACAAACAAACAAAAAAAGTAAAAAATAAACACTGAAATGCACCTTTAAGAACACATGGAGAATTAAGAGGACAAAATGATTCTCAGTGTTGCAGTTGTGAGCATTGGTGTTTGTTCCATATTTGCATGACAAAAGACTGAGATTTATATAATGCATTATTTGTTATGGACTGGAAAACATGTTGCATTTCTTCAGGCTTTACTCAGAGATCACGTAGTTCAATTAGCTGTATAAATCATCACCAGTCTGCCACGCAACATATTAAATATTTTAAAACTACATAGATTTAAATATTTATTTCCTATGTAGTTGTGTGGCTAGGTGCAAAATAAATTCTGGAGCATAATTTATTCAAATTTGTACAAATAGTGGTATGGTTCTACTACAATAGTAGTACGGCTCTACTAAGGAACCATAACTGTAAGAATTATATAACACATAGTTTCCTGAAGCAAAATTCAGAACCAGTGGAAGACTCAAAGTCATCTGAAACAATTAAGAGATTAAATATTTTCATGGAAATATATATATATATTAATTGTCTGAATTCATTTTCACTATTCATAGATTTTGTTTTAAAATACAAAATGTGATAAAATAACTAGTGAATTAATATACATGTATTCAATCACTTATTGTATATAAATTCTACATTTGGCTCTGAATGTGTGTTTAAAAATATATCTCTTCACTGGATAGGAGACAGAATGCTTAATTAATGAAGCAAGAAATAAATTTAAGACAAGCACGCTAGTGGTTGAGCTGTCAACTGCCTTTTGCTGAAGAATCTCTCACAATATGATATAGGTCAATATTTAAAGAAACTGTCTTGTAGCTGGCCTCTTTTAGGAACACATATATACATGTATATGTTTACAAGATTAACATAACGGTAGTATATATATATATATATAAAATGGTTGTTTTATATGGAGTGTATATGGAGTGTTTCTTTAAGATTGACTGAAGTGCTGTGCACATCTGAACACGGTGAGGATGCTGAGCTCTCCCCTCCTGTCAATCACCAGCTCACTACAATGACTAACAGGAATGAGTGAAAAGGAAAGTCCTTGTTGTCCTCTGATAAATCTATGTCTGACATTCCTTCACTGTTAGGAATATTAATTTGCCAATGAGACAGCTGCAGAGTATTAGCATTTGCCCATACTCTGTTTTCAGGTATGCTGAGATCTTATTTATTTCAAAATAAATCTGCTCAAAATTTGGTCTAGTTTATTACTGCTTGAGAAGTTACATTATGTAGAACATTTATTACTATTATTATTGTTATTATTGTTATTATTGTTATTATTATTATTATTATTATTATTATTATTATTATTATTATATTTTGGGGGGGAGGGGGCTAGCATTTTTTATTCATTGCACTTTGATCACATTGCATTTGCAATTCTGCCTATCTAATCTGTATTGAATTAAACCACTTTCTACTTTCTAACAGAACAGATCCGAACAGTAGAAAGAAAGGTCGAGGAAAAAAAAACTCTAAATGTCTCTAAGCCTAGATCCTGGGATGCTCCTACCACTAAAGCTTATGTGAAGTGAACAATGGGACAAGGGAAAGATGAAGGGTTTCAGGAGGGTTTGAGCTCTCAGGAAATGGGGAAATTGTCCGAGCTTAGTCAAGGTTACAAAGATGGAAAATAACTTCCTTGGTGTTCTGACACAAGTGTCTGTGAAGAGTCTAAACCTTTAGACCAGCAGCTACCTTCTTTAAAAGTCAACATTGCCTCCATTTTAGGCCAAGTTTTGTATTTGAAATATAACACCTTGGTAAAATAAGTTATCAGATTCAGTTGGTCTAACGTTCTGGGGAAAAAAAAAAAAAAATTGCTTTCCTGTGTCAAATTAAAAATGTAAAAACTTAGTTCTCGTGTTAAATTAAGTAAAGTCATGTTTATCATTACCTTAGTCTGTGATTAAATGACACTAAATTCCTTGTAAAGTTAGGTAATTGCATTAAAAGCTCTCCAGAGCAAAAGCCTTTCCTATGGACATACTCTGAACCTAACAGAGTAGGTAAGAATAGTGACTATTAAAGTCACATAGCAATGATAACAATTTGAAGACAGAAAAGGACCCACAGATGGAGCTGAAGAGGAACTGCAGATAGTCACAATCAGAAAGTAGGCAAACTGATGAAAAATAGTTTAATATTTATTTAGTTTGGCTTTTATACCTTAAACTGTATCTGAATTTTCCAATAACATTGAGATTCAAATAAACAATCCTCCAGTGTAACATAAAAACACGTATATAAGTTCTCTTCACTCAGTAACAAAAATAAAATACCAAAAAGAGATAGTCATCCTGATATACATTAATAATACATCTATATTAATAAATAAGAGCTCTGATCACAAACGACTCATTTCTATCTCCTGAAATTAAGTGAAATAAAAACATTCCCCAAAAAGTTGAACTTGGAAGAGGGAGACTGTTCTCTCTACTTCTTAAAGGAGTGTATAGAAAAGTAGTTGGAAGTTTCTCCAAGCAAGTACAAGTCTTCGTTTGCAGAAATGAACAGGGAAAGTCATTTTTACTGGTACACCTCACTTGGTGCCTCACTGTGGTGTTCAGATGAAGCGACCAGAATCTTCATCCAGTAATTGTCTTCTTATCAGGTTCAGAGCCCCTCTCAGAAATATCTAATGTAAATGTTCAGTACTAAAGAGCAATGCCATGGGCAAACTGAACAGGAGGCCCCAGCCATATGGGCACACTAGTGCTTCAGAAACTCCCTAGCAGGCATGGAGTAACACATGGAGCTAGACCGCAACATTCTATAGCTCTCCTACAGTCATCACACTTATGGATTGTCACTTACACAGTAATGCTTTCAATCACATTTACATTTCATAGAATCATAAAATCATTCCACAAACCTCTTACAGTTTTGCTTATTTGCTTGGTGTGAGGACAGTTACAACCACGGCTTTAGAAACCTGTGCTTCACTGAAATGTCTACCTGCTTCTTTTTTCAGAAAGCTTTCCTAAATAAACCTTTGTGTAACACTGAGTTTTTAACGTTGGTAGTCTTTGGAAAGCTAATACCTTCTGCATGCACCGTAGGAGAGGTCCACTTGGGACTATAAATTAAAGAACTAATATTAACAGAATAAAACACACATGTATTTATCTTCTTTAGTCTTTTTCCACACCAGGGAAAAAGAGCTACAGTAGCTCTGACTGGTCATGCTACCTCAAGGTTGAAAATTAAAATATTGTGCCTCTGTGTACTGCTGTCTCTATATTGTTCTCTATACTGCTCAGTACAGTCAGGAAACTAATAACTTTGACAAAATGGCACATTTCTTTGCTGTTTGCAAGGACCTCTTTCTATTAGCTATAAACTGGACAAATCTTAAATGCTTCCCAGAGTTGCTGATAAGCACCCAAAACCTCTGAATGGCTTGCATTTGCAAAGCTAGAAGGGAAATCTTGTAAAAAGTCTTTCCTGTAATTTCAGACAATTCCTGTTTAAGGTCAAGCCAGAAATTCTTCACAAATAGTTTCTCTCAGGGTACAGAGGTATTTCCTTTTCAGGTTCTGGCTAAGACCCAAAGAACAAAAACATGAGGAAAAAAAAATGTAACGATAATCACGAAATTAACTAAATCCTTCCTAAACCAAAAATGTTTCCACTAATACTTGCACTACAGTTTGGCAGACATTTAGTAAGAAGTGACATCATCCTATCCTAATGGGTTCCCCACCTTGAAACCCTCACAGGTAAGGTGTCTTCTGACTTCCAGATGTCTCTTTACTATGGGGTAGTTTTCTATTTCTTCAGCTAAAGCACATTCTTAATAACTGGAAAATCATTTTCACTTCAGTCCATATTTGCAAACAATTGCACTGGATGTGCAGTGGCACTTCTTACCGATTAACATGAGCAGTGTGTTTTTGCGTTTTTCTCATGGCTCTAAATACAAGCACAAGCATCACCAGATAAAAATGGATATTAAAGAACTGTTCTGAAAGCAGACATACTTTTCTTCTAATAGTTGTTCTCACTCTCTGGCTACTTTCATTAATTTATTTTATAAACCTCTTGACATTATTTCATCTTTTTCCAACGTGGCAGTGTATCTATGTACCCTCTTCTTTTTATTTACCAGAAAATAGTAATCAAAAGCAGATGGACCATCTGGAACGAATGTTGAGTTCTCTAACATGTGAGCCCAAGAAATCTGAGCTCTGAACTATACTTTGACTGCAGTTCTGGTTTGGATTTCAGGTAAATAATTTAAAATCAGAAAACTGTGCCAACATAAATCAATTTCCTGTGTTATTTTTGTGTTTAATGTGTGCCTCATTCCTGAGTGACATGATGAGACCACATCATAGCAAGGGCAGAAATACCCCCCAATAAGGCTTTGGTTTGGCTTCCTGATTTGTTTCAGAATGAACCTTGCCATGTATGGTTCATGTATGGTTAAACCAGAGCCCGACAGAGACCTCATCATGAGTTAGGTACTGTGGCTTGCAAATCATTTTCCTCCTGTTTCTAGTTCTAGCAGGAGAGAAATGGAAAGTATGAATTCAAGGTAACAATCTCCATCCACATTTTTGTCACCAAAATTTACTCCGATGGACCCTGAAGTATGTCAATTTAGGTTCAGTATTCTACTTCATTACAGCATCATTCTTTGCTGTTTAGTATAGTGGAAGACAGTATAAAGTGTAAAACAACACCTCCCCTGTCAAAAGACACTATATTGAGCCTCATTCTCTGGTTGTGTAGATACTACTTCTGCTCAGTGGTTATAACAGTATTGTTGAGTTACATGTGACATTCATTGGGACTCCATCCAGAAAATAAAACTCACTTTTGTAAATGCAGACACTTTCAGAAAGTAGCAATAGCCCTGTGAGCTGAGCTCTTTATATCACTTCTTCACTTCATGTTCTTTGGGCAGTACTTGGCATCAGCAGCAGTTACACACATGTGCACACATCTGCAACATACTGTGCACAAGAAATGTTTTTATCAAAGGATTGTATGCTAAAAATTACATATTGTGCAAAAGAAATCACAGTGCGGATGGATTGTATGGTGATACTTAGAGAAGATTTTTTTTTTTTTAAAGGAACTGTAGGTTTAACAGATAAAAAAATATATATATATATACTGACCTTTATTCTTTTTTTTTTTTTTTTTTTCAATATATGTCTCTCGTTACCTAGATATATTTGGATAAGTGCCCTTCCTGAAAATTATGTGAATCTGTTCATCAAGTTGGAATTCTTAAGAAAAACAATTTTCTCATGTACTTTTTTGAGATCTTCTCTCTCAGTAAAGTCAAAAAATAACCAAAATAAATCAAATAGCTTTTCTGAACTTCCACTTCTGCTCCTGACTGGGAAATGAAACGCAGACAAATGCTCATTTATGAAAAATTGGTTAAATAGACTGGGTTCTGCTAAAATTCTAACTGAAGTTGATATTAATTTGTGGCTGTTTCAGGTCAGTGTTTACATTACATGAATGCTTACTAACTTAGGTAATGTATCTTCTGGTTTATTACTACTGGCTGTCATGTCACCTCTATACACACATTCCAAGAGTTAAGGAATGGCAGCAAATATAATGAAGACACAGTCTTTTCCTTTATCTGGACTCTATTCAGGAAGATCTTTCATGACAAAAAGGCTATGATGAAAGAAAAAAAAATAAAATCCAGCCTTATGTTCTAGATTTTTCTAAATTATTTTTCTTGTTAGAAAATGTCTTCCAGCTGAGCAATATGGGTTGCAAAGAAAAATAAAATAAAATAAAATAAAATAAAATAAAATAAAATAAAATAAAATAAAATAAATAAAATAAAATAAAATAAAATAAAATAAAATAAAATAAAATAAAATAAAATAAAATAAATAGCAAAACATTTATACTTAATCAAAAATACATTCAGATTTTTCATTCCTCCTATTACACCATCCATTCAGTTTGAATTTTAATAATTGTAGAATTAAACGTTATGCAAAAAGTCTGTAAGTATTAAAGTATATTCTACAAGGCTTATTATGGTTTTGGCCTAACCTACGTTGTGGAAGGGAGCTGTGTCCCTGGGCTATTTCTTCTGAATGCTATTTCTGTGGCATATCACAGGTCTGGGATTTCCTTTTCCTAAGATAATTGGATTGATGAGGAGACATTTACAGGTCATTGAAGAGAAAAAGAAATTACAGCATGACTGGGACTGCAGAGAGGTGGGAAGAATTTATCAGATTTATGTTAGACTTCTGTTTTAGGATGAAACTACTCATCCTGTGGGAGCTCCCTGCTTGTCTCTGTCACATATTAAAGTAGTCTACAGAGAATGACTCTGAACCAGGGTCTATATTTTTGTGGTCCGGAATTAATTGAGTTTAATCCCAGTTTATATTTGAAATGAAGATATGCATACATGTATGGGTCTGTGCAGGTGCATGTACAAATATATTTGCATGTACATCTTCCTATCCTTTCTTTAGCTCCCTGGTTTTGTTTCTTTCCTTCATGAGTGCCATTATGTACAGAAACACTATTTCACTTTTTCCATTGGTGAAGAAATTGTGTGCTTGTTGCTAAGAGCTCAGTATTTACAGAGAATAATTACAGGCATATGCATAGTTTTCCTTATATGTAGAGTAGGCAAATATGATATATGTTAAACAACTTTTATCATTGCAGACAAAAGATGCCTGTATTACAGCTTGTTGTTCTGATTTGCCTGCTTGTCAATTACTCTGCATATTATCTTTCCCTGGTGTATCTAAGCCATGGACAGGAGGAGCCTCTCCTGCCACATCCAGAGATGGAAGGAGGCAGCAAATGCCTTGCAGCAATCACACTATGGGTGCCCTTTACTCACTTTGTCCTCCCAGGAAAACCAACCCTTGTATAGTCATCTCCTAAACTGACCCTTGTATAGTCATCTCCTTTTCTGCTGAAAAAATGCTGGACACTAGTCACAAAGATAAACTAGATGATATGGTGTCTTTAGCAGCCAGACTGCAAGGAGAAATGGAGCAGGAAACACCATTACTATTTTTATGTTTCTGGATTTAATCTACATATCTGGATTAAAATTTTCTGTTTTCAAGTTTCCTGCTTTTTTTTTTTTTTTTTTAATGTAAAGGTCAAAATATTTTGTATGAAACAGGCATTAATCATAAGCACAATATTTATTTACTAAAAAATACACATCTAATTAGATATTTTTGTCAGCTCCCAAAATATACTGAAGTTCATATCTGCTGCTCCAACAGTCTCCCATCACATGGTGGCAGAGAACTTAAAAAAGAAACACTCCTACATGAAATTTCACAGTGGAAAAAAAAAAAAAAAAAAAAAAAAAAAAAAAAGAGTTTCCTTTAAAAAGCTTTTTCTACACTCAGACATATAATTTGGAACCATTTCTGCACATCCAAAGCACAGAATGATGCAAAGTCATTAGTAATAGCTAAATACTACCACAAAGAATTAGAAAACAAAACCTGAAAATATGCCAACTTAATGTGCTAGATTTCAAATGTCAGCTCTGATTTCTTTATCTACTATAGATTTTTTTTCTACTACTGCAGAAAATTATTAAAAGTGTAGAGTAGACAGTTACAGCAAATTTTATCTGCCCTTCATAAGATGTAATATGACTATTCACTTGAGAAAATGTGTTCTAATGATGCACTGCTTTTTCTGGCTTTGGAGGAGAAACTATAAAAAAATGCAAATAATTCAAACTCCTGCATGTTTGCTGCAACAGAACTGAGCTCTAAAAAGGATGGTCAATAATTAAGGCAAACCTTGGCATTATGCTGCCAGGTTTGGGTTTGGTCTTCTGACTGCTCCTAACGTGAACACCAATGTTCATAATAAGCAGCCTTCAAAATGGTGCGGTTCTTTCTGTCTCCAGTGTGCTCACACTTGCTGGAAATACAGTCAATTGGACATGCATTGCCAAATATTTCTCTCTAGAAAGTGCTGTTTGGCTAAAGCTCAATATCTTCACAGGATTTAGCTCAACAGATTTTAAAACTATCTTATTCTTTTTTTCTTTTAGGTTTTGCAGTTGGTAAAAAAAGCTTATGATTTCATAGTCTTCATAAATTAATGTCAAGTCTTCATAGATTAATGTAAAACAGAATAAAGTTTTATGATTTACCCCCCTCTTCCTCTTGAACCTTTACTCCAAGATCTGTGTCCCAACATCCTTCATGACTTCTCTTCTCCTTCATCACTGACCACATGCCTATCCCATACTCTCACCCAAAGGAGCAGATCCCAGCCCCAAGTGCTATTTGCAAGCTTAGTAAATGCACACAGGAGCAAGCACTTGTTGTGATGGCAGATGTGTAAAATGCATGGGTCTTTGTGCATTCTTAGCAGCCACAGCAAAATCACCAACCCCATGGTTCAGAAAGCAAAAGCTGCCAATATTCACCTGGCAATTACTGTGTACCTGCCACGGTGATGTGCAGGAGTTTAACGAGGGAAGATGGGGTGTTTCCCTGCTGTGCAAGGATTGCCTGGAGCTAAGGTTATCATCGTTAAGGTTATTATCTGGAAAATCATCTGGTATTCAATAGAAACTTTCTTCTACTCTGTTTTCACTTTGTCCTCAATATTACTAAGTTTGCCAACAAACTGAAAAAATGTGAAGCTGAATAAGCTTAAAGACCAGTTCAGTCAGCTAGTATTTGTCTGTGATCAGTTCAACTTGAAGTGGATGTTTTGAGCACTGACTTTAGGGCCCTCCAATTATGGACAGACACACTCAAAGTTCTCTCAGTCAGCTCTTCTTGGAAATCCAAGAGGGCTCCCCCAGGGTGCTCTGCCCCTGAGTACTCTCCATGTGGCAGATCATGCCTTTCCATTTCACAGGGAACATATGCAAAAACTTTCCAGGATTGGTAGAACAACATGGGAAGAGCATGAGTGAGATTTTTCATTCTCTGTTTCCGTCCATAGACATAGCAATGTGGTTATTACCTAAAGCCTCTCAATTCATTCTGTACAAATTTTGCCTATGTTAATTCTGCAATGATGTTAAAATATACAAAGATGATGATGGTTTCAAATGAAGAAGAAAGTTCTCCTTCTTTTTATATAAAAACAAAACTACACCAGGCTTTCTATGAGCAGATAAACAGAGAACTAACATACAAATGTTTTCTCTCTTAGTTGCTTCAGGTTTATGTCAACAGACTACAGAGGCAGGGAAAACTTTTCAATAAATATAAAAAGGCTGTGGTTCTCTCTTATAATTACTGAATTGTTCTTTCTGACTCACTAACTGTAGTGTTTTCTGTTTGGTTGTGTTTCTTTTCTTTTCTTTTCTTTTCTTTTCTTTTCTTTTCTTTTCTTTTCTTTTCTTTTCTTTTCTTTTCTTTTCTTTTCTTTTCTTTTCTTTTCTTTTCTTTTCTTTTCTTTTCTTTTCTTTTCTTTTCTTTTCTTTTCTTTTCTTTTCTTTTCTTCTCTTCTCTTCTCTTCTCTTCTCTTCTCTTCTCTTCTCTTCTCTTCTCTTCTCTTCTCTTCTCTTCTCTTCTCTTCTCTTCTCTTCTCTTCTCTTCTCTTCTCTTCTCTTCTCTTCTCTTCTCTCTTTGCTTTTCTTATTGTTTTAGGTAGATATCTGTTATATCAGTATCACATTTCCTGTTTAAAATGGACACAAACATTAAATGATGAGCTCCAGAAGTATCTTAAATTAGCTTCACCAAGGAGACAGCATGACCATTTCCCTTTACATCTAATGACACAACAGTTTATATTCCAGTCACTGAAAGTTTACTCCATAATTCTAGTATATTAAGAAATCCAAAACCAGAGATTTTATTTCAGCAGAACATTATGTTGCTATGAAGCAGTGATAATAATAATAATAATCTTCTGAGTGCTTTACAAACGGTATCTGGATGACCTTCACAACAGCTCTGTGATAAAATGTACATGGCAATAAAAAAAAAAAATAAATAAATAAAATAAAAGAGGAATTTAATCATGCAGAGGAATTTAATGCGCTACAGGAAAATAAATTTACAATAAAAAAAATTACCTAACCACAGCCTCAGTGCCACTCAAGGAGTCTGAATTCAACATTGGTTTCATCCATACTCCCTTGGCCAGTCGACCATGAGTCTCCCCTGTTGCCTGTGCAAATAACTGGCTTCAATCTCTACAGCATTGAGCAGCTAAGCACAAGGTATCAAATAAATGCCTTTGGTTCTGCAAGGTCCTCTAATGTTGTCTGTGTGGTCTGACCCATGCAGAGCACTGGGCCTCATCCTAAAGAAGGAACGTAATCATAAAATATATAGGTCATAAGGGAATGATCCTCCAGGGAGATCTGCTGCTATCTCTGGAAACCCCCCGAGTAGTAAGTCTGGACCTGTTGTCACTTCCGTACCCTCAAGGACACTCTGATGTGCTTCAAGAAGGCCATAAATAACATCCATATAGTCCTCAAGCTTAGTGTCTCCAAAAATGTTAACTGTTAACCCTTGAAGGTAAAGCTTTCTTCCTAAGAGGAGGAAAGGTGTGCATATGAAGACACTGATTCTTTCTATTCTAATTTATTTTTGTTATGAACTTCAGCTGAAGACTAGATCCTTTCAAACATGAGAAAATGCCTCCCTGATCCCTTTTTCTATTTGATTTTTCAAGAAGCCATATCTGTTTTGTGATAGAGATTGCTTTCTCTGTTTTAAAACCATACTTAGGAATTCACCTCATAAAATAAATAAATAAATAAATAAATAAAAATATGTTGTTCCAATAGTAATTATATATTAAATACAGAAAGTCTTGATCACAATAACACAATGTGAGAAAATGAATGCTTATAACACAATATCCTATCGACTCAACTGGTTGGTGCTAATAGGCTTGCCATTTACAAGCATCAACTTATTCTCTAATTATAAAAAAACAAATTATTGTTGAACGACTAATAGCCATGCTAACCCAGACACATTGTATTTCTCTGATAAATGAGAAAATGAAAAATAAATGCATATTGTACCTGCAATGATTTTCCTTGAAATTGCACTGAATAGGAGGATATTATTATCTCCAAATCTACGTCTTCCCCTGTTAATTTCCTGGGATATTTCAGGTGCTGTATATAAGGAATGGAAAAAAAAAATTCAAATGGAAGCATAAGATTCAAGTTCAGCTGAGAGCCATATCTCATACATTTTAATTATTGTTATTGCATTTTTAATTTAATTGAACCTGTGTTTTATGGAAGTGTTGGTACTACATCATCATTCAACCTTCATCTATTTTCTGATCTGACAGCCCTAGATGCATTTGTGTTGATGACTTAATTGTTTCTTTCCCTGAGCAACCCTAAGTGGGGAAAGATCACAGGATGCCACACCAGATTATTTTACCTACAAGGCAACTTGCAATAGTTTGTGACTAGCAAACAGACACATGTAAAAACATATTCCCTTAAAAAAAAAAAAAAAAAAAAAAAAAAAAAAACTGTTTTAAGAGTACATTTTTTCAAAAATGAAAAGTGAAAGCAGAAGCAACAGTAAAGGATATTTGAAGACAAATTATTTCTTGCTTAAACAGAATAGGTCATTGCTTTGCCATTTTTTCCAAAGCTCTTATTTATTTATTTATTGTGTTTTTCTTTTATTCCTTCATTCCTTCTCCAATAACAAACAAATCAATCAATGGAAGAACAGGTATGACAAAAAAAAAAAAAAAAAAGTTTTAAATACAAGAAAATCTTGAGAATTACAATCTTCTTTGTCTCTTTTAAAGACCATTTTGGTGATGAAATTTTTAAACGATAGTATTTTGCTTCATAGGTTAACTTTGTTTCCTATATAATGTCCTCATTTTTTTGGACAATTTAAAAGCAAAGAAGAGTTTCCTAGTTATGCTTACACAGACGTAGCCCATTGGTCTCTTGGTCAAGCCAAGTTGTTTTCTCCAGTCTGGGACACGGGCAAAATTCTTAAAGTATTAAGGTTTTTTCATTCATTAGCAGACTTTTTTTTTTTTTTTTTTTTGTCTCTTTTTATTGCTTGAACATTAGTGCTGCTGTGGGCTGTAAGATACTGCTAACCTATCTGATAAATAGATAAATTGCTTAGAGCTTTTTTGTCATTCTCATTCTCATCTGTAATAATTGACTGCGCATGTTACTGGACTATGGAGAATAAGGACAGAATTTTCTTCAGAATTGGTAGGGGAAGAATACATCGTTTTCTTAATGTATAACTAAATTTCTAGCTGTCTTAAGGAAAAAAAAAAAAAAAAAAAAAGTGGAGTTGTGTCATTGAAAGACTGAATTAAGTCCAGGTCACCAAGATGCGAAGCTAGTTAGGATTTGGCTGCCTATAATGAGCTAATATCACAGAGAGGTTTACAGTTGTTGTAATGTGAGGGGAAATTATAATGGAGGCATTTTTTGGTGCCTATTCTAATTAAAAATACTTGCAGCATTGTAGCACCACCTGCAGGAGGCCTTTTATTTTACTAGGGTATACACTATACAGTGCCTAGGGCAAGTTTGTGTGAGAACTTTATAACCCAACACATTAGAAACCTAAAGGTCTTATAAAGGGAATTAAAAAATAAAAAAAAAATAAAATAATGGAGAGGAAACCATGTTAGCCCTGCTGCACACATGGCCAAAACCATACAAGATGTATAATGTTCCAGACAGATAATTTTTAGCTCTTGATTTTTAATTGCTTTCTTTTGACTGATTTGATGCAAGAAATTGCTTTTAAAATGAGTTTTCCATTTCATTGGTTAAAATGTGGAGTAGAATACCACGAATTTTCAGGCTGACATAGATGGAAAGATTAGAGGTACATTTAATAGATGAGGTGCACACACTGCCAAAACATTGAGATCCTGAAGCCTGGGCTCTTCTTATAGTCCAAAGCAAGTGAGAAACTGCCTTAAAATGGCAACAAATGGCTTCCCATGTACAGGGGAGCTGCCTGAAGACCAGGGTCTGCATGGCTGAGCCTAGGACACCAGCTCAGGTAGTGCCATGGGGATATTCCTGCCCACACATGGATTGCTGGACACATGGACAGGAGCCCTTCCCCCCCTGCGCAGCCATGATTTTGGGCACCCATCACAACAAGTCTGAAAGGCTTCAGAGGTTGAGTGGGGGCCAGACAGAAAAGTAATAGAAATTCATGAGAAATTCATGGAATAACCTCTTTTTTTTTTTTTTTTTTTTTTTTTTTTTTAATTAACTACAGGAATATAATTCTGATATATTTAAGAATCTGGAGGCCTGAGCATGTCAGTGCTCTCCACCCCTCAATGTTAAGGCTGATTTTGGTAATTTGGCCACTGTGGTCCAGACACAATTAACAGGGGCAGTCCCAAGGTCAGGGCTGGGGACAAATAACGCATTAACATTGACTTCACTGGCAGTCTCTATGACTGAGCCACAGTGACAGGATCGGGACAGACTGGGACTTTCACCACCCACATCCAGAAGGATCCAACACAAAAGGGACTGAAACCCCAAAGCAATGTACTGCTCCCTGCCTCGGGTTCAGGTGAAGAAAACCTCTAACACACAACTCCAAGATCTGATTGCTTCTGCAGTTTTCTGCATAGCAGAGATATGAAGCAGTGTCCAAGTCTCCATGAACAGGCAGCCTGTACTTTAGACAAGATATCACCAAGAGCAACAGACTGTGGAAAATTAGTGGGAAAAGGCAAGAACAAGGACTTGTAATTTGCAATAGCTGGTTATGCTGTGCACATTTCTAGGGTATTTCATGCATGTGTGACTGCAGATACAAAAACACATGTATGTATATCAGCTTTGCTCCTCAGCTTGCCAGCTTTCGCATACTATAAAACCTTCAGTTTGCTGCTGACTTGACAGTTTTTCAGTGTGTATCTCCCTTGTTCAGGGCAGGGGACGTGTGCAGGAGACAGGAATCAGCAAAGGAAGGAGCAAAGACAAAATGATGCAAGCTAAGGCAGAAAGGAAAGGCTCTGCAAGAATGCTGAGTGTAGGGAAGGGATAAGAGCCTGTCTCCTGCTCTGCAGCCTCACATCCCCCTCGGGCCATGCTGCTCCTCCCCAGGTCAGATTGTCTTCCATTGTCCCTGTGCTGAGGACATGAAGACGGGTTTCAAGGAGACAAAGTCTCCTTGTCTTTTGTCTGGACAAAGACTGTGAGAGCAGCACCCCATGAGACCTTGCCCCAGCTCTGAGAATATGTCTCTAACAGCTGATGCTTTTTGTATGTTTGCTCTCTATTTGAGCTGATTTTTAAACCAGTCACTCATGACAGCCACTTCAGTAATGCTGGGAGATACAAGGGCATGGCTGGTGAAGGAGTCTTGTCTTTCAAATAGGTTCTTAATTTTGTGAGGAAGAGCACTAACAAAGCTATTTCTGTTTCCTGGCAGCAAATCATCTGGGAGTTATTATTTCCAAGCATCTTGAAGGAAAACAGGGTTTGAAGTGTAGATTTATTTTTGAAAGTTACTTTATTTTTCACATTCCCTCTCTTGCACATTTTTTCCCCTCTACCCACCTTCACTCACCTGCTCTGCCTCCCTCTTACTCTACATGTACACATGTGTTATGTGTATATGTATATGTGTGTGTACATGCATATGTCTTTCCTTTCTTTCCTTTTTTTTTTTTTTTTTTTTTTCCTTTTTTCCTCCTGGAGAGTCAAGCTTCAGTAAATTACTGTACAGTCCTGTCTCATAGCAGCTCGCCTGTTACCTCCCCTAGGCAATTTGGTGCCAACTGGATTATATCAGAGCAGTTGCTTTCCCCACAAGAACAGAAGAAGGTGCAGGAGATTAAAATAAAGATCAGCCAACCCTGTAGCACAGCAAATTAGCTCAGGCCATTAAGCATAATGGCCTTCCAGAGGCCATGGAGGTCAGCTATTAGTTCAAAATAATGACCTTCAACCCTGGCAGAAGGAAGTACACAGGCAGACGCCTGTCATTCTCCTGATTCACTTTTTTTAAGATCTACCTCAGTCCACATTTTGTACAGTTAAAGTGTTTAACACATTTAATGGGAGTTGATCTTCCCCCACCCCCCTACCCCCTTTGGATTGACACAAGAGTTTGAAGTTAACCATGTGGAGGCTGCTAAAAGATCCCAGGCAGAGTGAGTCCAATTAACAACATGGAAACACTGCTTGCTTAATTTCCAACCTACTTCAACATCAAAGGTTCAAAAGTTCACTGCAAATGTTCCTGGATTATATTATTTCAGAAAGGAAGAGAGAGGGGGAAAAAAATAAAACATTCCAAAGCTATACAGTATGGACTGCATATCATATGAAATATGAACTGGTTAGGGAAGATGTTGAAAGCGCTGGACTGGGATTCGGGGGATGTAGATTAAATTCCTTGTCTCTGCTGCAGACTTCCTGTGTGGCCTGGAGCAAACTGTATTACTGGCTCTCTGTTTTAGTTTCAGACACACGTGGGGTGCAGCTAATGAGTCCTTTCTCCTGCCCTTTGTCTCCTTTCTCTGCTTGGAGATGCTCTTCAGAGAAAGGTCTGCAGAGTTTCTCTTAGGGAGCGTATATACAGAGGTGAATACACAATACAGGCTCCGTCTCAACTTTAAATACTGAAGAAGGCCTAAAAAATCAATAATTAAAAGCAGTAGGTTGGCTTTCAGGAAATTCTTGGCTCTGTCACAAATTTCCTGTGTGACCTTCACCAAGTCATTTAATCTCTCTCCAATTCAGCTCCACAGCCATAAAAGTACTTCTCGGTAATGCAGTGTGTAATACATCCATTCATACTTGTAAGGCATGCAGAAGCTACAATAGGAGGCCCAAAACACAGCTAGGTTCGTTTCTTTGATGAGTAAAAGCTGGAGAGCTTAACCTCATATCACAGCCTCTCTAAGGAGGCTGTCCTTGAACTCTGAGCAGGCACAGTACACTGCCCAGTGATGGAAGCAAAGGCACCACGGATACATTACACTGTATGTGGCCTCCATATGTGTCACACATGTCACATGTGTCTCATATGTGTCAAATTGAATCTGAAGCATCCTCTCCCATTCATAATTCATGGTATAAGTTTTTGCTTAGTTAAGGAAGAAAAATAAATAAATAAATAAAAATAAAAATAAAAATAAAAATAAAAATAATAACAAATAAAAATAAAAATAAAAAATAAAATAAAAATAAAAATAAAAATAAAAATAAAAATAAAAATAAAAATAAAAATAAAAATAAAAATAAAAATAAAAATAAAAATAAAAATAAAAATAACAATAACAATAAAAATAAAAATAAAAATAAAAATAAAAATAAAAGACCAATGCCCAAACATTTTTTTTTTAATTTAAATTGGTGTGGAGGAAAAAAAAAAAAAAAAAGGATTAGAGGGAAAGGAACAGTTTATGAACTCAACATATGTTTTGAACCCCAATAAGCAGGAAGAAAAGTTCACAGATCATTGAACCCCATTGCTGTCATGTGTTGCTCCAACATGAAGAAGTTTGCCTGAATTTATGACTGTTTACAGCATGAAAGCTACACAGTGTTTGTGGAAGTATAAAAGCTGTTGTTGAGTATCATAAAAAGAATTAAATCACTGAACTGTTTTCACAGAAGGTTGAAAGGTCTGACATAAATCTTCAAAGGGTAAGCGGAAACTCTGTCCTTAATCTGCCCTGTTATGCCGAGGTACTGCAGGCAACACATATGGTATATAATGTTACCCGGTGCTGAGAAATTTTTATAAAGCCTATAGGCAAAAAAAAAGCTGATAAGGGTGAAACTGCATCATTAGGCTAATACTAGATTTTTCTGCTTTCATGAGTAGACCTCAAACTATAAAGCTTTTTATTTAAAACCAATATTAATTTTTTTAAAAAATACATGAACGTAATTTGGAGCTCTTCACTTCCTTTGGTGGTTTTGTAAGTGCACATGTTTTAGAGAGGGAAAAGTATGTATAAGGGAGGGTTCATATTTGCAGTGGTCTCTCCCCTCTCAGCGATACCCATTAAGAAAATTTCCTAACAGTGAGTCGAATTTCACCCTGTCTGCTTTCACTGTGCTGATGTGAAGGCAACAGCTGCTGAGCAGGGACATGGGTCCAAACTGCAAAATGCCAGATAGCGGTTTTGAGGGAGCTTCAGTGGGATCTGGTCTTTAAAATTACCTCTCATGGTAATACTTTTTCTCAAATACTACAATAGGGCATTGCAGAAAATGAGCTCTTGTCTTACAAAATTCAAAGTAGAGCTTTTGAAATATTTTTAAGCTATGCAAGTGTGAAAAATAGCCAGAATATCATTTGTATCCCAAGTACCTTGTCAGGATACCATTTTAAGTTTAACAATGACTAAAGATGAAAGCTGTCATTAATTTACATGAATCAAATGCTGATAAGCAATAAATAAATAAATAAATAAATAAAATATTAAATATTGTTAAAGAAAAATTCACTCCCAGGCCAATACTGATGCCAGTCTTTTCTTGCCTGGATTGAATTTTATATTGGAATTATAATATAAACCTCTGAAAAGAGCATTTACAGTGGAAACACTGACGAACTGAACTGGAGCATGCTACGGGTGCCTTTATAAACATACCAGGCATGATGGTTTTTAGCCAAAAAAAGTGCTTCTTAAAAAATGTATTAAAAATTAATTTATTCCTTATGCATGTCTAAGTTAAAACTTCTCAGCATGAGCTTTATTAATTCCCTCAGGGCTCTTCTCTATCCATTGCAGACAACAAAAATGTACTCTATATAAGACATACTGGAATAGCGCAGCCCTCCATGGGATAAGTGGTATGCTTTGCTGGTAGATACTAGCACCTTCCCCCAATCTCTGTATGAAAAAAAAACATACCCAGAATATAGCTACAGATCAGTTGGTCTTAAGAAAACAGGGTTGTGCCTCATCTTTTCAAGTTCACAGCACAACCAACCAGGCAGTGCACACCAAAGAGCATATGGCACCCAATGGCCCTCTGCTCAGCCCCATGTGCACGTGTGGGCATCCACTGTGGTGCAGCCCCAGGGATGCAGGGAGTGCACACCCAGCACAAAAGGATGGGTGTGCTCTGCTCCAGGCCCTTTTCCCCACTGCAGGGACACTACAAGGTCAGCAAAGTCTTTCCTTCCCAAACACGGTCCCCTCCCACCAGCCAGGGACCAAGCAGGGTTTGGCCACTTCTTTGAATGAATAAGAAGCAATTTGAAAATTGGACACGGTCTGCAAATGAAATTCGACGTGCAAACAGCTAAGAATTTGGGTGATCTGTGATATCCAGTCCCACATCTGGACCCAATTTGCACAAAGGATTCCTGTCATTTTCCGGGACTGAAACAAAGCCCCGATTCAGCAAGCCCCAAAACATGGACTCCTGAAATTTGCAGCTGATTTTTTCAGCCTGGTTCTCCCTCAAATGGAAACATTTCTTGCAGTCATTCTCCAGTTCCCATTTTCCAAATGCTGAGCATGTTTTCAGCTTCAGCCTCACAAGACTGAAGATAAGCCTGGGGCAACATCAAGAAGCTGCAACATTTCTTTAAGAAGCAAGTATTAATATATTTCCTGTTAGACGCAGAAAATAGGATTAGAGGTGATATTATGACAAAGGCCCTTCTGTGAAATGAGGAATAAATGTCATTAATACTTCCTAATGGGCAAACTGGTCTCCCACCTGCATGTGTATCTCAGGCCTATATTAGATTGTCATGCATAATTGATAGTGAAATAAGACCACTTTCCACTGAATGGGAAGAAAAACTTATGCTGTGGATTGACAGATTCATTTGCAAACAGATTGATCAAATCACAGATTGAAAAAATGACTCCAAATTGATTTAATTTCATGAATTGTAGGATTGTGTCATAAATAACTTTTTTATATAGCAAGAAAAAAAAAAAAAAAAAAGCCAACGGAAGAAAATGTTTTCTCACTCTGAAAGGAGCATATACCATTTTTCTTCTTCCTACCACTTCCATAGCTGATAATGCAATATAAAAAGTGTCTTAACAGTAATATCTCTTAAAATAGTTTTCTACATGTGACATTTATTAAAGAGTGACATCTATTTCTACTTCAAGAAATTGGTAAACAGGAGTCTGTTCAAACTTGGCTGACCAGAGCATTTGAAATTGCACATTAGAGGAAACAATTCTGAATTAGGAGAGATGGATGAGATGACTTTATGGATCTATTCCTAGACCACGTCATTAGGTGACAAGCTGCAGCAGTTGGTGTGGGGGGTATGGTGGTGTATGGGAGTGTAATGTCAGTGCAATTTTAAACAAAATGCTGGCTGCAAGTATTTCCCCTGGACCTCCAGTGGAGTGCATGTAGTGGGGGAAAAATAATAATAATAATAATAATAAAGGCACAGAGATTCAGGTTCTCCATGGTGAGCAACTTTGAAAGCCAGGGATCCAGGTTAGGCACTGTGTGTCTTTTGCTGCTCCCTCAGTAGTTCTCTCCCTTTTCCCAGAGGGAGAAGAAGTGTCCTGCCCTCCCATCCACACAAAGTGGCCTGCCCTTTCTAGGACTGTCAAAATGAAGCTCTGACAAATCACAGAACCACCAGTGTTCAGGGTTTTGTTTTTGAAACAGCATAAAATTGTTGTAGAATGGACAGCAAACAACAAAATTGGAAGATCAGAGACAAATTCAGGTTGGATGCGACCCCAGAGGTCCCTGGCCCTGGACTATTGCAGCAGCCTCAGTGCTGAGTCCAGGCCTGGCTGCTCAGGGCTACACCCATTGGGGCTGGAAAACCCCCAGGGCCAGAGCCAGCACAGCCTCCCCAGCTGTTCCAATGGGGAAAAGCCTTCTCCTTGTGCCTGATCCCAAACTCTCCTGTTTCAGCACTGTGTAGAGCCTGGCTCCAGCTCTACAGAAAACTCCCTTAGGACAGCCTTGGTCATTCATCCTCTCCTTGCACAGCCACTGCTCCCACCTCGACCAGCTCAGGGGGTCCTGCTGAACTTGCACCCATTTGCCCATATCTTGAGCAGGCCCAGCTGCCCCCAGCACACATTCTTGCAGGGTTGTCCCCACACTTGTCCAGGAGTTCACGTTGGCCCTTGTTGAATGTCACAGGATTGCTGTTGGCACATCCCCCCAGCCCAGATGGATTCTGAGGTGGAGAGCCATGCTGTTGGTCCTGAAATAATTTTACTAATCTTGTATATGGCTTGTATATGGTTCATTTCTGAAGACAGCTCCACGGTCAGATGATTTTCAGAAGTGAAGCTGGCAAACAGTGGCTAAGAGGCAAGCCAGGCCATTTCCCACAGAAGTTCAGTTACTGTGTTTTTGATTTATATTGTTATTTTGTAAATGACACAATTTAAAATTAAAATAAATAAATAAATAAAAATAAATAAACACCAAGTTAAGCAATGTAGCCCAGTACATACTTAGAAGAAAAATGAAATGAATGCTGAGAACCTGTGTACTTAATTTCTGTTGCATGGCCCCAGTCTCAGGCTGACCTGGAGTTTTTCAAAAGAAAATACAAATATACAGCAATTTTTTTTTTTTTTTTTTATAATGAAAATATATGGGTTTTTAGTAATGAGCTCCAGAATGGAATTTCTAGTCTGAACCAGAACAAAAGAGCTGTACCTCTGAATATTCCCTGGATAGGGCCCACTTTGGGGGAGGAGAGACCCAGGTCCTGCTCTGCTCAGCTCAGAGCAAGGACCTCCTGCCTCCCCTTGGGTCCCTAATGGATTGCTCTGCTCAGTTTCCAAAACAGTTTTTGAAAGACTTTGATTTCATTCCAACACAAAATGAAAATAAGTTTCAAAACCTCAACAATTTTTGTTAAACTGAATTTTCCCAGCCAAACCTACATACATTATTACTGTTACAAATCCCCCATGCACTTCCAGAATAATCAGAAAAGAGCGCTGCATCCAGAAAAAAATCCCTAATCGAAACCAAAGGGTAGAAAGAAAAGATACAGCACATCAGGAGGTCAGTGTTTGTGTGGCCACCCCATGCTGGCATTATCTCGCAGGGATGGAGATGATGATTATAGCTTAAGGCTCCACAGGGGTAATCCAACCTGGACTGTCTGGAGGGAGCAGCTCTGAGTTGTGCAACCTCCCACATGCTGTTCCCCACACAGGCAACTGGTGCCTATGCACACAGCCATCTGTCTGCACATCCCCTTCCCTGCCTTGGCAGCCACCTCCTTCTCTTCATAAATGTAGCAGCCCTCCTCAAACATCAATGTGGCAGGAGCTGCTGCAGCCACTACTACCCATTCTGCTTGATTGCTGGGAAGACTGGGGAGACAAGTAAGCAGGGAGGATGGAGAGGAGATAAATTTATGCATGTACAGCCCAGCCCTGCTTGCCTCAGTTGGTCATGAAGCAGAGAGCGGATAGGATCATTCCCTGCATGACTCTTCATTCTTCATCTCCCAAGGCTGACCAGGCATGCCCCACAGCCTCTTTGACCTGCAGACTATGTTACAAGTGGCCATAAAAGCATCTTGTAGCCATATTTCACCTGGATTCTTTATCTATGTGGGGGATTCTCAAGCTGAGTGTGTTTGTGTATCACTGACACAGATGATGGTGAGAGCAGAAGTTCCAGGTTCACACATATCTCAGGTTAGCAAATCCTCTTTTGCCTTAATTCTCCATCTGCAATACAGGGAAAATACGTACATTTCCCTGTTTTCCAGGATAAACACATTGCAAGATTGTGAAGGTCTGGATGGAGACCAGAAGCATGAAGAATAAATGTTTCTCTTTTCTTTTTAAAGTGCATGGAATTTTTATGGGGAGGAAGGTGAAACCTTTACTTTCTGTAACAGAAAAATAATTTCAGCCTAGAAAAAAACAACTAGAAAAGGCCTCTGGTAGGTAGCGTTATCTTTTTGTCAATGGACTCAGGCACCCTTATAAGACAATGCATACCTCTTAAACATTTTTCCTTAGGACTATGTCAGGAAAAAAATAATAAATAAAATAAAATAAAATAAAATAAAATAAAATAAAATAAAATAAAATAAAATAAAATAAAATAAAATAAAATAATAAAATAAAATAAAATAAAATAAAATACAATAAAATAAAATAAAATACAATAAAATAAAATAAAATAAAATGAATAATAAAAAATAATAGTTCTTGGCTAAATCCTTAGCACCAAACACTACACAGTGAAGTGGGGATTCCTCGTGTCCTGATCTCTGGCTGAAAACACCACCTTTGTGAAAAAGAAAGCACAATTTGCTAAAGGAGCAGTTTCATAGGTAGTTGATCTTTCTCCTTCTATGTGGACAAAGGGCATTTTTGTCTCTACAATCCTTCTCTGCCCACCTCTCCTCACAGACCTCTTCTCTGCTCCATGTCAAAGTTCTTCCTCTAAACAGATGTCCAGGAATGCACAGATCAGGGACAGGGGATGCATTTCCTCAGCCTCTTGTTCTGTGAGATAAGGGTAAAAAGAACAAAAATGTTAATTAAGCCAGAGTTGTACTGTATTTATAGCAGCCATAAATAATGTTCTCCTAGGCTGGCCTAATAGCTCTGATTTATTTATTTATTTATTTATTTTCCTCCTGAGGAACTGCTTATGAAATCAAGCAACTCTAGGAATAGATCCCTATAGATTTTTTATTTTTTTTTCTGAGATCTTGCATGGGTCTGGCTCTAATTCATCTTACATCCCCAAATATGAAAAGGGGGCCAACCTCATCATTTCCAGCACCATCAGCAAAGCATGTGTATGAGGAGGGCATGCACCTCATCTGTTTTCCGTAGCCACTCTGCCTGGCACAAGTTCTGCCCATTGTTTGGGCACCAGGCTTTCTTCAGGATTTTCTCAGCAGGCTTTCACAGAATCCATGTGCTTGGCCCAGCATGTGAAAAGGTTGCCAGCAATGTAAACACATGCTCTACACAGTGCTTTAATAATTTGGAAAAATAAATAAATAAATAAATAAAAGATGAATAATAAAAAAAAAAAAAATCCTGATCTGACTCATAGAAGCAGTTTTATTCTGGGGTACAAAATGAGTGTTTCTCCATACAGATATTCTGTGAAGATGACTGTGCTGAGTATCCCAAGCTATGATTATTAGTCTTCAGTGAACAATTATTTGTGTTCATTTTCCCTCTACAGCAGGAAAGTAAGGGCTATTTATTACTCTTCTGTTCAGTAAGACTTTTCATTCCCTTCTAACCTTGTTCCACATCCCTCTCTGATTTTGTTTTCTCCTCCTGAGGATTGGGCATCAAAAGCATCCTAGTGCTTGGATGTTGAATATGAAGAACCATAGCTCGTTACACAGGTTATCTTAGAGAGGGGTTGAGAATTTTATTTTTCTTCAATTTGAAAAACATTTAAATAATTAAATCATTAATTTTATTTAATATTTGAAATGTCCAATTATTAATGTTGCCCAACACTTCTCTACAATATTGTGCTTCTATTTGCTTCTTTCCCTGCCAGATTTCCGTGTTCTTGTGCAGGGTAGATTTATTCTGGTTGATTTTTAAGCAATTTTTAAAAATCATCCCAAATCACATTTATTGGAACACACCTGAGAACAGAGTATGTCATTTCATATATTGAAAGTTATTTTCTGATACCTTTGGTGTATGCAGTATCCTTCGGTCTCAGAGTAAGGACTGGAATTTGACTGACATGGTAGCCTTAGTATTAATGCACACCTTTTGCCCTTTAAAGAAAATTTGACAATTTTTTGGCCTACCTTCAGGAGAAAAAATAATAATAATAAATGTATATATATATATATTATTCTGTATTAAGGATATCCATGCAGAATTAACATTCTAGAGCTTGATTTACCAGACTTATTAATAGTATTTTTAGTGCAAGGGGTTTTTAGGGTACTATTTATATGTGCTATTTTACTGAAGTACTTTAAAACTCATTTTCCAAATCACCTTCTGCACCCTACTGAGGAGGTTCCTTAACATATTAAAATTAACAGACATGTTGTGTTGGGTCTGTGTTGGGTTCTGCACATACAGAAAAAATAATAATAATAATAATAAACGAATAAAAAAAAAATGCTCTAAATACCGTATTGATTAACAGTAAACTTTTAAGTGAAAATTCTATAGACTGAAGTAGCACAAATAATTATAAAATCAACATGAAGAGATTTTTAAATGTAGCTTATAAAATAGGAACAGTAGCACTGTGTGTTGTTTCCTGCATTGAAAGCAACTATTATTTGCCACTTCTACAACATTGCTGTTTGAATGAGACATTAAAAATAGTGTCTCTCATTTACCAGGCTCCGAAGCTGCCCAGCTGGAAGGGCAGAGAAAGGAAGTGTTTAGGGCATTCACAAGGAAAACATGCCAGATTCTGTTGTCAATCCTACTGGTGTAAATTTACTAGAGTAAATCTACTTGCTGTTGTTGTGAATGTTCTGAAACACTATAAAACAATAAGACTTGATCTGTTGTGTAATAAAGAGCCACAGAAGAAAATGAGAAAAAAAAGAAAAAAAAGAAAAATGTAGCCTATATGGGAGTAACCATTGATGTATGGCCTTGTAGTAAAGAAAGAATTATCAGCCTTTTTTGTCTTGTTAACTGTACGTTTCACTTTAGCAAAATGAAAAAAAAAATAAATAAATAAAATAAAATTCTTCATCTAATCATGTTTGATCCTTTCTAAATTCTGGCAAGCCAGCTTCACAGATGACATCTCATAGGCATTTTTTACAGAAGTACAGGGGCAATTGGATACCTGCAGCTTCTGAGTTCCTTGTCACTGGCTGACCAGTACCCCAGTGTCCCCGAGGTGCCACATCACTCCCTTGGTCCTGCTAGCTAGTGTGTTTTTTGGAGCAGGTTAAGAGCTGCTCAAACATATTCCTGTACCCACATAATGGGAAGGCCCAAGCCACAACCTTTTTATTCCCTTTTGTCACCTCTGACGCTGTATGTTAATGCTCAGGAAAAGGATCCCCTGTCTACAGCCTGCCCTGAAAAACCTCACCTCTGCTCCACAGCCACCTCTTTCTTCTCAGCATCCCAAAGGATTTCCTAGGCTTGTCCCTGCACATCAGGGCAAGCAATAGTTTAGTACTGGGGGGTACAAAGTGACAGGTGATGAGGTAAGTGTGCATTCAAACATGTAGCAAGACACACATACATATATGACTGGCCAAACCACTGCTCATAATCAAGTTTCAGGGTACAACATATAGAGGAAGGGTGCTGGAACAGGAGACAAAACAGCCTCCCAGTAGTTCTGTTCAAGATCATGCATGTTTCCACTTCTTTCACCTCACCTTTTGAGTGCCTCCATGCTACACCCATAAGGTACCGTTCTACCCTACCCTGGTTGCACACACTTTGGTGCATAACAACCCAGCTGCATACAGAAATGTGGATTTACATTGCAGCTATTTGCTTTTTATGCTAAGTCTCAAATCTCTGAGCAAAGGAGCTAATAAAATCATAGGGGAGAGGTTCTGTGACATTCATCATATGCAGTATTATGTTTTGTTTCAGTATGAAACAGCTGTAGAAGGATTATAAAAATGTGATTTGCCAAAAAATATTTAAAATATTTGAAAAAGGATTTGGTGGCATTTTCCTTATAAAAATAACTGATTCCTTCTGTGTTGACTAATGTGATGTACATAAAGGGTTTTGGCAGTCATACAGAATGAGGTGTTTCAGCTGTTCATATAGATGGATGATTCTAGAGATGTACAAATGTGATGCACATTAAAAATGTATCTCTACAAGCTTTTGTAGCATTCATCATTCATAGATGTTTTAAGAGGTGAAGAGTAAAACCTTGACATTCATCTGGCATTGTATTGTTTTTACTGGGAGAAGAACCATGCTCATAAAGTCAGGAGCAAAACCTCAGGATCAGTCCTGTATTAAACACCACAGCTAGGAGTCCTGGGGAACCTGAGGAAGGTGCAGAGTCCCACACAAATGCTGCTATGCTCTGGAAGTGTGCAGTTCATGAAGCCCCTGAACAGTGACAGCTCTGTGTTGGGCTGCTGCTTCATAACCTACTTCAGGATGAACAGGGGGACCAGGCCACAATGGAGATACTGGCTGGACCTAGATTCCTCCATGTCTCCCACATCTCAGCTGAGCAGAAGCCTGTGACCTCCATGAGACAGTTCAGACTTATGAGGAAGGGAAATGCACTTGCCTCTGAGGATGCTGTTTGTAGATGCAGCAGAATGCGTAAGCCTGGACCAAATTTACTGTACCAGCTGCGGGGCAAAGCCACTCTCTAATAGCTTTCTGTCTGCATTTATAAGAGATTTCAGAAAGTCTGGCAGAACAACTGACCTGACTGTTTGATGTCTGCAAGCACAGTAAAAAGGACTCATACTCAGGGAGCCCATCATGTAAATGAATCCTCTAGGACTGCCCATTTTTGTGTCCATACGCTGCAGAGCTGTATTTGTTGGATTCAGTGTATATGAGATGGAAAACTCACTGGCTTATGGGCTGAAAGTCTGATGTATCCAGAATTTAAGCAGGCTTACAGCACACATGCTCTACAATTCACACAACCATTTTCTGTCTAGAAACATTTTTTCAGAGACAAAAGCATAGGAGTCCTAAGACACTTTGGCATATAGCTGGAGAAATCGCAGGTGCGTGGTGGAAAAGAATAAAATTATAATTAAAAAAATAAATAAATCTCAAAAGAAAAACAATCAAACAAAAAGCTCAAAAACAAAGATCTCAAAGACAAAGAAAGAAATATCTCAAAGACAAAGAAAGGCTTGGCCTACCAGAAACCCAGAAATAATTGATTCATGTTCTTTAATATTTAAAAACTTCCATTTGAGTATCCAGGGCGGGGAGGGGTGCCTTTAGGAGCTATCTTACACTAAAGCTTAAAACACAGAAAATGAGGATTTGGGGGTGAAGGCGGAAGTAGGGAATCCCAGGGAATGTGTATCACAAAGAAGTCAGAGGACTGTTTGCGGAAAGGATTCCCGTAGATGGCTAGTGTTTTATTTAATGAAATACAATCCTGAATAATAAAGTTCTACAGATCATTTCCTTTTCATCTTCATTGAAAAGAGACATGAACCTTCAGATTGTCAATACATGGGTGAATCAACACATAGCTGTGGATGTCTTTCCAGTTTGGAGCTTTTTGGTATGCTATTTTGAGTGTAAAGGGAAAGATTGCATTGTGTCTATGAAAGAGTTTGCATATTGAAGATAGCTTGGTTTGTTTTCTGATAGAAAGATGACTGGAAAGAGAGAACTGAGGTAAGCATATGTGCAGCCTGTTGCTGTAACCCATACATTGTTCTTCCTCAAGTTGAGAGAGTAATTGATATGCATAATACAAAGCTTGCTACTGCAAAATATTGTACATTTTCATCTCTCATAGGTACATGAGCTACAAGTTCAGGCTGCTGAGCATCCTCGAAAACGTACTTGGAACTGTGCAGAGCTGAGTCTGGGATCACTAATACTTCAACTTGCTCCAGGCATCACTTTAGAGATATGAAAGTCATATGTTCCCTTTATTGTGTATTGAATATCCTGATATGGGAGCAATAAAATCCTGCCCCAGACTATTGCAGATCTAGCTTATATGTGGGTTCAGGTGTTGACAGAATGTCAGAGAAGATTGACTTGGAGGCTTCTGAGATGCCAACTGAAGCAAAACTTATGCAAAAGGGGAAAAAAAAAAAAAAAAAAAAAAAAAAAAAACAGATCTAGATATCTTGCTTTGTAATGGCACAAACACACAACTGACATTTTGAGCACTGTATTTATGCACATTGATGGGAGTGAAGAATTAATATCCTCTAAAAAGTTCAAACATAAAAAGCTCTGCAATTTTAACATATAAACATACAGGCATTAGTAATTTGCATTTATCAATATTTCGCTAGTAAACATATGCCCTAGTTTTTACACCTGACTACAAGCTGCTATTTTTAATTTACAGTTATACTAAATGGGATGAGCTTTTTTAATTCCCTAGCCTCATTTTTCAATGTGGGCAGCTTCCACTGATGGCACATAAATACTTTGTCTGTATTGCTTCCATATGCAAGTGAAAAGAAACCTGTATTTTAACAAAAATGAGGAAGTTCATAAGGCTGATGCTTGTAGGGCTTAGCAAGCAATTATACTTACTCTATAAATACTAGCTGCATGCAGGCCTGCAGTTATGCTGACTGACACTAGCACAGCAAGAGCGCTGGGTCAAATGCAATTAGACTGGAAGTAATGTTGGAGTAAAACTCAAATCTGTAACAGGATAAGAGGCTGACAGCAAAAACCCATCTTCTCCCACTCCATTGAGGTCATAGATGGTACAACAGAATGCACTTACTGCATTATGCATCTCTGTTGCTGTAGCCAAGAAAAAAAAAAAAAGTGTATTTCTTATTTAACATCCAGCAACAGTTCAGGTCCCAGTCCCCAGAATCTATTCAAACACTAATGCGCACACAAAGCTGTTAGTCAATTACAAGGATGTTTTTCATTTCTGTTTTTTTTTTTTTTTTTTTTTTTTCCCCAAGAGCAAAATTCCTTATGACATTTTGTGTGAACCCCCAGTAAAATTGTGCCACAAAGCAGAGAAGAAGAAAATAAAATCCTTATTATTTTAGCATCTCAGTGTTGGCTGTAAGCAGTTGGTGCATTCTGAAATCAATGGCTGTACTCTTGAATCCTCATCACAGAGAGGAGAGAAATAACATATACCTTGAAATACCCTTGCTGAAATCCTCTGAATATAAACCAAGCTGTATTTAAACACACACTATGAAGGAAGGATTTAACAAGGCTTGAAAGGATGAGATTTACTTACTGTTACTTAAGTAATGAACAAGCAAAAGATTGGAAATTGTCAACTGATATTTAGCTAAAATAACCTTTGAGAATGGATGTTTATTTCAAATAGATATTTCATTTCATTTTATAACTATCTTAAGCAGAATAACTCTCTCATAGTGCATTTGTTCATATTGCATGTCAGCAAAAAGTGCCCTACTGATTACAGAGCCAGAGCTATTTCTGACAGGTACTAATACTTGATTTTTATTCCTAGCATTTATTTAGTTAGCATTTAGTTAACTATGTCTTCACTTCTTTTCTACATAGCTACAAGGGTTCAAAACCTTATGAAGTGCTGAACAAATGCAGATGGTGTTGAAAGAAGCTGCATTCCTTTAATGAATGTAAAACAAAGGAAAAATTAAGGGTTGGTGAGAATTTGGCAGTGCTCAACAACAGCGGTGGTATTTTACAGAGATGATTAGAGTTGCTATTACTTTTTGGTATTAGTTTTAATATTGTTGAAGAAAATGTTTGCAAACATGAAATCACTGGTACCTGGCACCATGCTGAACAAGAAGGTCGGTGCAACGATATTCTGATATTGCAGCCATCACACTCAGGTGTGTAAGCCTGGTAGTGTCAATGGCTTTCTCCAGTGAGGCTGTGAGGGCTACAGAAGCAGAAAGTGGGCTCTAATTTGTAAGTGAGGCAGAAATTTGGGTCCAGAATTCATGTTCTAGTCTGTCTAATGTTTTTACAATGTTTTGAATAGAGCAGAGTGATGTTGCACAAAAGGGAAAGCAGACAGTTCATCCAGAAAATACTTCCCAGACCGTGACAGTAAGATGGACAGAAAAATGTCTCCACAGCCACCAGAGAAGAATTTGGGAGGCCAGAAACAAGATCACTGACACCTTGTTTCCTTCAGGGAAATTGCAAAGCTTTTGTCCTCCTGAAGCAGGAACTGGTGTCCCAAGCAAACAGACCAAATGCATTCAGCTGGTGGCCTGGTGGTAGGATTTCCCAGGTGTTCCCCTTCCCAGAGACAAAGACAAAACAATCCTTTGTTTTCAGTTCACAGAAAGGTTCCAGATGATGGGAATCTTATCTTAGCATTTCCCATATAGTAAATCCACGTTGAGAAACTCAGAAAGCTCAGTCCTCAGTCGAATTGGCTTCAAACTGGCCAAGTGATTCAGAATTTGTTGGGAATATAACCCTAAAGGCAAACAAGAACAGTATGATCATATAAACCTTGTTTGTTACCGAAGCCAGGATAAAAGATAGTCCAATTACTCCAATTAAGATGACAGAAGCTATCAGGAATTATTAAATGGAAGTATAACTTATGGTCTGATTTCAAGGTAGATTTCAGTTGGATTTGCTTTTTTTAAAAAAAAAAAAAATAAATATATATATATTATTGGATTCAAATCCAAATTTCCACACTGCAGATTTTTTTATTTGCTCTGAAGTTTAATCCTAACTATAAATTTCCAAGGTTTGTTCACTGATTTAGGAGACACTCACAAAAAGTAGACACTACTATTTTCTTTTGACAACTAATATCCTTGTAACATCTAATAACTATGGGTCTTATGCTACCAGAATATACAAAAAATAAAGTATCTCTTTTAGCTATTTAGTAGTACAAAAAATATTTATTATTCCTTAGGATTTAGAACAAGCATATTACCCCGCACCAAGTACTATTAAATTAACAATTCTCTAGGAAAACCAAAACACAAAGGGATTTTGTATTGGATTTATGTTGAAAAACTCTGAAATTTATTCATACATTGTGGGTTCACATTTTATGGGAATAAACACATTATTTGAACATTATTACCAAGCTTCATGAAAAATTGTGCTGGACATGTTTGTAAAGGTTAACGTATATTATTAAATTGCAGTGAAATCACTGGCTCGAGACACCAGCTACATTAACACAACTCAATCCAGGCATTTGCAATACATTTGTATAAAACTGGCTCACAAATTAGATGAATAATTTGCTGCATTTTCATCTCTATCATGATAGCTTACTTTATGAGTTGGTTCCTCTTTTGAACATTTAGAGGCATTTTCATTTTGCCGTATTTTCTAGCTTACACTGCTTTCTATTAACCACCTGTAAGTGATCACTGGGGGATGACCTAAGATTTCACTCAAATTGAACTATTGCTTTGTTTGCTGTAGAGTTATTAAATTAAATCAGCTTCTAAGATAGAATGAACATTTGGTATAAAAATTGCTCTGAAAGGTTAATGAATCTCAGAAATTCTCCCAAGTGAAGGAAAGGAGGCTACACCTAGCCAATATAAAACTCATGCAGCAAGAACTGCTCCTCTAATGTAATTCTTCTGACTTCAGTGAGGTTACACTAGGAATAAATTTAATCTGAATGAATCAAACCCATCCTTTCTTCAGAAGAGGTTCAATATCCAGCAAAGAATCTCACCTGCCCATAGTTTATTGGGAAAATCCAGGTCAATGTATGGTCATAAAACAGTATGGCTTATTTCTCTTATGACATATATTTATTATGATTTCCCGGGCTTTAGAAAAAAAAAATAAAAATAATAATAATAAAATTGCTGCAATAAGAAAAAAGCTCATGGTGAATGAAACTAATTCTGTATTTAAGAAAAAATAAATAAATGCATTATACTTTTTGATATCTTGCAAATGTTTGTTTGATTATGAATACCAGTACATTATTAACCAGAGGATGAGACCAGTTCTCACAGCAGAGAGAAAAAAAAAAAAAAAAAAAAAAAAAAGGGGGGGGTAGAAATGCATCTCTTGCACATTTACCATTCAATCTTTTAAAAAGGACAGAAAAATAACTTTGAGTTCCATTTTATCTTATTTTTTAGAGATTCCACAGTTGAGATGTTCAGAGGCAGTAAAACAGGCAATTTGTAGCAAAGCTGAAGGTTTTCATGTCATCTAAACCATCACTCTTAGAAAACATAATTTGTGTAACTTCAATGACCTTTCCCATAGCAAGTTGATCCTTGATATGGGAAAAGCATTTATCTCTTTTGGGAACAGCATCTAGAGGGATTAAGCTCCTATTTTAAATATCTCATTTGAAAGTCTAAAAAGTGAGTGCATCCTGGACAGTGCATCCTCAAAGTCATTAATTGCACAAAGTAAATTCTCATATTTTCATGAAGTTATATTAGATGTATATTAGAATGCAGAGTGCAAAGTGAATGTAACATAGCAGACACCTCAATAACTCACTAACCTTTGTGCTATCAGTGGTATTATCTGAGGCCCAACTACACCTGCTCTGCAGTACAGGTTATTCATTTTCTAAAACCTTCAAGAGCCTGAAACACTGCCTGTGTGTGGACCCAAACAAGTGCAAAGCCTTCAGCCTCTGGAGAGCCAAGCATCAGGACAGGAGATCATTACAGCAGAAAACCACTGCACCATTGCCTTGCTCATGTTCTCCTTACTGGGTCTGTGCCATGAAGACCTGATCCTGGGCTGCACCTCTGTTGCTTTTTGGTTTGGTTTTGCATTTGAGTGGTTTTTGTTAGTTGGTTTGTTTTGCTTTGTCTGCAATTTAATGAAAGAATAGTTGTAAAATTTCTTGTGTTATTTGAAAGACTGGGTAATAGCAACAGTGATATGGGGTTAGGGATACCCACAGCTGGCCAAGACATTGAGGGCATGAGGGGGAGAAGGGCTAGAAACAACAGTAGATACAAGGCTACTATTTAAAATATAGTGATTTAGACCTTACCAGTATCTCTTAGATCAAGCTTTATATCCCTGTACCAGGACAGGGTTACACAATTTTCTTCAAAGTTCTTTCATTAGTACTTGGGGTCTGTATAATTTTAACTAACCCAGTGTGAAGAGGATTTCTGTGGCTTTCTGGCAGAGTCTGGACCAGTTGGAGGATCACTTTCTGTGCTCTTTCTTTCTCTTGGTCTCAGATTCTTGTGTGGGGAGGAGTAACCAGAAGCTAGTGGAGGTGAGTTTCTTATGGAGAGGTTATGAATGTTATTTAGTCCCTGAAAGATAAAACAGAAGAACTTTCTGAATACTTAATAGCACAAAAATCCTTGTGGGAGCAGGCTCAGTAATACAGAGCTGAGGATAAAGAATATAAAATTAGTCTGCTTGGAGTTACCCCTTTAAGCTGCAGTTTAAACTATCCAAATGGTCCTTCCTGCCCCCATCTCCTTACCAACCCCTATTGTCAGCTTAGAAATAGGATAAATTAGTTGGCAGCCTGTGTTTTTCTATCCTGAACAGAAATAACATTAAAAAAAAATAATAAAAAATAAAAATAAAATTATGAGTAAATATTTCTCATCATGTCACTTGCATTCTGTCTTTTGCAGAGTATATTATAGTGGAAGAGGGAATATTACACCACCAGAGGCAGAAACTCTGTACATGCTTCACTGCAGATTACAGAGCCTGAAAACAAAAAAACAGTCAATAAACATTTTCCTTTTTGCTCAGACAACATTGCTGTAATAGCAATGACTGCTGAGAAATTTTCCAACTAAACCTTCATACATGCAAACATTTTGAAAGCTTCTTGAAAATTACAGTTAACTTGAAGGACACATTATTTCTGCAAGTGTTTTTTTACTTGAATAACTCAACTACAGCTTCTTGAACAGGCTTCTTTAATTTCTACTAGCACATACTTAATTATCAATGAGTAATATACATTATACAGGCACAAACAGCAACAACAACAAAAACAGAAACGACACGGCCCTCCTACCCAAATCACATAACCTAAAGAGAAATAGCACTACTTCCTCCTCACCAGAACTCAGTTATATGATGTGTGTACAAGAGTGAGACAAAACAACAGTTACTTCATATAGCTTTGAACGTCACAGATATGAGCAAGCTGATTCCAGCTGAGCTAGAAACCATATTCCTGTTTCTGCATTTCCACTAGCCTGGGCAATACAAGTATTACTACTTTGAGATGGAATCTTTAATTTTTAATTTTTTAAATCTATATTTTTCAGTTATAGTAAAAGCATTAATTTATTTTCTCTAACTGGCATTCCTTCTGATCATTTTTATTTATTTATTTTTATTTTTATAATGAAAGCAAAAACCCAATGGGTAAATCTTCTCTAGTGAGGTTAAGGCCTTTCTTTTTTTTCATCTCATTAAAATTTTGTAAAATAATTATCACTCTTTTCCTACTTCTGTTTTAGAAATTAAGACTACATTCCTGCTTGCAGTGGTGGAGATAAAAGTGTGTTTAAAACCAGGGGAAAACAGGAGGGACAAAGGAAGATAGTTTTTTTGTTTTTTTTTTTTTTTTTTTTTTTTTTTTTGCAGCTGATGCCACTGTCCTCTACTAGGAGTTGTCCAGGCCTCTTCACCTCAGTCTGGATTCTTGGAGGATTCCAAGAATACCTAAATAGAGAACTGTGCTGCTTTTTTTTCACCTCACTAGGAAGGTCACCTGAGAAAGTCTGTAGTTTCCCATTAAGACCAATCCTGCTTTTTCATTGTCATGTTCCGTTAGGAAGGCACAGAAAACACAGGTCACGAAAAGAAGAAAAAAAAAAAAAAAAGTTAACACTTGAATATTAAAGCTAAAAATATGTTTTTGTTTTTGTTTTTGTTTGTCTTTCACTATTACTTCCCTCCCATCCCCCTTCCAACCATCCCCATTTATTCAGCTGCATGTGTTTTGCTTTTAATTTGAGCATTCATTGGAGTTCAGGTTTCACTTAGTAACTAAATAGATAGCCACTTTGTACCAGCTCTTTGCTCCTGCAGAAAAGACCCTACAAGAAGAATGGTGAAATTTTCACACTGTGCCATTTAAAAAAATTCTTCTATATCATCTTTTAAATGTCTGTCTAGGGTTAGTCATTGTAAAAGCTTCTATTACTAATCAATGCAGAGAGCATGTGCTGGTCATTCATTTTGTCACCACTTAAAAAGGAGGAAAAGATGAACTATAGACATCTTCATAACAAGGTACACCAAACTGCAAATCAGAGAAAATTTATTCATGTTGTCTTCTGTATGTGACAGATTTAACTTCAGCCCAGGTTCTCTCTCTTGCTCCACCTGAATTGTAAAGCAGATATCTCGAATCTAAAAATTCTTTGACAGAGATAAAAGAGAAATTCTATTCATACCATGTGTGGACCAGAATATCAAAACATTTTCAGATGTGCAGGATAACCATTGGAAGTAACTTCCCACCCTTTTTTATACAGGTCTCCAGCTACCAGACCCCAGATTCAGCAAAGGAGAAATGAGTCAATTCAACCTGTGAAAACCTGCGTGTTCAGAGAGAATGAAGAATATTTCCTCTGTATCACAAAGTAAGAAGAGTCTCAACTCTATTTTTTGCAGCTAAAGTGTCATCAAACAGAGAGGGAAAAGAGTGTTTTTTATTTTATTTTATTTTATTTTATTTTATTTTATTTTATTTTATTTTATTTTATGTTTTTTGTTGTTATTGTTTTCTTTTCTGAAAAGAAAATCTGTTGTTTTCTGAAATGAAAATCTGTCGTTTCTATCTTTGTTAAGGTATTTGTATATAATGTATGTCCTTCCTGACTATTTTAGCATCTTGCTAACATTTACAAATAGAAATAATAATTAACAACAACAACTCTACCTTACTCATCCTGTAAATGAATTGCTTTTCAAGATCACACAAAATGGATCTTTCTTGTGTTTTTTTTTTTTTGTTTGTTTGTTTGTTTTTGTTTTTGTTTTTTTTTGTTTGTTTGTTTGTTTTCACACTAAAACCCAGGCAAGCAACCTACAACCCCTAAGTACATCCCTCTTGTGTCTCTACCTCTTTTCTTTGGAAATTCATTGCCAGCCATCCCATCTCACAAATATATGCAAGCTGGCCCAGACTACCTACCTCTTATCCTGCCCTTTCATCCATGTTTCAGAATTGGCTGAATATTTCTAGGTTAGAGTGAAACAGGTAAGGATTGAAAGATAGAGTGAAACAGGTAAGGATCCAATTTCTATTGTCTGTCTGTATACTTTCAAAGTCTGAAAGAAACAAATATTTTATTTCCACTGCCTTCTGAAAGATTTCTAATATTGTTTGCAGGCTTCCATTTTATAAGTTGTCATTTTATAAGTTGTACATGATTTGCTACATTTCTGGGAAAGTGTACAAGCTGTCATAAAAACAGTATCCCAGAGAAAAAACAATAGTTAAATGATCTAGTAATAAAAGAGACTGACTTGGAACAGATCAGTATTGTCAATCTATCTTCAGGTGGTTCTTTCTTACAGGAAATGTGGTTGCTGAGTTAACTGGCAAACTGCTGAGATTTTGGTAGGGTAATCCAGGCCAAAAATTATCTATGCTGGTTAAGATCTTCACTGCCAATGAAAATAGGATTATACTTTGGATCCACAATCTGAACTAAAAATACCAAACTAGTTGCCAGTGTGTTTGGATCAGGCAAACATTCCCTCTTGGCCCTTTCTTTTTTACCTCATCTTAGAAACTCAATTTTGGTTTCAGTTTTGTGCTAGACAACTTCTTGGCTGCTGTTCACCACAGTTTGCTGTTTCCTTAAAAAGGATAACATCCCCTGAGATACACAGAAATTAGTGGCACCCTCTTTCCTGAATATAAGCCTTGCAATATGCAAGAGTTTTTAACAATGACATATTCATTCAAGGAACATATTGAAAAATAAATATGTAGTAGGAATTAGGCATGACCCTAGATATGCTTATACATACCTTTCTTTATTCAAGTGTTCTTCTGGAGAAGTATATTAATGTAAAAAGGTTATTCATGTGCATGAGTGTCTGTAGCTGAGACAGCTACAGAGAGTGTAAAGATGTGCAGGTCTAGTAACAGGAATGGAGCTTCACTTCTCAATATTTCACTTTACTCTCAGTGGGTATGCAATTCCAGAGGACAAATTGTGCCATTAAATATCATCCTAGAATATATTACTATCCAATCTTGAATGGAATATATGAAAGTATTAAATTATTGTTTACTGTTATTGAAACAGCCAATTTGCGAATATCCAAAGTAAAATGAATCTTGAAAGACTCCTAGGATTTTATATTTCTAAGTAGATTCAGGTGATTCACACACAATTTCAACTGAAAATCCCTCTCTTTCTAAGGCCTTTCAATTTTTATATATTTGTTCTAAACACATTTGTACAAAGCAGAATGACAGACTAAGGGATACTTTGAAAGATAACAATGATTTTCCTTTGGCCAGCATTTTGAAATAAACTGTAAATAAAATTATCTATCTTGGAATTATCTTACGTCAGTCCACATACCTGCAGTTCAACAGCCCAATATGATTAAATAGTTTGTACTGTTGGACAATTGACTGACCTGAATATCTTCAACTGGCAATGACCATTCCTTTTCTTTTTTTTTTTCTTCTGTTTCTTTGTGATTCTTTGTGAGTTATATTTATTGTATCTAACAAGATTCTTTTTTTTTTTTTTTTATTCATATATTTACTCTTATTTTCACTTACTGCATGTTACACTGGCTTCTCTGTGTTTTAGTTTCTTTTCCCTTTAATCTCCAAGAGTTTGGTCAGGCCTTCTTACAGAAATGCAATGGAGTATTCAAAGTGATGCTATAAAATAACAACATTCCAACTGTTTTCAATATGTAATGATAGCAAAACAAAAGCCTGTAAAAACTTTGAGATATTATAACATTTTTTCAATATGTGATGAGCCCACAATCATTTTTATTGCCAACATATTTTTTTCTGTTAACAATCAAAAAGCCAAGAAGAACCCTATGGAGTTGATGGCCTACAATTCCATACATAAGTTCAAGCCTGCATGCTACATCCAAGAGAAACACTGATTCGTGCTTGGCAAATACAGCACACTCTCATTTATTTGTAAGCAGGTAATATGCTCTGTTGATCATCCATGCTAGCAGTACAAAGCCTCGTGTCCAGCAGGGTGTTTAGTAATACATGAAGCATATCATGAATACAGCTGTACTGCTGCTGGGGCTGGAACAGACCCAAGACTACACCTACTTTCCCACTGAGCTTTGAGTAATAGGCTCTGCTGGAATCAAGTTTTAGCTGTGCACAAGTTTAAGTCTACAATCAAGAGTGTTGTAGAATAGCCTGAGTCTTGCAAGCCCAGCATTGAAACAGGATTTGTAATATTGGCTGGCTCCTTGCCTTGGTATTTCTATATCATACTGTACAGACCCTGATATACTTGTTTTATTCATTCTTTTCCATTATGCAGCACAGCTGAGCCTTCTCTTACCCTGGACTATCAAGATGTAAGAAGCAGTATGAACACTGCATAGAGTTTGTATGATCACATTCCAAGCTTAACACAGGACTGATAAGGCACAGTTTTCCTTGGTATTTGGCAGAGCAGCCAAGGACCTAATCCAAAGTCTGCTAAATCAGTGGTATCTTCTTGTTGACTTCAAAAGAAGGCCTGAGAAATGCTTAAGTGCCAGAGAAATGCTTCTCTAGCTTATGCATGAGAGGTGTGTGCTCTAACAGAGTCAAAACAATGTTTTAAGAAATGAATTGCCCTGTAATTCCACAGTAAGTAGATACTATTTAATGACTGCAGAGCTCATTTTGGAAATCAACTCCTTCTAGATTAATTGGAGTGCTGTCTAAAAAGCAGTCTCATCAGTTTTGTACATCAATTTTATTGGTAATTGAGTGTTTATCAATAGGAACAACTATTTCTATCAATTATTTAGTACACATACCTTACAAATGAAACAGATTAATAACAGCTAATTACAATGTAATTTACAATTAAAATAAAATTCCATGTAAAGTGTTAGCCCCCAGGAGATCACCTCTAGGTTAATATCTGCATTGAAAACATAAATACTTTATTTTGTCTATCGGAATAACCATCAATTTATCTCTCCTGAGAGAGAAACTGAAGTCTCCTGCTTACAAGGAGAGTAAGAGAAGTCAACAACACACTGAGGTCAACAAGAGGTGTAATTCGTGTTTGTGTGTCTTATCTTTAATTTACAGTCACTAAACAATATTTATATAGTTTAAACTATATAAATTTATAAACTATATTAATTTACACTGCACTAAACTATAAATGATATCCTGGTATTTATTGCCCTTTTCTGCAGATTTTATAGGCTCTCCCCCAGGAATATGCAATGATTCAGCAGGTATTTCAGAGGTGCAGAGTTAGGCAACAGAAATTGGTTAATTCAATCAGCTTTCCACTGATACATTTCTGGGGACTGAGTTATCCTGAATTGTGAAGCCTGAATGATGCAGTCCTGCAGTGTCCCTTGAGGCATTCAGGACACAGACAAACCACTGGGTTCATAAGACATCAGCTTTGGACTTGTTAAATGCACTGTAACATCAATGATCTCCTTGCTGGTGTTACCTTAAACACCTTCCCTGGATCTTACCAAGGCTGGCCTCAGCACAGAAGCCTCTTGATTCAAAGGAATGGAGGAAGGACAGCAGCTCTGCTAGTTTGGATCAAGCACCAGAGAAGCTCTGCTAGACCTGAAACTTGTCAAGGACAATTTCCCTTCTTTTCCCTTGACATAGTGCATGCTGGTTAGCACCCCTGCAACTGAAACATATGAATGTTCACAGAAAAATAGTGTGATCTCTCCAAAATTCACCACTCCAGACTGGCTCCAGGTAGAACTGAAAGCAGCATGTGGGACACTGCACTTTAGCTATTGTACCTATCTGAACCATGCTTGCTATACATTTGTAGAACAGTACACATGAACCAACCAGTGCTACATAAACCAACCACAAGGCAAGTACAAGTTGATCTTACAACTCTACCATAAAAATTGTTGATGTCCAGTAAGAACACTACAAGAAGTGCATGACTTTAGAAGTGCATAGCATAAGAAGCAGGGAAAAAATAAAATTGAATGCTCTCCAAGAGGTGTTATTTGAGTAGTCTCAACATTTAAAGTGAAGCGCAGAGAAAATAGAGAACTCACACTCCTCTACAATTGCGTAGTTAAATCTGTAGACTATATCTTTTCTCAGGATGCTAACTGAGCTACCTTTGTTCCATTCCAGGTCTTAAACCATTCATTGGTTTTTGTGTAAAGTCATGTGCTTCATGACTAGCAGTCCCCAAACCCCAGATTTTTTTATTATTATTTTTTTTAAATTAGATTAAAGTCAGTTTAGAAAATTAATATCCTGCGATATAACTATGAGGAGAAGCTGGACAGTCACAGACAAGCGACTTTTCACCCCTTTGACTACCTCAGCCCCCAAGATTCCTACTTGCCAGACATCCCATGTGTCTAAAGATCTGATCTCCTGCAACAGCAAAGCAGGGATTAAGGGCTTTATCTCAGCCAGTCTCCATGACATCCTATATATTTTGAAGAAAACCTTTTGTCATATCATCTGGAAAGGGAGAGCCACAAAGGTACTGTGAGAATCATGTGAGGCGCTCTGCCATTGGGATACCTTTTTGATTGATGCAAATCCCTTTTGGCCTTGTAATTGAAATTAGATTAATTTGCTTTCATACTTTCATTGTTTTACATGGTTAAGGCATGCTTACCCCTGTTGTACCACAAGCTGACAAGCTTTGCCAAATAATACTAGTCCCAAAAAATATTTAGTGTGCATAAACAGCTCCCAAACTGGTCTGTACAGAAGCACGTTATGTTATGCTTTAAATAATCCCTGAAATATCATTTGAATGTAGGATATCCTGAGCCAGTCTATTACCCTAGTTTTAAGGATTTCCACTCTAAAGAATTAAATGCTTTAGAATTTTCCAATTATATTGAGATCACCTTTAGCAAAAGCTATGTTAAGATGAAAGAAAAATGAAGAATATATTTGCCAAATACAAATAACACAATTGCAGAAGCTTTAGAAACAGATGAGTGGAAGTGAAAACAGAAGCACACACATATCTACTGCTTAGATAAGCTCCAAAGGTTCCTCTTACCCTGCAGGATGCAGCTGACAAGCTGATTAGATGCTTCATGGCCTTGTCAGTCTTGTTCTATGCAAATCCTATGTCCTTAACTTGCCTCCCAGAAGGCTGGATTTGACAACTCCTGTTCCTTTTTAAGCTCCCAACTTTTTTGAGGGGATAAGGTGAAATGTGGCTCCAGCTCCATCTTCTCTCTTTTATCATTCCAGGATTTTCTATTGATAGCTTCCAATAAGATGTAGTTTCAAAATTCCTTCCCCAGAACTATTGGTTTCCTCATTCTGCTTTTGAAATATGTATGTTCTTTGGGCATGCCCAAACAAGGTCATCGCTTTCCCCAAAGTGAAATGGAATGTGTTCATGACCAAGCCCTGCAAAGAGCTCCATTATTATTCAAATGCTGGAGTGGAGCCTTTTACCAAAACCTTATATTTTCATACAAATATATAACTTGGTAATTATATCCTAACAGTTATATCACCAGAATTAAGTCAGGAAAATCATTCCTCAGATTCATTTGAAGGTAGCTAAAAAGGTAATTGTTTCAGAATATTGATGGGAATAATTAAATCCTAATTTTATTATTGAGGAGTTCAAAGACATGTTTCTTTTCTTTGTATTACAACAAGGAAAGCCTGCATTTTCCCTCCTATCCCTTCTCTTCAGTAACCTCTGTCTATGATTATAAATTGTCAAGAAATAACTATTTATTGAGATCAATTTGATTATTTGTCTTCTAACTCTAAGAATTCCCATAAAAAATCTTCAAAAATATTTTGTCAGTTTACCCAATATTCCTAAATCCCTTATATGGGACACTCAGAGGATACCTCAGTCTAGGAACAAAATTGTTCACCTAACTGTGAGGTCAAAGGATTATGTGCTTTATAGATAGCTAAAAAGAAATGGCAACTAATATAGTTGTATCATCTGTTTATGGGCTTGCAGTTACACATAAGTGATAAAGAAAAAAATTAACATCAGCACAACCCACACAGCTGGATGAAGAAAACACAGCTACAGCCGACACTGGATCCAGCAGAGCTGTTGAAAGATAAGGTCAAGTTCATAATGAAGTCACCAGATTAATATCTCATTTAAATTTTGGATAAGATAAGATAAGATTTTTGGATAAGATATTTGGGTGAGGTCATAGGATGAAATGTAACACAAACTTTTAAAAAATATTGGGTTTTGAGTAACATAATGGAGGTAATGCTGACATTTAAAATTGATTAATATGCAGTGGAATTAACAGCAACAGAATGTGATGAGGATTGACTGGCTATAGCACCTGCTTGCTATGTGTGGAAGAAATACAAATGAAGTATGACTGATCAGCCTTCTGAATGAATAATGATGATTTTTCAGTGCTCTGCTTGTGTATTTTATGAATTTGTTTCTGTCAATTATTATTAGATAGATAAAGAAGCACATAGTTTAATATAATATAATATAATAATAAAAATAAATAAATAAATAAAATAATAAACACTAATAGCATTTTTATCGAGTCTTGGATGTTTGAAAGTGAAAGTTAAATCTGAATACTTTTACTTTTAAAAACAATAACTACCCTCCAAGTTATTGTTTTTCACATGTAAAATGTTAAGTGAACATCAGTAGTTGCTTGTTCAGCACAAAGAGAGTCTTGAAATCCTGCAAAAATCTTATACTTTCTGTCCCTTCTCAATGCAGAAATACGCCTAGAAGATAAGCAAAAACATTTGCTTGTAACTGAAAAGATTTTGTCAGTAGTGAAAACACCCCAATTAATAATTATAGCAAAGTTTTGAAAGTCACACAGTAAAAAACAAAAACAAACAAACAAACAAAAAACATACAAGATGCCATGGAGTATTGTAGGGGTACCAAATCCACTTAAATAATAAATGAAAATGTAATTAGACCTAAAGATTTCTAAAACACAGTTAATTTCACACAAGGTCTGTTCACACAAATAGGCCTGTGTGAGGCTGGCCTTTTTGACACCATCTTTCAAGCAATTACAGTTCTGTGTACCTCAAATTCCTTGATTTTAGAGAAAGGCTGTAGGTAGCTGAGCAGACTCAGAGCCCTTCAGTGCTACCCACTGGAAATGCTTGACTGACTGCAAGAATTGACCATGGATGTTGAGGAGTAAAAATACACTTTCCCCTTCTGCCAAAAAGTCATTAGGTTTTCCCTTGTTTTTTGTGGGGCAAGGACTAAGCTCATTTTTGGAAATAATTGTTGATAAAGCATTTAGGAAATGTACAGCATAATGAAGTTACCACTATTCTGATGATCACTGTTCTTGCTTGCAGTAGTAGTGCACAAATATTTCCATATTACAACACTCTTCACAGGCATCTCTGATATTCACACACTTTGTGATTCAGGCAGCTAACAGACATCCATGTCAGCAGGTGGGGAAAGATTTGGAAATGAGATTGAAAAAAAAAAAAAGTCCTGAAATTCAGTAAGAAAATTCTATGTCTCAAGCTTACAACATCTGTCAGCTACTAAACAACGCCATCTTCTCTGTACTACTTCCCCAGTACTTTCTGCCCTCACTCAGTAGTAGTGTTGGTAGAAAGGGCACCAGGAGCACTTAATAGGGATATAAGTCCTATTTACCTAGGGGGCCTTTCCTAGAGACAACCTTTGCCATCTGAGTATTTGAAATTTTCTTAATTGCTACGTTGAAAGTCAGGTAATTGTACAAATAAAAAGGAATGCAAGATTTACAAATGTGGAGTGAGAATGAGAAGGAGATATCCTGGATCCTCAACCTAGTGATAGATTAATACTCAGAATGGGACAAAAGAGGGGTCCTGGGTTCTGATTTCAAAGCTGGGATTCCATCCAGTGACTCTTCCACACGTGGCATAACTGATTTCCAAAACTATACTGGAGCTTAATGTTTCCCCTGTAGTGTGTTAGAGTCATCAGGTCTAGGTCTAAATCTGCCTTCCTCCCATTAGGCATAAGATTTACAGCCTTCTACAAGGAGAGAGTCCAGGTTTCTACTTTGTACTCACTAAACATTTTCTTTACCCAATCCTTGTTTCACTATAGGCCATGATGCAGAATAGAGGGATGTAGAATGCAGTTCTGCTACTGAGATGTTTTTTTTTCGGAATAATTCAGGCTTGTAGCAGTATTTATGAGTCTTCCTATTCCAATTGACTTTGACAGGGCAATAGCAGAACTGTTTGCTTGAATGCACGCACACACACACACTTTGATTAAAAAAAAAAAAAAAAGTTTGGTGATCAACAATTGCAAACTGCCTGGTGCTTTCTAACTTCCTTTTCACTTTGTACTGTAGTGACTGGTAGTGGCAGGACTTATAAAACATGTTGGCCATGAACTGAGGTCATGAGTTCACCCATTTCCCAATCAGTATTTTCCATTCAATACTTTTGTTAAATATGCTGGCCTTTTGTGCCTCTTTTGCATGCCTCAAGGCTAGTGTATATATGGAAATCAGTGTTCAGGAAACAAGATGTGTATCTAGAGTTTACACTAAACTCCATAACAGGCTGATGAATGAGAAAATAGTTCCATCTCCTACCTGCAAAGCAGTTAGATCAAATTTGCAGTGGGGCAGCAACCTTACACAGAGATGCACTCCTCAGATCTGCTAGAAATAGCCACACAGGGAGGTGAAGTACCATAATACTCCACCATACAAGAACCCAAAGCTTACTACACACTTGCTCTGTTGATCAATTCTTATTTGATGTTTAGGGTCAAGACACAAAGGTGCACTGAATTTGTGCCAGGTAGGGCGAGTGTAATAACTTGCCATATCCAATGTAATAACTAGGCAAAAAGCAGCCAAATGTTTATAGTAAAATGAGTAATTTACTTCTTTGTGTTCAAAAAGTCAATGCAATCTTACTCTGTTCTTTACCGACAGTATTCTGGACCCAAACCTTTCATTATATTAAATAGCATGGAGCACTGTTTTGACTGAATGAATTTTCTGAGTATGTGAATTGAACTGAATCATTTTTTATAATTTCGAGGCCATTCACAGTTTAAGATTCCAAGGGAGCACTACAGCAACACATTCAGACTGAATTGCTTTGAAATTGGCTAAGGGCTACTTCATTTTCTTCAGCTACATTTTGAAAAGCATGTTTTCATGGGATAAATTTAATTTTAGGTTCAACTGCTGAATTGATTAAATGTCTTATTGTATCTTACCATAACTTTATTTTAATTCCAAAACTCCTTTTCCCAAATAGTAAAAGCTAGAACAACCATGTTTTTTGTTTGTTTGTTTGTTTGTTTTACAATTAAAAACACCTACTTTACCTTCAGAATCTTCTTGTCAGATAATTTACTTTTTTTTTTTCACTGACTTTTTGGTTTCAATAACTTTGCACAGTATTTTTGCCCTCTTTGCCTTTTTTTTTTTTTTTTTTTTTGACAGAACATGGTCTTACCATGATGGCCAAGAAGAATTCTTGATATGATTTGATTATTTTTTTATTTTTCTTTTCATTAAATTATAATGACATATAATATCAATTGACAGGAATGTGACATCAGGATTTACTGACATATTAAGAAGAGGACAAGTGTAAAGAAGGGAAGGAAGACTCTTAAACATCAATTTGTTTAGGACTATGGGAAAGATCTAGACAGGGAGGAAAGCTCATAGGGGTAATTTGGAAAATGCAAATATAAAAGGTTAATTTGGTACATATGTAAAAAAAAAAAAAAAAAAAAAAAAAAAAAAAACTGTGTCTAGAAGGAAAGAAAAAAAAGTGTTTTGTTTGATTACTTGTTGTTTTTTTTTTAAGAATATAAAGTGAATTTTGTGATTCTAAATGTAAGGCACCATCAGCTATTCTCTTCCCCTTCATTTTATAGTTCTTCCCATAAAGTGAGTTTTTTAGACTATCTCCTAAAATCAGTCCTCTTAAGAATAATCTCTCTCACCATTTTCCATGGAAGATGTTCTCCAGAAACTCACCATGCAGCACTTCATTTCTGACAGGAGACAGGAGGCACTAGCAATACTTGTCACTGAATCTGTGTTGAGTATGGAACTTTTGTGAGCACAGAGCTGGACAAACTTCATTCCCCAGTCACTGTTATTTGCATGTGCAATTGGAGGTTAAAAATGTTTAGCTAGGACATTGCTGAATATGGTTTACCTGCATCTATGCACACAAAGGCACTTCACTGAGCAACAAATAATCTGGAATGCTGCTGTCACAGTTATCAATACTGTTTGCCATAACGTGAGAATGGAGTAATGCATAAACTCCTTTTATTTTATATACTTTCCCTTATGGTAGACATTTAGGGATTCCCTTCTTCCTGTAACTTGAAGAAGAGTTTGCTTTTGAACCATCATGCTTAACACCAGTTGACTTCTGTAACTGTCCAACCTTCTTTAATTTTCTGCTGTTTACCTTAAAAGCAATATGTGGCAATAAATTTAACAGCACATTTATGTAGTCTTGAAAACATATATATTTTTGTCTGTCTCAAATATTTTAAGTTGTAATTCAATTTTGTCCCTTAACTGCTCTGTTATGAGAAGCTGTAAATATCATTTCCAGTTCATGATGTTATTTTTTTGGTGTTATCTTGCTACACTTGCCCTTTGGTAACTTCTTGTCCATACTGAGAAACACTAATGAGGATAGCCACAGCTCCATTTTGTGGCATAGAGTGTGCCACAACATATGATGGTACAACACCATTTTCGTGTTTGATTTGTTTCCTTTTTCTTCACTAGCTGTTCCTACTTTTCTGTCAACCTCTTTGATTGCCACTGAACATGGAGCTGGCCTTTACACAGAGTTGTCTACAGTGACTTCTAACTCCTTCTTACTGGAAAAAGCCAGTCATTAAGTATGCAAAATTGTGGTGTTTTCTTCCCATGCACCTAACTCCAACTGCATCAATACTGATTTTCATCTCCTGATTTATTTTGCAGGCACCTAGTAATGAATTTTTTATCCAATTTTTGGTAGGATTTAGTTTAGTCCATTCTAAGACTTCCTTTGAGGAACACTTTTGCAGAAAGCTCAAAGACAGTTAAAAACAGTTTTAGAGGGATGAATTTGGCTGCCATTGACTTGGATCTAAGAGTAAACGTGGAACATTTCCGATGTTCCAGAATACAAATTGGGAAAGCAAAAGCAATAACTTCCGATTTTAAATGTTTCAGATCACAGCACTTCATCCCAAGGCTAATAAAGTCCTTTCTGGGCAGCATTGCAAGCAAGTTCCACACAATCTTTTTCAACAAAGATTTTCACCTGGAAATTTCTAGGCATTTCTTGTATGCAATACTCAGCTGCAGAAACTTCCACTGAGCGATGGTATTTCCTCTGAAGTCTCATGCCATCAGTCATTATCCATATAGTTTTGATTAAAATAGATTTACTGCACAGTGTCACACAATTTCACAGGGCATTATCTGAAAATTTACTCAGATAAAAAATTGTCAATGCTTATTTTTAATATTCTTATCCTTCATCATAGAGACAATGACCTGCAGCTCCCATGTCACCATGCAAAGTAGAGGAATGGCCACAGCTTCATTTCTGCAGAGCCTCTGATCACATTGGCTATATCCACCCTACTTACTCAGGATAGCTGCATTTTAGTGTGTTCATTTAATTTCCAGATGTTTGTATGCAAATTCCATTCATGGGAGCATTCTGTGTCAAGTACGTACAAGAGTCAAGAAAAAGCATATCAAAGCTTATATAAATAAAACCTATAAATCTTACAATTTTATTCTGCCACAGCCGTTCAGTGAAGTACAGCAGTATTACCACTACATTTTGCAGATGTTCACTATGCCTGTATTTGACTACCTCCAACTGGACAATATGTTATCTCTATATATGTGTTTCTGTGGATTGCATTGTTTTCAAGTCCATAAAGTTTGAAAATGTCACAATTACCCTAGTACCAGCATGCTGTTTGCACAGTACAATGTTGCACATGGACTATCACATCAGTAAACAAAACGATCTCAGCCCATCACACAGACAGGGGAAAATGTTGCGCTTCTTTCTGACGCATCACTTTGGATCAGAGCAGGTTTCAGAAAATAGCACAACTGTGGGAGAAGTAAATACCTCCGAAGGTCTCTATCTCAACAGCCATGCTGTTGTACATATTAAGGCTAACCTTGATATGACTCTTCTTTCACTCCCGCTGCAAGTGATATACAGTGAGACTGAGTGGAGATAAGGGACAGTGAGGAGGCAGAACATTATTTCAATTTCATTTTAAAATAAAGATAAATATGATTTCCTACCAGTCTTTCGTGAACACACTGCAGAATGGTACCTTCAGATCCATAGGTTTATAAAAGGACAGAAAATTTCAGGCCCAGTCTCTGAAAGATGTCAGTGAATGATTTTCCATGTGGGAGCTGTTTCATGAGTCAGTGGAGCCACTTTAGTTCACACACACCCTAACATTTCATTTAAGACTGAGTCTTCTGTGGTTTCCAAAGAGTCTGTGCTTTGGTGGCTTGAATGTATTACTACTTGTTTTAAATCAGGATTTATCCCTTTTGTTTTCATTAGCCTGCTATCACAGAGATCCACACACCCTGCAGAATCCTAAATAGAGAAATGTCATTAATTACATATTTACTGGGACATAAATACTGACATATAACTTCACAGCACACAGGACCATGTTCAAGAGAGAGTCAAGCAGGGCAGACAATTTTAAATGTTCCGGATCTGGCAAGGAAAGCATTATTGCTTTCCATATTAATATTTAATGCTTTGAGCGACTCCAGAGCAACCTCGGAGAGAGCCCAGCATGTCAGCTGGTTGTGCCTCAGCACTGACTCTGGAATATAGAACCAGGGGAGACTGCTGTCTGATCAAACCCCTCCTGATGCCACCCTGGCTTTGGTGAAATTTAAGCTGCCTCTTCCCTTCTCTGTCTTTGTGAGGAGCATGGCAAGGTGTGACACCCTGCCTCTTAATGATGGACGACCCCACTGACTCAGCCCTGGGGACCTGGCAGAAAGAGGCTGGCTGCTACGTGCAGGTCATGCTTCATGCCAGTTGGCCAGCAGGGACCCCTGAGCCATATCACCAATAAAGGCAGCCACCTTTCGTTCCCTCCTGTCCCTCAGCTTTTAATACTATGGTGCAGTGAAAATGCCTTTTAGTAATTCTTTGACCATGTTCCTTAATGTGGCTTTTCTGAGCCATTTGGGCTAGAGCAGGGGAGGTAGCGTGAGAGGGAAGGAGGTGTGGTGGAAAAGGAGGAGCATCATGCCTCAACTGATGTTATCACCACAGGGTACTGCAATGAAAGGAAAGTGAAACAAATCTTTAGAAAAAACTATAACATCTCTGACAGCACTGAAAATCTTTTTTATCACAATGCACTTTGTATGACTCTGTCTCAGGGCACTTTTTCTCCATTTTCATAGCAGGCATGTTTTGTCCCAAAAAATGGCACAAAGAGCCTTTTCCCCCATATGTACAATGCACATAAACCTTAAGCTCATTTATTGTATCTCAGTGCCTGAACATGTGAGCTGCACCATATGCAGTCACAGAAGACCTCATCTCTGGTGTGAAGAATTTCTGTGATCATGACAGAGAAGGCATCTTGAAATGAAGAAGCGCTTGAGGTGGGAGACTTAAGGGCAATGCAGTGGAGGAAAGATACAGACTATATCTTCAGTGCATGGTTCTACCCCTTGAAGGTTAGTGAAGAGAGTGTTGGAGACTCTTATTAATGTAATAAAAAACAATGTATTTGCTGCAGGCATCATGGAAGACATGAGTCCTTGTATCAAAAAAAAAAAAAAAAAAAATAGAGAGAGAGTTGGTAGAGTTGGTATAACAGCCTGAAGCACAAATTCATTAAAAAACAGGAGCTGAAACAGGTGGGCACATTTACTTTAACCATCTGATGGTGAGGTCATTTTCCCTCCTCCTGTCTTTCTAACACTGATACTCAATTAAAGAAAGGAGACCCCTGCAAGAAAGGAGCTTGACCAAAGCTCCTCTCCTTCTCCCAAAACTGTTCTGCAACAGCTGTTATTCAACTAGAATAACTTCTAAGAACATCGAGAAAAAAAAAAAAAAGAAAAAAAAAGATAATAAAAAAAAAATAAAATCTCAAGATGAAGTCATTTCTTGGAATCACATGGACAGAAGACTTGAATTTTCCATCTGCTTGACAATCACAGTGCTCCAAAAATGGTAGAAAAATAATAACGTAGTTCAGCTTATTTGTGTTTTTTGTTTGTTTGTTTTGTTTGTTTTGTTTGTTTTGTTCATTTGTTTTCTTTCCTTTCTTTCTGAGGGAGTGGGTATGGGATCCAACCTACCCGTATAGCTTCTGTATGTAAGTAGATGCCACCAAAATAAGAGGGCTCAGGATAATGACCTCACACTTGAACTATGTTTAACTGACGAGACTTGCAGAGGATGAAGTACAGATTATACAGCTCTGACTCTTGTTGAGAACAGGACATAAGCTATTGCCTCTGAGCATTAGCTGGAGTTATTTTGGTGGAATTGGATGTTTCTAATGTACAAATACATGTACGTTCAGATCACCTGGTTTAAATTCTTCACTGTAGTGAGAAATGAATCAGTACTGTATTAACAAAAAGAGTGTATTCATCAATAAATAAGAAGTGTTGGGAAAATTTCTAATGGAACAGAAAAAAAAAAATGTTATATGGAGCATTTCATTTTTGTAAAGTCTCATGAAATCACAGGCAGGTGAGTCACCTTGGTTCCTTTCTCAAGGTGGAAAAATGCTTCATAACATAAGATCAATAAGCTGACACTGAAATAAACTGCATAAGTTATCTGATTTCCTTTTAATAATAATAATAATAATAACTATAATAATTCTTACTCAGAACAAAAACTGATTTTAGAACCTCATCATTTGTCTAGAATTGGTACTACTCAACCTTAGGCAAGCACTACAAATTAAAATTAAACGCTAACAAACTTCCTTACCAAAGTTATTGTTTCATGTTGCTTCTGACAAATGTCTTTTCCACTAAAGGGAAAGCAATATAAATCCAACAAGCTCTGAGAGTTTCCTATTGCATCAGTACCTATTTTTATTACCACCTCTTCATGAAACTTAGCAGTATACCTTGTTTCTACTTACCTGAAACATTAGCTACATTTTCATAAAATCATAGAATCATTAAGGACTGAAAAGACCTCCAAGGTCATCCAGTACAACCTACCACCAATACTACCCACTAAACCGTGTCCCTAAGTACAACATCCAATCTTTCTTTAAACACCCCCAGGAATGGTGACTCCACAACCTCCCTGGGAAACCCATTCCAAAGCCTAACCACTCTTTCTGAAGGTAAGAAAGAGGCATTGAATGGAATAAAACCACTGTAAATTTTTGAGGTAAAGAAGGGAATAAAACCACCATAAAATGCATAGGCTTGTGTTTTGCTTTTCTTCCATCCACACAGTCAGTTGCTACCCTGTGAACTCATGCACAAGGGCTCATAACAGATTAGAAAAAGCTTTTGAACCTAAACTGAGCTTCATGCAGTTGGCACCGCCTATACATGACCTGTTCAGATCACCTGAATAGGACCCTGGACATACAACAAGGTGCTGGGCACCACTATGTTCTCCTTCCTGGGACAGTTCAGCAGTAGATGTACATTCCTTTCTGCTGAATTAGCAGTGACTGTAGAAATATGCAGCAAAGGGATGGAGTGAACCTCTGAGTGTGTTAACCTCTTGTGCTGCTGCCTAAGTGTCTCTAGAGCTAGTCTGTTAGCATTGGTTTAGAAGACAAGGACTTTGTTTCCTTCTTCCTATAGAGAGAGAGAGGGGAGGGGGGGGGAACTCAGAAAGATTCTTTGCACAAAGAGGTCAGGCACAGTCCTAGTTTGTGAATACATGACTTAAAGACTCATGTGAAGCCATTGAAGTGCATTGATTTTTAAAGCTTGTACTTATGCAGAGCACCTACATGGTTTCATTAATTATTTAACACATTTGTTTGCTCTGTAGAAAACTTGCAATTTCCACTGCAACCAGATAAAGGAAACATTTTTTCACAGTCTACTGGGAAGGAGCTTTGTGTATGCAAATAAAAGCTACAATGAACTGTTAAGCATCCAGACCTCAAATTGGTGTTCTGTCCTAGTTATTAGCTGCAGATGTCCAGTAATGATTGTTATTTGTTTGCCAAATTGACTTTTTTTCCCTGTGGGAAGAAGGATGGAGAAATAGGCTAAAGAAAGTCTGTCCCTCCACTTCTTCTTGCCTTAATGAAAAAAAAATGAAATCTCTTGATGCATGGAGTAGGTTAATTGGAGCAACAAATGTCTTGTTCAGTTAATCAGCTCTGAATTCACCAATAGGTATCCCAGCTGGCACTGGAAGTAATCACTGGAAGTGTAGGAGTGTATATATAAGCAAGCCAAAGCTCAAACAAAACTGTGCCTGTGATAACTGAATAGACAGTACTATTCTGACAAAGGATTTCTCATAAAATTATTTCAGAGGAACAAAATAGGATATGCACAGTTAAAAAAAAAAAAAAAAAAAAAAAAAAAAAAAAAAAAGAACAATATTAAAATGAAAAGGAGAAGATCATAAAAAGGGTACATTAAGACTTGAATCTACAAAGTCAATAAAGTCAATCGAATTCAGTTAAATAAAAAAGCTTTGCTTGGGAAAGGGATTTCATTTTAGTCTGAATTGACAAGATGAAAGGAAATCTGACTAAAAATTTACTAGGATTGTGATAGTCATTTCTAAAATAAGAAAAAGACGATAATATAATCTCAAAACAAAACAAAACCTACCACAAAGGATCTAAAGATATAAAGATATTCCCTGGGATATTCCCTGGGAGCTCACCAAAACTGTCAAAACTCCAAAACTCTTTCTGCAACAATGGCACATCACTCCCTTTCTGCCTCACCCAAGGCATACTACTTTTCCTCAGAACATTCAGTTAGATGATAGAGAACTGTCCTGAGTCAGTATCACAATGTTATCTCATTATCTAAGCGATATGTCTTTTTATTTTTCCAGCAAGAAAGGGCTGAGTCGCACTCTTTACTGTACCATAGTGTTAGTTTGTGTGTGTGTGTGTGTGTGTGTTATTGTTTTCTTTGTTGTTGTTGTCCTTGTTGTTTTGTCAGTGTAATTTTAGAGGGATCAATAGCACAGAGCAAAGCTGAGTACCAGTGAGAGTAGTCTCCGGGCATGGATAGGATGCCATGTCCTGGATCAGCATGGAAGAGGTATGACTCCATTTTTATCTTGACACCTTTTGATTATGTTACTCAACCCATGGAATCCAGGGCTACATTAACAAAAGGACTTGTGTTTTATTAGACACTAAATTCTATGTCTAGACCTCTGATAGAACCTCTGATATGAACATTCCCCAGACACCAAGTATTTCCCTTCCACACATGTGCAGAAAAACCTCATTCTTGACACCACTGAATATCTGTAGCCCTGCTCATGTCCAGCTCCCACCTCAACCCCCAGCCAGCTCACATCAGCTTCTCTCACCTAAAGAACCCTGGTGGTGATTGCTATTGAAGGAGGTCTGCCTGGCCAGGTTTCTATTAAATGGTGCCAGAGATCATGCTGGCAACAATTGCCATGTAGCCATAAACATACTCCAGCATAAACAGAAGTACTTAACTTAAGTATCACGAATGCTTCCAGCAGCCGTAACACTTAAATCCTTTTTTGTGTAGCCAGTACTGGGGTACAACACTGGAAGTAATCTTATAAATCCTGGTGATAATCTTATTTTATATAAGATAGCAGTCTTATTTGTTAATAATTAAAACTTAAGAATAATATATTTTTTAAATAGATACAATTTTATAACAAGAAAGAAATAACAACACAAAGCTCATTATATTCCTCCCTCCCACCCTACCCCACCTTACCCCTCCCTCCCCCCCCCCAAAAAAAAAGTGCTTTTTTTGTTGTTTGTTTTGTTTTAAGAATGAAGCTTGGCTAACCTTTTTGCACTGCCAGAGTATTTCATGGCAACTGCATATAACCCGTTTTCTGTTCTTGTCAGGGAATAAGCTCTTTTCTATCAAGGTCAAGTCAGAGAGTGCTCAGTATCAGTTGTTGGCATGCAAAGATATAATAATAGTACTTAAACGTATACAAAGACATAGTAATGGTACCTGTTAAATCAAAGTGTACCATTCAAATAGCATACAGAATCACTCAGGTTAAGAGAAATGTAGTACCAGGAATAAAGAAAAAGGAAAATCCTCTAAATATTCAAGAACTAAAGCAAAATCATTATTATAAGCCAGTAAATTTGAACCAGAAACCTAAACTGCTCTATTAGAGGGTCATCAGTGCTAATTCTTGGGCCATACGAAGTAGGTTATCAATGATTAAGACTATCAGTGCTGAGATAAAAATAAACTATCAGACATATAATCACATCACAGATAATATTTGAAGCAGGCTTCTGTTTGCTGTTACAGTTTACAGAGGGGATGTGTCCCAAAAAGAAGTCATGCTTAGTACTGAACAACTTCCCTGTTACCATGATGTCCAACTCTGCTCAGCTGTGTGACGACCAAAACTGTCCGCAAAGAACAATTCCTAGCTGATGAAATCACAGTTGTATTTGGCACTTTTCTGAATGATATCTTTGTGAATAAAAGTCAGATATCAATTAAACAGATGTTTCAGGGAAAGAACAGTATAGTTGCATCCTATTTACAACAATTTGACCAAGATCAGAGTCCGGCTCGACATACCTAAAATAGGAGCTTAAATAATTTGGATGCAAATGATCTAAGAGTTTGACAGAAAACAATAAATACATTTAAGCAACACCCTACTTTTCGTCTTCGTTATTGTGGTCAACCAAATAAACCTCTTTAATACTACAATAAATTTAGCAACAGAAATTTTTTCATCCCCCAAATCTGAATCTTCTTTGTGGTTTGGGACCACTGACTTCTCAACTTCTCTCCCGAGAATTCTTTGTCTGGATAGAGCCTTACTTAACTTTTTTTCTTTTCTTTTCTTTTTTTTTTTCCCCACAGAAGTAAGGATAAAACTCAAAGATCTTTTCTATATTGTACTGTCTTTGTGTCATGGTGATTCTGTTGGTTTCTACAGAGGAAGATCAACATGATCTTAATACATCCGATTCAAGAGTGATGTCCATACTGCTCTTCTAGACATGGCCAAGCACAATATGGTCTGCATCTATAGTTATCTGAAGAGTGTCATGCTCATAGCAGAAGAAATCCTGTGTTGGAAAGATTCATAACTTACAGCAATAAGATTAAAAGGGAAAGAAGGATTAAATAAAAATGACTGCTTTCTTATTGATCTGTCACATTATGTCTGTGTAGTTTCATTCATAAGCCTTGTCAGAAGGATATAGTAAATTGTATTTCATTAGTTAGAAAGACCTGTCTTCCAAAGTATAAAGAAGTATATGACTTTCTACGATCTTTAAAACCTAAACACTTCTTACCTTCTTTGAGCAATAGTTCTATTACAAACAAGCCATAACAAAAGAGTAGTGACAGATGCATTACTAATTAACAAGGGCAGTTCTTAAAACGTGAGCACAGTATTGTTTGTTTGTTTGTTTACATGCTTTTTATTGAATCAGTTACACTTGATGTTTCTCTTCCATTTTTCCATAGAAGGTAAAGATTTACTGTGAGATCCTAGTTCAGGTTGCAATGTGTGTTGTACTTGCAACACAGAACGTAAGGGCTGTTAACCTAATTCAGATTGAAGTATATAAAGCCTTATTGCTTCTTTCATCCAAGAGTTGCTTCAGCTGCAGAACATCTTCAAGAAAAGCTACAGGAAGACAATATCTGTGTAAATGTGCCCAGACAAAAGCACTTAGGACTTCTTGTTTATTATCCCTGTAACTCAACTCCACGTCATTTCTGCAGAAGGCCAAGAAGAACATAACTGAGGGGGACAAAATCTGTACTGAAATTTTCATTAAACACACCAAGCCAAAATAAATGAGGCACATAACCTTTTTATCTGAATAGGTACTGACATGTACCTATCACATCTCATCTGCCAGAAGTTGGAGACAGACAGGTGTGAGTTGGTTCAGGAACCACACAGTCCTAGTAGCAACACATACAACTACACATGGACTGTGTTCAATGGCTCAGATGGGGTTCCCATTTAAGGGCATGTGACTTCTCAACAAATCTTCATCTATATGTAGCCTGTCCATAGTGTGAAGGGAAGGGACCTTCTCTGTGACTCTCAGCACCTGGCCATTTTTTCCTTTGAGAAAATAACCCACTTAACAGATTGGAGGATACTCACTGTGAAAAATCATGAGTAGCTCTGCATAATTTCTATGCACTTTTAAAGTGGTATTAATAATCAATAGTTGTCTGTGTCTAGTGTTGTTAATAAGACATTCTCTATCACAAAAACAGGAAATATAAGACTTTATGAGATGACAATACCGAGTAGAAATCTTAAGTAGTAACTTGTATCAAGTGAGCAATTACAGTGATCATTAGGAATAAAGAAAGAAAGAAGGAAGGAAGGAAGGAAGGAAGGAAGGAAGGAAGGAAGGAAGGAAGGAAGGAAGGAAGGAAGGAAGGAAGGAAGGAAGGAAGGAAGGAAGGAAGGAAGGAAGGAAGGAAGGAAGGAAGGAAGGAAGGAAGGAAGGAAGGAAGGAAAAGAAATGAATGTGTCATTTACTAAAAGACACTTTAGCCATGTGCACTTATTTTGTGGAGATCTTAATTCTGTTGAATAACATTTTGCATTTCATTGTGATTCAATACTGGGGACTAGCTGCTGATAGTTCATGCCATTACTTTTAATTGGATAAGGTCCATTTGCAGAAGTAAATTTTCCTGTGAACATACAGGGATTCTTGATTTTTCACAAACATTACTCACACAAGGTAAAAACTGCTCCATGATAGGCATAACATGATGGTGAAACCAGTGGTCTGTGCAGCCCCTGTTCGTTTTAATTATTTAAAGAAAAGAAACATGTTTATTAGCTGGGACATCAGTGCTTTCCACCTGATGAACTGTAAAACTTTCATCTCAGGCTGAGTCTGTGACTGCTTTATAGCTGCCTGGAAGTCTATGAACTAGCATGTATGTTACTTCAGAAGTACTTATGTTTGAAAGCCTCAAGCTATTCTTCAAAATAAAATTAAGGACAGAAGGAACATTTTTAACTAGACCAGCTTTCACAGACAGCATATGAAATGTCAGCACACCATGCAGCATCAGTGCATGACTTTTTAAGTAAGCATGAAACATTTTATATTCATTTGAGTAATAACTAGGGAAATAAAGATATATGATTCTTCTATAACTGACATCAGAAAGGGAAGTTTGAGATGACTATTGATTTTTTTTGCTGGTAATCAAAAATTACTAAAAAATTATTAAAAATCGCTAAGACCAAACATTGGGTTGGTACAAGGAAAGTTATCCTGTGTGTGCAGCCAGTGCCTGCACTGGCTGTGGCATACATGTATATGGACACCAACAACACTACATTGTATATAACAGGTTCGCAGACCCTAAGGACTCTGTGTCACTGGAAGATCTGCACAGATTTCTGCTTTCTCTTGTTCCTGACAAAAGCTAGCAGATGCTAGCGAAGAGAGCTAGCAAACACCTTTATGTTTTTCTTCCCTGCAGAAGTGAAACTGGCATTGTTCCCAGGAGGCAGGTAGACAGAAGAAAAATAAAAGCCTAAATATTAAACAGGAATATAAGCCCCAGAGAGTAAAGATTTCTATCTAGAAGGAAAAGCATGAGAATATCATGAGGGTCATATAACCTGGCATCCACAGGTGGTATTCATTGGTTTGTTCAGAGAAAGGCACAAAATGTTCAGTAATGCACATAAAGCGCAGGACTACAAGCTTTGGGTAGGAGAGATTCCCCAAAGACCTCATCTATTGTTCAGTTTTTGCTGTGGAGTGCTGGGACTGATTATCCATATAATTTCTACACAGATAATATTTTGCTTCAGTGGCTTCTATGAATTAATTCAGCACAGTTTAAAAACATTCTTTCTCATTTCTTACCATTTACATTCACAAGCATTGTCTCTTTCTTCCACAACATCATTACCTCCAATGGCTACTCTTCAGTTCATGACTATATTGATCACGGGTTTGTTCCATCTTCATTTCCCATGTTTATTACCACATCAAATAATTGTGGCATTTCCTGAATTAATATTTTGCCAACAGGCAACCAGCAGCACACACATATCACTATGCCTTTTGTGCAGGGAGGTGTTGACTTCCCAGAAGCAGATGGATCGGGGGGTGAATAAATACAGACATCCAACTGAGCTCGTGGGTGACTGGAAAGTTAGGCTACATATTTAGTCTCTTACATTGATATTTAGTTCCCCAGATTTGGAAACTATTAAATGTGTGTGCGTGAGTGTTTCCCTAAAGCTTTTGCAAAAAGGGTGCACAAGAGGTAACATCACATAATGTTTCTTATACTTCTTCCTCATGCTTCCTCATCTGATGAACAACCACAATCCCCAGCTGCCAAGTCAAAGAATTTATCTTCCTTTCACACAGCATCTGCCTGTCTGACATGTTCTTGGGAGCTGCCATATGTACTTATCTCCTGATATTTTGTCTTCGATACTAAACTCTGCTATGGATTGCTCATCCAATTTTAGTACTGCAGTTTTCAAACCAACAATCTCTGGATGCCTCTGAATAAGTCTCTTAACTGAGTGGGACATCATCTTCAATTGAAAACAGAGAGTGCCTCAATGTGCAGACATATTTGCCCATGCATTCCGGCTGCTTCCAAGGCTGAAACGTACTTGAAACACATTTCTGACAACTCCAGCCTCAGAAACTTCTTGGGCTAGTGGGACTACACTGGCTGCAGTGATGCTTTTGTTTTCAGTTGAACGATCTTCCAAAACAACATGAATAAAACACAACAGCAGAAATTCTGTCATAGGGTATTTGTGAAGATGCCTGACAGGAATTTCAGATAATTCCTTCTCCTGGCCACTCTCTCCCTCACTCAGCTTGGTCAGTAACATTTCCACATCAAAGTGAGAGAGCTGGATTGTCTGTAGGCAAGAAACAGCAGCTTCTCCCTTGACTTATCTACCAAGCTTCATCAAGCAAACACTTGCAAGGCAAATTACTTTTTCTTCCTTGGTCGTTATAAGATTTGGTAAAATGTTTGCTATGTGTATTGACTTTCCTGCATTGGCCCGGTGACTGTCCACATTTGGAAATGTGTAGATAAATAAAATATAATGTGGAGGGTTTGTGTGTGTTTGTTCGTTTGTTTGTTTTGTTTGTTTTCAATGCAAAATAATTACATTTCATGCAACTACATTAAATTATAGCTCTTCTCTGGAACAAAGAATCACAGAATGGCTGAGGTCAGAACTCATCATCTTTGTAGACCTCCTCTGAACTTGCTCCAGTAGTTCTTGTACAGGGAAGCTCGGAACAAGACACGGTGTGGCCTCACCAGGGCTGAGCAGAGGAGGAGGATCACCTCCCTTGACCTGTTGGCAACACTCTACCGAATGCAGCCCCCTTGGCCACAAGGGCGTGTTGCTGATTCCTGGTCAGCCTGCTGTCCACCAGGACTCCCAGGTCGCTCTTTGCAGAGGGATCATGCAGAGATCATACATGCAGAGATCATACATAATCTTCTAATTTGGTCTCATCGTATTCTTTTATGTTGCAACAAGTGCAGATCTTCTAGGCCCAGCTAAACTATTTATTTGACTAAGATCTGCACTGACAAAAAAAAAAAAAAAAAAAAACTAATTTCATAGCTGAAACTGCAGCATTTTCCACAGATGTTTTCCAAAATACTGTAAGTGTAAGAAGAAATAGTGTTTACTCCCAGAACTCATATAATGTTACACACCTGGGACCGTAAGAAGGTTGAAGAGAATTTAACCCACAGTCCAGAAGCAGTACACTATTAGCAGTTGCTTTTTTTCTTAGGTGTTGTAAAAAAAAAGATGAAGAAAGTTGTTGTCAACATGATATGAGCACTATCTGCTTCTTAAAAGAGTGGGACAAGTATTCGTAGTTCACATACTCAGATTCATATATTTCACAGAATCACAGAATTTCTAGGTTGGAAGAGACCTCAAGATCATCGAGTCCAACCTCTGACCTAACACTAACAGTCCCCACTAAACCATATCCCTAAGCTCTACATCTAAACGTCTTTTAAAGACTTCCAGGGATGGTGACTGTACCACTTCCCTGGGCAGCCTGTTCCAATGCCTCACAACCCTTTCAGTGAAGAAGTTCTTCCTAACATCTAACCTAAAACAACCCTGGCACAACTTAAGCCCATTCACCATCGTCCTGTCACCAGGCACATGGGAGAATAGACCAACCCCCACCTCGCTACAGCCTCCCTTGAGGTACCTATAGAGAGCGATAAGGTCGCCCCTGAGCCTCCTCTTCTCCAGGCTGAACAAGCCCAGCTCCCTCAGCCACTCCTCATAGGACTTGTTCTCCAGGCCCCTCATCAGCTTCGTCGCCCTTCTCTGCACCCGCTCAAGCAGCTTGATGTCCTTCTTGTAGCGAGGGGCCCAAAACTGAACACAGTACTCGAGGTGTGGCCTCACCAGAGCCGAGTACAGGGGGACGATCACTTCCCTAGCCCTGCTGGTCACACTGTTTCTGATACAAGCCAGGATGCCGTTGGCCTTCTTGGCCACCTGAGCACACTGCTGGCTCATATTCAGCCGACTATCCACCATCACTCCCAGGTCCTTCTCTGCCTGGCAGCTCTCCAACCATTCATCTCCCAGCCTGTAGCTCTGCTTGGGGTTATTGCGCCCTAGGTGCAGGACCCGGCACTTGGCCTTGTTGAACTTCATGCAGTTGACCTCAGCCCATCGGTGCAGCCTATCCAGATCCTCCTGCAGAGCTTTCCTACCCTCAAGCAGATCGACACACGCACCTAACTTGGTGTCATCTGCAAACTTACTGAGGGTGCACTCGATGCCCTCGTCCAGATCATCAATGAAGATATTAAAGAGGACCGGCCCCAGCACCGAGCCCTGGGGGACACCACTAGTGACTGGCCTCCAACTGGACTTGACTCCATTCACCATGACTCTTTGGGCCCGGCTATCCAGCCAGTTTCTAACCCAACGAAGCGTGCACCAGTCCAAGCCAAGAACAGCCAGTTTCTTGAGGAGAATGCTGTGGGAGACGGCGTCAAAAGCCTTGCTGAAGTCAAGGTAGACCACATCCACAGCCTTTCCCTCATCCACCCAGCGCGTCACTTTGTCATAGAAGGAGATCAGGTTCGTCAAGCAGGATCTGCCTTTCATAAACCCATGCTGACTGGGCCTGATCGCCTGCTTGCCCTGCAAGTGCTGCGTGATGACTCTCAGGAGGATCTGCTCCATGAGCTTCCCTGGCACTGAGGTCAAACTGACAGGCCTATTATTTCCTATAGTAAAACAATAGATTGAGACAGAGGATCAACATTCCTTCAAAAGATGAAAAGCATGTAGTCTGATGTAGGTCAAAATTAAGTTACAACCCTCTGGGGTCAAGAAAGAAGCTGTCAAGGAATTCAGACCTGAGAATGTGATTGAGGCACTGTTTCAGAGCACAGTAGCTGGAACAGTGCTGTTTAAACAAGACATCTACACAGCTCATTTTGAAACTACTCAGAGAGGTTCTTTCTCATTATTACCATTTTCTTCCTGCTTCTTGTCATGTCCAGAAATTACTAATTATAGGAATGCTTGAAATCTTTTATCTCCAGCCTAACTGGAAATAAGAAATACATGTGCTTACCAGCTTTTCCACAATTATTTACTTTTTTTTTTTTTTTTTTTTTAAGGAGACTGATTTTTAGATAAACATGGTTGCTTCCATTTTTGCAAGGCTGTTTGGAAATGAACCTGTTCCTGAACCTTCTAGTCATTTATATTCAACTAAAAGAGATTTAACAAATTCTTCTGTAACCTCGAAGTGATATTGTTTACTGCTTTGAATTGAAGGAACTAAGCTTTCGGTACTTAGCTGAAGCATATCAAGGTCAAGTTTAAGCAGGCCTCTGAAAGTTCAGTACACTTTTAATAAGCATCAACCATTCATGCGTACTTCTCAGCCCTTTGCATCTGTTCTCAATTGGAAGTGAAGGTCACTTCTATTAGAGGCCAAGATTAGCTAGTGGAGATTAAGGGAAAAAGGATCTCCTACCTGTGCCCCAGCAGGAAAGTGGTTGTGCACATTTACTGGAGTGTGGGATTCATTAGATGAATTGCTGTTGGCAACTTCTAAGAAACTGAATAAATCACTAAGCCCTCATTTTCTGTTTAGAAAGGTTTGGCTAAGATAAAAAGCACTAGCAATTTGTTTTTCAACAAATTAAACCAGAGCAGTTCAGGGACATCTAAAAAATGTAGCTATGTATAACTGAAACTAAGGATGCTATCAAAATCTCCTCATATTTGTTTTCATTTGAAATTTTCTTAGATAGTACACTGGTCAATAAAATAAGAAAATAGAAAACTCATTGAAAGTCCTATAACTTTGCAAACTAAAGTGTCAGAAATGCAGAAAAGTACTATTTACTAAAGCAATTATTAACCATTTTTATTTTCCAGAACAGATTAAACCTCCATTCAGATCAAATTTCCATTAGATGGGCAATCTTCAGGCAAACACCTAAATACTAAGTCCTGTTCTAAAGATAAAAATGTTTACCAAAAGCAAGTAATATCTTGCGAATGCCATACTCTTCAATATTGTGAGTTCTTACCATTGTTTTACAAATCTTATGATATTTATTAATTTATAAAACTATTCTGTTCAACTAAGGACAGCATAGAATGATCTGTCATTTAGTTCAGTTCATTTTACCTTAATGCATCACAATTGCAGAAGACAGTTGTGAACATGAATATCACTTGAGAAAATAGCACTGTGCAGAATTTAGGATCCCAATGAGATCAAGGAAAGGAGTTTTGTCATTTTCAGCAAATGATGGATTCTGAATGAATTAACTGTATATAAATAACTTGATGTAGTAATAGGAAAGTGACTATATATTTTTTGAATTTGCTAATAGATTAAAGAAGAATTTAAGGATCGCAGCTATTGAAAAAATAATCCTTTAATGAACTTTCAAGGAGTCACATAGCTCTTTCTAGGGAAGAATTTAAAAATAAAGGCGTTTAATTTTTATTTTTTTCCCTAAAGACAAAAAAAGAACTGACATGAAAAAAGTAAAGATTCCTTGGAAAATGGTAAGGTAGTAAATGCTTTTTACAGAAAGCCAGGAAATACCAGAGGTCGACTGATGCATAACATTAATTTGGAAGCTTTGTGTACAAGTGCTATGCTATAGTCTTTAGTAACCACATATTTGCAAACTTTTACAACTGACTGCCTTACTGAGTCAATGTTTAGGTCAGAACTGTGTTGAATGAAGCAGCTGCTTGATACTGCCTTTTAAGATTTTTTTCTGTGTTCTCTTTGTCTACATGGTACCCTTTGGCACATGCTTTGCCCAGTGAGAACTGTAACTCAGGTTCCTCAGGTTCCCTTCACTGCCCTATGAAGTGGGCACTTTCAATGGAGGTTAAATCACACAAAGTCGAAATTAGGTCTCCTCTGAATGATTAAGATGACACCTTCTGGGAGTCATGGGACTACCAGTGCATCACAGGATGCACAATCTGGCCTGACAAGTGGGCACATCAAAACTTAGAAATCCTTGAAACAGTGTAGTTCCATAATTCATCATAACATTGTAATAATATAATGTTTGGCAATTCTATCTTTAGACTTTATGTCCTGCTTCAGGAATGAAAATATTTCAATGTGTTCACAATGCAAAAATTTTGATGTCTTTATTATCCTAAATCTAACTCATCTTTTATTCCAGTTCTCAGCATCACCACATATAAATTTATCACTAATTAATAGTCAGTGAGTTGACAGAGATGTCCATTGCTTCAAGGAGCTTTCAGACAGATAAAGTCAGAAAGGAAGAAAATATTGTTATCTTAGTACTGCAGATTGGTAACTAAGGAGAAAAAAAGATTAAGTGAATTGCAAAAGTTTATCCAGTAAGTTTTTAGCAGAGCCATAAACTGAATGTGAAATACAAAACTGGTATTGCAACCATCTAAGTATTTAGAATGTTGTTAGTCTTGCAGCAATATTCTTTTTGTATCCTGTTAAAAGTTTTTAGAAATCTCCTTCCACTTTCTGATTTCTCTTCCCCAAATGTGTGTTTTGATTTTAATTTTGGGAACTGAAAGTAATGGAATTAATTGTATGAATAGAGCAGCAGAAAGGTATGGGATTTGCAGCATTTGTGTTTGCATGGCCAACATGGAGGTTACGAGGACAGTGTGTCTATGTTTTCTCACTTAATAGGGATAAAAACCAAGCTTTCATTTAACTGTCATGTTTACAAGTTACTTTGGATCAACTTATGCCCTATGTCTTGTTTGGTTGTTTCATTATCTTAAACAAATCTATATATCCTATAATAAAAAAAAAAAAAAAAAAAAAAAAAAAAAAAAAAAAAGCAATATTTTCAATCTGGCTCAGTGGTCTAAAGCACCTGATGACCTGAACACATTTTTTCAAGAAATCTGTAGCACTGTGGTCTTGAAATGGTCTCTTCTTGAAAGTTAGAAGCTCCTTCAACAGTAGGAGCAAGTGATGTCCCATTTTTCCTCAAAAGGGACACCAGAGAAGAGGAGGCTGGGTGAAGGCCTAGTGGCAGCCTGCATCTTCCTCACAAGGGGAACAGAGGCACCGATCAGCAAGAACTGAGCTCTGCCTCTGGGGACAGCGACAGGAGCCAAGGGAACAGCATGGAGCTGGGACAGGGATGGGTCAGGCTGGGTGTTAGGAAAAGTTTCTTCACTGAGAGGGTGGTCGGGCACTGGGACAGGCTCCCCAGGGCAGTGGTCATGAGCCTGCCGGAGTTCAAGAAGCATAGGACAAAACTCTCAGGCAAATGGTCTGATTTGTGGGTGGTCCTGTGTGGAGCCAGGAGCTGGACTTGATGATCTTTGTGGGTCCCTTCCAACTCAGGATATTCTGTGATTCTGTGATTCTACAGCTTTCCATTTTTGTAGCATGCAAGGGAAACCTTTGTTTTAACAGCCTGTAAGGATTCTGCTTGTTTTTTGGAAAAGACAGATGGAAAATTCTGGAATAGTCCTATAACTATTTTGTTTTCCTTTTTATCTAAGCATCTTTCCTACAATGAAAAGCTTAGAAAGATTTTTATATATATATATATATTTAATCTTTCATATTTTCCAGAGATTGCATTGAGAAAATCAAAGCCTGATTTGCTGACTTGTACTCTTTGTTAAAAAGATTGAATATGACTCAGGAATCTAAATTTAAATGTGACATAAAACTGTAAAACAGGTAGAAAATAAAGAAAAGCAGCATCTTTGTTCCAAATGAGTCTTTTATTCATTTTATGTATCAGCCTCCCACTAAGGATCAAAATGGAATAACTTCTGGTCATTTGTTCAATCCTATGTATAAAATTTAGCTTTGGTCCTAAGAAGTAATAGATTTTTCTACAAGCTATTAATTGTTAACATTGCATTTGGCTGCTTATATGTGCCTACAAAAGCATATTTATAGAAGACATTACTCTTGTCAGCTCTTCAGAAAGTGCAGTTAGTACACTGTAAATCCACCTTGGAGACACCAGGTCTAGGCCTCCTGAAAGCATCCTGTTGGATCTTTTATTCTCCCTGTGAGTCTGAGGCAGACATATGGTATGTACCAGCATGTTGTGAAGAAGAAACAAAGCCTTTTCTCTCATCAGATTTCACAACAAACTTGAGTGGAGTATACTTCCTGGAAAATGGGCTAAGCATAACACAAGCCCATTTATCTTCCATTTAATCTTCCTCTGCAGCTGGGATCTGTATCCATGTCTTAGTCACTTTGAGGCTCTGCTAATAGTGTAACTCCTGTCACCTTTCACGTAACATGGTGCTCTGAATAATTGTGGTGACATGTTGTAAAAGTCCTCCACATACACAGTACCAGAAATTGCCTAGTCCCACCTGTAAAAGGATTATTTCTACAGAGTTTCTAAGTTACATCCTATATTTTATCTGCAATCTTCATAGAATTGCTTGGGTTGGAAGGGACTTTAAAGATCATCCAGTTCCAACACCCCTGCCATGGTCAGGGATGACACCCACTAGATCAAGTTGCCCTGAAGAATCTTTCCATCTTAGTGTGTGCTTCTTCAACTCCTATGTAACACTCTCAGGAATTTACTTGGCTCCTGTTTTAATAATTTTTGCATTAGAAAGAAGAAAAGTGAGAAAGGAACAACAAGGTTTCACCTGGGGAACAGTAACACCACATACATCACCCTGACTTCTCAGTTTATTATTTTTTTTAATTTATAGAGTATAGACATAATTTTATATTTAAATAATGAACAACACAAACATTCATTCCCATATATATATATATATGGGAATGAATGTTTGTGTTGTTCATTATTTATATATATATATATATTTATATATAAATAAATTTATATAAAATTTATTTAATTTATAAATAATATAAAATTTTATTTTATAAAAATAATTTATATAAATTATTTATATATTTTTTATATATATATATATATATATATATATATATATATTGTCTTAAGGCAAACTGTGAATGAAGTTTAGCTTAGGCAGCTGAACAACAACAAATCCAAAAACAAATAATTCACTTACAGGTTTTCCATATACTTGTACTGGACAACCAAGAATGATTCCCATAGCAATGGGAATGTGTTTGGACAGTGCTCTCAGACATACATCCTTATTTTTTGGGTGGTCCTTTAGGGACCCAGGAGTTGGACTCAAAGATCCTTGTGGGTCCCTTGCAACTTAAGATATTCTATGATTCTATGACTCTATGATTCTAAACTCCTGTCAAAACAGTACAAAGTTGTGTCTGTCATTCTCATCTGGTGAAAAAGGTTATGCAAGGTGTTGTGCCAAGGAGAGTTGAACTAAAAATTCTCAAAGCAGATAGCATATTGCCAACCATATAACCTGGACTCCCTGTGGACATCCTGCACAGACTTGTCTCCCAGGCTGGGTCAGACTTTAAGTAAAACTTCTGCACAGCTGTGTATCTGTCCCCAGATACAACAATCCTAAATTCATTTGACAACATTTTGGCAACATAAAAGACTTTAAAAGTCAGGATCAGACATGATTTGAAGGTATAGTTGGAGCACTGTAAGAAATAATATTTCTGGTGTTTGATACTACATCTTACTTTCCTGCAGAAAGCTATTGTCTTCAGAACAGAGCCATTCCTGCTCATTCATGTCAGTGCAAAGTCAACCAAGTAAATTTCAGTCACTTCTGGCCAATCTTGAGACTTTGCATAAGAAGCGCTGTTATGAACTTCTACCATGTTCAGTTGGAACAAGAGCCTACAGAAGAGAAGCTGGAAGAGTTATGACATTGGAAAATACTGCAGCTGCTTATGGACTGATTTTATATTCACTTATTTAAAGTAGGAATAAATTACTTTTTCACTCAAAGCCAATTGTAGACTTCCTCTGTGAACCGAAAATCGAACTCAATGAGAAAAGGAAGCAAAACAGATGGAGCGCTGTTGGGAAATGTGGGGGCAACTCTGGCCAAACTCAAAAGCACATATCCTTTCTATTTAAACAAGGAAAAAAAAAATAAAAAATAAAAAAAAAAGAAAAGTCCCTTCCAGGAATTCACTTTACAAAGTCTTTAGAGAGGTGGGGTGGAGCTACAAGGAGAATACAGTTGTATGGGTCATTTCCTAGTCTCAGAAAACCAGTGATCTCCTGAAATCTCCTGAAATTCTAGGGTAAATTCTACTCATCCAAATTATTTAAATTGCCATCTTCTATTTTGGTAGCCCCACAATGGCTTACACTGATGTTAAACAGTCAGAGATTTAGAATGGGACTTAGTAGTGTTTAAGGTCTTAAGATTTCCATTAATACTGGTCTGGAGAGCACAGGTCTCAGACGTGGTCGGTCAGCCATACTGATCTAGACTGGATTCCTGTTACACTGCTCTGTTGTCAATGACTACATGTACTCCAGTGCACAAATGATGTAAAAAAAAGAAAGAGAAGAAAGAGAAGAAAGAGAAGAAAGAGAAGAAAGAGAAGAAAGAGAAGAAAGAGAAGAAGAAAGAGAGAGAGAGAGAGGGAGAGAAAGAAAGAGAGAAAGAGAGAAAGAGAGAAAGAGAGAAAGAGAGAAAGAGAGAGAGAAAGAATGAGAGAAAGAGAGAAAGAGAAAGAGAAAGAGAGAGAGAGAGAAAGAGAGAGAGAGAGAAAGAAAGAAAGAAAGAAAGAAAGAAAGAAAGAAAGAAAGAAAGAAAGAAAGAAAGAAAGAAAGAAAGAAAGAAAGAAAGAAGGAAAGAAAGAATAGGAAAGAGAAGACATGTGTCAACAACAACAACAAAAGAAAAAAGAAGCCCAAACAAATGAACAAACAAATAAAAAACAGAATCCCAAACAATCCATGCTATCTAGAAAAGCTTTTGACCTTGCCACTATCAACAAATAGAGCTCTGTCAAAATTATCATATAGTTGAACCTTGGCAGAGAGGTTTGCAAACAGTTGTTCCAGTGATACTGCATACCTGGGGACCCTCAAGATAACTGTTGTCAGACACCTCTAAGCTACTCTTCAAGATAGGCAGATATGAGACAGGCAGAAACACTTAAAGTCTTAAAAATACTGGGAGAGTAGAAAATGTCCATTTAGCTACTGGAGTCTTGATAATGCTTTCAAGTCATGTTTTAGCAACGTCACAAGCTACAATTTTAACAAAAGTGGGGTGGGTTTAGCATTCTTAATGTTCAGTGTTGCAGCAGCAAAGAAGTAGAAGACTGGTCCATGGAGTGGGATGCACAAAACTTGGCTGTGTGCCTGAGACAAACATATATAAAAATGCTCACACGCATGTACAGGAAACCAGGCAAAGTGCTGGGCAGCACAAGGCTCAGTGATATAGCACTTACTTGTGAATACAACACACACATGTAAGAGGTCTTTTACAAGAAAATGTAATGTGTCCCAGGCACGATTGACACCATATTGTAAAACAGTATGTGAGTCCTGCAGAAAAATTAAGTGCTTGGATACTATGTAAGTGTGTTAACATTTTTAAAGATAAGACTTCACATATACTCATGCTTCCAGGATCTTGACCTTTAAGAAATACTTTTAGGTAAAAAAAAAAAAAAAAAAAAAAAAAAAAAAGAGAGAGAGATTAAGAACACTAAGAGTATGGAAGTTATACTGTGAAATGTAACTGGTTTGGGGGTACATATCTTTGCTAAATGTCTTCTCTACATAAATTATCTAGAATTCTCCTGTAAATGTGTTTTTAAATCTATTGGAGAAAAACAAATGAAATGAATTATATGCAATTTTAGCATTCAATCTTAAAGGTTAATTTGTTAGAAATGTTATGAAAATGTTGCTCGTGTAACATGAGTGCATGAGTCAGGTTCATATCCAGAGTGGGAATCATGTAACAGGTATTCATCAAATATTTTCCCAAATACATAAACATTAAAATCTTTGTGTCAAGACCCTTGTTTAACTCTTAAGTGCCAAAACCAATATAAACAAAAAGAATATACTGACCTCAAGACACAAACAATATTGATAAGTAGACTTTCAAATGCATTATTCACAAATGTTCTGTCATTAACCAGTAAAGATACTATAAACAACATGTATAAAAAATTACTTCAATTATGTAAACTATCTCATTTGTAATGAAATCTTGCAGTTCTGTATTGAAGGTCATATCAGATATTAGCTTTCCCAAATACACAGGATTTTTCTGAAAAGAGCAGATAGCAGATGCACTACTGCTGGAAATTCAGTTCCAACCTCCTTACTCCCTGATCCACAACAAGTGGAAAGCTCTCCTGGACACATGGCCATACTCAGCTTTCACAGAGAAAGGTCTGAATATGTCTCTCAAGTTATAGGTGAATTGGCTAATCATGAAGCTACTGCAGAGATGGTAGATGTTCTGAATGTAGATTTTTGTTTCTCTGTCATTTATTAGCACTTAGAAAAGAAAATATGTTTTTATTTTCATGGAAAAAATCCATATGATCAAATCAGCCAATATATTTTTATTTCAGTTAACTCTAAACATTTTTATTCTTTTTTTTTTTTTTTTTTAGCCACTGAACTATTAAATAAATAAATAAATAAATTATTCACTCATTCCTAGTTAATGGACTTTCTCTTAGTTGATTATGAAAATCACCAGCAAAATTAGCCATTTTTTTTAGTGTATGATGTAAACAGGATGTCATATAAACAAAAATATTTCTTCCTCCTCAAACTGAGGATTGAAGCACATCAGCAGATGATGTGTACAACTTCATACCATCACTGGGCATGCAATAATATTTTACCCTTTGAAAAAAGGAAAATTTTATGGCAGAGTTGTCAATCCAGCAACTTTCATGAACACTATATTTTTTTGTTTGTTTGTTTAAGTATGTAAACTAATAGATATTTCCACATTCTAAAACAACCATGATTTAATAGCATATAACTTTCAATTGGAGTACAGATCTGTTCTTATTTTATCTAAGGCAGTTCATGCCTGACTTCTCAGTTACCTAGTGGAAATAATACATAATAAGAAGGAATCAAATAAAAAGATAATGTCTTTAGATGTCTTAGAACAGAGTAGTTTTGATAGAATAGGAACTCTGTTTATTAGAGCTTGCTTCCACTGGCACAAATAAGATTTAAATTAACATTTAATTAGTTAGAAATCCATTAAGATACTTAAAATATTTGGCTTTTGAGTTTGTTTAAAGTGAAATAGAGTATGACTGTAAAATTAAATGAAGCAAAATCATAGTTTTACAAATAAATTATCCAGAACATCTTAAAATTCTTATCTAATGACTGTGATATACAGCCAGTAAAATTTTTTGGCTACCTAACCAGTGAATAGGACACACATATACAGAGGCAATATATCTTTTCCATTTTTCTAAAAAGAGATTAAGTTCATGAAACATTAGTTTATAGATATATAATAAATAAATAAATAAATAAATATATCGAAAGAATTCACACAATGTGAATTCCACTGTTCAGAAGTGCTGTTAGCCCACATTTAATGAGAACGTCAATACATAGAAGACATGACTAATTGTTGTAACTACTGGAATTCAGAGTAGACAAAACTGCTTTCTTTAATATTAAAAGCATACCAACATAGCATACTGTTGTGTTTTAACCAAGCAGGCAGCTAAGTACCACACAGCCACTCACTCACTCCCACACAGTGGGATGGGAGAAAGTATTGAAAAAGGTAAAAGTGGAAAAGTAAAGAAGCACATTGGTGTATTACCAACACTATTTTCATCATAAATCCAAAACACAGCACCATACCATCAGCTATGGAGAAAATTAACTCTATCCCAGCCAAAACCAGGAAACAGACATTTTAAATTTCTTCTAAGAATTAAAACCTTTGGAAACTCATGTCTTCTATAGCTACAGAACATGAATTTTTAGCTAAATCTCAGTTCCCTAAATGAAGATCTTGAACCTGAAAATGATTTAGCACCAGGATTATTCCCCTCTACCCGTTACTTTAGACCACATCTAGCACACTTCATAAAGTTCTGGGCCCTTTAATATAAAACAGACATTGATGAATTGGCATGAGTTCAGCAGAGCCCCAAGCAGCGTCCCAAGCTGCAGCAGTGTCTCTGTGAGGAGAGGCTGAGGAACAGGTTTGGCACAGTCTGGGATCAGACATCCCTGGGAGATATGACAGCAACCCTGTTATCTCCAGGGAGGTGGTCTAGAAGAGGTAGCCAGGCTCTTCAGTGAGCATGGCAGAAGGGTAAGAGATAACATGCATAAACTGAAATCAAAGAAACACAAAATCACCAAATCACAGAATGGTTTATGTTGGAAGGGACCTCTGAGGGTCTTCTTCAGAGAAAGAAAAAGACCTTCTCAAGCAGAGAAAGTTTCTAGACCACCACCAAGCATATGCAATTTAACAAGAGCAAGTGCTGTATTCTGCACCTGGAACAGGGCAACCCCATCTATACATACAGACAGGGGGACAAGAAGCTGAAAAGCTGCCCCACAGAAAGGGATCTGGGGTTCCGGTCGACAGCAAGTTGAATATGAGTCAGCGGTGTGCCCTGGCAGCCAAAAGAGACAACCATACACTGAGGTGCATCAGGTACAGCACTGCTAGTCAGTAGAGGGAAGGGATTGTCCTGCTCTTGTCCAACATCACCTCAGGCACTGTGTCCAGTTTTGGTCACCACAAGATAAGAAGAACATAAAACTGTTAGAGAGTGCCCAAAGGAGAACTACAAAGATAGTGAAGGCTCTAGGAAATATATGTAGATGTATGAGGATATATGAGGATGTATCTAGATGTACGAGGAGAAGCTGAGGTTTGTGAGCTTTGTAAAGACCTGATTCTGTTCAGACCAGAGAAGAGGAGATTGGGGGAAGGTCTCATGGCAGCCTGCAGCTTCCTCATGAGGGGAGCGGAGGCACCGATCAGCAGGTGCTGAGCTCTGACTCTGGGGACAGCAGTAGGACCCAAGGGAATGGCAAGGAGCTGGCACAGGGGAGGGTTAGGCTGGGTGTTAGGAAAAGGTTCTGCACCCAGAGGGTGGTCAGGAACTGGGACAGACTCCCCAGGGCAGTGGTCATGGAACTGAACCTGCTGGAGTTCAAGAAGCATCAAGACAAAACTCAGACAAATGGTCTGATTTGTGCGTGGTCCTGTGTGGAGCCAGGAACTGGACTTGATGATCTGTGTGGGTCCCTTCCAGCTGAGGATATTCTGTGATTCTATGTTACTAAGTTAGGATGAAACAAAAGCACTAGCAGGTATGTAGGACATTCTAAACAAGAGATGCTGCCTTGTCATATGATGGGAAATGTAAGGTCCTAAACACTCAGAAGGGATCGAGATCTCACATAGTGGAACACTTTCTGAAACCTTAAAATCATTAAATTCTGTGTTATAGGTAATTTGAATATAGGAAATTGAAAGTTGCTCCTGTAGAGTCAGTCTCATGCAGTTTTAGGCTGTTTTCTTGTCTACTCTTAAGGTACTAGCTAATGTTCCTTTATTCTCATATGCACCTCACGATTCTTTCTAACTGTCCTTTGAACTAAGTTTCTACATATTTTGCATCTCTTCTGTCTCACTAAGAAACACAACCCCCCAAAAAATAAATAGAAAAAAACAACTTAATATTATAACTCACCTCTTACCAACTATGTATGTTTTTCTGACACATAAGAAACAATCAAATCCACTAAGCTTCTTACAGTAAATCAATAAATGTACCTGCTTTTCTTTACTGTGAAAACATTAATTATTTTGGAACTAGAGTCTTGAAAACACAATATTTTCTACTAAGTTAAGTACAGAAACAAATCCATACAGAGGCAACTCCCAGCTGGTGTGAAAACAAAATGTGTCCTATATGTCAAGCTTATATTAAAAATGTATATGCTTATGCCATTTATCATCAAGATTATCGAATAAGAATGACCCAATTGCAGACAGCATGAAGATGTAATCTCATAATTAACAGAATCACTCAGACAAACACACTAGAGGAGACAACCTTTTCAAATGCACTCATGTCTGCTGCAGTCTTAGATGATCTGAGAGAGTACGCTCTGTATGCATAGCATCCCAGAAGAATGTGACCCATCCGTCCCAGTCAGTAACACATCCATATGTTCCTACATATATACATAATGGGCAAACTAATTATGAAAATCAAGCCAAACCAAGGTCTTAATATGACTTGGAGCCATCCCTACTCTAGAAAATGAGCTGTTTTCCTCCACAACTACTTCTATATTCTCTTGCGTATGATATTTCTTTGTACAAGTTATGTGATCAGGAATTGGGGCAATTATTGCCTGACACACTGTACCAAACAAGCTGAAAAATGTTCCTCCTTTTCTGCAAGTAATTTGCAGGGTTTTGTGTTCAGCTGCAGAGATACATGTAAAAATTAAGATTTTTTTTTTCCCATTCCCATAAGAGATATTAGCACAGAAACACACACACTAGATCTTAAGCAGAAAATGCTCTGACTGAAGATAACAGAGTTCTGAGAGTCCTACAGAATTATCTGGTATCACTTTCTTTACACTCTTCCCCTCTTTCCCTACCCCTCCCCCCTTAAAGATGTACCTTCCCCATCCTTAAGGATGACCTCTTTTACCTAATCCCTGACTTCTGAGAAATCCCAGTCAAAATTGCTATCCATTTAGCTGAAGAGAGCTTTTAGGAATTGTCAGCATATCTCCTAAATTAGAAGGGGTTTCACTACCTGAACAAGAAAGGCTTCTGCCTTCCAAAGCATATTGTGTTGTCTTTAGAGTGCTTTCAAGACATGCTATTTACTACAAAGAACCCCTATGGACATGGTGAAAAGACCAAAAGGTATGCTCACCTTAGAAAGGTGTAGGAGGGAGAAGCAAGTCTTCTTGAATAGTTTTTTGTTAATTAAAAAAATAATAATAAAAAAAAAAGTTTGAAAATGAAGAAACAAAATTTTGTGGAAAAACAGTCATTTCAAAACTGTTTGCTTTCTAAGGGCTTAGAAATGTTTTACTGATTTTTGGAAAAGAATTATGATTTTTCATTTGCTGGGTTTTAGTCTAGCATCCAATGTCATTCTATTAACTTTTGTTTAGATAGCACTGACCCCATTGCTGTTATGAATGGACAAAAATGTCAGCTAAAAGTGACCAAAATCATATAATCTACTGGTTCCATACCACTGTTGTTTTTCTTTTCATAAAATGTTATTTTTACCTGGAAAACACTTCATGAGAGAAACAGAACATTCTGGCTTTTACGTGCAGGTCATATTTTTGAACCAGTCATTGAAAATAATAACTGTCAGCTTAAATCAATGCAGAAGCCATACTCCAATCTTTTGTAAACCTAGTAACAGTTGTAAAGACCCATATAATATGTTAATCCACACACTTTGCACAAATGACATGGAAAAAAAAAAAAAAAAGAAGCAGAAACAAGTAGAGACTTTACACAGGCAGAATCTCCACATCTCCACTCAGGATATTAAGGAGTTTTGGTAAACAGATCAGTCTTTTGCAAGTATTTTTTCAATAAAATACAGAATAACTGTAGGGCTTAGTGGCAAGGAGCTGTTGCTGTTTTTTCTAAGGCACTTTTTGTTGACTTTCCTTGCTCCCCATGAGCTTTCTTGGATTAGAAAATGATTCTCTTACTCAAACTGCATGACATTTCTAAGAAACAACATATGGCATCCATTATTTTATCAAAGCTGCGTGCCTGTGGCAGTGGCAAGGCCGTTGGGCTGAGGCCCCAAATTTTGCTTGTTTTAAAATACTGCTGCTATCTGCTCTGCACTGTTAAAAACATTAGCTTAGTAGCATTTCCAGGAAATATCTTTCCAAACCTGATAAGGCTCGTAAGAGGATGACGCAAAGTTTTTTAGGAATGAAAAAATATTAACTGTGCAGAAGGACATGACATTCCCTTCTCTCTGTGCTTTGCAACCTCCCATGACAGCCAGCACTGGGAATCCAGGAATGAACAAATCCCACTCCTCCATTCTCTCTTTCAGTTTTACTTGGCCATTCAATAGAGCTTTCTGAACATCTGGCAATAGTTCTTACAAATGGCAATGACACATGTTGACTTCAGTGGCACAAGAAATAATCAGTGATAGTGCAACATTTGAGTAAATTTACAGACCTTTTATGCACCACTTTAGTCACCATGTAAAACTTCTGTATGTCTACACAGGAAATCCTGAACGAAAACATAGGCATGTGGTGCTATGCAGTGCACAAGGGTGCAGTACAGGCTGATGCATTCAGGATGAATCCAGGTGCCTCTCCATCCCAGTATTTCCCGTATTGCTCTTCTATTTTTACCTGGGTCTTCTCTCAGACATCAAAACCAGATTCCACAATGGGGCAGGTGCTCAGTAATACATGAGATGCAAGATAGTGACATCCCACAGCACAGACCTCCTCTAGAGAGAAGTAATTATGAAAGGGAAATTTTCTCTTGTAGGCAGGAATTTTCCTCCCAGGCTGCTCCCAGGAAGGGTGGTAATATGTTTGGCTAGCCATGGGCAGAAGCAGAATTCCACAAACTAGCCCCAAAATCAAAGGCTTTTTTTAGAATTCACATACTGGATTACTGTAACAGTGTTAGAATAAATATTTTATGGGATTCAACTAATTGAACCCAGTGGAAAAGTCCTTCCCAGGGCTCTGTTCTCATTTCTCTCCAGCAGATACTTTTAGTTTCAGCCAAATGTGTTGGCAAACCATACAAGCCTCTGTCACATTATCTAAGTATTTTTAGATTAATGGGACAAAGGCAAACTTATAAATAACACATCATTTTGCATGTCAGTCCTGTGTTCCCATCCCAAGGATGCTGAAGCATTTGACAAAGCATTGGCAGAAAACTGTGTTCTGTCCCAACATGTTCAAAGTAGGATGCCTGGGGGAGGTGAGGGAGGCAAACAGCTGCAGTCCACGGTGGGATGTTGTTGCTTTTCCCAGCAGCAGCACCTGCTGATGAAAGAGCATCCCTCTGTCCTAGTGCCAAAACACAGGCATAAGTGTAGCTGAAAGGGGTTAGTATGGGCTGCCAGGAGACTGGAGGATTCAGTCAACCTATCCTCTCACTGCTGCAGGAATTTCCAGGTGAAAGATTTGCTTTACATCAAGCATTGGTCTGAGCTGGCATGAGCTGGAATGATGCTGGGCTTGTAAATGTAGAGAAAATAATTTTGCCTATTCATACTCACATTACATAGATGAAGGTCATTAATTAAATGTATATAGATGAAATGTGTTTATCTCCAATCACATTCTTGAGTTGAACGAAAAACAGAACAACCTTTTTGCCCATTCACCTCAAAATACCTCCCCCTCACTGACCACTGCTCTGAACTTTCCTCTCAAAGGTCTCAAGTCAGATTTCAAAGAAGAGTGCAAGGAAATGCAAGCACCAAGTGAACTTCTGCTGCAGCAGATAAAGAATACCTAGGCACAGTCTATACGTGACCACAGCTAGGAATCACATCCACCTCTTGGAAAATGTATAGAAGCATATGGAAGTCACCTGAGTGAGACAAGGGTAGTCCTCTGCATTTCTGCCTTCAGCATTAGTCAGACATGAAAAGTGCCTTTCTAATATACACAATGGATGCTAAGATACACAGGTGGTTGTACTTTTTTTACAGGAAAGTATGTTCTTGTAAAGAAGTATCCTGCTATGTTTGGAATATTCCTTTAAGCAAGTACCTTTTTCCTTTGCTGTGAAAACCTTTCACTGATCCAAGGACCTTAAGGCATGTGGAACCAAAACAGGTAGTTAATCGTATAGATGTGTGAGTGATACAGCCTCTTCAGGGCAGGCTAAAATTAGGAAGCAACAACTGATGATTTACTCTATATACGACTGAACCTTTTTTTCAACCCTGCAGAGAAGGCCTTTTCTTTTTCCATGTCATCTCTTTAGGAATTTTTTTCAGCCAGCATTCAACACAGCAAAATAAAAAAAAAGCATGTTCCCCATCAGAAGCCCGTTTTTTCAGAGTGGGTATGAAGGTTTTCAAATTTCTCGCAATCACAAGGAGCACAAACAGATGACAGGCAGCACTGCTGCAAAACTAGAAACAATACAGACCAATAAATCCACTCCTTTTAAGAGTCATTCATGACCCCCAGCAACCCAGACCAGGATAATCTATTCCATGTGTTCCCAGGTTGCTTCAAGACTGTCAGAAAAATTAGGAATGCAGGTCTTATTTGTTTGTTTGGTTGGTTTTTGTTTGTTTGTTTCCTTATGGATAGGACAAAACACAATACAGGGGAATATTTATATCTGTGTGTCTCTGTATCACTCAAATTATGTGAGTGATTAAGGCTTAAGTTGACTAAGGTAGCCTTGACACATATTCATCTGCACAAGGATTCCTATGATGTACCAGTTGCTGACTTTTTATTTAGAAGACATAAAGCATATGCTTTGAAAGCCTTTGCGTTGATACAAGGGTGTCATATTCTGTGGAGATCAAATTTAAATTCAGTCAGTCAGGTTCATGCCCTCATATTATTACCTTGTTGTGATGTTTCAGATTAATATCTAAGCTTACATCATACTGTTGCTACAGCTCTGTGAGTGCATGGGGTTTCCTGACAAGATCTTCTATTTCATACCTCTTTGGTGTTTCCCGTGTCAGCAAGAATAGGACAAGTATCTTTCTCAGAAGCAAAAGCTCCTCCTACAGCTCTCAGCAGTGAATTGTCTGGAACACCCACTTTCCTATCAACAAATTGAGGCCCAGATGGTTAATTCACAATGCATACTAAATACCTGAAGTTCCCTGGCAAGGGTTTTCCAGGATACTGTTGGATATGTTTCCCATCTTTCCACAGTCCATTGTAATTAGGTAATAACAGTGTTGCAACTGTGGCTTGTTCCAATCCAGTACAAACATAGATTGTTCCAATTTTCTACATATATATTATTCCCTTTTATATGTAAGATACACAAGAATGGCTGACTTTACTTAGACACACAACCAAAGTATCTTTTTCAGACAGAGGCTGAAGCTCTTATATTTGAAACAAAACCAGTTAAACACACACAAGAAAAGCAAATTACTTTAAAAATAAAATAAATAAATAAATAAATATGTTATTTCCATATTTGCGTTTCTTAGAAATTTTGGATTCTGGGTAGAACAATGTGAGAACTGCTTTTGTTATCTTTTAGTGTAGGAAGTATCAGAAATCTTTCAAGAAACCCTTTGAGTCATTGTAAAAGCATATATGAAGATAAAGCATAAATGAAGTGTGTCAGATAAGTGTTCAAACTTTGCTTGATCTCTGAAACTTTGAGGTGCAAGTTAACACTAATATCTGTCCTGCTGCTATTTCATTGAGTCTCCTCAGCAACATGCCTCATGATTTTCTGCAGTATCAGCAACAACAACAACAACAACAAATTGGCAGCATTTTGGAAGTCCCAGCAGCCAGGGTCGTGCTGTTCAGTGGACTCCATCAGTATTGGAAACTATAATAACCATCTGCCTCCAAAGAAAACAGTGACCCGCAGAGTGCCAGCAACCTCATATTGTTACAGTTCAGAGCACTCCACCCTTATGGGATGTGCAAGGTCTGAGGAGCAGAATGGTGGGAGAGAGCTTGCTGTGCACAAAGAGAGGCTGTAGTCAACAAGAGGCCAAAACTAGGCAGAATCTTAAACAGGAAAGCCAGCAATATATAAATGCTTTCCTTCTTTCCAGAGGTCAGCCTATGGTAGATTTTTCTCATGTGCACCACATTTCAGCCATTAACCAGGCAAGCCTCAGGGGTAAGGATCTCATGAGAAGGAGAAAAATCACAATTGTTCTGGAAGTAACATATTATGTCCTGATTAAATAAAAAGCTGTGCTTCAGCAATTTGGCCAATACAAATGGCAGCTTGAGTGATTAAATTGCAGCTTTGGAATTTGTTCCCAACTATCAATTATTTAATACTCACAGCTTAGAGAAAAAATAAACAAATAAATAAATAAATAAATAATTCAATAATGCTTCTAGCAAGAAATAAGCGGCTCACTAAAGCAGATATTTTAGAAATAGTGGAGTTCAAAGGAACTCTTCAGGGAAAGTGTTGTAATTTCTATCAAAATGGCAACTGCACGTGAAGGGTAAAAGGAGAAAGGTTTCCTTAACATGTAAGAACTCATTTGAAGATATGCAAAGCAGAGAGAAACAGATGGCTTCTATCAACACAAATGGAAATAAACTGTCAAAAATTATCACTTACAGAGACTGATGTACTCAAAATGAACTGATAGTTTTCATATATATTAACTGTAAGAGTGAACTGATAGTCTTTTCATGTTAAAATAAGCTTCACAGACAGCAAGGCTTGTTTTGTTAGCAGAATACTCCACAACATTTCAGATCTGTCCCTCAGAGTAACTGATTCTCTGTGCTCATCTTATGTGTCATGTACTAAAGTGTTGCATTATCAGAGCCACCAAGGAACAGAAAAACATTGACTTTAAGATCTGTAGTTGCTGAACCACAGGTCATAAGGCCAGAATGGAAATTGTTTTTGTTTTTGTTGTTGTTGTTGTTGTTGTTGTTGTTGTTGTTTTTTGATATGGGTCCTGGCATATTTTACATGCATAAATGTTTATAGATATTTCACTGTGGTTGCATATCATTTAGCTGGATGGGTCATTAAATATAAGTGGACACAAAACCAGAACAATACTACTGGGATTTTTTGACAAGGATAATTTTCACTCAATGCAGGTGTATTAATATACAGTAGAGAACCATTTATTCCTCCAATTATTCAGAAAAAAAAAAAAAAAAAAGCATAATGTTTGTGCTAAGCATCTAATATTGCTATCTATGCTATCTACAAACAGAAAAATTGACAACCTTAATCTATAACGATCACACAGTCCTGTAAATAAGTAAGAAATAGCTTCAAAATAACAAGTATTTTTATCATTATTTGAGTATTATTTTAGCATTAGTATTCAGCAGCAGTCTGAATAGTTTCAAAACAAAATATCCTTAGGGGGTGATTTGAGCCAGTCTCTACCCAAACCACCTGGATGATACAGCTATTGAACATCCAGACTTACAGTCATGTTCTTAAAATTGTCAATTTATTATTTTCTATATTGTAAACTTACATAATGGGCAATAAATAACACACAATTTGGGAAATTTGCAGGAGGAAGTGGTTGGTATATGTTAAACTAGGGCTGCATGAACTCCCAATCTAAATGAGAGGAAAGTGGGCATAGGATAAAATGCTTTTGGCCCTTAATGATTGTCTTATTCTTCCACTGCAGAAATATGTGCAAGAGAAAATACCTGCAAGCTTATCTAGTTCAGTCCATGCCCATGGGAGCATAGTAAATGGAAAGGGGAATGATGGACCCCTGAAGTGACATATTGTTAAGTAGGGTTTGTATATTTTAATAAATAGACTCAGTCTCTGAAAAGTAACATCAGAACTTTCCCTAACCAGTCGTAGCATTATAGTAAATAATCCCTTTGTGTTCACTACAGTATCACATACAAACTTTCATATCGCACATGGCTTCCAAAAATTATAGAAAATAATAGCCATAAAGAGGGCTTGACTGCCAATGGTAGGAGGATTCTCTTTAATCCATATGGAGCACTAATTTTTCTATCTTATTAAAAAATCCCTACCAGGCTAAATCTTCACAGTAAATCCTTCCTCTCCTCACTGGAAATACATAACAAATGACTGCTCATGGAAACCTGTAAGCACTGAACATCAATATATATAGTTTCTAACGTGGATGTTACTGTCTCTCACTGCTAAGCGGATACAAGCATGCCATGGAAACAACAGAAAGGAACAACAGTCATTTCATCTAAATATTCAGTTTGCATTGAATCTTTTCTATGCAATGGAAACACTGAAAGGTACTGACATTGGCAGGGAGAAAAACCCCAGCCCCAAAAGCCTAGATTTTATATGAAAAGGACTGTAGAGAAGAGCAGGATGGAGCTCTGAAGAGCTTCCATGAGGAATTAAAAACTATGCCTATTTTAATCAACTCCCTGTGGATCTTGTCTGTATGCTTATAACAGGACTACTGCTCTAAATGGTCAATGCAACACTCTAGGCTCCAGTTTGTATTTTGGGTCACATCACATGTGGGCACCTCAGATCTCCAAGAAGACACTCTGGATCACACCGCTGCTGCAACTCCAGACCCAGTCCATCCTGCAGGCATTTCTGTGCAACCAAATTGTCAGTCACACACTTCTTGAATACATGATGCAACGTCTCTTTAACATGTTACACTGATTAGTCCAAGACAAGAGATATCATGAAAAACAATGCTTTCTTGTAAAATAATTTTGGCAACGAAGTGAAATTCATATCAAAAAAGCACTACGTTAAAGAAAAAAAAAAAAAAAAGATCCACAAAATTCATTTTCTTTGTGTATTATCACACAAGAATTAAAGGCATTTCTGTCTCTCAGAGCTTCATGGCATCTAAAAGTATGAATGCTGGTATAAATGTGTCACTCTGCTCAGCAGTCTGCAGATTTTCTAGTAGGTTTGTTGTTCCCTGCTGAATATCAAGGTCAGTGAAGAAAGCCTTGTGTTTGCTGATGACTTATTCCTGTGAAGTATGTACCAGACAATTACTCTACCTCATCAGAGCTAGATTTATTTTTAATACAGACTTGAACCCTCAATTTATCAGGAAAGAAAGTGGAAAGATAAGTTCCCTTTTCTATACTCTGTTATCAGACATGCAACAGCAGAGCTTTTCACAACATCAGGAAATACAAACCTTTTCCTTTAGAAAGTAACCTTTCCAGCCTCTTCTGCATTTGAGATATCCACATTCTTTTTATCAGAAGGTTATTAAAAACTAATTACAAAGGTCATAGTTTACAGATCAAGAAAGAGATTTATCTGAAACCTGCTGAGGTCCCACAATGAAGATAAACTTTTAAATATAGAAAAAAAAAAAAAAAAAGTCAGCTGGATTTTATCGGTATTGGTATCCACATCAAGGTTACATTGTAGGCCTAGTAAAATGATGAATCCAGTTCTTAGCATTAAACTGCACTTTAGTTAACACTCAAGTGTCAGACATCCATTTGTCGCTCTTCAAAATATTAGGCAAGAATGTTATTATTGTTGGAGAGCATAAAAGGCACACCATCGTAACTTTCAAATCGGTGTCATATCTCCATTCACTTTCCTATGTAACTAAATGTGGTTTATTTTCTTTTTAATGAGGCAGAAAACTTGCATGTTTAACCAGAGAATCTCTGATCAGTGAGATGATGGTATCTACTGGCCCTGAAACACCAACTAGCAAATGCTTCAGACATTGACTTCCTGGATGGTTTCAGCCCACAGACTGAAAACCAAATCTTGGTGTTACGCCATGGCCTTTACATTGTCCATGCATCTTCAAAATACAGGTCATCGTCCTAGCATGCTGTTTTTACATTTAAACTTAGTGTCCGGATGGCTGTGCACAGAGACTCAATGACTGTGAGTGTAAAACATTTTTAACTAGCAGTCACCTATTCAAGTTCCACAGAGACTCTGAGTCATCGCCTTTTATAGGCCACACAAAGTTTTGTCTAATAGACTTCTTTATGGGATGAAGAATAAATAGAGGTAGAGAAGGACAGTGGATGTTGGGAATACTGCTCTGCTTACAGCTGGGAAAGCATATTAAGCTGGAAGTACTCTGCACAGTTTTGCAGTCATGGTCAGGCACAGGCTTCCTCAGCTTCCTTGGGGACAGCACTCCACTACATCTCATCAGTTGGAATGCCTTTCTGCACTTCTCCAGCAACTATGTTTTTTCATTGTTTCAGAGACTGCAACAGCATTAGTTTTCCATTAACTGAGTTATGACCTCTGATAGACTTCATCCACTAATTGTTTTGGAGATTAGAACAAAAGCCCTAAGCTAACAGTAAAAACTGAGCACAGGAGAGCTGTCAGAAAAGAACTGTCAGAACAGAGAAGAGGCTGGTAACCACATTTTTCATTAGCTGAAGCCAAGGCTTTGGCTTAGTGGTGCACCACAAATATAATGAAATACAGTAATTCAATAGGGAGTAGCCAAGGTGTTATTATACTGCTGTATTTCCCCAGGAGAGAGAGCTAGCAGTCTTGACACATATTAAGATATAGAGTCAGCTAATGGTCCGCTGATCATAGAGCAACTCTCTTAATTCATAGACTTTCATACCAGACAAAGCTAGTTTATTTTGTGTGTGTGTGTGAAAAATAGAGGGAATGTCACTGCAAATGAAAAAATATGCTTCTGTTAGCTTTGTATTGGCTAACCTTTGCAAACCTTGAGTTACAAAGAGTTGTAATGATCAACAAGTCATAAAATTCAATGATATGCATTTTATTGGAGAAGAAGCTTCTAGTTGTTCTTCAAAGGCGACATCATATGCTCTGAGAAGTATTTGTATCAGCATACACTGCATGTTCAGGTACAAAGTACCTGAACAGGTACACTGTGATATAAAAGATTTACCCAGCAGAGATGTTAAATGCAAGAAATTCTGCTAACGTCCATCTCTTGAGCTTATCCAAATACTTTATTTTTTTTCTTTGCTCTCTTCGGCACCTGTAGGTATAGAGAGCTGTACTTTCTATCTGGAAAATAAATCAATAAAATGTAATTGCATGTGGAGTATATCTAAATTAGAAAATCTTGTCTTAAAGGTAAATATAATTTGGTTTGACAGCTTAATGATCACAGGCCTCATTTTTTTTTTCTCTGAAAACTTGATATAAGTCTAAGAAGACTTCAAAATTGCTCTCTAACAAAAAAGCTAGTCCATTCACAGATCTGGGCAAACACTAACTCTTTCCATGAAATTTTTGAAGAAGTAGGTTCCAGAAGAGGAAGAAATAAATTTACTTGCACTCAGACTTTCTCTGCGTTTTCCCTTTTTTATATTTTATTAACTTACATTTAGTATAGCATTTTAAAAGCAATAAGATTAAAATTATTTGTTTGAAATCACAATGTTTAATATTTAATATTACAATATATCAATTATTTATGTATTATTTATTATATCTTATAACAAATAATATAATATAATATCTTAATATATTATATTATATATTTATGTATTATTTATTATATCATGACATATTTATGTATAATATGTCAAAGAAAAAAGTATACAAAGATTTTTTAAAATTCTAAAAGAAAAAAAAAATAAAATTGGTACATCTGCCAGAAAGTTCCAAAAAGTTGTTTAGATACAAAATTGAAAATGTGCTTTAAAAATAAATGTGCATATTTCCTCTGTTCTGTTTTGTGAGGCAACATTTTTAATTTTCAGTATTCCACAATAGCAAGAATGTAATGAAATAAATGTTAGAATGTCAAGATTTTTTTTTCCTTTTCGTTAGTGTAAGTATACTGTTACTGTCTTCAGACGGGATTTCATTTGAAGAGTGACAGATTTACTTAAAGTACTTACATAACTATAAGTTCAACAGCAAAACCCAGCAGCAACATATTCAGATACGTTCTTTTCATAGAGAAGGATCACTAAAGAAAACAATAGCTACTGTTCATGATCCAGTGTTTTGTCCAGTGTCTGGACAAAAGCTAAAGTTTTGAGAGCAGGGAATTTCCTTGGGGAGCAAAGGGCATTGCAGTTTGGAGCAATGTGTGTTTGCTTTTACAAAATGATAAAAACACCAGGCAGGAATCTAGCACATTTTCCTCCAACATTAACGCCAGAAGAAAACAAAATTTGAGCCCTAAATGGACCCAATACTTGGCTGGAGAAAAGATGGATATTTGGACAATGAAAGTACTTGTTGATGATGTTTTTCTCTGTGCTGCGTGAAGCAGGCATGTGTGTACATTTCTGGTTTACAAGTACTAGAAATGTGGTACAGAAATTTTGTGGTACATTTCTAATACCTATATTTCACCCCAAAAATACCTGAGATATATCATCAATGTCATTTCCTAAAAGACAAAAACTATGGTGTCTAGAATGTTGACTGACTGGACTGAAGAAAACAATAATTGTACTTTTCTTTTGCTTTGCCTGCTTCATAAAAAGAATAGGAAGAAGGAATACAAAAGCAGAATTTTCCCTCTAAAACAAAATCAAAAAAACCTTTTTTTTTTTTTCATTTACAATAATTTTGTTAAACTTTCAATGAGTTTTTTGTTTCTGTGAAATATATACTTAAATTAAAGAAATTATACTATGAAATTTTATGTCAGTGAAGATAATGGAAATTATTCCAGGGCCCTATAGGTCATTTCTCTGTTTGGAAACTACATCTGACTTCATTTTCTTTGAGGAGATAACTTCTGGTGTTCTTCCTGTTTTTTATTGTCTTTCAGGTCTGTATGATACTTATGTCAGTGTCAAGAAGCATTGTTCACAGATACTTGTTATATTCTTGCAATAAATATGACCACTTCCAAGCACAAATCTCTCAAAACATAATCTCACTTATCAAACAAAATTCAATTTTCCACTCACTTTCCAGTCACTGAGCTTGTTCTCAAATTCTTGTTACTATGTCTTAGAAGTTGTCCAGCAATTGTAAGTATCACCAGATGAGAGTTAGAAACAGATTTTCATACAACCTATAGTCAACAGCAATGCTCTCTCATGATTTGTTTTTATTAAATCTCCATGAAACATATTTCAGGATAAGTACTTCCCTGCTGATTTTACAGATATTAATTGATCTAGATGATCACATGGGTACTGTTTCAATGATGTGTTTAAGCAAGGCACCAAACTTCAAGATTAAATGCAAGCTTGTGCTTAGATACCTTGCTACCCTTGGGTCATAATGAAAGAACTTACTATGAAGTTACAATAGACTCTTAACTCTGAATTTCCTGTCTTTTATACTACAAAAGCTCACCCTTAACCTTTCCGTAACAGGGATTTTTCATTTAATGCCCCATAGGGTTAAAAGACAGATGAGCTGGTGGTAAGAAGAGGTACATAATATGCTTTGCACATTGACAGCTCTTACCCTGGAATGTGGTTTACAGGAAAAAAATGTTGCCATATGTTGAAGAAAGTCTTCATATCTGTTTTTATTTCTTTAATACCTTCCAGACAACAGCACAGGACATGGCTCCTATCAGAATGGCAGTTTAAGTAGACATGCAATGTCTGATATTTGGGAGACGCCCTATAATACCTGCATCAAACTATTGCTGTAACTCAGATTCCAACAAGCAGGAAATTTGAGACCTCTTACCCTTCCCTGTTGCTTTTATTATTATAGTGCACTGCATGCAAACATTTCAATTAGTTTCCAGCATGTACAGAGCACTGGCATTTTCCCCTGGCAAAACAACTGCCAGGTTGAACCATGTAGACTGTAGAGCAGATGGACTGTTTTACTACTCAGGATTAAATACTGGCTACCTCTCCAATGTTCAGTGTTAAAAAGCAGACAGACTGCTAAAAATTCAAACAAATCATACAGAATCTATAAGCATTTGGACCTAGCTTTGCAATTAAACTGAACCTAACAGTGATGTCATAAAGACGCTGTTTTTCCTACCAAAAAAAAGCCACCACCACCACCAACAGCAACAACAAACACTTGATTAATTTGGGTTCATTAACCAATAACTAGGAAAATGTAAAAATAAATAAATAAATAAATAAATAAAATTAATTAGGCTTATTTTATGGTGATCCTCTGGTTAAACAAAACTAAAATGCTGGAACATTCTCTAATCTCCAAAAGTGATGTGCTGAAATAAGTGTGAAAGGCCTACTCAAAGTCTGAAATTGAGATAACAGGACACAGTATCCAAATATATTTAATCCTTCTTTGCAGGGGATATTATTTAGGGCTTGTGACCAGAATTGGTCATAGTGACACAGAATTGGGAACAGACTGGTTCATGAACAGATGTGAGCAGACTGATATTTTTATTGCTTCTATAAAGGTCTTAATGTATGCGGGGAAGTGTAGATAGTCTATGGTTTTCTCTACCAACTTTGTAGCACAGACCTACTTAAATCTGCTCCAGGACTGCAGCCTGTAAACCCAAATTGGAATGGAGGTTCAGCAAACAGTTCTCATCTCTAAGAAGAAAGCACAAAATATTAACTAGGTTGGACAAAATATCTGTCCTCTTTGCAGGTGGACCACCAGATGGCTAAGCTAAATGTCGTGTGGTACCATAAGTACCTAACTGGACAGTAGCAGTTAGAGTAAACATCCTGGAGGAGGTGACAAAACTGGAAATTTTGGTCCTAAGTGAGTTTTAAAATCATTATTTACTGCAAAATTCATAGCTATTCTCTGCAATATAACCACAATTCATGTGTACCCACTAAAGTACTGTCACCTCTAACTGCTTTGAAATGTAAGTCTAACCTTGTCTGTGCTTAGTATACCATCCAGTGCTGCTAGTGCACTGCTGGCTGCTTCCTAAATGCTTATGCAGAATATAGGTATCTTTCACCATCCATTTGAGTGCCTAGAGAATGATATTGCCTTAAAATATTGGAAGTCAGTTACACTTAGGCTCCTTGAGGATCTAGAAATCAATGGCCCTCTTAGACTCTCAGGTCTTGTCCGAATCCCAAATATAGGTGTCAGTGGCTCTCTTTGTATCTTCTCACCAAGGCTTGCTTGCCCACCTCCACCATCATTGGGTGGTTACATACAATGGCTCCTTCTAGTATTGAGAAAATTCTATTGTCATGCTGTCACATAGAAAGAACTGAAGTGTGAATAAAGACTCAGCTCAAGTGCCGGACTCCTAATGGTTCTCATATTACCATTTCAATTATGTGCTGAGGTGATTCTCTCATCAGACTGGCTTTTTGTCTTTCTGTTGGGAAGGTTATAAAACAAATAAATGAAGATGTCATAATTACAACTTCTGTTTCCTGAGATCAGTTAGCTTTAACCTAACAATAAATAAAAAAACACTCTTCACAAATATAGCTTTTTGATGTGTTCAGTATTTAGCGATCTACAGATAAGCTCAAAACCTTTCTGTTCTTGTGTAATTCTACTAGATTAAATTATGATGTTTCAACCTAAAATGCCTTGACTTCATCAGTATTTAGTATCCCTGTTAGAGATATTTTGCATTTTGTTAATGGTTACAAGTAATTTTGCCTGTATATATTTCATACTTTAATTATTTAATTACTATCCTGACTGTTAATGGCTGCAACACCAGGGCTAACTGGTATTCATAACCACTAGAAATGAAGTTTGTCAAATGCAACCAAGAACAGCATGGACTGTGTTAGACTTTTCTTTGCTGAATCTTGTGGGATAAGCAGATCACTTTCTGCCAGTTCTGTCAACGGTTTTCACAGAGACATTATGAAAACTAACATCTCTCAGGCCAAAAACAAACTTCACACATTTTGAAATAAATCATTCTTGGCAGCTTGTATCAAATGATTATGGAAAAAGTTGTGGGAGTTCAATCCTTCCTGCTTCTGTCTGGAACCCTGTTGTCCAATTAAATGTCCCACATGGCCCAATCAGAAGACTGCTCACTTTTCAAAACCAATGGACAAGACTGATATCTGGAGTCAGATTATATTTTTGGAAACCAAACCAAAAATATTTCTTAACTGTCTGAAATTATGAGATTTTATTAAATCCATCTACTGATGTTAACTAAATAGTTTGATCCTCCCCCTCTTCGATAATCCACCTGGGCTCTGTTGTCATGGACAAAGACTTGTTATACACCATGTAAGGCTAAATATAGGGTCAATCTTCTCTGTCAAAGCACAACAGTGTTTAGAATTATGGAATTGTCTTAGACACAATTTTACTAGTTGCTGCTGAATAATGGAAGGAGAGGGGGAGGAAAGGGGAGGGGAATTAAACATATTTAGAGCTCCATGAAGAAGGAATGAGCCTGCATTGCCTCTTTTGAAAAGGGGTCCATTTTGTTGGTAGATTAACTACTATTCCATATTGTTCTGTGATTTATATCATGAGGGCCTACAGGTCTGGATAGGAGCCATTTTTATTATTACAGGAATTTACAGAAATAATCTCAGAACTACAGATCCCTTTAGACAGGCACTTCAGACATGATTAAATGCCCTTGCTGGAAACAAAAATCAGTACTTAGTGCAATGGGTTTCACATGGGCCCTGGAGCCATTCTTCTGCTTCCTTTCCACTGGCAGAGAGATATCCCATCACCTTCAAACAGCTCCTCTAGTCTGCTGTTTTTCCCCAAAGTAGTGCAAGATCCACTTTTCCTTTATGGATCTTTAACTCTTTGGATCCCTAATGGAACACACAGGCACAGAAAGTGAGAGAAAATGCAGATTTTTATTCCACAGTGCTAATGCTTACCTAAGTACTACTTATGTTATGTGATAACTGTGCTACAGTATAACCATGCCCTCTGCTGCAACAGAGTGGGAGCAAGACCAGAGAGAAGATCAAGAGAAAGATATTTTCTTCCTTCACTAAAAAAGAGGGAAGGCTGTCTACATTGCTGCCAAAAATCCCTCGTGGTTGGACATTTTTAGTATGACAGCTGACAAACTACAGCACAACTCACTGAGGACTCACAAAGTATCTGAGAAAAACCTGGTGTTAAAACTTCACATCTGAATTTGCAGCTTATATCCATCTCGAAACTGCTTCTACTTGAAGTTCATCTCCAGACTGGAATTTTAGACCTTTTGTGTTTACGATCAGTATCCTTATAGATCCTTATAGATAGGGGTTACTCTGAGTTGATGTTTACATCTAAAAGGAAAAGAATTAGTTTCAGGGACATATGAAGGGCCCCTGCCAGCTGACAGACCACACTGAACCACCTAGGTAAGCTGCTGTGAGCAGGCAGCAAGCACTGGCTTGCAGTGATGAGTTACATGGTGAGTGTATGGCTGCACACCAACATATTTCCCTGCAAAGTTCCCTGAGGGAAAGGAAAATTTTTCAGCAGAATGCTAATCACTGCCACTACTTCTGTCTTCTTCCAGAAGCCAAGCTGCATGAGTTTAACTGATAGCAAAACAGAGCTCTCTGCACACAGCAGTTTTCATTTACAGTATGCAACCACACAATAGCCAAAAAAAAAAAAATGTGAGGAAAAAAGCACAGCAAATAAAACAGTCAATATTAAACTTGAGAGGAACTGTTGATAAGTATAGAGAGATGGCTCTGGTGCTTTGTGACATGCAGCAGTGACAGATCTTCTTTCATCTTCCAGATGAGACAGATTAGCAAGGCCTGAGGTGCCAGTGGCCACAAATGAGTGCTCAGTCAGGAAAACAGAAGTGGAAGGGAAGGCACTATACTCATCCCATACCTGAGAGCAGGAAGAGTTCTGCATGTCTACAGCAACATGAACAGCCATGGGTACAAAGTTGAGATGATGCTAGTTCCCCACGCAAGACCCTTGCTCTGTAGAGATATGGCATTTCATTGTGTCACCTCCTCTGGCTGAGGCAGAAGCTCCAAGTTCCTGTTACATTCCTGCAGTAGTGCCCCTGAATGTATCAAGCCTCCATTGCAAGCTGAAGGATGCTATCAAAAAAAATGCAAGGAAAAAAAAAATCTGTCAGTCAGAAAGCAGCAATTTCTTCAAAGAAGTGGTGTTGTGATGGTTTTCCAAGCAAAACAAAAGGCACACTGCCTGCTCTGTCCCACTTGGAACTCTGCAGTCAGGTTGAAAGGGAAGGGATTTAAGGAGGGATTTTCGGTGAAATTAAGGAATGTTGGAGACTGGCCGGCAACATCTGGAGAGAGGGGCTGGGATTTGGCTTTGGGTTATTTAACCTTTCTGGTTTGATCTACATGAGTTTCTATTTTCAGTCAACAGTTGAGCAGTACTAAAATAATTTCAAGAAATTGAATTGAAAACTGTTGAAAAGCTTCTTCTAAGATGTGACAACATGAGTTCCATTATAAAACAGTTCAATTTTCATAAAAGCTCCAATTATTTGGAGCTGCTGTAACTATAAACATCCATCTCATCAGTAATCTGTAAACATCCATATCTATTCAGTAAAATACCTTATTGTAAAAATTGTCACCCAATTCTTTTTGCAGTCACATTGGCTGGGAAAGTGAATGGGACTAGAAGAACTTCTGGTTTAGGCAGTGTAAGAAAGGCTGGCACAGGAACCAGATCTCTTTATGCTTACAAAAGAACTCAAAAGAACTTAAGGCACTGGCACAATGGTGTGAAGGACCTGAAGGGCAAAAGTTCCTGGTAAAAGAACTGAAAAATAAAAAGCACTTAGAGATTATAGGTGGTACCCATTCTCAAAAGAAAAGGCAAGAAAATAAAACAAAATAAAACAAAGAAACAAACAAACAAAAATAGGTTGGGGTGAGCAAAAGGAAAAAACTAACAGCTGTACTTAAGTTGTTAAATGAAATAGGGCTCCAGCATGGCAATTTCACAGAGGGAAAGAGCAAAAGATCTTCAGAGCAACAAGTGGACTTGTATAGTGTAACTCACACAGTAGATTAATTACAGAATTTAACCTTTCCCAATTAAGGTGGGTTGAAGTCACGTTCTTAACCTAATCGTGTGTGATATAACCCTCAGGCCAGCAGGGACAATAACAGATGTCCAGCCATGACAAGAGCTTGCATGATGAAATAAAAATGATGGTAGTTTCCCAAAACTTAATATATGACAAATGTGATCTTTTCTGACAGAAATTTTAAATAAAATAAAATTAAATTAAATTAAGTTAAATTAAATTAAAAAAAAAAAAAAAAAAAAAAAAAAAAAAAAAAAAAAAAGCTTCAATGGTTCAGGAAAGGAAAAAAAAAAAGTAAAACAAAATATTAAAAAAATGTTTCAGGTACAACGAATTTCTTCGTAATGTATGACAAGACAGACTTGGGGCCAAATACTACAATTAAGTGGTGCATTTGGTTTAAAAATAAGAACTTCTTGCCACCTTCTGTTAGTTTCTCAGGCAGTTTCTCATCCATATAAGGTTGTTTCTATGCTTTATTTGCCATGAAATACCGAAATACACCACCCTGACATCTTCCCTTATAACACCCTAAAGGCTGTAGTCTCTATCCAGAGGCACAAAATGTCTCCCTCCTCATGGTAGACATCCATTTTCTGAGCTGGTTTCTTGCCCATGTAACTGCACCCAAGCACTTGGTGCTAGCAGGGACAGGAGTAGAAACAATAAGCAAAGCATGGGTGATCACTGTAGGTGGTTTGGTGAAGGGGACAGTTATTTGCTTGACTTCTGCATATTAGAGTACAAATCAGAGTAGAAGGGAATATGCCATTCAAGCTATAGTATCAGTATATACAAACCCCAACATAAAGGGAAAAAAGAAGGGAAGTCAAAGGTGAAAAAAAACATTTTCCCCAATGAAAATACAAATTAAAAATAGCTATATGAATTACTCCACTGGGTTTTCCAATTCTTATTTAATAGAAATCCAGAAAATTTAATATAAAGATAAAATATAAATACCTTGATCTTCAGTGCTTGCTTACTCACTCCAGTGAATATTAGCAATTCTTTTGGTGTCACTGATGCTCAACATTCTTACCTTAGACCACCAAAGGTTTGTTTGTTCATGTGAATACTGTTGCTCATTTTCCCATATATTTTCCCATATATTTTCTCTTGAATTTAATGAAGTACTTTTTGTTTTGTGATCTCAATCTGAATTACCTCTTAGGCCAAGTTGTTCGTGTATTCCTCCAGCTCCTGAAAGGTACTCTTCAACTGCTAATCTACTTACTGGTGATATCATTAGACAGCTGTTTCTTAGACTCATCTTACAGTGGAAGAAATATTGTTCATTGGTGTTACTATGGGCAAAAATAAGAACAAGGCACTGATGTCATACCAGACACACAGTTCCCTCTTCTTACCTTAGTGGACAGGGGTCAGGATGAATCACCAGTGAACATGAGAGTTGTCTCACCTGATTATCTACAACACCATTAAGTTGAAAAATACCTCAGATGTGACCTTTACAAAGGGAAACTTACTCTTTTTCTTTCCCGCACCCCAACCTTTGCCCTCCAAGACTGCATAAAACACTGTTTTTTTCTCAAAGGCTTGTGTTAGTGTCCCAAATATGTCCTGACACTGGGGTAAATCTTCAGCATACACTGAGCAGAGATGGGGGCAGGACTTCTATTAACAGTGATCTAAGTTGTTTAATTCTCCTGCAAGCTGTGCTGAAAATGAGACCTACTGTGCCATGCCACATCAATTAGGACACAGTATGTGACCTGAAGCAACAGTTCTAATGCAAAAAATTCAGTGTCAGACTGTTTCAGTTTGTGAAAAAAAAAAAAAAAAAAAAAAAAAAAAAAAAGGCACGGGAAAGTGATTATGATTTTTTTTTTAAAGACACAGCATCATCTTGAAAACACAGCTCCTTCATAAATCTCATTACTTCTGTTATAATTTAATGTTTAGAGTTATTTAATGAAATAACATCTTATTTTACTCTTTTTCACTTTATTTACTGTTTCAGTGTGACTGTTTCTTACACAGTCAGTTTTATCATATCATTGTCTGTATTTTTTATATTACTCCAATGCATTTCATGTTATATATGATATCACGGTATTAATGTTTTCAAATAACCCCTGTAAACAATATCCTCTAGCATCTGTTCTTTTGGCTACAAGAATAGTTTTGATTTCTAGATATTCATTCAACCTTTTACAGTTCTCTTTCTCTACTTTTAAAATTGCAGTTCAAATATTTTTGTAACAAAGTACAGAGTAGTCAGATTTTCATCAAAGTTTTCGTGTTCCACTTTTTAGATTTTTTCTCTCCCCCAAGTAAAAAAACAAAAGTCACAAGTATGTGAAAAAAATTCCTTCCATAATAAAGAATATATTAAAAAAAAAAAAAAATGCATTGCCACTACCACCCACCCAGGGGGAAAACAACCAACCAAAAATAAATAAATAAATAAAAATATGCAGGGACCCATTGCTGTGGACACACATCAAAAAAGTATTTCAAACTGTCTGTCTGACAGCAATCAAGTGAGCAGGCTGCTTGGATTTGACTGGCCATCTGACATTTCGTTCTTTCGCAAACAACATGATGATAAAGACTTGTGCTTTTCACTTTCAGGTGGAACTATTTTTGCCTTGCCTGCAGGATACCAACTGGCAAGAAATATTAATGCTCTGGCTTGTGGCAGTTTTACCATTCTTGTCATTTTTACTGACATGTTATGCATGGGAGTGATCCATCCATCAATACACCTTCTATGCATGGCTGTGCTCAAGCTCAGCCCAAACTAAAACCATGCCTAGGGAAGACCCACAGTTTTCAAACAACCTCAGCATGCAGGATCACATCTTTCTCCTGTTCGTACTAACACCTTTTACAAGCTAGCAGAGAGGTTGAACTTCACTCTATCTAGACATTTACAGGGGAAAGTTAACACCACCAGGAAATCCTGTTTACTAGGAAAATGCAAGTAGTAGAATATGTTTTGCCATTCCTTAATCCTTAGATAGAGAGAAACGAGAGTTAAAAACAAATAAAAGTGGATCATCAAAGACATTGTAGTCATAAATATCAAATCACACTTCACAAGACAACTAAATGAGATGAAGATCACAGAACAAACTATCCAATAAATAAAGACCACCCAGAAAAAGAAAAGTATAGCAAGACAAATGGAGACATAACTAACCACTCCACACAGAAGATGAACACAAATTAAATTAAGCGAGACTGAAAATCGAAGTAAATTACATGAAATCATTGGATCAGAAAAAGTCAGGTCCTAAAAGTATTACTGGCTTCTTTCCATCTCCCCGTTGTCCATCTGATAATAGACAATGCCATTAAACATCTCATAATCACTGAATTAAATTTATCTGATTATAGGAATTTCAGTATTTGGGAGGATGTAGCCTACATTTCCAGGAGTGCTGTGATTTAGTTTTAATAGTCACTGCAAATAAAATGCCCCTACCCATTTGCGACTGACAAATGACTTTTCATACCACAGATCTTTGTTGGGGGTAATTTCAGTAATTGTTTCGCTTTGCCTCTAACAGCCAGCAGCAAGAACATAAGAGAGAAAATGAACCTTTGCAAAGGCTAAGGCAACTCCATGGAAAGAGAAACACAGGAAAAACAAATAGTGGAATCTAATTATAAATATTAGACTAATACTACTTTAAGCCATGATTTCAAGTTTGATTTGACTAGTATAAATTCATACTTACTCCCAAATGGATACATTCAGAGTGAATAGCAAAAATTCTGTTCCTGAAAGCTTGTTCAGCAGAGTTCAGCAACAGAGATACCTATTTTTCTGAAATGGAACACATTCATACAGAATTGAAGCTGGGAATCTTTTTCATCTTTCTCCACTCTGTTGGCTTACACCAGATTTAACCTCAATCCAGGAAGTGCCAGTGACACATGCCTTTCCATGAGTGCCTTTCCATGGGTGAGTCAGAATGCTTCTGAATGCATGAATTAAATGATTTGATAAAATGAAGCAATTAGATGATGTAAAATGGGAGTGGGAGTCCAAAGTTGAGGAAGTGGAGGCTGAACAACTGCCACAGGTTACCAGTTATGTGAGTACCATTTTCTCAGACCTTCTTTAGAATTTTCAGTAATTTATGGTCCTTGTTTCTCCAGCTTTGAGGATATTCCTTTTCCAATTCAATAGGTGAGTTTTCTGGGACAGGTACTCTCTACATGTGTGCTTAGCATGTTGACGACACATTTCTTCTGTGAATTCTGGGCCCTAAAAGGACTAGGAAGGGTGAGAATGGGTAGGAAGCACCATCTGCTTGATGATTTGCTACTTTATTTACTTCTGTAATGCCCTATATCTGGATACTGCCAGCATGTGCTTCTTTTCTCAAATGATCTGAGAGTTGACAGATTCCTACCAGATGCAAAACATATCTGCTTCTGGCTGTTACAGAGGCAAGTACAATAATCCCTGTAATAAAATACTTATGGCCATGCACATCCATATTGTTCTCATCTTTCACTGTAGGATTCAGTTTAACAACGAGTTATGGTATGGGAGTCAAAGTATTTTCAGTGGAAGTTACGTTTCCATCAGAAAATGGAGTGCCACCAAAACTAAGAGTTTCTGAGTTAACAGATTTATATGGGAAAATGTTAGGACTTATTTTGCCTTAGACCATGGTGGCATTAATCTCTGTCTCGTCCTTATCTGTTACATCTTACACCCATTTTTTTAAACCACATGCCAATAGAAATTGAGTTTCAGCTTGAGGTAATATAAAAACCACTGTGTATTGTATCTGTCATTAAATTCCCATGGACAGACTCAGAAATTTATGTCATGCCCCAGTGATTGGTAATTTTGCTTCTTCTTATCAAAAGACCTTAAGAGAGGATCCAGGATCCGTCTGTGCAAACACAAAGGAAGGAATAGATCTGTAGGGCTGAATCCTGAATCACTGAATCACTGATAACTGAAACCTTTTAACGTGTTGTCACCTTTTCAGTGATTGTAAATTTAAGACCAGTGAAAACTTATGCTGAATTACATAGACATGATAAAGTTATGCATTAGTCTTTTATTTCAATATTCCCCAATTTCTGAGGTTCCCTAAGTGAGAATGGTATGATGTTCCATATGTATTTTTCTACAATCATTGAAAATTCTGCTTGGAAACCCATAGAAAAAGCTATTGAGAAAAAGTGCTAAATCATTGTAAAATATTTTTGGTATAAGTCAAAATCTGGTCCTCAAGCATTATTCTGCTGTTATACTAAGGTGTGTATGAATCCACAGAGAAGACTATTGCAGTGATGCTGGAATTGTTTTGTTGTTGTTGTTGTTGTTGTTTTTATTAGTCATATCAGATCATTTTAGAGAGAGAGAGAGACTAGTTAGAGGAAAAAAAAAAAAAAAAGATAAAGGAAAAAAGGAAAAGATATGTAGTCTTTATAGCACAGCTTAACTAGACATTAAAGCATGCAAGGTCTTTAAAAAGCCCAGGAGAGGGTTGGGTTGGGTTGGATTGGGTTGGGTTGGGTTGGATTGGGTTGGGTTGGGTTTGGTTTGGTTTGGTTGTGTCACTCATGTTATGTCACTCATATTTATTTTTTTTTGTTTTTACCCTCACAAGAGGGTAAATCATTTTGGTAGCAATTCTGGCAAGGTAATATGGTCAAGGTAAAGAATATGGTCACATGGGCCTGTGTTTTTTTTTGCTCTTAGTTTAAGATAGTAATACTCCAATTAATATAGCAAAACGTAGTTTGACTACCTTCTTGCATGTTTGATGAGCATATGATTTAGATTTGGTACAATACTATTTAAAACATATGCAAGACCAAAGTCAATGTCAATCTTAGATTAGTGTCACAATGCTTGAAAGACTGACTGCAAAATCTGTGAAATAAAGCATCTCATGACATCTTCATCCTGAGCAGCAGGATAAAACAGACAATTATTTCAGTATCACTTAATATTTCTATTAGTTAAAAAGTCAGCAAAAATAAATAAACAAATAAATAAATAAATAACCACCCTACATTATTTCATGTTCTATCCATGTATCCATGCAGATGTTTTTTGGCATTTATACTACTTTTTCTATAAATAAAATGTAAAGATATTTATACTGATTTGTTTCCATAGCAATGTAAAAGCTCCTCTTCGGTTTCCAAGGCAATGTGCAGCAGAGTAACAAATCAGAAAAGTATGGAAAATGCTTAGTAAGCAATGGGTTTAGGGAGCACCCCAGGCCTCCAAATAGAAATGTAATCTTCATTATAGCAATCTGAAAAAAAAAATGCTTGAAATTAAAATTAAATAAATAAATAAATAAATAAATCTCTTATAACAGGTTCATTTTCCCTTTGGTCATTGAACACATTCTGTAGAAATATACTTTTTTCATGACAATTCTTATTCAAGTTAGTTCCACTCACAGGAGCAATGGATGTTCAGTTGTTTGTTTTTTTGTTTGTTTGTTTTGTTTTGCTTTGTTTTGTTTTGTTTTGCTTTGTTTTGCTTTGCTTTGTTTTGTTTTGTTTTGCTTTGTTTTGCTTTGTTTTGCTTTGCTTTGTTTTGCATTGTTTTGTTTTTGTTTGTTTGTTTGTTCTAATGTGAAAATGTCTCAAAGGATTTTAGGAGCTCTGATACAAAACCTGCTGGAGGAGGGATGGCTCCAGGAGAAAAGTCTAAATAATGAAATCAAGAGATTCGACTCTTCATTTTTGACTATATAGAGATGCTGTGAATGATTTGGCTGAAAAAAAAAAAAAAAAAAAAAAAAAAAAAAAAAAAAAAGACTTAGTATAGGTTTTTATTTTTGTCTGACCAGACTGTCTTGGAATATCTTTAAGACTCTTGTTCTGTTTATTGGAGTGACCTAACACAAGAGAATACTGTTTGTCCATGTACAAATGCTGAAAGGAAAAGTATATTAGTTATAATACCATTTTTATATATAAAATCTCTAAAAAAGCCTTTAAAAATTTTTTCTGTCCACATTTAATTTCAGGCTTTAAATCTAAGAAGACTCTATCTTTTCCTGATATCCATCCCAAGTACAAACCAGTCACTATAAATTAGTTTAACCTATATATATATATATATACATATGATGTTTATTAGGTTTATTCAGACAAAATACATATTTTAAAGTAAAATTTATCACTTTTACCTTGATAAGCAGAAGAAAAAACAAAACAAAAAAAAAAAAAAAAAAAACTGTTTTGAAATAGATTCAGTGAGAGGAAATAATAAGTATAGTAAAAGATGTTCTCTATTGTCACACACCATCTCTGGAACTGAAGACGTTTAAGTACTTTGAGAAAAAAAAAAAAAAAAAAAAAAAAAAAACTTTTTAATTTTGGAGATGCACAAATGATGTTAGTGCCCAAGAATGATTTGATTTGTTTCACATGTGAGGTGACTGAAATGTCTAGATCTAATAAACACCTTCATGAGTCCTAACAGCTGCTGCCAGCCTTTTTTGGACTATCAAAATATGGTCACACGGGCCTGTATTAAAAAAAAAATCAAGAGTGTGTTATTGCCATAAACTCACAATATTGGCTGCTCTCCTCTTCCTCTTCCCCTAAAGTGTCTGGTATTCCTTCATTTTAAGAAAACTGTAACTTATTTCTTTGCTTTGTATGCAACAAGTGATCATTCATATTCTATTTTTGAGTATGCCTTTTTTTCATTAATTTCTCATATGAATGAGGGAAGTTGAAAGCAAGTGAAAAACCTTTTGATAAGTAACAATAAGCAGAGTAATTGTTGATTGAATTCAGCTTGAAGAAAACTATTCATTTAGAAAAATCTATCAAGTTCAAAGAGAAAAGTTGTCTTTTGTATTATCCAAAGATTGCTGCGAATTACACACCTGCAATGAATATCAGAAATGTGGCTTCCCATTTTTAGAGACTTTGCTAATTAAAACATGATCTAACCCCTGGTTTGTTTTTGCCCTCAGAAGTGACACGAAATAAAACTTCTGTAAATATTTCCTATAAGTATATTATAAACCTTGAAACACTTATATTGCTAAAAATTGTCATTTTAACATAAATGTGTATATATATATATATATGCATACACACGTATACATATTCATATATGCATATATAGGTATATATATACACACTTGTGTGTATGTGTATATATATATTTATATATTAGTATTTGCTCGAGGTCATCATTATCCAGGTGGAAATCTCAAGTTCACTAAAGGTGATGAAAAGATGAAGATTAGATGTTCAGAAGTTTTTTTGTGACCAAATACTACTCATTTTTCTTTCACAATTCAGCTAAATGATTTTCTGATACAATCATGTAAATGGAAAATCTGATCTGAACATGCTGAACTTCATTATAACATCAGTCTACCAATTGTTAAATTACAACAAAGTGTTCATGGCTGATTCTTCGGATAATTCAATATAAAAACACAGGCAAAATCACCTTAACAGTTTCAACACTATTTCTGGAAGAGAACAAAAGGGAAGCATGCATGTAACAGTTGGAAAGATGAAAATCAAGTAAATGTATATATTGCTTTTATACAAACATTCCATCGAGTGATTCTATAAGGCGTCTATGTATGCCATAGCAGTATTATTAGAAACCCATATTATTTTTAATGTTTATATTCTCTGTGTGATATTTTTAAATGTGTAGTTTATTCAGTTTAATTTAACCCTAATTAAATGCAGCAATTAAAATAACATTTTGTTAACAAAATTCTTTGTGTAAAAAGATTTGGACAGATTAAAATCAATATTAACAGATTTCTGTGTTAAAGCTAAACTTCAAATTATATGTTAATTTTATTTGCAAACATAAAGTGTGAAATTAATTAGTTTAGAAGCAAAGATGTGTTGAAATGTATTAAAGGTACCATTTAAAAAAAAAAAAAAGAAATGGAACCTAGCAAAGATTCAGTTAGATGTCAAATGGCAGAAGAAGTGTAGACTTCAAAGAAAAATGTATTATATATTTTTCCCCTAAGTGGACCTTTTAAATAAATTTTGACCTATGTTTTAGGTAGTTTTGTTTGTTTGTTTGTTTGTTTGTTTTTAGGTACCTATTTAGATAACATTTAGCTAGTTATCTCTTATTTTATTTCTATTTCCTCCTGCTCCACTTTGCAATATCCCACCTCCATATTCTCTCGTGACACCCTATTACCAAACTACATTATGAGCACACTTGTTAACTGATCACATTCTGTTATTCAGCAGTTATTCACAGAAATCAGTCCAGTACTTTCTTTTTTACTCAAGCTATTGCCAGAAAACAGCAAGAGGCAATATCGCCTTACACTCATGTATGAGTCCAATCCAAATGAGTTCAGAGGCTGTATTTATTTATTATATTCTTTATGTTCTTAGAACCACAATTCCACTGTAAAAGAGCTACACACAGCTTTGGAAATGCTGGTTGAACTGACAGATAGTCAGAGATACAAATTATAACATAATTTTATAATGACAACATTTGTTCATTACTTAAATAGGAAAAATGCCCCTCCTCAGTGCAGATCCAAAATTCAGTGTTTGGGGTTATTCAAGTTTTCTGTCTTCACCACACTTCTATCTACACTTCAGTTGGATGTTTGCAAGTCTTCCTGTTTTAAAATATGCAGGCTACACTGGAGCATGAAACATGGAAATCTTCATTTGTTTGTAGTCTGTTTCATTCTACAAAAATCATCATTTGAAAGCTGTGCACTGTTGAATTACTTGATCAAATTCTTTCAGAAGCTTTTGCAATTGCTAAGCAAAACAATTTAAAGCACCGTCTGCACATTCTATCAAGTGTGTTTGAAGAAATGACAAGTTTTTTAGTGCAGAAGAATCTCATTCTTCAGCAATCTGGGACAGCTATCTCATTATTTTTAAAAACTTTATTCTTTGTTGATATCCCAAACCACTGTTTTTAATTTGACAAATAAACAAGGAAAAGGTCTTCTCATCTTGGGAAGATGTATACCTATTTATGTTAATTAAAGAAAACAAAGTCTCATCTGGTACTTTCCACTTGAAACTGACAGAGAAACAACTCGAAGTTGCAGAGAAGTTGAAAGAGTTTTGCTAATGAATATGTATATATTTTCAAACAGTTGGAGATCACAAGTTAGTACAGTGGATGCTGGAAACTGCTGATTATAATAGACAGAAATGTTGATCTATGTGTGATCACAGGCTAAGATTTCTGAACATAGTCCTACCATACCCAGAAAAAAAAAAAAAAAAAAAAAAAAACATTCAATAAACTAGCTCGCATAGATATATAGGCTATGTAGAGCTTTGGGGAGAAATTAACATTCTCATTCATTTCTGTATATTAATTTACAAGAACATGACTGGGTGCTGCCTGGCTAGTTTCTACTACAAGTGTGATTGAGGACCAAGCTTTTTTGCCTTCCACATAAGCTTCCTCTACAGAGCATAAGCCTACAGAGCATAAGCCTTTCAGGCAGCAGGCTACGGTAGGCAAAGATGTTAGCTCACATCTTCTGTCTGCACATTTTGAACACTAACTTCAAATGCTGTTAACTTCTTCCCTAATAATCATGTTCTTGGCTATTACTTTTAAATAATAGAAAGGATTACTTCCAACTTTGACTTGTAAATAACCTACACGTATGGTTCAATTGTTACTAAATTATCGTTATAAAAAAACTAGTCATGAGACTTGCTACATGATAAATAACTGTGTAGGATATCCTTTTGCATACCCATTGACTGCTTCTGATATCAGTACATATGATACATCCAAAAAGGTGTCTAAGACTTATTGATATATAAAGACTATCACTTATAGGATGTATCAATGCCCTGCAGCAAGGAAACAAATGTAGTATGTCAAAGTGAAGTTAAATTTATTTTGTATATGTGTCCTCCTGGTAGTGCTTACATAATTAATTTCTATACACACAGATACATGGGATTTGCTGCACCTGTACAGGTCAGGGCAGTAAATCCAACAGACTTAGCATATACCACATATATTAGGTATGTTCAAGTCTTCATGCAATAGATATATTGGAAAGTACACACAGACTTCTTTGAGGAAATCTCGAGCAGAAATATGTGAGCCCTTGCTTATTTACTGATGAGGTAGAACTTTGATTTTCAAAATGTCAGCTAGTGGTAAATAGCTAAAACCTCCTGTGAACAATAGCAAAATGTGCAAGATCCACTCCTGACATGCAAGTATATGCTTTTGAAAAGACAATCTGTATTTGCCTTTCCGAAGCTTGCAAGTAAATAAAGACTTACTTCAACTTAATGATAGCATTCACAACCTACAAGGAATGTTTTTATCGGTTGGGTGAGGATACCTTTTCCTTCTGTTCCAGGATCCTTCAATTTAAAACTATTTTTATTCCAGTTAATTAGAGTCATTCATTGAAACTTAGAAACAAACAACTCATATAAAGACCTAAGGGAAAAAAAAAAATAATGGTATCCACACTCTCTAGCATGTCACAGTCAAGATACAATGAATTAGCATCTTCTTAAAACTGCAGACAGTATTTTATGCAAGAAATAAAAGGTAAACTCTGTGTCTGCTCACAAAAATGACACTCTCTTAATACAACCTATATAGAAAGAAAGCTGACAGTTATTTATCCAGTGGCCAGGGCCTTCCACTGTTAGCCACGTCTGATGCAGTTAGGGGGCTGTTGCAATTTTCTGCATGTAATCTTCTACCTTTTCAGCAACATACATATGACATGGCATCTTAGGGATGTCAAAGAACAAACCCTGATGCACTGAAACAAGATCAAATACATGTCAAATAGCCATGACAGAAGATTGTTTAATCTGTTTTTCAACACTTCTAAGAAGGAGACTCCATAAGAAACAACTTTTTTGTTTAAAGACCCTTAGAGGTGTCAACTTAACTAACTGTCCTTGCCTACAGTTCCTATTGTTCTTCTACCAAGGGAGAAGAAATATGTCTACTACCATAATCATTATGACTTTTTGCACAATTGAAAACTGCTACCATATCTCCCCCATTCTATTCAGTCTTCTATTTCCTAGTTTTAAATAGGTCAAATTCTTTCAACCTTTCCATGTAAATTATGATTCCCATAGTCCTTTTCAGTCTCACCACTGTTCTGTGTATCTTCTCCAATCTGCAGTGGTAACACTCAGGAAACAGTACTCAAGTGAGGCTTTCCAAGAACCACATGACTAATCAACTCTCTTTTCTTTATTAGATGTCCAGCAATATATGACAGAACAAGCTTTGCCTTTCTTCATTATACTGCTAATTTCTATTTGTTCCCTGACCCACTGTTGATTTCTGATTATTCTTCCCATTAGTCAAGATCATTTTTAATCATGATCCTGCCTTGTCAAACACTTGCTACATCTGCACTCACTGGTTGGTCAGCTGGTTGGTTAATTCATTTACTTATTGCCTCATTATTTTCTAAGTAGTTATAAAAATGTTCTGTATGGTTTGTTCTGGTGTCCTACGGGCTATTAAAGTGAGATTGTTTTAGTGTTCCTTGGGTTCTCTATCTTCTTTTTCATTTGAAAACATTGAATGTCCTCACAGCAAGAACACAGAAACTCTGGATTCTAGCATGAGTTCCAATGACCAGACTTTTGCATAAATAAAAAGGAGCTGTTTCTTTTCAGCCAGGTATTCATACCTTAAAATAAGCAATGTCTAGTCCGTTTTGAAGGGAGCATTTTCCTGTTGCTATTTGTTGATTTGTATGCAGGAGACGAATTCCAGAGCACAGAGAAGTAGTACTTGACAGGTACAAAAGGAGATCAGAAATATGTTCAGGTCTTCTGTCATGGTTCTGCTCTAGTGGGCAGCTGAGCTCCACCACAGCCGCTCTCTCACTCCCCCTCCTCAAAGAGGAATGAGGAGAAAATATGTAAAAAGGACTCAAGGGTTGAGATAAGGACGAGAAAATCACGCAATAATTATTGTAACGGGCAAAACAGACTCAGCATAAGAAGATAGTAAGATTTACTGCTCATTACTAACAAGCTAGAGAAGTGAGAAACAAAGGAAAGAAACCAAAAGCACCTTCCCCCCCATCCACCCTCTTCCACCTCCTCCCCCCGAGCGGCGCAGGGGAACGGGGCAATGGGGGTTATGGTCAGTCTATAGCGCTTCTTCTCTGCCGCTCCTTCTCGGTCACTCTCGTCCCCTGTGCTGTGGGGTCCCACCCACGGGATGCAGTCCTTGATGAACTGATCCAGCGTGGGCTTCCCACAGGCAGCAGCTCTTCCAGAACTGCTCCAGATATGGGTCCGTACCACGGGGTCCATCCCTCAGGAGCAAACTGCTCCAACCTGGCTCCCCCACTGGCAGCAGCTCCTGCCAGGTCACCTGCTCCTGTGTGGCCTCCTCTTCACGGGCTACAGGTCCGGCCTGGAATCTGTTCCGGCAGGGGTCTTCCACAGGCGGCAGCCTCCGTCGGTGCAGGGCCACCTGCTCCACTGTGGTCTCCTCCACGGGCTGCAGCGTGGAACCCTGCTCCACCGTGGTACTCCATGGGCTGCAGGGGGACATCCTGCTTCACCATGGTCCTCACCACAGGCCGCAGGGGAATTCTGCTCCGGCGCCTGGAGCACCTCTCCCCCTCCTTCTACACTGACCTTGGCACCTGCAAGGCTGTTCCTCACTCCTCTCACTCTCCCAGCTGCTGTGTGGCGCAGCGTTTTTTTTTCCCTGTCTTAAATATGCTCTCACAGAGGCGCAAAACAACCTCGCTTATTGGCTCTGCTCTGGAAAACAATGGGGCCCTTCCCAAACATGGGGCAGCTTCTAGATCTTTCTCAAAGAAACCACCCCTATGGCCCCCTGCTACCAAAACCTTGCCACATAAACCCACTACATCTTCCCAAAGTGCAATGGATAAGTTAAGCATGCACAAAGTCTGAATGGAAGCTATGGAAGCATGGAAGCTATAAGACACAAAAAATCTAACTAAATAATAATAATAATTAATAAATAATTATATAAATAAATAAATAAATAAATGCAAGGCATTAAAGCCTGAGATTTAATGACAAACAAGACAAGAAGCATGTTAGGCACCTCCAGGTGTAGGCAGCAGCTGAATGTGAACCTTCAGTTTGGTATTCAGTTTTGTTCAGTCCTGTTGTCAGTGAATAAAGATAGGTAATTTATCACACAGAACACCTCCAGAGTCAAATAAATCATGTTTTCATAGAAGAACAAGCAACAGCACGGTTGGAGTATACTCTGAAGTTAACTTGCTTTTATCTGTTAATTGTACTACTCAAACATCTCTTGACATTGGAGGCACTAAAGTGCTGGAAACACTTGCATTCATTTTCCTTCCTTGAAATGACACCTTTAATATAATTAATTCATTTATTTAATTGATGAATTCATTTCTACAAAGTTAAACTTCAGTGGACATTTGGACATTCATGTTTTAAAATATAGTGTATGAAGAACATTTAAAAGCAGGAAAACTATTTAAAGATAACAAGGCTAAGATGCCAGTCAGCTCTGTAAAATCATTACAACTGCTTTCACGCTGTCCCTAGCATTTATACACAAATCATTCAAACAATTGGATTTTTGACAAAATTCAATTAGCACTTTTATTAGTGTTAAAAATGTGTTAATTTTAATATGTTGATAATTAAATGCTTGGCTTATTATTCTGTAACACCAAGATATCCATTCTTTCCTCACATACTCCTAATAATAATGATATTCAAGTTTTCAAAATACTCCAAGATCCATATATAACATTACCATGAATTACTATACAAATTAAAAAGAATAACAAAATAAGTGAACATTAAAGCTGTTCAATATGCCAAAAGTATAAAATGACAAGAAAAGCCAGTGCATTAGGTTTCCCAAAAAACGTTGGCACTCACTGATATCTAAAATACTCCCCCATCTTATACAGGTTAATAATGGTGACCATGGACAATATTGATCATTTGGTAAAAGTTAGGTCAGGACTCTGTATTGTTCCTCCAGCATGTCATGTTCTTTCATCTATAACTCTTCATTATAAATTTAGGTTAAAATCTGATCCCTTAAGAAACAAGATTTCTCCACCAAGGATATTTCTCTAATCTAAAATTAACTTTTAAAGATGGTTAGGTAGTCCAGCACAACCATAGATCATGAGGCAGGACTATCATGAGCAGTTAGTAATCTCCTTTTAATTGCAGTCTGCTGGCAACTGAAGTAATAACAGAGAAGCATAAAGGATCCCCTTGCTCACACAACATAAAAGGTCATCAAATGCAGTCCATACATTTTTGCACTTTTGGACATTTTCAAAGTATATATTTAAATAAGAAACAACTTGTGGAATTTTCCTTCATGAGATATTTTTTTTATCCATATATTAGAACATTCTTATTATGAATGCTTTTGTTGTTCTTTTGTTGATGTTTTTAACAGAAGGCTGCTTTGCTTCCTGTTTTAGCTTTTCTTTGTGTTTTGACTCCTTGGTATTGTTCCTAATTCCATCGTGAGTTAGACAGAAGAAGAGGTTAGTAGTACATCATCTATATTATGAAACATATTTAGATGAACAGGTTTTTCTGAATCACTAAGTAAAGAAAAATCACTTAGTAAAAATCACTTAGTAAAGAAAAAAGTAAGTTAACCAACCTGACTCAAAGTACATAATAGGAAGACTGCATGCAAGAAACAGAGGTCAAATTTTTTCACCATTTAATAGTGTTCCAAGCCCTTGGTGCAATAAAAAGGACTAAATTAAATTCCTATTTATTACTATAGTGGGCATAAATAAAAGCATATAACTGAAAAATATGGGTGTAGAGACTGAACATATTAGAGTCAAGAAACATTTCTCTATTGAACCCAAAGAATGGTATAGAAAGATTCAAACTATGAACTTGCATTTTACCGTTTCTCTTAGACTGTTTATTATTTAATTATTTATTATTTATATTTATGTTTATGTTTATTATTTATATATATGTTTATTATTTAATTATTTATAATTGTTTTTATAATACAGAAACTTTGTCTTCTCACTAGTTTAAATAAAAGCTAAAGTATTGAACATCAGAGTGAGCAGGCAAACAGTGGAGGACATCATGTGAGTAAGCAGATGGATACTGAAAACTTGTGCAACATCACAGATGTCATACAGGCTCTATGGTTGCTGCTAAGATTTTGTAACTAATTAGATGCTTGAAAACAGTTAAAACCTAGGTTTCCTATTTTTTCCAATTGTATAGCTAAATCACGGGAGGCATGGATGCCACTCAATTTATCCTGTCTCTACCAAGACACTTGCACGGTGCTTAATGCACTTGTGTTTAAGTGTCAACTTAAAGATATAATTGGGATTTTATTTATTTATTTATTTATTTATTTATTTATTTATTTATTTATTGTGAAAGACAAAAAAATGAGATCAAATGTGAGTTAATACAAGAACCACAAGGTTCTCAGTCATCGGGCAGCTCAAGGTCAAATGAAGAAAGCAGTTTTTCTTCATGACTGAGAGGAGTGACTTTTAGGTCCTTCTTACACTCTTACACTCAGTCTCTCCTTGGAGATAACCACTTACCTATTGTAATCATGTGAAAAAAAAACAGCAATGCTGTCACCATATAGTCTGACCAGGCTTCCTTGCACTTGGGGAAAGGTGCTAGCTCTGCCTTAGGCCACTTTCTTTCCCTCTCTGGTCCATTGGCTTGCTTTCTACGTTACCATGTTACTTGGATTACATGGACAGAGACTTCCTACAGCTTACTGGCTTTGCGTACTCCTTTTATGTATGTATAAACTAATGTAACTTGGATGTATTGGACTCCAAAATGCAGTTCTAAAAAATCTATAAGCTTTTCACAGTTTAAATCTTTTCTTAAGAGTCTGTGTACAGTTTGTTCAGATCACAGGTGTTGGAAATTGAGTTTGCCTAGAGAGGAAGTGAGAGTATAATGCATTTTTCATACCAGATGATAACATGGAATGTAGTCATGCAGAAATCACTCAGCTTCTTCTTAGAGACTTGATTTCAAAGCACCATTAAGTAAAGCTGATTGTTTTGCCCAAACACTAACTTCATTACTTAAAAGTAATCTGCAAGGGAAATGGATGCTTCCTTTAATTCACTAAATGATTCGCCTTGTCGAAGTGTCAGATAAGACAAAGAACCTTTAAATCGCAGAAGAGCTTGCTCACAGAATGAAAGACAAGCCAGTTTTTGTTTTACTGATTTATTTGATCAAGAATGCCTGAGTCATGAATAACTTGTGGCTGTTATAAACTTCAATATAAAGCTCAAATTAAACACTCAGTTCTAATTTCACTGAATATTAAAACATCAGCATCAATTCATCAAACATAACGAAAGATTAAAATGAACAGGCAGTGTAGGTCTATCAGAACAAAACAATTCCCCATGATGGTAGAGCTGGACCTATCTCCCAGAAGCTTGCAGCACTGCCACATGGAATCTGGGAGGATCTGTACTTTCATACAGGCAAAACAGGCAAAGCCTAGCTGCATGTCTCTTTTTTATCTGTAAGTCAGATGAGAAATCTTAGCCAGTGAATTATGTGTGAAAATTCTTTCCTACTAACGGTAGCAGAAAACTTCATCATGGGAAAAAACTATTTTCCCACCCACCCAAAAAAACTCTTTTTTTTTCTCCTTCACATGGGCTCCCATTAGCTTACCATTACTGAAATCATGAGAAACAAATCACCCATATTTTGTGCATCTCATGCTAATTTTACAGGTCTACATGATGTCAAATCAGGTTTCATCCTATATAGACCATGCTGAGACTGTTTAGTAATGACTGCTCTCTTATGTCATGTAATATAAAATATGAATGCACATAAATATATCTTGCCATTCCAGAATGTTTATAAATTCACCACAGTCCACAGCAAGCATAGCTACAGAAAGAGAAAGTGACTGTAATACTGTCTTCCTGTGGCTTCAGAGGCAACAAGACTGGTGAACCTTTTTACCCCTGCAAAACGCTTTGTCTTTTTCAGAGACCTTGATTGCTTTCAATATAGGATGGTTCTATGGATGAAGATGATGCCTTAGTAGTGTTGGCTTTTGGGTATTTTTTATCACAGCTCACTGACTTGTGCCACTGTATACGAGCTGCCAATCTCTCATCTTCAGCTTAAGTTCATACAGCCGTTCATAACCCAGCATGTCACTGCACAAATGCTGACATAGAGTAACAGCTTTCTGGGAGAAGCTAGTGATCAAAAAATCCACATCACTGCAGTAACCCTTTCAGGTCTTCAGCAGGATTCTCAGCCAGCTTTTATTGCTGGTGCCTACACTACTAATAATGTATCCTCTTACATGAATGTATGCAGAAATTATTCAGCCATAAATTTAAATTTGCATTTTTGAAAATAAATAAATAAAATAAAATAAAATAAAATAAAATAAAATAAATAAAATAAAATAAATAAAATAAAAAAAATAAAATAAAATAAAATAAAATAAAATAAAATAAAATAAAATAAAATAAAATAAATAAAATAAAATGCTTAGACTCTAAAAATAGTTAAAACCTCAGATAGGTTGAGATCTTTTGGAACAGGCTAGAGAGACATCTTTCAGGAAAAACATACTTAGATGATCTTACCTTGAAACAAGGGATAGAGTGGATGATATCTTAAGGCCTCATCCAGCCTAATTTCCAACAATGCCATGAGTCTACTATCTTAACTCAGCATCTGGAAAATTCAGGATCAGGATCAGTCACTGCACGGAAATGGGGGTTGGAGTGGGAGGATGGGTGGTAGGTGGAAACATTCCATCTCACCATGAGCCACATGAACCACAAGTTATGAATGAAAAGATCCTACCTGCAGAAGGATCAGGTACACTTGCAAGTAGGATTAAGTAAACTTAAGTACTCCAGGTGCTCAGAGAGAGCCTATGTGTGCCATGGCAGTGGCCAGAGGCAACAGTCTCCCCAGGGCTGCTGGGGAGGTTTGCCTGGTGCAGCTCAACTTGTGGAGCTGCAAGTGCTGTAAAACTGAGTTAACAAGAAAGTGGGCTGGTTGTAGAGGAGGTGTCACACTTGCTTCAGAGACAATGTGCTCCAATGCAACTGCCAGGTGTTTCAATGATACTCTCTATGTTCCAGGGCTGGGATGTCCCAGGGCAGTCATGTCCAAGGCATTGGAATCTTAATCCACTGAATTCAAAAACAAAATTAACCCTGACTTCAAAGTAACTTGCAACATTTTCATCATCCACTGGATATAAACATCCTTTATTTGCAGAAGTGTAAATAGAAGTACAGATCTTTATGTGTTTAATGCCAAATATACTTAGCAAGACAGTGACAGTGATACATGTTGCTCTATTTTTAATATGTCCCATTACCACATGTCTAACAGCTTAAACACGCTTTCTTCCGTCAGGCACTAATTCTTAAGTCACCTGTTACGGAGGAAATAAATTTCTAGATTTTTTTTAACCTGCAAAGATCAATTCAATTATTGTTTTTCAGCTACATTATTATCAATTCAAACAACAGAGAGCTCTAGAAAGTGTTTAACCCAAATTGTTTCCCTTGAGGAAAAAAAAAAAAAAAAAAAAAAAGATCCTACAAATAGATACCACAATTGCTTTTTGAAATGGATGGTGCTCTGAAGGTGGAAATTAGGAGAAAATAATGTGGCAAATACATGTTTTAATTCATATTTCTTATTTTTATTTTAGCAGTTGAAGTTAGACAGGTTACCCCACTGCTAAATGAACACTAAATAAACACTAAATACTGCATACGAGCATTGCTTAGGAAAACTGAAATTCTGATATACAGAAAACAATTTAATGATTAAAGATAAAAACTGCATGTTCCACAGACAGCAAGTGGACAGATGGATGGAAGGTTTGGACGAGCTGTTTGATGGCCTCCCACCATTTGTTCTGGTATGCCAACTGGTAATTATTCTGCAGAAAACTATGTAGAACCAGACTGTGTTTTGTCACATAAAATCTATACAATGACACGGATCATAAACAATTCTGTATGCACATCTACATTGGATTTCTGAAAGAAATGACGTAATGACATGTCATTGTAATTTTGAAGATAACAGAAGCATAATTGTATATAGTAATGTGGTTACATCTGGTACTGCCACATGTGCAAAATCAGAAGACATAACCATGCCAACTGAAAAAATAATGCTGAAATATATCAATAGGCTATATTACTTTGCCCAAATATACTTGCAGTTACAATTTCAGCTATGGCCCTTTTGTGTCACAGTGCTAAAATTCACAGTCCTGATACTGAACTATGTTTTCAGTCAGCTAGTAATTTTTTAGCTACATTTTCTTGTGACAGAAGAAAATTGTGTATGCCAGTTGGGTTTAGCTGAAGGTCAGCTACATTTCAGTGCAATAGTCCTATCTATGCAATCTGTTGAATAATTATCATGATTTCCTTTGCTGATACTGATTCCAGCTCATCAGAAGTCATATGGAGGTAGTGAAGAGTGCTGATGACCAGTTTGGTTACCAACAAATGATCCAAACTGTCACTGAATTTGAGTATTTCTGATGAGATAAATAGGGCTCCACCATGCACATTTTAAAGCAATAGCTAAATTTATAGGGTAAATTAGGTAGAGCAATCCCTTTTTGACAATAACAAATTATTTTGTTGTGGCACAATGGCTCCCAGCTCCTCCTGTTTGTTGCCTTTGCTGTGTGCATTGGCATAGATGCACTTCAGCTGGGTTAGAGATCCTGTCATCTTTTGGTGGGGGAGAAGCCCTAACTGCTATGTGACTGTTCTCAGATAGTTCCATGATTTCTAACCCATCAATATCCCTTGTGCCTTAGCTGCTTCTCTCCTTCTGCTACCTCCACTGGTATGGCAGACTGAAGGACCTTGCTAGCACACTGTCCCACAAACACTGACATACCACCTTCAGGCTTAACTCCAGAAAGTCTGGTTTTATACCTTCCCCTTTCAAAACTAGTTTAAAGCTCTTTCAATGAGCCCTGCTAACTCCTACACAAAAATCCTTTTCCCCCTTTGAGACAGGTGCACCTTGTCTGTTGTCAGCAGGCCTGGTGTCATGTAAAATGACCCCTGATGAAAAAAATATCAAAGTCCTGCCTGCAACACAGGCAGAGAAGGACCTGGGAGTGATGGTGGATAGTCGGCTGAATATGAGCCAGCAGTGTGCTCAGGTGGCCAAGAAGGCCAACGGCATCCTGGCTTGTATCAGGAACAGCGTGACCAGCAGGGCTAGGGAGGTGATCGTCCCCCTGTACTCAGCTCTGGTGAGGCCGCACCTCGAGTACTGTGTTCAGTTTTGGGCCCCTCGCTACAAGAAGGACATCGAGGTGCTTGAGCGGGTGCAGAGAAGGGTGACGAAGCTGGTGAGGGGCCTGGAGAACAAGTCCTATGAGGAGCGGCTGAGGGAGCTGGGCTTGTTCAGCCTGGAGAAGAGGAGGCTCAGGGGTGACCTTATCGCTCTTTTTAGGTACCTCAAGGGAGGCTGTAGCGAGGTGGGGGTTGGCCTGTTCTCCCACGTGCCTGGTGACAGGACGAGGGGGAATGGGCTTAAGTTGAGCCAGGGGAGTTTTAGGTTAGGAAGAACTTCTTCACTGAAAGGGTTGTGAGGCACTGGAACAGGCTGCCCAGGGAAGTGGTGGAGTCACCATCCCTGGAAGTCTTTAAAAGACGTTTAGATGTAGAGCTTAGGGATATGGTTTAGTGGAGGGCTGTTAGCGTTAGGTTGGAGGTTGGACTCGATGACCTTGAGGTCTCTTCCAACCTAGAAAAAATTCTGTGATTCTGTGATTCTGTGATATTGATCTGCTGGCTCTTTCTGTTTCTCCCCTCACCATTCCTTGCAACTGAAGGGATAGAAGAGAACATTACTTGTACTCTGGATCCCTCAATCAGTTGTTGCAAGGCCCTGAAGTCTCCCTTGATTGTTGTTGGACTTCTTTTCAAACTTCATTGCTGCCTGCCCGAAGTAAACATAATGGGTAATATTCTGAGGACGGTGCCAACGTAGGAAGCTTTCTTTCTGTATCTCTAAACTGTGCCCCAGCAAGGCAGCTACCTTCCCTATGTAGTGGGTCCAGTCTGCATATTGGGCCTTCTGCTCCCTTCAGAAGGGAGTCTCCTATCACAGTAACACCTCCACCCCCCTTTTTTTTTTCATCTTTGTTGACACAGTTTTGATGCAGGCCATAGGCTGACTTAACCTCAGTAACACCTCCAAGCCAGATGAACCATCATCCTCCTCATCATTATTCTGTTTCACTTGCAGGGGCCACATAACTATTGTGTGAGGACACCTGGGAAGGTGGGGTATTCACTGAGGAGACACATCTGGTGTGCTGGGCAGTAACTTGTCGATATGCCCCTTATTCTTAGAGTCAGTGCGTTCAGTTAGGTGGAGAGATGACAGAGAATCCTCCATATTATGCATCCTGTCTGCCTGTTGGGCCTGTCTTAGGGAAGTCAGGGAGTGATTCCAGTACTCTGTCACCCTCTTGCCCTCCCTGATCCTCTTCATCCTAGTCACCTCCTTTCAGAGCTCTGCCACTAAGTGGAGGAGCACCTCCACCCGGGTGCACCTCCCACAGGTGTGCTCATTTCTGCCATCTGGTGCTGGCATAAGAGTAGGGCACACAATATACCCTAGCACCTGGGTGATAACATGTTTCTACTAGAGCTCTATCTGGGAAGCTGCAGTAGTTGTGGTGAATGCAGAGATCAGAGAGCCTGTGGTTTTCTGCTGGGTAGATACCCTCACTCCCTGGTCAAGCTATCAAAGCTTTAGCACCTTTGCTGTTGTGTGAAGGTTTCAAGATGGAAATAATGTTGATAACGCACTGATGTCATAGTTGTTGCTGAGCTGTGCTTACCCTAAGTCAAGGACTTTTCAGCTTATTGTGCTGCCCTGCCAGCAATGTGGCTGGGAGTGCACAAGAAGCTGGGATGGGGTTCAACCAGAACAGCTGACTCAAACAGATCTAGGGGATATCCCATATCATGTTCAGCAATAAAACTGGGGACAGTTGGCTGGACATCAGTTGGCTGATGGTGTGCAATTACATTGTGCATCGCTTGTTTTTTAAATGTTTTTCTTTCTTTTTTTTAATTAACTAGTCCTTATCTCAACTGCCAAGTTCTCACATTTTTTACCTCTGTCAGCTCTCTCCACTATCCTGCGTGGAGGGTGGTGGTGAGTCAATGGCTGTGTGATGCTTAGCTGCCTGCCAGGTTAAGACACAGCACATAGTTAAGTGCAAAACCATAACTATTAGTCTCATGTTAGTCTAAGAATTGTCTAAGTGCTTTTCTACTGGTCAGAACTACTTAGAGGATAAAACTTTTTTTTTTCTTTAATTTAATATACCCATGTATTTTAAGAAGTAATTCTGCTTACTAGTCAGATGACTGTCTATATACACAGTGGAGGTGATCAGAAATTGCGGAATTGCACAGCTACTTTTTCCACATGGACGTTTGTCATATTGAACTGCATTCCGAATGCAGTACTTCATGATGGGTTTTAATATGAAAAACACATACCCAGAGACTTGCTGAAAAGTTAAGAGAAAAATAGGTGCCTGTAATTTTCTTAAAAAGTTTAGTTAGCTAGTCTGATTCTGGCTCTGTTAGAGAAGCAGCAATGTGAGTTGCAAGCATACATGAGTAATTTCAACCACAAAGCTGTATTCTTTTCACAAATTAAGAAAAGCTACAGGTTGAGCAATTCATAGTCTTTTGCTTATTGACTTTCACCTCCTCTTCGGTTTAGGAGCTATTTTCTATGTAGTCGGCTTAAAATATTTCCCTTACTGTTGTTTTTTTGTTTTTTTTTTTTTTTTTCTGCTAAATATATTTTTTCTGAGTTTGGGATGCAGCTTTTCTGTCAACAGTCCACCATAAAAGCTACAAATTTTTAATGTAACCTGATGTAATTGGATAGATGGGTCATCTTGCAGATTTGCTTTCTTAACGGATAATCTAGATGTGCAATCGCACCTGTCCTGAATAACTGAGTTTTAAATTAAAAACTTTCCTAGTCAAATATTTTGCATGACGTATATTAGCCATTACTTCCAACTGTTAAAGCCTGCTATTGTTCAGGCCATTTTCTATTTATTTTATTTTATTGGCAGAATTGAAAAAGATCGTAGAATGAGTCAACAGAAACTCATTCTTGAAATGATTGGCTGAAAAGGGAGACTTTCAATGAAAGTTCCTCTGTAATCTTATCTATAGTACTATAAAATTCAATCTTTGAATAAGGAGCTGGTAAAACAGCGGTCTCCAGGCAGTAAATTAAGTCACTAGAACCTTAAATATATTACTTATAGGAAACTAACTAAGGAAGCAAATGTCTTCAGGCACAAGATGGAAAGGCCTTACCCTGGATCAGACACATCTTACAGAAGCATTTGGTGCCAGAAGATAATTTAATCTATTAAAAAGCAGTACGTCAAAGCAGTTACAAGGTACAGGAAGGTATTGCATGATATAAATAATTGAAAATAAATTACTTCTGTAATATATATCAGACTTATCAGACTTCAAACATTTTTAACAGGTAAAACTGAAAAAGGTTATTTCTTTTCTGCCAAGAAGATTGAAAATGCATGATTTGATGGCAGGAATAATAATAAAAATATGGTCCTGCAGAAAACAATGCCCATAGATACAGAGATGTGGGAATTACCGGCATCTCTGACTTTATAAAGAAGGAGCAGTGTGAGAGAGACCTGTGAATGCTGGACGTGGACAAAACTGTGGCTCTACGTTCTTTAATAAAGAGAGGGCAATTGGATGAAGCAGATGAATTATGAAATATAGAACTATTTCAAGTGATAAAAACCTTGTTTTAAACTTGTTTGGAGGGTTTAAAATAGACGTGCCCTGTAATATAAATGAAGTCATTCATGCATATTTGACATTTTAAACTCTAGCAGCACAAAACAGGGGTTATTGATACATCAATAAGAGTAGGTTCTTTGTTGCTTGCCCAATAATTGTGTTTTACATTGTTATTTCTTGGATTTATTATAAATTTTATAATTGTATTTGACTTATGACATCAGCACAATTAATCTTTCTAGGATCTTGAAAGATAATTATATATGTCTATCTGCCAAGAATAACATTAGAACATCAAAAGTAGTAAAGTTAACTGTTCTTTCAAAATGAGTTTTCCTTATTTCTTGAAAGTTGGGCAAAATTTTTGACTTATTACATTTCTAACTACTGCTGGACTGTGTTAAGCCACCGCATTCAACATACTGTCTGTATCTTCAGACATTCATTATTAGTCAGAGAAATGCTTGAAATGCCTCAAAAGATGTACAATGGTCAAGGGGGTCAGAAGTTCACATAGTCACTCAGGCCTTTGTTCTCCTTCTTCCCATTTATATACTGAGTGTACTGGGGAGCTTTTGATTGCCTTCAAAAAGAACTGGCAGAAATGCCCTCACAAACCAGACAGACCTTCCCTGTTTTCCAGGGTATGTATTCCCCTCCACCCCTCCTGATCTGTCCTCGACTTTGCTGACCTCTACAAGGCACAGTTGTAGATGGCAACTGATGCTTATCCTCATGCTGCTTTTTTTCCTGTGCCTGAATCATTACTCCGAAGAAGCCTATGATGAGGTTTCAGCAGTTGTAGCAGCCTCAAGTGGACCAGGTCAGTACTAAAGCTTATGCTACAGAATATTTGCCCAGAACTGAATTCACCATTATACACATTTCCCCTCTATTGCTCCATGGGGAGCCACAACAAAGCTGCCTCAGGCCTTGAGAGAGCAGAGTTCTTTTTGGAGGTGAATGGGAGCTAGGTCAGGTCTGATTTGTAAATTAAATGAAGTCAGCAGACAGTTCAGCTGAAAGTCAGATGAAACCTGTAACAGGGTAAGTAGGATACCAACAAGAGTGTAACAATGTGAATGAGACACTTGTAGTGGCTTCACCTGATACCAGTTTCTAGTGCCTGCTGCCACCTGTCCCTCTCTTTGAGTGGGATTTGTAGTCCTCGCTGTAATGAAGGCTTTTAAAGAGTGAGCATTCTGTCTGCACTCATGAAATATCTTTCAGCAACTATTAATTAAACTGCATGGTAAATCCTTCATTGTTAGTCCTCGGAGATAAATGGTATGGGGAGCTGAAATGAAAGTCTGACTTGGGAGTAAAATTAAAAAATAAGAGGAGTAAACTTCAGTTTGAACATACAGGATTCCAGAATAAACTTATCGGTATTTTAGGCTGCTTCTTCTCCATGTAAGAATGAATTAAACTTCATTCCTTAAAGTACAGTTTTATGTAATATTGGATCTATCTGAAAACGTGGGAAAGACATGAAAGACTTTGTAAAATTGCTCTTCAATTTGTCTAAATTGCAACTAGTCTCAGAGCTGGTCAAATAATACAAATAGGGGGTAGGGGTTGTAAAAAGTGATATTTTCATTTATGTTTTCCTAAACCTATTAAATTTCAAAGCTTTTACCATGCACTGAAGTGTGATAGCCGTTTCTTTTTAATAGTTAAGACTCAGATGATGCCTGGACTTGCAGCAAACTTCTGTGTCATGCTCCCTTCTGTTGCTTTGCAGTTGTATTCTCCATAGCTTCACAGTCATTTCTGGTACTCAAAGTGTATGGTAAAGAAAACTTTTCCTTAGTTTCCATCTCATTATCCTCCTCTTCTCAGCATCCTTTCTGGCCTGGCCACACATCGAGGAAGACCATGCTTTTATTTCACAGGGAACAACTTCAACAAGTTTAGGAGGAAGCTAGATACCAAAATGCTTAGCTCAGCCAAGGAAGAAAAAATTCACTTATATTATGTACATGCAGTTCAGTGGTTCTTGGGACAAGAGTCTGGGTACCAGTCAGAGACTTGCAAGCTAAGCAACTAGTTAAGATTGGTTCATATTAATGTTGCATGCTTAAGATCTACCTAAGAAGAAATGCAAGTGCAAACTTCTCCAGAAGAATGGACATCCCTCTTCTCACAGGGCCTCTGCTCCAGCCCTGACCAGCTCAGGACCCTGCTGAACTTGCATTTGTTTGTTCATGCCTTGTGTGAAGAGGGGCCCAAAACTGGACATTGTATCCAGATGTGGTCTCATGAGTAAAGGGTAAAGGGAGATGTTCCCATACCTTCATGGACAGGCCATGTTCCTACACCTGGGAGCTGCCAGTTCACACCTGGTTCATGGGACTCCAGGGCTCTAGCACAGGTAGGTATTTCCTTAGGGTTTTCAAAGGGAAGTAGTAATTTACTGCAAACATATGATTGCATATTTCCTCAAAAACTTATGAAAATCAGAGTGGGGTCTGGGAGGAAATGTTATTTGTCCACCACAGAAGGGATCACAGAAATAAACACGTTTTGTGCAACTTTTTAATGAAAGGATGCTGCCTCTTCATGGTGGGATTGATTCCCTGAGCAGTAAGCTCTTCCCAAACAGACCAGCTGAAGGATGGTATCCCCATAAGGCAGTGTTTGCAGTTCAGACTTCCCTATTTAACATACAGTTTATTTTCCACCCACTGTGTTTTCTATAAACACTAAACAGTTTGAGCAAGACTGAATTTCTTTTCATGGCTATTGACACCCTGCTGTATTGCAGTGGTTTAGAGGTGATTTTGCATTCAAGTGTGAGTCTATACTTGAGAGGAAGTTAGTTTTCCCTGATTGTCTTATAGAGGAAGAAGAATGCCAAATCATTTGGTCACAACTCAGTCCCTGCAGTGCATTTGGGACAGCAAATTACATACTGCTTCCTTGTCTAGAATTTATTTTGAGGATGTAAGTCCCAGTAGTAAGCAAATATGGGCAATGCCTATCACAGCTATTGGAAGGGCTAAGGACTGCAGAATCAAGTCTGAATTGAATGACACACTTGCAACAGATTCCCATTACAAGGAAAAATAAAATAAAAGACACAGCTAAAAAGAAAAAGGGGGGGGGGGAGGTGGTGAGATGGGGAGGAAGAAGGTAGTCATATCTGCTGTAATTCCAGATTTATCCTTGTGTTAATCAAATCTGATATTAAGGTGGCTGAAGAAGCATAAATTCACTAAAAGAAATTGGGAGAAAACAAACACACTCTGTGACATTTACTTTTCAATTGCTCATGATTTTGAGTTGAGATTATCACTGGAAAAACAAAATCAGTAATTTTTTGGATATAGCGCAAAATCCTGACACAGTGCTGGAACAGAAGATTGTAAAACCAACCAATTTTCTTGCCTTGTTAAAGAATAAACAATTATACAATGATTCTTCAAGCCAGTCCATAAATCAGATTTTAGAAAATTAAAACTGTAGTCAAGTATATAGTATAACTACAGTTACCATGGTAATCCACTAAGAAGCTCCCATTTGCCCTGAAAGTAATTCATTCATATGATATGTGTCTTAACATCAGCTTTCAGGAATACTTCATATTGGTCTACAGAATATATTGTATTGTTAATTGAAAATTCTCTTGTTACTAACATTAAATTTCTATTTTAAATTGTAATAAACCCATATAAAAAGGTACAATGCTAGGCTAGATTACTGCTATGAGAGAAGCTGGTCTCTCATAGGTATCTCTATAGGTTGCTTTGCAAGCTGAAAAGCATTTATTAGTCTGCACCTTTGTGAGCTGGGAATGCACAACATGCTGCTTGCTAGCTGCTAGGTCAAGTATCACTGAGGTGATGTTCAATGCAGAAAAATAGAGATCATCAAGATTTTAATACTAAATTGGTGGTTGTGTGGTTTCCTACTGGTTATCTGTACAGTTTAATTTAAAAATGAAATGTTAGAACTCCTCACTCAACATCACACCACTGCTGTGCTACTTGAGAAAATTTTGTTTCTATGGTAACTGCTTAAGATTTTTTCACTAGCATTGATGTCATCAACAGACTAAATTTAATTACAGTATATGCAAACCATTGAACTGTTGATTTCTTTCATGATCTTATCTGGAACCATAATGTAACAGTTACAATCAAAGTGAGTATTTTAGTACACTAAATAAACATGTTCAGAGGGGCAGCTATAGGTATATTTCCCAAAATATACATAAATAGAAAATCTTTTGAGAGGAACATATTAATTGGCTCTCTCCACTGGCAGGTGACCAGTTCCATTTTAGGTACACTTCAGGAGTGCAGGAACAGAGCAATTCTGCCACCACCTCCGAGCCAGCAGTCAGATGACGATAGTGGAGAACTTCAGGGACTGGCAGATCCATTCTTCAGAGCAGTGTGTTTTATAACGGCTACACAGCCTGTCTCAGAAAAGAAACAAGTATTATGAGAAACATTTTGTCGATGAACTGGAAGACACTAATGTTTATAATCAGTAAAAGTCAGGCCATAGTACAGTGGGATTTGTCAAAGCTTTAGACTATTTTAGTCTGTTTGTCATAAGCAAAATTCCAGATCAACAACTGCATTCCTTCATCGAAATGAGAACCTGCAAACTATCAATCTTCATGTAAAACAAGGTTTCAAGAGAAGATAGAGACAAATGCTCTAAAGGCTTCACCTTTGATATATTTGCTTTGGTCTGGCCAGCCCTAGCCCATTAAGGATTTCCTTCTAATAAAGAGGCAGCATCTTAACACTTTCAGATTCTGATGACTGAACCTAGGATATAGGTTCAAAGTCTGGTGTACTGAGATAGGGTCTTTTAAAACTTTGACCACTGTCATAGCACCATGTTTTAATTCCATCTGCAGCTACACTAAAGCTATCATTTTTGAGGGAGTTTGCCAGAGCAGTTTCCTGAATGATATATATATATTTTATAATAGTAATCAATAACTCAACATTCTTTTTAATTTTCAGACCATGGTCTAGGAAAGGGAATGGTAGAAACTAGGTGAGTTTCCTGTGCCAGTACTTTCTGTTTCTTGTGGCTCCTCATCCTGATATTACAGGAAAAGATGGTGTGAATAGCTATCTATAGGGAATTCCCAGTATTAAGAGAAACTACACCTTACCTAGCAAAAACTCTTCAGTTAAATTATTAGGTGAAGCTACATCATATGAGATGTTTAGAAATACATTCACCAAACATTAACTATGGCTTCTGTGATTCCCTTGTAAGAGAAATTTTTATGTAATTGTGAGAATATCTAGATACTATAAAATCATTTTGCATTTCCAGAAACAAATGCAACCATTCCTAAATATAGTCTATAATATAGTTACAAAATTGATTGGGGTAACTCTACAAATGTGAATAGTACTTACCATTACCTGGAATCCTTATATTTAATTCATCTCACTTTTTCTTTTCTTTTGCATATTTACATTCCTTCTTGGAAATCTTTCCTCTTTGCTGAATTCTTGCCATACCTAACAATTTTTATAGTACTCAGGATACAACACAGGTTGCAACAGGGAACCATTTTTGAGAAGGATCCCTGAACTCAGGCTATAACGTTTGCTGAAACATATTTTAATAAAGAGCAAATATTTATAAATATGATGTTTTCTACTGTTGCCCATCTTGAAGTACCTGCAATATACCAAAAGTGATATAATTAGATAGACTAGGGTCATTTACAGCAAAGTGATTAAAAGATGTAAATATAGCAGAAGCAGATAATAAAAAATATATATATAATTGTAGAGACTGGTTCCTGTGTGTATATGAAACATATTGCAAAAGAAATGAAAGAAAGCCTTAATTTTGTACACAGAGCTGATCCTGAGAGATAATGATGAGATAATAAAGATGGAGCTATTTTGCTTCTGTTGCATTAGCTTGCAAAGGATTTATTTGCTTGCTTGGTTTTACTATCACATTGGAGGAAAAAGTGTGACAAGTACTTCCAAGAATATAAATAAAGTATTACAGGGAAGCTTTTGACAGGGAAACAACTAATAAAGAAATCATCTCAGGACAGTATTAGAGAAAAAAAAAAAAAAAAAAAAAAAAAAAAAAAAAGCTGTTGCTGATGCACTAAATTCTTGTGCATTCTGTTTTTAACAAGGTAAAATTTGCACAAGATAAAAGGAAGGAAATGGATACTTACACAGTACAGCTGGAAACTCTAGTACTATTATGTAACTTGGAAAATATATGAGACTCCTATTAAGATGCCAGGATATGTGATTTTAGCTTCTGTGAGAAATTAAGACACAGATCCCTGCAGAAACACCTCCAAATAACAAAGACAGCTGTATTGTCCATAGGACAGGTTAAATCTATAGCAGCCTGTAAAACAGAGAAAATACACAGGACTGTCCGCAGAGCAGGGCAGAAGCAATAACCAATAATGTCCAGTCTTTGGTGTGAGGAGACTCAGTTGCCACAAGCTGTCGTGCTGCTATCTTTGCGATAAAGGCAAAAACAGTAACAACAAGTTACAGTCAATTCAGTGTCTGAGAGTTTAAAGATGTACAGCAAAGGGGAGAATGTCCACAGAACAATATTATTAGGCACACAGGTTCTCAACATGCCCACAGCAAGGGGGGCTGCCTGCCATTTGTCCACCATTGCTGTAGCACTGACTTAGAACAATGACTCCTTTGATTTACACTGGGTTGTGGAGCCAGCTGCAAAGCGATGCTAGCCCTGTAGCCTGCCACAGTTTCAGACTGAAGAAATGAAGCCAGGTGTTAATGGTGCACAAAAAGCTATTCTAAAGTACTTGATAAGAAACCCAATGAACCAGGTATGTTGGGGTTTGGAGTTAGTATAGTTTTGTTACAACAGCTATGAAAAATAAAGCAAAAGGGTAGTAACTTCAGAAACTAGAGGAAAAAATCTAGGTCATAAGAAATAGACCTGGAGGAGGCATCAAAAATACACAGCTAGAAAGGTAAATATATTTGCAGCACCACTGCAAACATTTTTGTCAGGACAGCAGGTTAGCTTTTACAACATGGAATCGATCTTCAATTACTGCCCAGTTCACAATTGTCACAATATGTATATTGCAGACAGTTTTGTGTACAGCAAAAGAAACCTTACTGCAACACTGTGAATCATATCTGTATTCACAGCTACTTTGAAATAAATATGAAATAATTTGGCAAAAGTCATTGTAATTATTCAAAGCTTGTGCTGCTGTCAAACAATTCATGATGTATGAGGTTTAGATCAATTTCTCCTGTCATCAAGGACAAGCTCAAGCTTTTAGAGAGAATTCCTTTATCTTTTCTCCATTATGTATATAAAATAAAGATTAATTATGTATGTAGATTCATTCTAGTCAGAGCTGGTTGAGTTATAATTTATTTTAATACACACAGAAAGAGTGGGTCAAATTCACCTGCACTTTGGTGGGGTCAGATGGTTATAAACGAGAACAGAAGCTGGCCCAGCAGGTAGCTTAGATCAGTATTTACGACATCCTAATTTACCCTGTTCACTCTAAGGCTGCATTGCAGCCTCTTGAAAGTTACACCCTTCAAGTAATTACAACCCCAGAAAGTCTCTTACCCATCTAATTTATACACACTTTTTCCTATTGGCTTCAATAGTGCCAATAAAATCTTGTCTCCACTGTGCAAAACAGCACAGCTTTGAGCTTGGCCTGCTGCCAGCACAGGGAAGACTCATTAGCTGGGCTGCAGCATCAGCCCGATACAGCTCTGCTGCTCCTGGCCCAGCTTCGCAGCTCAGAAGAGCCTTGCCCTGCTCCCTGCAGACAGCTCAGCTTGGTTAGCAAATCCCAAGCCCACCACTGCTCCAGGGCTTGAAGAGAAGGCTTAAGCTTGTTGCAAAGTATCCAGATCCAAAGATTCAGCCAGGGTTGTTTCTGAATTGATTTATGCCTTGCATATATTTGTTTTCATGTAATGGCATCCGTGTATTTTCTGTCTTCGATTAAGCATAATTAGCAGATGAATTCATGTATGACAATATGATTGTTTAGCTTTGAAGCCTACAATTGTGGCGGTCCTCATATGCATTTAATCTTCAGCACTCTGTAAAGTACATTACTAATGGTCAGGAATGGTTCGTTTTGTCACAGAGGCCCGTCTTCAAGTGTCTGTTTTTATCTTAGTGTGGGACTGGAAGGAATCCAGGATGCTTCTTGTTAATTACTAAACTAACTTGTTTAAAGTTAGCACCAGTCTTTCTTCCATGCCTATTACTTTTGTGTATTTTATAAGCAAACCCAAACTTTGGTGGACCCTGAGGATGTTTTCTTTACTCTCTGAAAGCCAGGTTGTCCTCTTTGTGCAGAAGTGGTCTAATTATGATGTATTAGAGGAAGGGTAACACCACTGCCACTTGCTAGATGTTCATTGAAAACAGTGAGTTTGTCACAGATACTTTATGTTCAGGGAATGGCTTCCAGTCCTAACCCCATTTTGTCTCAAACAAAGATGGTGATCCCAGCTGTGTCCAAGTGATGGCTCTGTTTCATCCCACCAGAGGCATGAAAACCAGGACTACGTATTCCAGGCCCCTGATCAGATGAATACCTTCTTTTGTGGGTGTGGGTCCTTGTGCTTCTCGGGGTAGTTTGCTGATACTATAGTCAAGTATCTCTTTACATCTGTCACTACAGAAAATACTGAAGTGTGATGGGATCATTTCTTAATCCTCTGCACAATTCAGCACTCCCCTGAAAGAGTATGTTTTCTTGATTTAGCTGTATAAGGCTATGATCCCTAGATGAGACAATAACACATCTTACTGCATAATAAATTCCAATGATTTGTTAAAATCAGAAATTTGTTAAAATGTAAAAAACTATTATATTTATTCAAGCACTTTGATTAGTTTCACATGTTTTTTTCAGGCTTCCTCCTTATATTGTCTAGAGAAACACAGAGAAAACAAGAAAATACTGTATTAGAGTACATTACATGCAAGAAATGAGTACCTACGGAAGTGATTATAAGAACAAAAGGAGGAGCAGCAGAGGTCTTCTACATATTGCCTGAAACACTACCCAGAGTGGAATTTGAATGGCAAAAAAAAATGCATATCAAAGAATATGTTCTTTACTCACTATAAGCGTATTATTTCCTATCACTTAATTAGCTGTGTTTACCCATATGTTCTATTTTTACTGAGATTTCTTGTAATTGAAATTCATATCATCTATGTGATTTTTAAAGATGATGACTGCTATTGTAGTGAATGAGACATAATGGTATATTCTCAAGTTTTATACTGCAGTAATGCTACATTTCATTAATAAATGAATTACTTCATAGAAATAACCTCTGCAGTTACAATGAAAATGCAGGTAATGTGATTCCAGGACATTTGAATCATCAGCTATGCAACAGTTACTGTTATTCATTAGAGAGCATCTACAAGTAGTTACAGATGTAAACTGGCAAAATAAATAAATAAATTCTATGATATTAACTATCTGCTGTCATGCAGGCTGTGTCACTTACCACACACAAAGCAAAGTAGGATATACTTTTCTATAAAAGCCATTTTTGCCTTGTCTTGAAATAGTGGTTTCCCACATAAATGAGGTTAGCCTTGTGGCTAACAGGGAGCCCCATCCATGCAAGCTGCAGCAGAGCCCATGAGCAGTGTTGACACAAGGCTTGTTTGTGGGAGCCCAGAAAGTGCTGGCTAAAGCTGTATCTGTCATCCAGCTAGAGAACATTTCACTCCAGGATCCAAGAATGACTATAAACATAGCTATGAGTTTACTAAGAGTGCAACCAGTCTCTTAAGCATTTTCATTGTTTCTTTAGGCATATATCAGTGAGTGGATTATCAAAATGCTAAGTTGGTGGTTTTACAAACAAGTGATAAATCAACACTGAATATATTATTTTTTTAACAGTTAACTTTTCATCCAGTCCAAAGTCCAGCTGGAACTTTGGCTGCAGTCTCTCTAAATAATATGAAATAGCCCACACATTTGCAGGTGGGGACTTTTGAGACACTACAGGGTACCCAAAACATCAGTACAAGGCCTACAAAGATGACAGGGAACTCATAGAAGACACACACCCTCCTGGGGTGGCAGATGGAGGTCAGGGTATGTATCTCAAACAGTGACCTTCAGTAACTATCGGGGAAGTGAGTGAGTAGGAAGCACCTTCCTGTTTAGAGGAGCATCCCCAGCAGTTAACAAGCAGAGCAGTAGAAATAAGACCAAAACCCCCACAGAGGGAATACAGTGTTTCTTGCTGATCTACACCAGTATGAAAGTGAACAGCTGTAGATCTACTCTTTCCTGAAGGTTCTTAGGAAAGGTTGAAGACTCCCTTCTCTGCCACTTCACTCTGTGAGGAATTCAATATCTTCTGCTAGCACCAGTTTTGAGTTATCCTAAGATGCAGCAATTCACAGGTAGGGGTTAAATAGCCTCCAGGTAGGCACTCCTTTAACCTGTCAGCTTCTCTGGGGTATGTACAGCTGTAGCCTGTGCTGTTCAGGATGTGCTTCATAGAGCTTCACTTACTTTTCCAACAAATGAGTGAAAATCTTTCTCTTTCAGCAGCTCATCCTCTTCAGTCATGCTCAAGTTGCAGAGGCCAGAGATGGAAAGTGTTAATTTTCTGGGCATCTTATTTACAGATTCAGTGCAGAAATGCCATTCTACTGAAAATTGTTTCTGAGTTGTTTGTGGTTTTTAGGTGTTTTTTGGTTAACTATCACCCAAGTGCTGTGAGGTTGCAAGCTATCTATTAGAAGAGAAAAATGCTGACAGATATAATTAGCTCTAGTCTGTTTAGATGCTTTGGACAGAATTTGGAAAAAGAGCATCAAACAGCAGCATTTTACAGAGGTAATCCTCTGTGCTTATGAACTATTTCTTACTAGGTGTGAGTCTATTCCCCTTACATGTTTGCAGACAAAACTACTGCAATAATGAAGATTATTGGTTTTCTGTCTAACTAAAGAAGATTATTTTCTTTTTAAACCACTATAGTCAGCCTGACTGGCTTCAATTTTGCAGTTAATGTGGGTCACAGCGCTTGTCTTTCCCTTTCAACATTGCTGTCTTTATTTGCACAGTTAATCACTGTTTTAAAACTATTTCATTATTTTAGAAGGCTTACACTCTACCATGCATATATTTCCTGTTTCTTTAGCTTTGAAGAGGGGAGAAGAGAGTCCTCAGGCCTGGCCTACCAGTGCCAATGACCAGTCATTCTCAAGAAATCCTCTGGCACATTCCCACTCCTTCTGCCATATATCCAAGTACAGTGTTGAGATATCTAGAGAAAATAGGGATTCAACAGGTGGGATTCAGCTCCAGTTTCATCCTGTAGGTGTCTGCTCTGAACAAAGTGCCTAAGCCTCCATTACAGCTTGTGAAGACCTAGGATCCAATTCATGCCTAAACATCAGTTTACGTTTGAGACACTAGGGGGTAGACACAGTGTTTTCGTGGTGTGACACTGGACCTATGGGCAACCTCTTGGAGAGGCATTTAGAAACCACATGGGATACCCCAGAACTCAAATGGCAATAGATGCTTTAGACCACCATTAACTCCTAAAGGAGACTTAGACATATTGTTCCAATACAGTCTCCAGGACTGTAAACACATTTAGATGAATCTGAAAGCCATTCAAACTTACTAAGGAAAAGACAGAAAAGAAAAAAAAAAAAAGACATTTAAAAAAACTCAGTGCAGAAAAGACACACTACTTTACTGACGACAATTCTTTTCATTTTGTTACTGTTATCGTTAATGCTCTGTATTTTTAAAAAGCAGTGAAAGGAAGAAAGAAAGAGAGAAGAAAGAATGTGTCTACCAGACTCATGGTGAAATGGAAGAAAGTGAAGAGCTCACCAAGCCATCTTCAAAAAGCTTGGTATGTTTTCATGGCAAGTACGGAGCTACATAGATATATTAATTAGTGTTCCAGCATTGATACAAACACATCTTTCTAACAATAGTCGTGACCGTAACCTGTTACTAAACATTAATCTGAGGTTCTCTGCACCGTAGTAAATTGTTTTGTGTAGTCTAATCCTAAAATACAATCAAACAAAAAAAAAAAACAAAACCTCCTCTGCACTAAGGTTTATGATTTCATGATGTAAAAGGAAATGAGAGGTACAACATTTTTTTATAGCTTATTTTGAACATTTGACTGAAAGTCCTTGTATACATTCTGCCCTTAAGCTCAATGAATTTGAATTGCAACTGTGAAAATTCAGACAGACCTTGATTGAATAAAAAATGAATAAAAATTCAGTACATACTTTCACTTATTAATGTTTTCCATGCACTTTCCATTAGTGTTCAAGTGCATGTTCAAAAAATCCTCTAGACTTTTAAATGATTTCTACATAAGTTGGTAGATAAGAGAAATAATTGTGAAGAATTTTACAAAGCTCTTAGGTTTTATTCATATGAATTTGAAGCCTGTGTTTATAACTGAGGAAGACAAATGACAAATCACAGACACGACACAGATTCTACATCCCTCATTTCTAGGCATGCATATTATGCATATTGACATCATGTAGCAAATCTTCATCATGTTTACTACTGTATAGCTTCAGATTAGTCCATTAACCTTATGCTTAGTGTGGAATGATTTATGATACACCCCCTTCCTTCACAAAATGAAAGACCGCATTTAAAAAATAATAAATAATAAATAAATAAAACAGATCCCACTGAGTCATGTTGATGTTGCAATCCTCTGTGCCCTAAGCACTAAGAACAGTCATTACAGCAAAATGTGTGGAACTCCTCTTGCAGTAAAGCCATGCAGGCTGTGGCCTTAGTGATTTGCATCCAATCTTTTAATACAGAGATACATGGATACATGGGAGGAACAACCCTATGCACCAGGATATCCTAGGGACCACCCAATTGGAAAGCAGTTCTGCAGGAAAGGACCCAAGAGTCCTGTTTGACACCAAGTTGAACATGAATCAGCAATGTGCCCTTGCTGCTAAGAAGGCTTAATGATATTCTTGGCTGCGTTAGGCAAAGTATCACCAGCATGTCAAGAAGGTGAGCCTTCCCCTCTACTTAGCATCAGTGTTCAGTTCTGCCACCCACCCATGCCTCTGTAAGACTGACAGTGACTGTTCTTTGATTTGAAAGACAGTTACTACAGTTCAACCCTGTGTTTGTACTCTAAAATATAGATGTCTCTGTGTAAGTGTATACTGTCTCTGAGATAGTCAGTGGAGACAGGAGAGCCAAGGCACTACCCAGTAACTTAAACATATGTCCTAAGACATCTAGATGGCTAATGGCATTTCAGACATCCTAGAGTATCCAGAACAACAACACATGGGTGGCATATATTACAGTGGTAAAGAGACCTCTTCCCCTCAGCCAAAGGAGACAGGCTGAAAAGTTTCACGCATCATACTCAGCCCTGAGGCTGTCAGCTGACCAACAGATTCAATATGGTCCATATGTAAAAATTCCTTATAAGGAGGGTTTTTATCTTCTGAGAAGTTCAGCTTTGAGTTCCCAAACGTAACTAACAGGCCCTGAAATACTGTAATATTTTTCTTCTGTTCTGTTTGTCTTTTTTTAGGTTCTACAGGGAAGCTCTGACTGATCACTTGGTCATTGTACCTGTAAATTAATGACTGTTTTGGCCATGGTCCAGAGAAGCACTTAAGCATGTGCTTAAGTTCTTACTTTCTTATACAGAGATGGCAACATGCCATTAATGATATTCTGTGCTCTCTATATATGAAAGCTACCCTAAAGGAGTAAGGCACTTTAAACCCACAGTCCTGAGGTGCAGTCAGGGAGCAATCACCATGGATAGGGTAGGATTTAATCTTTTTATTCCCTTGATTCCAAAGGTGTGTGGATACCGCTGTGATCCTCAAACAATAAAGATACAAGAGTGGCGCAGTTGTAAACCATCATAAAATATTGTTTTCTAACACTCTCTACGGTTATGAGTAATTGTTAAAGAACATGCATGTCTATGGAGAACAGAAATTTTCTGTTCAACTCAAGGATTCATCTGTATTGCAAATGCCTTCCACAGACCAGCTTCTTTAAGGCTCTAAGGCTGCTTTACAGCTACTTGACAGCCAATGCTTCTCTCTTCCATGAGATCACCTGCTGTTCTCCAGGGACCCAGACACACTTCAACACTCACAGTATCCTTTTATCAATGAGTTCCATGACAGTTTGCATGGAGTACCTTCCCCATTCAAACCTACCTCTGGTTTGATTTCTCTGTCTTTAGACATAGCTCTTCACCCCTTAGCAGCTGTATCCCTGAGTACAGAGTGGTCCCTATTGATTTCTAGTAAAGGAAGAATGATGTGGCAAGGCTAGCCACATATTAAACTAAAGCATACATGTACAGCAGACAAAAAATCCTCCCGTTTCTGTTCAGTCCTCATTTCAGTTGCAATGAAAAAATACAGAGTATTTTCACTGCTTCCCTATGAATCCCATCAACAATTTTATACAAGTACTGTCTGAGTCAAATGCCAACAGAAATAAAAAGGACTCTGTGCATGAAAGAAAAGGATCATTCTTTATTTAGTTTGAGGGGTGGGTACTATGTGATTGCAATTAATATTAGTTTTAATCAACGCAGGAATGCCTCATGGTTATATAGGCTGAAAAGCAATGTTTTCAACTTCTTTGATATTTTCCTAATAAGAAAGCAACCAGAGGAGGATAAAGAAACTTTACATTTCTGCTTAGTTTTCTTTTATTATTTTAAATAACTTTAAAGCAGGATGTTCATGGTGGCATGCTGATCAAATACTCAAACACTGAACAGTAGGGTAATTTTTATAACAGCACAAGTTTACAGGCCGATCACCTAATGAACAGTGGGAATTTTAGAACTAATGTAAGCAGTGCTGACAACCTGCAAAATGCTATTATAAATTTTCAAGATGGGCTACATTTCAACACCAGAATCTTCAAGGTCTTATATCTACAAGATAAGAAGTCTGTAGAAGAGAAGGCTCCAGGGAGACGTCATTGCAACCTTTCAGTACTTAAAGGGGGCTTATAAAAAAAGATGTAGAGCTACTTTTTACTCAGGCAGATAATGATAGGACAAGGAGGGATGGTTTTAAAATAAAGAGGGGAGATTTACATTAGATATTAGGAGGAAATTCTTCACTCAGAGGGTGGTAGGGCACTGGAACAGGCTGACCAGAGAAGCTGTGGATGCCCCATCCCTGGAGGTGTTCAAGGCCAGGTCAGATGGGGCCTTGGCAGCCTGATCTAGTGTGTGGCATCCCTGCCTATAGCAGGAGGGTGAAACAGACAGGAACCTGTTAGAGAAGGTCCAGAGGAGGGCCACAAAAGTGATCAGAGGGCTGAAGCACCTCTCCTGTGAATAAAGGTGGAGAGAGTTTATGTTTGGCCTTGAGAAGAGAAGCTGGGAAGACCTCATTGCAGACTTTCAATATATATAGAGGGCTTATAAGAGGGGCAGAGACTATTTACCAGGGCCTGTAATGAGAGAATAAGGGATAATGGTTTTAAAATGAAAAAGGGTAGATTTAGACTGTTTATAAGGAAGAAATTCTTCACTCAGAGGGTGGTGAGGCACTGAAATGGGTTTCCCAGAGAATTTGTGGATACCCCTTCCCTAAAAGTGTTCAGAGTCAGGTTGGATAGGGTTTAGAACAATGTGACCTGAAAGATATCCCTTCCCAAGGCAGAATGGTTGGACAAGAATACCAGGTCCCTTCCTACCTGAATGATTCTATAATTCTATTACAAATCTAAAGAATACAAGAAGAAATTTAGTTCCAAAATGCTTTTGATATGTAATGAAGAACACCCCTTCCCCTCCCCCCCCCCCAAAAAAAAAAAAAAAGAGAGAGAAGAGAGATTTGTATTCAATGTGAAGAACATAGTGAAGAGACATCTTTAAGAGATTGAACTGAACTGAATTCCAAAATACTAAAATGGGAAGAGTAGATGTAGATAAGCCGTATCAGCTTTCATCGAAGCCTCTGACTTGGAAATAATAAAAAAAATTAAATGACAGAGACTCAAGTCAGATGAATGAAGCAGAGCATGGCCTCTTTTGTTACAGCTTAGTGCAGAGATAAAAGTAGAATTTGGTACACCCATCTTACCTAACAGGGAAAACTTTTAGAGCTATTTGCAGATAGAAGTGCTAATTAGGTAACCGGGCCAGACAGAATTATTCCCAAACCGCTATCTGTTTTATTAATGTTTCTGTCTTGGTACTTCTTAGCTCTCTTTATGGAGACACTGTAAAGGGAAGCAGATGCTTTGCATGCTCTATGGCACATTAATGAGCACTGATAGACATACTTTCCAGTTCCTTTCCTTCTTCCGTTTTGCATTCTACACTGACAACATTTTTATTCAGCAGTATGAATGATTGATATTTGTATTAGTATCTTAATTCATAAAGACATTTCGGTAATGAAAATATATGTATGCTTTTCCTGACATGATAAAATGACAACTCAAAGGTTGTCACTTCTAGAAAATAAGGCAAGATAGGTACGATTGACCACCAAATTATTCTAGCAAAAAATATGTTCTTATAAGTCTAACTACTGAAGAAAAGAGTAACTAAACCATGTGTATATATGCAGGTGGAAAAAATGTGTGTAAATTACTTGATACTGTAGATAGTGTTTGATGCTTGACAGGAAATTAATTTCCACACAAGCACTTGCTGTGACAGCAAAGTGATATGACAGCCCCTGGAGAACACCCAGCTAATTACTGTATCTTCCTTTGCTCTGTATTTTTTCCCCTATTGTAAACCATGGACTGAAAGGTAGAAATCCATACTCCAACTGCTGCAAGAAATATCCATGCAAAACAAATGTAAAAACCTTTCATGCAGTCATGAAGGATGTTTGGACCCTGGCAAATGTGTCAGGTATTCAGATCAGAACAGGTTCAGAAAGACTTACTGAGTGTTAGCATCACAAATAAAAATTAGTTTTTCATGTTGGAATGTCTCTTTCTTTTGCACCTATGTTAAACTGTTAATGCTGGTAGGCCACTACACAGCTATGCACTTTTCAAATGCACAAAAAAGCACACTCAGAAGCTGGGCTTGTGAAAGCTGAGAAATTTCTGCCAGTGTGAGAAATTAACATTGAGCTAATTGAGAAGCATTGAGAAGAGAAAGAAATGGAGTGCAGGCAGGAACTTAAAAGTCTGCTGTGCTCCAAGAGGTATCCACCAACCCAGGAGCTACAGTGAGCAAAATGCTGGATGCATGCATTCCCATCACACATGTACAGAGGCACTCTGGGTGTACTCTGACAGATGTCAGAACAGCAGATGACTTTTCCAGAAAGAGGGGGAAGTCTTTTTTTTTTTTTTTTTTTTTTTCAATTTGAAGCTTTAATTATTGCTTGGGTATTTACTAGAACCAGACTTTACATGCTGTGGCTTCAAGAAATCCATAACCATCATTGATTTGTGCTGGTTATTTTAAATCTCACAGCAGAAGTGCACATCAAGGTGCAGCACAGAGGGAAGACAAGGGCCTTACACCAGAAGTCTGATATAGATCACTGTGCTCCACATGGAAGAGGAAGTGTGAAAGGAGGTACTAAGACAGTTAAGGTAAGAGAAAAAGATAAAATATGAACCTGGATATACATTCATATTCTAATAAAGCTTCCTTCCTCCTGACCTGAGAAAGTAATTTCATCATCTGTAATTTTGTCTTTGGTTGCCTTTTATTTTCCCCTGTATTGATTTTGTTTTCTTTCAGTTTTCATTGTAGGATATAATAATTTGAGTTAAATTTGATTTATAAATACCTTCAAAGTTTTCTGACAAAATCTGGGATTTGGGGTGGAGGAGGAACAGTACAGGAAATTAATTACAAAAATCTCTGGTAGAAAAATGTTAAAATAAATAAATATGCTAAGTGAGGCATTTTCTGATGGAACACTTTTAAGATCTATGAAAGAAAATACAAAATAAACAGAAAAAAATAAGAAAATATAAAAAAAAAATAAAAATAAAGGAAAGGGAATATAAAACAGATTACAGGAAATTTAACCTATAGTTTTCTGAATCAAGTGATGAGCATTCTATTTAAGTTTGTTATACTCTATCAACGTAAATTCATATGTAGTCTGCATAAGAGGTTAATCCTGACTCTGCTACACAGGTGCCTCAGCTGTCAACCCAACAAAATGGTGTGATTCACTGCCACCCCATGCACTCTCTCCTGTGATGCTCGGTGACACTGCCTGAGAGGATGGAGGATGCTCACAGTGTTGCCATAAACCAGGGCAGGCTGGCCCAGATGGTAAGGAGGTTCTCACCTGTGCAAGGAGCCTGAAATTCAGAGTTCTCCCTAAATGTGAGCTCAACACATGAAAGCAAGCAAAGCAACATTTCTCTTTTATTTGGAGAGACTAAGCTTGGTGATGCCAAGTGTTCAGACTGAATCAATCTGTCTGCCAAAAGATCAGATTCAGTTCTTTGTTTGGGCTGATGCTACAACCAGTTAATGGTCATATGTGGGCAGAGCAGAGTCATACAACTTACACACGTGCTGTCAGATCTATTCATTCCCTCTTGATATCTACATCCTCTGCAGTTATCCCTCTCATTCACTTTTCTCCAGCTTAAATCACTTTGGCAGCTTCTTTTTATTTCCCACTGAGACAGATATTTAATGATTTTCTGCACAGGAGTGAGCTTTGCAGGGAAATCAGAATAGGAGATAGCCTCTGCTCCTCAGCTGTGGGCAGAGTTCACAGCTATTCTTGAAAATAGAAGATCACACAAATTTCCCAAGTTGGAAAGCCTGTTGGAAGTTAACAGGAAACCACAGACAGATCCATCTTGCTTTCTCCATTTGTAACCAAAGAAGCTGAAATTCAGACTCTGACACTGATTTCATCTGAACACTGCTAAGCTCCGAGCTTTTACATAAACAACAACACTGCAGCTCTTTGGAGGTATCATCTCAGCCATGACCTTTTCTAACATTGCTTGTGCATCCTGACAAATGGGAATGAGAAGTTTATTCAGCTTCCCTAGGCTTATAATCCAGAGTTCATTTCCATATCTCTCAACTCTATGATGTATTTACTCTAAAAAAAAAAAAAAAAAAAAAAAAAAAAAAAAGAGAGAGAGAGAAAATAATATTTGCTCTTAGGTTGTTTAATTTGCTGATACAACTGGTTCAGCTGCTACCACTTACATTTACTGACAGAATATACTGTTTTCTAATCACTGAAGGATAACTGTAGCACGTAAGGTTTGGTTATAGATATGAACGATTGTCTTTAAACCAAAAATAGAACACAACGAAAATCAAAGATGAGCAAATTAAATTAATCTTGAGACAAGAAGAATAGTTATCCTAAGAGGTACCCCAGCTGAACTGAAAGTCAGATTCCCATAGGGAAAATTCAAATACAAACAAAGTGCCCTCTCCAAAATTTTTCTCTGGAGGGTTTTTCAGCCATTAAACACATTGCCTCCTGCCATTTCTGTATCCTGCTTGACTAGAAATGCCCCAGGGTCAGCAGCTGTCAAGCACAGCTCCTGCTAAGCCCCTTTAGGAACCAGAAAGTAAACAAAGTGATACCTAAACCCAGCAGAGGAAACCAATCCAATAAAGCTTGCTTAGCTCATGTGTAATACATAAAAGGATCAGACTCTTTACAAGCATGAGGAGTGAGAGCTGCTTTCATTTTTAAATATATTCTAAAGAGAAATCCTGATGATAACGGCCACCCTTACCCTTATTGTAGCATGTGAGCTGAATGGTCAGAGCACTTGCACACAGAGGGGAAGATTTGGTCTCTGGGTCTGCTTAGCCTGGGAAGTGAAACCCATCTTGCCTTTTCCAACCTTCTCACAACTGGTGAAGTCCCAGTTCAAATTCCCTGAAATTGTGGGGGAAAAAAAAGTAAATCTGATGTCCTCACTTCCTACATCCCTAAACAAAATCGGTGATGTGGTCACCAGGGGCTGTCCCTTCTCTTCACATGAACCAGTGAATACCAGGGGCACAACTCTAGGGTACCTAACTCTCCATGCTCCCCCAGCCCATGAACTCCATGTCTGTTCTTACATCTAACACCTAAAAACTAAGTAGGGTACCACCTCAGAGACTGGGTGTATTTCTTGAACCAAAGAGGTGTTAACTGTTTTAATACTTTAGAAAACTTCCTCTCAAACATTTTCAATTATTATATCTAGTGTGACTTTACATGCTCACTATCTCATAGTCTAAATCAACATGTGAATTATCTTCTACAATGTCTTAACTTTTGATAAGCAAAAACCCTGCGGCTATAAGTGTCATCCAGGCAAGCTAAAAGTAAAACAAGCAAACACTTTTTCGTTTATTTATATAGAAAGATTTATTTTAGTGTCTAAGGATTTCCAGAGTTTAAGTACTACCAAAAGACCTTTGTTATACAATTTTTCAGTAGGAGAAAAGTTTTTGAAGACCTGAAATATGTTAGACATAAAGAGACCTTGCTAGTCAGATAAAATGATAGTGCTGGTTTATTTATTTAACTACCTAAAATCAAAGTGATGAAGACAGATTTCAAGATTTCCTCAGCTGAAAGCTAAGGTGAAAGCTAAGCAAAGATAAATTTCCATACAAAAATCTTTTTTTCCACTCAGGTGCCCATTTCTCTGTAATTCTCATAAACCTGTATAATCAATATATCTTGTTATACCAATATTATGATTGACTGTTTTTATAAAGCTACGTGCTTCTTTGCAAGCTGATTCTGATTACTATAAATGAAGTACAATCAGTTCTGAGCTGCATTTTTCAAATCTGTTGTGTGTTTTCAAAACAGAGTACCCATGGCTGGCACATCCACCCAATACTTCACTTATAGGCTTTCTATTCTGCTGCATTCTAAGTAGTATTTGATTATTATATATTTCATTAAAATGATGAGTAACATAATGTTGTTAGAACAAATTGTCCTTCATCAAAATTGTCATCTAATGAAAAGTGATGTTGCAGTCATATTTTTCATTACGGTTATTCCACTGTTATCTCTGTTTTTTTGAGTAGAGTGGAAGTTGTTTACTCGGTCAGTTCATGCCCTGTTAGTTAATTCTGTAAATCACATATCAACATGTGTTTGCCCTCCAAAAAATCCTCATTTTTTTATGTCTGTGTTCTCATATTACCACAAGGCCTCTGCTGTGAGTGGTGTCTCCTTGCCAAGGGCTGCACGCAAACATAACACAAAAACCTGATCCAGCAGAAGCTGTGTCTGTTCCTGTGTTTGTTCTTGTGGAACAAAGGAACAGTTCAAAATGTGTGGGCTCTGAGAGCAAAGTAGGAGCACAGTAGCACCAACAGGGTCTCTCTATCCTTGTCTCTGACACTGGCCCAGAAAAGGCTGGATGTTATCAGGGTTTCAGCGGGAGGAGTTCAGTTCATGAGGCAGTGTTTCAGGTGCCTGACTCCTTTCCTGGATACAACACAAAGTTTTTGCCTCAAAGGGTGTATGGTATAAAGCAAGTAAAAGACAGGTAGAGTGACTCACACAGGGTCACAGAGCAGGCTAGGCATCAAAACAATACCAAAGTCCTTATCATCTGACTCACAGACCAATTTATTGTGCTTGATATACATTTACCAGAGAGTTAGGATGCCTTTAGATCAGCCATAGCACCATACAATGAATTCAATAAACATAATTCTATTTAATATAATAGATATATAATATGATATTTTGATCCTCACAGCCTCCTCATCCAGACAGAAAATCAGCCACCCTGTATGTCCCAGACTTCAGTAAGCAATCAATGCAGCACTCTTTGTAAGTGGACAGTTTGAAACCTACTTTCAATGAATTCTTGAAATCTGCTTTTCACAGGTGCTTCCTGTGCTTCCAGCAAATCAGATTAAAGCTTTAGTATGAGAATGTAATATAACATGTTGATGAATAAAACTAAATTGGATTTAGTTAAAATTGAATTATTTTTGAATAGATACTCACAAATTACTACTTTTGCTTGTTTGCCAATTGTCAATACTTCACATTAATATTTCTTACAGAAGTCAACGGAGTGCAGAAAAGGATATAAACAGACTGTCAGATTCAGTGTATACAGGCCAAAGGAGCATAAAAACTTTCTTTTTGTCATACACAGACAAATCTTTCCACTATTCTAAATGTCAGTGGTGCTGTAGTAAGAGATGATTCAATACAGTGGAACATCTTATTTCATGCTGTTCGATTTCTGCTGTGTGATACTTTTTATTATAGATCAGTACCTTGGAAAAGTAACTGGAGTTGTGTGGTTTGTTAACTTAACAGACAAAGTATGTCCCCATCCAACACCATATGCTTAAAAAGGATCAGCTACTGCTTTATCCATCTATTCATTATTAGATAACAAATCAAACTACCTGTTCTATTTACATAACATTGACAGATAAGTATGTAACAGGCCACCAAGTAAGAGGCCCAATATCAATACAATGATCAAACAGAAATGGTTATTCAGCAGGAAAATTATTATTCAGCACTTCAGGTAAAGTGATGTCATAGTTGTACATCACTCTACATAGGCAGCAAGGAGCAGGTTAACAGCAGTGATGCTCAGGAATTCATTAAAACATCTTTTGCATCTGTTATTTGGCTGATGAAGTGTTTAGGGAGATCTGTAGTTTTCTAGGCATCCTTATTTTGAGCACGATTAATTTTTTCTCAAGGACCCATCACAGCTTTGGTTGAAACAAGTCAAGCCTACTTCTGTCTTTTCTGTAGTATTACATACCTATTGCAAGAATGAATTTGGATTCATTTTTTTCTGCACAACTTTGAATTCTATAGACACTCATCCAGCCCCTTAACAGAGGAACTGTTTTCCACCAAAACCAAACTGTCCCACAGTCCAAGTAAACCATACAGCACAATCCTCCATGAGCCTATGCTGTCAGTCTTCTCTCTCTCCTGTTTTACTGCCTGCTTGCCACTGTTGAGCTGTTAGATCTCTTCTGAGCACCTTCTTAGCTTAACCAGCTCCTTGATTTTGAAGGAGCCTGGCAATAGCTGACAGGAACTACTCCAGACAGGCAGTATAGATAGGGACTGTTTCACTTTGGGTCCTTCGATACATGACAAACTCAAGGACTTTCATAGAGAGACTTTTGCCTCCTGACTCATCTTCTTGCTAGGTGCCTCAGGATATGAAAACCATATCCTGAAAAAAAAATAAATAAATAAAAATGGAGGGATTGAAACATATTTCATTGTTTTGGCTACTTTGAACTGAAAAGAAAAACATGCAAAGAGTTATTAAAGTTCATGGCCACTCTTTGGACCTGACCCTGAAGACAGATAATGTGATTGTAGCCAGTATGTACCAGAAGGGACCATAAGGATATGTGCAGCCCCCCTCCACTCCTATACACCTACAGAGGAGTTCTCAAATACAGCTATCTCAAAAATGCTGGTAAATGTAAGACATTAGAAGTTCAAGGAAGCTATGACGTATCCACTGTTAGTGCTTTCTATTAATGCTGCAACAAAACTGGCCCAACATTTTCTCTTCCATAATCTGCAAAGACAATGTAGATGAGCCTAAAAGCATAAATGAAGATACAGAAAGTATATCCGAGATACGGTAACTCTGGGCTTTCTTGGGGAATATCCAACTGGCATTTAAAGTATGGAAACTGTTGCATTTTTAGATGATAACAAACCATCACTGCTACTCTCTAACTATGGATGTAGAATAAAAATGGTCTTGACTGGCTAACCCACTGACAAGCAGATCCAGTAGACAAGCTCACTCTGTTTTATTCTGGGAACGTTTGCCTTGTTACCCACACTCTCCTTCATCTGTGATAAGCATAAGTTCACTGCAGATCAAAATCCAGTATCTTCACACAATGAATTCAGGTTTTCCTCATAGCCTACTCATTCTAAACCAAGCAGAACAGACCCACAGCAAAATAGTTCTGTGGGGGACTTTCAAAATTATTACAAAAATAGCTTAATGACTGGAAAGCCTGAGGAGTTCATGACAGTTACACAGCTGCTTCTACAAGCTGTAAAATAGTTCCAGTATCATTCCCTGTACCTAATACAAAAAGCCACAGCAATAGTACTGTTCACAGTCCTCCCACACCCTCGTCTGATGCGTTTTCTCTGCAGGAAGGTTGTGATGCTCATTACAGTACAATGGATACTTGTGGAAGGCCCATCATGTTGTCATGCGCATCTGGCCAGACATAGGGAGAGGGATGCATTCTTGCTGTATGCGGACAGTGATGGGGGCAAGGTTACACTTCAAGTTTTTGGCACTGTTGTTGATGCTGTTGATAGCTTTTTCAATGGAAACACTGTTATTAAAATATTTTCTCCACCCTTCTTTATTTCTGGAGACTCAAGAGAGCTGGCAGCGAAATGTGGGAATTCCAATGTTCACATATTTTAAATGGTAAGAGAGATGATGTTTTCAAATGACCTTTTCATAACACATTTTGAGAAATTTGCCTTATGCTTCACTGCAGAGTCTGAATTTCTTACAGAATGTATCCATGAACTCTGGATTATTAAGGAAATTTCTTCCCAGTTTGTTTGTAAGTCTATGCAGCAGTATTGGTCAATATTTTCCTCCAGTAATGAGAAGTTCAAGCATGATTGTATCTATCAAATTAGTAAAAGAGAGTCAGGAGAGAATTTTGAAATGAGAGTAGTGCATGAAACAGACAGTTCCAGTTTCTGGACAATATATCATTCTAAATGAGGGACATGTGTAGCCCAAGTTACTTTGTCATTGAACTCCAAAGTAGAAAAATATAGCTTATATCAGGCCTTAAAATGCCATTCCAATTGAAGAAAAATACTAATGCATCTCTCCCTATATTGACTTATCTCAAATAACATCATTTATCTTTCAGAAGCTGTAAATAAATATTCTTTAAAAAATACACGCTTTAATTTTTAAAAGACTATGATTACCACCTTTAAGATTCTCTTGTTGCCTGAGCTGACAAAACAGACAAAAGTTCAGAAAGCATCTAGCCATGTGTCATGTCCTTTTCTAACACAATAATCTCTGGCATTTCTCACTATTCTGGTGGTCTGCACAGTTTATAGACATCTGCAAGCTGGAATTGCAGGGAAGATGCCCTATTACTGTTATTCACAGACTTCATTTAACCCAACATATTGGTCATGCATCCAAAAAGGCATTCCAAAAATCTTTTAAGGGCTGTGCCAAATCTGTCACATTGCACATACAACCATCATTAGAACTTCCCCTCAGGCTCACTGCTAAATGAATACTGAAAAGTTTCTCTGGTTAACTGTACTTAGTCTGTTCATTTCAATAACATACTTCCCTGCAGATTCTTGTGACCTAATGCTGTATCAGGATGGGATACTACTGTGTGGCTGTAAACACTGAATAACCTTTTATAGCAAAATTAGAGGTGTATTAGAAGCACATTAGCAACTCACTTGTATGTATTTGTCTTAAATTCTGCCATCAACCCCTGCTGAAAAGAAGATTTGAAAGTGTTATCTGGTACCTGGTAATGAGGGGTGTTCCTCAGGAGTCTGTCCTAGGACTGGTACAGTCTAATATCTTTATCAATGACATAGACAGTTGGACCAAGAGCACCCTCAGCAAGTTTGCAGATGACAACAAGTCGAGTGGTATAGTTGATATGATAGAAAGAAAGGATGTCATCCAAAGGGATGTGGACAAGCTTGCACTTGGGTCGGGGCAATCACAGAAATAAATACAGACTGGGAGAAAAACTCACTGAGAGTAGCACTGCAGAGAAGGACTTGGAGGTTCTGGTGGACAAAAAGCTCGACATGAGCCAACAGTGCACACTTGTAGCACAGAAGGACAACTGCATCCTGGGCTACATCAAAAGAGGAGTGGCCAGCAGGTTGAGGGAGGAGATTGTCCTCCTGTACTCCACCCTTGTGTGGCTCCACTTGGAGTGCTGCATCCAGGTCAGGGGCCCCCAGCACGAGAAGGATGTGGAGTTGTTAGAAAAGGTCCAGAGGAGGGCCAGAAAGATGATCAAGGGGCTTCAGCACTCCTCCTATGAAGAAGATAGGCTGAAAGAGCTGGGGATGTTCAGCCTAAAGAAGAGAAGGTTCTGGAGTGACCTCATCGCAGCTTTTCGATACTTAAAGAGGGCTTATAAAAGAGATGAAGAGCAACTTTTTACTCAGGCAGATAATGACAGGACAAGGGGAAATGGTTAAACTAAAAGATGGGAGATTTAGGTTCGAGGTTAGGAGGAAATTCTTCACTCAGAGAGCAGTGAGGCACTGGAACAGGTTGCCCAGAGAGGTTGTGGATGTCACATACCTGAAGGTGTTCAAGACCAGGGTGGATGAGGCCCTGAGCAACCTGATCTAGTCAGTGGTGTCCCTGTCCATGGCAGCAGGGTTGGAACTAGATGATTTTTAAGGTCCCTTCCAACCATCCTATGATTCTGTGATACTGAAAATGTTTAAAATTGCCCACACTCTGATAGATTGCAATGGTTTAGAAGAGATTACTTTACTAAAGTAACTGACTCCATACAACTGAAATTATTTTAACCCATCAGCAACGTAACTTATTATTATCATGGTATTTTATCAGAAAATTATTTATAGATGTGCTATTCTATTAGACTTTTCTCATAAGAGAAGAATGTAGCAGTCTGTATTCTCTTTAATCTAATTTACACTTACATTTTAGTATGTGATAAGTACTAGCAAGAAAAGAAAAGAAAAGAAAAGAAAAGAAAAGAAAAGAAAAGAAAAGAAAAGAAAAGAAAAGAAAAGAAAAGAAAAGAAAAGAAAAGAAAAGAAAAGAAAAGAAAAGAGAAAAGAAAAGAAAAGAAAAGAAAAGAAAAGAAAAGAAAAGAAAAGAAAAGAAAAGAAAAGAAAAGAAAAGAAAAGAAAAGAAAAGAAAAGAAAAGAAAAGAAAAGAAAAGAAAAGAAAAGAAAAGAAAAGAAAAGAAAAAAAAAAAAAAGGAAGACCCACACTTCCACACACAAACAAAGCTTCTAAAGTACTCTGATCAAGGTAGTAAACAATGTGCAAAGAGTACTGCTAATTGCATCTTTAAAGATTCTTGGCTCATCTCCCACATTGTAAACTTAGTTATACTAGTTTAAGCTACTAGTAACTGATCCTGAGAATGTGGTCTCATATAACAAATACCAATGCAAAGAAAAGAGGAGAATCTCTGGCATTTTGCTAGGCTCCAACTGCAGTTTTGCAAGAATCTGTAATGCAGTTATTCCCCAAGAATCATATTACCACACTTTCAGCTGTTTGTGAAAGCATTCTTTCTTTCCATTTGCCACTCTCGTGTTTAAATAAATGTGTGTAGATATATGTATATGTATGTGTGTTTATATAAAATAATTCACATCAATATAAATGGCAGATTTAGAAGTATCCTAACATTTATTATATTGCCAAGTTTTGCAGTTTGTCAAAATCACAGCCATTAGGACAGCTAAGCATCCATCTCAAGTTCTCATTATTTGCAGAAAAATGTTGTGGCTTTTGCTACAGGGAGCTCTCTTCAGGGATAATGAAATATTTGGAATAAACAGATGAAAAACAAAGCTTTCAAACATAATCAAAATGCTGACCTACTTAGTAGAAACTAGGGAAGTTTGAACGCAGTCCCAGGCCAGAGTACAGCTATTGCTTTTTGTCAGGGAGGAAAGTAGAGTTGTCCGAGTATTGTGAGCTAAAAAATAAATTTTAGTTCTGGACAATGCATGCTATGGGGCCAAAACAAAGTAGCAACTTTCTGATTCTGCTTTCAGAGGTGTAGGTTCCACCACATGCTCCCTGAAGACAGCAACCCCAGGAAACCGGGGGATTTTCAGGTATCTGGTAAAGGCAGTACAGGCTTCAGGACAAAAGCAGCCTTCTCATCTCCTATAGCTTGATGCTCTAGGCAACAATCTACTTTGCTTATGCTCAGACTAGTTTTACAGTATAAACAGGAGAAACAAGGTAATGGATATCCAGACAAATTTATTTAATCTGATATGGTCATCAGGACCATTACCTGAAAGTAAATAAGTGTTTTCTGAGGCTTAGCAGTGAGTGGGAAACAGAACTGTTGATAGGTAGGATCATATATATATATATATATATATACACATATATATATGTATATATATGTGTATGTATATATAAAAGGTTATATATATATAAAGTTATTCTAAACTTTGAAGTTTTTCATGGATACAGCTATTTTTAAGCAAACCATTCATGGCATAAGACTGCAATGTAATAATCCCACTTCTCCTGAAAGTATCAAAAAGAAATATAGCAAGACACAGGTAGTCCAACCACATCTTGGAATGTGTTAGCTTTTTTTTTTTCAGACAGTAGGAAAAACAGTGTTACAGGAGATGTTTCTGTATATGATTATTGATAAGAGAGATAAATGAGTTGAAAATATAATTGGCAGGAGATAATATGTGTTCTAAAAGCCTCTCACTTCCCCCGGGAAGAGAAAAGATCCCAAGTTAGCACCAAAGACTTCAAGCAAAGGGACTGTCCAGCAATAATATGTGTTCCCACTTGCTTAGAAGGAAGAGAAAGCAAGTCAGAGAGAAAGGAACTCTGATTTTCTGCCAGCTGCAAAGCAGGCAAGCAACCCAATTGATGAAATCATCACCACTATCCTCTGCCTGCTGGGCACAGGCTGCTGGGATCAAGCAATGAAGGTGGAGTCTTTCAAGTGGAAACTGAGGTGCCTCATGCCATGTGACCCAGAAGACAGCCAAAAGCTGCCTCATATTCATGGGCTCATCTGTAATTGCAAATCAGAGCAAATCTGGTTTGTAATCTAAGAAAATAAGCACATTTTCTCCTGTCCTGGAGAACAAGTTTTATTCAAGAAAACTTTACAATATTGTTTGAAGCTGAAGGGGTCTTTCATTTACAATAACAGTAATTGAGTAGAAGAAACAGAGGCATCGATTTATTCTTATGCCTCCTGCTAGCTTTTTTTCTTTGATTAGTCAGATGTCTAAGTGATAATGACATAGATGGTTCATGATTACTGCCAAGAATGTTCTAAATATTGTTGACAAGCTGAAGGACAACATGTTGTGTGGATAGCAGGTCAGACTAGAGAAATCTCAATTTCAAATTTCTAATATGTAACAGTTATCTGGGTCACATCTACCAAGCTAGTTATTCAAATTTGCTGTTTAAAAGCAACAAAATCATATCCATGATTTATCAAGTAAATGATAAATGGAATCATTTACACCTTGAAAAATGATGATTATGAAATGATGGAAATTAGACTCCAAGAACAAAAATCAACCACTGTTTTTTGCAAAGATAAAAAATAAAGCCTTTCTTTCTGTTTTAACAGACAGGAGGTACATGCAGTGTGAGAAATATAAACATTTCAATTTATTCCAATCAAAACATGCAACGGTAAATCGGTAAAGTTGTAGATACAGAGAAAGATGGAGTATTCGTGGTTTATGTATACTGTAAGAAATAAAGAGTACAGGTTCATATATCACTATCAAAACCTGATTGTATTTAGCCAAGACCAGTGAAGGTTCAGGTTGGTTACAAAACCAGTTTGTCAAAACTTTACACCAGAACCGTAAAATATAAGGCATTGCAGATAACTCTCATTTACCTTTACACAGTATTGAGTGCAATCCATAGAGTTGCAAATAAACATATTGTGAGTGGATGAAGGCCATTCCTCATTTGGCAAAGATGCTCTGTGTGCCCCCTGACAGATGCTCAACCTCTCGTGGTTTTTAGAGCATAATTTTCAGCTTTTTGAAGCTGTTTGATATGTGATCAGTTCTAGCAGAACCAAGTCTTGATGCCACGCTAGGAAAATAAAGCAGACAGGAGTAGACAAATGCATCTTTTAAAACTACATTAACAGAAACATAGTAATGGATTCCTTCTATTGTTCAACATAGAAACATAATAATGAGTTCCTTCTACTACTCATATCTTACCAAAGACATCATTCTTTTTCCAGAGGAAAAAAAAAAAATAAAAAAATCTGTACAATTCCTCTGTCAACATCAGCATTGTACCATTTTACTATTGCTTTAGGAATAGAAGAGTTGGTCAAATAATAAAATGTTTGAACATCAGTGTAGTTATTTGTAGTGCTCATCCACTAAAACAAAACTTTGCAATTGAAAAATTTATTAAAAAATATTTTAACCATGAAAAATAGTGACGGCATTATGCCGGCCTATTTGAAGGAATGAAACATAAAACTGAAAATCCTTTGAAGTCCATGCTTACAAAATAAGTATGAACAGAAAACATGATATTATTGCCTCAAAAACAATCTTGTGAACAAGGCTAAGGCTGTCTTTGTTGGGGGTTATCAACATCTTTTTGTTGACGTTTTTTTGTTTGTTTTTGTACGTGTGCTTACATTTCCTACTCTCTAGTGTCCCTCTGAGTGCTCAGTGTTGTTACCCAGAAAAATGTGAAAGAGGATTGGTAACTCTCTACATCTCAAATGCACAGCAGCCACAGTTTATTTGAAATGGACCGACTGGATTTTTCATACTTGGGCTAATCTACTAAAGATTAGCTTTCATCAATGGTCATGACAAGCATCTTCCAGATGTTTCTGTGTTACTGATCTGCTCTAGCACTGGTGCCAGGCTGATGACTTGAGGTGTCCCCACAACCACTAAACTCCTGCTGTTTTCTGAGACCTATCCCCTAGAGTTCATAAACTGTCATCATCTAGTCTAAATACTTATCCCAGTTGAAAATACTGAATACATATTCTTCCAGAGGTGGATGCAGGGAGGTAGCCCTCCTGAAAGGACTCTGGTCACTGAAGGTAAGCAAATTAATAAATCAATGCAGAACTGATTACTGTACTCCCCAAAGCTGTGGGGCCCACAGAGAGCTCTCTCCCTCCAAGGAATCCCACTGAAGCCAGACAAAGTGAGAGTGTGAAAAGCTTTTGGCAGAAGGAAGGCAGCTTTTGCATGTCTTTTGTGAATCCATCTGCTCTTTGCTGATATCTATCAGAGCATTTATACACCTAAAATGAAAGATATCCTTGCAAATAAATCAACAGGGTTCAGACTACTGTACAATAGTGATGTAATTAGACATGTCTTGGGAAAAAAATATAAATGCATTTTATATTTTACATATATTCACAAGGAAAAACAAAATTACAAAGTGACTCAAATAAATAAAAAATAATAATAATAAAAAATGTCCATCCAGTAGTTTTAAGCCCAATCCACTTGTACTTCAATAAAGGAACAAGTCTCCTCTGCAGCCAAGCATGATGAGAAGAACTTAGAATACCAACCACAAGCTTTCAAAGAAAAGTATAGATTTATCTTGAAAGTTAAGAGATATTAATCCTTAATACGTATTTCTACTTGTTACTTGCTTCATGGATTCAAGGTCTTTAAGTTTCGTATTTTCAAACAAAAAAATCTTTAATGCTTCTTTAAAAAAAAATAAATAAATAAATAAAGCAAGTATTTTCAAACAATTATGGTTCCAGTAGACCAAGTTTCAAAACTGTATAAAGAATCACAAGATTCAGATGAAAATATCACGCTTAACATTAAATATATAAAATTTTGACATTTTATAGAGGAATCACAGAATCACAGAATCACAGAATTTCTAGGTTGGAAGAGACCTCAAGATCATCGAGTCCAACCTCTACCTAACGCTAACAATCCCCACTAAACCATATCCCTAAGCTCTACATCTAAACATCTTTTAAAGACTTCCAGGGATGGTGACTCCACCACTTCCCTGGGCAGCCTGTTCCAGTGTCTGATAACCCTTTCAGTAAAGAAGTTCTTCCTAACATCTAACCTAAAACTCCCCTGGCGCAACTTAAGCCCATTCCCCCTCGTCCTGTCACCAGGCACGTGGGAGAACAGGCCAACGCCCACCTCACTACAGCCTCCTTTAAGGTACCTGTAGAGAGCAATAAGGTCGCCCCTGAGCCTCCTTTTCTCCAGGCTGAACAAGCCCAGCTCCCTCAGCCGCTCCTCGTAGGACTTGTTCTCCAGGCCCCTCACCAGCTTTGTCGCCCTTCTCTGGACCCGCTCAAGCACCTCGATGTCCTTCTTGTAGCGAGGGGCCCAAAACTGAACGCAGTACTCGAGGTGTGGCCTCACCAGAGCCGAGTACAGGGGGAAAATGGAATGGAATGGGAATCAATGCAATGGAACTCAGTGAGACCAGCACATGTAGGAAAAATCAGAATTTAAGGTCTACCTGTAAAATGACCTGGCAAAGGTGCTCTTATGGAGGTTCTTTCTACTGTGATATGAAGTCTTGGCTCAAAGACTTCATGAACCCTGTGGTTCAAATGAACCCTGTGGTTCAAATGATGGGAATACTAGGCAGTTCTGGACTTCTGTCTGAGTTTGGACAGATGTTTAACTGGAAGACTAAAATTAAAGCCTGGAAGGTGTTTTAAGTATCTCTTTTTTTTTTTTCTTTCTTTCTTTCCTTCCTTTTTTTTTTTTTTTTTTTTTTTTAATGTGTGGAAAGGGATGATTTCTCACAAACTAATAAATAAATCCTAAAAATACTTTTCTTAAAATAAGATAATCTTCCCCTAAATCAGTCAGGAATTAAGGTTTTCATGAATTCTATATACAATATATTCTTGATTTTTTTTCATAAAGAACTTTGATATATATGTTTATTACTACCCACTTTTGTCACAGTAGCACCTCAAAGCCTCAGGATTAAGGCCCTGCTTGTATGGAGGGCAGTAATAAATCAAAAGGCAGTCCAAGAAGTCTTACAGTCCAAATATATGCACGTCTCCTTGGAATGTGTTATTGTCAAAGGAATTGTCTAAAAGACCAAAAGGAGCTTTGTTTGTATTTAGATTTCTCTTTTCTTAAGCTGTTTGTTTAGAAATGGGTCACTTAGCATAGCAGATGTTTCTTCAACACAACATATTTGTGTCACAGATGAAGAAAACTTTCCAACCAACTCTCTTGTTTTAGTCACTATAATTTAGCAGTCCATTTTATTTCTTTTTAGAGCAGATAGAGCAATTAACTAAACATTTCAGTTGTTCATCTGTGTTTTTCCACCACCTGTAATTTGTACAAATAATCTGATATGGGAATTTTTAGTACTGTCATAATAAAAAAATATAAACTCTATGCGAATGTGCAGTTTCAAGCCACCAGAAATTATTCAGGAAACATCACTTAGCTGGTTTATGCACCAGAATGTAAATGAGGCCACCTTTTTTTCCCCCAGTTACCAGTAAAGCTTAGGCATTCACTGCTTTCATTTGACTTCGTTCCTTTTTTTTCTTCTGTTGCCATGGAAACCAGGGTGCCAGTCAGTCTGCAGAAGAAGCTGCCATTGCAGGTGGTTTGCAGATACTGTATTAATAAATAAAGAACTAAATAAATAACTGGGACCCATATTTTCCTCAAAAAGACAACAGTAAAAAGCACATCACTTAGCATTTATGCTGTTGGCTTGTGTAATTTGGCTACGGAGACTTTATAGAAAATGTTTATTGCCTTAGAAAATAAGCATGCATGTATTCTTGTACCCGGCAAGCCCATTGTGTATATTTACAGCCTTCTCTATATCAATCAGCTAAAATATTGAAACAACATAAACCAATTGAGTTGAAAAGAATGAATCTTAAAAAGAAAGGGAGAATGAAAGAGAGAGTGTGTGAACACGCATGCGCTACTGATTTATTCATGTGCACGTTCAGTTTATGTGCTTGGAGTTAATACCCATTTTGGATCTTAGCTGTACAGTGATTCTGTTGTTCTGAAGAGATTTAAATTAATGTAACCTTGATCTAAGAAATTAAAATCAACTTGAAAAAATATAGAAATAAAACTGTTTTAGCTTGGTTTTAAGCATCAGAAAAATAGTCTTAGGGGAACACATTACCAGTCTTCCTGAGAATCCCCCATATCCTTAGAACATTTTTGTCTAATTTCAGCCATGTCTTAAAAATTGGTAGAAATCCCGCAGGCAATTATTCATGTAAAATATTTTGTAGAAAATTAAAATTGGGTGAAGAGATCAATGCTTCTAAAAAGGAAAGACAGGGAGAACTCTTCTGTCATCTATTCCATTTGGTATGTTTTAACAAGTTGAACAGTCTCAGAAACAAAAATCAAGTACACAGAGAGGTGTTATTTCAATTCTCTCCATCCAAAATAGTATTTTATTAGATAGAAAAAGTGGAAGGACTGCATGGCTTACAGTTTTACCTGTGATGCATCTTAAGTCTTTCCCGTATAAAGCAAACTCTACAGTTATTACTTATTTAGGTGTTCATAACATCTTAGGAAAATGTATCCACCTTTTCTCTTCTTTTTTTTTTTTTTTTTCTCTTTTTTTAATGGTTTTGATTCCCCTCATATTTCTTAGACAAATTAATGTTAGCATTATTCTTCTAGGGAAAGAATAATCTGTTTGAGCTTTCCCAGTAGACTATTGTCTAATCCAATGACATTCCAGCAGAAAAATACACACATACACAAAAACAATGGACCTAAAGGGAAACATATATGAAATTTTAACATTGAAGTCCACGTGAATTTTGAACATACACAAGGAAAGGAGGACAAGAAGGATGAGAGAAACAGAGGACGAGAAGGATGAGAGAAACAGAACAATTTTTGGAGATGAGAAGTTTCAGAATGAAAAGAAAGTTGGAGGAGAAGGGAGACCTGGAATAGCTCTGTATTAGGAATGAGGCCAGGAGAGATCAGGATATTGAAGAGGATTATAGATTTCATGGGGCTCTGTGCTGTTAGAGGAACTGTTCCTTTCTTTTTCTCTTTTTTTCTACCCCAGATACCCAGAGCAATAGGAAATCCCTTCAGCCAATGCTCTTCTAAGGTGTACACTCCTGAATTATAGGGTCACAACTCTAATTCTTCCCTTCACTATCCCATGTTTCTTAAGCAGCTTTTTCCTCCGTTAGTCTGCTGCCACGAGCAACAACCTATTTGGCTTATGGTTTCATATTTTTTGATACTTTTTCACTAAGTACTTTATTGATAAATGCTAACATGGAAAAATGAGCTCAATGACCCTCAGTTCTGACTCAGTATGTTTTTTCTCACTTTAATAATATATTTACCAGGAAATAGATAGAATGAGAAGCATTGTTTGGGGCTTGCTTTTGCTTGTTCGTTGTTGTTGCTGTTTCATTGTTTTTTTTTAATCAACAGAGCTCTAATACTACCTGACTAGCAAAAATAGAGCATAAAATAAAAGCATTGGAAACTGTGGATAACACTTTCCCTGTATAGTTTACTTCATACAAAAACAGTGCCAAACCGTGCATTTTTTATCTTCTTATTCCAGAATTTATCCAAGTCTCACTTCTTATAAAGGCTTGTATGGACTCTAGTGTAATTGGAGGTAGCTCACTTGTATCTACAGAGCTTGTTGACAAACCAAAAAAGAGAGCCCTTTATAGATACACTCTGGTCACTAGAGAAAAGATTTGATGCTGACAGTTAGTATAGTCAATAGAAGTCAATATATATGAGATAGTTAAATAGGTCATTCATGTTAACAAATTTCCAGAAGTAATATTTACGGTCGACTGAGAAAAAAGAAAGGAATTTTGTACAATGGATTAAATGACAGAAATCAAAATGTTGACCTTGCATTACTTTTACATGAGATTTTTTTTTTTTTTTTAAGCTCTGATTTGGAGCTGCCAGTGGAGGGCTTCTGGAAAACAGATTGTTGTTTCTGTTTTCATTATTTCTTTCTCATTTCAGTCTGGAATGTCACTTGGTTGCTGAGATCATTGCACAACATGAATTGTACAGAAAACCCCTCATTTCTGTAAGATAAATGTGCTGTTATATTTTAAGTTGAACAGGCAAGAGCCTTCAAAATTTGTACACGTAAATGGAAAAACGCTTATGTTGGTGGAGAAATCTAAACCACATCCTTTTGTACTCTAACCATCTACCCACTCATAGAGAAGAGTTGTCAGGGAAGTATTTTAACTCTGAGTGTGTCTGAAGTTTCAAAAAGGCTGTTCTTTTTCTCCTCTAGTCACAGAATCACAGAATTTCTAGGTTGGAAGAGACCTCAAGATCATCGAGTAAAACCTCTGACCTAATGCTAACAGTCCTCCACTAAACCATATCCCTAAGCTCTACATCTAAACGTCTTTTAAAGACTTCCAGGGATGGTGACTCCACCACTTCCCTGGGCAGCCTGTTCCAATGTCTAACAACCCTTTCAGTAAAGAAGTTCTTCCTAACATCTAACCTAAAACTCCCCTGGTGCAACTTAAGCCCATTCCCCCTCGTCCTGTCACCAGGCACGTGGGAGAATAGACCAACCCCACCTTGCTACAGCCTCCTTTAAGGTACCTGTAGAGAGCAATAAGGTCGCCCCTGAGCCTCCTTTTCTCCAGGCTGAACAAGCCCAGCTCCCTCAGCCGCTCCTCGTAGGACTTGTTCTCCAGACCCCTCACCAGCTTTGTCGCCCTTCTCTGGACCCACTCAAGCACCTCGATGTCCTTCTTGTAGCAAGGGGCCCAAAACTGAACGCAGTACTCGAGGTGTGGCCTCACTAGAGCCAAGTACAGGGGGACGATCACCTCCCTAGCCCTGCTGGTCATACTGTTTCTTATGCAAGCCAGCATGATGTTGGCCTCCTTGACCACCTGAGCACACTGCTGGCTCATATTCAGCCGACTATCCACCATCACTCCCAGGTCCTTCTCTGCCTGGCAGCTCTCCAACCACTCATCTCCCAGCTTGTAGCTCTGCTTGGGGTTATTGCATCCCAGGTGCAGGACCCGGCACTTGGCCTTGTTGAACTTCATGCAGTTGATCTCAGCCCATCGGTGCAGCCTATCCAGATCCTCCTGCAGAGCCTTTCTACCCTCAAGCAGATCGACACACGCACCTAGCTTGGTGTCATCTGCAAACTTACTGAGGGTGCACTCAATGCCCTCATCCAGTCACTACACATATAAGCAAAATCTTGGAAAGTTTTATTTTCTAGGCAACAAGTAAAGAAATCTCTACTAAACACCCCCATTTAGGCACAAGTTGAATTTAAATAATGTCACCTTTACAAAAACAATGATTGCCAGCAACATGTAGTAAAAAAACTGAGACAACGCTGAGCATCTCTGAAACATACTCACCTAGCAATCCACTACTTTCTTCTTATATCCACAAGAATCATGAGCATTTGGAGACAGGTAATCCAAACTTTGATTTAATTTAAATTTGGATTCTGTTCAAGTCCATCTGTACTTAATGTAAATGTTAAAGTGTCCAGAAACAAATATGGATTAGAACTGGCAACCCTCATCTGTGCAAAGCTCCCTCAAAATCAGTGCAAATGTGCCTCAATTAAGTTTCTGGGCTGGACTTTACTTGGAATTAGAGATCATAAACACGTGTTGCATGTTTTATAATATTTGTCTGTAAAATTTTCTCAAGAGACGATCTGAAATACATAGTTCATGTCTTAATGAGAAGAGAGGAGAATTTGGTTTTGATTTTGTTTTATGATTGTAAGAATATTGATGTCATAGCCTAAAATGGAAAAAGTACACTATTGTGTTATATAGCATTATATCGCATAATTTAACCTCTTGCTGAGATGGAACAGAAGACAGCAGGGGGCCCTGATAGTTGTTAACACACTATTATATTTTCATTGCTTGTTTTCTATGCTTGGTAGAACTCTGGAAAACAGATGGAAGGCGACCATGTAGTCCTACAAATTTCCAGGAAACTCTGGTTATATAACTTATACTAGTCCTTTCACCAAAAGTCCAATTGCTACTGAAGTCCAAAATAATACTGAAGAATCTTCTGAGCAGAAGAAAGCAGAGCAAATGCTCAAAGGTTGCTCTTCAAGGTAAGTGATAGCTACTCAGAAGTGGGGAGAGATATGGAGAAATGAGATAACAAAGCAGCAGTTGCTGTGGGCCAAAAGGCTGCCTACTTTCACTGCCTCTATGTATGAAAGTTTTAAAAATTAGCTCCATCAGAGTCTGCAGTTTTGGAAATACTTATACTTGATTTAGCAAGTGGAAAACATATCTTGGTCCCTGTGACTACCAGTAGGAGGACGTGTGCCCACCAAGCAGGACCAGTTCAAGAGGAGCAGCCAAGAGTACTAGGCTTCTCAGGTAGTTTTGGGTGCATTATCATGGCTCAGAGGAGGTGTCCTGTGGTTTGATTTCTCTTCACAGCTAGTGTTTTGAAACTGTTGGACTTGTTGGACTCCTTGTGGAGTCTTTCAGTGGGCACTTCCAGAGGCTGCTTTGGGGCCAGTGAGATAACTCCATGCTCCCTTCCTATAGTCACTGGAAGAAAGAGAATTCTCTAGAGGAACAGCCAGATCCTGCTGTACCCACTCTGAATCATCCTCTGGAGAAGCGTTGCTTGGACTATCAAAAGTCACCTGGGACATTTATCTCGTTAGTAGGCTACAGCCTTTCTCAGAATTTTCTTTGTGTATTTCCATATTTCTCTCCTGGCTTTGTAAGGTAAACAGAAATGGTGGCATAGATTCATTCCTTCTCCAAGCTGACTGATGCCAGCAGAGTTCTATTCCAGGAGAAACTCAATCCCATCACTTGTATTTATTCTAACTCTGGATTAACTTTTATTTCTTTGTTTTCATTACTGTGCTATTTAATTAGATGTATTCTTACAAAACTCGCCTGGGGCTTTTTCCTTTCCAAAAGAAAGATGGTGTGTGATTTTTTTCAGAAACATCCGAGTGACTTAGGAGTTGAAGTCTCCCCAAATGTTAGTGGGTGGTTTCTGAAATTCAGAATAATGACCCCTTGTCCAGTAGTTAAAAACGATGTCAAATACCCACAGCCTCTGCATTTGATAGGCAGAATGATGTCTGTCAGCACATCACTGAACCTATTCCTAGGCAAGTAGTAAATGAAGGACAAGATTGGATCTGATATTTTAAATACAGATCATTTTCAGTTATTGAAGCTTAATGTCGGTTTCCATGAAGAGGCAAGGGAAGATTGCAACAAAGAAAACCTGGAACACAGTAATCCTATTTCCTGTGCCTGCCACCTACTTTTACAGCCAGCCATGTAATATATTTTTGGCAACCTAGCTACACCATTCCACTTATATTTGATGTTTTTTAATGTAAGTGCTAAGTGACTTCAGTATTCCCTGGACAAGCTGCAGCATTCCTCACTAAGCATTGAGCACGGATGGCTTCTCAGTTGCAATAGATGGCACAGGGCCCACACTGAATATCAGCAGGAGTATCTGCACTGCTTTCCATAGGCTTTTGATCATATCTGTGAGGAGAGTATGCATTTGGAAAAACCTTTCCATGGCTGCCTGGGAGTCAAGTGAAACACGACATGAACAGAAAAGAAGGCAAGTCTCTTGAGTACACATTTAGGGGCAACGGGAGCAGCAGACCTCTGCTTTGTGGTGACCTGGGAACTCCACCACATTTCCTTTGGGAATCCACCTGACAGAAAACAGAGTGCAGAACCTGATGGTCTATCTGGACCAGGTAAACTGAATGAGAGGCAGAAATAATATGGCACCATTTTGATGATTTAGGGGTACATAACAGGAGTCAGTGTGTTTTTGCTTTCATGAGCTCAAGTATGAATGTATTTTGCAATGCCTGTCTAGCATAAGATAAGCAAAAGGGATGGGGAAGAGACCTATAAAAGTAAGACATACACGGGGGCATACATGGAAGCAAGATATTTCTGCAGGCCTTGACACTTTTTCCCAGAAATATGTTTTTCCCTTAGTAGTAAATGGGCAACTACAGCCTTAATGACCTTGACTTTCATTTATGTATTCTTTCCAGTGGTTTAACAACAACTTTGTTTTATTTTTTCCTGGCTTCAAAACTGACATAATGATTTCTTTAATTTCTTTTTCCCATAGAAGCAATTCTTATTCAGCTTTTACAGCTAGAAGCAGAAAAGAAAAAAAAAAAAAAAAACACACCACCAACAAAAAAAAAAACACACGAGCCCCAGTGCTACACATAAAAATGTTAAAAAAACAACTTTGCAACAACAACAACAAAAAAAAAACTATATGGAAAAAAATATCATAAACCAATATAAACAAACAAAAAAAAAAAAGGCCACTGAAGTGTTCTGGTAGTGGAATCAACCTCTAACCTCTAAATAAAATTCATCAGTTAGGATCACAACAAATAATCTCAGCCTTACTTATTGCTTATATTTTGTCAGAGTTAACAAGGTTATTTATCTCCTGGATGTTTTTTTATGCAATATGAAGTCCCCCCAAACACAAAATAGCATGTGCTGCAGAAAAAAAAAATATATATATATATATATTATTTTTATATATATATATATTCTTTATATATATATATACATGTATATATATATATACATAGAGAGAGAGAGAGAGAGTTTTCTGGCCACAGGGGACATGTGTGTTACAGAATTTTAGAGAAGTTTTTTCAGTGAACCCAACTGGCTGAGATGGACATCTGCTTGAGTTAAAGACATTGTGTGCTTGTACAGACACAAGTGCTTCAAAAGGAAGAGATAAAAGGGCTTCAGCAGCCTGCTTAGCCACATCCAACAAAACCTCATAGATAAGACAGCTTCAGATAGTCAGAGAACCACAGAGAATGTGCATATTCTGCATAAGCGATCATACCTGCATTTTAAGTGAAGCAGGAACACTTTCTATAGCAGCTTTGCAACACCTCTAAGCAAGAACTACTATGTTTGCATTGTGAGTAAGATTTGAAAAGCTAGTGAACTGCCTTCCATTTTGGGAGAAAACCTAACAATACATAAATGAAATCAAGAAAGGAAAATTTCTTGCAAATGCTTCATGTACCACTGATTGTCACACTCGGAAAGGCATGAAAGACAGGGAAACTGTGCAACTGCTATTGTCATTTATTGCATAATATTTGTGTGAATTGTGAATGGTTACATGATTTGTTTCACCTCCAATTAATGTTAAAAGGCTTCACTTCTTATTTAAACATTTCAAAATTAAGAAATTTGTCAAGGATCTAGATTCCCTTTGACATTCCTGATACAAGACTGTGCTAGTTGCAGATGCTTAAAGATGCTTTTACAATGCTATTTGCTCATGATGCTGCATATGAAAAAATGAAGAGTAACATTTTCTGTAAAATTATATATATATATTTATTCCATTAAAGTTACTTATGTAAAATAGATTTCTATATAAAATGTTTATTCTTTAACATGACATTATTACTGTTTTTAATCTCTTATTTGCATTTGTTGATCACAGATACACAGATAAGCAATGTATCTAATGTTACTTTGGACAATTAAATGTGAATTCTAGAATGCAAGGTGAATAGAGGTCAGAAAAGGCACAGAAAAGGCACTTCTACAGAAGTTGATAAGTTAATCATACACAGGTTAATAACATAAGTAGGTACTAATTTTAGTTGCTTTTGGAGAACAATTGCCTGCCTTGAGGATAAAATACTTTCTTTTAAGTGTCAAACAGCTAAACACAAGCACTGTCAGAATATCTTTCCTTGCAAATATAAATTCAGTATCTTTACATTTCAGCACTTCTATCTCGTATCCCAGCAACTCTTCTGCAATGGACTCCTGAGTTTTAACCCTACTTGTCGTTAGACCACAAGATGGATAATTGCTGCAATGAAATATGTGTCTGCCTGCCTGCCTGCTAGTCACTCTTGAACATTTTAATTCCCTTCACATGTGAAAGTGGAGAAGTCTGCAAGCTCCTCAAAGTGTTGTGAAAGTGCCTAGCCAGGAGAAGGCAGAGCCCAAAAGAGGTCTGTCACCCTGACATGCAGTATGTGCATATTAGACAGCCAGGCAGGATGCACATAGACGACTGCCTGCACTCACCCTGGCTTATGCTGAGAAGCAGTACCATCAGAGGCATTGGGAAGAGCTGGGTTTATGCTGTGAGAAAGAGGCTTAAAGGCCCAGGGACTCTAAGCTGTAGGAAAGAGAATTTCTTCCACTCCAATGCTCAAAGAAGAAATTGCTTTCTATGGGCAGCTTAGTCTGTTCACTGAAATAGTTGAATATTGCAAAAAAAACCTGTGTCATTAGTGGCCTTGGAGGACCTGGTCCTGCAGGTAAAAAGTATCTTCATTTACCAGTGAACCCAGTCTGAGCCCAAGATCTGTAGGTGTTTTTATGAACATAAATTTTTCCAGGACAAAATTAATTTCTGTCAACGGAAGACAAGTTTGTCTAACATAAATATCTTTATTCCTCACAAAAGTGGAAGTGTTTCTCTTTTGCTCAACAGCCCAAAAGGAAACAATCATTTTTTCAAGAATTACTGTAAATGTTAATCAGGAAGGATCCGTCAAGTAACCATGCAGTGGACAGCTTTCCAAGCCTTGGGAAAGCAAGCAGACTTCGAGTCTTGGGAAATGAAGCTGTTGTTCTTAGCTTTGATTTGTGCGGGAGTCAATGCAGGGGCAATTTTGACAGTTGAGCTGAAGGGAATGTTACTCCCATTAAAGTCAAATCTTGATGCAACCTTGCTCCCTCGGAACTAGGCAATGATAATGTGCTAAGATTGTTTATATGATCCCTGACCATCATATTTCAGAGTTTGAATTAACCAAGAAAATTACATGACCAGAGCTCCAATATCACTTATTTCATCTTTAGTAGAAACCAGGCAGAAGGATATTTGCAATAGCTCAGCTGAGAAGCAAGAAGGGTCTCCGAGTACAAGTTTGTTTCAGAAGTACCTGAAGTTATAAACTGGCTCACCTGTACCTTTCCAACTTACTGAAGTTTGGACAAAACAGTCAGGTGGACTGTAATCTGTGTCCTATTCCTTTTACTATTCAGGCCTCACTCTGTGGTAGTTGAACACTTTCCATATGCACAGAGTAGCATGACTAGGAGCTGTCAGATGCCATTTTTACCTTCTGTCATCCTCCTCTCCCTGATTATTGGCACTCAGCTTGCACAGGCAGGGTGAAGCTACCCCTATATTTATTCAGTGAAAAATTGTACCTTGCTTTCTTTCTTGCTTAGTGACTTTGTAAGAGCCTCAGATTTGTGCCTCTGGCCCAATGAATATTTATTTATTCAGAAAAGAGACTGAGAGAGGCAATCTTGACAATCAACATTCAATGGTTTCACATCATCAGGTGGGTGGGGTAGTTGTCCATGCTGTAGAAAAAAAATGGGAGAACTGGGAGAATTTGAACCTGGGTGACTCCAACCCAGAAGAGTCTTCCGCTGCCACATTATTGTCTACTTGGAACTGTCTTTCTGTTTCTTAAAAAAAAATAAAAATTAAAAAAAAAAAAAAAATGTTTTGGCATTTTCCTCACTGGAGAGTGGGGTTGGTTTTTCGTTTGTTTGGTGCAGGTTTGTTTTTTTTTTTTTGTAATCCCAGATTCTCATGAGACATGAAATCACTATGAAATCATTACCGGGGGCAATTAATAGGACAGAGTACTATTTTATTTTTTAATCTCTTAATCATTCAATCCATTTTTTTGTGGAGACAACTTGGTACTAGCATGCACTGATGGACTTTTCAGATGCTTCACTTGGAACAAGTAAGGCCAAAACAGAATTAAAGCAGCAATGATATTACTTTCCATTAAGGAAAGCTCACTGCTACATGCAGTGAAAAAGTCCAGAGGTCAAAAAGATGGAAGAGTTCAACAAAAACACTGCTCTTCTATGACACAATCAGATTTAAAGAGCCTTTTAACTAAAAAGTGTATGTATTTATTTATTCATCTGCTCATTCTGTCTTTAGGACAACAAAGCTTTCAAGAACAGGCATCCGATGACCTCCACGGGAGCCACTGAGGACCTCAGGCCAGCAGTAACAGTTCATCCTCTTTGCTAACAGCATCTCCATGCAGATTTAGTAGAGACATTCAGTCTGTAATAAACACAGTCTAGGCAAATACAGACCTAGAATTGTCTGCTGGCTCATTATTAATATATTAGAATAGTCTGGACCTCTGACCTCTTTACCGAATCTTCCACTCTTACCCCCAATTTCTTTTCCTGCCCACGCATGCAGCAGGAACCCTCCTGGATTTTGCACATACAAGATCACAGCTGCAGCATTTTGCCCCATACTCTGTACCCCAGAGTCCCTCTCCAACAGGGATGGCACCCTTTGACAAGACAGAGCATGAAAGAGAAAGCAGCGTGTGTGTGCCCAGCATGCAAATGCACCCTCCCGAGCACAAGGGGTGCGATTTCATCTGGTAGCCTGTAGTGTGCACAGCTTAAAAACAAAATGAAAATGCAGAAATGCAGGAAGACTGTATCAGTCATGCAGATGCAGTGGGAAAAAAAATAATAATAATAATAAAGTTAAAAGGAAGAAGAAAAAAAGAGAGAGAGAGAGAGATTGGAGTACACTGTTAGGGTTTTTTTTGCTTTTTTTTTTTTTTTTGTATATTTTTTGACACTAAGCACAAGTCTAGCAGATTTAAGTACTACATAAAAATGAGTAGCAAGACAAGTCCAGGGAACAATAGATCTGAAGGAAAAGGACTTCCAGAAGCAGACTTGTTTTTTGTGTTTTTTTTTTTTCTTTTTTTTTTTTCTTTTGCATGAGGCCTGGAAGCAGCTAATCTCTGCTGAGTAAAGATAGCCATTCAGATCAGATCAGTCGACAAGGCTGCTGGAGAAGGAAAACCAGGATATCATTTCATTGTCACTATTGGGGAGCCACCAGATGCTTGGGATTCCATATATTTGGGGGATAAATCTTTCAAAAGCTCCATTGACACTGGGGTATGTCAATAATTCAACATATTAGTTGGATGCAAATACTGCACAATAAGGTATGGAAAGAAAACTGTAATTGGGAATGCCAGGGCGAAGGGGGCTCTATCTTCTGACTGAGCCCATTGTTGAACTCCAGGCTGAACCTCCGACCCTTTACTTTGGAAGGACACAATAGGCTTTGATATGAGATGGTGGGAAACGGTCTTGGAGGCTCATTTCACATTCAGCTGCAATTCATCAGCTTGGCTGGGACTTCTAGCAGCTTTAATGACCACTGCAATTGATGGTTAAATCAATTTGTGACGGTGACAGCATGGCTGGCCCCTAGACTGTAACAATCCGGGATTACAACAGGCAGAAAGGGCTCTGTTATTCAGACGTGCGTGGTTTCTACTCAGCTTTGAGTGGGAACAACAGTGGGACAAAGTCTCACAAGACCAGGCCCAGAGAATGTACACATTCACTCCAGTTGACTACACACCATGGCTGCTTCTTTTAGTGTGATAAGGCGGGTTAAAAAAAAAAAAAAAAAAAAAAAAAAAAGCTTTGTTATAAATAAAAATATACAGTAGAGCACAACAAAGGACCCTGATATTTGACTATATCCTTAGGGAAAGTGGCAACCCAGAAAGAATTTCACCTTTGTTCCTCCAGGGACGAAGTGGGTGGTCTGTCCCCCTCCACCCACTGCCCCAAACGGTGGTGCAGCTTGCCCCCACAGTAAAACCCGTACACGTCCGGATTATGGTAGAGCAGGTTTGCATTTGGCAAGAGGGGCATAGGCAGGGGGGATGGGGGCCAAATATAACGTTCAGACAGTGAGAAGGAAGGACTGCTCCCTCTTCTGTCACTGAAGAAAAAATGCACGCAAAACACACTAAAGCATGCTATAATTCATTTTAATCTCTCCATAATTATAATTACCTCTCACACTGAACAGATATTGCAGGGAAAGAAGAAGACCAAAGCTCACTCTGGTGGCGTTGCTACTAACAATTATGTTACAGGACAGTCAGTTGTTTTGGACATGAGTCTGCAAGGCCAGTGCTTGCCTATCAAGAAAAATTACAATTTCCAATCATCTCAGGTCTCTCTCCTGCCACATTTTGCTGGTACAATATGATATTTTCACCCAAAATATGCAGTGTATGTTATCAGCAGACAGAATTTCTGGGAAATATGTTATTTCAGTATAATACTGCACATCAACTAATGCAGGCAGTGGCTAAAAGCTATGAGACATTTGAATTGTAGCATAGATATGATATAATGTGTATGTGTGTTTTGTTTATATTAAATTACACTTAAAATATTTCAAATGGTTCACTGAAAAGCTATGTTTTCTATGTCATATTAATTGAAATAATTTATTCAGCCCAAATAGAACAGTTATAATGTTGTGTATCTAACCAAGCGTAGACTCATTTAAAAAATCAATATGATATGTAGTCAGAGAATCAAAGTACTTAGAAATTTATATGAGGAAGCTGTTAATGTGAACACTACACATTATGCCAATCAATAAGTTGTAAATTATATAGTAATTAATTACACATCTCTCTTTGTCGATTAGGCATGATCAAGCTATTTCTGTGTATACTAAAGAAACATGTTGAAAATGAGTACTAAAAAAAATTTAAAATGTGAGCCACAGTCCACTGACCTGCTAAATAAATCACTTCATCATGTTCTGAGTTGAATCCTACAATTAATAACTAATTCTGGCATCTTCCTTACAAAATGTCATGGTCTAAATGTTGCAAAAGAAAGAGCTGACTAGTTCCTAGAAATATGTAAATCAATTGGTTGATGTTAATACCTGCAAATTTGTAACCCAAAATAAAATACCATATTTTGAAAATGTAAACACATTTTATTTTTTCTAAAGGATCTGTCCAAATATTGAAAAAATATTATTGCTAACAGTAAAAAGGTCTGGCACTAGGTCCAAACCCTGACAGTGGAGGAGGGGAAAAAAAAAAAAAATCACTTGGTTTCTATGGTAACAGTGCTGGTAGAAATAGTTGTGTGAGCATACTGAACATGCATAAAAGCCTTCCCAAGGGAGGTCAGAGGATTTGAAGAAAGAAAGGAGGGGGGGGGGGGGGGGGAGAAGAAGAAGGAAAAAAAAAAAAAAAAGATGGCAGCTTCTGCAGAAAGCAGATATTTTATGCTGAATAAGTGTTTCAGATGTGTGATGTGATCAATAACAAAACAATGTTGCTAATAGAATAGTCAAAAATCTTTGACTATGTATCCATTCATACTTAAATCCCATTGGTGTATACTCATTTCTATGTGAGACATATATGATAGATTCACATTTGCTTTTGCACACGTGTTTAGATATTGGTGTGTGAATAAATTATACGTCTTCATACAGAATGGATGTATAATGTGAGACTATAACAAACCCCTTACTATATATATTACCATATATAGTGTATCACATATGGACAGTGTCACTATATCAGATATATTTAAATCATCTTTATATCTATGAACTATAAAGTATAATATGTATGAAATATATCTGAGCCACATTATCATTAAGAACATTGGAATAACTCAAAAGGAGCAGCAAGAAGCACCTAGCATTATTTGTAGATGAAGTTATTAGTTTTGGCAATTAAATCATGTTAATTAATTTTAATGTTATTAGTGATGGTCAAGAAGACAGGAATTAGTCAGAATCTGTTGCACAATGAGCAAGCTGTATATACCAACTAGACTCTGCAATTCAGCCTGCTTAGAAACCCTGTGAACATGGTTCATTCTTTTGAGCTAAAAATGTTCACTAGCCCTTTATTTGCATCTGCTTCAATCCTCTGTTCATTGTTGGTTGCTATAAACTCTCTCCATGGGGGATGGATTGGCACAGAGAGGAAACGTGACAGAGGCTCCCATGCAGAGGATGAGCCATTCCTGCAAGTGAAATCCCACATCCATAAAGCCAGGGGGAGGGGCAGGATTCCTGGGTACACTCAAAAGCTCGATTTGTGCAAGCAGGAAGGCAAAAACATTTTTGACAGTGCTTGGTGTGCAGAGCGGGTTTGGAAAACGTGCATCATTCTCATAGATTTCTGGAGCGGCACAATGCACTATAATTTCAAAAGCTTGCTAGATTACCTTCTGAGGCACGGTGAGAGAGGATTTTCATCCAGAAGAGGTGGCTATAGAAAGCAAGGAGGATCTATAGCCACTGCTGGTTCTTTATAATTCAAGAGGAGGCACATTATCTGGGACTGACACTTGCAGAGACAAAAGTGGCACAGAAATCTTCCCTGACCCTCTCTCCCCCTTCCCTCTCTCTTCTCCCCCCCTTTTCCCCTTCTCCCCCCTCCCACTCCTACCTCCCCCTATTCAGCCACCAAATGAGGCCCAAGAGCAGAATGAGGCTCCCTTTTGGGCCAGTCACACAACCGTCCTTCCTCACTCCTTACATGTAGAAAAAACACTATTATTTACTTGCAGCATGTAGGGTGTGGTGTGGGCACACAGCCAGCAAGGATCTTGCATGGGGCTGTGCCAGGGGGAACAATGGCAAGGCCGGAGGATAAGGCAATGGCCCAGCTGAAGTGCATCTACACCAATGCACGCAGCATGGGTAACAAACAGGAGGAGCTGGAAGCCATCGTGCAGCAGGCAGGCTACGACTTGGTTGCCATCACGGAGACGTGGTGGGACCAGTCTCATGACTGGAGTGCTGCAATGCCTGGCTATAAGCTCTATAGAAGGGACAGGCAGCATAGAAGGGGTGGTGGTGTGGCTCTCTATATTAGAGAGTCTTTCGAGGCTGTAGAACTCGAGGTTGGGAATGACAAGGTCGAGTCCCTTTGGGTTAGGATCGGCAGGGACAACAAGGCTAGTGTCCTGGTCGGGGTCTGCTATAGACCGCCGAACCAGGATGAGGAGACGGATGAGGAATTCTACAGGCAGCTGACAGAGGTTGCAAAATCATCAGCTCTTGTACTCGTGGGGGACTTCAACTTCCCTGACATATCCTGGAAGCACAACACAGCCCTGAGAAAGCAGTCTAGGAGGTTTCTGGAGAGCGTGGAAGATAGCTTCCTGACGCAGCTGGTTAGTGAGCCTACCAGGGGAGGTGCCCCGCTAGACCTTCTCTTCACAAACAGAGAAGGACTGGTGGAGGACGTGATCGTCGGGAGCTGTCTAGGGCAGAGTGACCACGCAATGGTGGAGTTCACTATTCTTGGCGAGGTCAGGAAGGGGACCAGTAAAACCGCTGTATTGGACTTTCGGAGGGCTGACTTTGAGCTGCTCAGGACATTGGTTGGTGGAGTCCCTTGGGAGGCGGTTCTGAAGGGCAGAGGGGTCCAGGAAGGCTGGGCGCTCTTCAAGAGGGAAGTCTTAATGGCGCAGGAACGGTCTGTTCCCACGTGCCCAAAGACGAGCTGGCGGGGAAGAAGACCGGCCTGGCTCAACAGAGAATTGTGGCTTGATCTTAGGAGGAAAAAGAGGGTTTATAAGCTTTGGAAAAGTGGGCAGGCCACTAAGGAGGACTTTAAAGAAGTAGCGAGGCTGTGCAGGGACAAAATTAGGAAGGCCAAAGCTCATCTGGAGCTCAATCTGGCTACCGCCGTTAAAGATAACAAAAAACGTTTCTATAAATACATCAACACAAAAAGGAGGACTAAGGAGAATCTCCATCCTTTACTGGATGCGGGGGGAAACTTAGTTACAAGAGATGAGGAAAAGGCGGAGGTGCTCAATGCCTTCTTTGCCTCAGTCTTTAGCGGCAATACCGGATGTTCTCTGGATACCCAGTACCCTGAGCTGGTGGAAGGGGATGGGGAGCAGGATGTGGCCCTCATTATCCATGAAGAACTGGTTGGTGACCTACTACGGCACTTAGATGTGCACAAGTCGATGGGGCCAGATGGGATCCACCCAAGGGTACTGAGGGAACTGGCAGAGGAGCTGGCCAAGCCGCTGTCCATCATTTATCAACAGTCCTGGCTATCGGGGGAGGTCCCAATCGACTGGCGGCTAGCAAACGTGACGCCCATCTACAAGAAGGGCCGGAGGGCAGACCCAGGAAACTACAGGCCTGTCAGTTTGACCTCAGTGCCAGGAAAGCTCATGGAGCAGATCCTCCTGAGAGTCATCATGCAGCACTTGAAGGGGAAGCAGGCGATCAGGCCCAGTCAGCATGGCTTTATGAAAGGCAGGTCATGCCTGACGAACCTGATCTCCTTCTATGACAGAGTGACGCGCTGGGTGGATGAGGGAAAGGCTGTGGATGTGGTCTACCTTGACTTCAGCAAGGCTTTTGACACCGTCTCCCACAGCATTCTCCTCAAGAAACTGGCTGCTCTTGGCTTGGACTGGCGCACGCTTCGTTGGGTTAGAAACTGGCTGGATAGCCGGGCCCAAAGAGTCGTGGTGAATGGAGCCAAGTCCAGTTGGAGGCCAGTCACTAGTGGCGTCCCCCAGGGCTCGGTGCTGGGGCCGGTCCTCTTTAATATCTTCATCGATGATCTGGACGAGGGCATTGAGTGCACCCTCAGTAAGTTCGCAGATGACACCAAGTTAGGTGCGTGTGTCGATCTGCTTGAGGGTAGGAAAGCTCTGCAGGAGGATCTGGATAGGCTGGACCGATGGGCTGAGGTCAACTGCATGAAGTTTAACAAGGCCAAGTGCCGGGTCCTGCACCTGGGGCGCAATAACCCCAAGCAGAGCTACAGGCTGGGAGAGGAATGGTTGGAAAGCTGCCAGGCAGAGAAGGACCTGGGAGTGATGGTGGACAGTCGGCTGAATATGAGCCAGCAGTGTGCTCAGGTGGCCAAGAAGGCCAACGGCATCCTGGCTTGTATTAGGAACAGCGTGACCAGCAGGGCTAGGGAGGTGATCGTCCCCCTGTACTCAGCTCTGGTGAGGCCGCACCTCGAGTACTGTGTTCAGTTTTGGGCCCCTCGCTACAAGAAGGACATCGAGGTGCTTGAGCGGGTGCAGAGAAGGGCGACGAAGCTGGTGAGGGGCCTGGAGAACAAGTCCTACGAGGAGCGGCTGAGGGAGCTGGGCTTGTTCAGCCTGGAGAAGAGGAGGCTCAGGGGTGACCTTATTGCTCTTTACAGATACCTTAAAGGAGGCTGTAGAGAGGTGGGGGTTGGCCTGTTCTCCCACGTGCCTGGTGACAGGACGAGGGGGAATGGGCTTAAGTTGAGCCAGGGGAGTTTTAGGTTAGATGTTAGGAAGAACTTCTTTACAGAAAGGGTTGTGAGGCATTGGAACAGGCTGCCCAGGGAAGTGGTGGAGTCACCATCCCTGGAAGTCTTCAAAAGACGCTTAGATGTAGAGCTTAGGGATATGGTTTAGTGGAGGGCTGTTAGCGTTAGGTTGGAGGTTGGACTCGATGACCTTGAGGTCTCTTCCAACCTAGAAAATTCTGTGAAATTCTGTGAAATCAGGCACCTCCCTGGGGAATATGGAAGTGAGATACACAAAGGATGCACTTGACTGTAATGTCCCTAGCTTCATAGCTGGTTCAGAAAATCATGCTACTGACCACACTGGCCTTTTTGAAAACGTACCACCACCATCGGTTTCAGTGAGAAAGTGTGTTTTAAGGAAGGCATTTTTAATTTCCCCTCTATGAGGGTTGCTCTGTTCACATTAGAGAAAAAGGGAAAATTAATCATACATTGATCATACTTCACCCAGTTTTGTAAACTTCTCCTGCAAGACCAAAGCACCACTGTTAGTCATTAATTTTCCTTAATTAGACCTCAGGTTAACATTTTCCTGAAATGAACAATGGCTCTCTGCACTTCTCAAATCTACTATTCCTGTGTGTCTTTGGACACTCACTTAGTGTCCAAACTAAGCAAACTAAGAAGATAGCTAGGACAACTAGCTATCTTCTAATTAGAAGATACTCCTATAATTGCTAGAGAAAGGAAAAAGAAAAACAAAAACAAACAAACAACAAACAAAAAAGAGAAAACCAAACTACGATCTAGGCTAAACAGACAGAGCTTGTCAGTGTCATTACTGAGGACCTTGCTGCTGGGTTCTCCAGCATCTTTGCTCTAAGCTCTATAAATATTAATCTGTTGTAATACTACAAATAATTCAGAAATATCACCAAGTCAGCAGAACAAAGTTGAACTCCAGATTCCCCATGCACTTATTTTCCTCCTGCTCTCGGGTGGTAGTGTTTTGAGAACTTGAATGGTTGTAACATGCCATGAGTTTTAACGATGACTCTGACTTTTTCATATGATCTCCATTTCTTTCCAAAAGCCCCAGTGGGCCTGACTCCATGTGATATATGCTCCAGGACTGGAGTGTCATGCTATCTAAATATACATTTCACTTGACATCTGGAAATGGATGGTCACTGATCCAACATTTTTTCCATGTCTTCAAAGACTTAGGCCCAGATGCTGAATCATAATCCACATTCATGAGTGCATATTCTGCCCCTTCTTCACTGTCCAGCAAACCTGTTTTGTTTTTTTTTTTTTTATTCTGTTATTTGAGTGCTTTCATTTGCAATCCATGAACTTTTAAATCAAAACTCTTGTCCTCATTCTGCATGTTAGTTTTTCCTCTTGCTTGAATTTGCTATGTAACAACTCTGCTTTACTATTCAGCAACCTGTGTTATGGAGAAAAAGTTCCATTAGCCTATTAAGAGTATAAGAGTATTATAAGTATTATAAGAGTATTACAAGTATTATAAGAGTATTTAACACTATAAATATGGTCGTTTATTCTACTCACAGTGTGCCCTCCCAACAGCAGCATTTCGTGGAAATTTTGAATCTTTCCATGATAAACTTAGAGGGAATTCCCAGCTTCCTGTCTTAGATTCCAGGTCTCCTTAACATGGAGGCTGTACTAATGCTCTTTTGTACTAATGGACAAATGTGGATGATTTTAGTGTAAATGATGGCCAACCTATTAAGGCAGTGACTACAGAGCAATCAAAGACATGACTACTGTATTAAGTCCAGGTACACAACATACTCTTCAATCAACTTCTTGTCTGAGCTCCATGATATGGGGGTTGACTGATTGTACATGTAAAGCCTGTGTGGAAATCATTGCACTACACTGTAGTGAATTCTGTGACTGTAAATCAAATACGCCTCAAATCAGTCCTGAGTGAATATTTTGGACAGAGTGTATTTTTCAATATTTGTATAAATTACAATTGGACAACAGCTGCCTAAAGTAGTTTTATTAGTTTTGTTTGCTTATTTGTTATTAGCTTCATGAACTACTACTCTAAATTTCACTCATTGTATAACCCTTCTACAAACAAGCTGTCTTCTCAACATCAATGAGCAAACATTTGTCTTTGTTAGAAGAAGCTGTTGAATTAGATTGTAGAAAGACATAAACACACAAATCCAGATGTAGCACAAAGTATGTCCTATTTTTATACATTTTGATGAGCTTACTTTTGTTATTGTTTTTTTATTTCTCTAAAGAATGACCAGCAGAATATCTAGTAGTTCCAATATTTGCATCACTCCTTTGTGCTTCTTCTGTGGCTCCAATTTGCTGGACATAAACTTTTGTCTTATTCTCCCTTGTAGAAGTTCAGAGAATTCTGTTGCTGTCCCTTTAGGGTCTTAAAAAAACAACCCAGCCAATCAGAAAATGCAACACACAACTGTGATGAACTTGTACATGTCCACCCGACTGTTCTATGCACATAAAAAAAACCTGGCCACCTACACACTGTACCTGGTAGGGGTCCTCTTCCCTTGGTTCGAGTGGCTGCAGTTGTTTAGGATATACCCAAATCCAAACAATGGTCTTTCAAAAACATAACATAAATAAAAACTATAAATAAATAAACAACAAAATAAAGGACTCTTCTTAATCCTCATTATATGTATTTACATTAAAGATAGTGTGATAGCATTGTAAGTCAAAATGCAGTAGTGGCAGAAGATACAGGTCCAGAAAATTACTTTATTCCTACACACAATTCACAAGAATGGAAAACCACAAGTACTGTAGATATGCTTAGGTCAATCTAAAGACACAAAAGACTATGAGGCTTGAACTTTGGGATAAAAATATTCATGTCTGTATTGGTGTAGCTACAATCATGTAGCACAAATTATTGCACTGATGGCACTGATGATACAGTGTTATTATCCTGGATATTAATATATTATGACTGTATCAATCTGGTGTCAGAAAAACTCTGTCTGAGAGAGGATTTGTGTCCCTTTCTTATTGTTTGGTCTGCTTGAAGAGACATGCAAAACATCTAAGCATGTATCTTAGAGCGGAGACCACAAGAAAAAAACAGATGAAGACTGCAGAAATCAAGAGTTCAATCTATTAATAAATAATAATAATAATAATAATAATAACAACAACAATAATAAATCTGTTTCATTTCAGCTTAAGCAGGTTAAGAAGTTTACTGAAATATTATGCATTCACTCATGCCAAACCTTGTCAAAATAATAATATAACAAGCATCACATCTTAAATATATGTGACCTGAAATCATTGCATAAAATTCTGAACAGCAAGCCACGGACATACTGACAGATACAAATGTAAAGTAAAAGGAAGTTAATTCCCAGAATTATCATTGAACATCATAAACAACATTAAGTCCTTCTCTGAACAACCAAAGACTTCAGAGTTACTGTAAATTGTTCAAATTTGGGCATATTATGGAATTTTTATGGCTTTGCCATGAAAAAGTTTGTTTACTCCGGGCGAGATTCTGATAACCAAAATTTGAATAGTAATTCTCTCTTTGAGTAACCAGAACGAGTTCCACATACCTGAACAGAAAAGACCAATTTGCTCCTTGGCACTGAGAATGTTGTTCATTCCACTTTTTTCAGTTTTCAGAGTTCTTTTCCACCAAAGTCTCAGAAAATTATTCATGAAACTGAAAAATCATCTCTACAGGACTGCTTGCAAAGATTCCACTCAGCATAAGCAAAGGTGACAAGATTTGGTTCTTTGTATAAGTCTAAAAAAATCACAGTGGCTATAAAGCAGCTATGTTTCTGCAGCAAGAATTATATGATGATTTTGTTACATGCAGTTTTTCATGGTGGTTAAGTAAATAAAAGGTTTACTTTGCATGTGATCGTTAGAAACTGTAAATCTTAGCTCATAAAAACAACCCTTAACAAATACAGTTTTGCACTAGCCAGGCAGTGCAGAAAATAGCATCTCATTAGCTGTAAATCTTGGCAGAAAGGAGAAACAGAGCCTGGGAGTCTTAACAACAGCTTCTGTGCACCAGCCATTAGATCATACTGAAAAGCCCAACAGGTCTAAAATTTGGTTGCGAAAGCCCACATAAACATTTTATTATTATATGATCATTTAATTACTCCAAAATCTATGGTTAGGGCTCATGCCAGCCTTGAAAAGATTAAAGGCTACATTTTAGGGTAATGAATTCTACTTATTTTTATTTTTGAAAACTTTATTAATGGGTTTTAAAAGGTGATATTCTCCTATTCAGACTTTCATTGCTTCCATGTTTGGCATGTTTTTCATGTGGTATGTGCTAAGTAGGCATGGCATGCATTTTGATATGTGACTGAAAACAAGGTCCAGGCTGGTCTATGAAATTCCCTACATACCTCAACTTAGACACCTGCGAATGCATAAAGGCAGCCTTGTACAAGCCATTTAATGCCTTGCTCCTGCCAAAGTTCTCTCATGACAGAGTGATGTGGCATGGAGGGACCTTGTGCTTTTTCCATAAGAAAAGAAAAAGGAAAACAAAACATAAGCTCAACAAGCAAATGCCTATGCTTCCCCAAAACACAGCATCCCACATTATGGGAATCACACAATGCACAGCACTGGTTCAACCTCATGAGCTCCATCCAGAGAGATACTGGTGACAGGCCAAGAGTACCCCCATGGGCTGCACTCTACCAGATATTTTGGGGCTACACTTCTGAACCCACTCTGTCTATCCCTCTAGTGAGCTCGTGCATCAATCTGGAGTATCCTGAACCATCAGTCAAGGCTGCATGCCTCCTTTTTAAGGTGTTATGACATCAGAACTGAGCAGCTCAAATAAGCTGCCGGAACCTTATACTAAAACTCTAAAACTGTGATGAAAAAAAAAAAAAAAAGGGTCTCTTTCTTGCTTCTATATTTTTTCAAGTCTTCTGAAACAGTTCCTCCTCATTCCAGATATATATGAGAAAATTAAAAACAGACAGGTAAAAAAAAATTAAAAAAATAAAAAAGACATTTACTTTATTTTAATAAAATGGTGAAAGTTGAAAATAGCAGATATTAAATCCATAGTATGAGGTAACAGACATTTGTTTTGCATAAAAATACTCTGGCATTTATAGCTCCAGAAGGCTCTCACCATGAGCTTTCCTGCTCTTTGCTTACGTGGCACCAAGGCCTCCTTCAGCTGTTGAAGATGTGCTGAATAGCAGACAAGGGGAAGATCTGTATCTTCTTTATGAAGTGGTCTGGGCAGCAAAAGAAGGATTTCTTTCCTATAATGAAAAAAAAAAAAAAAAAAAAAAAAAAAAAAAAAAAAAAAGCAATGAACTAAATCTTAGAGAAAAACACCAGAAAACAAGATGTTAACAATTCTCTAATCCCCATGTTAGTGGTCTACATTTGCCCTATGCCTTCATCTTAACCTATGGAATAATGTCAGGTGTTGTCAGCTGGGGTGTTAACATACTGCTTTTTCTCCTGTCTGGTTTCTACCAGGTCTGCCTGCTTGGAAAGGCCTGTCAGTAGAATCAGCTGGAAAATGAGCAAACAAATAAGAGAGAACAACATGAGGAAACAATACCATCTGGGTCATATTTCCTGAAGAAAATCTTAATAAATTCTGACTAAGTCAATTGCACCACACAGCTTCACTTCAGATTGGGAACTAGCTCAAGTTTTTAAACTTTTATATAGGTTCTTCCATATATATGGATCTCACAAAATAGTTCAGAATAATCTGTTACTTCCTTGTTACTGTCGCCCTATATGCGATCTTTCCTTCTAAAGTAACTAAAGGTCTTTTCTTATGTAGGGGATACCAAAGCAGGGTCATGAACCTTAACATTCATTCACCAAGCTCTCACACATATCAGTATGATACTCAAAGTAGCTGTTAATTATTTATTTTTGCCAAAATATATATATATATATGTTTTTAAGTCCATTTGCCTTGAAGAGAAATACTATCTGCACTATAATTAGCTCTTAAACGGCAACATTCAATAAACATGCACTAAGCAAGATACTTTGCCATCAAAAAAATATATATATATTAAAACACCTGGAAAAAAATTTCTTATCAAGATAGAAAAAGCAAGAAAGCAAGAAAGATAATTAAAACTAATCAGGAATATGGTAGATGTCATTCTCAAGAAGCAATAACCTAAAGACAGAAACAGATTTAATCTAACTAGGGAAATCAAACATGTCTGGTGTCTTTATAACAAATGACAAATAACAGCAATAGCCAAGGTTTGAACTGGGTCATATATTTTATTAAAAACCCATATGGCATGATGATCCACTATGAAAAATGTGTATAGTAGTGGTTTATGGCTGTGGTTCATACACTAACAAGATTTTCATTTACTTGAACATCTTCCATCATGTTCAGGACAAGAAAGTGTTTCTAAAAGTCTCCTATTAGCAATTATTTTGGCATTATGATTAAAAAAGCAGCTCAATACAGCTCAAGCAATGTAATTTAATAAGATGAGCTACTTGTTTTTTGGTTTGGGATGGGTGGTTGTGACTGCCTGTTAAACATCAACATACCTCATACTGGACATTTGGAAAATTTGACTGATTGGCTGATGTCAAGTCCAAACTCAAAGCAATATCAGATGTGCTACTGTTCTGGGGCGATGTGGGAGCAAATATGCTGATTAAGTCTGGGAAAAAAAAAAAAAAAGAAAAAAAAAAAAAAAAAGTAATTTTCTACTTTCATGGGTGCCAGACAGCTCTGCATCAGATGGTTGGACAAAAAAATCCACATTCCCACATCGTGTCATGAGGAAGGTGCCTGCAGCATGGGTATTTATGAGTATGCACCAGTCCTCCATACAGAAAGTTCATGGTGCTCTGGGGATGAAACCAAGCAAAGTTTACAGATCAGCAACTTGTCAGCCCTATCCTCCAGCTGAAATTAAATGCAGATAAAATAAATAGAATGTTTTAAGGAAATGGAAATACCAAGTGCTGGAATTTCCTGGCTATATACAGCTGGATTTATTTCAGGCTCTGTGGACATGGAAAAAAACATGAGCTCATACTCCCCATATGGGAAATGTGATGTTGGTAAGGGAGGAAAACAGAGTTATAGTCCCTGTTCTATGGAAACTGCATGATTAACCAGGCCAAAGATGAGAAAATAGTCCTATCAAGAGTAGCTGCCCAGTTAGAGCTTGGAGAATAGCATGGGCACAGGTATGTACCCAGTAAGTAGAATGGATGAGGCTTTCTGGGGATGGTAGGAGGGGGGGGAGAAAATTAAGCCATGTGGAAGCAAGCTGTGCTGTGACCCTTGCCCTGGCTCTGTGTAGTTTTCTAATATAGAAGCAGATTATCTGACTTACTGACTCCAGTGTGCATTGAGGGGTCGACTTGAATTACAACAGGGATGAAATGTTCAAACAGGAGAATATCAGTGTCTGTGAGTGTAACAAGGAGTTGTCAGAAAGGGGATTTGAGCAAGGAATGCTGGAAGTGGGAAGTCAGAAGATTCTACACCCATGGTATCTCACATTCAGCACCCAAAATTAGTGGATGGTTTTTGTTTTAACCTCCATGTGTGTGGTTTCTCCATCTGTCAAACAGATGCTCTTCTTGCAGGATGTGCCTACCATAACCTTGTAAGTCCAATCTGTGGTGTGTTTTTGAAGCTAACCTTCCTGTTGCCCCCACTCACCATACTCCAGTTTGCATTCCTGAGCCCTGATGGGGCACAGATAAGATTTCTTTGGGTACAATTAAGCTGGGAATTGTTCTGCTGGTATCCCCACCTAATGCCCTCCAACTATTCATGGGTGTTCAAAATATGCTGCTGGGATACAGCAAACCACTGCAATGTGAGCCTTAGGCCCCCAGCATCGACTCTTTCATGTGGTACTTCACACTCGCTAACACAAGCACTGATTTCTGTAAAAATGATGCTACAAAGTGCTTGGCTGCAGCAGTGATGAGCAAGAGGAACCACTGGGCAGGAAGCTAATAGTCATTTCTTCAGTGCAAGGATTGTAAAGTGCAGAGTAAAAGCATCACATGCCAGACACGGGAAGAAAAATAAGTATTGCATAGCAGTGCTCGAATGGGCCACTTACACTTTCTGTGCACTGACTGAGGTGGGTGTCTTGGTGAGAAATCACATGCAATCATGTAACTAAAGACTGTCTTGAGGAATACATTCACGAGGTCAAATTAATGTTGCACAGACCACCTTAATTCTGGCATTTCCTAAGTCTCAAGTGTTTGACTTTACAACCTTAATAATGTTCTTTTAACATAGTTTTTGTATGTGTAATAAATTATATTCCCTTCTCAATTTCAGTGCTCTTCTCACCAGTAATGTTGTTGGACTCTGGTCCTTCAGTATGAAAACAAATATTGGAAATTATTGCTGTTATTATTGAAACCAGATGTACATCTCTCTGTGGCATTTATTTGTATAGTGTCAAACTCTAGCACATTCAATTTCAGTGTAGTTATTGAATAAAAATGAGCAATAGAACTGATAGTGAAATGCCAGTGCTGGAAAGGCCTGGATGGCGGCTCTTTTCAGGAAACTTTGTAGTTTTCATTTCTTATGCACACAGTCACAACAATGAGTATGAGCAAAAATGACAAAATCACATAATCTCATCAATATAGAGTAATGGAAAGTAATGGTGGGCCAAGATGAAAGAATCTGGGCCCAAATGTGTTAGGCACTAAACCCACCCTGAAGCAGGCAGTGTCTTGTGCCTTATGGGTAAAAAAGTGATGTCTTTAGCAAACTGAAAACAGCAGAAGTGAATCACAGGCCTCACCCTCCTTTTATTTTATCTCAAAACTCAGACACATCCACCCTGAAGGACAGTATTTCTCACTATCTACTGCCAAATGATCCTTCAGTTTATGCTTCAGTTTTAGCGGTCTAAATTTTAGACATCAAGCATTAAGTTAGAAAAATCCCGTCATGCCTTTTCTATGTTCTCACTGCTCATCCTGACTTCACCACAAGGAATAAGCTGCTTGACTGTATTAGAAAGCACTGAGTGGAGGATATATGCAGAGAACAAGCCCAGTGATTGTCTAAGAGGGTATAGGGTTGTGGGGTGACAAAAGACTTCCTTAGTTCTTCCTTGGAAAAAGAATACCAAAACATAGGCTACAGATCTCCTTCTCTTGAGATATTTGAGGCCCATCTGGATGCCTACCTGGGCAGCCTGCTCTAAGGAACCTGCTTTGACAGGGGGGTTGGACCTGATGATCTTTCAGGGTCCCTTCCAACCCCTTCAATTCTGTGATTCTGTGATGTCTACAAAAAGAACAAAATACAAAACTAGCATACCTATTTACATGTGAATGGTCAGCAATGCTGGGTAAGACAAAATAAAAACAATTCTTAAAAATAAAAAAAAAAAAATTATTGGAAGTAATAATTTACAAAGCCTTAAATTAATATTACAGCTCCATGTTTAAGTACACAAAAATTAGGTAATCCCAAAACTAGACAAAACACACATTGATTTGATCATTGTATATGCATTTTAATATGAACTTTGATTGTGTGTTCACCTTCATAATTTCATACAGGATTCCTACCTTGGTTAATACACATGGTGGAGGCTATGCTCAGGGCTATGCTGGCAATGAGGTTTGTGGAAGGGTTAGGTCTGTAGAATTACTGAGCACTCAGAGCTGTAACTGCAGCCTAGGATTGTCTGTGTCCTGGATGTGCATCATGAAAGATAAAGACTGTAAATTAGTCTGTGGGTTTCTTGGGCTGGATAACTAGTCTTATACATTTGGGGCTTTAACAGTTATGTCACTTAGGTGTCTTCTCACAAACCTGGGTGCCAGTACGCTTTCGTCTCAGAGAGCTATCATGAAAATCAATTTATTAGTGGCTGTATCTCCCTTATGCATTGTAGTAGAATGGTGCAGTAAAACCAGCTGAAAGATTAAACACACATAGAAAGCATGCGGTTAGAGAGATGCAGAGTAATATATTCCCATTCTCTGTGACAAGAGCAAAAATAATTATGGCTCCTCTTTACCAAGAGTTTTTGCAACTTTAACACATCTCCTACATACACTTATTACAGTGTAAGCATCTGTACAATTTCCAGGGTCATGCAAAGCACTCTCTGGTGTCAAAAATCTTTCAATCTAAATAAACAATATGTATAGCGATGGCTGAACAAAGCTCTATATGTATGTAAAAGCATCCTTTCAATTAATGTATGTTAACCACTGCTACAAATAAATTACTCCCAACTTCATCATTCTTGAATACCTACGGAACATTTTTAAAAACCCTAATGTTTCTGGACAAGGCACTGCCAACCAGTTTAACCAGAAAATTCTCATCTTCTTCTCATTCATCTACTGACCAGCCTTCCATGTTGTGCCACACCGGTGGTGTTCACTGGCAGCCTCACAGAACTTGTATTTGGGAGGGACCAAGACTTGCTTTGTCAGTCTTATGTCTCATTCAGGAGAGCAAGGGCAACCTATTGATTGACTGATTTCATTTCCATCCTCCTGACATTCCTTGGATTTCTTGCAGCAGAGATCAGACACCCCTCTCAGAAACCAATTTGGAATTTTAACAAGACTTCAGAGAGAAACTAGCTTAAAACAACATGGACTTTCATTGGCAAGCTACTCCCTGAGTATATCTGACAACTCTAAGTGGAGGCAACATCTGAAACAAAGAAGAATGACCAGTTATTTATTGACAAAAAATGCAATCTTCATGGCCACTTCAAAAGCATTTTACTGTAACCTAAAATGTCCATCTGTGGAGAGGTTTGAAAGAAGAAAATAAAATTCTTTTTGAGTACAGCTATAAGGAAAATGTGCCCTGTTAGTTTATAAAGCTTTTGATTTTACAGTGATTAATCAGATTTATGCTGTATATATAATATATGACCTTAATGCACAGTATAGGGGGAACCCTTGTAATAAAACACAATTATTATTTTTTTTTAATATTGCAAAAGGATACTATTTTTACTGCAATATGCATCTTTGCCAATGGAAAATAGTGGGAAGGAAAAAATATATTGTCTGGCACTGGTTGCCATAGCAGCAAGCTGAAGTTCAAGGAGAAGTGGAGAATCTGAATTCTGTGGCAAGGTAATGAATTTAGCATCTACAGGAACAGAAATGGATTTTCTGTCACAGCCTGTAAATCAACGGCAGGAAACTAACATGCTGGAGATATTTTGGAATGCTTTCTATCTGCTTCTGATGTATGAAAAGTGTATCAAAATTATTTCTCAGGGCTTTGTCTTCCAGGGCCTTCCCTTTCTTTCTGTTCAGACCAGTGCACTTAAAAACATACTCAGTGAAGCTGATGATTGTTACTGAGACAAAGGAAAAAGCCTTGCAGTTTTCTCAGCAGCCCTCTGAAGCCAGGAGGCATCGCCCTCCTCCAAGAACACTGCTTTCACACTCTGACTTTTCGCAATGCACCAACGTTTCAAAGGTCAGCAATGAGTTACATGCATCCAGTTGTCCAAGTCTTTTTTTTGAGAAATTTAGTTTCCTTACATAAATACATGATGCAGGCTTTCAAAGGGAGTGGACACGAAAATATCTGATATAACCAGCTCAGCAATAGGAACAAGCATGATGGCTTTTCAACATGTCTCTTGAAAGGAAAGAGGAGATGGAGTTCAGATGCTGAACTGGTGTTCCTTGATCAGTGCCTGCAAATAGCCAGTCTGTAGTCTCGATAAGGATTTGGGGGAACAATGCCCATGCCTCAATTAAATCTCTAGTCAGTTGCCTCTTGATCTCTTTCAAATATCTTCTTGACGTCCAGAATAGCTTTGTCCTTGGACTCAATAATTTTGGCCCAGCGATACAGACAGTATCAGTGAGAAATGTACAGGGCAAAAAAAAAAAAAAAAAAAAAGGCTTGCAACAGTGGAACTCAGCTAGCATTCTTCATGCTCTACATGCCATTAAAAAGTGAAAAAATAAATAGCTTTCCTTTCTACTTCTGTTCCTGGAGCAGATGGAAAACACTCTGGGAAAAGGTAGGAAAAAATATCTTAAATAAAAAGAAGAATTATAACAATACACTACAGTTAATTATGTATAACGGGCTTCATTCCCAGTAAATCACACCCATGTAGCTCTGATATAATTCTTCCAAAGTCAGTGAAGATGAAGCAGTGTAAAATCAATGTGAGCAGAAAATATAAAATGCAGTGGAAAAAAAAAATAAGAGAAGTAGGTATTAAATATATATATATACATTTCTCATACAGATGTCTTCTGAATAAGACACAGGAATGCACTCTGACCCTGTTACTTCAGAGGGTGCATATGGAAGATCCATTATTTCTGTATATGCATTTTGCCTACCAGCAATGAAACTGAATACTAACTAAACATGAAATAACAGTTCAGGAGTTAAAACATTTCAAAGAATTAATATAAAAATAAAATAAAATAAAATAAAATAAAATAAAATAAAATAAAATAAAATAAAATAAAATAAAATAAAATAAAATAAGCGAAATATAATTTGCTGATTGTGACTAATTCTTGTTCAAATCCTTTTTTTCTTCTAGAGTAAAAGCATGACCATAGGCAGCATAAATTTCCCTGGATTTGCATTTGTAACCTTCTCTGAATAAAAATAAAAATCTGTTAAATAAAATATCTAATATCAAAGCCATGTACAAAGATGTTCATTAGTTTTCCACAAATTCCAGAAGATAATCCCATCTTAGCCCCTCTGAAAGAAAATAAACAGTATTTCCATCATGATGGTGCTGGTCATCAGCTGAATTTAAGAGTGGTTATCAATTCATATCAAAACAACCAATGAAATTTTTAAGCTCACACAATTATTGGGTCCTGAGATTTTTGTTGATCTGTTGCCATTCAGAAAAGAAGAGAGGAAAGGCAAATACAAAATTCAAAAGCACTTCAGTTCCATTTTGGACATCTGTAGAATTGAAGATGTGTTAAATCTAATAGCTACAGCTCTTATCCTTTCTTACTCCTCTAACAGAAATCTCTCAAAAACTTTGGTCCCCTTGTGCTGTTATAAATACATTAATAGCTGATAGCTTAAGTTTCAGATCTGACATCTTTCATTTAAGATAGGAGTCCTTCCAGGACACAGAACAGGATGGTGTTGCTCAGCATGGGTTTTGGTACAGCAAGCAGGTTTCTGCTTAGGAGTCCTTAGAAAGCAAGTCACTTTCCTGTTGAGATAAACCACTGCAACAGCAGCTTGAAGACTGTGGGATTTCCTTACAAAGACCAGGCATTTGTTTTCCCTTAAAGAAAGGTGGCTCCCGACTCAGGCAACAGCTTTTCTGCAATAATGGCCTACCGTGTTTCTGCTGATTTTGTCTGTAACTGTAAGTAAGCACGAGGATAGTAGGAAATCATTATTTCAATTACTACTCCTGCCGTGAATGTAGGGCTCTCTCTGTCTGACAAATAGTGCATGATTTTCATTTACATAAGCTCCTTTTGGAGCAGAAAATAATAAATATCTTTTTTTTCTTTTTCTTTTTCTTTCCCACTCTTGCCTGTACAGAGTATTGAAGCCACTGGAGTAAATGAAGCCACATACAACAGCGTTCAGAACAGACCCTTTCTTTCCGACTCCACAGTACTTCTCAATCCTCTTCCACTTGCTGGACAGGCAGGTACATAGGATGATGAGAAGGACAGAATAATCAGATAACATAGGCACATATGTCTTACTTCTCTAAAGAAAGGGAATGAACATTTAGAAAGGGAGTATCTTGCCTTATACTCTGGCCAAGCACTGTCTGCTCTGTTAAAGCTGAGGTGAGGAAGTTCAGTTTATAAAAAACATCCAGCTGCAATGACAGAAGGCAATTTCAGTCCCCTTCCCTGTAGTCAGCAATGGTGGGATCACATACATGTTGTCCACGTGCTGGATCATGACCATAGTCCATTCACATCTGAGCTGATGTGTTCTCTCATTTAAGTTAAATGAAGAGCAAAAGTCTTCTCCCATGTTCTGGGTCACTTCAGGACCAGGAAGAATCCATCCTCCACTGATGGATTAGTTCATTGCCCTAACCAGTGGGAAACAGAACACCAGTCACTCAGAAAAACAGTTAACTGTAGTAGTGACACTGTGATCTGACCAGGATATGGGTCAGCAGCCTGCTCTTGCAGGGATCTGCTGTTAACAACTGGAGAGCTACAGCTAGAAATATTTCTCCAGTCTGATAGATGTGTTAAGTAGTTTCTGGGTGCACTTTTATTTGAATCAGTCCCTTCTAGACAAATAGTGGTTTTATGCAAAGTTACCAATATCCAGCAGGTGCATTCCATTTGGGGTTTTAAAGAAAATCTTAAAGCCCAATGATTATGTCACATCTTTCAGAGTTATCAGTACAGTAACTTTTGGTTGGGATTTAAGCTGTGAATTGTTAAGTGCCTTGTTAAATTGTTAAAATCTGTCATTCATTTACTCTTGCCCTCTCTTCACCTAGATGTGCTGTGAACCACTGAGATAAACCAATACGTATAAGGGAAAAAAGGCAACCACTCACTTTTCTGCAAGATCCATCCATGTTTCACATCATAGTGTGACTGCACAAACTGACATGGATCAACTGCTGGAGCAATTGAAAGGGTGGGAGCTTGTGGTATTGTCACCAAACACACTGTCATGTCAAACCACAGCCTCAGGCAAAGGACTGAAGGATGTGATTGGGACCCAGATCTCTCTCATCGTGACTGAGATTTCCAAGAAGTGTGGAGGAGGCTACATGCCTTCCTCCAAAAGCTCTGTGAATCAACCCCAGGACATTCTTTTCATATCTTAAAAATAAAATAAAATAAAATAAAATAAAATAAAATAAAATAAAATAAAATAAAATAAAATAATAAAATAAAATAAAATAAAATATAAAAAATAAATTAAAAAAAAAAAAAAAGATCATTTTCTGCTGGTTTGGGGTTTTGTTTTGTTTTTATTTTGGATGTTCTGTTTTGTTCTGTTGAATTTATATGTATCTTTCCACTTTTTTTTTTTTTCTTGGCTTCATTTATCAAGGAAAAAGCCTTGCTTATGTGACCCCTCCTTTGAAATATCTGTCTTTGACTAGCTCTGTAACAGTTTCACAGCTCATTAATTCTTCTATGCAAACTTATTTATGAGCACAAATTATTCCCCCTTCCTATCAGTTCTCTACAGAAAGTAGGGGAGGAGAGAGCTGGCACTGGAACGAGTCATTGCAAGAATGTTTGGGCTCCATTTGCAGCTTTCAGGAAAATAACTTGCATGTTTGTTCTGTCCTCATTCACCTGAGAAATATACATTTGTGCTGGTAATTCCATTGAAATAATTACTGTCTGAGGAGCCAAAGCCTGTTATCTAGCCAATTCCCCTCACAAGCCATAATGCACAGCTGCAAAGCTCCAGGAGGGCATTGAAAGGCATCCTGAAACTTCATGGTAGTGACAGGAGAGAAAGCGAGGACACCTGGCCCTTCTGGCATCCGCTGGGGAACAAACTTCTTATGTGCAGGGAGTGGGGAAGGGTGAGGAGAGACAGGGTTACAGTGGGCTTGTTTGTACTTCCATCTAATCTTTAATCACCTCAAAGGCATCCTTGTGATCTGTTGATTTTTTGAACTGTTGGAGATGGCAGAGAAACCGGGAGTTAATAGCCTTCTGGGTTCCTACTGGATTCTGGATGCTGAAGCAAAAGTCTGTTTTCTTTCCTTTTGCTCTTTGCTCCTTCCTAGGGCAAATTCCTGTCTTCTTCCTCTTGAAAGGAGCTTTCTTTACAGGAGGATCAGTTTATCTCACTTTCCAGGATGACTGTTCCCACTGCCCAGAGTACCTCAAAGGTCACTCAGCTGCACAGAGTGCTGTGGTGCACTGCATGAGTCAGTGCTACTCCTGGAGGTCTCAAAGCTGTGCACGTATCCTCTTGCCGTTCCCGGAAGGACAGAAGCAGACTCAGAAAGCTCAGTGGAATTTTATCTCAGAAATCTCTTCTAAACATTCTGCCCACACCAAGCATGCCCTGCACGTATGCAGAACCAGGGTAGCAGAGCAGAGCAAGCAACATCCCCGCAGAGCTCATTATCAGCACTCCCAGCTTGTCACTATGTAGGACTGCTTCACTATCATTCTCTTCGTTGGCAAGGACAGTCTAGGAGCAAGGCATGAGAGCAGTGGGTAGGGATGCTCGCACTGCTCCTGTGAGCTCAGAGGTTCCCAGACATGCTGATGATGATCCAAGAGACATGGTTCATGTTGTAGAAGACCATCCATCAGAGAAGGCACACACAGACCCTCGGACTAGAGAATAAGGGTAGAGGCATGTCACCAGAGGCACAAAGCTGAAAAAGAGGTTTCAGCTCTGTCATCTGCTAACAAATGATTGATTGGCTTTGAAACTTAATCTTCTTTTTATCTAGTTCATACACATGTGGAAGATGGTTGCAAATAACATCTTTTTACCAAGAAGACTTTTACCACCTTCTGTCATAATTTCAAATGGCATCTTTAAGAACACAACAAAGCTACATCTTTCAATGAGCTTCAACATTTTAACTCCTGAAATATGGACAACCACGTATAATTTAACAGGAATACAGATTTCCCACTGGGTTCTTTCTGTAGCACTCACTTTATGGGGCAACCACTTGAAGGAAGGCAGTTTGACATGCTCTGTGCAAAAGCATCAACATTAGACCTCTGCTCAGAAAGCAACATTGCCAGAGCCTCTCAAACCAACCCAGAATGCATCAGATTGTGAGAAGACTGCTTACACTGAATGATTAAACCTTTACATTAGGTGAGAACAAGACAAAATCTTGGATGTCTTAGTCTCTGCTTGACACAAAAGGCAAGAACTACTGATTTAAATCTAATGGTGTAAATCTGAAGGATGTCTGCTTGCCTACTGTTTTATAGACTAATGGACTACAGCTGTTATCATGTTCTAGAGGAGCCCTGGGCAGAGATCAGAGGGTATATGTATGGTCCTACCAGCGCAGATGTCATGTGCAGTCAGTGGAAACTTAGTCAAATACATTGTAATTGCTAAAGTAATTAAAGCTCATTACTGAAAGTAAACATTATCGCCAAAGTTAGCACTCCTGAAGGAGTAAGTGACATTTCTCATTTATTCACACTGGAACCAAAAGAGTTCATTAGGGCACAGATGAACTCTGGGCTGGCAGATGTGGAGTATTTTAATGAGAAACTAGTTACAAGAGGTGGTTAATATGTTTATATGTGTAAATTGAGAAAATAAAAATAAATAAATAAATAACAAAAAATACAAAAAATAACAACAACAAAAGAATACAGTACAGGAAATGAAATGTCTTGAGGAGAGGAGGGGAGAGGAGAGGAGAGGAGAGGAGAGGAGAGGAGAGGAGAGGAGAGGAGAGGAGAGGAGAGGAGAGGAGAGGAGAGGAGAGGAGAGGAGAGGAGAGGAGAGGAGAGGAGAGGAGAGGAGAGGAGAGGAGAGGAGAGGAGAGGAGAGGAGAGGAGAGGAGAGGAGAGGAGAGGAGAGGAGAGGAGAGGAGAGGAGAGGAGAGGAGAGGAGAGGAGAGGAGAGGAGAGGAGACTTCATCCATAGGAAGACACCAAAACTTTGCAGTCTCCACCTAAAGTTGTAGAATCAGAGGATTAGAGGAATAGGACAATAAAGTTGTAGAATCAAAGGAAGGGAACCACAAGAATCCTCAACTCGAATTCATGGTTCTACGCAGGACCACCCAAAAATCAGACCATATGTCTGAGAACACCGTCCAAACACTTATTGAAATCTGGCAGACTTGGTGCTGGGGAGGCTTCCCTGAGGAGCCTGTTCCAGTGCCTGACCACCTTTTCAGTGAAGAACCTTTTCCTAATACCTAATCTGAACTTCCTCTGATGCAGCTTCAGGCCATTTCTTTACATTCAAGTTTACACAACCAAGGGAATTAAAAGCACACAGTAGAAGTGGAGACTATTTTAGCTCCACAAAAACTATGCCTGCAACAGCCCTAAGTGGCAAAACAATTTCAGGTTTTTTAGAAGAATATTTTTCAGTGATTGACCAGGTGCATATCTTGAGTGATTTATGTTTACCTATTACAACACACAGGCAAAAGGCGATCATATCGTCATACGCAAGTTTATCCTCCCATTGTCCCATTCTGGATTCCCAGTTCTTTCAAATCTGAGTATTGTGACTATACTTCAGAGAAAAGAACCTTTTTCATCTTTGACAGAAAATGAAGTGTGTTTCTGAACCCTTTCTTTACAGTATTCTATAAGGTTGTAGATATTTTTATATTGAATATATTCTTATATAATTAGATTCCCTCTAAACCCCAGAAAGCTCTCTTTAAAAACAAGAAAAAAAATAATCATCTGAAATCAGTCCATTCAAACTCTTTGTTAAATTAACCATTTATCAAGTATACCATATGGCATTTAGTGCAATTAATGCACTAACAGAGGTCAGAGACACAATGCCCTGGAAATGAAGGGCTTGCTTTGACAGCATTTCCTCATGGAAGGAATCCTCAAAGTAGTACAGGCAAGGCTGACCATGGGGCTGTGTAGTACATGAATGTATGGATTTGTGTTGATGTAATCTTACTGTTGCAACTGGAATATGTCACTGATGCCTGGGTTCAGGAAACGAGACTTTTGCTTTCCATACACTGTCATTTTGCTACTTGTGCCCTAAAAGAGGTACTGTCAGTGCAGATAGTTCTTTATTCAAAAAGCAAACTTAGAAAATCATGTACTCTCCAAGAGAGTAAGTCGAATTTGATCTCATGTTTTGATTATGTATTCTTCATACTGTCTAGTTAAGTTGTGTGTCTGAGTCAGAACATTGTCACAGGTCCAAATTTTCTTGTTATATGTTGTCTTTCACTTTATCCTAAGAACAGTATGGTTGGTCAGTTTTGATATTGATTTTGATGGATTTGCATCTACTGATGTTCTCAAAATGTACTTTTAAGAATGTAGACACAACGATGTGTTAATATATATTTTTTGCAAGTGGAAAAATAAGAGCACTACTATGCCATATTCTGCAAGACTAAATGTTGAAGAGAGATAGTGTGTGCCTGTTGACAGCTTAGAAAGGCTGTGGAGCAGTGGAGTCACAGCTGGAAGCCTGCCCAGATTTCCCACCAGGAGAAGAGTCACAAGCTCAGTGGCACCTGTGGATCAGCAACACATGAAGTCCTATGTGAGCCATTAATTTAGCAAAGAAGGATGTTTTCGCCTATTTTGTGAGCTCTGTAGTTTGGCTTTGCAGAGATGAGAACTAGGGATGTTTGCAGAGAGTGTCTACCCAAACCAGCCCCTAAATTGCCTGGTCTAAGATGAGGGAGATTTTTTTTCAGACTGAAATAGAACAAATTGGTAATTTTTGTTTCCCAGACACTCTTTTTCCCACATGCAGAATTCTTTTCTGTTCCATTAATTGCAAACTCAAGGCATTTTTATACTATAAAAGCAGTACTGGAAATAGATAGTTTGGCTGAATCACTGGATCACCACAATGGCTAAGCAATAAAGAGAAGATTAAATAAATTCATGAATAATGCATTATACCTTTCTTTGGTTGGCATTTCAGCTTTTTTATTATTAACCAAAACAAGTAATTTGTTATCCATCTTTGCTTGAGTGAGGGAAATAAGTGGTCACCAAAGCACAAGGGAAAAGAGATTGTAAGCCATTTAATGATTCCTTTCAGCATTTTTTCTAAGTACATAGTTCCTCAGAAAACCACAGTTTTGGAATTGAATCACACTGAATTGAGATATTCCCCAAGAAGAACAGCAGATGTGAGGGAGGGTGACATAATTTTGTTTTACCACATAGCTTGGGCCTTGGTGCCGAGCACTGCAAACAGGGACTATTTGCATCCCAGGTTAGCAAGAGGGCTGGGACTGTGAAGTATAAAACTGCAAAATGCACTGTGTTCACAGATTCTATAAAAACACATAATGGATTGCTCCCTGCCTGTCAGTCTACCTATTTGGTCACTTTTAATTAAAGTATGGGTTTATGATCCAGTAGAGTCAGGTCACAACTCATAACAAAGACTTTAAAGCAGTTATGCTCAAAAATGAGATTTGGTTTTAGAAGAAAAATATAGTAATGGAGTATGACAGGGTCTCATTGTTTATTTGGTCTTTGCCTTCTATGCTGAGAGGGCTGATAAGAACCTCTCCTGTGAACATGGTGGCTCTTGACATGAAGGCATCAGTACCTGCCCTTGCCAAGCCCTGGGCTGTTCCTTTCTGGTGAGTAGAAATATATTAACTGCCTATTCTTACAAGGGTTCACATTTTCTCTGCACCCACTGAGAAGCCTTAAAGTCTGAAGGTCACTCCAAATTATCTTTAAATATTTGTTCTTCTCTCCATCTTTCAAAACAGTTATGAAAGCTTTCTGTTTTGTTTTGGGTTCTACTTCAACTCATATAGCAATCCTTCAGTGTAGAAATCCTCATGCCCAAATCATCAAAGATGTAAATGCTTGAATCTCACTGACTTCAGCAGGAGTTCAGAGACTAAATAGCTCCAAGGGTTCAGGGCTTTTTCTGCGCACCCTATTTATATCTACGTGTCTCTACCCTAAACCTGCTCTGTTGATAGGAACATCGGCACATCAGCACAAAGCCTTGGAGCACATTCAAGAGGTGGGAAGCACATGCATCTGGGAGAGTGCACCATGTCCTCAAATCTCAGAGCCTCAGCACTGTCCCTGGCCCATCTGCACGTCCCTCCTCACTGTCTTTTTCCCAAGAACCTCCTCTGGGAACCATATTCCTGCTGGCTGCCTTGGTTTGCAGCTGCAAAAAAAAACAGCCCTGGGAAGGGGTTTTGGCAATTTACAAGCTGCTTGGCCTTCCTGTTGTTAATTCCCAGTGTAGCAAAGAGACCATCCACAAGGACAGGAGTTAAACAGTCCATGAGTAGCATCTGCTCTCCATATCAGTGTCCTTCCCCAACCTGGAATACCCATGGAAGAACAGATCGAATGGAGCCATGAGTGGGGAGGCTCAGGGAAACAAAGTCCAGCCGATAACCTCAGGCTTGGGTAGTGCCTGTAAAACTCATGTCATTGAGTCCCATCCTACGTGCCCTGCATATCTGTAGGTCCCTGTATCTCCTGCATATGCAGCTTCTCTCCGCAACTGCAGACATGAACTGCGATCACCTAACCTGCTGCGTTTTGGAGCTTGGGCTCATAAAGCAGAGTGGGGTCTGGATTCTCAGAGCTGCTTAGGGAGCATGTCTCCCCAGAGGTCACTCCCTGAGGTGTCATGCTTCCCTTGCACCCCTTTCACTCCCCTCTGCTCAGACCTGCCTGCCAGCACTGTACTAGGCATTGGAAAAAAAAAAAAAAATTCTTTGAGAGACCTGCTCAGGAAGGCTGATTTCTTATTTTTCAAGGAAAGAGAGTACAATGAGAATAGTAAATGCAGGGGAGTTCTCACTGGTGGTTGCAATGTACTTAAGATATTTTTAGATGAAACATAGGCCTCAATCTTCCTAAAGATAAGCAAAATTTTCAATCGGTGTATTAATTCAAAAGTTAACAACAAAATAGCACCTGAGGAAAACGATTTGGTATCCAAAAAATAACTGAAAGAGATGGAAGAAAGTGCACCAGAATACTTGTTTTATTTTTCTCCACAGACTTTAATGATTATAATAACAATATCTGATTCTGATGGAAAACTTTTTATGCACATAGCTAAAGCATTTTATGAGAACGGGCCCATACAGAAGAGGAAATGGCTTTTTTTTTCTGGTGGTATATGGCTTAAAATGCAGTTCACTCCCATCCTAAGACTGTATTATCTGAGACTCAGTCTAAAAGAAGTAAGTCTTGCCCAAATCTCCATAAAGCTGAAAAAGACTTTGAGAATTCTAGCAGAGGGATTGCCTAGACAATCCATGCTTGGTTTTGTGCAAAGCCTGATTCACCCTGCCCCAAGTCTTCAGTTGCAGATCGTTGTCTGGCAAGGCAGGATGTGCTCAGCTATGCATTTGGAGCTCTGTGCGGATCTGAACTTTTCTGCATTAAAAACAGACTTTCTCGTGATCTGAGGGGCGGAGTGACCCTGGAAAAGTTGGATGATCTCCTTTATTTATATAGAAATATCGTAAGCTGCTTACCAGATGGACTTGTTTGCAAGCTTGCCCACTTCTGACATGAATCAATTAATTTACAGGGAGATTTTCTGGAAACCAGTAACCCAAGAAACAGAACCGATGGGATACTAGTACTGCCACCTGGTGTAGGCTCTGACCATTGCAGGTGGTTCCTACAGAAGCTTCATATTTTAGTAGCACTAATGAGGAACATGGAAGTTATTAACAGAGTAAATACTTCAAATGGCTGCATGCTAACATGATGCAAAGGAAATGGTTATCCTGTTACCCTTCTAGCCTGTCCTTCAAACTAAACATCTGCAGGAACAGAAATACCCTTGCATCTAATTTATAAGTGGACTTTCATATCACACAGTCACTATTTCAGTGCTAAATCATAACCCCTTATAGGAAATTTTGGGAAAGAAAGGAAACATTGAAGGAAAAATGTGGAAGACAAGAAGATTTAGTGAGTCAATGGTTCCCCTGGAGGAGAATGACCCAGGAAAAATGAGCAGAAACCTAAAGCATCAGGCAAGGTGACCAGGCAGATGTGCAAGAAAGATCAGCAAGCCTAAAGGGAAACAGCAGAAAGCTTGAAAATTGCTTCATGTTTTTTCACCTTTAAGGTTCACCTAGGTATTTTTTTCTACTCTTAAGCAACACCCTCTCATTGGAAAATTCTGTTAAAAGCAGAGATGGTGATCAACAGATTACTGATCTTCCAAACAAATGTCTGAAAAATTGTTTGCAGGAATGAGCACTGCCAAGGAAAACAAGAGGGCTGTATCATTATGGGGCCAGGGACACAAAATACACCTCAGTGTAAAAGTTTGCAACCCTTCCACCTGCTCTCCCTGTCCTGTTTGTCCATTCCACACATGCACAGGGGTGGAGATAACCATGAGCTCACTTGAAGCAAGGCTCACTGCCAGTGTGGAGCTCTCTGGAGTACTGCTAGAAGAGCGTAATCCTCTGTTTTGGACATTTCACACCAAAATTCAAGCAGGCATAACCAATTCAAGAACTAGGGAACATCTGACTGCATTAGTAGGATCAGTGAAAAATAAAAACAGAGGAACAGCAGAGCAACGAATCACCCTGTCCAAGGATGCTCAAAGTTAACAGGAGTTCAAGAGAAGACTGCACAAATACCCCCTACAAATTGCCAGAGAACACAAAGCTTGCAGGTCTTGTCCAGTCCAGCAAAGCAAATTACCACACATTCTGTGCTACCTAGTCTAACATCTCAACTCCAGCATTGTATAGGTGCTTTAAAAAAAAAAAAAAATCCAGAAAACATATCAGAAACTATCGTGCAGTCCTCCAGAAAAAATAGAATTAAACTTGTTTGACTTAATAGAGGCACAATTTAATCCCACTCTAATCTTGGCCATAAAACTCAGCATACCCATCATGTCAGAATATTAGAAGATATGTTTGGTTTTTTTTGTTTGTTTGTTTTTCTATGCTGATAAATATTAGGTTTGAATAGAAATAATATTGTTTCAGAAAACTGACCACTATACCATAATTTTGCAAAATCTGGTTACAGCCAGGTTTCCCAAAACTTTATGTGGGCCTGGAAACATCCTCTTGCCATCCCTCCCTCCCTCCATCTCAGGATCATTACACACAGACAGCTGTACTTCTCCCCTTTTACTTCCACCAGCTAAATCAGACTGACAGAGTCTGAGCAGAAACTCCCTTTCACTGTAACTGCAAATGGATTTCCATGCTCCTGCTGCCTATGAGAATGATTATGTAGAAAGAAAGAGTGAGAACCGTGACACCTGCAGTCATACACAGTCACTATTCTGCATCTCCTTGGATAGCAGAAAGGAAAGGAAAGGAAAAAAAAAAAAAAAAAAACACTAGGGAGAGCTCTCCATTATCACAGGTTTAGCTTTCAAACCTTCTTTTTATTCTGTCATTGTGGAATGAATCTTTTCTTTCACATCAGGTCTTTTCTTTTTTCCTTGCTACTTCCACTGTAGTAATGATCTCCATCACTTCAGTTTTGATTGATTCATGTTTTTATATCACAGTGCATAACTTAATTTAAGTAAAGTTGTTACACTATTTTTTTCAGTACGTTACATGGGAGCAAAGCTAATCACCTGACAAGCCTTAAAGCAGACTTTTTCAAAAATTTTATTTTACCATACTTTCCTTTGAAAACTTTTATCAGATAATGCATGGAAAATAGAAACTTGGTTAGAAAGAGAGACATCTAATAAGTACCTGTGATTTTGACCACAGTATTTTAATTATGTTTATTTTTATTGTCTCTATTTTTTTCCATTTTTGCTTAAGAGTACCAGAAAAAACTTTTCTGTAAATATATGGAAAATCATGCTTCAAGTATAAACAAGTGTACTTGATAAAACATGAAAGTACTGTCCAGGGAAATGTGTTTGAATGACTCTTTAGAATTATAAAATTATGGAAATTGGCATATTTATAGCAAATGCTTATTTGTTGAGTGCTATTTGACATGTAGAGTTATAGTTCACATCAATTTGTTCTGTGTCACTAATGTGTCCTGTGTGTACGTTACCTCGATCCATATAATGTGGTTGTGTCAATGGGCAGTGGATTAAGAAAACGAGATTAGCTCAATGTTAATTCCCAGTGTCTAAATAAATGACTTCAGCTTCAAGACGTCAGATGAGATAACATCCCAGCTAAATTACATCACACTACAGTGTCTGGCAGACTTTTTATTTTTGGTTATAAAAGGAAACAGATGAATATAGTAATGCACTCTAAAAATCTCTGAACATCTCCAATTCCTTAAAAATTAAATTAACATCTTGTTTTGACATTAATCAATAAATTAAAGGTGAATCAGATATGCCAAATCTCTTTCTGATTGTATAAATCAAGTATATGGTGAACCACACTTCCAGATGTCTTTTGTGCAAACACCTTTGTCTGTGGGAAGTGCAGAAATGTTTTTCTCTCCATCACATTCCCACTTTAGAAATATGCTGGCACCATGTGGAATTACTTTTGTTTAAATTAGACATGCCAGTGCAGGGAAATACAAAAACTACAAGCATCCATTGTTTAGCAGATAAATCTGATTAAATCATCCTGATAAAAAAGAAAAAGACAGCCCATACAGGTTTCCATGATATAAATCAAAAACATCTTTTGAGACATATCTTAAAGTAAGATCCCAAACATCCCAAAACCACTACAGACTGAAATAAAGAATTGCTCCCATTCTTTGTTGTTCCATCCAAGGAGCTAAGACCACTGCAAGAAGAAGTAAAATTCAATCATTAATTTTTAGAGTACTATATTTGCATTATTCTTTCATTTCTGTATCTCCAGCTCCCAGACACCTTTTGTACCTCCTCACGCAATTTAAAACCCTATTAATACAAACAATTGCTGCAGCTTTATCCTAGGAGAACAGCATACTGCACCTGTATTATAATGAGCAAGTCAGTGGGCTGTGACTTAAGCCAGTCTCTTGAGAAAAGGGTTTGAGTGTGTGTCTGTAGCCCACAACATCCAGCAGGAGCAACTGGAGCAGTTATCCCAGGTGGGAGAACGCTCTGAGTCCTCTTCCTCTTGACTAATTTAGGCTGTCTAAAGGGAGACACCTAACTTGAAGTTACTTTCCTAGTGTTTTTTGGTTTTTTGTTTGTTTGTTTTTTAGTTTTGTTTTTTATTTTGTTTTTCTATAACCAGTGGAGGACAGCTACCATGAGACGATGCCTCACCTTACTCTCAAGTAGAGGTCTGCTGTAGATGGCATCAACATAGTTTGCTAGTCTGACTATGGAGGAAGCTGCAATATCTCTGATTAAATCTATAACCTTTAAAACTAGGTGAGATACAACTTCTAACCCCTGCACTATTGCCTATTGCCCCCTGCAGCACCTGCTCATCTTGAATAGAAGAAAAAGTTATATACAATGCAGCAAATTTAAAAAAAAAAAAAAAAAAAAAGGCAACAAAACTGCTAGAAGTGCAAAGACCCATAACTTCCATTAGTAAATTTGTATTGATTTATTCTGGCTAAAGCTTGCTGATACATGTCTAACTGAGAAATTAGAAATGACATTGCATCAGGTTACTGCTTAAAAATTACTGCGTGAACATTATCTATCAGTCAATCTACCTTTTTGTTCCCTTCAGGATTACTTATTTATTTATTTATGCACTGTACAACCCTGCACAAAAAATAAAATAAAATAAAATAAAATAAAATAAAATAAAATAAAATAAAATAAAATAAAATAAAATAAAATAAAATAAAAGTACAGACTCCCAAATCCAAGGCTACAAAACATCCCAAGACATGTCAGCAGTTTCTTAAGTATTTTAGCCACATTAGTGCAGTTCTGCCCCTGAGTTTTCTCCACAAACAAACATGGCTTATTAGCTGAGGCACAGTCGTAGACTGAAACAGCTATTTTATATTTTAAACTGAGATAACATCTCTCTGTGTTGCACTGAATGGTTTTTACACATATGGTTCATGTTAGCTCTGGTATGGGTACATTCTGCTTTCTTATAATATATAGAATTGTCTTTTGAAAGACAGAGAGTTTCCTGAGAAAAGAACCAAATGAAGACTTTAGTCTAAGCACCGCCCTATTTAAAGTCCTGCATGTCTCTATATACATACTTCATTAGGAACACAGATATAAAAATCACCAAATTGCAAAAATCTGAATTCTTAAGGGGCTGAGTTCTTTTGTAACTCATAAAAAAAAAATCTTTTGGGGTCCAATTTTCTTTAATTTTTAAATTGTTATGCAAAACTAAATGTAAATTCAAGGCAGGGAAACCATATTAACGTTGCTACAAGAGGACAGGGAGGTGAAGGAGAGGACAGGAAGCAATGTATGATGGCAAGCCAAGACACCATGAGCACTACTGTGGAAGCTAGCTGCCAAACCCAACAGGGGAGAAACAAAAGGGAGAGGCTGCTTTTTACCCATCAAGTCACCAAAAAGAGCATGCTTGTGTAGCAAAAGTGCAACAAAAGCTGATGCTATAGGCAAACTGTCAGGGGGTTATTAACTATTACGGCAACTCTTAGGTCCATGTGGTCTGAAAAGGAGAATGAAAGCTCTGTTTTGTCTCCTGTGAAGATAATTAGTGACAAGTACAGAATTCATCGCTTTCCTTTTTCAGCCCCATGCCAGGCAACACTGGATACATTGCTGTGACTGAGCAGATGCAGGAACAGTAAAGAGCAAAGTTAAAGTGAAGTTAATAGATGAAATCTTCATGTAATCCTCTTCTGGAGCTGACATTTGGAGTTGGAGCCTGTGACAGTAATGTCTATAGTTTAACTTGTAGTACTCAGCCCAGATCTCCTAAGGTATTTAAGTATCTAAATCCTATCATTCCAGACTTCTTTCCTCTACCTGTCTTCTGTTACAAACACAACACCCTGCACAGACCTTCCGTTACAAGAGAGCAAAGACTAATGCTCTCTTTGCATAACATTCATGGAACAGCATATGAGAGCAAAGGATTTGAAAAACACCAGAGGAGAGCTCCAAGTGGTTAAGTTGCTCATATAGCAAATCTGTCTGGCTTCTGGACCCCACGTATCAGAAATTTCTTATCCTGCCCATTTCATTTGAAAAGACAACTTTTAATTTTTTACACTGCTCCTCATGTTTGCAAAAATATTGGCAGACCTTTTCAAAACATTAGGCATCATATGCTTATGCCAAAGGAGCGGTATCTAAATGACCTCATCTGCTCTCACTAAATCTCTTGTTTCACTGAAGTAAACAGTTGTGCCATGGATAGTGTCTATACATTGACCCACTGAAGCAGGTCTGCCTGTTTGAGACTGAAGCAGAAGATAACACATATTTACACATATTGCACTTTAGCTGAAGGTTACCAAACATATGGCAGCATAAATATTTGTATGACTTACTAATATTATTAATTAATCAGCGATAAGGTAATAGTAACACGTGGTATCAGAGCAGATTCAAAGTTTACAGAATTACCTGAGCTCTTGGCACAGAAATTTTAAATTTATAATTACATCAGCAGAACATCATACATGATGTTGGTGCATGAAAAACTAATAGATAAAAAGTTAAGCTATTAAACTGTTGTGATGGGATTAGTTACATGGAAAACAAAACCAAACCAAACCAAAAACCAACCAAACAAAAACCCTTATAATTATTGCTTCCTCTTTCAAGTACATGGGAGACAAAATGACAAATTCAAATTAAAAAATCAGCAGGCATGTACATTATGCATGTCTGGGAAGGATAGAATGAATTCCCCTTCAGGCAGTGCTAATGCTGCAAAGGTTCTGTTATTCAGATTGTGTTGTCTCTTAATGTTAGCAGCACAATCCTTCTGTGTTGGATTATAATATTTTTAACTTCTTTTGACTCTTTACCCTCCCCTTCACCTTCATTTCCATCTGTTGTTGAACAAATATTTTTGAGTTAGAATAGCCCTGGAGATGACAGGGGGAGAAACACAGCAGACTGGAGAGATGCTTCCCTGGTGGGAGCTGTGCTGCGCCAGCCCTGAGCCTGTCAAGCATAGTTCTGGTTTTGCCTCCAGTTGACAGGCGTTACATAGCAAGTATGATTGCTGAAGTAGTTTTGGTGTCCAATCCATGGGCTAAAATAAAATCATCTAGTCAACAGTGCTCAGAAAGCAAAGAAGACTTGCTTCTGGGTGTTTCTTCTCAGTGTCTGCATGAATTTATGGTAGATTTTAGCTACAGACAAAATTCACTGCTTAGGAAATAGAGTTGTCTGCATGAGAGGTTTAAAGTTTAAGCTTCTGCAAAATTTAGCATTTGAATTAAGTTCTAGATTAATCTTCTCAGGGAAATCTCCATTCACCTGACCAAAATAAATAAAACTAATTTGCTACCTTAATTCTTCACTGGGACAGTGTTTTGGAAAGTGCTGAGAGAATTGGAATTCCAGTAGACAGGTTAGAATCATAACTGAAGTAAGAAATAACATGAAGGGATGAGGTTGTTCATTGCACCAAGAATATGTATGAAACCATTGCCTCAGTATATCACAGAGAAAAAGAGGATGAAGCTCAACTGTTTTTGAATGATCACTTTAATTTTTTTGGAGCATTTCTGTTTTATGTTAGTAAAAACATTCAGACAGTTATGCATTAAACTAACTTCAAGCTTGCTCTTGTTCATCTGCCCATCTTCAGCAGGACATAAGCTCTTTGATTTCCCCGTTGTTTCTAAATCCTATGAGGTGCTGAAATGGGAGAACTGAAGTCAAAAAGGTAAAGGTGAGGCTAGTATATTGGCAAATAAAGGTAAAGGTGAGGCTAGTATATTGGCAAATAAGGCAGATAAACCTGCTGCTCTGGGCCAGTTCAAGGAAAGCAAAATTTCATAGCATCCCTCTGGAATAATCAAGGGGACGGAAGCAAGAATGATTCCCCTAAACAGCAATACTGACCTGTCTGTGACCAAAACACCCAAATTAAGATCCATGAGGTGTCTGAAGAACTGAAATGTGCCAAAACTGACCAGTAGTCAGTGATTAGAGACCTAAATGAATTTCCAAATTTCATTTCTATATTGATCTATAATTTTTATTGTCCTTTGTATGTTTTGATTGATAGATCTCTAGAAAATGCTATACTAATGTTCCCTGTGATTGTTTTCTTAGTACTTAGTTTAGCTGAGGATTCTTCATTCCCTTCAAATTTCCTCATCATTAATCAGCAATACTTTCAAAAATGTACAGAATGGATTACTGCACACAACTGCAGTGATTTTATCCATTCTGAAATGTCAATGATAATTTTATACTGCAGGTTTACAGCTATATTGCTTCCCTTCCAAATTCATGCTTATGTCCTTCACACTATTTGATCATCTTTTTAAAGATGATACATATAAATCTCCCTCTTTTTTTTTTTTTCACTCTGATCATACAGTGAGAACACATGCCCTTGGAAGAGGTATAATTCAAGAATCATTTAGTTTGCATTCCTAAAGAGCTAGAAATGCATGCACAGACATCCTATAATTATTAATTAGAAATAGAAACTAAACTGAGTTATTTATTACCAGGAATACAACCTACATTCACAAAGAAATGCCTTATCTCTACATCTAAATATACAATATGTCCAACCACAATCCAACAAAATATCTGTTCTTTGTCTGGATATCAGCACTACATAAGTAATGAAAGGCTCTTACATAGCCTGCAGCATGCTGAATCTGAGTAAATCTTTCTTTTTTCCTAAGAGGAATATATCTTGACTTGGCATGAACAGGTGTCTTTCACACCTGCTCTGAAACAAAGACCACACACTGAAAAATTAAAGTCATTTCTCAGCTAAGTTAGCAGAGGCATTTTGGAATACTTGCAGAAGGTCTATGCAAGCCTTTTTTCCAGAGTTTATCAGCTTCTAAGTTTACTACCAAGTCTATTCCAAAATTCAAACTCCTTTTTACCCCATCTTTGTAAAGCCATATTAGTTGAAGATTTGACTAAATTTGACTAAATGCCTTTAACTTGTTGTCCAAACTTCCCAGTGAGAGCCCACACTACTGCACACTTTGGGGTAGAATTATACTCTGTTTGCACCCTAGAAAATTGAAAGACTTGTTATTACCTCTTTGTCTGCCTCAAACCATCATGTCTTTTCAAATGTACATTGGTTTTGTTCTTCAGGGTGTGGAGGCATCTCAATTTAAGGTGGGCAACAGGTAGAAGCAAGTATTCCCAGAGGGTATTTTAGGGTAATTTCTGAATTTCTGAAGGTATTTTAGGGTAAGCAGTAAGATGAGGGAGAATTCAGAGGAGTTACAGAGTTTTCTGGGGCCATATGCAAGTAGATGGAACTGTATTTTACTTCATCTGAGTGAAGCAGCTCTTCCTCACTATGTGATGAATTTCAGGCTGTCAAACTGTACAGAAATGGCTTGCACAAGAGAGGGGGGAAACAATTAACTTCTTGGCTGAAAGAAACTCCCTTTAAACTGCCCTAGACCTGCACAATTGTGAGTTGCATGGTGGTGTTTATGCATGTTTTCTTTGTCTGACATCACACTGTAAATTACAGAGAGCTGATGGGCAGCTCAGTCAGGAAGAAATGAAACACCATCAGAAAAGGATAATAAATTTTCAGGCAGTGAGCACAGACTTTCCAACTCTGGATGTTAGTGGTATTTCTCAGGTTCATATTATGTTTGGAATATATTGTTCAAACTTACTTATATCACCCTTTTTTAGTGGTAATGGGAGAAAGATTCAATGGGTTTTGGATTAATATCTCTGTGTTAATTGCCAAATGAGTCAGGCTTCTAGTTTTTCCTAGTTATAACATTTTTTATGGTTGAGAGGACAGATTGATTATTTTCTTTTTGTTGTTTAGCTGACTAAAATGGAGTGGACACATAGCATTTTTTCTTGTATTTTTAAAATTATAAAGCAACATTGATGTCTCTTTTGTCAGGTTTGTTTCTTTTAATGATTTCAATCATTAATATTCAGAGATAGTTAAATTCTGTGACCTCATATTGTGTCTGAAGTACCTTTTCACTGCTGTTAATAAAGAAATCATAAAGAAAGAAAAAAGCAGTACTAGTCACATCTATTGTTATCAAGCAATAAGAGGGAGAATAATGACAAACCAAAAATCAAATACTATCAATAAGAGATTTTACTTTCCATGGATACAGATGAGTCTGCATGATCTTAGGAGTGTCTGTCTATGATTCTGCCCCCATAATTATTTATCACCATCACTAGGAAATAGGGATTAAAAACTAAAATCACAGAACCTGATTCAACAAAACAAATGAATCTTCTTGCAAATTAGAGTGAGTCTTAAAGACAGTCCTTTGTCGAACTTAAGGCATCTGGTAAGCAATGGGGCTGCAAGCTCAAAATCAGATATTTTCAACAAAGTAAAACTAAACTGAAAAGCTAACACCAAAGATTAGAGCCCTCCATAGACTCTCCCAGGTGTCACTGGCACAAGGAATTTAGTGTCCTAAATGACAGGGAAAGATTAAAGCTTACCTAACAACTGAACAGTTGCTCCAATCCATTAAAAAAAAAAAAAAAAATCAAATGTCAGAATGTCAGTGACATTTATCAAACACAACTCACAACTTATATTCATGTTCTCAAATGAATGCAACATTGAAAGAATTCAACAGAGAGCTGAGGTGTTATCTGACACATTTTTATTTCTTCCACCCCCAAAAAATTTGCTATGAAGAAAACTGTAGAAAAAGAGAAAGGATAGAAAGGATACTTTTGAAAAAGTTTAGTCCCACCAACTTTTTCAGGTGCAGGTAATGACTCTGTTCTGAGGTGATGTCTCCTTTTTTGATTCCTCTGAAGTCCTGTTCCTGAATATGCTTTTCAAGCTTAAAGATGTCACACATTTTTTATAAAGAGTAAGAGTAGTTGTAAGTCAATTTACTGAATGGAGTAGTGTTTATAAAAAATGCACTCATCTTTTATCATAAAAGTATTGTCATATGTGTTTCTACCTGCTATGACTCATTCCAAGTCATAGATGTGCTAAATATTGTTGATATACTAAAAGAGTATGTGTGAGTTTTATTTTAGGAAATATAAATTGGAAATAGAATACATATGTTAGGCTAAAATTACTAAGCTTCAAAATATTCATAAAAGGAAGTGTGATGCCAATAGTGGGGGGAAATGAAAAGTCAATGAATTGAGACTCTTCCCAGTTCATGAATCATTCACAGATTATTTCTAACCAAGACATATGGAGCCGTACACTGGGAAGACACCTATTCACCAAGTTGCCTGGATGGGTGTTTGTCAGCCAACAAAGCGGTAGTGGTGCCTATCTGGTCATGGGACATGCTCTCTGTTCATCATCTGGAAAACTGATGCTGTAATGGGAGTGAGGAATGGCAGTAAGGAAAAAAGGAATAGTCATAAATTTTGCCATCAAGCTTCAGTGGATCAGGTGGGGACCGCTTATAAGGTTCAGTGCTGTTGGGCCCAGCTCATTTGTGACCTTTCCAGTCTCACCTCTCTTGAGCATCTATCATTCAGTTGGTTCTGATCTCATCAAATTATCTGAGGTAGGAAATAGCAAAGAGAGAAAAATAAATCCTCATGCTGGATTCCACAAGATTAACGCACTGCAGGCTAGAGATGAAAAATAGATACATCTCACTCACATCCTAGGAAAACTTCTTTGTCAGTAAAGTTGGTGGAACATTTTGACTAATGAGGTAGTTATGGTGCAGTCACTAGGTAGCTTTAAGAAAAGGTCAGAGGCACACAATGAACTGAGTACCACAGGGTCCTCCCCTCCTCAATGCAAGGGGCTGGATCCACGTAGTGCCTTGATCCTTTCAATCCTATTATTTGTGATTTATCATTAAAAAGGCTTCCTCCCAGAGAACTGAGAAAACAGGAGTTTTGTGTGGAGGGGGAGGTATAGTGACCAAGCTGTTATTTTTCTGTTATTGTCTAAAAAGCCTCTGTGCACCAGTAGATATTTATAATCTGGTATGTTTTAGAATCAGTGTGTTATCTCCCAGAGAACAGCGTGTTTGATGTAATTCTACTGGGACACATGAAACAGAAGTTTCATGTGAATGGCAGAGCCGCCAGGGAGGTGCGTGACAAGCCACGGCTGCCGTGCTTAGCCTGCTTGGGAATACACCAGAAAAGATAACCAAACTTCCATTGTGATTGGATCTCTTTCTGCTACCAAATTAAACAAATAAAAATGAGAACTTTAAATAAAGCTTTCTGGATGCCATGAATTGTGAGAGCACTAGTGTGCCTGAACATGCTCACACATGTTTTCAGTAGCAAAATCAAGGCAGTTTATTCAAGAAGTGCCAGTTGTCCTATATAAATTTAATTTCGTCAGGATCACATAACACTCCAAGCTATCAAAAGGGCATAAAAAGGATCCCTTTGAGGTCATTTGGTCATTTTCCTACAACACAGCATTTGCTTTGCCTTTGCACATCCAATACTACCATCTCACTAAATGTAGAATGTCACACAATGCACGGGAGAAAATTGACTGTTTGCAGCATAATCTAGGGAACTATAAACATTGTAAAAAGGGAATCTTTCTCTTTTTCTTCCTCACTCCTTCTCCTGTATCCCTTGTTAATTCATACCACAGCATATATGTAAGGATCTTGTTTTGAAAACCATACTTATATTTCCTCCAAGTAAATAAATGTGAGATCATGCTGTGTTGCTGGGAACATGATAATTAGCTTTGCTGCATTATGAGAGCCTGAGGTGACACAGTGATAGATTAGGGCACACACAACACCTCCCTGAGCATTTTTCAGTCATCAGATGAGGAAATTATGGGATTTACGATTGGAACAGCTACAGAAATAAAATACCTCCTCATAGCTCTCTCATTGCAGCTGAAGTTCATCGCATTTTACTGTAGAGTGATGTTATATTTCCATGTTTCTGCTGTTGAAATAAGTAGCTCACTGATGCTGCGTTTGGAGATCCCTCTTGGATTGTTTCTGTTTCAGTTAAAGCACATAAACACTTTCAGATAAAGAGAGATAGACATGGCAGTGAGCAACAGACAAATGGTCATTAGATATTTGAGCTGAATGTCGAAGCAACAGACCTAAATCAGTATCATTTTTCTTGCAGGTCAGCAGAAAGAACCAAAGACAAAGACAGCACTGAATTGAACAATATGGTTCAGACCGGTTGGAAGCTCAAAAAAAATAAATGAAATGAAATGAAATGAAATGAAATGAAATGAAATGAAATGAAATGAAATAAAATAAAATAAAATAAAATAAAATAAAATAAAATAAAATAAAATAAAATAAAATAAAATAAAATAAAATAAAATAAAATAAAGAAATCATCAGGGTAAGAAGGGTGAGACATTTAAGGGAATTTCTCTGTTTAGCTTTGATAGTGAAAGGAAACATTTTCTTTGCCATAGTTTTCCAGCAACTGCAAAGCTAATTTATTAAAACACACATCAATGGTGACTAATGGGATAGTATTTCTTTTCTTTAAAGGTCTTGTTAGATATAGACTTGAGATATAATTTAACATGATGTCTATTTGGGATCCATAAAGGCCTTTTAAATGAGGAGATGGATGTGGGTCAACTTTTGGCTAAGAAAATCAGCAGCATTATACTAGAGATCAGAGCAGGGAATTGCATAGGTACAGGGCCATAATTTCATTATAAAATATCAATATTTCCTAGTAAGCCTACAAGAAGATGTACTAAATTACCTTCAGTAAATATGGAGCCTCATAGAATCTTCCCACCTGGTACCCAGGTATCAGCAGATATAACAGTCAGGGAACAGCTTTGAAGGAGACATACAAAGTGTTGTCTAATACAGGAGAGTTAAGGATTTCAGAGCACATTCACAGGATAAATTATTCAGCTCCTAAGAACAAGTCTTGACCCTTTACTGAAGCAAACAGCTTTTGTGCAGTGAAACGCAAGCAAAATATAAACTGACTGAGATAAAACTAGAGATATAGTCATTATTATTCACTGGCTTCTTAAAAGGAAACATTGTATGGGACTTCCTTTATACACATATATTCCACACACATGTATGTGTGTATATATATATATGTGTGGAAGTTTTAAAATGTTTTCTCATTGAGGAATAATTAACCCCATTGTTCCATTTGTTTCTTGCATCTCTCACAAATTTAGTCTAGTCAATTTTGAAAAACAATTAAGTTTTAACCATTTTATTGCATTTTATCTGCTATAGAGTACACATGATTTAACATCAGTAGTGATCTTCAAATTGCTGTCCTTGGACCCTTCAGAATTGTTAGATTATTTCTGTGAGGTTCATGAAAAACAATTTAAAAAAGTAACCCTGCTCTGATTTACAAATTTCAATGAATATATGTACATTTGATATACATATATATATATATATATATATACACTTATATACTATAGGCTCATATAAGCCTATAATAAAATATATTTTGGAGATATGCAGTGAAAATAACTGTTCTTTACTTCTTGCAAGAGACCACCTGCTTTCACCTAACTGAGTATTTCTACTCATGGCTGGCCAGTGGTAAGTTTTCTAGCAAATACATCTTTTTCAGAATGCATCCAGTCTAGTCTCAGGATACTTTTTCATCCCAGTGAACACAGAAATATGATCAAGCAATTTTTCTGCATTATTTATTCTTTTACACATACATCTCTCAATTTTTTCCAGGATTGGTGAGACTTAGGATGACAGAAAAGAGAAAACCATGAAAGGGTATCCCTTGATTTTAAATTATCTTATGAAATCTTGTTTTTCTTGAAATTCTCTGTCCTTCCTCATTTTTTTGTCACAAACATGAGAATGTGAAAGAAATGCAGACCCAACCCAGCATTCACTTGCTGTAGGCAACACCCACCACCAAGTCTGTCTCCCACTAGCTCAGCCTCTATCTGTGTCAGTCTTTGCAACAATAATTTAGAAGCTAATTTGTTGTTGCAGATATTTCAGTTTCCATACAATGATATTCATCAACAGGAAATTTATTTTTATATATATATAGATAGATAGATAGATAGATAGATATAGATATAGATACAGATATAGATATAGATATAGATATAGATATAGATAGATATAGATGATATAGATATAGATGATATAGATATAGATATAGATATAGATATAGATATAGATATAGATATAGATATAGATATAGATATAGATATAGATGATATAGATATAGATATAAAATTTTTGAGCATCCCTACATTTCTTGTCCTTCTCTAAGCCATTCTGGATAAGTTGGCTTCTTTCTCAGAGAAAGCTGCTACGATGCAGTTTCATTTGTGCATGAAGAAAGCTTTCTGGAGCTAGTAGCCTCAATTTATTCTTTTAAGCCCAGGAGCTGTATTCATAACACTATTAATGCATGAAGTGACTGGTAACTCTGGCCTTGCTGCACCTCTGTCTATGTACACCAAAGGTTTTCTGCACAATCCAAACACCCAGATTATTTACAAATCTAGACACTTTCAAAAAAGTTTTAACATCTTCTGTTTTGAGCTTTGCTATATTTTCTGGGTTTAGTGACAGCCCAGTGGATGTCAAGACGAGTCTCATGAATGGCACTGTATAAAAATTTTCTCTTATTTCTATTCAAATTTATTTCTCTAAGTCTTTAAGCTGACAGGAAAGGATATGTCTGCAACCCATCTGTAAGACCATCTATGTGTCCCTACAACTAAAGTCATTCATTTTGATACAGCTTTTTGCAAAACTGAGCACTTCTTTCTGGCAGTCTTAATACTATCCCACAACGGGTATGAGCCCCAGAATTTTGTTCCAATGGCTCTACTTTCCAGAGATCCCAAATGTGTCCAGATAAAATTTATGCAGTGGCACTTACCCAGATCAGCAGCATAAGATCCTATTTTTGCCAAGCCAAATAATAACAAGCAATGGGCAAGGATTTATCTTCACTGCTTTGCTTAAGTTGCTTGCAATCACACAAATGAATAGGTGCTCTCATGTTTTTTCCTATTGTGCTCAGAGATCTTTTTCTGTATTGTGATGGTTTCTTCTCCTTTGTTGTTTTGCTTTTACTTTTGCATAATACTGCTACTGGGGAGTCTGTGCTGTCATTATTACTAGTGGATTATCTCTGAGACTGCTCCCTTTCTGCTCTGTGTTTAGATATGAACTTTCAATTTGCTTTATCTGCCAACAACTTTTGACAGAGTTAGCGTGGGATGTCAAAGTATTTCTCATTCAAACACCTGCATTTTGCATTACAGTTACCAACCTATTATGAATCAGATTCAAAACGTGTTAACTGCATGAGTCAGGTCACCAAAACACTAAGTCATTGTTTCTCCAATTCTTGCTTAAACTCACTAAATAAATGCTTCTCTGACTACTGGTTGAAAGTGTATTTGGACTAGTTTTAGCAGCTTATATACAGCTCCCTTAACCTCTGCACACTTGACCAAACACTCTTGAAAGAGGGTATGTATTGAATTGGAAACCTGAAAGATGGAATGTATTGAATTGAAAAATATAAGAATCTGGCTCATTTCTTCTTTCTTTCTTTCTTTCTTTCTTTCTTTCTTTCTTTCTTTCTTTCTTTCTTTCTTTCTTTCTTTCTTTCTTTCTTTCTTTCTTTTTCTTTCTTTCTTTCTTTCTTTCTTTCTTTCTTTCTTTCTTTCTTTCTTTCTTTCTTTCTTTCTTTCTTTCTTTCTTTCTTTCTTTCTTTCTTTCTTCATTCTACTTACCCCATTCGAATAGCATCCTTTATCCAGAGTGACCTACAGGAAGGCCAGTCCACAGGCAGCTTCTGCTTCCCTATTTTCCCCCAGGGAGATGTGGACTCCAGGAACTGCCTAACCTGCCTCTCAGCAGGAGTCCCCTCTCTCCAGTGAGCAGCTCCAGCCATGGGATTACGTGAGGAGGATATAGGATGAAGCTAGGCAGAGCTCTCCAAAACTGGGCAACATAAGAAAAGACTCTGCTATGTCTGTCCATGGTGGTTAAAAGGGTCAAGAAAGACACCTCTTATACTCTCAGCCACCACTACAGAGTGACAGGGACACTAGCATCCAGCTCCATGTGCTGTTGACTTCTCCCCACCATGAACTAGAGTACATCTACTCACTGAACACATCAGTGCCATCTGCTCACGGATAGTAATGTGATATGTTGTTCAAACAATCTGCTTTGACGAGGTATTTTTTGTTTTCTTGCTCACTTTGTTTTTAAAAGGGCTTTTTGCTGGAGAGGATTAGAAATGCTCATTGTTTCTGATTTTGAAACCTGCAAGAGCCAACTCACTTCTGATACCATATTCAGTGTTTGACAGACAGAGCAAGAAGGCTTCAAGACAGCACAACATCCCAGCTTCCTAGTCTTTTCTCCAAATCAAATATTCCCTCCCATCAAAGTCTGTCAAAGGCCCCATGGAAAGTTCTCTGTGCAGGTCAGCTGGAAGGTGGGTTTCAAAGCATTCTCCTTCCCTGCAGAGAAATCTCCCTGGGCATGGGATTGAAGAAAGGAGGTGGAGCTGTCAAACAAGGCAGAAATAACCCAGCTGCTCTTCCGTGGCCTGCAAAAAATAAATCCTTCCTTTGTCCCACAGACCCCTGCCTGGGACAGGTGAGGATTTATGGAGGAAGACAGACAGACAGACCCCAAAGAGGACACTGACCCAGTCACTGCTCAGCTGCCAAGATCTGCATCACATGTAGTAAAAGGCCTAGGAAAGAGCCAATACAGACAATGTAATTGAAAAGCTATTTCACAACTTTAGTTGTCAGCAAAAAGTGTTTACATGCAGTTCCTGTCTACATATGCAAAAAGAAACTTCAATAAAGCTTTGACAAATGCCTGGGAACCTCAGGCACAGGCAGTCTGCAGGAAGGAATTAGCTAAAGCACCAGGATAGGAAAAGGGTTACCATGGCTAGGATCCAAGCTTAGTCACAGGCACCTTCCTTGGCTTGCAGCTTACACTGAACTGAGTTTGGCCTGAGACCTTGAAGAGCTGAGGAAATCAGGGCACAGTTTATCAGTTCCTAAATGTGAAAGAAAAAAAAAAGAGAGAGAGAGAGAGAGAGAAAGAGAGAGAGATGGCCACAGCAAATATTTTGAATTTTGTGAATCTGTAGGAAATCTGCCTTTTTCTTCTTAAACTGAGGGAATATTATTAAATTCCTTTCCAGTCTCAGCTGTGAGGGGCAGCTAGGACAGCAGCTGTGTCTGCATGATCACACCACCACGTCTCAGGCTCACACGAAGAGGGACGGCCCCTTGTACATGCTTGTACGTGAAGGCACACAGATCCTTTTTCACTCTTTCCTCCTTTCAGAACTATTCCAGGACAGAACACATATCCATCCTCACCAGCAGCACACAAAGACCTGCTACCAGGAGGAGAAAGACTGAAAGGTGCATTTTCCCTTCTTTATCAAGGAGCCCAGATCCTGGCCCAGCTTCTTCCATCCCCTCCCTCCCTCTCACAGACATGCATTTGCTCCCATTTCCCTCCCATTCCACTCCCCACTGGAAAAGCACTGAACTCCTTCTTTCCCAAAGGGGATCGCATAACATCCCCCTGGCAACAACACCAATTAAGTGTGAAGGAAAGTAATATTAGGAAAATGTTAATGGAGTTTGACTTCTTCTAATGCAATTTAGAGCTGGAAACAATGAAGCAAGGCTGAATGAAGCAAGCTGCCAGCTCCCTGCGAACCAGCAGCAAGGGCTCCCGGGAGCCCTGTTTTGGAACCAATGTCGCAGGGATGAGTGGAGGAAGGAGGGCGACCGCCAGGACTTCGGAAAAGATTACAGTGTGCACAGGAACCGCTTGTTGGCTTTCCAGACTGAGAGCAGCACTGGATGGTGCCAAAGGGAGAAGCAATGAAAGGGATTTTCACAGACACAAAGAGGAAGGAGCCGGCAAAATGACATTCTGAGTCTAACCCTGAGGAAAGCATTTGCTGAAAAGAACAAAGGTATGTGCTGAGAGGCCAAAAGACCAGGAAGCCAAACTGGGAGTACTGAATGGGTCAATCACGTCCAAAACCTTAATGCTCCCACAGACTTTGGTAACATTATTTACAGAAACAGGAAACATCCTTAACTGACATAAGATCTCAACGAACATAAATGGAGCACATTTGGCTCTCCACAGTGACAAGAACACAGCTGGAATTCAGATTCATAAAAAATGTCAGATCGGAAATACCCTTATAAATATTGCCACCATTAGCAGCAGGAGGTACAAATGGAAAGAGAGACAGTGCTCAAGGCTCGGTACCAGATAACACACCATGTCAGTCACTGATAATTAAAATACTAAGGGCATCTGGCCTTCCTCATGGAAAGCATGAGATCTCAGGTGAAACAAGATGGGCCTGGGGGAACTCAGCTTTGGAAAGGGTTCTATTTTTGATGCTTTTTTTTCAGGGTGTTATTAGATCTTGAAGAGAATGTACTGAACAACAGAAAAAAAATGTTTTGGTAAACCTTTTTTTTTTTTTTTCCAGTTTCTAGAGTCATCTGAAAATAGTCAGAAGTCATGGGCACATGTTTTCTCCGATCTTCATTAGAAGAAAACTGCTCTGTAATGGCAGTGCACCTCTTCAGTCAGTAACTGAAGGCACTTGTAAAATCAGGCAATTTCCTCCTACAAGATTTTAATATCAGCCAGCTACCAAAAGGTCATAACCATAAGTGCAGCTACACTCATAACTGCTGCAGCCCTGACAAAAGCAATGGATCATATACACCAGGCCATCCTTTTCTGTTGCAAGCTGTTGCAAGAGTAAAGGATGGAGTGATTTCCCATGAAACACCACTCCTTTCTGTGATAGATAGCCTACATTTCTTAGCTGGGTCTTGTATTTCCAATGGTGAGTTGAAACATCAGAAGTAAAACTCTGAAAACATAGTTGAAATACAGTCTTTGATTAATTTTGCTTTGCTTTTTTGATACGAGGGAGGGAGAGGAGATGAAGATATTGATTTCTACCCCAAACATGTAACTTGAGCACATGACAAGGCTAATCCCTGAGCTTTTACTGAGATGAAATCAGATTTACAGCAGCATATTTTGAACAGGAAAAGCTGGGACAATTCTCCAAGTTCATCAATATGTTTTATTTAGAATTTTATTAGAAACCACACTGACACAGGGGACATGTAACGCGGTGACAAGAAAGTCAGCTTTAAGAGGTGTTCCTAGCTACAAAAGCCACCTTTCTTTGCCTCCCTTGGAACTACATGGAAACTGATGCACTGGGGCCAGCTTCAGGCAATCTGTCCTCTAAAACGACAGTAGGGGGAATGTTGTAGGGAAAATCTGTGCTGTTTTGCTGTTGAAGATTTCGCTCAACGTTTCTCTGTTTTTTCAAGGATTCCAGTCTTCAGTTCACAATTTTCTGTAAATACACAGGTAAGTGGTACTAATTTGGATGACCTTTTTGGGCAGAGAATTCAGAGACAGAAATGCACGATATGCAAAGCTAGTATATGAATATGTAAATAAATAAGATTGGCATTAACATTGATACAGCTCAGGAACCACACCAAATGACAAAATTATTTATCCTTTTTTTTTTTTAATTCTTTTTCAAAATCAATTCAAATCACATCTCTGTCATGATTTCAGGCCTGATGTAATTCAGTTCCACAAATTCTTTGCAGCAGGAACAACATTTTTTTGACATTCATAAATATTGCAAGCATGCAATGAACACTCATTTATCACACTGAAGTAGAACAAATGTATGATTGGAAGCAGGATGGGCTGTAATAACTTCTGAATATGTCCCACATTTTTACACTCTGTCTAGTCCATGTTTGTCAATTTACATTTGCTGTGATGGAACTGGAATTTATTAAGGTAAATCAGAAGCAAGATGGAGATGCATATTTCAGATTTTTGTGCTATTCTCCCACATGAAATCAGAATATAAGTGTCTCGTTGATGCTGATTATTCCCACCACTGCTTTCTGCAGTTTCCCTGATTTCCCATACAGCTGAGAAAATATTTTCCTGTGAAACATCTGGTTAAGGAATGCTGGGAGTTCTGAAATGGCTGGTGCATCCTCTGAAGTAGATGGCTTTGAAGCAAAGTAACATAGCTTTAAACAATTCCAATAGACTGAAAAATATTTGACAAAAACTCACCAGAGACTACCAAAGACCCTGTAGTTGTTGTCATAGATTTCTCTGAGTATGTTGCCCTAGCACATGCAGACATAACTAAGACTGTGTAGATATTATGGGCGTAAAAGCACAACCCCAGCAGAAAACCTGTGAGGGGGTGCACAGGAGGGCAAAGAAGGAGCTGTAAAAATGGAGTAGGAGAAAATCAAAAGAAAATAAAATCTGTTTTGTACAGCTTGCAGTTTTTCTTCCATGAATATTCCTCAGAGAAGGTGAGAGACTACCCAACTCTACTGCATTTACCCCAGGAAGAATATAAAGTTGACAGAGATGCAGAAAGAAATGATCTCTTTGCCGCCTTTGTGATTAATTAAAATAAATAATAAGTGAAAACAGTAAGTCCCGAACTTATTTCTTTCATGACAGAAAGAAATTAAATTAAAAAAAAAAGAAATTTATTTGGCCAAAGTTTGGTCCAGAAGTCAGCCCAGCACTTGCCCAACATAGCACTGTCAGCAAGGGACACAACTGCCTACTGAACTTCAGACACTTTATCAGACTCTGTTGGTCCTGTGCAGTTAGTTAGGCCTGGCTGAATAGCGACATTTCTTCTTTTCTGAACTCAAGATTGTCTTCCAGGTCATTTATTATTTCTCTGTCTTTGTTCCAAAATGGATCCCACTAATAGGAAAAAACAGTCACTGCAGCAACCGATCACAAGTAACACTTGTGGTACAGTGCTTCTCCAGGTCACAAATAAAGTCCAAAGCCAATGAAGAAAGCCAAGACAGAATTCATGAGAGATCAGTTTAATAAGAAAAGGGGTTAAAAAGCAGACGATTTCTGGGGGGAAAAAATATCACCGGCATAAATTATGTCACTGTGGGAGAAAGACATAAAATGTTGCAAAGAATTAATTTGGTTAAGTGAGGAATTCTCCATACATATTATACAACAAAGTATGAAGGCAGTGGAAATAGGGTCAGATTATTGAAGACAAGCTTAAAATTAAAACGTGTAAAGACAAGAGTAACAGGTAGAGACATGTGAAATGTTTTATTTATGTTCAAGTTTATGAATATGTTCACAGATAAGAGAAAAAGCAAAGAAAAGATTTAACACTAAGCAGGTGAGATGAAAAGTCATTGAGACATATCTGTAAGAAAATATAAAAATCAACTGCAATCAGAGAGTATAATTAGCCCTAGCAACAGACAAGCAACACATCCACCTTCAGTAGGGAAAGAATAGGTTAAAAAGTACTTCAAGAAGTCAGATATTTTAAAATTGACAAATCTTGACATAATGTCATCACAGAGAATTTTAAAGAGCTGGTTGATTAACTCACCAATCCATTAACAGTTACCTTTGACAAATCATGGTAAAACGTGAGATGTCTGAAACCAAGTAGAGGGCAGACATGGCTTCTATCTTCAAGTGAGGAAGAAAAAAAAAAAAAAAAGAGAGAGCGAGAGAGAGAGAGAGAGCAAGAGAGAGAGATCAAGGAAATGCAGACATATCAACTTAGTTCCACTTTCTGGAAAAATACTGGAACAACTAAATTAATACATGATTACAAGCATGTAAGTGGAAACAAAGTGTTGAATAACAACCCATATGGAATCATCAGGAGCAAAGTCTGTCAGGCCAATCTCATTTATTTTTCTGACGTGGCAACAGGTCTGGCAAAGAAGGGTAAACAATAGACACCACATCCCTGATATTAGTTCATATTTTGACTATTTTGCACATTTTCCTAAGCAAACTAGGGAAATACAGATGGAAGGATGCATTCTGACAGTACTTTTATGCACTGAAGATACAAAAATACAGCCAGCCATTGACATGATGATACCAGCAGTTCAATGGACCAGTGGTTCAATCTCATCTATAAAGGTGGCTAAAAGTGGCTCCCCAGGGAAGAAGAGAAGAAGAAGCAAAAAATAGAGCAGTGCTTTCTCAGAATACTCTCCTGGATTCAAACAGCTTTTGGCTCAGGGTCTGTCTGAGCACAGGTTGATCTCTTTACGCTCTTTCCTTATAAATTGTTTAGTTGCTTTTTTGAACCAGCATATTTTTCTGGCATCCAAAACATCCTGTGGCAAGAACTAAAAACATCTTAAATTTGCATTATGAGATGAACCTTGTCCAGTTGTTTTGAATCTGACTCTTGTTATATAATTTGACTTCCCCTAGATCATCTGTGAAAAGGAGAAAAAATAAGTCTTTCCCTTTTCCCCTGATCTATGATATAGTTATATGACAGACCTCTAGTATAAGTCCACTTACCCTGAAGCTTCTTAATTGTATTAGCTGATTTCCATGCAGAAGCTGATTTTGATCAACCTCTTTCAAAATTCTCTATAGACTGGTGATGTACCTTCACTGGGATGGGAGATGAAATCTTCTTTCTGTGCTTAGAAGTAGTATCAGAGCATGTGCTGCTGTGAGGAAAAGGATTTGTGTCATTGTTAATCAGAAACTGAAAATGGCCTGCTATTGAAAAAAAAAAAAAAAAAAAAAAAAAAAAAAAAAAGCCAAACCAATATGTACAATACGTATAAACAAATGTAGTCTATAAAGCACCTGAAGTCATCTGTCCTTTCTACCCCATCCTGGTCAAGACATATCAGCAGTATTCCACACAGCATTGGTCAGTGATGTCAGTGATGGAAGTAACCAAGGAAAAAATATCACAGAATCACAGAATCGTCTAAGTTGGAAGAGATCTCCAAGATCACCTAGTCCAAACTCTGACCTAACACTAACCAGTCCTCCACTAAACCATATCACTAAGCTCTACATCTAAACGTCTCTTAAAGACCTCCAGGGATGGTGACTCCACCACTTCCCTGGGCAGCCCATTCCAATGCCTAAATATATGAACCAATTGGGCAAGACTGAGAATAGTTCAGTAAGAATGATTAGGATTTACTTGAGTAAATAAGCTGGGAGGAAACACTAAGAAAACTGGAGCTGGTTATACTACAACATATAATCCAGTAGGCAGACAAGACAAAAGTCTTCAAATATATGTTGGAGCAACAAGTATTCAGGTCCATTTGTGTGGGAGGTAAGACAAGAGGAAACCACCTTGCCTTATGGAAAGGAGGAGCCCCTCAAGACTCTAAGAAAAGCTGGCGGATGAAAAAGGAGAAGGTGCCTGGAGGGGCTGAGGGACTCCATGAATAAAAGCCATAAGGAATAATTAGGTTTAATCAGATGGGAAGAAGAAAAGCACACCTGATCCTGTCCTGGGATAAATGGATGAAGAAGGCAACATATTCAAATTCCTCCCATTTCTGGAGTTTTGTAAAGCACTGCAAAGTAGGGAATAAGAGGACGGACATTGCTCAAAAGTCCTCTTCTGTAAAGGATTGCTAAATTACCATATGAAAAATTTGTATTTTTTGCATATGCTGTATTTAGCATACTGATCGAGGTTTTGTTTACAGTTCACTAAAAATAACTGAAAAACTCGCTGACCTAACTGGACACTTCCCATATTCTAGACAGCAATATCAAATATAATCTTACAAAATAAGCATTATTGCTCCACTTACCTTTTTCCCTCTTGGTAGTCATTAATCTGGGTTAGATTATATGCACTGTTAAACGTGATTTATTATTTTTTTTCTGTTTTGATTTATGCATATAACAATTTGGAATGATCTCACACTGATATCATGGCTAGCAAAGCCATCAGGTTTTGGGAAGAAGGCTCAGAGTCTCATTCGCAGGTTTTCAACTCATATCTGTCTTTATTAATGCAAAATTGCTTTTGTTGTTTAGCCACTGAAGAGATAAAACAGTTTTGACATGTTTAGTAAATCTGTTTATATTTTTATTTCTAACTTCCTCTCCTGAATCTAATTTTCTCTGAGGAAATCTGGTACCAAATATGCTTAAACTTTCTTTTCACTCTTCAGACTGCTCCACAAATTAATGTGTTGTTTGTTTTTTTTTCTGTTCTACAGGATTTCCCACCCAGTGTATAATCCATTAAGAAAGTTTTGCAAGAAGCAGGGAAAATAATAGCAATTTGTCATACTTAAATCCAGCAGCTTCTACAGAGAAAGGGTTAATAATACATCCTGTCTTAACATTTACTTTTTCACACTTGCAGGTCCTTGACTGCAGAACATTATTGCTTTATCCAGCAAATAAACACCCTCAGTGTTTATATAATATTTTATATTTTCCAGTGTGGAATGATACTAAAAGGAAACACTCGGCAAGGGCATGAAGGGGTTAATGGCCTTTCTGGAGGAAAGCACTGTTTTGGCCTTTTCCCACAGTGTTTGCCAGGAGTGACAAATCTGAGGGAAGGGGCCTTCCGCTGGTCCTCAGGGTGAAGGAGGGAAAGGAGCAGAGACCAGGATACAAGGGGGCCTCGGAGAAGAATCTGAGATTTCTCTGATTTAAGTGGTTGCACATAAGAAAACCTGATAATATGCCCACATAGCCTTATCACTGATCTACATTGATACATGTCTGTGTTCTATCTATCAAACCTGATGGATTAAGTGATACATGGGAAGTCTCCGTGTTTCTCTCCTCTTTATCTGGTTCAACATCTACTTCTAAAAATGTGTATTTATGCAGTCTACACATTTTTATTTTTATTTACTTTTATTTTATTTTATTCTTATTTTTGTTCTTATTTTTATTCTTCTTTTTATTCTTATTTTTTATTTGAGATGGAAAACATCTCAGCAATTTATTTGCCCCAGTGAATGCTGACCTCTACATCTTCCCTAACACACAGATCAGATGTGCAAGTAACTTGCAGTGTCTGAGGGGACATCTGAATTTTCTGTCTGCCCTGGAGGGTTGTTGTTGCACCATCAGAAAACTGTGTAGTAAGTGGCTGATGCAGTAGCTGATGTTTCTTTTCTGTCCAGTGTTACTGACAAAGCATTTGCACATACAAGCTTAAATCTACATGTAGGGGCAAATTGTAATGTCTGTGCAGATAGATCCTTAATGAGATTTTCCAGAGTACCTTCTCATGACAACTATTGTGCTTTATGAGATAGGCTTACCAAGTTCCACGCCTTGTAAGGTAGGACCTTGAGGAGGTATGTGTGTACAGCTCTCACCCTGGAGTGAGGAAGTTACACGATGAATTACTTACCTACTATTCAATTACACTGGCATTATTGTGAAACTCACACATTACAGAGGATCCATTCATAGCATCTTCGATTTTCATCAGATACTCTCTGACCTTCATATACGTTTGAGCAATAAAAAAGTCCTTAAGGGGAGTGGGGGGAATCCTATGAAACTAATACCCAGACTTTAAAATCAGCTTGCTATAGAGTGTTTTTGCAAATAGTAAAGGAAATGAAAAAGAGTCTTTCTATACTAGGAGATTATATTTCTGCTTTTCATGGTTAAATCTGAAATGACTGGCTCCGAGAAAACATCTGAACTTCATCTGGTTTTGTAATGAAAAAAAAAAAAAGAGAGAGAGAGAGAGAGAGAGAAGTGAATTCATTTAGGCAATAAGGAGCAAGTATATAGTGCTCTTGCTAGAGGTTATAAAGGTTACAGGTTCAGATTAATGTCTGAATTTGAAAGGATCAGTTTTCACACTGCAAATAATCTCTTTTGAAAAATTAGCAGTATTTTTCTCTTTATTCTTTCAAATCAATTTAGTTCTAGTGAAAGCAGATCAACCAACAGCCCTAGAAACCAGCATTCTGTGCTTGTAAGCAGTCTGGGCAGAGGGATGTAACAAGAACAGCAGCAGCACAAATTTGCACAAATTGTTTGTACATCTCAGAACGGACTTCAAGCATCTGGCTCCATGGGACACAGCCAAACTTCCGAGGCAGACGCTGGCTTTTCAGACCTGGAAGCAACAGTGCCAGTCAAAGAATTCCCATTTTGAAGGACTTCTGCAAGAAGTCACACTGAAATATTGCTGAGAGATTGGTCCTTCCAGGGTGCAGAGAAGGACAAGAAGCAAAAATAGATGAAAAATTTTCCACAAGACCTCTAAATTCCACTTTGTGCAAACTAATGATGACTTTCAACTCTGTCCACCCACCGGTAATTCCTGTTTTGCAGAACAGTGGAGGGAAGGCTAAGAGAGGCAAGGTTCATTTCCCATTTGCATCACACATGAAAAAAATATTCCTGCAGTTTTTATTATCATCTATTATCATCTGTCAGCATTAAAACACATGGTGTACAACTCAAAGACAGATTCATCTCTTCTGAATAAATTTAATTTTCTAAGCTGCACTACAACAACACACAAATAGAAGTAGGAGTGGGTGGTCAACAACTCCCACTCTAAGGTATTATTAACCTTACTGAAGAAACAGTGCTGGCCAAAACAGTGCAAGAAGGAGGTTCTTTACGTGTCCAAATTTCTATTGCTGTCCCAAAAGTGAAGCAATTTGCACCACGGGCACTGCCAGTAGACAGAGCAAAATTAACCAACATGAACCATGTGAGCTGGCTTTTATGACTATGCAGGGCCTTTCAAGAAACACCAGACTGACAGGATTGTGGGAAAGGGCATGTGAGGTAGGCAAATAATCTAAAAGTACCCCTCTCTTACTGTAGTCATAACACCTCATCCTATCAAACATCCATTGATCACAGTCAGAATGGGTTGTTGCAATAGAGTCCAAACCCTTTAAATGTTTCATTCTTAAAACACTGCTCAGAAAACAGGTAAAGCCATCCTACCCACCAGGTTTGGAAGGTGAGTGAAAAAGCTAGGGCAGAGCCAAGCTCTGAATTCTCACTTATCCGCTCTTAACATCCAGGTGTCCTCTCTCCAGGAATGACGTTTTGATGTGACCAGCTCCTGTAATGCCCTATGCCCTAAGTCCCAAGACAATTATTCACGATTTAGGGCAGGTTTTATAGCTGATCTAAACTTCCTGCCTGCCTCAAGTCTATGAATATGTGATTACAGTAACAATGAAACTAAGCATATATATTTGAAAATTGGATGTATGCTCATATATATGTACACACATATATCCAAACACATATTATAAATATGTGGTTGCATTACAACCAAATTCTCTGTAATTCTCAGCTCCACTCTCACTTGCTATACTTTTGAAAAAGCAATCAAATTACTGCATTGTGAATCAGACTGTCGTCACTAGGTTTTAAAATTAGAATAGTACCTCCCACTCTCATGTTTTTTTATGCATGCTCATATACTTTTATACTCCACAATATTCTATTGTGCCACCCTTCCCCCAATCCTTCACTGATGTTCACAGTTGTATAAAAGAGAATTTGTTTCATTACAATAGGCCACCTAATAAAATGGAAAGAAAAATCATTCCAAGGCAAATGAGATGTTTTGTTGCCCATAGAGCTAAATATACCATTTTGTTCTCATATTATTTCACATTCAAAAACAATAAATGGTAGAAAATCTTCAAAACAGGATTATTAATTCAAAATGGAAATGTTTTCTTTGAAAATTTTCAAAATCAATCTTTTCAAGCACTTTTCTCTTCCAAATTAATCACTAAGTTCTAGCCAAATAAATACACTTTGAGAAGTCTTGAGTTCTATTGTCTCTTTGTCCACTCATATAATAATTATCTTACATTTTTTTTCTGTGTTGCCTTCAATAGATAAAAGCACATTCTTCAAAAAAAAAGATCTGTACTCTGGCCCCATCGATATCCACTTTTATACTGATGCTTTTAAGAAAATGCTATTCAAGAATAACAAGATTCTCTGGTAAGTAAAGTGGAAACTGGTGAAATTCTGTCCTAATTAAGTCAGTGTCAATGCTTTCATTAACTTCAACGGAGTTAGAATTTCACCCATGACATTTCTCTCATTTCTCATGCATCAATATATGCTTTTATCATTGGCTCCCTTTTCATCTGTTTTTTATTTAAGTCATTTACTACCCTTATTTTTCAGCTTTTTGCTTAGAGATGGGTTGTGTGCCAGCAGTCTCTTGAGTCCTATCTGAACCCTGAAGACATTGGGACAGATGCATTTGCAGGATGAGTCCTTAGCTTAAAATGGGAAACTCACTTAGTCTGTTCCTGTACAGCACCCAGCATGAAGGGTGCCAGCCCTGATCAGGACTTGGTTACCACACAAGAGATCATTTGTAATAATAACTCTGAACAGAAGAAACTAAAATAGCACAACATGTTATGTTTCATTTCATCTAAATGCCCTACAAATTAGACTCCTTGCAGTCTAGTGCAAGACTTGTTACTATGAATGACCTGAGTGTTTCACAATGATGCATCATCACTAGAATTTTCCTATGTTAAAACAGTTCCATGATAAAATTAACAATTTTAATTGTCAGATCAGGCAAACAAAAGGAAATAACACTTCTAAATCACCTAATGCTTATACCTCATGCATTTGCTTTACTTGCTATTCCTTTACTTGCTTCTCTTTGCAATGCTTGTAACTGTCAGCCCTCATTCTTCACTAGAAGCCTAGTTAATAGATTTGTTTTCTTCTGTAATATTGAACTTCAGTGTAAAATAGCTTCCAATTCACTTGTGATCTCCACCTGACACCTCAGCTCTGGCAGCTAGCTAGGCTCAGATGGCAGGCTGTGTACCACAATGTATTCCAGTGGGGGCAGATAGGAGAGCAAGGGATCATCAAGTCTGATTTCAGAAATTATCCTCTATTCCTTTTAAAGCAAACTAAATCAATAGGTTCAGCTATCATTTTGGGCCTGCCCATGTGAGACTTAAATTGTTCTCCAATGAGCAGGGTGATTTTACCACTTAGCAAGAAGACAGATTCATGTCTCATGAACTTTGCTGTGGTTCAGTAGAAAGAAGCTTAATTAGTAGCACTATCAGGTCACTTTACTTTGATCAAGAGCAAATCTTACAGGATTATTTCACTGGTTTCAGTGGGAAGACTTGCTTCAATGAGGTGAAAAGGATTTGGCCCTGGAATTGTAAAATAGACTTAGATTGACAGTCCTTTCTGTATTTGCTTTCTGCCTTAATGAAAGCTAAATGATACTTTAATGAGATCACAACAGGGCAGGTCCAGGGGGACTGGAATGTAGACAGTCAGCACAGTTTATCCATAAGGTTACTTGCCTTCGGATATCTAAATATCCTACATGCATTATGCAAGCAACAATGAATCTTGGTTCCACATCCATTTCTATAAGAGATACTCTTAGTTTTCAAAATCCAGGAGGGAAAACACATATCTGTGGTCACCAAATAACCATCCTTGTGACCACTTCTTTGTAAAAGAACTCAGACCTGATCTGAGATGCTTAGTTTCCATGGCCAGAGCATAATGCTTTAGGCAGACTTAAACTATGAGATGGGAAGGTCAGGCATATGCAGTGAAACACTGAGCAAGCAGAGGCCTGCCTCAGGACAGGACAGACTGCGACTACTCAGAGTAGCACATGAAAACTGAAATGCAGCTGGATTCTGCACTCATCATGCAGTGACATGGGGTAATTTGCTGATGATCTCCTTTGGACAATCTCCTAAAAGATAACATATCTGAAAATCAGATATCATCAGAAAAAAGGCATTTGGAAGCCATCTGCCTCAGTGCAGCGATGATCCATGTAAAAAGCTGTGCACATAGTAAATTAACTGCTTCTTACTGAACTTGGCTTTACTATGTGCAGCTCCTTAGGTCCTGTCACAGAAAAGAGGATTTGCTATCACAGCTTCACATCTCTTCTGACAAGATAGTAGTACCCTGAAATGTGTCAGGAAAGCAAGCCACACCTAGATTGCACTTCCGCCCTGGCATGTGCTTCCAGTATTCATTTTCTCACTCATACAAGTGAATTAACAAGATAGGACCTGTGACTCAGCAGAAAAAAGGTCCTAAAGACCAATAATGAACTAAATTTGAAGCCAAGGCAAGGCACAGCATGCTGGATTTGTGGTTAACCAATGCATATTTCCACCACAGTCCCTTTTTAACTCTACCAAGTCATGCCAGTGCAAGTTTTGTATGAAATGGCAAGCACTTTACACAGTCACGCACATTTGGGATATGGAAACTCTTTCTGTCTTTTCTGTCTGAGATCCAAACCTAAGCTGTAATTTCCCTTGCCTTTGTACTTGGATGTATTCTTTAGGTCCTCTGTTCCACATCAAGCACAAGCTCAGAAAACATCTCTTTCCAGTCCCCTAGTAATATCAAGTTCACCACTACTGGTTTCCTTCCATACCTAACAAAGAAAGCTATTTCTCTGCCTACTCATTTTTCTATCAATCAACTACCTCTTCCTTTCCATTATACTACTCACTTCAAATCTCTATTTTGTCTCCATACATTTCTTATTGGTAGGTGTTTTCTGACACAGTTTTGTGTGCAATGATTTTCCTGTAGCTACAATAATTATTTTTCTCTTCCTACTGAATCTTTTTCAGCCCTTCCACTCAAAATATAAAACAATTTCTCATTTTAACCAATTTTTTCATTAGCCAAAAATAAATTTTGAAGTGAAAGTGCCTATTAAAAGGAGTTGCATGCCAGCAGGATAATATGTCTCATCATTCAAAACTCCACAGAGAGAGGAAAAAATAGTTTAAAACAAGAGAAAAAGTGAAGGAAAAATACTTACATGGTATTCATCCCTCCCTCACAGTCTTTTTTTTTTGTGTGTGTGTGGTGGAAAAAGATTTTTGGTATGAGTGTATCATTGGCAAAAGGAAGTAAATTTTCTAATACCATCTTGAATGTTAGATATGGTTAAGAAATTAACCATTGTGTTGGGTGAAGTCTCAAGTCTAGTAATACTCCATGTATTTTTAATAAAGGAAAAGACATCTGGGATTGTGAAGACAGCCATCCCTACCTTTCTGTTTAAATTTGCTGTGGCAGGCAATGGAGTGATAGCCCCCATGTTTGTACCTGCAAGTACGGTTTATTTCTTCACAGTCATAACTGGCTCGTGACTGCACAGACCTTTCTATTTACTTGTGTATTTTGCTCTTCTGTCCTGAAGCACCTGAACTCTTTATGACAGAGGTTGTGCTTCTTCCATGTGTTTGAACAATGTTTAACAGCACCAATGAAAGACACAGCTTGTTACATTTCAGCAGATGATAGGTTAACCTGACTTTTTTTGCACTATGTATTTCACTGTCAAGAACCCAGCAAACTGTTCTGTTTTTCCAGATTGCTTTTGTCTAACTCCCGTACTACTGGAGGCAAGCACAGACAAATGGTGCTCCTTGCCTCACATTTCACTTCATCTCTCTCCTATCCTTATCACATTGAAATAATAATGTAATTTTCCCTGCTCGGTAGCCTTTCAAATTTGTACTTTTCTTACAAATAGAAGGGGGAAGTTCGCAGAACTACCTCTCAATCTTTATAGAAATTGCCCTGCTAGGGCTCAGGAAATACCACACATTGGCAACAGGTAGAGCCCTCTCTGAACCACAGATCTCACCAACCCAAAGGCTTAAACTGACACTCATTGAGAAGATGGTTGGAGGAAACTTAGCTGCAAGCATCAGTTTGCCCCACAGTTCATTGTCCCACCACTGAAATCTTGGAGCTGCATTGCCCTATATTCTGTGGGGAAAACAGAAAGGAACAAAAAATGCAGAATGTACACATTCACTCTTCACTCTTCTCCATATGTCTCCTCATATTTATTTTCATTGTGAAAGCAAATAATAAGGAACTGTAAACTAAAGTGTTGATGAAAACATGGATTTCTATCACTCCTCTGAAAAGACCATATTGTTCCAACTCTATTTTCAGCTGTAAAGAGACACTTCAGTCTGTAGTATACCCTAGAGCTGGCAGGACACAGAAACTGATTTAAAAAAATAAATAAATAATAATAATAAGGTTTCCATGGAAAATTCAAGCATAGGCCCTCTGAAATAGGAGAAAATTCCAGTTGCAATGCATTTGCTATTAGCAGGCAGAGCTAGACAAGAACTAGACAACGTACCTCTAATTGGCTTCAACTCTCCACTGAAACACTCTAATCCAGGAGAAACCATATCCTTCCAAGTCTACAGTACTATTTTCACTTAAGCAAGCTCTTTAAGAAGCTGAGTTTACTTCTGAGATTTCTTCATGCTGAGTGGCTGGAACAGTTTTTATGATGAGATCTGGATACAGCTGCAGTGTGGTTGGGGATGGACAGTGGTTAGTCAGCCTGTGCCCACTAAGTATCACCTTATATGAAATGAAAACATCTGGGTTTTGCTTATGCATTCGCTGTTCACAGAGATACTGCAAAATGACTAGCCTGCTTATATTTCAGACATTTTGGTGTGACCATTATTAATAAAATAAGCGACCGCATGTCCTTTACAACCCACAGCTGCACAAAATATCGATGTGCAGATAACAAAGTTTAAGTCTGGATCAAAAATACCAAGCCCTTTTTGCCATCCTCTTTCTGTCTGTGTATTTTACTTTGATTACATTTGCTCTGACATATTCCAGCTAATCTTTGTGCTCATGCCTGAATGGAATATAAAGTTACAAATACCATTATAGGATTTTTACAAGTTCCATGAGATAAACACTGCTTATTTTGTTTTAGCAACTATTTCAAAGAATTCTAGCAACAATTTCAAATAATTCTGCATCTACCTAATTCACTACTAATGATACCACTCTAAAATCAATTAAAAAAAAATAAATAAATCTAAAATTATGTACAAATTGCACCCACAATTGACAAAGTATGTATTTCACTGACAGATATCCATAATCGTATAGCCATACATATCCATATGTCCATAACCAATAAATAAATAAATAAATATCTAGTTAAAATGTAACTATCATGATGCAGGCTAGGAAATCCAGCTCACAAATGTATCAGATAAAATTTGAAATGTTTCCATGAATAAATCTATATAGTCTGTCTCCACAATCTAGCTGCCTTTAAAAGACACTTCAGGGAGATGAACACCTCTCCTTAAGATCAACTTGCTGAGGTGGTAAAGGCTTTGGCCACTGCCTTGCACACACTGAAAAAAAAAAAAAAAAAAAAAAAAAAAAGGTATCACATGCATTCATGAGCTGTCAATGAATTCAGGGGGGCACTTACTGAAAACACAAACTTGGAAAGTTTTCTTTACACATGCCACCTTTTTGTCCATCCAATCTAGACAGAATCAGAGATCTGGGAAAAGAGTGTTGATGGAGGTTTCAAGATGCAGGTTTCTGCTTTGTTCCCTTGTAAAGCTACATCCTGTCAAAGTGTTTAGCTTAGTATAAAAACTTTTACTAAGGTCAAAAGTTTCCACACAGCAGAAGTTGAGTTTGGCTGATAAAGGCTTTTTGTTTCTTTCTGGTTTCTTAATCCTATTAATAAGTTACAGATCCAAGTACCTTGAAAAATACATAAAGTGCTCGCTGGCATGCTGAAACAAATGATGGTAGGGGATCGTCACTGCATCTGGATCACAAATGTAGTTTTCACAGTAAAGGTATGATTCTGCTAAAAGTGAAGCAGGAAGACAGTTGATTTAGTCTTGCAAACAGAGGGATTTTTCCTTCAAGGGCCAAGTTCAAGCATGGCAGCAATCTTCTGAGGGCAGTGAAACAGCCACTGCTCATTTCCACCACTGTACAAGCCCTGCACTGCACCACGAGTGGTAAGGCAGCATGGAGCAAGAGGGAAGGGCTGAGGAAGCCCTGATGCCCCAAATATTGTAAATCTGCATCCATTCCCCACATGACTTTCATGTCAAGTCAGATCAGCTTTCCAATGGGAATAAATAACCTGTATCAGTTCTCAGCCACAACCAACCAGCATCTGTCTTGGGAAATGTCAGGTGTCTTTGAGGTTTCATATCCTATCAGGCACTCAGGTTGGAAACAGTTATTAGCAGTAGGGTGACAACAGTAAATATAGCTTTGTTAATTAAAGGGATTTGGAGAAAGACTGCACAGAAACTCACTCTGATAGAGCTGGGATGTTTCTTCAAGGTTGAAATAGGTTATTTTGAGTACAGATCCATTAATACAGACACAGTGGCATAAGACTTAGGAATTGCTTTTGTGATGTCTTTTGTTAGTGAGACATATGCTCTGATGCCCCAAAAACCAGATGTAGTCCTGGCTCCTACTGCCATGGTTTCTGGGACTGTACTTATGCAGGGGTCTCTGCTATGGTCCTCACCATATACAGGTCCAATGTGGCCTTAACCACAAGGTTGTATAACCTCTGCTATCAGGCATGAAAAGAGGAGAGGTGCTTGAACTATCTGAAAACTCTGCCCCTTAGCACTGTCCCAAAACAAAGCAATCCAAATTATTAGTCATTTAGGGAAATGACATCTCATGGAGCTTATATGACAGATTCTTGAGCAAATCTAATTGCAAATGCTCAAGGAGTGAATGAGAATATATGCAAATGTGTAAAAGTTGTCATAAATAAATAAGCATTAAGAAAGATCTATACATGAGGCATCATTTTCACTTTAAATTCTGTAATAGTAAAGAATTTAGAAACTCAGTGTTGCAGCTCAGTGAGATCCACAGTGAATCATGTCTGACATTTTATTTCTCTTTTCACGTAGCTTCTCCACACAGATCTCCATTTTCTATAGTGTTTTCTTATTTGAATATGAATTATACCTGATGTTATAGAGGAGAAAATCTCTGCTTCATTGTCTTGCTATGATTGTCTGTTCTCTAGTTCTATGAAAAAAGCCTTTATTCTTGGCTTTGGGGAAACACTATACTTAGTACGTATACTCATGTTCTTTGTCACATTATCCCTGTAATCACAGAATCATAAAATTTGCTTTCTACGATCATTCATGCTCGTTAAATTCAGTCACAAAATACTTGAAAGGGATGGGTACTAAAAACGTCCCTAAAAGCTCTCATTTACTTTCAAATAAAGACTGACAGAAATGCTTTGTGCTACAATTTCCATCCTATGTATGAATATAAATTAATAAAATTTAACATGTTTTAATTGAATTTACTTACTACTACTCTACTCTGCCTTATTTTGTTTCTCTGAACCTATAAAATAAGAATTTGGGTGAGCATATATCCCCTGTGAGTACAAAAAAGAAAGCATTACCATGTGTGGTAATGAACATTAAAAAAATCAAGTCTTCTTACTGTCTTTTTTGACTATTAAATCTTCATATAGATACCATCCTCTCCAAGACATTATGCTGCATGTTACATTGTCACTCATTAGATTGAAAATCTTTAGGCTCCAGAGCCCTCTTCCCCCCCTTTTTTTGGGGGGGTGGGGGGAGGAGTAGGTTGTGGGGTGAAATTACTCTATTTGATTGTACAACGCATTGCTAATTCTTAAATGTAAGTGTCAGAAATTTGCTGCCATTCTGCACTTGTTGTTCATTCATTACTGGGGAAAAAACTGAAATATGCCTCTCCAGCAAAGCACTGCAATGAAAAAAAAAAAATACTTGGCTTATAAAACATTATCACTTATTGATTCCTTTCTGAATTGTCTTGATCTTATTTACTGCTCTGTATTCAGGCCTAACCTCCTACATACATTAAAAATGCTTATAATAAGGGAAGGCTATAGATTTGTCTTGTCACTTGATTGCATTAACTGCACATTAATAGATGAAAAGCAAATTTTCCCCCATCCTGCATACATGTGAAGCAACAAATAATTGTGAGCTGCCTCTGGGCTTGGTGACCTAGAAAGCAGGAATAAGGCTGATAAAAAACAGATGCTGAAGAACAGCATCAGGGACAGCCTCAGAAAGAGGATGATAAATCATTTGACAAGGCTATAAGATGTAAGTGCTTCTGGAAGAAAAAAAAAAAAAAAAAAGTTAACTCAAAATATTTTCCAGCTTTCTTTTTTTCCTGTCATTTATGCCTCTTTGAAGTTTTGTAGAGACCCCATTCTGAGCACAACAGCACACTGAATGTCACATTTTCATTATGGAATTAAGTATTTTACACCCATTCTCCTATCTCTTCTTTCATTCACAGTACTAGAAATAGCAGTTGTTATGCCCCAAATCCATGAGAAAATCAAGACGGTGGAAGTAGACGGAAGACCTAGCTGCTTTGATTCAAAACACCATAAATGGTTCACAAGGCAGTGTTTAATCAATGAGAGTTTCAACTATGGAAATAGACATACTCCTATCAAAGTCAGACCCTGAAAACAGAAAAACATTTGGATATGAGCAACTGGAGTTTAGCTCTAACATAAAATACTGCTCTTCCCAACCAATTTCATCCTCTGAGCTGGATCAATTAGAAATATGATATTCATACCACATGATCTATAGCAGCCCAATAATCATGAACTTCAACTTAAAATAAAACAGAAAAAGAAATAGCGTTTCTCATCATAATTCAGAAAGACAGATCTCTGCAAATACACGTGAAAATTGAGGAGACTGATTTGGAGTTATGGGATGGTTAAATCCCTGACAAAGGTTAATTTCAAGGTTGATCTGGCATTTTTGCCAGTGCAAGGTGTTTTGTGATTCCAAAATTTTACACAATTTAAGAAGATGGGCCAAGAAAGAATGAGGTAAAGGTATTAAGTCAATACATTGTGTGGGTACTTAATACTAATAGATTGCCTCTTGATAGGGAATTGTTTAGCCTTTTTATGCACAGATTATTGCTAGCACTCTCATATTCTGAAAAAAATAACAGCTAAACGTCAGTAAAAAGAATTGATGTGGTATTGAGAACAGCATTACTTCCCAAAGAGAAAAGCCAGCTGGGCACAATTCATACTGTTTTAGATGTTCCACACATGGTGGTAGCAATGACGCTTGTTACAAGAAACACCAGGCACAATTTGAGACCCTGTTGCACTGAGTTCTGCCCAAGCACAGAATAAAACTAACTCATAAAAATAACTCCTTCATGCACAGGAGGTGAAACACAGCAAAGCCAGTTTCTTATCAGATATTAGCCATGCACATGTGTCTTCACATCTGTGCATAAAGAAAAAAAAAAAAAAAAAAAAAAAAAAGGAAAAACAATACAAACATTCCCTGATTTCAGATTTAACAGCTTAACAAGCCAATTAGGTAGGAGCAAACCTCAGGCTTCTGGCACTTTCTCAGTGTGATTCACATTTCTCACCAGCATGTGCTGCCCTTAGCCTGAAAGAACTGAGCACTTTAGACTATTTTTTAAATGCCTTCTTTCATGCCTTTTTCCTGTATGCTTTGTTTCCACACTGCACAGAACAACCTTTGCGCCGCAGGAGGTAAGCAGATAAAGGCTCCAGCAAGGTACTGGATAAAGGCTCCAGCTGTCCCAGGAGATTTGTTTTTCCTCCTCTCACACCACCATCATCTGGGAAGGTCTCAACAATAGAAACACAACCAGCCCTTGCCACCATCCCCTGCCATCCTTGTGATTCACACTTTCATTGAATTAATGGTTAGATTTCCACTTCCTGGAGTTTTTTTAATGTAGGCATTGCTTTCTGGAAACAGGACAGGGTGGGATGGCACAATACAAGCTGAACATATGTTTTGCCTTGCCTTGGCCACCTCAAAATTAAAATAAAGGAATAAACACAACAAAGAGAAAATGCATGACATGTGTGAGTATCTTCTCTTGTTTAATGTAACTGTTTTTATTTATTTTTTCTGCAGCACAGCTTTCAGTGTGACTGAAAAGGATAACAATAAAGATCAGGTCTGTCCTTCCCACCCAGTACAGACAAGACGTAGGGCTCTGGAAAGAAACCCAACACTTCTCAGCTGATGTATTGACTTTATAATGATGCAGGTGAGAGGGGTGAAAGCAAGAGGCAGGGCTGGGAGAAGTTCCCCTTCTTCATCTCTTCCTTCTGCATCTTCTGGTTCTGCATCACTGCCACATACAGAAATGTTGGCATTCTATGGCAGGGTTTGCCATATGTTATTTGTGGCTTGACCAAAATCAGCAAGTGTTTAGTCTTCAAAAGCAGATTGTTTTAGATTTTTCAGCTTGCTTTGCAGACAAAAGAATCAAAACCATTTGAAAGGAGGTCAATAGGAGTTAAGTATATAATCCGTTTAGGATTTAGCAAATCCTACAAAGACCTTTTCACATTTCTAGGCACCTAAGTACCTCTGCAAACTGGTCCCTGTATGAATTTCTGAAGTTTGGGTGCTGAAAGCAATCAAACCAATGATTCATCTAGATTCGTTTCACTGTTCCTGAAACTGTGGAAAGTGTCCCAGCAGGCTAGAGTGTCTGGGAGGTTGTTGTGGGGAAAAGTCAGGGAGAAGGAAAGGGCACAGAGATTAAGATGTTTCCAAAGAAAAGCTAAAGTGTCTGCTCAGTTCCATACAAGTAAGATAGTACTGGCTAGACCAGCATATCACTAATGCAAATGAAAGGATTTTTTTCAGAGATACTTGAGACGTAAGATGTTGTCACCAGTTTTACTGATCTGATAGTGCCCTCAAATCTTTTTATAAGTAAGATATTGTATTTGATCAATGTATTTCAAGAAAATAAACATCTGGTCAGAATAATAGCAGTTTGCTATAAAAGAATTACCAATGCACACTGCTGGCAGCTGTTAAATACAGATGGCACTATCGTAATAGTTATGACAGTATGACAGTAAGTTATGACAGTAGCTTAGCAGTTGTGACAGCACAACTAGGCAAGCATTTAATCAGATTAAAGGAAATACAGGATGAAAAATGTAGTGATTCCAGGCCAAACTTAAAATATTATTAAATGTTTTCTAAAGTGTTTTCTAAAAATTGAAGATGCTGGTACCCAAAAAGTTAGTATAGAGAGATTAGTTCTCAGATGGCAGCACTCCTCAAGTGCACTGGTGAAATAATCCCCATGAACCAAAGCAGAGGACTGTTGGGATCTCTGAATCTCTTCTTTAAGCATTCAGCACCTCTTTCATTTAGGTCAAAAAAAAAAAAAAAAAAAAAAAAAAAAAAAAAAAAAAAAAAGATTAGTTCCAAACCTCTGGTTCTGTGCATCCAAATTTCAAGCAGGAAGAGGAACTCTTCAGGTGGGTGTACAGAAAGCACTTTCTTTTCTCTTCGAGGCATACCAACGCACACACTGAGCAGCCACAAGCAGCTCCAAAATGAGAGACAGGCCCCTTCCAGCAAAAGGAGCTGAAGCAGAGGTGGAAATGATCTTTGGTTCCTTCCATTATGCAACTTCTGCTGGCCAAGAGCACTGTCTTTATGCTTGCCAGATACTTTCAGTCACCCCAGGACATCGTGCTTTATCAGAGAATAGCAAACAAAATCTCTATAAAAGCCTTCTAGGATGGAGGCTGAGCAAAGCCACAAAGTTTGGTCTGATGAAGACCCACTCACAGTAAGCTAGTGATTTGAGATGTCAGGACTGCCTGACCACAGTCCTTGTCTCTGAGAAGCTATTGCTCAGCACACGCAAGCAAAATGAGTTGGTTGGTGCCTTCAGCTGTGGGTTACAAAATGATAGACTGTAATGTTTTTTTCTTGGGTGGGATGAAAAATGTATAAATTCTGCCATCCCTCCCACAAAGACAGTGGAATGTCAATCGGAAGATGAAAATATTGATTAAGTGTGTATTTTCACTGTACATTTAGACCCTGAAAAGTGATTTGTTTTCTTGCAGCCTCCCCTACCCCCCAAAAGATCAAGTTTCTGTTATTAAAAACTGCTTTCAATGTTATGTATTTAATGTACACATTAAAAATTCACTCTATTTGTTGCTTGCACACCAATAAAGGGATATAATTCAACTTACAATTGACATTTTTGAATAATGAAAGACAACCCAGACATCTATAACAGGTCAGAGAGGAATCACAATTAGTTTCAGCAGCACCTCCATGATATTTGACCAAATCAGCAAAGCTACCCTTAACAGTACTTCTTTCTTTCCAGTATTCTACCCTTAAAAACAATCCTAGCTTTTAGCTGGTCCCATAATACTCAGTAATTGACCTGAGAAGCACTTGGATCAAAGAGCAATGTTTAAGGCGAATGCAATATAAACAGTAGCCAGTAATTTCTTTGGTTCATTATTTTCTTTTTTGCATGCAAACACTGAGTAAAACTATGCTGCCTGTCAGACCTTCCTTGAAAAACTGTCATCTATCCTCAATTACTGTGGTGAAATAAAAACAGGATCCACAGTGGGGGCACATATAAATGACCACTCATGCCAGGAAAAACAACTCATGTCCCCTGGTAGTGCTGGGGGCTCCAGGCTTTGCTATGGAGCCAGGAGCTTCACTGCTTGCCAGCTAAGAGACCAGGATTTTCTCCTTGATGACAATCAGCTCCTAATTTGGTCCAAACATCTTCTATTTCCGACTCTTTCTCATAGGTTTGTGTTGGCCTGTGGATAACCACCGTCCAGTGACATAGAGGTCTGAAATTTTTACAGCGGCAGCCTAGCACTTTGACTTCAGGCTGCTGCTGATTGTACTTTTCTTGAATAGCAGCAAAGCAGATAAAAGCTGCTTGTGCTTTGAAAATGGCATCCCTTGAAAAAGCACTTTATGTGTGGATAAAGGAAATACACGTCCCAACATTGGTGAAATTTTGCTTTTTCCATGTGTATTATATTTACAGCCTAGTCAAAATACTACTTTCAAGCCATACTTTGTCAACACTTTCCTTCAGAAATAAGATCACCACAATAATAAAGAGTTATGGCTCACATGTAATATTGGGAAAGGTCCCAGTAGAGTGCAAAGGCTTTATCTTCAACAAAAGAAACAGAGAGATAAACATTTCTTTCACCACCAGCAACTATTAAACTTTCTAGTAGAAAGTTTTGAAAAGAAATGATCCTATTTTACAAGTTTTCCAAAAAAGCAAGGGCAAGCCCTCCAGCTAAACTAACTATCCACCTGTGTCTTTATCAAAATTTCTACTTAACTTGAACATTAGAGCTTAGAGATATGGTTTAGCTTAGTGATATGGTTTAGTGGAGGACTTGTTAGTGGTAGGTCAGAGGTTGGACTCGATGATCTTGAGGTCTCTTCCAACCTAGATGATTCTGTGATTCTGTGATTATTCAGTGTTCATGTCATTGATAGCTTCTGTGTGATGTGCTTGCATTTTTCCTACTGTACCAATAAACAGATAAATTAATGCTCATAAAAATGTTAGTATGGGAAGACAGAAACAGTTTACACTGCATTTCTAATCCAGCTAAACTAAATTCCAGATGTCTTTCAAACATAAAAGTAATCCACACCTTTTAGTCCCCAGAATTTTATAAATGCTTTGGGTGATACATTTATAAATGCATTGTGTGATCTTAAGCATAACAGTTAAAGCTACCTAAATGTTTTTTGACATCTTTGAAAAAAATATATATTTATTTATTTATTTTTACTTAGAAATCCAGAAATAAATTTTGTCAACATTATAAATACTTGTAAAAGTTTAATCAATGCTTTTAAGGCCACCGTAGTATGAAGAGAAGAGTACTTGTCCAATAGTTTCAAAAGTTCTATATTCTTCTTCTTTAAAAATAATAAAAAATTATATTCTGTAGTATGAAAAACATTACTTTTTATACGATATCAAAATTTTAAAGCACATAAGTGGTTTAGGAACCCATACCCAGATTTCAGAATTGACATGGGGAATTTATGTGTCTTTAATTTTATTTATTTTTTTTCAGAAACCCTAATATATAGGTAATCTGCTTTAACTTGAGCCTATGCAGAGATATTACCACTTAATAACCACTAATTGTTTTCCTTCTGCATTCTGATAACAGAATGCATTTTCCATAAGTCACCCTATGTAGCTCACACTGTAACATGAGCTAAAAAGGCAGAGTGCTCTGCTGTCTATAATGGAAAAAATTGTTGAAGTTTTAATAAAAGTTAAAAGTAATATTTCATTAAATCTCATTAGAAGCATTTGTATCATATCTGAAAGAAATAATTGCACTGATGGTTTAGTTGAAAGGAAGATATGACATTTTAATTTATTCATTAAGAAGTTATTCAATATGTTTAAAGTATAAAAATGTTAATTTTATACTAAATATTAAGTTAGTGTCCCCAGCATCTGGTGCTGGTGTATCACGTTTGAAGGCCACAATGAGGCTAACTAAGTGAATGATCTAATTCTTCTTCTGATATATTCAATTTGATTACGGATTTAAGCAGCAATAAATATACAGTTCACATCTACCTCCATAAAGCTGATCTTTTCAGTTAGAGAAGAAAGTAATAAAGTTCAGTTATTCAGTTTAATACTATCAAGTAAACATTTATGCCCATATAAGATGATGAAAAAGAAAATTGAAATTTTTTTCATCATTCCCCAAAATGGACAAGATAATTGCTTGAAACCATTTCTGTTTTAACTTGAGATGCACCTATTACCTGTGAAAGCATGCATATTAGATGCAAGCACTGTTAGTGTTATTAACTGTTTTCACAGAACCTATTAGCATTGTTATTTTCTTTTTTCTCCAGTGCTATTATAAAAAGTACTTGGGTTGTTTGTTGTTGTTGTTGTTGTTGTTGTTGTTGTTGTTGTTTTGCTTTACTTGTTGTGTTTTTGTTTTGGTTTGTTTGGGTTTTTTTTTGGGTTAGGTTGGGTTGGGTTGGGTTTTTTTGCATATATAGGTAGAGGAGTATTTTTTAATGAAAGGCTGTTAAGGCAATGACATAAGTACTATGCATTAGCACTACACACAAGACATCACTAGGCAACAATTGGAGATAGTTTAGGAAAAGCTTTCAACCTACTCTTGTGCCTTATCTCACCTGGTAAATACAGCAGAACACTAAGCCTGAAAACACACTAGAGGAAATAATGCAGAACAGACTGTAGTCATTTCCAAGCCTGCACCCTGGGTGGCCACAGCTGGGCACAGGATCTCCTCCTGCACCCCATACCAGAGACAGAAAGGGAGCCCCCTACACAGCTCTACCATGAACCAACACAACATTTCAGCTGAAGTATTATGCAGGTTTGATATCTTTTCCATAACTTTAGTGCTCTCAGTTGGTATCCAGACCAAAGGCACCATTTAGGCTCTTTCTGTCATCAACAGCAAGAGAGAAGCACTCTTATCAAAGAGAAAAATCAGTTACGATGTCAAGCAGCTGCTTTTGCCTGGATGAGCAAGACTGTCAAGGTACCTATAATGCATCCTGACAACCCATGTAGGGTGGAGAGTCATGTTTTGGACTGCTGGAGCTGTCTGCAGCATTTGATGGGGCTGTTCCTTACTCAGCCTCAGCTGCTAGTCCCTGCCTAAAAGGGACAGTGGGATAATCAGGTCATGTGCAGGTAGATGGCATTAGCCCGATTCTACATAAGGGAGCAAAATATTTATCTGTTTCTCTAACTTGCCAGCTGGTGGGTTTATTTGCTGCTCTACAAGTGAGTATAATTAAAAGGAGATAAAGCAATATCTTGATATTTTATCATTTTGAAATTCAGCACTGCATCACTGGCAAAAATAATGATGTTCTGTCACTTCTAGTCACGTCAGCTCTGTCAGATCACCATGTGTGGCCACTCCACAGTTCTCTCATTTAATCAAAGCTTCTTACTTTGTCAGAAAAGAAGATGCTGGAGCAGAGGATGCACTGTGGAGCCCCTCCTGGTCTACTGACATCTCAGGAGTAGTTAACCAGCTCCTGTCCTGCCTACACATTTCAATATATATATTTTTATAGACAGATAGTCAAGTATATAATAATAAAAGTGGTTCCATAAGCAAACCTTTCTGCATTGGATGTTAACCAGTATATATCCAAGCAAGCTGTCTACAGTCTAGCCAATGATCTAGAAAGATGTCCTCTGTGAAGCTATATCAAAACCTGCAGACTCAGGAGTGGATCCAGACCAAGGTGGACACCTGCTGACTGTATGCATGGGAATGACCCAAACAGAGACCAATCCTCTTCCCACCTGCACTGTCACCAGTAAATTGTTTCCATATGCAGGAGGTCGGGACACATGGGTCAGAAGCAAGCTATGCTCCCAGCTATACCTCAGTCCAGAGCACCAAGAGAGCAGGGTGAGCAGAAACATGTTGTTACCATGCAGACTAGATGTAATCTCTCCTGGGCTACCTCTGGAGCAGCAAAAGAAGAGTGTTAATCTCTCAGATGTCCCAGATAAAGGAGCCATCATTCCTGTCCTCAAAATGAAAGCAAGCAAAACAGTATATCGTGCTTTGTGAACGCTGATAGTAATGCCAACAAACTGCTTTAACTACCTTGAAAAGAAAGTGATCTAATTTCAAGTTCTTCAAATCCTTAGTTCAATAACGTGTGCCTTTCTGAAGGGGCAACTCTTGCTCTTCTTTTAAAATCTGTTCCTTGGTAACATTTTGAGTGGGAATGTATGATCTGCACACTGCAAAAAGTCAGGTCCTGTCTAGTCTGACAGTCGTAAACAAATACTTAATTCTCATGGCTAATGCTTATCCTGAGGAGAAAAAACTTGCAGATTTTTAAGGATAAAATATCATTTTAAATGTGTTGATTTTTTTAACTGCTGTTTCCACTCCACCTCCTAAAGTATTCCACAGAGCAATATGTGGCTCAAGCAGATGATATATTTTGTCAGGAAAGGTGACAGAAATAAAAAAGATACCTACAGACTTCAGAGCTGCAGAAAAAATAAATCAGGTTCATTCCATAAATTTCTCTTCTAGAAGACACCTCTATTAAAATGTAGAAGTGAAGCTGTGAAACATTTATGAAAAGGCAATGAAATGTGAAAGTTGTCATAAACAGAGAGACATAAAAATCTTGGAAGTGCATAATGACAACAAAGTTCAAAATTTACTATGGTTTTCTATACATTACAAAGTCTGATATCCAAAATGTACAGCTCTAAGCCTATTTCTATGAGGTCTCAAAGAATGTCCTGGTAAATAAGATTCTGAGCAATTATGCAAAATGTTTTATACAGTAACAAATTTTTGTGAGTATTTAGTCAAACCCCTGCATAGATATAAAGATAATAGACATATAATCATTTTTTTAGGCTGGATTTCTTAGGCATGGAAATAAATAACTAATTCAAAATAACTATTATTGTTTTGAGTAAATCAAAATAATTTCTCCTTTCTAATATTTCAACAAATTATAAATATGTTATGGATGAGAGAACTCGATGCTTCAGAAAACACAGGTAGTGATGGGAACACATGCTATTTTCCTTAAATTGTAAGACATTACTAGAAAAGGTAAAAATAAATAAATAAAAATAAAAAAAAATAAAAATAAAAATAAAAATAAAAATAAAAATAAAAATAAAAATAAAAATAAAAATAAAAATAAAAATAAAAATAAAAATAAAAATAAAAATAAAAATAAAAATAAAAATAAAAATATTATGTTTGTTATGTTCTCTTTTCAGGCAATTCTCATTCCCTCATCATAATTACCACTTTCCAAGTAGCCATTAGGGCTGGTTGGGTGAAAACTTAGCACATGAGAAGCTTATTCCTTGAAACATTTGCTTTTTCCATGAAGCATTATCTTCCAGCTCCTTAAGTATTCTGCAGCACCATCTTCAACCACTTTTCATAACAAAATGCTATTGGACCCATTCATTCATCTTCTATGTGACAGTATTAAATAGAGTAATTCTCAGGTGGACTCTGGATTAGTTCTACTTCAATATGTTCATAACTGAGGAAACATTACCATATTTTTATTAAATAGATTTACCCTGTAGTTATTAGATTTACCCTGTAGTTTCTGAAACTGTGTTTTAATTGAGAAGGTGTCAATGAGTCCCTCAGGGAGCAATAGTATTCACCCCCAGACTGGTGGCAATACATTTGCTCCTGCTTGACACTTTGGTATCTTTGCCTGAGAAGCACAAGAGAAGAACACTGAAGACCAGAAGAAGAAAAGACTTTGTTTTACCCTTTCTATGGCTTGCGGACTTGAGGGAACACAAGCTTGCTTTTTAAAAAATATCTAGTCTTCTAATAAAAGTTCATGTTGATCTTCAGGCTATGCTATAAGAGGCTCCTGTGTAATTTTTCTGTATGCTGTGTGCCAAGAGGAAGTATTGGAGTCCAGTTTCAGTTGTACAAAAGGTTTATTTTCTTACTTGTTTTGCAGCAATAATATATTCATATAAGAAAAATGTCCTTTTCTTTCCCCTTTACCACACCCAGTGGTTGAGATAAGGGATGAGGAAAAAGAGTCCTCAGTCTTAATGAAAGTGAGATTGGAGAAAATGGTGGAAAAAATCTTGTGCCTCATAGCTCAGCTGCTCTGTTACAGCTGTTGCCCTAGAGCTTCACAACCCCATTGAGGAAACATAGTATGCAAATGCACATTGGGAAGTGACAGCAAAAGCATTGCCTCAACTTCAAGGTTTTGGGAACACTTAGCTGTGTCTCTCCCCTCACCATGTTGTCCAGTGAACCCACATGGTTACCACAAATTATCTACCAAGCTTTGCAATGGCATCCCCTTGCCCCAGATGTAAGTCCATTATTGTCACACTGCCTTTCTTAGGCCTGAAGGTAGATAGACACTCCTGCCACATGTATGCCTCATGAGTATATAATAAATAAAAATCCAGGGTTTTGCCAACAATTGACTATGTGATCACACAGAGGCAGACCAGAGTAAATCTATGAACCATGAGCCAGACAGCCCAGGGACCACTCTGTGAGAGTATGGAGGGCATTTCTGCCCCATCACTGATACCTTCTTCCTCCTCACCCAGCTGAAGCCCACTACAGCTGCTGCAGTGATGGGGGGCCCTTGCTGCTGATCATCCTTTCCCTCATACCAGCTGCATGCTCCTTTGCTGATTCCTTTTCTGCTCTAGGGAATCCCAAAAGGAACAAGCCCCACAAGGCTCCCTGTGGAATGAAGAGAGAAACTCCAGGAGCTAAAAGAGGTAGCAGGGGCCCCACCACATTTATTGGCATCCGTATGTGCTGTCCAACAAACTCACGTGGCAATTAAAGAGATTGATACCAAGTACTATTACCAGGATGACAGCTAACCTTTCCTTTTATAATTACCTTTCATTTTCTTTTTGCATTACTTCTTCCCTTACATGATCTTACATGATTTCCCCGATAAAAACATGACAAGCTATTGTTCTGAATTAGCCAGTGTGCTATAACTCACAGGTTTTATCATTTATGATATTTTGACTACCTGAGCCCCTCCCTAAATACATTTAAGACATCTCATCTCCGGGTGACACATGCTTATGAAATGTCAGTATTTCCAGCATTTGATCACATTGTGAGAGAGATTGTCTTGATAAGCATTAGAACTCATCAGTCGCCAAGGGTGTCAGCTAACGTCTCTCAGCATTGTTATTTCTATTTCATCTGAAATTCCATGGTAACAAGTCTTTAAACACTGGCAGTAGGGAGGTAGAATAATGTAATTTGTAATTTTAAAACTATGCAAAATGGGACAAGTTGTAGATTATTTGAGGGGATATTCTCTTCTCAGCACTGGGCTAAAACAGCTCCTTTATTAGCATGGGGAAACACCGACCATGCAGGGCTGACAATGAAACATTTACATAAGGCAGATATCCTCATCTGAAAGACACAGGACTTAGGAAAAACTTGAAAGCATGAGACTTCACCAGTACTTCACAACATCTTCACCAGTGGCACTGCCCAGTGTTATAGCAGTGCCAACCTGTGGTGACAACAGAGCAAAGGTAAAGGTCTATGGAGATCCCAGAAAGCAAGTGGTGGTGGCTGATGGGTTGGGCTCTGCTAGGTTCCTCCATCCAAGCTGAACTCACTGCACTCCACTTCTGGTTCTTACACACTACATGTGACAATGGACTGCAAATCTGAAGCTATTTTAACAGCAATCACAGAATCATAAAATCACAGAATCATAGATTCATAGAAACACAGAATGGTTTGTGTTGGAAGGGACCTTAGAGACCATCTAATTTCACCACCACCACCACCACCCCCCCCGCCCCGCCATAGGCAAAGATGCCACACACTAGATCAGGTTGTTCAAAGCCCCATCCAACCTGGTCTTAAAAACTTCCAGGGGTATCCAGAACTTCTCTGGGCAACCTGTGCCAGTGCTTCACCACCCTCTAAGTATTTCTTTCGAACATCTAATCTAAATATACCCTCTTTCAATTTAAAGCTATTCCCCCTTGTCCTCTCTCTACAATCCCTGACAAACAGACCCTCCCCATCTTGTAGGCTACCTTTAAGTATTGAAGGGTATGAATGAGGTCTCCCCTGGGGCTTCTCTTGTCCAGACTGAACAACCACAACTCTCTTAGCCTGTCTTCATAGGAGAGGTGCTCCAGCCCTTCAGTCATCCTTATGACCCTCTTCTGGACTCATTCTAGTAGGTCCAACTACAACCCACCAGCCAGCTTCAAAGACAGCAAAACCCGAGCCTAGCACAAATCTACAGTTTGTATTTTCCGTTTGTGCTTTGACATTCAGAACCTTGCCAGGTGAGATGGTCTAAATATTCATAATTTTTTTGACAGCGAGGGGAAAATGCCATCAAAATTGTGTTTTTTAATAAAAATGGTGAAACTGAAAAATTAGTTGAACTGTGAATACTGCAGCAATACATGTGAAGTCTTCACCTAAGACTGTGCATGTTTGTGTGTTGTTTTAACTTGGACTTGCCTTATTGTGTCATTCTTCTAAAGTACCATATAGCTTACTATTCATTAGTATTCATGCACTACAGTCTCTTAAAGGTTATTAATATTTCAGCAATACTCTCTGAATGCCAGTTATGAACGAAGGTGATTGTGGGAGAAACATCTGTTCAGTTTTAGATGTCCTTGCACAAGAAAGATGCAGTCAAGATTGAAAAACTCTAGAAAGACACAATTAAAAGAGAGATTTAAGTTAAGAGAAAAAGAAAAAAAGGAAAAGGAAAAGGAAAAGGAAAAGGAAAAGGAAAAGGAAAAGGAAAAGGAAAAGGAAAAGGAAAAGGAAAAGGAAAAGGAAAAGGAAAAGGAAAAGGAAAAGGAAAAGGAAATAGTCAAATCTAATCTGATCTACTCAGTGCAGATGGGTGAATAGCTGACACTCCGCTTCTTTTCTGAGTGTAGTCTCAAAACTCGTATCAAAAAGACAGGCAAAAGCAATGTGGGGGGAAAAAAAAGTGTACTGCGTGAAAATAGTCTAATGCAAGAAGGAATTGTATAGAATACTGACGCAAACCTGCCAATCCAGGCCCCTTTTGATACCTACTCACCCCCTCCCTTATTTTACTAACTTTAACTTACTTTACTAAGTCATATTCTAGGCAGTAGAACCAGGCAAGGGTTTCTTGGAGAGATACACAGGCTATTCCAGATCTTCTATTCTGTCTTTATAGTAAATCAATTGAGATGGGAGCTTTTTCCTTTTTATTTAGCTTGTCTCCAGAGTGACTATTTGTCATAATAATTAACTAGTGCCCAGAGTGCTGGAGCAAACCAATAGTAGACCAATAGCAGCATGTTCCAGGAAAACCAGGGGAATTTCACATGTTCCTTGGCTCAGCCTGGAAGGAAAATCACAGCTTTCTGTGAAGGTTGCAGTGGAAAACCAGGACTCTGAAAGAATTTATCTGGCCTGAAGGATCACAAAGCAGCATACACAAAGCAGAATGAATCTGAAGAGAAGAGAGGCAAGGAAGGAAAGAAAGAGTAGCATCTCAATGAAATGGGAGGAAAAAAATGCATTTCCTAATGTATCCCAGCTGTACTGAAATATTTCAGTCTTGCAGGAATTCAGTTTCTGTCACTACAAGATGTCCTGTTTTTGGTACTTGTCAATTCATGTCTTTTCTTCTGGTTACCCTATTTCCAAAAGAACTTAAGGAAGCAGCTTGTCTTACTGGCAAAGGAATCACACTCCATTTCAAAGCTTGCAGAAACGATGTCAGGGGCATTGAACTGTGTCAGACAAGTTAGACTTTGTTGAAAGCTAAGAACACCGTGTGGGATACTCTTGTGACTTTGTAAAGGTTTCTATTGTTGTCTTTCTTAAGCATGAGAAGTAGTGATTGTCTGCTCTGGAATATTCACGGGGATAACAGCTATGTGATATGAGGACTGAAGAATATTAGCTGTTGTTTAATAGCTGTTCTTTGATTCTGTGATTCTGTGATTCTTCTGAGACAAACAGTAGAAAGTTTACAGTCAAAATTTGATCTTTGTTTCTAAAAAAAAGATGAGGGTCTCTGAAGTGCTAATCTTACATATTATAAAACCCTAAGCTAACTCTATAAAGAGAATTTGAAATCGGCATTTACTGCAGTGTTCTTGCTTCCCAAATCAGCTATTCTGACTGATGAGCTTCATCACAAGTTTGTAACTGTGCAAATGTCCCCACAGTGCTTTTGACATTTCAGTCCATTTAGACCTCTCCTGGAAGAATGGCATCCAGAGAAAAAGAAGAAAAATCTCATCCTTTGCTTATTAATATTTTTGTCCTTTATGAGGTGAAAGTAAGAGTCACCCTCTAAGATGGTTATGACATGGGAAAGATGCTCCCCAGGAGCATCATCTGTACACTATGAGGAGCACAGGACAAGCTTTACTGCATGCATCATTTCTTGGGGGGATTCCTGACCTCCATTCCAGCAAACTCTCCCAGCATAGATCTGTTTGAAAACAGTCCTTTCCCCAGTTTACTAATGCCAGAAAGAGCATCCACTTTAAGAAGCAGAATTTAACTAAATCTTCTTGTCTTTTAATAGAAAGAATCAATAAAAATTCTTCCTACACCTTCTGACCCAAAAAAGATACAGGCTGGAGTGTAAAGAGTCCATGCTGAATAAGAAGACTGAGGGAAATAATTGCAATTACTAATTGGTTTCCCACACAACTTTGTACAATTTGATCATGTCTTTGCTTAAATGAAATAGCGACTCTTTCAGGATGACCAACAAGACACTTGCAGATTTTTTTAATTTTCATAAACAGATTCTGTCAATATCTTAGTTTATTAAAACTAATTTTCTTTTTCCCGTTTGTTATTCTAAGTAACACTTTTGTTATTCAGAATTTCTTCCATATTTTGAAATTTTCCAGTTTTTGTAATTAAACTGTTTGCCATATTATGAGATGTGTCTTTACACTCTTCACAATCATATAGCAGATAAAAAATAAAAATAAAAAATAATAATTAAAAGAAACTTATTTTCTGGCTGAAGAGAAGGAGAATCCAATCAAAATGAAAAAAAGATCTTTCCTTCCTGTGAATCTCAAGAGATGCAAATATGATGTTACCTGGCTGCTTCTTTCCCAGGCAGAGAATACACAGTCAACCTTCTGGACTATCCCATGTTTCTGTCACTTCATGATCCACCTGAAAAATATAATTCTGAAATCATCTTCAGAATGATAACCTTCAATGCGTTCTCCTTTGTATGACTCTATAAAACTCTGAAAACAATGCTTTCCACTTAAAACTTTCTAATTCAGAGGTTTTCCTCCTTGTTTTGCCAGTCCTTGGCACCATAGCAGTATTGTGTTAGTTTCCTATGCATTCAGGAAAGTCCTGTTTCTTTCCTTTCCCCTCCATCCTCCTTTTTCTCCTATTTCAGATTGACCCTTGAACTAGATCAAATTGATGAAGAATATCTCAGGAACTGGGAACTTTCAAATAACGCTATTATTATTTCAGTATGAGATATAAGTTCATAAGTCACAAGGCACCAAGAATGAGAGTTCTGATATCCACATAAAGAAAAAAAAAAAAAAAAAAAAAGCTATAAAGAGCTATGAGTATGAATGGGAAGAAATGAGTCCAATGGGCAAGTTGCCTAGATTTTGAAGCATTGAACACATTAAGAATGTGAATCAAGGGGGTTATTTAAATTTGTTAATGATCTTCTATGTGGAAGAAAAAAGCACGGGTGAAAACAAAAATACACTGGCATCTGCTGAAAACCCCACTCTGTAAGAAGGTAGGAGGCCTTCATAGACTCCTACCAGTGATTAAGCTGGTTAGATCAGTGGCAGTTGCCTTTGCTTATTCAGCAGTCTGGATCCACCAAGCAAAAGTGATGTTTCTAAATAAATTGCTTTGCAGAAGCCTTCTCCTTTCCTCCTCACGGAGCCAAGGAGCAGGGGGTAATCTCACTGGCTCTGGACAGCTACTGCTGGGAACAGGAATGTGCAGAAGAGGTAATTTATGTTAAGCACTGCCATCTACTGTGTCTGTGCTCAAACTACCACATGAAGCTCAAGCCTAGAAAACATAGAACTTCAAAGAAAATTATCACTGTATGTCAATCCTGTTGTGCTTCAAGAGGGGATTCTACAAGGATATGGAGAACAAATCCACATTGATGTAAAAATAAATACAAATGGCATACGCATTTTTAAAGATCCCAAATTTTGTATGGTGAAGGAGTTTGTCCATATTCTTTCATCTGGAAAGTAAGGATTCAATGTATTATCGCATTAACAAATTATAGTCTATACATATAAACTAGAACTATCTTCTGCGTCTTAAGATGCTTGTAAGACAATATAAAAACATCTTCCTGGCTTTTATTCTATATGAAAATTTATCCTATATGAGCATTTACTTAAATTCCAGCCCAGAATCTCCCCAGGGATGTAGCCATTCCCCATTTATAGATAACCAGCTAACTGATAATCTGAAGGAACAGCTGGCCTTTTAAAGTGCTAAGAGTGGACCACAAAGTGTTACATGGAAATCACAGAATGAGAAAATACATAGACTCAGTGCAGTGCAGGACTTTGTGAAGGAAGCATTTGATTTTTCCAGGAAACCTTGGGGATATTGGCAGCCCTGAAAAAGTTCTGCCAGTTTCAGTAGGACAAGTCATGGCATCACATTCTTCTCTCTGTAGAACAGGTATAATCTAGCGGTGCATTGGTGCCCTGCATTGTAGATCTCGCAGAATCATAGAATCACAGTATTTTAGAATAACCCAAGTTTGAAGGGACTCACAGGCGTCATCAAGTCCAGCTCTCAGATCCACACAGACTGGCCAAAAATCAGACCATTTTTCTGAGAGTGTTGTCCAAATGCTTCTTGAACTCCAGCAGGTGCCATGACCACTGCCCTGGAGAGCTTGTTGTTCCCAACCACCCTCTTGGTGAAGAATCTTTTCCTTACATCTAGCCTGAACCTCACCTGTTGCAGCTCCATGCTGGTTCCTTGGGTCCTGTTGCTGTCCCCAGAGAGCAGAGCTCAGCGCCTGCCCCTCCGTTCCCCTCGTGAGGGAGCTGCAGGCCGCCATGAGGCATCCCCTCAGCCTGCTATGCTCTGGGCTGAAAAATCCAAGTGACTTCAGCCACTTCTCATACATCCAGACCCTTCACCATCTCTGTAGCCCTCTTTTGGACACTTTCTGATAATTTTATGTCCTTTTTATATTGTGACACCCAAAACACAGTGCTCAAGGTGAGGCTGCACCAGCACCAGAGCGGGACAATCCTGTCCCTCGACCGACTAGCAGTTACATGCCTGATGCATCCCAGGGTATGGCTGGCCATTTTGGCTGCCAGGGCATGCTTCTCTCTCTTATTCAACTTGCCATGAACCAGAACCCCCAGATCCCTTTCTGCGGAGCACCTCTTAAACCTCTCATCCCCCAGTCTGTACATACAGCCAGGGTTTCTCTGTCCCAGGTTCAGACTCCAGCACTTGCTCCTCTTCAATTTCATGCAGTTGGTGATTGCCCATCCCTCTAATCTGTCAAGATCCCTCTGAAAGGCCTCTCTGCCCTTGAGGGAGACAACAGCTCCTCCCAATTTAGTATCATCTGCAAACTTACTTAGTATGCATTTGATATATATCCTGCATCCAGATCATTTATGAAAACATTAAAGAGAACTGGCCCCAGAATGAAGACTTTGGAAAAAAATGTAAGATTTACAAACATGGGCCTGTTTTCCATCCAGATGCTATATCCTCTCCATGCATGAAAACATGCATCTATTCCATAACATCATTTGTAGCTTCACCTGTTTTTGTTAAACAAATGGTTTGTTTGTTTGTTTGTTTTTCATGATATTTTTCTCCACTTGAGCATTGTAACAATATACAAAGTGGAAGAACTGTTACTGGGGAAAAAAAATTAAAAAATCTCTTTACCCACACTACCCACTCTGCCTGATTCTACCAGTCCTCAATCATTATTTTGCTTCAAGGCAGGAAAGGTTAAGTGATGCAAGTAGTTTCAGCATGTGTCCAGGTTAGAGATGAATAACCACACATTTAGCAATGTATGAAGTCAGACTGAATGACAATTTTAAGACTATTTTAGTTTCATGCTTCTTTCTAATATTTCTTCATTTCATTTTGGTACGTCACTGCCTGAAGCCATGTACTATTTTAAATTACTTGCCATTCTTACTAGGATTAACCTAAATTAGTAGAGGAGCTTTTTTCCTTCATTGCAACTCTAACCATATGTGGGACTATAGCTCCCATTACATTGATAGACATTATTTTCAGACTGTGGTACCTGGCATTTTCACAATTAAACTACTGGAACATGAACTACGTGAAAGTACAAACCAAAGGTATAAAATGGGTTGGTAAAGCATACCAGAGTAGTTACATGGAATCTACTATCAGCATGGAGCTATGCATTGTACAAAGTCCCATAAGGCATACCTAGAGTCCCATGCAACATGGTATTTTCATTATTGTTGTGGCTTACCATATTTACAGATATGGGAATATATTGAAAGATTGATATAGAATTCGAAGGGATCATAACAAATCAGAGACACAATCCACTGAAGTACTGGACTGCACAGAAATATTATTCAAAAGGGGTGTGCACAATTTACAGTAGCTAGACAAGGACAATCAACTACACAGGTACTGGAAGGCAGATGGCTAAACAGCAACTCTGAAAGAAAAGAAATTGGCAATTACTGTAGATCTACAAGCTAACCAGGAGTCAACAATATAACACTACTTAAAAAAAAAAAAAAAAAAAAAAAAAAAAAAAAAAAAAAAGAAAAGTTGATTTAAATAATTAGAAATGTAATCTGTAAGACTGGCAGGATCATCTCTCCATCCTACATAACACTGTTCAAACTTCAGCTGGAGTTTTCTTTTCTTAAATGTTAAACTTGCTGGAAAGGGTACTGAAGAGACTGATGATTGATTGAGGTCTGGAAAAAAAAAAAAAAAAAGTCTAGGAGGAAAGAATGAGGGTATTTGACCTCTTTAACCTATAGCAGAAAAGACGGAGAAGGATCATGAGAACAGTCTTCACGTGTAAAAGGCTGTTGTTAAGGAGGGATAAATTTGTTCCTTGTACTCATTGTGGAGGAAACAGAAGGTAATGGGAGAAAATTTTAGTGAGAAAGTTTCATAATACACATTGTAATATTCTTCCTGACAGTAAAAAAGAACTGGAGGATCCTGGAGCCTTCATCCTTGGAAAGCTTTAAAAACAGATGAGGCAAATCTTGGTTAGAGAGATGACACTGGTGGGTGCTGTTTTATTATGTCAGCAGACTGTATGACATGGACCTTGAAGTTTCTTTGAGCATTTCTCCTCAGCAGTAGTTCACGATAAAAGATCAGTGCAAGAAGACGGTTGAGTCTTCAGCCATCTTCAGTCTCTGACTATCCATTAGCAGAAAAAGAAAATGAGAAAAAAAGTAAACATTTACTTCTATCTGAAGCCCCATCATAGAATCATAGAATGGCTTCAGTTGGAAGGGACCTTAAAGATCATCTAGTTACAGGCAGGGGCACCACCCACCAGATCAGGTTGGCCAAGGCCCCATTCAGCCTGGCCTTGAACATCTCCAGGGATGGGGCATCCACCGCTTCTCTGGGCAACCTGTTCCTGTGCCTCACCACCTTTACTGTGAAGAATTTCTTCCTAATGTCTAATCTAAATCTATTCTCTTTTAGTTTAAGACTGGTCCTATCTACCTGAGTAAAGAGTACTTCTCCATTGTTTTTGTAAGATCCCTTTAAGTATTGAAAGGCCACAATGAAGCCTCCTTGAAGCCTTCTCTTCTCCAGGCTGAACATCCTCAGCTCTCCCAGACTTTCTTCATAGGAGAGGTGCTACAGTTCTCTGATCATCTTTGTGGCCCTCCTCTGGTCTTGCTCTAACAGGTCCACATCTTTTTTGTGCTGGGGGCCCATCTTTTCACATATTATGGAGGAGCAAACACTAATGACCTTAGAAAATGTTGCCTGTAAGCAACAATGTGCAAAGTGGTCTTTTTTTATTATTTATTTATTATTCAGGAAGAGACAAGTTGCTACTAAGGTAGTTAGAGGGCTGGAGCATATGACATACAAGCAGGTGCTGAGGAACCTGCGTCTGCTTAAGCCTGGAGAGAAGGGAGCTCGTGGGTGATCTAACTGCAGCCTTTGTACAGCTTAAATAGGGTTGGAGAGAAGATGAAGTCAGATATTTTAAAAGGGCCCAACAACAGCCAAAAGGCAACAAACACGAACTGCAACAAGGGAAATTCCAGTAAGATAAATATAAGGAAAAAAATGTTTTACAATGATACCAGTTAAATACTGCACAGACTCTCAGGGAGGCTGTGAAATCCCCATCCTTGAATATTTTCAGCACTTGACCAAAAAAAGCTATGTGTCAGCTGTCAATTCAAGTAGGTTTAAAAAGGTGTTGAATGCTGTAATGAAGGCTTTTTTCTTTGAATATTAGGTTGGAGCAAGGGAAGGAAGGTTGCTTATCTGGGGGTTTGCTTTTTTGTTGGTTTGTGTTTATTTATGGATTTTTGGTTTGGTTTAGTTTTGGTGCAAGGTAGGTGGTTGTTTGCTTTTGATCACTAAAATAAAATCTCTGGGGGCAAAATTAACTCTTGTAATACAGCAGTGTTTGCAAGAGGTTTGTACCAAATTACCAGGTGTGGTATGTGCAAGCACTAGCTGCAGCCACAGGCCAGTTAAGGGGTTTATTGAAAGTACTGACTACAATGCACATTAAATACTCCCTTATTTCTACCTCAGGTAGCAACCAGCCTGAGCAAGGATGGCATCTCTGTCTTGATCTGTAGGACCTAACACTGGAAGAAATTCATCTTGGATTTTTTTATTCCCTTCAAGTTTTTTTTTCCATGATAAAAGCTTTATTTTGTTGTATTTACTGTTGATCACAATCTTTATTTTAAAACAAATCTGTTTCTTGTACCCAGGGTATTTAATTCCATTGTGCACGCTGAGTTCTTTGTTGTTAAAAGTTTCTTCTAAGAAACTCAACAGCTGGCATTGATTTCTTTGATTTCTTTTTTTTTTTTTTTTTTTTTTTTTTTTTAAGAGCATTGCAAAACTATTTCTTTGGGGGGCTGGGGAAAGAACATATGTGAAGAATTAAATCAAGTTTCAAAAAATATCCAAAAGCAGTGTTTGCCCAGTACTGGCATCATGCCAACTTCGACACTATCTCTTTAATTCTATGGCAAGCTGTTTGCAGAGATATTTCTGATATCATTTCCTTACCTCCATTGCAAAATCCTTTTTTATAAGGTGTAAGGTTCTATACTACAGATCTGGGAACTATATTAAAGGATCTTGTTATAGGACAAAAACAAGAAGGTAGCTAGAAAGCTAGAAAGGAAGCTAAATGTTCACAGCTTCAAAAAAATTCCAAGGGGATTCCACAGAGATTGTATTTCAGTGTTTTAATGTGTTGTGCATGTTAAAAAAGAAAAAAAAATAGTAAAGAATTCTAACAACCATACCAAATACTATACCATAGGACAACTAAAGAAAAAAAAAAAAAAAAAAAAAAAAAAGAATGAAAAACCAGTAGAATTCTTCCCTCATATATAGTACAATTCAACATCATATATTATCCTTACACTCACTGTTCGTACCCAGATTCATCTCTTCTACCTGACAGATTTACAGTACATGGTCACTGTAGACTAACTTTATATGAATGGAAAGAGAAAGGCAACATCACAGTGGTGTTTACCACTTGAGTAAGATGAAGATGCACATTGTCTAAGGTCAAGTATAGAAAGATCCAAAGCAGACTCCAAGCTCCTGCTCTAATGGTTGAGTTAGATACTTACAAATGTGAGAATAAATGCATCCAACAGACCCACCTACAACATAAAGTACACCCTTTAAGGAGAAGTACACGTACCAGTAAATAGAGTAAAACTCTTAAAGAGGTTTTAACAGAGACTGAAGGAAAGAGGTCTTTAAGACAAAACTGTAAATTATTGACAGAAAATGAGACACACTGATACTTTGGTTAAAACAGAAAAATAACTTCCTACCCAAAGCCACAAAAAAAAAAAAAAAAAAAAAAAAAAAAAAAAAAAAAGATGCAGGCTTTACTATGCATTCAAAACAAAGTGCAAAGCAAAATAACTGTTTTCCTCTTTCCATCAGCATCCTTCAACTGAGAAAGTTCATATCTGAGGAAGAAAATATTTCTTCATTTATTTATGTAGTCACTCTGATGCCAGGACTTTCTTTAACAAAAAAAAATAATAATAATTTTTACTTTCCAGCTATTGCCTCTTCATTCCACCTGGGTCCTCTTAAGCCGATTAGTTAGGAATGATACCCTAAGGGCTCTTTCCTTACATAGGAGATCCAACTGCACTTCTGCATCCTTACTACGCCAGGGCATGTTACTTTGAGGTGATATTGTGTTGAACTGTGGCAAAATACAGTAACCACAGCTCACAGTTTTGTCACTGGCCTTATTTAAAGTGTCCTCAGCATGGAAGCAATACCCTACCTCTTTCTGAGGTAGAATAGTTGCTGCCAACTCATAATACTCATGTGGTTATTTTAAACTAACAGACTGAGCAGATTTATGATGAATAGCTTACTTTTTAGAAGTGTTCATGTCTCTTTACATAATAATTACTGTGATGTATACCACAGAGCAATTGAAATTATGGAGACACCATCAGAGGAAAGGAATGGAAAATATCAAAGCATGCATAAAAAGACTACTTGACATATTTGCAAATAAATTTCAAAACTATAACATTGCTGATATTATGGTTGTTCATTATTATTAGCCAACATATGTTTATCATAACCAATACAATCAGGAGGAAAAAAAAAATGTATCTAGAAGGGAAAATAAAATGTGACTGCAAAATTCACCAGAAAAGACTAATCCTGTTTTCAGTGGATGGCTTCAAAAAGAAAGGGCACCAACTTGCAATTGATTTTCCTTGTACATGTTCATAACAGGTGGGAAACACAGTTATTTGATGTATCACAGCCTGCAATGGAAGAAAACAATTTTAAGCCACATATAAGTCACACAGCAGAACAGACATCTTAATCAAGTCAAAACACGATGCCTTGTAGATCAGGGTCAACAAGGTGCAAGGCCAGAAACAGCCATAGTCATAATACAGCTCAGGCAAGGACCAGGTTAAACACAGCTCCCAAAGCAAGGTAAGGGAGCTACCAACAAGTCTCCTCTCGTATGAAGTTGGACCACATCTTCTGCACTGCCAGGCACAATGCACACAGTAGGCAAGAGCCAACTTCAATGCCTGAAACCTCTGTTGTCACAGTACATAGGAACAGACTGTAGGTATGAGCATAGCATATTGTAGTGATAGATGAAGCGCCTTGAGTTACAGAGCAAAGGTTTTATAAAAGCCAGATCTTCTCAACACAAAGCTATTTGGCGCTTGTTTGAGTTAGCATTACTTTTTTCCTCTCTAGTGTCTTGTGCTTCTCAAGAAATTCAAAAATTCTAAAATACTGAACAAAGACTTCTCTAATGGTTTGATAAGTGTGAAATACCAGTCTGTTTTCAGAAATGGCTTGTCATGGCCTTTGCTCACCTTAAATTTAGGTGGGAGAGCTTCCCACCTAAATTTTACAAACTCATAGGTCTGTCATAAGTATCAAATCTCAATAAGAGATAAGTATCTCACGTGACCAGACAGGCCCTTTCATATCAACCAGTTTATTACCTGATGTAGGACTTATTGAGTGCCTCTGGAAGGATTCCCCAACCCTCCTTACTCTCAGTGTGTTTATATACTTCTTAATATATAAAAGGTGAGACATACTGCATAGGAAGTATTTGGCTGCTGCATCTTAACAGAAAAAATTGCAGTTTCCCAAGAATCATTCTGCCAGTCCTCCACTTCTATCAAAAGCACACAGGCTTTCACAATGACTTCTGCCCACCAGGAATCAAATAGTTACTACCTTACACAAGTAAACAATAGTCAATGTTAATCAGCCTTTAATCCGTCAATTGCCCTTCATGGTTTCAACTGAGCAGACCAGGGTCTGCTAGTTCTGTAAATAGGAATGTTTTTATTTTTGTTTTGTTTTTCAAAGGAAAAAAAAAAAAAAAAAAAAAAAAAAAAGAGGTAAAATATCACACTTTATACTTTCAAAAAGCCTCAAGACCCAGGAACTGGAAAAAAAAATAGAAAAGCTTAAAAACAAGTTTTTAAAACTTGTTTTCTCTTCTTGTAACTGTTCAATTCACACTTCTACCTGGTTTCAGAAGGCCTCAGCAATTTAGGGGGAAAAAAAGGCCCCAAAGGCAATATTAGTTACTCCAAAAGACAGTATATATTATTAGACAGAAATAAGTTAAAACTCTTAATTAAGTGATTAGGTGCAGTTTTTAGAGCTGACCTGATCCATCTCAAAGTTTGCACAGCTACACGTAAAAAAGAAGCCTAATCTAATGGATACGCTCGTAGTCACATCACATCATCACTACAAAGCTGCCAGAAATGTCACAAGTCTGTGTAATAACAAACTAGAAGGACCAGCAAATGACACAGTAAATCAGTTATGAAAAACAAAAAACTGCTGAAAGTTTATAAAAACAAACAAAATCAGTGATTTCCTTTCTGCACTTTTATGTTCCAGAGATTCCATGATGGCCAATGGAGACGTAAGAACTGCTTTAGGTGAACTTTGATTTCTGGAAATGCATGAAACTGCTCCCCATGTATTTAGTTTGGTTCTGTCAGATTCACAGCTGAACCTTTACCAAAACATCACTTTTATTTTGCTCATGAAGAAAGTGCCACACATCTCAGTGTTCTTGTCTATCTCCTTGTTTTTTGACATAATGTGCTCGCAGACTGGATCAAATGCAACAACCTCAAGGTTACTCAAAAGGGATATCTGAGTAGAAAATTCTTGATTCTCAAACCTGTTATTGCTTTTGGGGAAGTTGCCATTCAGATGCAACTCTTGCAATTTACCTGAGCCTTTAGTTCATCACAATCTCTTAATATTATTTGGTATTATTTCAGTAAATTATTTTCTTTCTGACTTTAGATTTACATTGCTATCTGGAGAAGCCTCATCTCTCACTAAATCTCATTTAAAGGCCAAACTAGACTGTAAGGACGTAAACAAGTTATACACACACACACACACACAAACACATACACACACACATATATACACATACATTAAATCAAGAAAAAAAAAGAAAAAAAAAGTTTAACAAGTACAATCACTGCTTTAGTTTACAGCAAACACAAAGAAAGCTTTTTGAGCTGCTGAGAAGTATCACTTTGGTGTCTGTGTGTGATGAGCCACAGAGCTGGAATCAGAGGATAAAATTTCATAAGAGAGTAATACATTTCAACAGCATATCTGATATGGCAGCAAGATACAAATAGACCCAACAAGTCACTTCCACAGGGTGCTGGTGGGGCAGGGTGAGCTCCCCTAGCTCTGAATACACACATTACCAACATTTATATCTGAGGAAGCTATTTAGACTCACACCCTGAAAAATAGCTGGGTGCCTCCAGAGAGTAATTAACCAGAACTAGCTTACATGCTGGCTTAATGATGAGATGGGTTGCTGCAGTTGTGTTAGATAAATCCAACTCTGTGTATCTAAAACCTTATGGCCTTTTTCTTGCTGTACCTTGTTAGCTGGTATCAGATCCCAGTGCTTCCAGCTACACTTGAGTCTCCCCAGCTAGGGCACACAAACAGCATTGCACAAAACAGACACCTTCCCCCAGTTTTCTCACTGCCAGACTCCAGATAAGGTTGACAAAGTGATCTAATAGCAGGATCATCTCTTTCCACAACAACCCTCAAAGCTGTCAAAGGCATACCCATCCCCTCTGCCCAGCAGCAAACCCTCGAAAACAAAGGCCCACTCACAGCATACCCAGTAGGCGGTCCATTAAACAGCAGGAGCCTTCAAAATCTCTTCTTTCCAGACTTTGGCTCTCCATGCTAGCTCCCCCCAGGGTCTGGTTCAGAGACGTCTGGGTCATCCCCACAGACATCCCTACCAGCCCCTGGCTGCCCAGCCCAGCCTCAATCAGTCCTCAGGGAGATGAGGGACAGCAAGATGGATGGCTGCACTGAGTAGTGCAGCCTGTGCATGGGATGTCAATCTCTCATCCCCACTGCCCTTTGTACTTTTTCCTTTCTAAATGCTCACATCTTCACCCCAAAGAATAAGAAAATATTAGTGCTCAGGAATAAGCAGTCACAGACATTTTCTTAGCTGATGGTTAAATAAGGCTGTTCCAGCAGGCTCCTTCTTCCTCCCTCAGGCCTTCTGCCCTGCCACCAGCTCAGAGGACAATGCTGACCCCTTCTTCTCCCCCAGGAAGGAAGGACTGGGCCCCAAGGCCCTCCATCTGCCCCAGCACTCCATCCCAAACTTGGGCCCTCACAGCACCCACAGCCCCAGCCACCTTTCTTGCACTGATGGAGCTATTTCATGGTGGAGGTGTGGCCCATATACCTACAGATTACCAGAGTCTATCCATATGCCTTGGCAATGGCCCATCGGACCATTCAAGTCCAGCAGTATCTGGTAGTGCTGGTAGCAGTATCTGGTAGTTTCATTTTCAGGCATCACTTCACACCAATTACTATTCTCTTATTTCATTAACATCAGTAAAACACTTTGATAAAGTCACTTCACACAGTGCCTGTTTTGGCAAAGTCCTGATGAACCCAAAGTCACTGAAGGTTCTTAAGCATGAGCAAGCCACACCAGGGAAAAATCATAAATCCTCACCTCCCAGTGACTGTCATTCCCTTTCTGCTGACATCTCTTGCTGTTATAGCAGACCAATATGGCACTACACCTCAAGGCATAACTGTTCACAGACCAGTATATCTCCAGTTGCAGTAAAAGCTAATAGCCCAAGAAGTGAACTACATAAGTGGAGCAGCTGGCATCTAGCAGGATAGCTGCCTGTCCTACTACACAGGCAGTAACTTCCAGCAGAGAGGCAGAGAAACATTTGGGGACGACCATGCTTTTAATCATCTCAGCTGGATTTAGCAGAGCTGCCCTGGAAGCCAACAATTTGGGAAACTACAATGTCATTTAAGGAGACACTCAGGAACCACACCTGTTACTGCAACAGCTTATAGTCCTTCTCCTGAAAATAACAACTAATTCTAAACTCCCCTCGAGCAAGCTACATAAGTGTTTTAATATTTTGTAGGATCTAGGTCAAAACTCATGTGAAGAGACATTTAAGTTCACTGGCAATATTTCTATGAAGATGAACAGCTCTACACAATTTAGGGCTGGTGGCAATGGCACAGTTGAGTGCAATAGATACATGGACAATCACATACTAATTTTACATTATGGAAGACAGTGAAAAAGTTCTGACATTTGCTACTACATAATCTAAGAGAAAAAAAAAAAAAAAAGTAGACTGATAGAAAGCCAAAGGAAACCCAGATGGCTTTTGTTTAATATGAAGCCATATTGCAATTCATAAAGGTCTTGTGCTGTGCTGTGTGACTTGTTTCACTTGGAAATGAAAACTTCTGGATTCCTCTAATTTCCTCTCCCTTAAGCTAATAACAGCAAATATTTGAAAGAAATCAGTTTGGGGCCCCTCAGTACAAGAAGGACACTGAGGCCCTTGAGCATGTCCAGAGAACAACTACAAAGCTGGGGAAGGGCCTGGAACACAAGTCCTATGAAGAGTGGCTGAGGGAACTGGGGTTGTTTAGACTGGAGAAGAGGAGGCTCAGGGGAGACCTTATTGCTCTCTACAACTACCTGAAAGGAAGGTATCGGGAGCTGGGGGGTCGGCCCCTTCTCACAGGTAACTAGTGATAGGACTAGAGGGAATGGCTTCAAGTTGCACCAAGGGAGGTTTAGGTTGGAAATTAGGAGATATTTCTTCTCAGAAAGAGTGGTCAGGCACTGGAATGGGTTTCCCAGGGAAGTGCTGGCATCACCGTCCCTGGAGGTGTTTAAGGAAAGGTTGGACCTGGCGCTTAGGGATATGGTTTAGTGTGTGACATTGATAATAGGGGGATGGTTGGGCCAGATGATCCTGAAGATTTCTTCAAACCTTAATGATTCTAAGGCATTTTCTGAGCACAACCAGTCACTGGGACATGCCCACAATTCACAGTAGGCACTGTTGACCATTCTTTCCACTGAACAAGCCTGTTAATAAAGAACTACACAAGTTAAAGAAAACTCTAATGCTTCTTTCAGAGTAGGGATTTTAATAAAAATCTCTGTTTCCTTATATTTTCCTTCCCTAACTGCTAGTTATCTACTAGTTCCTCATAGTGCTACTCAATCTTGCTTATTGAATACTCACTGGACTACTTGTGTGGAAACCAGTGGCGAATACATTTACTAGAGTGAACATTTAGTAAGGATGGAACATCCCCAGCTGAAGACAGTGAAGGAGGTCACCTTGAGATATTCAACCAACTCCACCTCAGAAACGTCTCCTGTGAGACAATAAATCTTAGTTTATATGACGGTGTTACTGTTTCCATTGCAGTACTTTGTAAGAGTAAACCAGGTTAGCTAGGGTTGAGATAGCTAAGAGGTTTAACCTAATACTCATTTTGAGCTAGGTTAACAATGACATTGACTGTCCAGATTTCCTGATAGCTGCAGCATTGAGATATGTGCTGAAATTGTAAAGTTGACTTTGAGTAAGAGAACACTTCCTAGCAAATATTATTTAGACTCTGAAGTCTCTCTGAAAGGCAACAACTACATTTGTGAATTTGTGTAAATTTTGCAGTAAAAGAAAAAAAAAAAAAAAAAGAAAAAAAAAGGGGGGGGGGGGAGGGGGACATTTGTCCATTCCTAATGACCAAAAGGTCATTAGGAAATTTCAATTAGTGAGGAGGTAATTTCATTGTAAAATTTTGAGATCATTTCATCAGAGGCAAATAAAGGAAGAAGATTCAATATCAGATTCAAATCACAAAAGACCATTTTGAACTATATGAGTGACATTTGGCTGTACATAAAGCACTACCTAAGGCTTAGTTCTACGAAGGTCACCTAAGAGGAATGGTCATAAGACATAACTCACTGAACTGCACTGCAATGAGAAAATGCTTTTTCATCCAGAAACGGGAGTCGTTTGAGAGGCTCCTGACAGTGAGGGAAAGATGGTCCAACACAGAGGGAACAATATTCTGAAAACAGCACATTTGGAAAACATTTGCTGATTTGAGGCACAGAAAGGAAGGGTTACAGTGGGTTAACTATGATAAATCAGACCAAAGTGGATGACCTGGTCCTCTGCTGAATGAAAGAGAAAGCTGGTAGCAGATGGCTTTGGGAAGGGCAATTCATTTAGTGGCTTTTTTTGCTTCAGTCTTTCAGCTTCTATCTTCATTAGGAAAGTACACCGGGCTCAGATGGCTGACACAATTAACATCAGTGATAAAATGCTAATGGCTCAGTCTAGAACAAAGACAAGTCAGAGATTACTTACTTACATTAGACAAGCACCTGGTCTCACTCCCATCCATTCTAGTGTACTTAGGGACCTGAATGAACCAATCTTTACAGCATTCAAAAGTCGTGGAAAGCAAGAGATGTTCCAGAACAATGGAAAAAGCCCATTATTTTTTCTGTCTTTGAGTACAGGAGAAAGACACCATCCTGTCCCCCCACCCCACCAGAATTGCAGACTTGCTATCTTACATATTGTGCAAGGATAAATACCGGACAATATAAACAATCTTTCTGAGGCAACAGGGGGATAACAATATCGAGCTGACATAAATTTTTCAAGACAAAAATGTCAAAGTGACAGAACATGAGCTCTCAGTATGAGACTGCTAAATGGATGGATTTGATTCTTGTGATCCTTTTGTGTAAAAACAGCAGTGAATAGAGTAATAAAGTATTTACAGCATGTACAGAAATATTGCACATAATGCTGGTATCCATATTTTACAAATTATGGAGGAAAAATGAAATGGCTAAAAATGAAAAATTAATAGAATGATATAATAACCAAAAAATTATTTCTAGTAAGAAACCTAAGAAGTTGAATATATGGAGCTAATAAAAATTCCTTAGAAGACTGAGTTGGCTTGAAGATAGTAAGCACTTTCATGATGACAAATAGCATATTGAAGGGCCCCATAATCCAACAGAAAGGAAGGAATGTCAAGAATTAATAACTGGAGGTTAGATGATAAAAATTCCAATTAGATACTTTTTTCTTTTTTTTTTTTTTTTTATGAAAGGCCCTCCATCCATTCACATCTTCAAGTCAATACTGCCTATCTTCTGGAACTGTTGCAATTTAAAAAAATATAAAAGTATGTTGAAGCAAACTGGTAAAGAGAAATGAATTTCATGGTCTAATTTTCTCTTCCTTTAACAGAGGCTCCAAATAAGTTAAAACTCTTTAGACAGGAACTTCATTCATATGTGCAAACAAAAGCTTAATTAACTTAGCAAGTACTTAAGGTAACATTTACTTAGAGACAGAAAATTCAACAATTAGAAGATTAAACAATAGGGTTTCCAAGGCATAAGACAAAACATAATTTACTTGTAAAATAATTTTTTCATACATCTTTCTCATATTCCTCAAAAGTTACATCAGATAAAGTTTTATGCCCCAAGAGCAGCATCGTAGAAGGCTCATGAAAGATTATAGGCTTAAGCTGACATTGTTGCCAATTGGTTTGGATAATGCTGCATTTGATTTTTAATACACTGGTACCAGCTCAAGGTTTGGGGAAGTATATAATTTCACAGAGTCAAAGATGATATTGTAATTCCTCTACTGTTAATGAGTACATGAAAGCACAACAAAAGGTAAAACCATAATATAAACTAATCAGTGAACATAAAACAATGCTCATGCAGAGTGGATGGGTTGGAAGGCATAATGGCATGGTAACATTTGACATCCTCTGAGAAAAGGTAATAAAGATACACCATTTGGTTGTACATGGACCTCACATGTCTGGTGAGAACATGCCAGAAAGAATGAGCTTCCCCATTACTATAAACTGTATGTATGTAATGGGGGGCTGAACCCAAAATGTGCACTTTTGAAACAGAGGGTATTCTTTGGGTCCGAGCTGCACCAACAGTACAGAGGTGAGCACCATGCCAGGGTGCCTATGAGATGAAAGAAAAGGCTCTTCTCCCGCCTACAAACCCACACAATACCAGTGCTGCAGACATTTAAGGTACTGGATGCTAATGTGCAATATAAAGTAGAGCAGGATTCTTGACTAAAGCTAGGAAACTGATGTTTGTGCTTTGTCCACAAGACAAACACAGAAAGGGCTGCTCTCACTGCTCTGCCTTCCCTGCCTTAGCAGGAAACAGAGCAACCATGGAAAGAGGTGAAAAAATAGTCCAGCCATCACCCAGATAAATCCCTCTATGAGCCATATACAAACTGTTCAGCCATTATCAGCCTCAATTTTCTTTAGATGATAATCTGAACGTAAAAGGCTTCATAGCTTAATACCAGCCTCCTGAGTGTGCATCACCCCTAAAAATGGCATGGAGTCTGAGGGTCGTAGAGACACCAAGAACACCTACATGGAGTCTCTAGGTTTAGGAGGCCCATGTCTTATTCCCAGTTCACACTTCAGTGTGTGCAGACAACAGGGAAAACATGGAGAAACAGCAGCAAATTCTGAATCATATTAGTGATTTCCACTGTGTTAATTAATGCTAATAAGTTAATTAAGCGCATTCCAATGGAACTAAGCAATTTGCTTTAGGTATTATGTAACATGTATATTTTAAAGTCTGAAAAGATATGTGACTGGTGTAAAATACAGTCAGCTAAATAATCAAAAGAGTTCCATGTGGAACAGAATTTGTTTTGTGTGAATGTAGTTGGTTAGCTTGAGTAGCTACACAACCTCTTCTCCCTGACTTGCTAGTACTTCTGCATGGTGATGGGGATTCTTTTCCTAAATTCAAATTCCAGTTATAAACACTGAGTGGGTTTCTTTCCCTCACTTTTCACAGGAGCCCCATTTCTTGGTCCTTTGTGCAGCTGGGACATACATGTGTAGGTCAGCAGGGGGAGTTCAGGCTCATTAACAACCCGCTCAGAGTCCACCGACACCCCCAGAGCATACTGGCACCACTGGTAAGGGGCACAACTGCTAGGAAAAAGGCAGTATTTAGTTGTACTGTATAAAGCAAGTGAAAGAAGCTGTTAATTTACAGCAAGTATATATTGATATTTCCGTAAGAACTACAATATTTGCAGGCAACGGTGTATTTCCTTTGGAGTTTGTGGGAGGGGAGATAACCTAAACCAGCTCACAGGACAACACCTTTGCTCTGAACTAGGGTTACTGCACTGTATTGTAATTATGGGAGAACATGCCTGGCCTCAGTAGAAATTCCCATGTGTCCATATTTCCTTCAGCAAGGTCTCAGGAGACGGCATACCTAAGCGTGGGATTTCTTAACAACCTGCAGCTTCAGGCATACACACTGGAGAGTCAGTCACACAGAAATACCTGGTGTTTTAGAGTATGTGTATAGCAGGGAGCACTTTCACAAAACACTGAATTTTCTGGACAGTGCTGCAAAGCTGTGCTTTGGTGTAAGTTACACTGCAGAAGGTAAATCACACACATCCAAAAATCACGCACATCCATTCTGCCCAGAGGTGATGTTTCCAAGAAGCTGAGCGTCTCTTCAGCTGCCAGATCGCCCTCGAGTCACAGCTTCAGGCTGGATCTTTCACAGAGCTACCCCCTCACTTATTCTCGGCAGGTCTCCCAGTCTGCACAGAGTAACAGCTGCCTTACTGACACTTTCCAGCATGTACATGAGACCTATCGCTTTGTTACTTTATAAGCTTATTTGGAGCAATATCTATTCTTAGCAAGGACTTCCAGTGACTCCCCCCAGCAAAATGATTTCTTTTCATATTAATACCATTATAGCTATCTAGCCAAGAGAGAATACATGACACACTTCAAATGTGAACTGGTGTGCAGACCCATGACCTTGAACCAAGGAGAAAAAATGGTGACAGAAAGAGGCCCCAGCTGAGTATCACTGTTTTGTTTTCCTCTTCCCTCCACAGCTCATAATTCATCCTTTTCATGAAAGCAGTAACATCCTTTAGCCCGTCTTTTCAAAGCTTTTTTTTCCACACAGCTGAGGGAATGCTGTGGAAGCATTGTTAATGGTATGGTTTGTCTGAAAGTGCCTACACAGATCATATATCATTTGGGGTAGTCTCAGATGAGCTAATATGGAAGACACGAATGATCCATTAAATTCCAGTGAGAGAAGAAAGTATTAACCCTTTGACACTCTCCAGCAAACCTTCCTCAGCAAGGCTACTGCCTTTTGTTTAACAAAACAAGGAAGCAGGTGGAGGCTGAGAGAGAAGGTGTGAGGGCAGGAGTGTGAGACCAAAAGCAATACAAGCAAAGCCTTGGGAGGTTTTATTCTGACCTATGTCCAGCCCAGTACAAATGGTATGAAACACATTCTGAGATCCAATGATACTAAGGACAGCACTGTTGAGTAGCAAAGGCCATAAACTCAGAGTTATTAAACAATATTAAGAATATGAATGCTACAAAAATCTCACATGACAGAGAAGAAATGAGAGAAAACTGTATGCCTAACCTAACCACCCTCACTTACACATACCCTGTTCATGTTTGCCACTCTCCTGATCCAAACAGAGGGCATAGGTACAGAGTCAGGCAGGAAGATCAGCTCATCAGGGAGCAATGGCAATCCATTATTTATTTGGCTGGGCTACTCACTAGATCAGAAAACAAGACAAAATTAAAAAAAAAAAAAAAATAACCTTAACACAAATGAAACATAAAAAAGCCATAAATATTTAACAGTTGCCATTTGAAAGTCTTCAGACTTACAGACACAGTTTAAGTAGACTAAAGAAGGTACAGTGCAAAGAAAGTCTTGACAGGCCTATATCTGGGAGCTCTTAAATGAAAATTCAGCCCCCGATAGAACAGAAATTAAAACATGCCAGATGTTACAGGGATTTGACACAGTTCAACAAGGGTAAAGTTACAAGTTTATTAACTACACCAGCTGGTATTGGGGGATTTACGATTTTTATGTGACACATAATTGGTACATGCAAGCACACAAGGGGCATGAAAAAATGTTGTGAAAGACCAACAAAACGAGAACTCATAAAATGAGAACTTAGAGGAATGTAAAGCATAAGGTGGTGTAATAAATTAAATGAACAGCAGAGGTCCTTGTAAAACTCCCTGCAGCCATGCAAAGATGAAGAAATGCAATAAAGGGTCATTTATTTAGTCAGCCTGAAAGGATTTTTAAAAGCTTTTCTGAATTACAAAATCTTTGCAAATTATAGCTCCTGTAATTAAATCCATCTCCTTTGAACTGAACAGAATACAAGCACTTTAAAGCTGTCCCCAGCCCACACATCTCCACAGCAAAGGTCAGGAGGCGAGTCTGAGATGGAGCCAGTGTGTGGGGATGACTGCTGTCTGGTCATGCTCTTGGGACCATGATAAAACTTCTTAGGAAAATGTTTACAACTATGCCTAGCATATATTTAAGCAGTTTTATCAATTAACAAAAGCATATATAAGGAATTTACAGCTCTAGATTTGACATCTATTCTTATCCAAAACTACACGTAAATACCTTATGACACCTATTAGTTCCCTTTTTTTTTTTTTTCTTCAGGCTCTTTAAAATATCAGTAAATTGAAAGGATTTGCTTCAGTGTTCATGTACAAGGAAAGCTACATAGAATGGAATACATTCCAATAGTCTCCATTGTATGTATACCCAGATAGATCAGATTCTTAATGGAAAGGCGTAGATCAGTAACTGCATTCCTGGCAAAAAAAAAGCATAAGCATAGTAAAATACAGCAAATGCAGGACACTAACTTTGTAGAAACATGTAATAAAATCGTCAGAGAGCTGGAAGGCTATTGCCAACCACAGCATTTCACATTCTGCAGCCTGAATTTCAGTGTACAAGTTTGCCAAACTATCACTGTTTGTGGTTCAGATTTCACAGGCTGGGTGATATTGCTTTAGGATTTAACTCTCTCTGTCTTTACTGGGCCAAGGAGAGAAACAAGTAACACATAAATCCTGGTTCCTCAAAACACTAAATTTCAGAACACAAACTGGAGTTGGCACTTACGATGGCTAACTAGTCTGTCTGTAACTGCTTTTTCTACCCAGTATAAAACTAAACAAATTTAACCAAGTTACAGACCCTTCAAAAATCATGTTCACCTTTGCAGATAAGACTTCTGAAGACTCAATGGGGCACAAAACTGCAGTTGTGGTCTGCTCTACGGTTGATTGATCCAGGCACCTCATCTGAGAGCCAGGACATTTCCATATACTTTCATTGGTCCCCTCAATGGGTCTTAGCAGAACAGAAGAAAAAGCTAACTTCATGATGTAAACACAACTTGAGGAAAATGTTTGCTGTGAAAGGATCAGAGATCAATATTTACAAGCAAGGTCACTGGAAAATCAAGCAGAGAGATTGGTGCTATCCATCTCTTACTGGTCACTAAAAATCACAGATGTCCAGCTTAACCTCTCTACCTACTTCCCACTTTTAGATGATTTATTTCATTTAGACAGCTTGTTATAAAAATAAAGCCATAAACTCTGAAAAAAAATAGCTTTGTGAGTGATGAGCTCCAGAAAGCCCTGGAGAAATCAAATGCTTAATAAATATACAGAATACATTTAATGTTGTGACTTGGCTTGCACTGATTTCTATTACTCTGGTGCTCCAAAGGGCTAACAAGGAGCAGAGCTGCATTGTGTTGAGCGTTGTGGGTGGGATTCCTGCTCCCAGCTGGGGTTATCCTTCTGTGGGTTAGACATCCAGTCCACAGATAGGCCAGACTCCCTCTAGAGTCAATGGAAAGGAACAGGCACTTCCAGAAGGTGATTCATCTGCTCTCCCTCAGACAGGAACAATCACTCTCTGGAGGTGCCCACCTCACTCCAGTGCCTATGAAACTAGCTTGAGGAACTAGCTTAAATTGGACACTACCTCTTCGACACCTAACAGAGGTGAGGTGAATCCTGATGTGGAGAAGCACTTTGACAAGCCTTTTGTCACCTCGCATAACTCAGCAGATACACAGTGCAGCAGGCAGACTGAACTAAGCAGCTTTTCCCAGCTGCAGCCAACAGAGGTGCACCCAGGGGCTGCTTCCTCCCATCTGGGACACTTGGTTTAAAATCTGTGTTGTGATCCCTCGTGTTAGATGAAGCAGCTTCCTCCCTTCATGTTTTTCTAGACAATACTGGACAAAAAAATAATTTACTATCATAACCACCTTTAAAAGTTGCAAACAGGTATCATATGTACTCCTACTGCTATTGCAACTGCCGTGTAGTGCAGAAATGCGTTAGGCATATTCACACCACCCAGGCAGGTTCATCTCACAGTGAGCGAGGTTAGACAGCAATTCAGCACACACGGCAAGACCCTACTAACAACTTGGTCCATGTATGGCACTGGGGAGCTGGATACACGTGCTGTATGCTGAAGGAAGTCGTGGCCCTTGTGTGACCTTGAAAGGCAGCTACTTTGGCAAGTGGTAATGGCACATTACAAGAAGATGCATCTCTCTCCGTCTCTTTTACTACATCTAATCTTGGTGATAGACTTTCATTAAACCTACCACCAAAGCTACTTGCTTCAAAACCCAATTAATCTTTGAATACATCACCAGATATCCTTTACTGCTGTAAACCTTATGACAACCAGAGGTCAGACTGGAAAACTGGAGCAATACTCTGTTTCTCAAGGCCACATCTCCTTTTGGATTCAAATGTGTTTTAGGCTAAGTTCAGCCATACAGAAAATTCTTGGTATTTTTAACATTCTTTCTTCTCTCATCCTAGCTAGCAAAAAAATAGCAGGCCATATCTGACAGCCTGAGAAAGGAAATGGTTTTATCCAATTTTGCAGCACCTTTCAACAGAGACAAGCTGAGATTATCTTTATGCAGGGCACTGCTGTGTACTCGATCATGAAACAGTAACAAATTCATTTAAGTTTATTTATTTTTTCATATCATTGGAGAGAGAGAGAAAGAAGAAACATGTAGAGAGTTGGACTGATGTGCCATACAGTGTAGAATATGTGACAGTGAGACCATCAATACTCATATTTATAATGCATAAGTCAGGAGAGTGGTTTATATTCATCCTCATAGTATACTTTCCAGCTTACCTTATGGTGAGCTGTCTTTCTGAAGTATCTGCCTCACTGATTGCCAGTAAAAGGAAATGCAATTCAGTGCATTTCAAGTATAACTGCATCTCTAATTAAAAAAAAAAAAAAAAAAAAAAGTAATGAAAGGGCAATTGTACTCCTCTTTCCTCTGTTTGGACATCCTAACAGTTGGCATTTTTTTGTTATTGATGCTTTCTATTTCCAAAAATTATATCAATGTGCTCTTATGTTAAATTGTCACTTAGTAGATTTCTCAGGTTTCAGAGCTTTCCCCTGACAATATGCAAATACAGTACTACCACTTGAAAACACTGCCAATAAGCTTGGTTAGGAACATTTTCAAATCAAACAGAATGCAGAGCAAATACATGAAAACAATTTCCCATGTATGAGAGTTTTATATAGCCAACAATCCATCGATTTTCAAGTGAGAAATTAGACCAGTGAGTGAACTGACATGCTTTGTCCTGCATACTGCGCATTTTGTCCTGATTTATCATGCCTACAGCAGTATGTGTCCTGCTAACTGGTCACATACTGATTTATGGTTGGTACATTTAAATGTCAGCAACTTACTACATATGGTATGTAAAGTAGAAAATTACAAAAATCTTCCCATATAGGTTTTGGCTATTCTTCAAAATAGTTGGGGATTCTCGAGTTTGGGGAAAGATGAAAATTCCATTTATCTCCCACACTAAGCATTTTCAGAAAAGCTTCACTGTAATGAATAGCTTTCCTTTTGGATTTGGATTCTTGTCTTTCAGAGATAGACCCATTTTTATAGGTACCATTTTCCACATCCTCATTTATCCTTGAATGATGTGCATCACTTTACCTTACACTTAAGGATGCATGGTGTCATTTTTCCTGTTTCCAGGATGATGGCAGGAGCTTTCCCCGGCTGGACCAATGGGAGGGGACACATCCGGCCCTTCCGGCAATTGAATTCCATCTTCTGAAACAGTCAGTGCTCTTTTCCTCATATGTACAGCATCCTCCAGCCAGGGCTCTCTCCTGTTGCTATATGCTTGCCATCTAGTAAGTCAAGGCAAGAAGGGTCTTCAAATAAGAGGCTGCATTTATGGTCATAGACAACACTCACAAAGTTAGAAAATTTAATTTGGTTTGTGGTGGTTTGTTTGTTTGTTTGTTTTGTGTTGTGTTTTTTTTTTCAAACACTTTGCACTATGATAAATATCAACAGCAAGTGCTGGATCTGAATTCTCTTCACTGTGTCTTTATTCACCCTTAAAAATAAACTAATATGTTTGCAAAGAGAACAGAATTTGGTTATGCCACATTGCCTGGGAAATGATAGGGAACTATAATGTTAACTACATATCAGATGATTAAGGGGAAAGCTTTATTTTAACAAATGGCATCTCTCTCTTTCAAGCAACTACACATTTATGGGTATAGCTACTTTTTCTGAACTTAATGAAATCAACAAGTCTCCATATAAGCTTGCACAGCTGTATTGCCTTCCTGCAGTTTCAAATATTTTTATAATCTTGGGTGGAGCGTGGGATACCAGGTGCTTCAGTAACTAATGCTGGAAACAGCTGAATTTTTTTAGAAGTATGTTATACTCCCAAAGTGGAAATAAACATATCTGCATTCCCATGACTAAAGAATCTTCTTTTATTCCTTACCAAGCTGCAATCAGAATACAGACTATAAAAAATAAAAATAAAACACACTGCAGGGTAGGGTAGGGAAGGGAAATTTTAATGTTTCCAGGAAATAAATAAGCTAACATTTCTTCCTTTCTATCCCCTATGTGAATAAAAAGAATGCTAGATTTGAAGTTTTTAACATACATCAACCTCTCCCTTGGTGTTAGAAGTAACACAGGCATTTTAAAACAAGTAAATACTCTTTCATTTTTAATTAGATCACTCTTTGAAATGCTTGGTATTTTGGGAGGGGAGAGGAGGAGAAATAAATGAAAGATGGAGAAATGTTAAATGATTTTCAAGCAATTTGAATATAACTTGTTAACTACATATACCCAGATGGGTTGAAATACCAAGTAATACACTGGTAAAGCACCAGTGAACTTGCTTTTCATTTCTTGTTATTTTCTCAGGGATCTCACGTTTAATATAAACAAGGAACCAAAAACAAATGAAAAGGAATTGTTAGATACCAAATAGCCTTTTGCACAGTGTGTGGAAGAAGGGATTATTGTGATGATGGAAGAGAAGATGACACCCTTGGTAACTGCAACAAACGCAAGAATTTGAGAAACTCTGCAAATGTTGGGAGTTGTCTGGTGGTTTAATTCCCTTCCTATAAGGTCTGTGGAATACTGCCAGTGACTCCCAGAGCACACCATGTAGACCTTGGTGCCCATGAATCATCTCTTCTCAGCAACTTTTAGTAACTCCATTATGACCAAAGCTCAGTTGCCAAGGGATGATCCTTCAGTATCACGCACGTGAAGTTGCTGAGAGATCCATCCATTCTCTGGCAATTCCAAACCTCAGCAACTGCTGCCTGACTTCAGCCTTCCTTAACCTCAGGAGACCCACAGTAAAATTAGGGCTAACTGGTAGCCAAAACCAAAGCTTTACTGACTGCTGCAATCAACTTCCGAGGTAGGGAATGTTTTGCATGCTTTGATGCCAAAGTTTGGGTGCCTAATGTCTAGGATTGGGAACATAGGCACCATTTACTGCCAGCTTGCAGAATTAAGCTCTTCAGAAGGGCAACCCCCAAAATCCATGTACCCCTGCCTAGATGTGCTGGGTGCCCAGGTCTGGGGAGACCTCAGCTCCTGGGTGCCCTTGGCTGGGCACAAGTCAGAGCCACCCGCCCTGAGGGGTGGTCAAATCCCAGAGCTGTCAAGCAGATTGGGGCAGAGCCCCTTCTGCCTGTGCTGGTGTTGTTGGGGTACTGCAAGGAGCAGGCAGGGATGGACGCCACTGCCATGGTTTGCTGCTACTCGCTTACATGAGGACTGTGCATGTGGTTTCCATGCAACCACAACCATCCTACGGTAAGCAAGCAAACAGGTGAGAGGAAGCAGAGCCACCACACAGCTCATGACCACCTAAGCCATACACTGTCAGTGATCTCCTTTTGGCTTCATGCATCCTCCTTTGCCTTCTCTATAATCACACAACACGTGGGTGTACAGCACGGCACTGCAGCTTCATGCACCAGTAATGATGCAGCATGAATATATGACCTTACCAGTTATGCTACACCTCACTTCTGTCTCCTCTAGCAGATGCAAGAAAGAAGTTATGTTGTAGTGGCTATTTGTATTACCAGCAAACAAAGTTGGAAGACTTTGCTTTGGCTAACATCAGGTTTTTGTCAGTATATTCCCTGCTGTAAAGAAGGCCAGCTTCTGTCAATAAGAAATTAGCTGTGCCATATCCTCAGCTCTTGGCTGTGGTCTAAGAGTAACCACTGTAATTACTTTGGCTGTGGTGCAAAGTTAATGTCAAAAAGTCACCCCAGTACCACCTATTCCTTACTTTTGCCATTCTAGACATAAAGCTGGAAGATATTTTTATGCTCATGCTGTGCAGAATGTCCAGAGAATGCTTTATATCCTTAAAACATGAATTTCTACAAGTTTATATTCACTTAAGTTTGTTTCGTTCATTTATGTTTTAATTTTATATTCCCTTAATTTAAATTTGAAACTCAGAAGTGTTTATTTCCTGTTTTTTTTTTTTTTTGGTGTGATCATGCCAGATTACAGTGGAATCCTGCCCCACATAGCTGCCACAAGGTACATACCATAGAACACAGTGGGAATTGAATTTTCATCTATTTATGCATTTGGCTTCCACCTTCACTAATACCAGCTTCCACTACTACTTCTCTTCTGTGAATTCCCATGTTCTTTAAAGGTACTGAACTGACAGCTGTGAAACGGTAATACCTCATTTTACCTGTACAAGAGTGAGATTTTGGGATCAAGAAGGCAAGCTTTCAAACATTGCCAGGAACCTTATGTCAGCTCTAACCCAGAGGTAAAACAACCGTATAAATATACACAGATCTCTTCTGAATCAGTTCACTCCTGGCTCTTTCCTAGTACAACTGGGCAGTTGGCCTCAGTATTCAACCCTTTCTTCAATAGTTACAAAAATATTTCTTGATTATAAATATCACAGGATACCACTTTCAAAGATAATTCTAAACCTATCCCTTTTGTATTTACCAGCCCAGGACATCTTGCAAACACTTCTCCCTATAGAATTTAATTTTATATGGAAACTGCTAACTATGAACATCTTGGTGTGAGTGAAAAGCATCTGGTTTTCATTATCAACAGGAGCCTGATAAACACTCCAATTAACCTTAGCACATGTGATCTATGCAGGTCACAGTAATTAACAGTGGTCTTTTTCATTTACAGAAATAATATTTGCACTAGTGTATCCATAATGCAATCAGTAGGTTGTGAAATGAAATTCTCAGCAAAAACAATTCAGCTGTTCTGAAAGCTGAATCTCTTGTGTATTTTAGAATTTAGAAAGAAAAAAAATACAATACTGATATTTAATAAGCAGCTGTCTCACTTTAAATGAGAGGCATTATCCCTGACATGGGACATGCATGTGCACAAACAGCATTAAAACAAATTTTTGAGACTGCAAAGTCGCACAAGACTCACCTGAATTCAATGCTTTTCTGCATACCTATTAGGACACTGCTTCTAATTACAGAAATGGATAACAAGCTTGTCTATGCTTGTCCAGTACACTAGAGGATGGTGTTCACTTAATGAGCATCCCACTGATAATTTGTTTTCTCCTCATTATTCACTATCTGGGCCTCAGCTTCATGTACAGCATGCTGTTCAGCTGTTCATTTTCCCCATGGACTTTTCCACAGGCTTGGCACTGTGTCCATAACATCTCAGTGATTCACAAACAGCATCCTTTCATGTTGTGGGAACATGGCTGTATTTTACAGAAAGGAAACTAAAACAAAGATGCATCCACAGGAAAAGTACACACTGATTTTGCAATTCTTTTGATTGGTAGCTGTGTAAGTAACTTTTTAAATAAATCCCCTAAGAACCAGGAGGAATCAAATGTCATTGGCCAGTTGCAGCAGCTCTTTGGCACAGGGCACTGTGGAAGCAAAAAATTAAGATGAGATCAAAATGTGACCAGAAAAACTTGAGGAAGAAATATCCATTGAGGACCATTTGATACTAAGATGACACCACTGGCTCAGAAGATTGTTGAGGACTCATTAGAGAAGACTGGGAAAATACCACAGAGAAGTATTACTACATGATAGTCTTACTCCTACACACTTTCCATCAAGCCTGCTATTGGCCCCTCTCAGAGACAGGATGCAGGGAGATGGATTATGTATTAGTCCTGGTCTGGTATGGCACAACCATTCCTATTTTGTCTATTAAATATAACCTAGCATAGCAGCAGTTCTTAGTTTGGCAGAAGACTCCACGTGGCTCCATAGAGCAATATGAATATTTAGGAGGTTTTTAGCATATCCAGTAGCCACAGGTTTGGCAGAAGGTAGATAGTGTATTTTAAGATGTCACTTCAATTCAAGGAGACAGCCAAAAACTTCTACTTGTTAAGGTCTTGACCTAAACAGTGTAGGTGATTAACTGACCTTGGCTTTCAGTTGATCCATTTCTTCAGTGACGCCTCTGCTTTTCAAAATGTTAGCCTTTAGATTCCTGTATAACTCCATAAAAATGCATTAACTTTCAGCCGCATAACTGGAAAATGAAAACAAAAAAAGGTATAAATGATTCTGTCAGCAACTGTTACGCTGCCTAATGAATCTTTGCAGTGCTCCTAAAAAAAAAAAAAAAAATAAAGTGAATAGATCCAACATATGTAGCTTCTCTTAGGTTTATCTCAGATTTTTCCCATCACAGGTGGCTAGGCTTTATTTATTTATTTTTTTTATCTCTTCATTTGAGTGCAGCAAAGACTTGACATCAAGCTATCAGCATGAATTATGCACAGAACAGAGATTCCATAGCCATGTACAAGCAGAGTGATCTGTTGCCATTCTCTTTGAAATTCATTGTGTTACCTTGTGTTTAGGGAGAGATAATTCTGATGTTAAATCCAGTTTGACACAGATACATCTAGGAAAAGCATCTGTGTATTTCTTCATTATACATCCTTAGAGCCTCCGAAAAACAAGGGCATCAGGGAAATCTCCCACAAATAGCCCTCTGCTTGCTGCAGATTTATAAGTGTAGTATACTAAAAATCTGACTTTAAGTGAGAGGGGATATTTAATGACTCAATGCTGTTTCTGTCATTGCTGGGAAACATCACTGTCAAGAGCACATTCATATGAGGGTTTGCTGGCTTTGAAAAAAAAAGCTAGTCAGAAAAGATTTATGAGTTTTAGGATGGGATTTCAGGTCTGAGAAGTATCCATCCCAGAATAACACTCTTCTGGGAGTGAGGAAAGGAGAGTAAGGAGACTTTAAGAACAGTAAGGAGTAAGAACAGAAAGGGTCCCATATCCTGGATAAGAATTTGGTTGTGATTACTGCTGATTGGAGTCTCCTCTCCTTTGAGCAGCTCCATACTGGAGAAATCATTAAATAATGAGGCAATTATGAGGCAAATAGAGTTTACGTCTCACTTGGAGAACCCATAGCAGGTCCCAATTCCAGGTCACAAAAGGGAAATCCAAAACAAAGGCCTGAACCCTTGGGGGCTCAGGAGGTTGGGACGTGTTGCTTTCTTTTAACTTTTGAAAGACCCGGAAATGTTTCTCTTTCATTTTTCTTCTGAACAACAGTTTCAGAAACTATAGGAGGTCCTGCAATACAAGAGAAACTTCCCCCATTCCACTGCCTTCTCTTCTGCCAGCTTTCCTATTCCCTCTTAGCATCCAGCAGGACATGGCAGCTCCCCACAGGTTTGTATGTACAGAGACCTTTTTTCTCAGCTGGAGATCAGATGTGCAAGTATCCCACCCTAGTATATTTCACATCATTTCCAGATGAAAGAACTGATTGAAACATGTTTTTTGCACCTGTAAGTAGAGTCTCACCTTCCCACACTTTAACCAGTAATTGTTTCAGGTAAGCAGTTTTGGGACAAAGGCAAGACACAAGGTCTCCTCATCTGGACACACTAATCCTTAAGGACTCATCTGTACCAGTAAAGCAAACAGGGAATGGACCCAGGTTCCGAAGACAAATCATTCATTCTCTTCTACTGTTATAATGATTCCTGGTCCAATTTTGGCTCACTTGACGTAATTTGGAGGATAGTACAAGGTAAAAACAGTTTTAAGTAAGCAGTTTTTATGTAGTCTGCTTACTCAGAGTGAAAAGGCAGACCTGTGAATGCAAACTCTTTATTGTGCTGCTTTGCTTTATGGACAAAGACTAAACCCAGGACTGTTCTTTTTTTTGTCTACAGATAGCCCATGATCCACATGATTTAGAGTAAGGGTAATGGCTGCTCTTGTAAATACTAAAATATTTGCACTATCAGATAGGGCATTTTTCTGTAAGGTGGGACCTTCAAATAGGAGTCTCATCAGACACAAGAAAGATTTAAACTTGACTCTTCTGTGAAGGTAAATTCCCTGAGTAAGACAAGAAGCCTGTGCACATACAGCCCATTGCTTGGTCTCAGATGTCCTGAAGTCACAGCATTTGCATTGGATCTCACATGTTGAGCCTGAATGTGAAGGGTTTGACAAGTGTTTGCTCCCAGGACAGGCAGCATGAGGTTAGTGCACACAGAGCTGCCATGAAGTCTAAGTCAGAGACACACAAGCATATGTATGTCTAACTTTTACTGTCTACAACTCCAAATCTTTATTGATGCTGGAGCACAATGCTGTGACATTATGGCTGGACACCCTCAGGCAATCATTTAATTTTCTGCCCACATTAGAGACTAGAGACCAGAGTGAATTGCTAAGCTGGAGTATGTTACAGCTCTGCTTATGAATCATATGGTCATTCTTCCTCAGATTATTTTAATACTTCATCACAGTCTGAATTTCATAATACTACTAAAATATGACGTTCACAAGTTCTGAAAAGCCAAACTGTGAGCATAATTCCCCCACCTATTATACTCTCACATACATGTTGGAGAATGTTCGCTGTGTTGGTACAATAATCCACTTTGTAATTATCAGGAGCACAGTGGGCTTGACTAATTGAAAAGATAATGATGGTGGAATAGCTTCCTCCTGTAAAATGTTGTAAAAAAATTTAAATAGTCACCCTGACATTTTTTTTAGTGACAGCATTCTATTGCTAGTAACAGTGCCACCAGTACATTAAAGTATTTACACAGAGGAACAAAAAGTAGATGATACTGATTTGTTTTACAAAATGACAATTTACTGAGATGCTGAATTGCTAATAAACTAATTCAAATTATTTTTGACAGTGGTATTCCTATGGCCAATAAATTTATTTGGGAGCAAGAAGAAAATCTGGCAGAAAAAAAGAAAAAAAAAAAAAAGATTTTGATTCTGCAGAGCATGTGACCTCTTATCACTTTATTATCAATAGTGTCATTGAAATCAATAGCAATCAAGCTGAGCTTTTGCAGGACTGAGAATAAGGTACAATTTAAAGTAGCTAACAGTATCAGTCTGCCTGAAAGAGCAGATGTCATCTGTTTTTATTAAACTGTGGAAAATTGTTTCTTTCATTTTTGGAAGACATTTTGACAAGCAGACAATCTTCTCCTTAATTTCTGAGGGATATCAAGCTTGTGCAAATGCACAGTAATGCTGCTACTTGAAATCTTGTCTTCTAGGAAGTCCCTTGTAATCCCATTTTTACAAAACTTTACCTACAGCATTTCAAAAATAAACCAAGGTAATTCTGCACCACACAGGGGTAAATATAAGCATCTGACAAAACCTCGGTCTTGGTGATTACTCAAAAACATGTGTACTTTATTGCTCCTTATTTGTCCTTTTGCCATCTGCTTTCCCATCTATGCATTTGTCTGTCTTTATCAAATATCTCAACTGCAGGTTCTCTGGGGTAAGCTGCCGCAGATATTGGGCCCACAAGAAAAACACTATTTAGTATTATATAAGCTTAAATTTAAGATCTGATCTATAGGGCTTTGTTCCTTTTCCTAGTATTGTAACAGATCAGTGAAGAGACTCTTGCTTATTGCAAAATAAATGCATGTACTGCAGCTGATGACAAATAAGAACCAATTCATTATTTCTGAATAAACAATTTTCAGAATGAAGAGGGTCTTTTTATTCAGAAGAGAGGAAGACTAGATGTTGCCCAGCTACAGGAAAGAAACATTTCCTTTAGTGTCTGTAACTCTTTCTTGCCATTCTGCACCAGCTACAGTCACTGACCTGCTGGGGTGAATTACTATTTACGTTTCCTAAAATAAAGGCCAGACCCTACCCAAACCTTTGCTTTTTGTGTGTATTAAGGTACATATGTTCACAACAACACTGTAGAATCACACAATCACAGAACGACTTAATTTTTAAGGGACCTCTGGAGGTCATCTAGCCCAACCTCTGCTCAAAGCAGGATTACCCCCAAAGTTAGATCAGGCAATTAAGGCCATGCCCAGCTGAGTTTCTGAATCAACTACAACTTAACATGGCAATGCATCACCATCTCATTGATTTCTTTTTTTCCTTATGCACAAAGGAATTTCCCTCACGGCATCTGGTGGTCACTGCCTCCCACTTCTTTCCAGACGGTCTACTGCAGACCCATCTCCTTGCAGCTCCATGAAGATCTCAGCATTGCTTGGTGTCACTGGAGGCTTGAATGACAGAGCTAGGGAGTAGGACAGGGTGAAAGACATCTTTTATTTCTACCTGCACCATAAACAGTGTCATGGGAGAAGACAGATAAAATGTTTATTTCCGCAGAAGATCACACTGCATTATAGTGGAAGTTGGAAGACCATGGGACAAACAGGTAACAGGATTTCTGTACCACTGAGATAGGAGGTCCTCGTCCTCAGGTCACCAGAAGAGGACCTTGCTTCCCAGAATCCAGAGGACTTGGGGCTGTGAGCTGATCAAATCCATATGAAGAAGCTGACATTTTTCAGCATGGTTGTCTCTGATACATTTAAGCATAAAAAAGTCAACAGATCATTTTGTAGAAGGTGCATGCATGTCTGACCTGTGTCTTTCCATATGAGCACATACTAGTAATGCTAAAATAAAATAAAAATAATAATTAAGAAAACAGTATCAAACAAAACAAGAACAACATAGGTTATTATCAAGATAATAGCACATTAATTGTTATACGTTGGCAAACAGCAAAAAAGGCCATTGCCATCTATACGACTTCTAACTCTTACTCTAAGTCACACTTTTTTGTGCTCAGTTCAGCTTGTCAAATGCCCATCTCTGCGAGCCTGTGAATTAACCAGGAATATACCCACACTGTAAACTTCCATTTCTAACATAGGGTGCAGTTGGACTTGGTGCTGACATGTGCACTATCCCTGCTAAGCACAAGAAGGAATTAAGACTGAGAAAAATTTTACTGAGGATTGTAATTTCTCCTAGGGAAGGATCCTGGTACCCCCAAGGTAAGAGCCATATAGGTTTTCCATCTTAAAGCATGATTACTTTCAATCTGCATGTATTTGCAATAAACATAGAAATTCTATTACCCTGAAAGGGACTGAAGACAGAGCTGAAGTAACTCATCTGAAGACACACAGGACAAGAAAGGATGAAGAATTGAACCAGTGCAAGCCCATGATGTAGTGGCTCAGACCACCACATCATCCTTCCTTCCAAATCTTTTTGCTTCTCTTCTACCAGGTTTCCTCTTTTATGTTTTCATTATTTGTTCTGTTCCTCAGGAAAAAACAATTGCATATGTTGACAGAAATATCAAGGGAATGCATATTTTTCTTATCTTTCCTTCTTATTGACATTCTTTGATTTTCCACTAAATACAATAAAACTGAAAATCTTCTCTCACCTCTGCTTTCAAACACAGAGATTAACAGAAACTGCAGCTTGTAACACTCATAGCTGACTGCAGATTCTCTTTCCATTTCTCTTTTCCTATCTCAAATCAATCTCTTTTTATAGCTTCTGACTGTGCCACTTGAATTATCAGTGCCAACCAATCACTGAAGATTTTCAAGTTGAGACGCTGGACGCTTCACAATGTTTATTTCACTGCAGCGTTAATATTGCCTGGTCCATTGAGCGTTCACTTTGCTCATTGGAATATTAATGTAGTAGGTCCCCCCTAAGACCCTTTCCAGATTTTCTAGCAAACTAAATAATGAAAGAAAAAAGGGTGAAGAGTGACAAAGTTGGCTACAGTAATGCTTAGAACTTTTTCCTCTATGTCTTGAATTTTACTTGCTGACTAGGAGACCAGGGTTGTTGACCAGTTATGACAATAATCTCATTGGTTCAAAGTTAGACCCATTGTTCCAAGATGCTGCATTTCTAGAGTGAGAGCTATAAATGATAGCCAGCTGCAAAGTGGTGTGAACTGCCCAGCAGCATCCTTTGGTGGGCAGTCACTGTACCTGTTGCACTAGCAAATGGCCTTTGATGCACAAACACATCAGGTGAGCACAGGCACCTTGGGGACTGCACAGCAATCCCTGCAAACACCATTTGTGAGAAAAGTGCAATCCTTTGATATTATTATATGTACCCTGGGAGTCAGAGCCACAAAGTGACATCTTTCAGTCCATTGGGAAGTGTTTGCCCTTTGAGTAGGAACATGTCACATCCACAAAAGGAATTTAGCCTTTGGCTGTTTGGATCTGACCTCTGCCCATGGCTCTTCTCCAGGCCCCACAGTTGCAGGCAGCCCTTCCTCCAGGAGCTGAAAGCTGTCTGAACGTCAAAGTCTCCTTTTTGCATGAAGCTAAGGGAGTCTTTGTGCACATAACCCTCGGGGTCTGAACATCTACCTACAGAGTAAGAAGCTCTCCAGCAACAAGGGAAAGAGAAGTGAAAAACTAATTCAAAGCCTGCTAGCTTAGAACAGGGAGACTTAAGTTTAGTGTGAGAATACCTTTGTCACTGCCTTTGGGTGAGCAGGAGAAAGTAAAGATACTGGAGTTCATCTGCATACATTTCTCCAGTTGGCATGTTATATTTTCATGTCACTCATCAGAGCACTATGCATTAATTTGGAATTGCTCAAATTGTGAAGCTGACCTAGGAAAGCAAGGGGATTGATGTAAAAAAGTGGAGATCTCTGCAAATGAAAAAGATAGCCTTTCAATCATTTTCAGTAAAAACAGCTTCACTTCATCCCAACCATCCCATCTTAGTGTATCACCCCTCAGCTGAGCCAAAGGGACTGGCCGTGGGTCTGTGCTATAAATTAGCTTGGAACAGCTCTCAGCTCTTTTCAAAAATTGGCCCAGGGCACGCACTGGCATCCCTCAGGGGCAGCCATTGCCACCAACCATTGCCATTATCCAAGTATCAATTACAAAACAACTTTTTTTTTTTTGTTTGATTGATTGATTGTTTTTAACTTAGTTCACTTTGGTGATCCAGTTTCCACCAATGCTTCTGTAAAGTGTTACAGAGGTGTTCTGTGCACTGGTTAAATGGGATTCTCCCTACAGAAATTTTGCAAGCAAATAGATAAAAAGACCTTAACCAAAAATACTGTAGGGAGAGCACTTTTGTATGAAAAAAGTTCATTTATACCAGCAGAGTTTCTTTCCAAATGTGATGCTGTGTTTCTTTTGCCTCCAAATAAAAGTCTTTTATTTCATATAGACCATTTCTGTGTTTTAGGGAGACTTAGTACACAAATTCAAGGAACCTTTCTATTAAAAGTAACCAGTTGTCTTCAGTTCATTCTGGGTAAAGTCTAAAGGTGATATGCTTCTTAATTTTAAGAGTAAACACAAGATTTCTAAACCAAATTCCTGATGCTGCCAGCACTTTCTTCTGTCTCAGAAAAGGCGATAACTGCATTACACAAAGAAATAAACTAAGTACATACTATCTTTGTATGTCTGTGAGCTTCTTTCCTTCCCATAATGCCTACCTCAGGCACAAAATACAGTATTTTAGCAAAAATTTAGATGTCTACCATCAATATCTTTGAGTCAAAACTTTCTAGACTTGGCTTCTTACATGGCAAAGAATATCATTTTTATCCTTTACTAGCATATAAAAACCAATATATTAGGGATGATCCTATAAGTTTGTGTTGGTTTTCCTCTCCCTCACAATGCAAAGCAAATACTTCAGAAAATACTTGTATAGATCTTTGGAAATCTGGATCTGGATCTTGTAAAGGATGATATTAGAAGACCTTTGCCAAGCAGAGGCACAAAAAAAAAAAAAAAAAAAAAAAAAAAAACAAGCCAAACTACACTTAGTATATAAAAGTCAGTCTGGAATTGCATCATCTTGGAGCTTGAAAATATTTATACTACCTAGGATACAGTCCAGTCGCTTCCAGATTATTTTAACATTCTGGGTGTCTCTGTGAACAGGTCATCATTCCCCTTCCACATCACCATTCAACAGAGGGGAACAAATTCAGAAATATGCAGAAGGTGTGTGGTTTAGGAGGAATAATCTCTGTATTTTCTATGATTTAGGGGATGTGATAGATCTTTTCTGCCTGAGAGACATAGGAAAGATGTTTCCAACCAGTTATTGCAATTCATTGCTGATATAAAGGAACACAGCTCCACGGACAGCACCAAAGCACACCATCCCATATCCAAACATCTCACATACATTTATTGATGTCCATTGAGGAGAAGACCTTCACTGAATGTCAGCATTTCTAGTTTTTTTTAGATCTACTTTCTATGAATTGCTCTGGGACCAGAGAGGATTAACAGAAAAAGTGGTAACAATGGAGCTATCACTGCATTTGAAATTGCATCTAAATTCCAAGGCATGATGTGATCCCTCTTAAAAACTTTAGAGAATGTTTCAAAGGTCATCACATGGGGATAATTTGGGCCTTGAAAGAGCCATTGTGCTTCCAGACATGGGAAGTTTCTTTCTAGTCCAAATTAAATCCATAGCATTTTTATGTACTGAGTTTTTGCTCTTCTTTCTCTTTACCCTTTCCCCCCTCCCCTCTCTGGAGGAATTAAGTCGCAATACTTTGAAAGGAAGTGAACTCACTCGGGTGGAGGGCAGTAAAAGATATAATCCTGGATCTCAATGTTTCTGTTCATGAAGCCTACCGTGTAAGAAAAACGGCTGCCAAAGTCTAAGCTTTTTAAAACAGTGTTGTGTCTCTGGAGTGGCTTAATAAGGGTGGAGACCAACAATACACTCTGCTAAGTAAAGCCAGTGAAAAATACAGCAAATCACTTGGTAAAGACTCTCACCGAAACAGATATACTTGATTTAGCATGTAAAGAAGAACACTGGATGTTTCACAGTGTCACAGCTGTAGATATCCCACTATAGCTTATGGTGTCAAGCTCGTACATTCTGAAAATTTAGGAGAAAGGCTTGCTAAGGAATCCTTTTCTCCTAAACATCAGTTGTTTTTTTGGACTTTATATTGCAACAATAAATATATATGGACAGTTTGAGGGTTTCTGCTTTGATCCTAAAGATTTATTCCCTCTTTTCTGATTTAAATCTACATTGTGTTTCTTCATCTGTAAGCTTCTTTTTATACAAATAAATCTATTTACATATGCAAATATGCGGCCACTGCAGTTTCAGAGAGAATAAATTCTGATTTTATCCTTTTTGATGTAAGAAAAATCTTCTGGGTCAAATCTGATTCAAGTCAATGACAAAACACCTATCAATTACAGTGGAGTCAAGACTTTACCTTATCTGCTCATTTAGAAAAATTATGAAATGTTGCAAATGACTTGGTCAGCAAATTGCAATCTTGTTATATTTTGAAATGTTCTACTTACATTTTTACTGGTATGTGGGTAACTCCTAGTTACACTAAGTCAGTTCAATTATTTGTTTTGCTTTTGACTTCATCAAGGTGTGTCTTAATAAACCATGACAAACTAAAAATGTAGAAATATAGGGCATAGGGAAATAGAGATAAGCAAGTTATCCTAGTAAGAAAACTGATTAATCCTGATTTATGTTGGCAAACTCCATTCAGGTAAGTCTTAGGATACCCAGCTCCTGAAATATATTTTTTTCCCTAGAGCATTCATTAAACTTGCAGTAGCACTAGTGCTTATTGATCTTTTAGAAACAGTTCTTGGGCTTTTTACAATTCCATATAACTCCATAAATAGGTACACTTCTATACTTACTTATTTAAGAGATTCTAAAGAAGCCTATGGAAAAATTCTGTTTTGCTTTCATGGTACCATTGTCTATTCCTAATGACAGCATTAAAACTAAATTCTACATGGCAAATTTGCATTGAAACTTTAACTTTAAAAGTTTGTTGGTCTGAGTTTGATCACTTTTTTTTTTTTTGCTGCTGGCTAGAGCAATAATGTCAGGCTCCTACAGCAAAGCCCAGGATTGCCTGTATTTATCATCAACCAACAACAGATTTACCAACAACAGATGTGTCAGAAGTATGAGGTTCCAGAACTGACCTCCCAAGAAGTCCAAAAACTGTGAAATCTAACCTAAAAATAGAAATAAAATAATAATAATAATAATAATAATAATAATAATAATAATAAACTAGCCTTAAAAAATCTGATGTTAAAAAAGTGGGCAACTCATAGCAGACAATGACATTCCCAACGCCATGAGCTTAAAATCTTAAAATGTTTAAACTTTCTGTTTTTTCTACAAGAAATAAAAAGAGTTAATGAAGCTTCTTAGCACGAAGTAATATCCTCAGATCAAAGCAGTCACCTGCTGGTATCTGAGGAGGTAACACTGGCATTACAGGAAGGCAAACAATCAGAAATGAAAGGATTTCTTATAGGATGAACAATGTTAAAATCAGCTGCTCTGAGAGAGGAGAGACACTGGAGTGTCAGCTCAGAAATGTGGCAAAAAGATTTTTAGATACCTTGATTTGATCCACAAGGAAAGCCTGCTGCCAGCGAGTGCTGAGGACTCACAGCATGAGGCCCACTACAACTATATTTGTCTTTCTGCAAACTCAACCGAAAAGGGAAATTCCTTTGTTTAATTTGGTGGTCTGTATGAACAATTGAGCCTTTCATGCAAATCCAGTGTTCATCGAGGACTGTTTCCAAAGCAGCTGAGTGTGATGTTGGCTGCTATGGATACAATAAGTGTACTCATTGCAGCAGCCATGAATTTTCCCATCACAGAAATAAAATATAAGAGACCACTGTATCATCTGATTCAAGCATTTTGCCAGCCCCCAAAAGGTCTGGAGCTTGGCAAAGAATTATGTGAAAGATTGTCACAACAGAAAGCAATGAATATCCACCTCTTCCTGTGCTTGTCAACTAAGGAACAGAGAGAATAGAAAATAAGAGATTAAAGTAAGATTTTGCAGCTGTAAGTAAGAGTAAAACCTAGCTGGGAAGCGAAGAAAACTTTCTGGCATCTAGCAGTAATTTCTCATTTATGGAAACTAGTGATAGTCACTAGAGAAAGTGGTTGGTTTTCTTGGAAACCACAATGGGAATGGTGTCAAAGTGTTAGTGGGTTTAATGTTGTCTCAGTACCAGGAATTTTGACAGGGTACTATTTTTTGCCATTAGATTAGTGGTAAGCAAAAATACATAAAGTGCTTTGTGTCTTGCAGCTTTGGCAGAAGTTATCAGAATGATGCTAGCTATGTAAGCCTCATTTGGACTTTCCATCAATTACCAGGGTAAGCGGTGATGCTATGGAGTCTTGGTATATGTGCTGGGAAGATATAGCAGACACTCAGTCGAGGAGGACTTTTAAAACACTCATTGGCAAATTTTTCAAAGCAAATATGGATCCTGAAAAGTCTGATCATGCTTCACCGTGAGAATTAAATGACTAGTGAAATGACTGTTTTGTCATTTTCTTGCCTTTTTATGGGCCACTCAATTGGTCCTGACTGCACGTATACTACAGATGTTAGCTTGACCGGCTTGCTCTGTTCATAAAGCACACGGCAAAGAGCTCTGTGGTAACAGAATGGAGCACTGAGGCTGGAGCCCACATGGCATCCACCCACAGTAATCATAGATCGTAAGGCTGTTATGACAGCTGGCCAGGCAGCCTGCAGTTATAGTCCAACAAGGGTGACCTATTATTAAGGTTGTTAAACACTTTCAGTTCAGAAACCAAGTCTTGCTACATGCATCACCCTAATTATGAAGAGTAGTTTCTCAAAAAGGTATTCTCAGCCAAAAGAATCACCCGAGCAAAGTCTGAATAAAACAAAAGAAACATTCTCTAAGCAGTCCACTCATCCTCCATGTCAGGTATCTAACAGCAAGGTCTTCCCAAGGTGTCTGAACTTCAAAATCAGAATTGAGGAGTTCAGACAGGAACAGTTTTGCCCCAGAGAAGTAGCTTGTACCACAGCCTACAGAAATGTGCAGCAGATCTGCCTTTGGTACTCCACAATGTTTGTCAATATCCCATTTGAAGTTAATACCTTTCTATTACTTAGAAAAGGCCACCAAAGTTTCTGATTCTTGTTAATGGTAGAAGACTTTTCATGTCTGAGATAAAATCTGCCAAAGACACCAGAGAAGAAACAGCTGCCTCTGGTCATCCATGCAGTATGTGTCCCTAGGGGCAGTTGCCTCACAGCACGAATCTGCTTGGAGTTTTACACAATGCCTGTCCACATGCTTGCAGACACATTCAGATCTCTGATAGCTTAATAAAAATGGACAAAGCCACATGGATTCTCTCACAGCTATGAAAGCAAACGTCTAAAATTGAGGGGACTGGCTTAATCTGGAGCTGTCTGACTGCACAGCTAACAGATTGGCAATTAGGGAGCTACCAGGTTCATTTGTATGTGTGGATAGGCAACTAAATCAGCCAATTTTCAACATGCATGCACACTGCTCTGTCTGTTGGCTCCGTCGTGGCTGGCTGCTGTCATAGCAAAACACTTTGTGCCAGCTCAAAGATACTGGTGTCTCCTGAACTCCTGATCATTATGCTTTACGTGAAAAAACACCATCTTTCATGTGTGTAACTACACTAGGGAATGTCACTGCATACAGAACATGACCCTCACATTTGTAATGAAACTTTCTGTGGTGCAGGGTCTCTCTCAAAGCAGCTGATGTCCCAAATCTGCTGTTCTTTTTCATCAGTTCTGGACAGATTGGGGTAGCACTTACGCAATTCATTAGCCATCAAGACTTGCTATGGAGCAGGTTAACAGCTGAGATTTTGTAGCTGTTGCTGTCAGCATTTTCTGGCAGCAGGACAAGGGCCAGCTGCTCAGCCAGCCTTGTTGCTAACAGACAGGCTGGGTTAGCTGGTATTGTGCCTCCTGTCAGAGGGAATTGCTTTGTTATTCTACTGAACCCATCAGTTGTCCATGGTGAAAATCACAAAAATTATATAAATGGGAAAAAAAAAAAAAATCTAAAAACAATGTTAACTGTGTAAGTGACTTTCAAACACCCTTGCTGATAAGACAGGCCCAAGAAAATCATGTAAAACATTGTGAGCGAAACTTTACTTTTTCATCTCTTTACAGGCCTTAGTTTTACACAAATACTCTCAGTTTATCATACAAATTAAAACTATTTTGATCAAAGTGAAATCAACAGTACAGTTATGTTTATTTGTGGTCAAGACTAAAATGTCAAGAACAAATGGAAATAAAGACAATTTAAAAAAAAAAAAAAAATCTGATTAACTGTCCTAGTTCACTTCCTTTCTCAATTAGAGAGCTTCTATTATTCTGGTGCCTTTGATTAACCTGTTTTGGAAAAACCCAGAGAGCTCCAGCTGTTCATCATAATTGGTGAGCTCAGTTAATTGCATCATACTAGCCAGTGTCCTTTATCAGATAGTCAGTACTACATGGCCATTCATTTAGTGCCTGCAGACCTGACATTAACCAATCCAGCTGTCAGGAATACAGGTAGCATAGTGCAATCAACATTTATGCCTCTGTCTTGATTACTGAGCCATTCAGAAGAAGCAGTTTTAGCATTCAAAGCCAATAAGATAAGAGAGAGAATGTTCACAGCTCCCTCTTCTTAAACAAATGCAGAGCAGTACTATAGAAACCAAGAATTTGAAAAAAAAAAAAAAAAAAAAAAAAATCTCATCAGATTATACAGCAATAGGTGTGGCACAAAAATCTGTGTAGTTATAAATGTTCTAAACTTGCCTTGCTGAAGTGTTCATGTCACTGGGCATTATTTCTCTTTTTCATCACCGTGCAGAAGTTTTTGCCTACATTTTAGGCTTGTTCTGCAAGCCAGCTAAGGCTGTTTTTAAGCACTGCTGGCACAGAACAGTTTTAAAACTGGTGCAATGCTTAAAAAGGGAATGACTGAGCAGAGAGAGGAGGCCCTTGTTAGGATGCCCTACTATGGGACATGTAGAGTTAGAAAAGATTACTCTTGCAAGTCCAAATGCTATTTACCTTCTACATCCAGCACAATGGGATATATCTGGGTAAACTCAGAGCTCAATGGAAGTTTTAAAACCCACTCAACTTTCAGGAAAACAAACTGCACCAAGTTGTTTGCTGCTCTGGTTAGACTGCTTGTGTTTTCAGTATTACTTCAGTTAGCTCTGTTAGACTACGTTTTTGCTATCAGCTGTAGGTGACATGCTCCCTTCTAGCCACCCGCACACCTTCAGAGTGTGTAGGATCAACGTGAAGAAGTCAGAGACAATTTCTTCTTTGTGCTGACAGCACAGGATCCAGGGGAAGTATTTTTACAGTGTGCTGGAACATCTACTTCTGTGTCTTTATACCCAAGTCTACATTAAGCACTGTCAGATTGTGAGGACTTTTGGACAGTTTTCTGGGGTTCAAGGTGTTTTTTTTGGGGGGAGGTTGTTTTTTGTTTGATTTTTGTTGTCATTTTTGTTTCTGTTTTCAGTTTTGGCAAGCAGTTTTATGGGGAGTTCCAGAGGGGATGTTCAGTGTGGATTTTTATGCAACTCATTTTCTTTAGCCAAAGTTCCATTATTATGATCAACCAACTACTAATGAGGAAGGGTGGGGAGATTTTCCTGAAGAAAGAATGGATATTTTTTATTAAAAAGCAAAAAGAAAAGAGAAGTTATGCGTAATTTGAATTAGACAAAAAAAAGTTTGGAGAGGAAGGGAAATTTCTGAAAACTCCAGGCAGAGAGGAAAATGGTCAGTGTGGGTCAAAGCATAAAACAATGGGAAATATAAAAGGAAATGCCGCACTGGGTAGGAATGCACTAGTGAAATATGCCAGATTATCAGGGTGTGAGTACAAAAACCAGGTTGAGGATGAGTCATAACAAATAAAGCAATTAGGCATTTTGCTTTAACCTTTTTTTGTTGTTAAACTCTTCCTGATTTGGCCTAAAAGTACAATTAGTTCCATGTGCCCAGTATTTCTGTGAAGGATGCAAACTAAAGTCAGGGAGAGGAATTATTAAATGAAGAGGGTAGTCTCAAGAAGGAATTGTAGCTTTGAGAACTCTTCCTGGAGACATAGAGAAAATTTGCAATGACAACATCAAAAGAAAGGAAAATATAAGGAACTTTGGTGTTGATAGGCCTCCACGTGTAGGGAAGAATTTGTCTGAAGTAGATCAGTATTGACTTATTGTTACCCTGAACACGGCTAAAACATTGAAAATGATTTATCTTTCATTAAGCAATCTTTTTCAGAAGTAAATGTGTACACAATTAACAGCAGGGAAAATTCCATCATTCACAGCCTAGACTTGTTGCATTATGCTGAAGCACTCTGTGGTAATTTCTGTCTTCACTATATCCAGTGCAACATTGCCAATTACAATAAGACAGCAGTTTCCTAGTCTGCCTATAAATAGGGTCAAAATATGTGCCTGTCTAATGATTAATCTATCTTTTGGCTCAGACTTTGAAGCCTATCCCAACTGATTTTGAAAGAAACTGTTGACATTTTCTCAGGGGTCTTCCACTCCCTTCTGTATAACGTGTTGGTGTTATCAATAAGATAATAAAATATCAATAACCCCAGTAAACAAATTCTTGCTGGGCTATAATATCATGTCTTTCTCCATAAGTGTATCTACTGATACTAAGAATTATCATATATGAGTAAAATATAGCTGTCCTATTCCCTGCTAATCATATTCCCTCCTTAATCACACAAACTTACGACTATATTTGATAAAATTAAGGACATTTCCATTGCAGAAATAATGTCTTATTTTTTTGCATTTTTATACTTAATGCTTATTTTGTATCATTTGTTGTCTCTAACAGACTGAATTGATTTGTCTTGGCTTATTTGATCTAAAAAGATTAGTAGTCACAGACATGACCAGAACCTATATGAAAATATCAAGTGTTAGAGGTGTACGCCAAGGTGTCAAAGCCAGATATTGGGTCACAAGAAGCTGAACAAATCAAATTGGAATATTACTTTGATCTGCTTGTCACAGCTGAGATGGCATGAGAATTTAAAAAAATAAAAAATAAAAAGTTTCAACAGTTCATCCAAAGAAGACAGGAAGCACAGTCTCCATCCCTGCAAACACCCCTTCACTCTCATCTCTAGCTCTGTCTCTCTTGTTCACTCTAATTTACTTACAAAGACAACTTGAAACTTTGGTATTTATGTAACACAATGAACACTATGTGTGATGGTGCTTTTTTTTTCCTCATGAACCTTTCTACAATGGTAGTTGAGCTACCACCTCCTACCCCTTCTCAGTAATTTGTATAAAGAGGTTGATCCTGAAGCAGACAGAATCTTAAGATCATCAGGGAATGAAGGAGATAGTACCATTAATGGTACTATAGCACCTCTATAATTCAGGCCATTTCAAAGAAAGTTTATGTACTAGGAGTACCAGAAGGTTCAGATAAGGTTGGCAAAAATGACCAGAAGTTCTGAAAAACTCCAATATTAAAACTGTAGAAATATATTTTTTATTGGGTACCACTGAGAGAGCATAGTGGAATGGGAAAACCACTATTCTGAATTTGACTGACTTTAGAAACAAGAATAGGTTGGATTTCTCAGGTGCTATTGGCTACTACATGATGCTATGGTTCGTTTCTAGTCTTACAAGGTTCTTATTGTTCCCAAGGACAATGCTTTTAGCATGGCAGACAAACAGCTGTTTCCCATCCAGTTGCACTCTAGAGGTGGAAAACTTGAGAAATCTTTCTCAGCGAGCAAGCTTGTTTTTAATAGTGTAGTACTAAAGAATTATGGCATTTTCATCAGTCTTGCAAGACTTTGGCATGCTTAATTGAATTTGAAGAGTTTTACAGAGGGGAAAGAAAAAAAAAAAAAAAGGCAGTAATTATGTATCAAGGATGAACAGAAATTCTATGAAGGTAGTTGAAAGCAGTTTGGATATAGCCAACACTAGGATACAGCCATACCCTTGTGTTGCCAGTAACTAATAATACAAAGAACAAGAGCTGTTGGCTTTAAAGTGTTGTGGAAAATTCATTAGATAATGCCCTTAACTAGTACAGCAAAGAAGCAAAGGACATGCATGTGTTTCCTTGCACCAGATCTACAACTTGAAGCCTTTAAAGGTACACTCCCCTTGAGCCCTACAACATAAACTCTATGTTCTACCTGAGAACTTTGACTTTTCATAATATGACATAATCCAAAACACGTGAAATAACTTAACAAATGTGCAGTTTTGTTTGCATAACTGAGATTTTATTAGCATCTCTCTGACACAAGCTATGGCTGACAAATTATTCTTCATTGCCCCATAGTTGACATAGGTTTCTAATGCAGATTGTAGATTGCTTATTCATTTGACAGTATATATACTACCCATGTCTTCTAACCTTTACATAGGTCCTTTGAAAACTGTTTTCAAAACTGTTTTAGATTGCAAACACCAATCATGTCAACATTTCCATTGGACCACCATGAACCATTATCGAATGTTTAACTAGTAACATTTGCACTAGAGCTTGACAGACAGCATGCAGATTTCCCACTGGGACCTGACAAACCACCAGTGGCCCCCACACAAAAGCTTTGAGATCGGTTAATTTAGAACATGTTATTTGTTTTAAGTCTTCCAATGAATTCTTCCTTTCTGTCTCACTAATCCTAGCATCTATCACGGTGGATCAAAACCAACTGCTGGGGGGGGGAGGGGAAGGGGTCTAAAAAGAACAGAATATGATACTGTGAAAGCCCGAGAAATTGCTTTTTCTATACCCTGCCATATTGAAGAATTCCCCTTCCAAATCTCAGACTGCTCGTGTAACATACCTGCATCACCTCTGTAAAGGTTAAAGGAACAGGAAGTCCATCACAGCAGAAATTTACATTCAGAAACATATTTTTTATAAGCATCCTATGCACCATTTATGTTTTTCTTTATTTCTACAGAATCTGAAGTTTTTGAAAAGGAATATAATATTTTAAAAGTTTGAAAATTAAATGCTAGAAACAGCTTTTGTATGCAAATGACATTTATACGTAGTTGTTCAGCAAGCTATTCTACTTATGCACAGTATAGAAATACTGGTGATTATAACATTTTATGCTCAGAATTTTGGTTATAATCATACTGGTATGGGAAGAATATATACTTGTGAAGAGGTTCAGATCTTGTGAGCTGTGATGAACTGTATAGCCCTTGATTTCTTGTATTTCATTAATAACAAATTATTTATTATTTAATATTTTTTCCACATTAAGTTGTCTGTATTTTCTTCCATATAGAGATTCATAACATGAGATTTTTTCAGATTTTGAATGCCTGGAGCCAGTCTGAGATTTTTTAAAGGGTCTAATTTTCTGAAGATGTTAGGCAAACATCTTCCTTTTAAGACTTTGATCTTGAGAATAATTATGTTACCTCTCTCTATTGAAGTGTTGTAAATTAACATTGTGAATTCTTTTACAAGGGATATGAATATCTTTATTTTGATTTTACATAAAAATGGCATGATGGGTAAGAATACTGTTTTCACTTGGTAAGTTTTAATTTCACTAATCCTGCATGGATAACCAACTGGCTGCTCTGCCTTGGAGGGGTCCACACCCTTGCATGGGTCCCCCACAGCTGCAGTCCTTCATATGCACACCTTAAGGAGCATTGAGTGTGTCTTTCTGCATCTCCAACCAGCTCCTCAGCAACGTCCCCTAACGTGCATCTCCTCCACTTCATTTCTCCAAATGCATCTCTTCATATTGTTCCTCATGAAGTCCCTTTTAGCATAAGCATACCTTTAGTTTTGGGTGTCCTCTGTGTGCCTGCATGTCTCCTCCAATCTCTGCTGCCACAGCTGCTACTGCCCTTTCTTGCATGAGTCTGAGCAGAGGAGCCATGTCTTGGGACATTGTTTCCATCTGTGGCTGAGCTGGCCCAACGCCATTCATGGCTGCCTCTTCCACAGGCCACCCTGCAGTCCATACTCCCAATTTCTGCCTTTTATTCCAAATCTAACTAATTTGGAATTGAAAAGCCAAATTTTTGAACACATAAGCATTATGTGACCTAAATACATGACTGCAGGATTTCAGCCTAAACTGAGTATGCATGCATACCCTGTTCAACTTCCTTTCACCATCTCTGCAAACAAAAGGCTTTAAAAATCAATTAAGCTGTCAAAGTGTAATAATTCATTTAATTGTAATTCCTTGAATTAATTAATTTGTCAAAACTGAATCGCTTAGCATGGTTGATACTTAGCATTGGCCACCAATACCTCTTAAAACCTGATACTTTAGTGACATACTCACATTCCTAAATTGTACCATACTCCCACTCCTAAACTGTACCAAATCCACTTCATTAGGTAGATGAAAAGACACAAAGAAACCTTATAGATTCTGCAAATCACCTTTTTCTTTTTCTCCTTTTCTTCTTTTTTTAAATAGGAACTCCTTTAAAGTCTTCTATTCTGAAATTTCATTTATTGAAATTATCCGAAAATGTTCTTGTTATCAGTGAAGCATAACTTCAAAATTGTGAAAACTGGGAGGAATTTTTTTTTCATTGCTGCAATCTAGGGAAAAAGAAAAAAAAAAAAAAAAAAAAAAAAAGAAAGAAAAGAAAAGTAGCCAAAAGCAATTGTACAAAAACAGTGCTACACCTTATTTTTTTGTTCTGCTAGAATTAGAAATCTTGTTGTCTAGAGCCAAAACCTTAAGAGCTAATGACTTCCTAGGAAATCTAAAGGTCATAGAGTTTGGATAACCCTCAAGAAACCATTTAATTCATTCTTCCACCTTTAACACTTTAATTTGTCAGATTTCTCTATTGATAACTTTCCCTCTTTGCTGGACGCTGACTAAGAATGTCCTACATCTTCTTCTCATACCTATTGTCTTTAAAATTACAACTCGTTTTCTGCCTTTAGCTTTCAGCTTTTGTCCCAGTATGTTTTTCCTGTGCTCAGATGTAGTGTCAATTTCCCCCGTTTCTTTCTAGAGCTCCAGGTCTTGAAAGAGCTCACAGTTTGACCAAGTCTTGTATTCTCCATCTTTCTAATTCATGTCTTTTTTTTTTTTCTTTTTTTTTTTTTTAACAGACCACCTACTTTTTTCAATTCTTTTTTCTATTAGGTAAAACAAATTTCTTCTGAAGTATCTAAACTTGCTGAAGATTGCCTGCCAGAAATACAGAGATACGGCTTTCCTGTTTTTCCCATCCACCTGTTTATGAACTCTAAGTAACTATTCCCCAAGCTATCGTTCACTGTTGTTTTCTCAACAGTTCCTCCCTAACACATATTCTAGTCATTTGCTGCACAATTCACTGGGCAGTTTTAAATTTTCGTTGCCACCACATTAGTAGTGATTCTGCTTTTTGCCATCAAGATGTTTTATTCTCCCTCTTTCTCCTGCTTTAAGTGTTATCTTTACACATGGAACTTGCTCCTACAGCAGGATGCTTAAGGGGAGCCACACAGGGTCACTGCCTGGAGCCTCCCTTGTCTTTTTCTCCATGAACCTTTGGACCAGCTCCAGACCATTCCCAGAGCTGCCATTAGAAGGAAGAGATAGAAAACTCCTGGCAGCCTCCAATAACATCTCAACATCAGGATCCTGGGAGGCAGCATACTTGCTGCTATATCAGATCCAGACTACGGAGGGATGTCTCCCATATGCTCAGGATGGAATTACCTGCAACCACCCTGACCATGTTTTGCTTCCTCCTACAAACCTTGGTGCTGAACCTCACAGCCTTGGGTTGCACAGCTTTGTCTTCTTGCTCACATTTCTGAAATATAGAAAGCTTCTTGGTTGTTAACTTATTTGTTGTCTCTGTGACACATGTACAGCATTTATGGGCCCAATTCTTTGCCTACAGGTATGCAGAAACTCATAGATAACCAAAGAAATTTTATCCTTAATCTTAATTGGCAGCTTAATCTTGTTTAATAATGTCTTCAATCAGATACAAAAAGTGAGAGGAAGGGAGAAAGAGGGGACCCACTCCTAGAAGGAAGCATAATAAGCCAATCTCTAGTACAGTGGTGTTACAAATCCCTTAAAACAGGACCTCTAAAGAATGTGATGCTGACAGGCATGGTGCACTTTAGTATAATTACATCCTCTCTTTGTCCCAAAACCTAGGAAGATTTTTTGCGTTGTCTTTTTGATATTGGAATCATAAAATTAGGTCAGCTGTGGGCAATATATTCAGTTTGCTTTCATACACTGCAAGCCTTGTTAGCAGGGCCTCACAAAGCATCTCTTGAAAAAGGAATACAAGATGCTCTTTGTAAATAAAAGTTCATGAGTCTGAGTAATGAAGTCATTTTCCAAAATTGCAGTGAACGATATTCTTTTTCACAAGCCGAGAAGCTGAGAGGTGGGCTTGAGGAAAAGGATTTCAATGAAGCATGTTAGAGCAACCACTTCGCCCTATTAGCCCATGGCACAGCCAGGCTGTCTCCCTCCTCCTCCTCCTCCTCCCGCCCACAGCCTCCCCTCCCCCAAGCCAAAAGAAAAGGTTGGTCGAGAGGCTTTTTAATAAATTTGGCACCTTCCTGCGTTCCACTGAATAAACTGGAGATGTTAAAAAATAAAAATTAAAAAAAATAGCTGTCACAAGAGCCCCTGCTTGGTGCAGAGGGGTCGATGGTGCCCAGGCAGGGTTGTGGGGGTGGCGCAGGGGGAGGAAAGGCTGACCTCACTTTCTGAACAGCAAAGTTTGAGTGGGAGGGTCTGGGCACGAAAGGTAAAAAGAGAACGATGTGAACATGTGAAGGAAGCCAGAGCACTGAGCACAGCGTCAGTCTGTATCCTGACAGGGGGAGATAAGGTGGCTGGGGAGCCAGCGGTGCTTTCCTGGAATACAATCTCCGTTTGACACTCTCTGCTTAAGCACTGCCCATCTGTATGTTATTGAGCTGGAGCCTCTGGGGAAAAAGAGGAGCCACAGGCACAGAGAGTGAACGAGGGAGGCAGCAAAAGCGCTTTTCTTCCCTTCCTTTTTTTTTTTTTTTTTTTTCCCTTTTAAATAAGGATCTGGTTAGACTGCCTTGAAGTGCCACATCTGGAAACTGAACACTGAAAGTTAAAATAACTGAGGCACCACTAAGCCAAGGGGGGCTGATTGCAGAAGAGGGTAAACAATTACTAAGACGCTAGAAGACCACTTCTGGATGTGAGGGGAGGAAATGGCTTTGATCTCCGCCTGGCCCCTGTTTTTTCCAATATTATTCTTTTTGAGATGCTTCTCCTCCAGCACAGCCTCGAGCTCGGGAGGCGCCTTTCAGTTTGACATTGAAGGTAGCTCAGCGGTCAGCGTGCACGAAGCCACTGTTATCAGAGGGCAGCAGCAGGCAGTAGCTACTGGAAGCTGGGTGCCTTTTGCTGAGGTACAGTAACTGCGTTCTCTCTCTGGTGTCTGCGCTTTCCTGCTTTCATCTGTCTGTGTTGAAGTTCCCATCTGGTTAACGTTAGCTTAATCATTTGATCCTTAAAGTGATACCGGAGATTTTTTTTTTTTTGCGGGGGGTCTGAGACACTGCATTTGGAGACTAGAGAGATACAGCTCAGGACTTCAAAATGTACACATGCCATGCCTGCTGCGAGCAGACAGCTGCTGTACTCTGCAGTGAGACCAGCTTAGCACGTCTCTGACTTTCCTGCCAACATAACTAAGCAGGCCTGTCCAAACAGAGCTATTTTACAAGGGTTAATTGTCACAACACTTTTCTGCTTGCTCTGTGTATTGCCTGGGATTTTAGCTCACTTAAATTTCCAGAGTCTCTCTTCTGGGGGCAAACACCATACTCAAGAGTTTTGTACTTCTGTCTCTGAATACCATCCACCTCCAAAATCTGAAGTTCTTTCTGGTGATGAGAGCAAGGATAATAAATCAAGTGTGTGTAGGAAACTGCCTGCAGAGAAAACACCTGCAGAGATTTTAAGCTTTCCAAAAAATACGAGGTTGGGATTAGTGACAAATGAAATTAGAGAGATCTGAAAAGTAATTTGACTGTGGAAAATTTTCCTGCAGTCCCTGTATGTGGGGATTGGTTGATACTTCTCATTCTATCATCTGGAATGAACTATTCAAAAATAAAGCTTGAGAAAACAATAAATTACTCCAGCATACTCTGAGAGGGGGATACAGTAATGTCTCATGCGTGGGAGATGCAAAGTAGGAGGCAAATTGAGTTACATAAGGTCATGGGAAGAGAAGGAGTAGTTCTTATAGCATAACATCCAAAAATGAGGTGCGATTAGCACAGACATGTCAGCATGACAATATCAAGATCACAATCTCTTATACCAGAAGGCTAATCTCCCCTCCCTTCCATCCCCCCATACTCCAATTACCAGAACTAATAGCCATGGAAATAAATGTACAAGCCTTTCAGAGGGTCAAGGTTACCACAGCGCTGGGCAGAGCTCATCCCCACGCTGCTGTGCCTCCAAGCAGCTGCACAGCCTCCCAGAACGCCTGCCCACCCTGCGAGGGACCCACTGAGAAACATGACCTGTGTGAGAAAATTGGAGACTAAACTCTGCTCTGCTCGGTGTAAGGGCTCTAAGGAGCCATTGGGGACTTGGACGGGCTCCATGCTGTGGGATGTACATCCCTTCTCCACCGGCCTGGGATCAGCCCCTGGGAGGCCGTGTTGCCACCTGTTGCTTACAAAATGGAAACTGCCTGAATGAAAAGCCAGATTTAGGAGCCGAAGGGGTTTTGTAGCTAGATTCCATGGGATAATGGACATAAGTGATTAATAGCCTTTCTCAATATGATTATGTGGTACATTGTTCCCATAAGTCATGTCAATAGGCTTTACCTTAGGAAAGTGTTGTGGGATATATTGAACATTATAAAGGAATACCAGTTCCCATCACCCATCCCAATTACCCCTAAAGTTTCATTTGTACAGTCTGATCTTATAGGCCTACTAACTGGTGTTCCTTTCAGCAGTTTATTTCAGCCCCATGCAATGGTAACTTTTACACTGTTCAGATCCCATGTTACAAATGGATGCTGCTGCCTGCAGTAGTCATGCCAAGGTCCTTGAGTGCAAGAAGTTATGGTTTCATGAGGAAGGAGCTCAGGGTCCCTTGCTGCCTGCAGATGCACCCCATAATTTCATTTCAGTTCCCACCTCCATGGCAACTTCCTCTGAAGTCCAGTAGGATTCCCTCTGGGGTCAAGGCTGATGTCTCTCTAGCAGTAAGAACCCCCTGCCCATCAATCCACAAGTTGGTAATGGCAGCTGGGGAACCTACCCTAAGCCCAGAGATTGGCACGGTGGCCAGAGAATTAATTTGGTAGTCTCTTGCCAGGAAGGAGCATTTTCTCCAGCCATCAGAGACTTTCCCCCTCCTGCGGCCCACTATCCCTCATCCAGCCCTGGGAACAGGACTTATCACAGCAGTTCTGAGTTAGCCTTCTCCAAGCCCAAGTTCTTAACCCACAGCTCACAGTGAACCGCAGTATAAACTCCCTTACACAGCACGGCTTGATTCAGCTCTGTCGTCTAAATATTGACTCAGGCCCATAGCTCTCCCAAGCACACAGAGGCTGTTAGTCATGTTGAATAGTGCCAAGTTATACAAGGGGGCTGGTTACTGAGACAGAGCTCAAGAACTACACAGACCTTTATGGTAGGCTGTGGTGCCACTCAACCGCAAAGCCAAATGTGCTGCTGTAAAGGCAGAGCGTAGACTATGGCAGACAAAAAGTATGGTATTTCAGCATGTGGAGCAGGTGATGGACAGAATTGGACCCACACATTATTCTGCTCTTCATATCATCTTCAGAAATCTGTGAGGTCTGTAATAGTACTGGTGAGAGTTTGCAAGCTGTAACTGGTGTGATGTTCTTAACTTCTGGTAAGAGTTCATAATTATGAACCTACTGAAGAACATGCAACCCCAGTTAATGTAAACAAGCATTTTAGTGTATATTTTTTAGTTTTCCACTTCTCTTCCTTTTCCATGTTTGGCAATCTTGAAGTTAGAGAAGTGGTTTAAAATATTCAGAATTAATGCTAATATGGAGCTTTCCTGTGCCTTGGATTTGAATGAAAGCCTCTTTATGGCAAAAAAGAGACTGACTACATTTTCAATGCCATGCTAATATACTGTACCCCATCACAAAGTGGACTGTGAGTTTGAGTAGGACCTCAGGCAATATCTAATACGTTTGTGCCCTGGCTGTAAATCAATATGTAACTGGGATCCAGTGCACATAATTTAGGCACATAACCTGTGCTTAGACTTTTTCAGTTTGAATGAGGTATCGTATTCAAATACAAGACCAAATTTCCCATATGGTAATGGAGACACTATGTTTTTTTAAATCCTATAATTCTTAGTGGTCTTCTCTGGAAGCTTTCAAAGGAGCCTCTTCACCTGCAAGGGCTATGTTGGTTCTTCCTTCAGGACTGTTTAAATTAACTTGACTAGATTCCACCCAATGAAACGTAATGTTTCCTGCATAATAAGCACTAGTAACTGTCATCATGGAATAATGTCTCTAGCTCTGTGCCTCTGTTTCAAGAAGAACGCTTATGGATTGATGAACATTATTCCAAAAAGTATCATGAGAAGGATCAAATTGCTAGGAATTTAAAGGTAACTGAGAGATTCTAGAATTCAACCTGCTTAGCTCAGAGGAAGATTAAGAAAAAAAAAAAAAAAAAAAAAAAAAAAAAAAAAGTGAATTAATTGTGTAAGCACATACACAAGCAACAAATGTTTAATGATAGGCTGGTTCATTTAATGTATGAAGATGCAATCATATGCAGCAAGTGGAAATTGAAAGTGACTGTGTTCAGACTAAAGGTTAGTTGTAAATTTTAATTTTAGAGGTAATTAAGCAGTGGAAAATTTATCCAGTTGTGTTGGATTGTCTATCAAGAGGCAGAACAAGATGCAAAGCACTCTGTCAAGTACTCACATTGCCCAGGTGCTATTTAGGAGGATTAAGGTTCTTGGCTTAGGAACATAACAAGGCAGGGGAGATGTTAGAGTGCTGCAATCCTAGTGTATATGGGGAGAAAATGAGAGACAGTGAGCCCAAAATGCTGGACCCAGTTCACCAGTGCAACCCAGCTACGATTGCTGGTATTAAGTTAAAGACTGATTTTTCCAAATATGGACAGATTAAAATAATTTATAAGGAAGTTTCATCAGAGGTGGAAGACAAAGATTTCAAACTGACAGTCCAACCACAAATGAAAGCAAACAATTGAGTGGCAAACATCTTTGTTTTGAAGTTCCACATGTCAGCCTGGATAGGACAGAGGGAAATGGGGCAGTGGGACACATCTAGTTTTGTTGAGGCACAGGGACAAAACTGAAAATCAGAGCTAACTTTTGAGAACATTTATATCCCACTGTCAAACACATGCCTTTAAAATAAGAGATAGGTAATACATTACTGTTTGGATCTGAAGCCTGCCACAGTCAACATTTATGCTTGCAAATTCCACTGACATGATGATTTTAATTGTATAGATGCAGATTTTGTTCCCCGGTGGGAGCAAAGCTGCTCATAAACAGTGGAGGAGTACAAAGTCTAAGGTGAGAGTAAACAATGGGGCAATACTTCAAATACTGGAGAACAAGGCAAAAGTTTCCCTTTGATTCACGTTGTGTAGTCACTCACTTTAATGTAAAATGAATGTAAGGTGATATCCAGATGAAGATTCATCTAATTCTGATGTAAATGACTACAGGAGGTCCAAGACCATAGTGAAGAGAGACCAGTATAAAAGATCAGTTTGGGAAGGATTAATGGAATAATGGAAGAGAGAGAAAACACTCTGTAGAGACATTTGCCAAGCAAAATAAAAAGATGAACTGAAACTTCCTCTGTGGAAAGAAGGGAAGCAATTAGAGGGAAAGGAAGAAAACTAAAGCAAGAAGATGCAGGAGAGGAAAAAAAAAAATAGAGTAAGAATGAGATAATCTAAAGTCTTAAGGCTAAAGAATATCTGAAGTAGTTGGAACAAGGCAGGAAGCCAATTCCTATAGTGAAGGAAGGCATGATATTGTTGGATGGATGGAAGAGGAAAACTTTCCAGCATCAGTGTTTTTGGCTCAGGGGAAGGGTAGAGAGGCAGAAGAAGAGAAGTCCTTTAAAGGAAGTGATTGTCACAGTCAAGGCAAAAAATAGTTATTTACCATAAGAGACATAAGTAAAGTTAACTGTTATGGGGCTTGCACAATAAAATGACATGTTTAACAATCTTTTTTTTTTTTCCATCTGCCTTCTACAGCAGTTGCTGATCTAAATTTTCAAAAGCTAGAAACTATATTTGAGGTGCTTTCTTTCTGGATTTCTAAAGCAATAAGCAATAGCCCAGGAACTGTGAAAATCTCATCTCTCTAAAATGGCTTACATTAAATATCTGAAACAGGGTGATCAAAAGTCTTAGCCTCTTGTTAACAAATGCTCAAGCTATCACCAAATTGCCTTCACCCCTTCCCCCATAAGGGCTGGAACAGGAGGTCCTGCAGACTGTTTAGAGAAAGCACAATTTGATCCTTACTTGTGGCATTAATCTCTTCAAAACAAACTAGTACTAAAAGAAGCAGCAGAAGACCTAAAGCTGAGGTCTGAGCCAAAAAGGGTTTTAGCTTGACAGAAATCTTTGTATTCTTTTAAGCTAATAGGAACTGCATCTACCTTTAAAAAAGCAGATCTTTAAATGAATTCATTTCAGACCCGTAGGGTTATGTTAGGTTAACTCCCATAATGGGCACTTTGGATTTCTAACTGCTGTTTTTTTCTGATACAACAAGGTTATGTTCTGAGAAACATCTATTAGCAGGGAGGAAGTTTTACTGCAGATGTTTGTGATTCCAGCTTAAGTTTCTCATCAAAGCTTTAATGAAAATCAGCTGCTAGGAGGAGAGCCGCCAGACCCCAAACCTTTTAAATCATAGGAAGCACAAGTGAATGGATCCAAAGGACAGGGTAGATGGATAGTGGGAAATGTTCTCCATTTCAAGAAGGTGCATAAAGCACCCACCAGAACAATGCTATTTAAACCCTGCTGTGGCAAGTTCCCACAAAGTTTTGGGCAAGTACCAGCAAAGTGCCCTAAAGCTCTTTCAGAGCTGTGAAAACCAATAAAAGGCATTTCATGCCTACTCTTATTCATGACATGGGAAGGAAGCAAAGAATTAAAAGCCCAGTTTTTCCAAGGGGCACAAGAATGAGAAGCAATAAAATAATTAGTTTCTGAAGGAGAACATGTCCTGATTTAATCTGATAATAAATATCTACAATTTTAATTGCAGCTCTTAATGTTTAAAAACTGTTCACAAGGAAACAGGTCTAGTTTCTGAGTAATGTATTACCAGCCACTGATAATTTACAGTTTGCTTCTGGACTTAGATTTTCAAACACCCAAATATAGACACGTTTGGTTGTTATATATTTTAATTGGTTCTCCTGAACATTTGGATCTGATCCCAACTCATTTTCAGACACTGACATGAGCTGGAGATGTTTGGGTTGTGCATCCTAATGCAAGATTCAACAATTGCTGAATAGTACTGTATACAAAGCTGTTAGAGCTCCACAGTTTTTGAAATCTAATTCTTTGTCATTAAATGATCTCAGAGAGGTTTTCCTATCAGTCAGGAGACATACAATGTATACTTGGCAATGCAAGCAGATATTGACTAAATTGCAGTAGATGAGATCTGGTTTGTCATTCCTCTTTAGATTCATTATGCAATTCTTTAGATGGTTATTTCCTTAAAAAAAAAAAAAAAAAAAAAAAAAAAAAAAAAAAAGACTTTTTTTTTTTTAAGACAAATCAACAAGAAACAGAGCCAAAAAATCAACATCCAAGAGCCAATAAGATACTAAATATGAGCCAAAGAATAACAGATACTAGTGAAAAAATGTTGTAGAAATTTCATTTCTGAGTTTACAAGATTCTAAAAAGAACTGAAATATTATTTATTAAGTTCTGACATAAGACAGCATGGGAAGAACTGGCACACCTGAATGCTAAATTGAAACACAATTTAATAATTAGTGAATAAAAAGAACCTACCTGCATGGACAACTTGCAAAATGATCTGTAAATATAGCCACTTTAGCTAAGACTATAAGGCTCTGAATGATTATTAAACTCTATCTTCCCAAAGAAAAATGAATTAGAATGAATTTATTCAGCCTTTCATCATTGGCGTCAGGTGTAAGAAAATATACAGGGAACTAGTGTCTAAACTGAGTCATTTCTGGGCTGTGTTGTACCCTGTTACCACCCTATGATGCACCTGCCCCAGCATACAGAAAAAATAAAAAATTAAAAAATTTAAAAAAAAGGCCAGCAGGGTAAAAACACAGCATCACCTTCCCCCTCTCCCCAGCTATTAAATGCCTACAGTCTTGGGTGCCCTAGGAAAGCTATCCCTGAGTGTTGGCAAGAATTGGGGAGCACCAGTGCCTGGCAAAGGTGCTCCTGGGAGAACTGGGCAGGTGCTGAAGGTCCAGACAAATCCCTCAGAAGGGATTTGTGCACTTCAGTCACCCATGACTACCTCCCTCGGGTTTACCATCACAGATTTAACATTGTTCCACAAGTGCAGTAATACATGCTTTAAGGACCATTTTTATTATTTTACCCCTTCAAAAATTTTGTGTTTATCTGGAAATATCTCTGGGGCTACTGTCATTTGACAACTGATTTTGTCCACTTTATTTGGGGGACTCAGGTGAACAAAGCAGGACTCATAAAGCACATTTATGTGAGTGTTTTATGGGGACAGGGTGGACGGTGGTTAATGGGGAAACAAAGCAAAATTATTTATCTCTTTTCTTGTAAATCATTTTCCTTGTATAACTAGGCATTTTGTTTGCAAGAAGAAAATCAAATAACAACATTTCCAGCCACAGACTTTCTATTTGCAAGAATAAGTATGTTTAACAGCAATATTTTTACTTAGGGGCCGTTGTAATAATTACATTAGAGTGGAGTATGGTGTTAATCTCCAATCCTTAGCCAGCCTGCAGGCAGCTGAAACATTTTAGCCCTTCCCCTTTTTGAAGAAGAATGCCTTTTAAGCAGAGGCTTTGTCTTTCCCACTGTATATGGAAAAAAATGACTACGTACTTCTATGGAGAATGCCTAGCTGAGAAATGTTTATGTTGGATCCAACCCCATCTATGTGGCTGAATGGCATTTTGTTTTCCATTCGGACTGGGGAAGGGGTAACAGCCTGGAAAGATTTTCAGCACAGGAAATTTTTTAAAGTTAAATACTTAGTTAAGGTAATAGATAATGCTGTTGCTCTGCATAAAGCCATCTGGCTTTCAGCTTTTGCTTGTTTTGGGGGAGTCACAGTTGCTCTGTCACAGTTACAACAGAGGCATGCACAAGCCCACTCAAGGAACATGAATATAGTGATAGTGGGCACGGAGAGAGTCTCCCTCTAATTTTTGCCTGTTACCTATGCTCTTCTTTGCTTATTGGTTTGGGCATTACCAATGGGCAATGACCCATATTCCCACGAACCAGGGAGAAATAGAAGTAACTTTGTTCTGTATCCCCTCTGTCAACAGGATCTCCTCTACCTACAGTCAGGACAACTGCTTTCAATCTTGTTAGTTTTAATTTTAGCCATCACTGAGCTTTTTGTCTAAAATTCTGGGAAGACAGTTTCTGTCAGCACCATAATCTGGTCTTTATTACCATCAAAAACTATTACTATCTACTTTAGAAGCTCATCAGCTGATAACTCTTCAGGTGACACATAAATATTCCCATTTATACCCTTCTGCTCTGCACATGAACATTAGACTGTTCACAAGATAACAGGGATAAGCCAACAAGCAAAGTTTTCAGATTGTTATTAAGTTAGAGACTTGTCCTGTCTTCCTTAAAGAAAACATATTATTTTCTGTAAATTTTGAGGAAATCTAAACTCTTCTATATATAAATGATGGAGATTTTATAGTCTTTCTTGTTTAGCTTGAAAATCAGACTAAATTCATTTATTAGATGTTTTCTTTAGCAGCTGTAGACTGGCCAGATATGGCATGCATGTCTGCAGATGAGCCACTACACTGTGTTCTCAGGTGAGGACACAGTGAGGACACAGACAAAATGAATGATGCTGAGATCCATGCAAAAGGGACAAGAGAAAGGACAGTAGTAATAGAAAATAAGGCTTCATTTCTTTCATCATTCACTGAACAGTTCATTTACTGAAAAAGCTCATGGATTCAAAATTCGTGTCACTGCTTTTTCTTTTCTTTTTTTTAATGTTTGAAGATTCAAATTGCTGAGGTTCATAAAAAGACACCACTTCAGTTTTAATGAGAATTTCATATCACTTACCTAGAAAACCCCATTATTAGATTCATTTGCCCAGTGAGGCCTTAATTTTCATTGAATTTATCATATCTTGGAATTTAATTTAAGATATATGAATAAGAATACCAAAAATGTTGGGGTTTTACATTGGCTTTCAGCAAGAAATAATTTGCTTTTACATTTGCAAGCTAAATAAAATGGAAAGCTTGTTATTTTGTAATTCACGTAATTGCTTTAGTTTGTAATCTCATTAAATGTAATTAGAATTTAGGTACCTGTCAAGATAAGTGGATAAAAAAAGATTACCAGCATTATGCCCAAAACTCTTCATCAACTTCTGGTTAATTTCTGATTTTCAGAATCAATGGAGCACTGGAATAACTTCTTTCATTGCTAACTATGTCAGAAATTGAAGAGAATGCAGGAATTCGCTGTACTACATCAGAGCGGTCATTATAAAATCTATCATGAATATTGTTTTGGAGACTAAGCTCAAAAATGGGTTCCTCTCAGAAATGTTTATAATTTTCAAAATAAATGTGAAAGTTCAAAGAACTAATTTGTATGAGGTTTTTGCCCTTGAAATGGCAAATACAATAGAGTGGGTTTTTGCATTAAGTTATCTAACAGCTGTAATGTCCTATTAAATGGGGCAATTAACTGCTAGGCTATGATGTCACACACCAAATTAATTTCTCCAATAATAATAGTTAGAATGTGACCTTTCTAGTTCAGAAGAATTTGATACTGTGGACCAGAGGTAATGAAAGCTTATAGAAATTATAAATAGTGCCTGGAGGCCTCAGGGGAACCTGGTAAGCAATCTTGTTTGTTTTTAATTCTCTAGAATTGTAAGGCTTCAAAGCTCAGATAAATTTAGCAAAAGTCAACAGGGAAGAAATAAAATTGCAGAGCAGATGTCTGCTTTTGTCTACACATTGGATAGCTATGCAGTGTAGAGCAGGATTTCTGTACATCTCTCTTTACTCTGAGTTTGATGATAAAATATATCTGGCCAATGGGTTTGGCTAATTGGTTGGTTACTAACTTCTGAGAGCCTCATTCTGCAGAGAAAGACCAAGATCCCTCTGAAATGTCACTACATAGGGATTTATAGGTTCAAGCACAAAGACAGTGAAGTGAAGAATACAGAAATTCCTTAAATGTCTTAAAAGATCTCCTACAAAGTTAATTGCACTTTTTCTTGTGAAATTTTAATACATATAATTTCTCTTTCTCCCTACCCCATTTGACTAATCCTTTTCATATATCTGGTATGCTCTGGCAGTAAATCCTTGCAGATCACTCATAAAAGTTGCCCTCAAATACCAGAGTGTGGTCTATCCCTTGGAAAGGAAGGAAGCAAAAACTGGGAAAGAAAGACAGCACAATGCCAAGCAGTGCCGTCTAAGTAAGCAAATAATTTTGAAGCATGATTGTTTAGTTGGAAGCCAAAAACGGTCTTTCATTGCTGGATTAAAAAGACTGGAAGCCTTTGGACTGGCAACAGCTTTATATTCACTGCAGGTATTGGAAACAAGTCATCACCTGTCTGCCCATGAGGGGATATTCGTTATTCCTAGTGGTTCTGACCAGTTTTCTTAAAAGAAGTGACTTGTTTTACTATTGTGGATTACATTGAGTAAACAGAGGTTCTTCATGTTGTGAAAACTAGAGCTAATAGAAGTTCTACAAACCGTTTTATTTGGTTTTGCCATCCTGGGTTTGACACCAACTCAAGGAAGCATGAAACTCTGTAATACATTTACCAGTTGTACATATTGTGCAAAAGCAAAAAAGCTTACCTTGAGCCAACAAATGAGGTGTACCCATGAAGAGAATTAAAAAACATCCTAAAACCATAAGTGCAAATAGTAATAATTCATATTATTGAAATATAGCTATTATGTAGTTCTTCCATCAGAATACAACAAAGCCCTCTCCAAAGAGGACTATTGTCATTGTTCCATTTCACAGATGGAAAAAATGAAAAAAAGACTAATGTGAATGATCACACAAGAGATGAGCAGAATAATGTGTATTCCTGGGTCTCAATGTCTTTATGAACATAGTAAGGAACAATGGAGTCCATGCACCAAAACAAGATAACAAGTTTCTCAACGGTTCAGAGAGAAGCAGTATTTTTTCCTTATGTTAATTTCAGACTTAATATAATGAAACTATCACTGTCAAGGTATTAGTAGACTGGAGGTGGAGGGCATGTCATGAAGTGGATGAGTGACTAGAACCAGGTGCAGGGAAATGCCAAGCGGGGAAGAGGAATAAGAGGATGAATGGAAATCCAGACCAGTAGGACATAAGCAGAGAACAAGGTAGCAGCAGAAGGGCTGTGGGAACTGATGGGGGCCAAATGGAGATCCACAACCCATCAGCGTAATGTTCTGATGTGCCATGAATAGAAACAGCCCAAGAAAAGTAAAGAGGCCTCCCCCAAGAAGGGCCAATGAGAGACCATCTTATCTGGTTGGCTGTTTAAGTGACATGTAAGACTGTAAGACTGTTTAAGTGACATTGAAGCCTCATTGCCAACAAGAGAGACACATAATACAGACAGAACTAAAAGGTATCCTATAAATACAAACTAGAGTGAATGTGTGCTATAAATATAAACTAAGGAGCCATGGATTTAATGAATGTTTCACTATAAATAAACAGACCTACTGGAAAAAGCTGTCTGCAGCAAGCCTCTCAAAGCTACAAGTAATCACCAAGCTTTTGAGGAAACTTGAAGCTACACAAGTCCCTATCCATAAGAATACATGTATTCTTTCTCCTTTTGCAAGTTGAAATCCATCCAAATCTGGGGGACCTGAGAACTAGCAGAAATTGACAATCAGATAATTTGTTGCTATGTAGATATGAATGTAAAAAAGCTGCAGGACAATAAATGATGGTTAGGAAAATACTATAACCACCATCAAATACTTTTATATAAAAAGCCCAAAGATATCTTCTAGAAATATTTTCTCTGTCCTGCCCCCAAAAATATGAACAAAATAAAGCAAAGAAAATTTAGACAAATTTTACCCCAAGTCATACAGTTCACATAGGATTTGATACCATCAGATCCATTGTCTACATGGCCTACACATAGTTACATCAAATGTAGTTGTAAAGATGGATCATCTCAGTAGGCTGGAGGAGTAACAAAAATGAAAGTGTTTAAATACAATTATCTGATACCTCAACAATTTTCAGTTATTGAGAGGTAGAGACGACCCTCTAGAGCTTCTCATGTAGAAGTTGTTACAGGAGAAAGTCTATCACTTTTGTTCTGCATTTCTTGATTGCACACTGCCAGTTATCTTGTGAACAGTCTAATGTTCATGTGCAAAGCAGAAGGGTATAAAAGCTGTGAGGAAGAGGAATGGTGACATAATAACAAATAATGTTAAAAGTACCAAATAATATTAAAAGTACCAAATAATATTAAAAGCACTGTTTTCATGAACCTATCAGTGACTGCCATGCCCTTTTGGAAAACAGGAATCAAGAGTCCGATCATACAGAGGTATTTGGCACATCTGTTGCTGGGTTCAGTGATATATATATATATATATATATATATCACTAATATATATATATATATAATATATATATATATATAATATATATATTTTATATATATATATATATGTATATATAATATATATATATATCACTTGCTGGACTAATGAAGTCCAGCAAGACAGTCTTTCATGGTTAACTAGGCAAAACAGGAAAGACAGATTACCTGATGATACACACTGTTCAGATAACTTCCACAATTTACTTACCTGTAAAATGTGTATAGTTTCCTGGTGACAGAAAAAGACAGCATAGTTCTATCTTGTACCAGTCAAACTCATCCCAAATCTTAGTTAACAGTATTTTCAGCTCAAAGGGATATCTGGTAGAAAAGCGTTTCCAGTATCCGAAGCAAGAGCTCGTAAGCTAGAGTTAGTGAATTCCTCACCCTCAAGAGTGGAAAAGTCTGAGTTGAGATACTGGAGTATCACACATCTGCTTGGATGGGCAGAACATCAGCTGAGTAAGATATAAGATGGGGATAAAAGCTTTTGGCAGTTAATGCCCTGCAAGAAACAGGGCTCCATCTCAATAACTTAAAGGATTGTCCACGTGGACCATTCAAAACAGTGTTAACTAATAAACATCCTATTAATCCAGTAAACACAGCCTCAGATGGGCCCAGCACAGGTGCCTATTTAGAAAACAAGGAAATGCATGCTGACTTTTCTATCTGCTAATCCTACACAGCAAGAGTAGCCTGTAGGTTTTCTAGTGACCTTGCAAGTCCATCCAGTGCCTCTGAGACCAAGGCAGCAATGAGCATGGCTGAGTCAACACCAGGATCCTGCAGAGCAAATATAGCTGTACCTTTTCCCAACAGTTAACCCTTGCCCATCCTCGTGTACTCACACACCGTTGAAATCCTCTCCAGTCATAAGAAACTCCTAATAACCATGCATGCAGAATGCTTGAGCCAAAATATAGCATTCAGTGGCTAAGCACCTTGCCTGAGATCTGTAAAAGTGAATGGTAGCTGTGTAAGAGGGCAAAAAGCCCAGGGCTCCTGAGGACTTTGCTCACCAATAGCTTGCTTTGGCACTGAGCTGCAGTAGCACATAGTGTATACCGTACAACTATTAAATTTTGGATTTCGGCAACAAATGGAAAGGGATTTCTCCTGCAGGTCACTAAAGGCAGGAAGGTCAGGACAGTGGAGCACAGTGTTATTGCGGCTCTTTTTGTTTGCATGAAGTTTCCCAGCAGACTGAAGAAGAACTAAATCTTTGTGTCTACACTCATGAATAACATGTCTTTGACCTAAGGAATTTGAAACGTCTGTTATTCTGCTCCCAGGGAGCAAGGAATGGTCAAATGTCCATCAGCCTGCAATTTGCAGTCTGGATTTTTAAAAGTACTGGACGTCAACTATGCTTTGATCTGAGAAGCAGATGTAGAAGTCATGTTGATGCCCTCAGTACTTTCTTGCTGAATGAAACACCATAAGTAGACTCTCATATCTGTATGAGGTAAAAAAGAAAGCTTTGTAGTTAATGCTTTCCAAACATGATAAGCTGTACAATTTGTGCCTACCCAGAGTGGTTTAGAGCTAGGATCTCTAGGGAACAAACCCTTTGTTTACCTACATCCCAGTTTGGCCAAGCAGTATTTTTATTGCAGTAAGAAGTGTGCCTTTTGGAGGGAGCCAAATGATGTCCTTAGAATGGGGTCATGCTTCAAGGAGCTGCCAATCACAAGCTCCGCAGATTGTCCGAGTCACTCACAACAATTCAGAACTCTCCTTCTAAGATGCATCCAAAATTGAGGATTGAGCTGGTAATGAATGTGACAGCCTTCACATGATGCCAGGGATCAGTTTTGTTCTTTGTAAAATGGGATGATCTTGTATCTCACAGCCATGTCTTAGAACAAAAGTCCCTGTTTGCAGTGAGCACAGAGTATCTCAGGTGACAAGACAAACTCTTAATAATAATTGCTTACAGATTTCTTTCTTAAATATGTTCAGTGCTCTCCAAACCCATCCAGTTGAGATGGGACTGAGTTACTAGCAGCAATAAGAACAATTCCCAGATACCAAATGTCTGGAGGTATTATAAAGCTCTTCCTAAAAATTATAGATTTCCAAAGGTGTTAACATATATTATGCTTTCTGCTTCTACTCCCAAGGAGGAAAACATGTCTCAGAGACAGGCTGAAAATATTTTATTTGCAGATTTTTGAATGCACAAGTATTCAATGGAGAAAGTAGCACCAGGGCAGGGTAATATAACAGAGCTCCCTTTGAAAGCTAGTAGTAAATATCAGGAGAGACAACCTTGATGAAGGGAAACATCCCAAGATCACACTCTGAACTGCCTAGAATCAAGCAAACTCAAATGTAGTGACAGAATTGCTTGGGTGATTCAGTCTATACACCTGAGCTAGCTTTGAAGTCTCCCTTCGCAGTCAGCAGCAATCAACAGGCACAGCTGACCTACTTTAGACACATTTTCATGTAAAAGAAATTAAAACACACAAAGGAAGTCTAGCTGGCTTCTTCCCATGTGGACATCTCCAAATTGCTGACTCCTGGCCTTCTGTGGTTTGGGTTTCCTAAACACACAGTCCTGCTGCTCAGCTGTGAAGGTTGCTGGCCAGGACGGCCCTACACTCACACAGCCACAGCTGTGCTAGCACAGAGCTGCATCTGGGGCAAGGAGGTCTTCTGAGGATCAGTCTGGGCCTGTCTTCATTGCTGACATAGACAAGCCAGGTGGGACCTGCTGAATGCTAAAAATTTGGCTTAGCTAGGGATTGAGCATTTCTGAGCAGGAAGATTCTATTGTAGGTGGCAAAAACTAGGAATCTCTTTAGAAAAGAGTTCTACCTATTCTGAAGGAACCAGAGAAACTTGGAAAAGCATCAAATCAAATATACAGTAGAGGACTACTTTCTCAGAGCTGTTTGTGTAATTCTCTAATTTTAAAAAAAATAATAATAATAAAGAAAGAAATAAAAGTACCAGAAGATATTCAAACAGGAAAACGTTTTTATTTTTAGGAAGGGCAGTAGGCTATTTATCTCAAGTTGGCCTAAGCAAACAATCTTCAAAAAGGCTCCAGTACTGTGGCTGCCAATTCTAAATACACGCGCTCTCTCTCTCTCTCTCTCTCTCACACACACACACACACACACAAAGATATATAAAATAAACAAAAACAAGCATGTTTGGGTTGGGTTGAGAAATGTCCCCAGAGAGCGGTATTGTTTCCATGGCAATGCCATGTACTTTTTGTACAGCAGTTTGGTCTCTATTACATACAGACCCACAAATTTTAAAATGGGTGAAGTATATTTAGAGTATTCATTCACCCCTGTATAGCCAAAGATTTCACGGAATCAGTGTTATGTTGAATCCTGAACTTCTGTTTAGCTAAACCCTACTATCCAGAAAAAAACATTACATCTTGATGTGACGCTGTCAGAAAGGGAAGAATACATCACTTTGCTCAATTTGTCTGATTCTTTTCATCAATGCAATGAAAATGTGCTTTATTTACTCACATCTCTGATTCTGACAGGTTTCAATAGATGATACTATGTCTGTATCTCCTTATATCAGGAGTAACATTTTTCTCTTTTCCCTAGGCTCTGGGGCAAATCTTGATATTGTTGAAGTAGCTTCCCTTCCCTTCCCTTCCCTTCCCTTCCCTTCCCTTCCCTTCCCTTCCCTTCCCTTCCCTTCCCTTCCCTTCCCTTCCCTTCCCTTCCCTTCCCTTCCCTTCCCTTCCCTTCCCTTCCCTTCCCTTCCCTTCCCTTCCCTTCCCTTCCCTTCCCTTCCCTTCCCATGCTACAAACATTTATCTAGCCTCTTGACATATGAAGAAGTAATGTGAGGGGTTGTGAGAAACAAAACAAAACAAAACAACAAAAAAAAAAAAAAGAGCATTTTTGCCTCATGGAATTAAAAAAAAAAAAAAAACACTGTTGTACATAAAATACAAGTGCTTATGACAAAGGATAGAAATTCTTTGTATTTTAATAAGTCTAGGAAATTAGTTAATTAAGGTAATTTTAATTTCATCACAGACCTGTGAGTTTATACAATTTAAATGTGACCAGGTTGCATTCACTTTCACTGCCCTGAACTGATTTTAAAGTGAAAATCTACTAAGTAACACTATAGTGTTTTATCCTTGCCTTCAGGTCTGAACATTCATAGCCCACAGAGGATCCTTCTCAGACCTGAAAAGCAGTTTGCCTTTTGACTCTATCTCTAGTAGCAAAGCGAGTAACACTCCTAGCCAGCTACAACCAAGTCTTGGGCAACACTAAACTTAGTAGTGACTTGGCAGTTGATGCGAAAACATGTGACTGCTACTTGGAGTGCTGTTCTTCAGCTTCAGTGCCCCCAGTGAACCATCTGTATCCTCTTTTACAATGATCCTGGAGGCATGCACCATCTTCTGCTTCTGGTTTTGTTCTGGGTCAAATGCAGTGGGATCCCTGGTCCAAGACTGGAAGTCATGAGTATCAGGAATATAACAAAGGCTGAATTTACTTAATGTAGATCATTTAACCCTGAATCCACCTCTCTGTGTGTATCCCAGCACTCAAGAAAGAGTTCGGGAATTAACTAACATTGGTGAGGATCCAAGGTGCCTTTTATTGCAGAAGAAAGAGACCCTTTGTGTTTTTATATGTTCACAGGAAAGTCACAAGTTCCAGTACTAACTAAAGAAACATGCCATGTTTTCTTACCATTGATGCAGAGTCAACAGCTACCTCTAAATTACTGAATAAAACAGTCTGGGGACTGCCTAGTCGAGTAGCATAACGCAGCACATGTCCACATGCTTAAACTCTCTCTGTGTTTGCCCAAAAAGAGCAGTCCCAGACATGCTGCCTCATAGGAACATGTCCTAAGAGATGCTATGTTGTAAGCTGTGCCTGGACATTGTCAGGAAAAGAGCAGTCTGTCAAAGAGCAAGATCAAGGCAGAAAATGAACCACCAGTCAGCATGGATGTTCATAAGCCACTGTCTGAAGCCATGCCTTGCCCTTTTTCTAGTTGGCAAAGGCAGATGTAACCACAGAGAACACTCTGTGCATATTTACCAGCACAGCACTCTTTTAGGAAAAGCAAATAGGAAGAAACAGGGTCACAAGAAGCATGCCTTCCCCAGTGTGGCTGCACTGGTGTTGCTAGCTGGCGGTGTGGAAGGAATGGGGACCTGGTTCTGCCCTCAGCTGCTCAGGTGCAGATCAAGAGCAGCTGCAACCAACCAAATTGGTGGAGCTGCCTGAATATAAATGGGAGCAAACTCATAACCTTGTATACCTAGAATGCCTGCCATCTTTAGTTCCACCTTGAACCCATACCATCAGAAGGGTCTAAAGCAACAGAGCATGACTAGGGACTCCACAGCACTTGCAACACTGCAGCTGGTTCTCATTTTTAAGAAATGCAATAATGAAATCCAGATGCAAGGGGGGGGAGAAGAAAATTAAATGCACTATGGGTATAAAAGATTTTCAAGAGCTCAGAAACTTCCACATTAGATTGGACTTTTTGAGCTTCAACTGGAATAAGCATTGTCCCTTTGGGGAAAAAATAATATATATATATATGTACATAATAATTATAAAGATGTAATTGCTAATGCAGACCTAGCATTTTGGCCTACTGATTGTCTTCAGCATTCAGAAGCAGACAGTAGATGGATATGTTCCTCACTCAATTGTCTACATAACAATTTTTTGGGGAGGATATTTCTATTTTGTTCCAGACCTGTTTGTGCTTTGTATGCAATTATTTTGTGCTCCCAGAACATTCAGCCATTTGAATCCCTCAATTAGCTCAACAATCTAACACTTCTTGTTATAAATACGATGTTGGCTCACGCCCTGGAACAACTAACAGATCACTCCATTATCACTAGTAGGGCAAGGGGCAACAAAAATATATCAGAATAATTGAGAATGCCTGAGAAAATTTCTGAACCCCAAGTGAACAATGTGTATCCAATTTTCCTCCCATTCCCATCTCCCTCATAGCATTGATTGTTAATACCTCATTTCTGGTTTATATTGATGCAACCCAGGGTTTAAAACAGTGCATTAAAATAGTGAGCATCAACATCTTCCAAGCTGTTGTGGTGAATTGAGAAATTATGGGGAGATAATGTTGCCAGAAGTTACCCAGGTGACTTAGGAGCCTACATCTCATTCTCAAGAGGGGGTCTGACAACCACAACAGCAGATACACCCCAGAATAAGGTAGATGTCTCAAGGGTCTGAGAAGTATGTCCCCTGAGAGTAGGGGGTAAGCTGGTTCCCAGCAGGCTCCAGAAAAAGCCATGCAAACCTGGCCATATAGCTGGAATCACTGATGCTAGGCTGAACTACACCTGACTTGCTGCTGTTGTTTGAATGAACTAGATGAAAGCCCACTCTTGGCTGCAGTACAGAGGTACAAGGGGTATCCCTTGCTGAAGTTTAAAGGATATTAGATTTATGGCCACCTGAAGCATTTGCACAGGCACTTTTGCATATACTCATACATTTCCGTTGTCCATATTCATCATCATATGTGAAAAAGGATTCTGCTTAGACCTGCAAAACCAAGAAAGCTTTTGGACAGACACTAGTGGACCAGCAAGACCACCCACCAGTTGAAGAGCATAGGAGAGCATAACATGCGTTAGAACTATATGGGTGGAGAAAAATATTGCCAAAAAAGACACTGGGAAATGAATCTGTTTTCAATTTAGAAAATAATTGTCTGCCTTCCACAGTGTGTGGCGTAATCATTCAGCTGAAATCCTTAGTCTGGTGGGAGCCAGTCCTACAGCTCTGTGTTAAGACTAAACAACTGAAACAAGCAGTGCAAACAGATAGTATTTCTGCTGTCCCAAAGTGGATATGGATGAAGGCTTTTCCTCCAAGGAGCTATTATCTAAGAAAGTGTTTCCAAAGCAAACCAGATAAAAAATGGTGTGTAAGAATGGTAAAGGCAACTGAGTTTTCCATTTATGTTCATCTCAGCTCCTCAGAGCTCTCTGGGATAAGATTGGATTAGTGATTCATTTGTAAGCCTGTTTTGTAAAGCTTGTTGTTAGTCATCTCATAAGATATGTTATTTCCTAAATGAGCTGCTCATCCAACTGGATAAAAGCATCTATCCACCCTTGAGAGTGGAAAATCTCACAGAGATGAACCTCGGTATTGCTGGCTTTTGCTGTCCAAAGTCCCACAACTGTATCTGCAGCACACCGCAGGCATACGAGCTCAGGTCCCAGAAGCAATGCAGCTAAGTTCACTAGCCCCAGCCACCAGCAGGCCAGCGAGCAGTGCCACTCACAGCCTAGCTTTTGGAGACAGTGGACATAACACTGTGCAGCACTGCATGAATATTGTAGTCTTGTTGTTCATGTCATAGCTCAGAGTGGGCATGCAAAGGCCCAGTGCAGAAAAGAAATCATCCTTTATTTCATGGCAACCTAGGAAGATGAGAAAGAAGAAGATTCAGAGGCGATCTAAGCCTAATTAGAGCAGCATAACATAATAAGTGCCAAACCTCGTGCAAATGCAAATTATGTAAGATCATGACCTTCTGATTTGCTTGAATTTCCTACTTTTTTCAAGAGCAAGTGACCTCAGAACATAGAAAGCATTGTGTAGTCAGCTACAAAAGATATTCCAGGAGAGCCAAGTGTACCTCAGGCTCTGACTATTATATCTTTTTAAGTGCTAGCAAAAAGAGGGTGTGGTAAATAATTTCTGGAGATCTGAATGATACGCTAGGGCCTTTGCAGAAACTCTGCAACAACACTGCAAGAGTTATGCAAGAGTAAGAGCTTTAAGATCCAAAAGTTCATGAGTCTGCATGGATCTAACATCATCTGTGTGATGCAGGGAGACTGCTACATGGGGTGAACAGGCACTGCCTGAGCAACAGAGGTTGCTCCTGAGATCAGCTTCTTCATGTCTCACCAACTTTGTACTAAGGTGGAAGTTCTTCAGTGGAGAACAAGATGTTACACATAATAGATACAAAAGCAATCCTCTTTCATTTTATTTTTATCTCTAAGTAAAAGCAATTCTTTTCCTATGAATATACCTTCTCTATCGAATAATGATCAGTAACTTCTAGTTAACCCATCCTCTAACACAAAATGCAGTAGGAACCTGGCAGCCCAACCCCACACTGCAGGCACCTACTACATCAGGGGCATGACACAGGTGGGGATGCTGGAAGCTTAAACATCATGAGGCAAAAAGCAAGCACCAGGGCAGGGAATATGTGAACAGACTGGAGTTCAGTAGTGTGTGTGTGGTCTGCTGTGATAGGGTTGTGGAGTGTGCTCATGGGAGACCTGATGATTGTAGTTCTCACTTTCCCCTGCCTCGTGCTTTCTCCTGCCAAACCTAACTCTCAGGATACACATGCATAGGAAATACTTTATTTTTATTTTCTTGTTGCAGGGATGCCAAGAAGGATTTTACCGTACCACCTTTGGAAAATGCTCTCCTTGCAACTGTAATGGCAATGCAAACAGATGCCTTGATGGATCGGGAATCTGTGTGGTAAGGAATTCCTCAGCCACTCCCTCAGAATGACTGCACTAGTTTTTGTATTTTCTTCTGATAAGATGAACCTTTTCATCTTCTTTTGCTCTTGCATAAGGTTTCGCATGAAAGAAATATTTCCCAGGCAAACCCAAGAAACTGTGGTCCATGGTCTAACTCCTATTAACACCAATGCCACCAATGCTCAGTTTCAATATAGAGCAAAAACTGTCTGTCCCACAGAAGCTTTCTGCTGAAAGTCAGGGCCAAGATCAAAACAATAATGAGATTATCATAGCCAAACTTCATTCTCACTTAAATGATCTCTGCAGAGTCAAAACACTTTTTAGTATGCAGTATTAGTGAGAGTCAGTATGCTGGGGAAAATTTTTAGTCCATCAGAAGTGTGGAAAGAGTTTTGTATCCCCCCAGAGAAAAATGCATAAATTCAAACACATTTCATTCTCCCTCTTATGAATACAGTACTGTATATCATATAAACAATTTACGATGCTGAGTGACCCCTGTGAGTGTATACACATGTGTTACCGATAGCAATTCTGCTGCATGGCAGCCTCCTGCTGTGAAGGAACAACACAAGGAGGTTGAAATAATATACCAAGGGAAGAGCATGTTGAACTCCAAGGTAGTATTACAATTTCCCATATGTTCGGTCTCACTCATTATCAGCTCAGACAAAAAGCTGTGAGTTGCATTAGTAGTTGATCGCTTGTAGCTCCACAGCAAAATTCAGGGCAGTAAAACCAACTTCAATTACTAATGCGTAATCAGAGCAGTAATATGGTAAAGAAAGGATGGAAGTTAATACTGTAATGTATCTGAACCACATAGCAAGAGCTAGGCATTAGTGTATTCTTTACAGGTTTGTATAGATCCCAGAGCTCCAGTCTTTGCCATGGATTTATTGTGTTACTTTTGACAAGTCATAAACCTTTGCCCTCAGTTTGTCTCTTTGTAAAATGGCCTTATAATACCCACATACCTTGCATTGCTGAAGCTTCTACCAAGTTTTCAGTTATAGCTATACACAGTGCCATGCTCCATGGAATATTTCCATTTCCATTCCCATGGGAGGAAGACAGTGTAGCTGTTCAGCCCAGGAATAATTATTATGGTTTGGCCACTGTAGTGTGCATAGGATCAGCTAGTTTCTGCAGAACACATATTGGCCTAATTGGTTAACATTAAATTTTTAAATGGTTTTACATTGTGAGGCATTCCCAGCTATTCTCTTTCACATGCACATGACTTCTGTGCATGGGAAAATGACAAGAGGAAGTTTCTGATGGAATACTTCAGAACAAGAGGGACAGTTTAGCAAACGTCTGCTTCTCGTGACTCTGGTAACCAAAGAGATTCTGAAGCAGAATATATGAGGTAGGAAAGTGATTATATCCTCAGTTTACAAACACAACAGAAGACTTGCTTCCTGTCTTCTACACAAAATGAGACTGATGTCAAGAGCTGGAGAGAAAGAAAAAAAAAAAAAAAAAAAGAAAAAAAAAGTTGCTGTATCATCAGGAAATAATCTCAAAGGATCTATTCTCAAATATATTCTCTAATCTCAAAGGATTCCTGACTGATGTTTCTCTGGGATACTAAACTCCTTGACGTGATCAGGTAGTAAAGAAGAAACTAAGAGCTAAAGCCCAGTTTACTGCTTGAGTTCAAATAAGCCATTGGATGGCTAGTCTGAATGGTTTAATAAGCCATTAAGCTCAGGCTACTTACTTCTGAATAAAGATGGACAGGGGAAAAAATAAAATAAAATAAAATAAAATAAAATAAAATAAAATAAAATAAAATAAAATAAAATAAAATAAAATAAAATAAAATAAAATTAAAATAAAATAAAATAAAATAAAATAAAATAAAATAAAATAAAATAAAATAAAATAAAATAAAATCAATGGCAAAATAAGAGTAAAAGGGAGAGGGAAACAGAGGGAGTGGTGCAAGGAAAGAGAAGCATGAAAAAGGGTTTTGAAGGCATGATAATAAAACAGAATGAGAGATACCCATGGGGACTACAACAACAGGACTTCCCTGAGGATGTGGAGGTCTCCAGGGAAGATCTTTCAATCTTTCAACTGGTGAAACTGGTAAACCACAAAGTGTGACTGAGATAGCCTGGGAGAATAAATGCTTAAAGAAAGAAAAATGTAATTTGGATTAAAACAGGCAGAAGCATGTTAGATGAATGAATGTGAATAATTTGGGGAAAAGAGAGTTGATGGTTAAGAACATGATTGGTGGTAGTATAAGTGGTCAAAGCAGCCACCCTTATGGACCATTTTCAAGAAGCACAGGAATGGATCTGACCAAAGTGTTCTGTGGGCTGAGTTTGGGTCAGAGAGCAGTAGGCACCTGTATGGCTGGGAATTTCAGGGAATAGGTAGGATTACATGGTAATAAGAGTTCACTGGTTTCTCCCTCCTTAATTTTTAGGCAAATTATTCCAATGAATGTTGCAGTGGCAACCACTACAACTGATAGTTAGACATATGACTTTCTGCATTCTGTTAATTTTTGAAATGCTGAGGAAGGAAGGGAGGAAAGGAGGAAGGGAGGAAGGAAATAGAGAGGAGAGAGAGAGAGATTCTGTTCATATCTTTCATTATTGTTGTTGTTGACTTGCATTTATATCCGTATAAACCTGTTATCTCCCTGTTTCTAACATGCAACTGTGTTCTGAAGTTTTATCACAGGCTTCCCAGTGGCAACCCAGGTTACCCTAACCATGTGTTATAGATGTTCATGAACAGTCTTAAGAGAAGATTTTTAGATGAACTGATGTTCAGCAAAGTTAAAAAGTTTTATGTTTGCATGTTTATTCACACAAATGAATTATTTAAATGTTAATATATATATATTTAAGTTAATTCTGCTAACAATGATGGGAGACAACGTGAAAACAATAACAATATTGTATTCTGTGGGTGGATAATTATTTTTTGTTGTTGCTTAAATAATAACTAAGCTGTAAGACCTGAATAAATGAACAAGCTTCAGGCATTATGAAAATGAAAAAGTACCCTACTTCAAAAGGGATGAAATGTAAGGGTCAGATTCCATACAATGCTCTAAGACCTTCATATTTTGCAAATCCCCCAAATCAGTTCAGTGAGTGTAGTTCCCACTGCATACAAATTAATGAAATTTTCATTGGCCTCTGCCCTCAATTTGAAATCAAATAAAATTAAACTGCTATCAACGAAGCCTTAGGGTAAAGTACTCACATCCTTAATTCCTGCTGACATAAGTATCTATCATCTGGTCCTGTTTTAAAATTTCTCTCAGCTTATTCATAGAGAGTAAATCCAACCCATTTGTCTCTAAAAGCTTATCAAATGATACAATCAATGAATCAACAATCTCATTGGGTAACCAGACAGAATAAATTATTGCAGAGAGTCTTTCTTGGATAAATGTCCACATAAAACTGGTGCAGAAATCAATCACGTCATCCTGTGATTATAACTGAAGAGCCACTCAGCCCAGCTTTTAATGTGCCCATGTTAGAAGAGCAGTCAACACAGTGCAAACTCCATTTATGATATAATATAATACAGATGTCAAATAATACTTCATTTCAAATACATTATCTGGTAATGCATGTAAGGCTGATAGGGGAAGAAACAGTAATTTTTAATATAGATTTTAGACTTTGATATTTTAATAGTATTTTAACCTTCTCAACCCTAGCTAAAATAGGAAAAGGAAGTCACTTGTAGGACCATGTAGCTTTTGATTTTGGAAAGATTCATACATGTAATAACTGGGTCAAAATGTAACAACTACAAGTTGCAGTCTGCTGACAGAGTGATGTGCATGTCTCCTGCATAAAGCCCAAGCAATGAGGTTTACTGTCAGTAAGATCTGAAGATACGAGGGGAACATTTTGCCTCTTTCACCACCTTCAGACCCTACCCCACCAACAATCCACAGCTGAGCTATTTCTTTAGAGTGTCTTTGTTGAGGGATCAGCTATTGAAAATTCAGCTATGGCTGCAGGCTTCAAATGACTTGAAAACTGAGCAGAACTTCACAGTAGCCATGATGATCATCTCTGATATGAGTGGCATACAGAGGTGAAAAAGCTTGCCTAAAGCAATGAGCTCTAATACCATATGCCATTAGCAACATAGTCAGGTTTTACAACATTAAAAATTTTGCTTTACATTAGGAAGGAAGTCACTTGAGGTGGCTGCACAGTACTATGACAGTAACTTCAGAAGAACACAGCAAAATGAATTGGCAGCCTGAAAGGATTAAAAAACTGCAAAGTTGGATGCCCTCACAAAATTTTTGTTGGACTGAGCTATCAGTGTGCAATAACCACAGAAAGTGGTTACTGCTATTAATGGAGGGTAAATATTATTCTGTGGCTAGGTCTTCATAAAGGCACACAGAGCAGGAACAGTAAGTCTGGAGAGAACATTACAGCTTGTGTGTGCCTACCTACAAAACTTCAAGTGCTATGTTATCCTCTGCTACATATATTTGATCGGTATGTATCTAAGGCATCCAAAGAGTACACAAAAAAAAAATAGATGCATCAATAGATAGATAAGTAGATAAAGACCATTTTCATAACAAGAAAGGCCAAAGAATCATAATGATGGAGAGGATAAATTCTCTCCTTTCCAGCCTTTTATGGAATTCTCAACAATAGAATGTATTGTCATGTAAGTGATTTGTGTTTTAGTGTTTGGGTTTACATCTGAGTGGAAAGGTTGGAACCAATTTGGCAGTTCTGCCTGAGAGGATAATATGTTCCACATGATTGCCAAGGCAGGTCTGGAGAACCGCCAGTGGATCTACAAGCATCCATCAAGCATGAGCACAAAACCACAGGGAGCTAGTAAAACTCTCCAGCTTATTAGGTACTACTGGCTTCATGAAGAGCCTTGCAGCTTACAGCTCACTCTTTCCTTCTTTAAAGATGGACTGCATCTATCTATAGTGCCCAAGGTGATACACCTTTGGAAAGTTAACAAGAACTACAACAATCTGATATTGAAATGCAGCCTTTGTCCAGAGGGTTTTTGTACACACTTGTTGTCAGAAGTGCCACTGTTTAATAGTGTCAGTGCCTCAGGTGGAGAAATTTCCCTCCCTCTTGGCTCTGTTTTAACATAGAATATTTGCTGTCCTAATGGTTTTACTATTGAAACTTTGCAACAACGACACTAACGTGATGAGTTTCCCTGCACCGCCTCTTCAAGAGGCTTGTAGGAAGCCAGACCAAGACTTCAAGGAAGTGTTGCCCTTTCTTTCACACTAAACTAAGGCAAGAGATGGCTGGAGAAGGCAGAGAGCCAAGTGTTTTTGGCAAGACATGAGCTTCTACTTTCCTCAGTTCATGACAAGTTCTACAAACCAAAACTTTGAAATAGATGGGCCGCACTGACCCAAACCAGACAAGTTTCAGAACTGAGTTGGGTTGCTATTCTCATTATTTTAGGTGGTCAGCTGTCTTCACTTTAGTAGAGGTTGCACAACATTTAGTGTTTCTTCTTAGCGCCTCATCTCTTCCATGAAATTTTGAAAGCTAACACTGCAGCTCACCCACAGTGGCTGGAGAGAGAAGGATAGGATCATAAACCTTAAAGATGAAAAATATAAAGCATGTAAATCTCATGGCTTTCAAGACATTATGCTGAAGCCCTTTTTTTACTATTATTATTTTGGGACAGCAATGAGTTTTGGCATGCTGGCATGTGCAACACTATGCAGCTCTGTAGGACACCTCCCAAATTTGGAGAAGTTTAAATCTACATCCAGATAACTATACCTCAGGCCAATCTCTACTGGCTTAGCAATAAATACAGACAGACTGGACAGTAATATAAACCAATTTCATCACTCTACACATATAATTTATTTATTCCCATTCAATCTTTCTGCATTAACAATTGCTACAAAACTGCCTCTAAGAAGAACAAGAAATAAGGGAGTAAAAAATGAATCAGTTCTTGCTATCTTGTAACAATGACTGCTTTCATTTGCAAAGTAATATTCAGAATTCCTAACTGAGGCTTGAGGGTACTTCCATATTGCACAGACAATATTTTTAGGGTTTATTTTTGTTAGTAGCAGTATTTTGTTCACTTTACTAGCCTCACTAGAAGCAGGGCTGGGTATTAACTTTTGTTGACCTGGAAAGCCTCCATACCATCCCACATTAGATGCCTAAAACAGGTGCCCTGCATCACTCTGTGCCGGGTCCTGTCTTCCTCCTTTAACTCTAGAGGGTACACAGAAAATTTGTCATCTGTCTCAGTTACCTGTGGAAGAGGTACAGCCTGCCTAAATTGCACTGTGTTAGCCTTTCAAGGAAATAACCTTCCTAAAGGAATTGCCTAAATGGCACATTTAACGAAGCCGGTGCCTTTGAAGACCATTAAAATGAGCTATTCTCTCTTCAGGATCCTAAGTTAAGGTGGGACAGATTCACACATCTTAGATTTTTAGTAATATTCATTTGCAGAAAAGCATGTTTGCCTTTTGGATGGACAAATTATAATTTTACTTGTCCTGCCTGACGAGAAGCAATAAACTCTTCAATATTATTTCTGCACAAGCATATTTACAGAGCAGAACTGCATCACACTAAGTGATCCGTGATCTCAGAACAGCAATTCTGGTTCTGCAGGGAAGTGCAGGAGCTCAGTGATGACAGTCACACACACACACACACACACACACACACACACACACACCAGCACCTTTTCATGTGCGAATATGTGGAATACAGATGGTTACAGTAAGGGCAAGGTAGAAATGCTCACCCTGACTGATGACAGTCCATGAGACTAGAGCAGTTTGACCAGCAAAGGTCAAACAAAGGCATTTTTTAACACAGGAAAATACAATCCAGCCACTCTGTCATATGACAAGTTGCTGCTGGTGTAATGAGGGATGAGTGATGGTGTGCTATATCCTCATATAGAAGCTTTCAGAAACCAGGCTGTTATCACATCAGATTACTTCCTCTGAAACTGGATTGTCCAAGGAGAAAGGATGCCTCTGCCTATTTTTGCTTTATGAAAATAAAGGCTGTATTAACATGGGCATATGGAAAGAATTAAGCATATAATTTTAGCTTAATGTAAATTCCAAACATAGTTTCCAAAAAAAAAAAAAAAAAAGAGTATTTTATAGCTTTGTTGCAATACTTTTCACTGCATAGCTGTATCTGTTTTTGTGAGCTGTATAACTGTATCATGTCTCACCCTGTTCTGTGCAAAGACAAGCAACAATTTTCTGCTAGCTTCAGTGCTTGATGTCCTTAAAGACATATCAAATGGCTACTTTCTAGAGATCTTTACTTCCATTTTCCTTGTCTTTCAAAGGAAACAAACAAAAAAATGTATACTGAGTTGCTTTATTTGGAAAAAAAAGGGGGGGGGGGGGGCACGAATATTACTAAACATTTCACAGTTTTGTGAATTCATTTGAACAAATCACTGAGACAGAGAAGGCTGTGAACAATCACACACACAGTCAGGTTTATGACACCTACTGTAAATGATGCCTTTCATTCTAAAACAGGTATGAATACTTGCACCAAGAATACCCCTTGTAATCCTTACAGCAAAGCACTTCCTTAATATCCAGTTTCTCAAAGAATGCTAAAAAAGGAATTCCATTTTTTTATCCCATGATTATTTCTCAGTCAAAAGTGGCCAGTTCAGAAGCAAAACGTTTATCTCAAACTACTAAACCAGCCCCACTCGGCTCTGAGGATCCCTCATGAGCTGCAGGGAGTGTATCCTCCCTCCTTCAGAGATGTCTCATAGGCTTACTGTAGTTAGTAGCTTTGTTGGAGATGCCAAGCTAACACAAAATAAAACATAAAAGGACACCTTTTATCACCGTAAAACTGTAATTCTAAATATCCACAGGAAAGCTGATTTGTTAAATAAGACAATGCCATTTCGCCATAATCACTAACTAGAGAAAAACCTCAAAAGTGCCTCCAGCACTCATCTACAATGTTCTTTGGGGTAAAAGGGCCTTTTAGGACTTCCCTTCAGTTTAGAAGATGAAAAGCATTGCAGATTTAAGGAGCAGCATTAGCTACCTTGATGCCCTGCTGTTATCATCACATTAGTGTCTGAGCTCTGGGAACCAATAACGGATTTATTCTGCTAGTACCCACACACTGTTTTGGGGAGCTGAGGCCAAGAAAGGTGATGTGAATTGCTCAGAGGGAGAACAACGAGCATGATAAAGGCTGCAATTGAATGCAGCCCACCTGAGGCCTCCACCAGCACATTAGATACAGGTTTCTTCTTTCTCTTTGAGCTCTCAATCCCCACACTCTCATCTCTTTCTTGCAGTGCATTAAAATTGCATGTGCATTGAATAATGACAAACACGAGCTATTTTTTTAATGGCGTTTATGTTTATGCTCTGCAACTATTGGTTTCTAATTCATTTACAGATCCATGGAAAAAGAGACTGACCTTTATTTTCTTTTTTCCTTGTCTTATTCTACCTGATATAGAGTTCTCTGGCCAAATCATAGCTTTGTAGAAATAAATAATTGCTGTGCAATGAATTTTGTATAACTAGAAAAATGCAACAACACAAAGTCTCCTTGAATCAAAAGAGGTCTAACTAAATTAATAAGTCCTAACTGGGGGACTTTAATGAGATTCAAATAAAGAAGATTGGCTAAAAAACATCAGATGTGCTCTGGCAAGAGTGATTGTCCTTTACTAAAATGATGCTTTTCAATTGAGATTGATGATATTGGCACATAGGTTTATGAAAACAAACCATCAGTGTTGCCAGGGCAAAATTCTGCCACTAAACCAAACTTTTAATATTGGGATACAAAACTCATTTAGCAATGCATGCATGTGCGAGTGAAACACAACTATTTGTTTTCATTAAACATCTTCCTGAATCTCATTCCTCTTTCCTCATACTATTTTATTCAAAGAACACGCCATGTTTGGAGTAGAAAGCGAGTTTCAGATCTGTAGGGTCTTGGCTCGGCAGGACAGCAGCAAGCTAAGCTCAGCCACCCCCAGCCTGGTGGTACTGAAGAAGCTCTGCCCACAGAACCCAGTGTGAAACACCACCAGTGCTCCCAAAATCTGACACACAACTTCCGAGTTCTTCCAGACACCACCAGCAGCTGACAGCTTGGAGACTTCTGTGATGAGATTAAGTGACTGCCGGAGGAGAAACCAGGGCACCACAGTCATTTCCTAGCACCTGCACCAACTTGGAACACCACATAAGAGGTCCCCTTGCAGGGCCTTAACCAAAGGTCTCTGCAGTCAACATTGTGTCTCCCGTGGTGGCAATAGGACATGTTGTTTGGGGATAACATCTAGCCTGGCCTGTTTCTCAGGTCTCTTGGCTTCATACTCCACCAGCACTCACAGCTGCTTTATTAAGGAACATTAATATATATAAATATGTAGCATACAGACATCCTGAATCCTCTTAGTGTTAATTTATGAACACATTCTCCATGAATCTCTCTTGGAAATTTTCACCCCTGCAAAAATTGTTGCCTCCTGGCAGCAAGTTGCAGAAGTTTCTTATCTTCTGGATAAAGAAGTACCTTTTAAAGTCAAACCTCCTAAAAGTGAAGTCTCCTAATAATTTTACTGAGTGTTCCTCTTCTCCTGTACTACAGATTTTGAATGAACAATTGTCCTGCATTCAGTTTATTCAGTTTATTTATTTTAAAGATAAATAAATATATTTATTTATCTTTATTTTACATATCTCAAATACCCTCTCCTGTCGGCCTTTCTCTCCTACCTGAACAGCCCTAGCATTTTTGGTCTCTATTCATAAGACACTGGTGAATACTGAACAAATCTGTTCTCAGGACCAAAGCTTAGGTGATCTAAATAGTGACTTCCCCATCCTGAAAAGTGACCATTACACCTGACCCTTTGCTTCCTAGCCTTTACCAGATTTCAATTTGCAAAAGAAACATTCTTCAAGTCCTCTGACAATTTAGTTGACTTTTTTGAAAGTCCGGAAATGTCCTCTGAATCCCCTTCATACACTTGCTTATTTGCACCATTATACAGCAGGTTAGTGAAGCAGGACTCCCTGACTCAGATGGTGCTTAGCCACATACGCTGAGACCTTCTTCTTCATTACAGATGCTGTCATCTCACCAGGGATGGAAATTACATTCATCAGTCTATAGCTTCCATGATCTGCTGTTTGTAGGTCTGAAGAGGAGAATCAAGGACATGAACCCAAAACCACAGCAAATATGCACTGCACAGTGCTCTGCACACTTCTGCCATGGACCTGGCTCTTTGCTTGCTTTGCATTGCTGTTTGCATCCATACTGTATCAGTAAGAAGTGGTGTCATTGCAGAGTTCTCGTTCAGGGATATTGCAAAACCCATTGCACAGTTGCAAGAAAGAAAACTGCTTCTGCACCCTTCCTACTCTCTGAAAAGCAATTCAACAAGACAGTTAGAATTTGGAGGGTTGTGTGTTTTCAATGGCAGCTTCTGGGTATTTTACTGAAATGAAGGTGGGAGCATTGCCATGTGCACAGGGGAAAGCCCACGTAATCTGTCACATCTGTGTGTATCCATTTTTAAATTAAATGATGTAAAAATGCTTATTTGGGCCTGCAGAACCTCTGAATTCAATTTAGTGTCATTTACAGAGAAATTTGACTTTTGTATGTATGTTATCTGAGAGGCACAATTTTGTACCCAGCATCATGAAATATTTTCAAATAAATATTCTGTATAAGTTACCATAGCTTGATTTATTGTCATGGAACTCCAGTGGCTGATTTTCCTCTACATGGGGAATTATATTTCCTCAGAAATATCAGACTGCAGAGATAAAATTTGCTTAGAAAGTGAGAGACATTTTGTGCAGTTGCTCTGTATTTTATAGAAAAGCCGCTGCAAATGTAGTTTGGCATGAGAAAGAAATATATTAGGCTCCCAATTCTTCCCACCATTAAGCAGACCTCCTTTAAGATGAGAACATGGCATAATGATAAAGCATCCCTTGATACTGTAACAGATTTCATCTCAGGAGAAAAGCATCAGAGCCACATGGTGTATTAGCCACCATTTGCCTGCAGATTCCCCTGATGCTCTTTTCCAATCATCGAGCCCAAGGAGAAGCCTCACTGAAACCTGCCTAGACTGAAATATGTTGACAGCATTTACCATCAGACATTTTTCATGTTGTTTTGATAGCAGCAAAAGGGATCTTTCCTGCTGGCACTTACAACTCAGAGCAAAGCTGACCGCTACACCTGAGTACCCATGGCATCTCTGACAGCAGCCGGTGCTGTTTCTGCTCCAGCACCCAGCACGCACATATGTCTGTTTTGTCCTCTCCTGCACCTTGCCAACATTTGCTGGCTGGCCAGTGTGATCATTTAGAGCATTTTTATTTGTAGCTGTGCTAGCTAATAATGGGTCTGGTTTCATCCTTTGATTCCTTGAAGGATTGGGGTCTGGCATAAACCCCTATTCTGCTTGGCCAGGTGTTTAGCTAAATGATTTCTTTCTGAACTAGGCAGTACTTTCATCTGACTTTCATCACTCTCTCTCTTTTCACTGAAGGGCTGCCAAAGAAACACGACAGGGGAGCACTGCGATCAGTGTCCGGACGGCTTCATCGGTGACGTTGTCAGAGGAGTGCCCACCTTCTGCCAGCCTTGCCCTTGTCCCCTGCCAGGAGCTGCCAAGTACGTAGAGTCTTTGTTTGTCTTTGGTTTGGGCTGCTTTGGGCCCTTTGTAAGGTGGGGGCAGCATCCCTGCCTGGGTGCATGAGACAAAGCTGCTGCCCTTCCCAGAAGAGGAAAATAGGAAGGCACTTATAATCACAATATTTGATATATGAACAAATTCAGGTTCTCCCTCTCTTATGTAGGAGAGATTACTCAGCTGAAAGATAAAAGGAAGGAGTGGGAGAGCTCTGTGACAGGCATGCTGCCACTTCAGCTGACACACAGCCACCTTCAGGAAAGAAGCTCTGAGGCCTAGTAGAAAACCAAAGATGAGCCAACGGGATCCAGGTGTCACCCACTTTTTGCCTTCTGAAGAAGCAAAAAGCTACAAACTGTAACCACTTGTTGGAGACCTAGTGGCACATCAGTAGTGCAGATGAACAGTATATTATCAGCTTCCTCTTTCTTGAGTTCCACACTCCACAAGAAAGACATCCAGGCAAATTGCAATGCAGGGCCCAGAAGAAATGCTATTAAACACTTGCCAATAGGTTGAGGCTATTTTTAATTGAGCTACCTACTCCCCTTGTGTGTTTTTCTGTTGTTGTTTTTTTTTTTTTCTTTTTTTTTCTTTCCCATTCCACTTCCAAGCGGGGCTTGTCACAAAGGGCGAATTTTCTTATTGTGTTTGTTTGTGGTTGCTATAGCATTACTCATCCAGTCCTAAGGTGGGATGAGCCTGCTCGGTGGCACAAGCCCAAACTGGCAACAGGACAAAATCTCTCTGGCCAAAGTCCTACAGGTCACCTCCTGGCTTTCGTGGCGAGGTGCAGACATGAGGAGAGCCGTGGGGTGAAGAACAGCTGTTGTTGAAAACCCACAGCTCTGACTAGGTTAGAGAGAAAACCCTCAAGAGACAGGGGGAGAACCTATTTTTGCTTACATTTATAAAAGCTTAGGAGGGGGGGTGCTCACAGACAAGGCTTCCTGCTTCCTCCAGTTTCAGTAGCAGAGGTAATGCCAGAAATAGTAGAAGTACAACAGTCGGAAGCTGTGCTTTCTCCTTAGCAAAAGGGATTTTTTTTAACCTATTGGGCACAAAGCAGCCACATGGGTGTAAGGAGCAGCACTGCCAACCACACACAGCCTGGGTTGCCTGCTCCCAAAACCCAACCAGGACACAGCAGGGTGGCTCAGGCACACCTCCAGGCCTTCCTCCCTGCAGTGCCACTTGGCAGAGCATGGCCGCTTCTGCCTGAGCCCAGACCCTGCCTGAGCCCACAGACCACCAGGCTTTGTGGCAGTGCCCCCAGCCACAAGCAGCCCTACAGATAAGGAGCTCCTAGAGATAAGGAAGCCCTGAACCCAAAAGGTCAGAAGTGTGGGATAGGGAACAGGACTTGCTAGGAGCCTTCATGAGGAAGCTTCAACATCTGCATGCAACCCCTTTAGAATTATCCCTGTAAAAATACACTTCAGTTTTTCAGAGTTTTCCTTGGAATCAAGTCCTGAAGGCAACATCTAAAATAGTGTCCTGACACAACTTGCCTTATGCCTGTATTTCAATAACACGCAGAAATTTCCTGTGCAGCTTCTTGCATGACAGAGACCTGACCACAGCAATAGCCTTCAGCTGGGTCTGGAACGCAAATAATAAAGACTGAGCAACATTCAGCCTTGCATAACTAAATTCAAAGGCCAGCCATTCTTTCTTATTCTTGTATTTTTCCTCCATTAGTCCTACTCCATGTATAGTAAGGCAAAACAGTAATTCTAGCAGACAGCAGAGAAGCATTAAATGCCTTAAATAAAGAATACGTAAAGGTTATTGTTTTGAACTCTGTTTCTCTTTAGAAATAACCAGTGAATCTGTAATAGTTAGACAAAGTGACCAAATCTGTAAACTGACAGACTCATCAGATACATATTTGTTCTTGGGATTCATCTGCGTGTCATCAGCTTTTCTGGCCAGACCATCTTCATGTCTACTGTCCAGGGAACTTTTGGAGTAAACCACATGAAGTGTAATGTCATCTCTTCGGAATAAAAAAGGGGGATGGGCATTACTTCACAGTCCAGCAGATGTTACTTCTTTTTAAACCTTTGGGAATTGTATGACCTTTTCTTCCCCTAAGAGGTCACAAAAAATACAAAATCTCAGGAAGGCTTCAGTCTTATTTCATAACGTAAATCCACAATGCGGTTTGTATAACTACGTGAAGGAATTAGGCTTTGTAAAAAAAGAGGAAGGCTGCCAAACTCTCATGATTTTCTTGACATGTTCTCATAAAAGCTTTACTGAAGTCAATTTGTGAATTCTGCGAGAAGGATCTCATTTTGTGTTCTCTCTGGTTATATGAAATGTTTTGAGACAACACAGACCCAGACACAGTTTTATTTGACCCTGGGTGTCCTAGTAGCTGAGAAATGCTGATGGAAAATCAAATTTTGCAGGAATTCTTGTCACCTTTCAATGCAGCTCTTTCCTGGAACAAGCAGTGTGTAGATCATGCTCTTTCCCATTGCTCTGAGTCTTTTGAAATCCTGTGCAAAAGGGATGCAAACTGCTACAGCTGCCCAGCACAGCTCAGCATCATACTGGAACAGGAGACAGAGAGGAAGATACAGACTTACAGTCTTGATGCTGTCATTTCTCAAGGGGCACACTACCCTTTAGGAACCAGAGGTGGTACCACTCAGGATGTTAGCTGCAGGTCTCAGGGCCTCCATTTTAGAAATCGTGGGCCTGCAGCTGACATCTACTGCCACTTAGTGTGCCAGTTGCTTCCCAGTACTGGGAACAGATCTTGAACAGATTGCAATCTAACTGGAAACACCTCTAGGACGTATGTCTTCTAACAGCAGATGTATTTAAGTCATATATATCACTGTATTTGAAGTGTATGGAATTTGCACTTTCCAAATTTGGCTGCTGCTCTTTCTTGTCTCCTATTTTGTTGCACAGTTGTTAAATCCTGAAAACATCAGAAAGCAAGGAATCAATGGTTTAGAATCATGACAATGCAAATTACAGTACAAGACATTACTGCAATCAGTATCACTAAAGGGCAAGTTGATCTCACAAGGGGCCCCAGGGTCTTTCCAGATTTCTCAGAGAGACCATGGAGAATCCTCAATTACTGTAGATGAGGACAGCACCAATTAGTTCAGTTTTCCACTTGCTACTTCCAGATCAGATTTAAGGAAAATTGTGGGATTTGCACAGGAAATTACTGTACCCATTCCAGAGTCTAAATTCCTGAAGGGCGCTCTGCAGTGCCTTTTAAAAGCAATATCATGTCCATTAAAGTACAAGAGAGAAAGCAATTAGGTTTGCATGACATACATATTTATCCAAGTCCCTGGTCTAAAAGACGTGAAATAAAACCTGAAGGTGTCTCCGATCTACACTGCAATACAGAAATGTACATATATCTGGGAATTATATAGCTCCATAGTGTCATACACTAATTAGTGCTTTCTATACTCAATAAAAGACTAGACAAGGAGTATAGTGTACATCACATATGAAGTTTAAGGATACCTGTGAAAATATATTTAGTCATGAGGAACCAAGAGACAGAGTTTGCACTGACAGCACATGTCCATCATTTATAAAGATAAACTCCCAAGTGTTTGCCATTGCCTGCTATTCTAATGATTTACTCTAATGAAATTCCAGCTTTGCAGACTCCTGTTACCGAAAAAATGGAAGCGTGCGCTGTGTGTGTAAGGAAAACTATGCAGGACCTAACTGTGAAAGGTAAGAAACTAACAGGATGACTTACTGGTCAAAATGCCGAAGTCCATGAGCCTTCAAAGGAATCTTTGCACACTGGGGAGAAACATTGTGGATGTGTATTCATTTGACTGAATCATGTTTGTCAAAGGATTTCATTCAGTTCATAATAAAATCTGTAAGGATTCGCTGTGGAGACATCTCAGGGTAGGACAGGCTTCTACATCTGATGTATTTTGATCCAGTTCTTGCACTTTGTATACCCTCATGTGGTGATCTTTGTAAAAGGAATACAACTTACAAATCAAAATACAAACCAGAAACAGCAGCTGAAGTGAAAAATTGCTACCACAAAAATGCCTCTTGCAATTCCCTGCTCTGAAAAGATATCAGGCTTCTGCCAATTAAATGCTTCAAAAGCAAAGGAGAAAATGCCTTATCTGCTCACATTCTTAATGAGCAGATTCCTTCTTCGTTAAATTTTAAATGTATTTCACAGACATAATTAAAGCAAACAACCACAGGTCAGTGCTGCTTTTCAACTTTCCTTATACCCACAAGCAATTTCCAGTAAATATCTTCTAAATTACAAAGTACACAAATAAATGGAGCTATGCAGAGAAATATAGCTCTCCTGTCTCGTAAAGGCCTATCTTACTCACCATGGACACACATGGACAGTGTTTCAGTGAAGAAACGTGATTATAATTCAAAAATTCTCCTTGAGCATCCAATAAATTAAAAGTCATCGAACACAAAGACTGAGGGGATAGTTCAGACCCTGAATTTCTCAATGCTTCATTTTCATTTTCCTTTAAGCCCCTGAAGTATTTAAAAATTCAATCCACTGTCATTAATGGGCAAGGTCTGAATTCAGACAATACTTTTCTAGAGAACAGAGAAAGGGTATTTTCTCCCGATGCAAAGAGAAATCAATGTGAAAAGGGTAAGATGGAAATAGATAGATAGATAGATAGATAGATAGATAGATAGATAGATAGATAGATAGGTAAGTGAAGACTTTTGCCCTTATAGAGGGTGTAAAAATGTCAGCCTATTACCTCCACAGCACTAGCACAATGACAGCAATAGTGAAAGCCCTCTTGACAGATGGCACAAAAATGTGAGGGGGGGAAAAAAAAAAAGAAAGCCTTCTTTCCAGGCCTGTGGCTGTATGCTTTTGTTCTTAAGAAATGTCAGATGTATGCACAAAGGATAACACAGACAATTAAAAGGTCAGTGAGGTTTCCTAATAGTTATTAAAATGTCATCCTAAACTACAAGCAAATCAAATTGTATGAAATGAGCAGCATATTTATTGCAGCAGCAGAGAATGGCAGCAGCTTTCTTTTCTAACAGCCACTACTCAGCCTTACACGCTGCAGCTGTCTCAAGGAAGGCAAAACTGCATAGATGGGTTAGGAAAAGCTACAGAAAGAAATCAACCTGCCCTGGTCACTGGGTTAAGTCCTTGACAAGCTGCTAGGGTAAGTGTCAAGCAGTGACAAAGGGCACTTCCCTCCTCCTGGATTGCTGGTCCTGCTCCCATCTGTGACAAATAGGACAAAAAGCATTTCAAAGACTAATGAGAGATGCCTTGCTCATCCCTGTCCCCTCGCCAAAGAGCAAGCCCCTGCCCTGTTCACACTGCTGCTGGGCATCACCACCACTGCCTGCTGGTGCTGGCAGCAGTCGCAGTGTAGGAGCACCAGATGAGAGGGGACATTGCCCCTGCCCTTCCTGCATCCCATAGAGCAGCTCATGTCCCCAGGGCAGAGGAAGGCAAGGTCCCACTGCCCTTCATCCCTCCCTCCCCTCCCTCGGGGCAGCGAGCTGCGGATACGCTCCTTGGGCAGTGCCTGGCAGACAGCCCGCTCCGTTTCCCCTGGTGCTTGAGTAGGAGGTTCCTTTGTGCTGCTCCAAGGACTTGGCACAAGTCTAGCTGGTTTCTTTAATGTGTGCCAGTGGACAGTGTGGTGGAAAGCCTGTGCTAAGAACTGGGAAAACACACCTCCCAGTTCAACATTTGCTCCTGGACTCCAGCAATAAAGCACTGAGGTGGTAGCAGCTGAAATCCAGGTTTTCTTAGTGCCCAAAAGTTAAAAAAGATAATTGAGAGAATGATGCTTTAATGTCCAAAGTGAATAGATGAGAAAGGTCCTTTTGGCATTGCCAGTGAAGAGGAAGTTAATTTTTTACTCACAAATAATTGCAGGAAGCAAACACGGCTGTAAGATGAAACAAAGTTTAACTTAGCAGCTTTAGTATTTCCACAATGCTGATAAATCACAAGGGAGAGGAAATGTTCTTAGCAACAAAGAGCCCCTTATTGATACAACAGAGGAAAAAGACATTTACCACAGGCCTCTACTTTTTCAGACCATAAAGTGCAGAGATGGAGCAATGCTTCCATCCATCCATCCCTGCTCTTCCCAAGTGCTACCAACCATTCAAAAGAGGCCAGCCACAATCCAAGCCTGTGACATGCCCTCAGTGGCAAAGGGAAGGAGAAAGTGAAGTTGACACATTTATTCACACTCTAAAATTTCCTATTTATTTTAGACAGCTATTCCAGATGAGGAGATATGGCTAATAAAAGTGAGTCAGATGGTCATAAAAAGCAGCATTCACTTCCAGGCCCACAAGTGTATCTGTGAGGATGTGAGCAACTGCCACTGCATTTCTGGCAAGTGAACTCAATGTCGTATTTCAGAAAATTAAAAAAAAAAAAATCATCTTGCCTTCATAAGAGGGCAGAAACTGTAGGCCTGATGGGAATCTTTGCAGTCTTTGCTCGTCACTGTCTGAAAGCCAAAGCTTTGCAGTAAGCAAAGCACCCTTCTCACCCAAGCATTGCTCAGTGGCTTCTGTGAGTTGGTGGACATGTGAAACAGACAGGCATTTGGAAAATGCCTAAGCACAGAAAATTAAAGGGAAATGCTGCAAGATTTTGAGAGTTCAGAAGAAATCATATAGTACAACCTTTTTTTTTTTTTTTTAAATCAGAGGGGCATGTTTTTCTTTTTTAAACTTCATAAACATTTTGAAATTTGGAAAATATTACTATCCCACATTGTCTGAAATGTCCAAAAACTATAGTAAGCCTTTTGGCATAGCTGTGTAGGAGCATCACCCATCATTGCCTGCTCTAACTCCCATGGAAATAGGGAGTGACTCCATCAAAGTCAGTTAAATCACAATCTTTACACTCAGCATCACATTCATGTTTCTTCAAGGGGTGCAGAGAACTCCAGGTCACACTTTTATTCTTTACATCTGGGTCACCCAAGTGATAAGATCTGCACCGAAAGTTCTGGCAGTGCTGCAAAGAGACAAATAGACTCTTTGCCATTGGCAAAGGCAGTATTTGAGGCAGCCAAGTGGTTTGTATTAGGATGCTTAATATTTTATATGTGTTTTTACTGTGGGGGTTCAGGCCTGGAACATGAACAAAGCAGCACTGAGGAAATTACTTTCTTTATTAAAAAAAAAAAAAAAAAACCTTCAGCAAATGTAGGAACAGATCAAAACTGGAAGCTCTTATCAGATCTCCCACATTTTCATTGCTCAGACACAGCATAACCCAGACTTGTCTATGTTCACATTTTAGGAGACAACAGGCCTCAGCCCAGGTCCCCAGCCAGAAACTTGGAGAAATTAAACCAAACTGCCTGAGAGCTCACCCTCCCCACACACAAAGAGCAGAACAAACAGCGTCTGAAAACAGGGCTTTATGGACAGGAGAAAAGACAAGGACAACAGGGTGATAAAACAGGATGACACAGAGTACTCCTTACCTAAATCACACTGACAGCCATTCAACCCTCTGATATCTTCAGTGAACAATCGCTGTGCCAACTAGTTACCCCATGGTCATTCTTCATCCCCAGTTTGGGGCATGAGTCCTCAGCCTCTGTAGCGCAGGCTACGAGGTCACTCATGCTCCTGCAGTGACACCATGGGTGGCATGGGCTGTCCCCATCCTGCCAGCTGAACCCCCCAGTCTCTCTCTTTCTCTTTCTCTTTCTCTTTCTCTTTCTCTTTCTCTTTCTCTTTCTCTTTCTCTTTCTCTTTCTCTTTCTCTTTCTCTTTCTCTTTCTCTTTCTCTTTCTCTTTCTCTTTCTCTTTCTCTTTCTCCTTCTGTTTCTCTCTTTCTCCCTCTCCAAACCTCCAAAGGCATCCTCCACTCCTCCTGGGCTCTTACACTTCTGGCCTCAGCCACCAGGCTAACATAGAACAAATCTGAAACACAGTGGGGATGTAAAGGGAGGCTGTTTTCGTGCCTGTTTGATTTTGCAAAAGCCAGGCGCCATCCCAATACCATGTCATAAATGTATTTATTCAGCCCCCTTCCGGTCAGAGCTCTGGTATCTGCATTATAACGAAAATGTCTGAACTTCCTCTGAGTTTCCACATCATGAAAGGCAGTCTCTTGCCCCAGTTTCCTATATAACACAATATAGTTGGAGAGATCCAAAGCTGAAAAGACGAAAATAAACACTGGGACTGCATCTCTGCCAAGGTCATGCTGTCATATATTTTAAAACAATGGGAACAAATCATTGCACTGCTAAGGATACAAAAAAAAATAATGCAGACTGAAGTGATTGAGATACCAGGAGTGTTCAAGAAGGGGAAAATAAATAACTGTACAGATTGAGACTAGAGCACAAAACAGCCTCTGCAGAAATACAGCTCCTAATTTGCCTTCTGTCCTTTTGTAGTTGCTGACCGTCATCAATTCATGGGGACATAAATAAGGTCAGAGAAAAAATGCTACCACAGATGGCAATGTCATTGCAAGTCGTCTCTGGGCTCTCTTTTCCTTTCAGGTGTGCCCCTGGTTACTATGGGAACCCTTTGCTAATTGGAAGCACTTGTAAGAAATGTGACTGCAGTGGCAACTCAGACCCAAACCTGATTTTTGAAGACTGTGATGAAGTGACTGGCCAGTGCCGCAACTGCCTGCGCAACACCACGGGTTTCAAGTGTGAACGATGCGCCCCGGGGTACTATGGGGATGCCAGATTTGCTAAAAACTGTACAGGTATTGTCTGAATCATTTCATAAAACATCTGGGAGTGGGTCTGGGAGGCAGAGGGTGCTCCTGGCCACCTGGTGGGATGATTTGGGTGCTCCATTGGATCAGCCCTGGCACTAGTCCCCTGTCATTGCCCATGAGCAAGTCTCAGAGTACAGACCCCAACATCCCAGCTAAATGCCTGGGCACAACACTGCCTACATCTTGTTTTAAACAAGGTTCCTTGAGCTTCTTTTGTGTAGACACATCACCTTTGTGTTTGTTGATAACACTCACAACACAGCCAAAGCATGCAACCACCATGAACATCTGAAGTCCCCCTGGGTTCAAGGTATAGGGCTATAGGCCTTGGGGCATTTGTGATGTCTTGATCAAACTTACACCCTTCTTGAAATTCACTGTACATCTGGACTTCTTACTAGCTTATTACAAAGTGCTAAGGTGTGTTTGGAGACATGGAGATTGGAGGCCAGGAGGATATTCTGGACTCAAGCATCTTATGTGCTGCAGTCGTCATTTATGGGCATATTATGCCACTAGCAGTCCCTTCTAGTTTTGTTCCTGTCTCTAGGATTAATTCACATCTTTAAGTCACACACTTAAATTCCATTTACACTGAATGAAAGAGATGGTGCCCACACACAGCAACACAAAAAGCCAATCCCAGGTATCCAATCCAGCCAAAAAGACAATGGCTGTAGGGAGCAGTGTGTCTCAAAGCTCAGCTCATGCTTGGATCTGGCCACCCAACCCAGGCCTGCAGCTCAATCTCTTGAGGTTGCAAAAGCAAACCCTATTTATGTGCTTCACTGCCTAACTCAGCTCACCAGAGATGATTTAACAGCAGTTCTCCCATATAGAATAACAGGATGTAGCTACAGATAGCAGTTTTCAGCCTCTTTTCAATAAATTTCTTAGCCATTTGTCCTTCAGCCACACTTCCAAGCTTTCTACAAATGTCACTCAGAAATAAAGGTAAATTTAGAACCTTTCTCCACCAATAAACCACAACAGTGTTCAAAGCCTTAATTCCATATTAAAAGCTTGGTACCTCACAAAGATGAAATATTATCAGAAGTGCTTTTGAAATGAATTCACTCTAAACATTTCTGTAAAAAGCTAAGAATTATCAAGTTAAATAAGAAGACAATTTGGTTTTCTTGAGCAGCAACCTAATCCAAATTTTAATCTTAGAACCGTAATCTTGCCAACTGTTTTGGGGGCTAGATTAGATCCTGTCATACAGGTGAGACTTTTCTTTCACTTCTTGATAAAAGAACTAACAAATGAAAGCATTGTAGATGCAGGAGCTGGGAGACACCAATTCATACTTGTGGAGAGATCAAAAGGTTGATTACCCTACAAAATTCATAACCAAATTGTGTTCTCACATTAGTACAAAAAATGAGTAGTTCCACTAACTGTGGTTCAGTTTCAGAGAAATACTCCAATGTTAGCACATCATGTTTAACTTTGAGGCTGTCTTACACATTTTCATTGAAAATACCATGGATGTTCCATGTGGAATGTAAATACGAAGACAATTCATAGAGAACAATGAATGGGCTGCAATAAAATAGCAGTAAACAATTTGGTTATATGAGATTCTGCTGAAACCATGAATCACAAAAGCAAAATGAATGCCAGATAAGTCACTACTGTTTTTCTGTTCTGCTAGAGATTTTGTTATTCTATCAAAGTGTTCCAAGAATATTTTAATCTTTAAAATAATATATTTTAGAAGGTCAATTAAATCCTGAGAGAGACACTTTAGAGTAAAAATAATACTTTTTGAAAAGCCACTTGTGCTGGCAGGAGAAATGCAGCTTACTCAAGTTAAAAAAATGTAAAACCCCACTTACTCTTCATTGTAAGTGGTAGGAGATATTTACTTTTTGATATGCTCAAGCTGATGATGGAATTGGAGTCTACCATCAATCCCCCATAGCTGGAAACCTTAATTTAGTGGGAGCCTGACACAGCATTGAGAAATTCCACAGGCTTGCAGAGAGATATGTAACTAATAATTAACTTCAGCTGTACTGCTTTCCTTAGCCCATTTCCCAGACATCACCCTCTCTAGAAGGTGATGTTTTGGGACTACTTTTTTTCGCCAGCTGGGAAGCTTTGAATAAGTCTCTTCAGCACAGGCTTTCTGCTTTTTTTTCTCATATTCAATCTTTTTTTATCATATTTAACATTTTTTCTCATATTTTTTTCTCATTTTTAACCTGAGAAGCCCTTGATTTTGGTTTGACTATCTGTGCAGAATCCTATGTATAATTATTACATCGGTCTTGGGATGGGAAAAGTGGGTTGGACGTTTTGAAGACTATTAATTTTAAGACCCTTTCTTTTTCCCCCAGAATGTAACTGTGGAGGGAGAATGTGTGACAGCCAGACCGGAGAATGCCTTGCAGACAGTCCCGCAGTTTCTACTGGCACAGACTGCCCCACCATTAGTAAGAATAATACTATGAGAACACCAAAAGTGACTGCTGTTCTTGTATTTCAATGCTTGCAGATACTAACTTAAGAGCTTGGCTCTCCAGTGAGCTTGGCACTTATACCTTGATCCTGCAGTGCACTTAAACATGTGAAGATGCGCAATGTCCTGCTGATTGTGTATTTAAAATATATGCTCAAGTGCATGTGAGCGCACAAGTACGTTTTGCAATACAGACTGAATATTTAGCTACCAACTGTGGAGCAGTAGAGATGTATCACCAAAGCCACTTCTCTAGACATAGTGACTGCAAAAAAATATTCCAGCCCTAAAAATTGCCATGACTACTTTATTGCCACAACTACTGTCTTGCATTTCACTTCTGTTTTTTCTAGTTGTACATCTAGTATAAATTGTTACTGTTGAGAATTTGACATATACACATCAGTCAGTTGCTTTTCTGCTCTCTCTTATTCTAACTATAGGAAGCTTGTGGAGTTTCCAAAAGTACTATGTTGTAACTACTAGTAAGCATTGATTATTATATTTTTTTAATGCTAGTATTATTACATCTGTGGTTTAATGCAGAACACATAGGACATACAGGCTCCTAACCTGTTCCCAAGAAGAAGGGGGTCCCAAAATGCAACCAGAATGAGAACATTTGGCAGCTTCTGCCAACAAGAATACAGAATAGATGATACAAGCAAAAGTTCCTGTAGGAATCTGTTTCACGTTCATCTAAATCTCTAATTTTACTGGTGGCACAAATATCGCTAAAAACAAGGTAGCACTGGAGGCATTCAGCCAGAACAAGGATGTAGTGCTGTGCAAGCATAATTCAAATGTGTTGCAATTGTGCTTTTAGAAGTTGTCTTCCTAATCAAATATGCATCCAAGTGTCCAGCTGTTGGACATCCTTACTTCTCATACCACCAGATTTTAAATACAGAATTCTGGCTTCTGGCAAAATTAACTTGTTTCTCCGCGCCCCCCCCCCCCCCCCATCTGTTGTTCTTTGGGACACAAACAGGAGGAGCCTCTAGGGAATAGCCAGGAAATGCCTCATCTCTCTCTCCCTACTGATTACAGAGCCGCCTCGACAGCCCCTCAGAGCAGTCCCATCTGGTGCTGCTCAGCTGGAAGCACTGTGACTGTGTTGTGGGACCTTTGGAAGTGGTATATGAAAGTGAAAAAAAAAAAATGGTATCCATCAGGACCCATCAATGACAAAGAGCGGGAACCCAATGGGGCAAGGGCACTCAAAAGTAAATTCAGGATGTCTGTTGTTAACTGATACAAACACTAAAAGAAAAAAAAAATGACGCTTTTATTTTCTTATCAGGCTGTGATAAATGTATTTGGGATTTGACAGATGACATCCAATTAGCAGTCCTGGCTATCGATGAAAGCAAAACAATTTTACTGAGCATTTCTACAGGTGTTGCAGCTCAAAAACGCTTGAATGACCTGAACCTCACTGCTACCTATCTCCAGGTACAAACAGTGGTGATGTTTCACTTTTTTAATTTAATTTCATTATATGAATTTCCACTCCATTTGCTTAAATTTCAATTCCTGCCCTCACTAAAGAAACTTTCTTCGCGGGTGCACTGACTTCTTTTCCCCCACACACAGGCAGCGATGTCTGAAAAAAAGAACCACTCTGTGATTTGGACCATCCAAGTTGATGATGCTGCAGATGAAATGAATGATCTCCTCAGAGAGGCAGAGACCCTTGAAGACCAGGTTTGTTCACAGCCTCCTGCCAGAGCACAGAGGCTTTGCAGCTTGTCATATTCACATGCTGGCATAGGAGGCTCACCAAACAAGGGTAGCTGAGAAAGCTTTCCATTTTTAAACCTTCTACTTTACTTAGGCTCAGAATTAGAAGTATAAAATCAAGTCATCAAACTTGATGACTTGATCTTCTTGAAGATGACTTCATCTTCTTGATTCAATCAAGAAGATGAATCAAGTCATCTTCTCAGAAAAGGAAGGGAGCAGGGCCAAAGTCTGCTGAGGATGGTCAGAGGTTTGTCAGCTCCCCTCAGGACCCAAGTTCCCACTTCAGTCCCTACACCCCAGGCACAACATTTGATCTGAGGTAGACACACTGCCTTAGTGTTTCAGAGCAAAGTAACCAACATTAAAGTAATTTGGACTGACTTTGGGAGCCCTTGTACTATATTTATTTTACATGTACGCCCTTGTAAAAATCCATTTAGCCTGATTAGACACTTCACAATACGCTATGAAGCTGCCAGTGTAAAAGCCTTTTGAGGTACCCACTAAGACAGAAGCTGATCAGTACTCAAGATATGTTTTAACACAATTATAATCGTAAATGTTATATCCTCATTCAATTGACAAGCTATAAAATTAAGGTTATCTACTCTCAGCTCACATAACACTTCTACTGCACCCTAAAAGAATACTGATATATGTTAAGAGAAGAAATAAGGTTCAAAAATTGTTTCTCCTCTATTTTAAACAGGTATTATTATCCAGTTTTCTGTTGCTGATATATATATATATATATATATATACATACATATAGTGAAATACATCATGTGATGTTATTCCCAAGCAGAGATAACCACAGCTGCAGTATGACTAGAGTATATTTCATGCTTATTGCAAAAAGCCAGACCTTGTATTCACTTACAATTCCTTCACGAGACAAATTTATACCTTAGGCTAAAACTGAGATACAGGAGCAAGAAGAAGAAACACAAAGGAAGAGAAAAAAGGGTTGTATGGAGATGTGGAAGAGAAAATGTGAGGGTTAGTATTTTTTAATCGTCACTTAACAGAAAGGGCACTGCAGAATTACAGACTGTGTGTTCAAAAGAGAGGTTTGAATAAGAATAATAAATGGGATCTGAAACTCCCAGAGTCTGCTGGGGATGAGCTTAGAGTAAAATCACACAAAGCTCAATCCTAAATGTTTGGCAGAGCCCTGGGGGAGCCATGCACCTCTCCTTCCCAGGCTCTGGGCAGATTCCAGGACAAGTCTCCCTGTGCCAGTGGAAATTTGAGGATAACTGAGAGCACCCCTCACTCATGCTGCTATGCTTCCCATCAAATTTGTGGCAATTGGGAAACCTGTCTCAGTAATTGCCCATGCAATTAATAGTTAATAAAATGTTTGGTGAGGAAAGAGCATTATGCAAATGTGTTCTGCAAAAGGCACCTCCATCGCTGCCTTCCAACTCACCCTGGTGCCACTGCAGGCTGCGTGGCAGGAGGGAGGCTGCAGCCCCTGGCCTGGTGGGATTAAACAGGCATGAAGCCAGCACAGCAGCAGCCTAAAATCTTCCTGGCTTATCTCCCAAACTCAAACTGGTTTTACAGTGGGGATTCTTGCTGCTGCAGCCCCACCAGGGGCTTTAAACCAAAAACCTTGCTATTGGCATGCTTGTGGTGCTGTCTTACATGTGCACACACACACTCCAAGCCCAGGAAATGTTGAGAGTAGCCATATTTCCTCCTCCTTCCTGAGACATAGTAGTGAAAATTAAATCCAAGGGCTCCCAAAGTTAATGGCTGTTTAGGAAACACGATAACTGTGTCATGGTTCACTTCCCTTACATCCTCACCTAGTGCCTCACCATCACCCTTTTGGGGCCATGTCACCTCGTGCCTACATAGGGGAACACAGTATGGTGTACAGCCTCCACCATAATATAGGATAGGAGTGTGGCTATGCTCATTTTGAACCCTGACTCTCATTTTCTTAATTTAACAAGTTGCATAACTGGCAGCCTCGCATGAGGGAGACAGTGATCTAAAAATGGTGGGGAGCTTCGCACCTTGTTCTTCAGTCTATATGTTTACTCAGGAAACATGATACACAGCAAAATGAGCCAGCCCTGCTGAATGCCTAGGAGACTCAGCAGATGGGAGTTTTACAACTGTACATAATTTATGGCAATTTGATTGCAGCAAATGATGGATAAATATGGGACAGATTTTAATCTCTCACTCTGCAATTCTGAAAATACCGACAAGACAGCCCTTCACTTCAGACTGTAAATGCTACTTTATATGATAAATGGACTTTCACATACTCATCAGGAGAAAGCAAAATGTGTGTTTACACTGCTCATCACCACACACACATATGGATCTGAAAAAAAATCTAATATCTTGCTCACATGGTTTATTCATAGGGAAATCAAGCATCCAGCAAAGGCCTACTGATACAGAAGGAAACCATGAAGACCAACAACCGTGCTACACAGCTCATACAGCAGCTCCATAATATGAAGGATAACATTCAAGGTAAATAGATTTCTTTCTGTTTCAGCTCAATGTGAAGCATGTGTTAATGAAACCTCCAGCAAAAAAAATGTCATTGCACCTGGGCACTCTCACAAAGCAACCCATAGGCTTTAAACATAAGGCTCTTAGAACCTGCAATGCCATGATGAAAAGTTGTCTCTCTTCAAAGGCAACTGACACTATGGGTTGATTTGGTCTGACAACCAGAATAAGAGCTTCTCTTTTTTTCTCTCTCTGAAAGAGAAAAATAATTATAAATAGGTTTACATGGAATACTTCAAAGTAATTCAATTTGTAGTCTCTGACTGAATAGCTGCTGAAGGTATTTGTATAAACATGTGGAGAAAAGAAAAAAAAAAGAGCTGGTATCAGACTAGGGCTGAGTGCAGCCACAAACACAAGCACAGGATGGGAAGTGAAAGTGCTTAATGGCTTCCCTGTTAGAAGATTCATGCAAATGCACTTTTCTGATCATGCTGGTAAATAATTGAGGGCATGTGAACAGCTAGACAGATTTTTTCAAAAAAAAGATGTTTCCTTTTGAACCCACGGTAGTCAGTTAGATCTGACTAACTCTGGTGATCTCTCTGTTGAGTTTTACTTCCGTTCAATTTTTTGCATTTTAGGAAATTGTTCCTGTGTAGGATTTCTCTGATTCATATAACTTCATGCAAATGCTTCTTAAAAGCAAAAGTTGCTGAATAGTACATCATTTCGTGAATTTGCCATTTCTCCAAGCTCAGTGTGGAAGGTGAAAGATAAACTTGATGACGAAAATCTCCCAAAATTAGAAGAATGTATCCAAGTGCATTTTTATGTTACAATGGGACAAACTGTCACCATGTTCTGCTCATCTGTGTGTATGATGTGAGGGAATGCAGATAAAACTTTTATCCATCTTTGGACAACATGATAGAGCAATAACTGCATCTCTAGAACTAACATAAATTTCAGAACATTACTTTTCTTCTGACTGTAAATGTAGGTATTTTAGACCTTTGCAGATGAAGATTTTTGATTTACAGCCTCAGAGACTGCTTGGATCTTCAAGAATTTTTACTGTACCATACCTCTAAGGATAAATGGCAACAGTGAACACTTTCCCAAGCACAATTGCACTTTAAAAAGTTTTCCTAGTCAGAGAAGATCATCTTTATCTGGAGTATCTCTGACATAATGTTATTTGTGTTCATATATATAACTAAATACGTGTTCATATATAAAACTAAGATTAAACCAGTTGTAGCCTCTTCTTCTGTAACTTCAGAAAGCAATAAAACCCCAGGTGAGCGTACACAGAAGCATCCCTGTCCCCTGTAAACCCGCATCATGAAAGTATCCATCCTGCAGTAGAGAACACTAATTTCTCCCAGTCCTTTGCAAAGCCAACAGTGTAAAAAGCTGTTTATGGCACCAGAATAGAAAGGCTGATGGGCAGATGAAGTTAACTAGCCCTTTTTCAGTTAATAGAAATCCTTGATTAACAGACCCGAGTAGTTCTGATTTAACACAATTATTGCAAGTTCTGTGGCAACTTTTGTAAGGAAGATCTGTAATACCCCAAACATTATCCTTGCTGATCATTACCTCCATGGGTGCTTCAACCAATATTTCAATTTTAGTAAACATAGTTAGCAATCCTGTCACAAAGATGAGGCAAGCTAAGACCATGCACACAGCATGTTAGAAATGTTCTACTTTCTTATACCTACAGTGGTAGATCACTTCTGATTACTGCTGCATCTCTCACTTTTTATTTCTATAGTTACTGAGTACAGGTGTCAGCCTAAGCCTTGTTGTATGTCACCAGCATTCACTGGCTGACTTGTGTGGATAGTTCTTTTGTATCATTAGTTGTCTGGGGGAGGACAGGAATTACAGAAGGCAGAAATGTGTCTAGTTTGGGGCACAAATAGCAGAAGTCATGTTGGCCTGTCATAGAAGAAGCAGCGCCTATGTCTGTGATGAAAAAGAGTGTTTGTTCAACCCAAAAAAAAGTTGCAAGCAAGTGGGTGAAAGTTATTTTCACCGTGCATAAAAATATTCTCCAGCATCACTACTGCAGAAGGCAAGCCAGGCTCTACTGAAGGTAAGCTGAATGTGTATGCACATATCTGTATGTGTATACATGTGTGCCAGTATGAGAAGGAAAAAGAAAGCCATGGAGGCACTTGTGGTCATCAATTGCTGCTGAGACTGAGCATTTAAAGCTTCACTAATGAGTTCAGGAGCCATCCAGAAACTGCATGAAAGGACATTCTGCCAGAGAATCAGTTGTGCCACAAGTACACATAGATATTTTATTAAAAAATTATAAGATCCGTAGAGCTGCCTTGCCAGATCTGGCTATCCACAAATCCAGTAATGAATGCAAGCCAAAGCTACTCACAGGGTATGAAAGAGGAGGTGGTTGGTGTTCAAGGCCAAGGATTGAAAAGTGAGAAAACTTTGTAATGCTTGCTCAGGGAATGGGTAAACTCAATTTCAGCTGCAAGGATTCAACAGCATTTTTTGAACTGAGACCAAAACCTTGAAATAATATCCATCTCCAAACCAGCTAGGCAGCATTGTGCCAGAAGCCTTATGTTACGTCTTTAGGGTGCCTCAAACTTCTTCAGAGGGACAAAGAGATTATTTCAGTCTCTTTGCTGATGTTGTTGTTTAATAAGCATCACATTTTTGCAGTAGCTCTTAAAAACCACGATCTTGGAGGAAAGCCCTGGTCTGCTACATGCCGCAGAGCTCAGAATAAAAAGACGATCCCAGCCTGTGAGAACTGCCAAGCCAAATAATGCAAACTACCCATGCCTATTTAATCTCATCCTCTTCTGATGAGACCCCCACATATGCCATGAAGTGTGATTTATTTACAGCTTTAATTTTAAGACTGTATTAAAGATACTAATTATCCATCATAGAGTGGTAGCATAATTAAAATTTTCTTTCGCCAGCAGCAAGAGATGGATTCACAAAAGTAAGAGTACTCCACAGAAGAGCGCTTACTTCTCTATAGCATGCTGGATTGACCATCTGTTCCTTTTTTCCCACAGAAATCAGCAGCAAGATGAAATACTATGCAATTCAACAAGAGCTGAGCCCTGAGGAAATTGCCCAGAAGCTGAGTGTGGCTGAGGAGATGCTGAAGGAGATCAAACGCCGTAAGCCTTTCACTAATCAGAGGCAACTTGCAGCTGAGGAGGAAGATGCAGCAGAGGACTGTAAGTTTTGAATCTGTTTTCAATTCATCCAGATGTTGATGCACAGCTGGCAGGAGCTGGGCAGCTTGGGACATAATGCTGTGCCCCTGGGGAGGACCAGGAGGTGCTGGTGGGCTGGGCGGCTGCAGACATCACAGTTTAGGAGAATATAAGACCAAGTATATGAGACCTGTGTGCCCATTAGCAGACTTCTATCCGTAATTATTTACACAGGAAGTGAAAGAGATTAAATAATAATTCCTGCTCCTGATGGTTGGAAGAAAAAAAAAGCGCACAAGATCAAATCTGGGAAAGAAAAGAATAGGAAAAGTGTTATCTGCCAACATGAAAGGAATTCTGGTTTCAGTCCCTGAGTGTGGTTCATCACAGCCTGTCTCCTAACCCAAGCCAGTACAACTCTGCTGACTTCAGGAGACTGTCAAGCATTAAACAAACATAAGGACTACAGCTTTTCCTTTCCCTGCCTTTCTCCACACCGCTAACAGAGCAGTGGAAAAGGGGCCAGCAGAGGCATAGCTCTGATGGACACGCTCACTGAGCCCATCACAGCAGCCAGAGGTGACACTGTTTCCAAATGCCTACCCCAGGTCTCTCCTTGCTGCTCCCATGGCAGAACAAGCAGCAAAATGTGTTTGTGTTGCACATGTGTCTGTGTGTGTGTACGTTTGTCTGTGCCTGCTATGGATTAATCAGTGACATCTGATTTTTTTCCCAGTGCTACAGAGAGTTGAAGAGTTTCATGAGAGGTACAATGACACCAGATCTCTAGTTTCTGATGTGAAGGAGCAGTTCCGTGAATATGATATGAAGCTGTCAGACTTGGAGGAGACAGTAAACCAGGCATTTGACTATGTTATACAAACAGAGGATATGAATCAGGAAAACACAGCCAATCTTCAAGAACATGAGGTATTATGCAGTATATTTATCATAAGTATCTGTGAATAGTTCATGTTTGCCAGTGCTTAAAAGAGTGGATTGCAAACAATTGAGATTCAGGAATTACCACACACACACACACACACAAAAAAAAAAGGAAATCCTTGGGCTACTCAGCAGGATGAGCTTGACACTCCAGTTCTACACAATAAGTTGAGAAGTACAAGGTGTATTACTTATTCATGAAGTCACAATAAATGCCAGATTTTGGCACAGCATGTCGCAGCTGGCCGAGGAAAAGATGGTTACTAATGCCTAAACATAGGAAGTTGTATTACAGCAAAACCCAAGAAGCTTAAGATTCCAACTAGCATGGCTGCTATAAATACTGTGGTGGAAATGTTTCACCTGTTATGTACTGATTTATAATGTGACACTGGAACATGTTGCCCAGAGAGGCTGTGGAGATGTTGAAGGTCAGGTTGGATGAGGCCCTGAGCAACCTGGTCTGGTGGGAGGTGTCCCTGCCTATGGTAGAAGGGTTGAACTGGATAATATTTGAGGTCCCTTCAAACCCAAACCATTCTATGATTCTATCATGATGAAGGACTTCATGCTCTCTGAAGTAATTACATTCTCTTGAAATAAATATTTATAAAGGCAGTGCCAAATTCATGCCCTGGTGACTGGTTTCATACTGTCCCATCCAAACTTTCTCCCTGGTCCTCTTTAAACGAAATGCCTCAGTTTTTCATGAAGAGCAGATGACTATCTTTATATCAGGAAGCACAAAGCCATTCTCTAATTGCTCCACAACAGATATCTTAAAACTGTGTTTCCTACTTGGTGGGTGAACTGCCTTGCTATGAGGCTACAGCAGTTTTCCCTTATGCTCTGTCCAGATGAATAGTTCTAGTATTTTGAACAAAGCAATTGGTCCAGAGGAGAGCTCAGATATCTTCCTCCTAGAACCCCTGTGGAAGGGGGAACATTTGCATGTCAGTGGTGGTGTTAGGTTCAGATAACATCTGGAAATTGAACTTTCAAGTCCTTCATCCCAGAAAGATACTTAACTCATCAGTCATATAGAGAGATTGTGGTGGGGTTTTTTTGTTTGTTTGTTTTGTTGTTGATTTTTTTTCCTTCCAGAAGTTCTGTGACTCTTCTTTGTTTTCTTAAGAGATGCAAAACCAGAATGTCCCACCTAAATATGTTTTCCTCAGTTACTTTTTCATCGGGGAAAAAAATGACAAAGATAACAGTTCGGGACCATTTGATCCTAACTGCTTTCATTTCAATGGCTGAAATTGTTTGGAGTCTGGAAGAGAGCAGTTTGTGATCTTGTGTGATCACAAGAATGATCTTCTGAATTCAGGCTAATCTCTGGGTTTCATAGCACCAGTGGCTGCACTTTGAGCTCTTGAAATCTGCCATGCTCAAAGTTCATGCTGATGTGGAAGGTTTACTAATTCAAAAGATAAAACAGGCACATTAAAGGTTCTTGTGAATCCTTCTATGAGGACCTTGGGATCTTTATTTATAAAGAGTCTTCTGCTTTTTCATTTTTAATTATTATAATGCCAAACTGCAGATTATCTCACATTTATGAATTGAAGCCTTAATTATGCTGGTTGTAGTCATAATTTTTCTGGTTTTAACCATTTGGATTTTCACTATTCCTCGCAGTGAAGGCACATGCTGTATAAAAATATTGTTCACATTAGCTTCATTATTGACATGAAAAAGAATTCTCAAGACTGTAAGAATTCTCAAGACTACAGACAAAAAAAAAAAGTTTCCAGGCCACAATGAAAAGTCCATGTTTAATTTGTTTCTGCTGGCAATGCACTGAATAATGCTTCATCCCAGTAACTGCTCAGGCTGTAATATGAAAAGAAATTAATTCATACAAATAAAAAAAAATATTTCACAAGGACAAGAAAATGTAAGAAACAACATTATAGTATGCAGCTATTAGGGTTATCTATTAAAAACAGACTTAATTTACCTGAAATCTACTTTATCACTTTATCTTTTGAATTAACTTTAGTAACATGACAAAAACAGTAATACTGTTCTAGCAGTTCACAAACATTTTTGGATGTTTTTTTTTTTTTTTTTTTTTTTTTGTAGAAACAACATGAGAAAATAAAAGAGCAGGTAGATGAAGTGAATGGCATTCTGCTAAGTGCCACAACTACTTTGGCAGGACCACAAAAGATCAACTCAGAGTTAAGTGAGGTAATAAAGGTAGGTGCCATAGTGACTTGTTTAAATGGTATGTCCTGAATTTCTGAACTTTTGAAAAGTCATGTGCTTAGATCACTGAGTGAAAACCTCTAGTTTTTTTTTACTGCTTCAAAGAAATACTGATGAATATTTCCCAAAAAATGTGTAAATCTTCCTGAATGGAAAGCCTTGTAATTACATTTTGCTGTCTTGGAAAAATAATATATTAGAAGTATACCTTACTGCAGGCACATCTACTGAAGGATTTTGCTGTAGGGTTCTCATTTCATAATGAGCAGCTGCCAAAAGGCCCAAAGGTACTCCGTTGGCAGATTGCACTTTGCTAATTCCACCAAGTGAGCATGGGAGACAGCTTAAGATCCCACATCTCGGTATTAAAAGCAGTGATGGTCAGAATGTAAAATTTACATATAAACATATTGTCTTATTGAAATCCTCATCTGCAACTGTCGAATCCAGTGTTATGAATGAGACAAGGTGTTGTGGGAAATTTTTACTTTAAAATTCCACATGGTTTTTGTTTTTTCTATATTTTTTTTTAAATAAAAGTGGGATTTTGCTAACTAAAACTTTTGCCATTTTAAAAAAACTTTTATTTCCATGTCTTACATTAAGATTTTGAGATAGTTTAAGACAAATTAAAATTCTCCAAAAGTGATCATTTTAGTCATAGGTGCCCAAAGCAACACAAAAGCAAATACCAAACCCGTTCATTTTTCTTTGGAAAAGTAATTTGTGAAAGAAGAAAGAAGACAGCTTTCTTTAACTATAGCAATCCCAGGGTGATCAAGCAGTATGATTTTTTTTTTCTCCTGTGTTTTCTGTAAAATAAATTGCTGCAGCTTATCGTTCAGTATCCCCCACTCCTGTGGGTAAGTCTGCACATACAGATGTTTACTCTGCAGGGAAGTAGTATGAGAACATCATGTATCTTCCATCCTCACCAGCGATGAGTATCTTCACGCTCCACTCATTCATTCTTTTTCACTCCCTCACTTTCATCCTTTTTTTTCTGGTATTTTGAGGCCACAATGATGATCACCAAATTTACCAGCAAGGTTGTATATTGGAGACATGAATGCAGGTCCAACAGATCTTCCCCACAAATACTTCACATAAGGAAGGCATATGGCTAAGGCAAAGCGATGCTACTTCTCCTTGCCTATACATACACAGAGTTAGCAGTCTGAAGGAGTCCTGTAAGTCAGACTAGCCCAAGATGTCCTCCTTCCATGAGGGCTATCTCTATGCAAAGAGAGAGAATGTGATGAGGGCCTGTTCTCACAGCTGTGTGTGGCACAGCTTACAGCTGTATTGCTAAACTCCCTGCTCCTCTCCAGCATCACCTCCCCTACAGATTGCCCCTGAGGCACAGGCACTTCTCCATGTTATTCTCCAAAGAAGCAGGTCTGGGAGGGCGGCAGCTGGCCAGGGCCAAAACAGTGCCAAGGATCAAGCAATAATAGGATGTTGTGAAAGCCAGCCCACCCCAGCACTATTTCGTTTGCTTGTATAGATAGAGTTTAAAAGTCCCAAATGCTAATGTCTGTCCTGCAGTCTTACAGAGAAGAGTTTTTTAAAAAAATGGTTTCCATCTCCTAATTTAGTAAAAACCACAATGAGTGGATCTTGCAAAGTTTTGGTTTAATTATTCCACCTATTAGCAATTCACACCAAAAAGCTTCACATTGGCACCATTCTGGAGCAAATATAAAGGGTGGTAAGATATTGTTCAGCTGTCTCTCTTTTATATTTCATGAATGTTTCTCCAATATCTTTTAAAGGGATTTCTGGAATTTTTGCTGATTTTTATTTACCTGTGTTTGCCTTGATCCACCAACATTCATGACAGACTCTTTCCTGACCTTTACTCTCCATTTTATGCTAAGTGTATAACAAAAAACAAAATAAAAGCATTATAATAATGTAGAAAGGTACAATAAAACATAATAATCAAAATATAGGTTTGATTTTTTTACAATATTCATCTTCTTTCCTTCCTTGTATATTTTGTTCAGAATGTGTCAGGGCTCTCCGCAGAAATAGATGGAGCGAAAAAGGAACTGCAAGAAAAAATAGCCAATCTGTCTCTGTTTGATGATGATTTGGTAGAAAAGGCTATGCATCATGCACACAACCTACAAGGACTTGCTGATGAGCTGGACCGGTAAAATTTAACTTCAGCAGACTCTGTTCATAGAAATGCTACTGATTGAACAGCTGAGTGAACTTAGAGACAGGCAGAAACACCGTAACATTAGATATGCTGTCTGTAAATAGGTATTAAACAAATTGCTGGGAACTCATGTATGGGAGGAAACGTCATGGTCCAGAGGCAACAGCTGAAATTGAGCAAAGCAAAATCTATTCATCTTGTCAAAGAATAAACAAACATATATCTCATGTGGTATTATTCTCTTTCAAATTTGGCACATTCTCTTCTTCCCATAGCAAGAGAATAGGAAAGGTAGATTACTAAAAGTAATACAATACAGGCAAATTAAACGGGGTTTACAGAAACAGCTTATGTCAATAAGTTATGTCACATTACTGTTTAGCAGTGTGGGCCAAAACAAATGGGATTTGTGATAATTTTTGTTTGAGAACTGGTTTACACATGTAGTTCTGAAAGAGTGGATTGTACACCAATGAAACTAGCCCCCTGCAACACCAAACATTTACGGCAAGGCTATTTTGCTATTTTGCTGAAAAATAGCAAATACATAAACTTTCCTTCAGTTTACTAAAAAGTCACCTCTAGGCAGATTTGAAAGTTGACTTTATCTCCAATTGGTACTAGACGTGAAAAAATCACTGCTGCAAATGATTTGTTATAGAAAATGCCTCACCAAATTCTACCTTAAGTAACATCATAGACATATGTTTTTGGAAGATAAACTAATAACTACTAATCAAGTGTATTATCTAAATACCAGTTGTTTCTTAATATTAGTATGCACTAGATGGGAGATTAAAACAGAGAAAAAATAACAGATGGTTTTCTTTTAAAAAACTGCATAAAGCTGCCATCTGAAACTGTTGTTCTATAATGCTACACAAACTACAGACAACCTAAAAAACAAACAATATGTTCAGTCTGAGATCGGCTATCTGGGGGTAGCAGAATTGCTTGAAAGAAAATACCCCATATGGCTAGCCTTCATCCCTCACTACAATAATTTAAACATGATTACCAACTCCAACACATTCAGAATTTAATAGAAAGCAAGCAGAAATAATTACAAAATATCCAGATGGAAATGTGCTGACTCTTTTATTTGTTGAGAAGATTGTCCTGCAGTAAAACTTTAATCCTTTAAAACTTTTAGCCTGTCTTCAAATCTTTTTTTTTTTTTTTTTTTTTTTTTTTTTTATGGGTTTGCTTTATAAGCCCATTAGGCTTTTATTTGGTAGAGGTTCTTCTTTTGTCTTGGGGGAATATAGCAGGAAATTCTTGCAACAGTTCTGGAAACTGGAAAATTTATAAGTCCTCAGTGTGCAATTACTTTGAAGTGAATACACATACATACATATAAGTATATATTATATATATAGTGTGTATATATAATATAATATATATAATAATGTATATTATATAACAATATAATCTATCTAATATGTATATAGGTTATAATATATATATCTAATATATACTCTAAATTCTGTTTATCAGAAGAATATTAAAAATAATACTTGAAGTTACTAACAGTTGAAGGTTGAGCTCTAAACCAGCTGCTGTTTTAATGTCCCCTGAAGACCAGTTGCAACCTAAAATACAAATCAAGCTCTACCATGCCAGCAACGCTATAATGCATTTCTTAATTTTAACTTTTTGCAAAATTTCATGACCAATAGACAGTTCTATATCTGATCTTCCCCCTTTTCCCATTTACATTTGGAAAATACAAACAGCCTGGTGTTACAGCTCTTCTGATCACTCGTACGCATAGATCTTTCTATTCATAGCCAGAAGTTATCCCTGTAGAAGGGAATGGATCTATTATTCTTTCAATTTATGGAATATGTAATCTAGAATTTTAAAAAAAAATAATAATGATAAAAGCTTAGATGTTACTTGTTGTCTCTCACAAAGATATTAAAGGCAACATTCCCGACATTAAACGTCTGGGAAGTACCTTATATCCACATAGTTTTCTCCTGCTTTAGTTTGGCACAGATGGTCATACCCAATGAAGAGAACATGGCTCAGGCTAAGTGTATTTGTATGCAATTATTTAGTCAGAATTCACAGAATATTAAGAAAGCTACTAAATTTGAAGCTAGTTTGATTTACTTTGTCTTCTTCCTCCTTTTACTGTCCCTTTAACAGGAATTTACATGGTGTTGATACAAATGGGTTGGTACAAAGGGCAATAAATGCTTCAAATGTATATGAAAACATTGCCAGTTACATTGAAGAAGCTAATAAAGCCGCACTGCTAGCACTGAACACAACAAACCGGGTCAATGATGTAAGTAGTTTTCATAATATCAGCTTTTACTTTGCAATGCTGCAGGGGCTTTGGATACCTAAGTATGAAGAAAAAACAAGATCTGGCTTCACAGTCAGCATCAAAGTTCTCACTGCACATTTTGATTCATTTACTATTTCCTCAATTAAATACTAGGTCATTAATTACTCTGCCAACCTAAATTTCCCTGTTATATGAAAAGATACAATAGGTCCTTCCTGTCCTTAAGTAAAGAAGCATCATAGGGAGATGCTTCTTTGTGCTGTTCACACAAACTGAGGCACTCCTGTAAAAGTCCAGACAACTCCCTGGCCATGTAGGAACCCAGAGCTGACATTCAGTGTTTGAGTCCTCCTACTCCACACAGCACCGTGTGGTAGGAAAGGTGGTCAGCACACCTAAGAGGAGCATCGCTATTTCTCATTAAAAGTTAAAATGAGGCAAGTAGCCCACTTGCATACTCACTGCTGTGATGAGGATGCTAATTTTGTCTAGGGCAAATATTTTATGTGAATTTCTGTATGTGTAGAGTTTTAAAAGTCTTTAAAAGTAGCAATTTGTTAGTGGAAGAGAAAGAGGAATCAGCTGTATTGACCCCTAAGGATCACTGGGCTGTCAAGCCCTCTGCTTACAGCATGCTACTAGGGACCATAAACAGCCCCCCATGCAGCACGTGCGTTCATTACCCATCAGAGGCGACAGTCAAAACAAACACAGTGCCCAAATAATGTGCATCATGAATACCAAGTTGGTCAGATTGAAGTTGATAAACTAAGAGGACTTCTGTGCTTTCTGCATCTTTGTTATTCGGTATTGCTCTCCAGAAAGTATGCATTTCTCTGAACTTTTATTGCCGTCCACAGAAAAATTGCTTTTAGACTTCTTTTTCTATTCCAGCTGCTAATCTTAAAATGTCAACAAGGAGAATGAAACCACTGTGATTTTGCAATTGCATTTATATCAAGTAATACGTTACCTACAATTAAACACAATAAAAAGTAAACATTTGGTAAGCATTATTATGACTTTATTTTTTGGAACATACTTGCAGGCTGCAGTTGGAATTGATACTCAGGTCATCTACCATAGAGGTAAAAGCGAAGAACTTCTCAACCGAGCCATGCAGCTGCAACAGACAGCAGATTACAGTAAATATATATCCTTTCTACCTTCCCTGTAAGTTTATAAACATGTACACTAAAAGACATTTCAGAAGAACATCACTAAGGCAGAACTATTGCTGTAACAGAAGAGTGTATTGATCGAAGTGATAATACAAAGTATTGAAAAGGCTACGGGCACAGTTTGAGTAGTGCATGTGTCGTCATCCTGCCAGGTATTGAATGTTTATTTCATTTACAAAAGGACCGTTTAAGATATAACCACTATTTAAATATCTGATCCCACAAACAGGTTTTCACATGTAAATATAATCAAAGTAGTTGACTGAAATCAATTCTTAATAGTTTAAGTGCTCAGAAAGCTGAATTTAACCAGTGAAGGATAATAGTAAATGTTAAAGGATTTTGACCTCTTTTTCACTGAAAACGAAGGAAAGTACTAAGATTACAGAAATGGCCTCTTCAGTTTTTCTGGACCTTCTGAATTCCTTAAAACTTCTCCTTTTGGAGCTATTCCAGCAGTCCAGGTTAATCAAAGAGAGATGGTGGTGACTGAAATACAGTTTTCCAGATTTTTCTAAGGAGCCCTGGGGAAAGAAAATAATGGCAATGAGTTTCAAGGTTGCTCTTGACATTGGATTATGTGAAGTTAAGAGTGCTACTGTGCCATATAGTAAAAGATGTCCTAGCATATTGCCAATGGTGTATTAAAGGCTAAACATACCTCTACAGGAGAAAACATACCTTTTTCAAATGTGTCTTTGATGCCATTCATCTATACCTCCTGTTTTTCCCCCGCAGGTAATGATTTAACTGTTGCAGACACCAGCCAGCATGTTAATGGCACTCTGGCCAGAATGAATGCTCTGCGAGGCCAGCTGATGAGAGCCATCACAAAAATGCAGTCAGCAGAGCCAGGTTGTACAAGACTTCTTTATGATGCATTATCTTCAAATGCTTAAGAATGTATTTTATCTTTGCATATGGCCTATGAAGATGGTATTAAGATTTCAGTCCCAGGAAGACCCAAAGGAATTTGGCTGAAACAAGAGCTAGTCAGTAAAGATAAAAATTTAACATACTCATGGTGAAACATTTTTCCATCTGAAATTATTAACATACTTTTTGATCCTCCTTGCTACAATTACCCTCCCCCACGTAACTCTAGATCATTTCAGGGCTTAGAGATCATACAACCCTATGGACAAAAGCAATTTTGTCAACTTTCGTTGTCAATTCACATATACATCATGTCTGCCATATAGTGTATCTGGGAGGTAATTACTGACAGTCTTGACTGACAAAATCTCACCTTCATTTTTCAGTAAACAGACATCATAGAGCATACAGCAAGTATACTCAAAGATGTTCAAAGTTTCTTTCACTAACTCTAACTAAAAATATTTTTTACTGCTAAGATGTTGTATTATGTAAAATAACACAATTTTACAAATTAATTTAAAAAGAAAAAAAAAGTCAGATATGGAATAACAAAAACACCTCAGTGTTTTTGGATTTCTCTCCTTGAAAAATAATTTTGATGAAAAATATTCAACATTTACATGCATTATTAAAAAATAAATAAAATGAAAAACAATGCACTTTTTCACCTCTGTTCCAACATCCTTGGGTATACAATATCCATCAAAATCCAGGGATAATGAAAATTTTGAACAATCCAGAATGATGACGAAATGAAATTTATTAAAATTAAGAACTAATGTAACTGTGGACCAACTGCAATGAGTTTTGACTATTCCTTGTGGAAATCAAGAGAAAAACAAAAAACTGAGGTTCGGTACCCATTCTGCAGAAGGTAAAATCCTCTTAGTCTCATCATTTTCAAAGTGCTGGCAACAGATGGTTTGAATCTTTGGCAAAGTTCATTTCTTTTCATTCCCTATTATTATGTAGTAGAGGCCAGACAGCGCTTGGAGCAAGCTAAGCAGAAGACTGCACAGGCTGAGAGCACTACCATGACAGTAAATCAGGCTACAACTCCCATGGATGAGAACGTGAGGTTGTGGTCTCAGAACATGCAAGACTTCCAGCACAGCTCAGCTGCATACAAGAGTGCCGTGCATTCAGCTGGGGATGCAGGTATGGTGGCCTGAGTTTTGCTATTCCATAGTGTTAAAAACGAAGGGAACCATAGATTCATAGAATCACAGAATGGTTTGGGTTGGAAGGGACGTCCGAGACCGCCTAATTCCACCCCCCTGCCATGGGCAGGGACACCTCCCACTGGCCAGGTTGCCCAGGGCCCACCCAGCCTGGCCTTGGACACCTCCAGGGATGGGGCATCCACAGCTTCTCTGGGCAGCCTGTGCCAGGGCCTCACCACCCTCTGAGTGAAGAATTTCTTCCTAACATCTAATATAACCCTACCCTCTTTTAATTTAAAGCCATTACCCCTTGTCCTATCACTGCACTCCCTGACAAAGAGTCCTTCTCCAGCTTTCCTGTAGGCCCCCTTTAGGCACTGGAAGGCTACTGTAAGGTCTCCCTCTCTTCTCCAGGCTGAAAAAAAACAAATCCTTCAGCCTGTCTTCACAGGAGATCTTCATATGAAGATTCATAGGAAGATTTACACTGTACTTTCATTTCTTATAATCTTACAGAATTTTATCTATAGGAAAAAAAAATAAAAATAAAAAATAAAAAATAAAAAATAAAAAATAAAAATTGCAGTTGCTAGAGATTCATTCTCCTTTAAAACTTTTGGATACATGGGCATTTCCAAAAATGACTTAAACACTTAAGGGCTGAAGTCTTGCTGGTTTCTCAATCAGTTTTACCAGGGTGCCAAGGCCACACTGAAAGGTAGGCAGATTGTTTAAATAATGCTTGCTATTATCATTGGCAGCTCAGCTATTATTTTTGTAACATTGGGAGGCATTTGGAAACAGTGCCCTTTTGTCCTCAGTAGTACAAACATGGAGTTGAAACTGCCCCTGATTTGAGGAGCTTGTAGTCTAAATAAAGGGGACAAAGAGGATTAGGCAGGAAATATAATACTTAAGCGGGAAGATTGCTGAAGAAGCTTGTAAACATCATATTAATTCCACTTTTATTATGAGGGGGGCGGAGGAAGAATAGTAAAAGAATTAAAAAAAAAGTGAGGGTTTGTTATGAAAAGCACAGGGTACTGCTACAAAGGGGGCTGGCATGGGAAGTGCTCCAGTTAGATGTGGCTGTGATTCATAGCCTGGGGAGACAGATGCTGACATGCCTGGGGACCGCAGAGGGCTCTCAGATCAGCTCTGTGCATTGCCAGGAGGGGATGACCTGGCAAGAGGAACGTCCATCAAGGCCCAAGAGAAAGTTACAAAATATGTTCAGCCAGGTGCCTGCACCATCATGCCAATAACACTGCTATGGCAGAGGAAGTCTGTAAGCTGACATGCTCAAACTGTCTTTGAATAAAGCTTTCATTTCATTTTTGGAAGGGTAAGAACATGTCTTGGCTGTACAATTTGAGAAGCTTCCCTGTGTTGCCATTGCACAGGAAATTGATGGGCTTCAGCAGAGAGGTTGAAAGACAGTTTGGGAAGGAACGCACAAAAGGAGAAAGTGTCTGGAAGGTTATAGTCAAGGTTATTTCCTCCTTGACAGTTTGCCTTCTATTATTTTTTGTATTTTAGTACTGGGTAAGAGTAGCTTTCACCTTCATCCCAAAGACTAAAATAAATAAATAAATAAAAATCAATATTCTTCTATGTTGAAGAATGCCATTATAAAGGGCAAAAGGAAGAGATTTATGGTGATATTTTATAATAGTACTAGGAGTAATAGATGCTAGTTTGGTGCTTCCATGTCACAGTTGTGTTTCAATTTTCATACCTCCAGTTTCAAATAAATTAAAAGCCAGCTTTTCAATATATCAGATCAGATACAGTTTCAATTCATTTGCTGATTATTGTTTTAAAGGGACATTTGAAATTTTCTATATCACTTTCTGAGCTTGCAATTTCTTACTTTAAGACTAAAGTTGCTTTGTTTTGTTTTTCCAAATGATCATTGTAACATAATTCATTTCAAAAGGCAGAGCAAAATTCTGTAAGTTGATTATTTTACTATGGTGTTGTGATGTGTTTTTTTTTTTTAATGTAGAATGTTTAATGAATACTAGAATTAATATGTTACATTAATTCACTTTGCTTCTTTCACGATTTGTTGAAATAATGGCACTTTAATATACAGTAAGGTTTATATGGAATATCTGAGTACTGATCCCCTACATATAAGGACTTTGAGGTCTTAAGGGGAATAACTGGAAGATTGGGTCCTCTACCTGCCTCTCTACTATCTTAAGAGACAATAGGAAAAATACAAGTGGAGAAAAATAAGAACAGGTAGGAGCAAGTTGAAAACCCCTAAAATATAACTGAAAACCCTACAAATCTGTTCTTAACCTTTGTAGTGAATCCATGTCATTAAAAATTAACTATGAATACCAGATCTTTCTTACATGCATGCAGCTTGTGGCTAAAATCGCATTTAATTATACTCAGCTAGTTATACCTACACCTAATTAAAAATGAAGAATTATATGATGTGTAAATATCCTTCAAAGGGCACCATGTCAGTGCAATCTGATGTGACGAAATTGGATTATAATTAGGGGCAGTCATTTTATCTTCTCTTTATTTTTTGAACACAATAAAGCAATAGATTTCCCCTTGACCACGATCCTTCTCCCACATGTACCAGGAGACACAGCATTGAAAGACTGGAGGTCCAGGATTCTGATTCATGACCCTGGCAGAAGTAGGCAGGAAAGCTGAAGAGTCGGGTAGTAAGTACAGTTTAGGTGCACTGCGTCGTTCACTAAGGCTCTCTACCACTGTACAGCATGGAGCTGTTATCACAGCCTGAAAGCATCAGTGTTACGGTTAGCACGCTGAGCTAACAACCATCACCTCTGCAGCTGTTGCTGCTATCTGGGTGATAACCTCAGGGAAAGACACACAGCTGAGAGCAGAGGGAAGCAACCTCTCCAGCTCCCCTAAATTGAATATGAAAAGCTCATGAGCCACAGTTTCTCTGTGCAGTTCCCAGGTCAGATGCAGATCTCCAGTGCGATGGTGAACAGTCCTTCTGCTCCAGTTGCCCTGTCTGTAAGATTAGGTTTAACATTTATCTGCCTTGAATGAAGATGAAAAGGTTAAAATGATTAACATTTGCAAAGCTCCTCGAGGAAAGTGTTACAGAGGTACAACATCACAGCAGTAACTAGAAGTCCCATAAACAAGTAGCCACTTTTGTGCAAAGAAGACATCTTTCCAAAAACCTTTGCAATACTACATTGTGATAAATCACTACCCTTCTGAAATCTCACACACCACAGCTAGGACTTGTTCTGAAAGTATAAGGAGATAGGCTGGCTAAAGTAAGAGAACAAGGAACAATTTTCCTGGTGTAAACCCAGTGTTACGAAGAGGAAAAAATTAAAGCCATCACTTCTTTTCTAACTGCAGTGCAGAAACTTGAAGAAGTCTTCCCTCAACTCCTGAACAAACTGCACACAGTAGAACAGAAGGCACCAGCAAACAACATTTCTTCCAGCATTCGGAGGATCAGAGAGTTAATTGCCCAAACCAGGAGTGTAGCAAGCAAGGTAAAACTTTTGGATGGGACATTGGGATACTAGTGCTAATCATCATATGCATCTTCCCAGGGGCTTCATTTTCTTGGGCTATGTTAGAAGCCTGAACCTTGACATCTCCTCCCAACAACTGGATAAACAAAGCACTGTGAAAGTCATTAAAATCTTTGCAGTTGCTATTTGCAAGCAATTAACATTACCATTGTATTCACCATGGACTATTTCTAGTGCCAGCAACTTTATTTAAGTAATTGGCATAGCGTTAATGATTGCCACAGTAAAAGAACCATTTACAGGTAAAACTAATAGTTCATTACTCAACTGGCAATATTAGTTACAAGCAATAGTAATTATGGCAACTTAATACGAACTCTTCTGAGTTGACAGCATTCCTTTTTTTTTCTTTAAATTAATTTTCTGCAGAGTAGGAGAATCTTTGGCTCATACATATTTAATGGAGAAAAATACTTTCATTTTCATACATAAATTATGAGGGATTTTTCTGTAACGAGAACACTGAGGTCAAAAATTAAAACAATATATTTGAGTTAATTCACGTAAATAAAAAAAAAAAAATCAGTCCATTATTATACATTCACAATGCTGGAATATGCTGCCCGTATAAATTTAAAAAAAAAAAAAGGGGGGGGGGGGGCAGAATTCATTTAGTACATGAGTGCATGTGCAGAGTTTGTTCTTCAAATATATTCCATTATCCAGGCCTATTGTGCTTACACTTGAAATCATTATTTCAGTTGTGTTGAAGTTCATTTTGAACTAAAATCCTTTTAAATTTGAATAGTATTTCATATATATCTCTACAGATTCAGCAGTAAACCAGGATTACTTGTGAAATCCTGGCCATACTATTCTGAGAGCAAAGAAACAAATTATGGGCAGAAGTTTTAAAGTCCTGTAAGAACTGCACTATGGGTATACACAGTGATGTTGCCCTGATTCAGCTAAGCACACACCCATGTCCCATTGAAATGTAATTTACATTAGCAATATATTTAAGCATAGTTAATGAGGAGCTTCAATCATTTTTAAAATTAATTTTCTACATCCTCTTTACAGTGTCTTCCACAAGTTATTGTTATAAACATACAATTTTGAATGGCACATACATAGGTGCCAATTCCATTCCAGCAGTAAGGGAGGCCGCTGGCTAAATGTTCTTGCACGCTTACCTTAAGTAAGGTCCCCAGGCAGCAATAGTGTGTCTCACTTAGAATATTTGCAACCTCAGGTCCAAGTTTCTATGACGTTTGGAGGCCAATCAGCAGTTGAAGTCAATCCAAAGATCAACGTGGAGGAACTGAAGTCTTTCACTTCCATGAGCTTGTACGTAAAGCTTCAGAAAGACAACCCACAACTGGCAGCATCTCCAGACAGATTCATCCTTTACCTTGGAAGCAAAAGTGTAAGAGAATCACCCATTTCATTTATATATATATATATGTACATATATATATATTTATATTTATATTTAAAAAATAATAATAAGTTGTGATAGGTTTGAAATTTATTTACCCTTGTTTTTCCTCTCACCTTTTCTCCGTGTCTCAAAATAAGACGTGTCTACTAAAAAACTGCCATTGATTAAGTGCCAAGCTTAGAACAAGTGTTCCCAACATCCCTGTCCTTGAAAGTTCTCACCCCAAGAGCAGTGAAGGGTTCTCTCTAAGAGGCAAATTAGGCTGCCTATGCAGAATGCCACTGTGATTGTCACTACTGCAAGCCACAGTTGCCATCTTCACTGCCAGTACTGAGCTGTTCTGAAGCAGCTACTGTTATCCATCTGGCTTTCATGGGCCACATTTTAGCCAGTTTTATGCTGCTGAGAGCACCGATTCCAGGCCTCCAAGGCCAGAAGTCCACAAGATAAGAAGGTTGCCTTACCTGTGACTTACACTGCTGTTGTACATCCGTACATCTCTACTTTGAAACACCTGGAAAGGCCATATGCTTTCATGATCTGCAAGTGTTGTGAAACAACAGCTCATTAAATTCTGGTTCCTGAAAGAAAAAGAATCGTATCTCACAAGCCAGGTATAATCCTGGCAAGCTGTTAGTTGAGTAAATCAGCATGCTTTTCTTTTTAAGCTTTTCTAAAAAGAACATCTACTGAATATAAATTAAGAGAAACCCCTCTTGGCAGAAGATTTAATTGCAGTGTAGTACCTGGCCTTCAGACGAACACTTCTTCCTATTTTCTACATATGACACTGCACTGTAAATAGCGATGAACAGCTTCCCATTAAACATGACCAATTTACAGTCAGTAAACATCTTATCAGCTTGTATTTACCTGATTAAAAATGGGGAAAATATCAGAGATTTTTTTTCTGTACAGCTCTTTTGGTGAAGGAAACTAATTAGAGAATTAAGCTTTTGTTTGTTATATTTATAGGATATGTATATGACACCTTATATTTAAAGGTGTCATTTTGTCATATATAGCCCATGCCTTACTAACATTATGCAATAAATTTGTTTTGACGTAGGAGCTCTGACATCTTTCTCCATTGTTTTTTTAGGTTAAAAATTACATGGGCCTTGCAATTAAAAATGACAACCTTGTCTACATTTATAATCTGGGGGGCCAAGATGTGGAGATACCGCTGGACTCCAAGCCAGTCAGCACCTGGCCTTCTTACTTCAGCATCATCAAAATCGAAAGGTAAATAGATAATGTACATTTCACCAGAATCAAAAAGCTAATAGAAGAAAATCAAAAAGAAAAAGCTGGGTCAGAATTGCCCATCAGTAGTCTTACGTGTCTGGTTCTATCCCTGCTGAAATAAAAGGAAATTCTCTTCCCTTTCAGACAGACAGGACCCATGGGGCCTTGAGGGGGAAGGGAAAGTGTCATTTTTCTCTTTCTTTTCCTGCAGAATACCAGCCTTCTAATGAGGAAATAAAAACTCTTCCTGGAGCTAGAGACTTGCTTGTTGATTTATTATTTTTTTTAAGTCTAGCAAACACAAAACTCTCTTCTCTTGCAATTCCCTTCTGCAGGATTGGAAGACATGGCAAAATACTTTTAACTGTGCCCAGTCTTAGCAGCACAGCTGAAGAAAAATTCATCAAAACAGGAGAGACCCTTGGGCCTGGCTCTCTCCTGAATTTGGAACCTGAAAATACTGTTTTCTATGTTGGTGGAGTGCCTTCAGACTTCAAGGTTGGTCAGATAAATGCTCTACACTCAAATAATACAAGCTTATCTTGCTGGGCTTCCCTTTTAACACAGAAATGGTTAATAAATGAAATGTCCTTATTTAGTCTCTTATCATCCTAGGACTCTTTATCTTCTAGCTCTAGCAAAAACTATTACTTTCTCTGTAGTGGTTGTATCTTATCACCGTATTGTATCATGTCATAAAGTACAATGATGAGATTCCTACTAGCTGTCAGTAAGGTTTTCTGAAAAGTAATAATAAGGAAAAAAAAAAAAGCTTATTGACTTTTTAAATTAAATTAGATTATTAAATTAAGGCCTAGTAGCCCAGCTCAGTAGTGCAGTGAAGTTTTCAAGCTACCAGTTTATTTCAATGCTATGGGTTCTTGGTACTTACAATTTTTCTTTTCCAACAGTCACAAAAGTGAAAGGTAGCACACTCTTAACATTAACATGGTGTAGCAGAATACAGTGATTTGTTTGAACTTAATTTATCACTGGCTTAAATCCAGCCTTACAATGGCATGAATACTTGCCCATGCAAAACACACCTGAGGACTTGCATGAGGCTGGTGCTTCAGCCTGGTTCCTAGTGGACAGCACCCACCCCATCACAGTCAGCATGAGTTAACACCTACCTCACTTACCCACCTCATATCAGGCCATCTTTTTGGATTTAGAAAATGTTATGAATGATCTTTGCTATGAAAATTGACCTGTCTGACTGAAAACAAACTTTAGGAAGACTTTGAGAATGCTACCTTCTTGAAACTGACTGTAGTAGGTGCTAAAATGTCCAGCTGTTCCACAAGCAGCCCTTCTAACTACATCAAAACAAAGATTAATTCAATTCACTTACATACTCCTGAGCTTTCACATTGTTGTGACTACCAGATATATACCATGATTTGAATTTTAGATTACTAAACCCTGGAAATACAGTGCAAATTACCTGGGAATAGGACTAAGGAATAAGTAACAGTTGCACAGGAAAAAAAAAAAAAAAAAAAAGTAAAAGTAATATGGCAAATGATCCCTCCAGGTTTGGTCCAGTGCAGATGAAAAGAGAAAAAGAGAAAAATGAAGAACAGGAAGGAGAATGGAAAGCAAAGGATTCATGGCTTCATTTGTTAAGCATATGTGTCTCTTGCCCGTTTAGGAATAGGCACCTCACATTTTTGTTTATTAACATACAATCTGTTTTGCTAAAAGCTAAATGCCATAGCATCCCTATGGTAAATGTTAAAATACAAAATGTGCCACTTAACCATTAGACATCACATGCTTAAAATAATTTAACAGAATAGTAGAAAAAAAAAAAATGGAAAAAGAAAAAAAAAGATCATTTGCCAAATCACAGGTTCTGTGCTGCAGATGAGAATCTCATTTTCTCTTACAGCTCCGTATATTCTGTATTGCTGCATTACAGTTATTATTATATTGTAAGCAAAATGGAAATAATGAGAAGCCAAAGAAAAGTTACTGGCAGTGATCAGACTCTGAAGTACAAGAGGTGTTATTAATATCACACCTGTTCCACAGGGCAGAGTATTTTAATATTAAAAGAATGATTCACTAGCTCTGTCAGCTTTATTCTATTGTATTTTTCCCTACACCAGTGTGGCTATTTAAATTCCATTTGCAGTGACCTTTGTTAAAAAAAGGAGTTTCTATATCCTGCTAACTGTTTAAAATAATACCTACTGAGACTTAGACACTGGTACAGTCTTTGAATCCAAGTACCCTGGGTTTAAAGTGTTCTTTCATTTCTTTCTCTTTCATCATGGTATGAAATTATTTTTCAGGCAGCAAAAGACATCTATACGTTAGACATTAAATGTCTGCTGAGAGGGTGAAATACATCCAGCAAGGTCTGTGATTAGTCAAATCCTAACTCTTTTTCTTTTTTCCAGGTGCACTTCCTTCAAAACTGCAAGAAAGGTTCTTGCTGGCAGTCGCCTCACCTGCCCTGACGTTCTCTGTGAGGGCATTTACAAGCTCCGTTTTCACTTACAGGGCATTATCACGATAAGTACTGCAGGGACTATTCCAAGTCAGCAGCACCCCATTTGTCTCAAAATATGAAGAGCACACAGAGAAAACTGAGGCTTTCGTGATATCCGGATAAAGCAAGTGTCTTTTTACTTTTCCTCTCCCTCTGCACAGCTCCCTCATAGCTTAGACCTCCCTGGCTTCATCGGCTGCCTGGAGCTGGCTACCCTGAACGACGATGTGATCAGCCTGTACAACTTCAGGAACGTCTACAACATCGACACCACCACATCGCCACCTTGTGCTAGGTAGGGGACAGTCACTGATTTGTACGAAGTGCCACTCCTGGTAGTTCAAACCTGATTCAGAGTGCAGATGGGAAGGGGATGCTGCGGTGCCCAGGAGGAACTTTGTCGCCTTTAATTTCTAGCCACTCCTGGGCAGCAGAGCCCATCCTCGGTTAAAGGCCACAGAGAATTCAAGTGAATTTTGGCACAAACCAGACAAGCTTTTAATAGGAATATATATATATTCTTATAATGAGGAGGTGTCTTTACCCTGCCACTTAACAAAGATGAGCAAAGAATTTTCCCATCCTCTACATACAGCACAGGATAAAAGCATGATCTAACGACAAGGGAGGTAGATACACCTTTAAAGTTATACATTAATTTTCAGGAAAAAAAAAAAAAAAAATCCCAGAAAGAATTTGAAAGAAAAATTCATCAGTCTCACCACTTCCAGAAGCAAGCATCAGTTCAGAACAATAATTTCAAAAAAATACTTTTATTGTAAAGGCCTTTAAATTTCCCAAAAGGAAAATGGTGCTGACACTGCCAAAATTTGCTCCCCTGTATGGTTTTGTTTTGTTTTGTTGTTTTTTTCATAGAAATAAGTTGGCTTTCACCCAGAGCCGAGCTGTGAGCTATTTCTTTGATGGTTCTGGCTATGCTGTGGCAAGAAACATTGAGAGAAGGGGAAGATTCAGCCAGGTGACTCGGTTTGACATTGAAGTTCGAACACCTACAGACAACGGATTGATCCTGCTGATGGTTAACGGGGTGAGTACCAAATTCTGCTGGTAGCCTTTAGCCATGAGCACCACAAGTTCTCCAGTAGTTACAACGTCTTGTGAAATCCCAAATATTTATGTCCTTATATTTAACTTCTGGAAAGAGAAAATATGTTGTGTCCATCTGGCGCATATACGCATTAGGAGAAGAGCTGGATTCTGCTGTAATCCAGAGACATCTAGGACTTCAGGGTGTTTATACTGCTGTGGCAACACTCTGAGAGAAACTCCCATTAAGACCAGTATTGCATCTTTGTTTAAATGTGAATGCACAGCCAAATCTATAGGAAATTTCTGTGAAATAGCTCCTATAAAGCAGTGACTTCATGATAGCTGCCACTTTATAGCTGTATCTCAGGGAGTACTGCAGCTAAACAGTTATTTAAGTTACTGAAAATAGAAAGAAACCCAAATAAAAAGGCTAGATCCAAATGTCACCAGCTTTTCAGACATTTGATGGTGATGCAAACTCAGAAATGGTTTAGAGAAAGAAGATGCCATATGCAAATATCCTCTGAAGACAACTCAGATTACTTTTTTTATCTTTGGGTGTCTCCACATCAAACTCCTGTCTTGTGTGGATTACAGCTTGGTAAAGCCACAGAAAACAATTTACTATGTAGATTCAGACCACAGACATACACTTGTCTACATACTACAAAGGAACAAATCTATTCTCAGTACAGAGCTAACCTCTAGTTTGTACCTTAAGGATAACTTCCCGAGGAGAGTTATGGTGAGCAATTTGCTCTGCAGCATAGCATGCCACCACTAACCTTTGTTCTTAGGAGGTTCTGGTCTAAGCAACTGCTTTTAAAAGTTTAACAGCCTCCACTGTGGATCAGTCATGTCTCTTCTAAGCAAAAGTGCCTGGAGGTTTGTTGGATATGTATGCTCTTTGTATGTAACGATGAAAATTGTGATCAAGTTGGATGTTAGTTGTAGAAGCCCATGCCTGTGCACAGACACTTTAGAAAGACTGCGTAAGATGCTCCATTATTCAGTTCTGCAAGGACAGCTCATAAATATTCCAAGTTCCATTTTCAAGTTTTGCTTTTCAAGACAAACCCAAGCTGCAGTTTCATAGAAAAGCACTAGATTAAAACCTACTTTTACTATTCTAAGTAATGACTCTTGAGGGTGGAACCACTTGTGTCACAGGCAGCAGTTCCTGGCCTGCAGTTGTTTTTTGAGAGTTATTGTTCCCATGTCTCCATTAGGCATGGGAACAACAGCATGAGCACTAGAAGAGAACACAAATATTAACGTTAAAAGCATTAACCCAGATCCACAGCTGCTGTAAACGTTCCTTTCTGCTTCTTTATGTTCAGATTTGGAATAAGTCTGTGCTACAGGTCTTCATTTCAAACACTCCCTAAAGGTTTCCTGGAGTAGAGCTTCCATTTACAAAGTCTAGGACTGAACCACAGAAAAGAAGCCAAACCAAGAAGCAGGAATGGTCAGAAAATCCAGAAATCAAATACACAGTAACTATTGCTCAGCCTTCACTACCTACATGTATATACCTATTCACCACTATATACCTATTCTACCTATTGCTCAGCCTTCAACAAATGCAATGGTGCTGATCAGGGCTGTGAAAAGATATAATGCTGTGCTATTATAGGCATCCTCACAGAAGCTGCTAATGCAGACACAGCCATTCTAGCACAACATTGCTTTTACCAGTATAACATCTTGCCTTGGAGCATGAGTTATTACTTTATAAGAAAATGGATGTGTTCACATTAGGAATACTTCACCGATGAAGAATATTGACATACCTGTGCTACCAAACACTATTTCCATAGACAAGCAGTTCATTGAGCCTTCAGAGAAGTGGTATTCATCAAACAATTATCTGTGCCTCTCTCTGTATATATATATACACATATAATATACATAAATCCTGAAACTGTTCTACTTCTGCAAACAAAAAGACCTTTTCCCAGTACCACACTGTTCACAATGTCAGACACTCTCATTGCACTGCTTTTTGTGTTTGTTTGTTTTTAATTGCTGTCACAACGATAGTGCTTTTCTGATTGCTGTTTCTATTTTATGCAGAGTATGTTCTTCAGTCTTGAGATGCACAACGGGTTCTTGTACCTCCGCTATGACTTTGGCTTCAGCACTGGCCCCATGCTGCTAGAGGACTCTATGAAGAAGGCTCAGATAAACGATGCCAAATTTCATGAGGTAGAGATGGGGATACAATCACAGCTATTTGACTAATTATCCCAGCAGCTCCAAAACAGCAAGGATTTGATGTAACACCATTTCAAAGAGCAAAAGGATGAGGAGCCAGGTGGTGATGCAGTAGAGGGGGTAGATGAGTAGAGCGTACACATACCCTGCATGTGAAAGAGCACATCAGTCCCACCAGCGCTGAGCCATGGAGGGCTCTCCCCACCTCCTGGTAAATCAGTGCTTGTGGACAGATTCTGCACACTGCTAGCCAAGGACAGGACTGTTCATGTGGGACAAAAAGTGTTAGAATTCATAATGAAATTATAGCAGTGACAATTATATTCTTCAAATATACAGTTCTCCTGAACTAAAAACATGTCATGATATTAACTTGACCACCTTAGTTGTTATACGCTGTATTACAAGAAGGAATGCATTTCCTGTTTCATTCAAAGTAAGAATTATTCAGGTAGCAGTCTTTTATATATGGATAGCATTTTATGGACTTTTGAAGATCATAAACACCAAGTTGTACTTGTTTTAAGATAATTTACCTTAAGCCAGTGTAACTGTGGCAGTGGCAATAGCAAATTAGTGGCTTGCTTATCCTGCTATTTATTTGATGTAAATTCAAAGGCTGATTCCTGATCCACTACTACAGCTACAGCTTCAGTTCTGCTCAAACAGTTTAAGCAGGGCAAAATTATGCTTTTTATGCTTTGACGATGAAACAAGTTTTTTTAGAAGTATGCCCTAATTTCCTGGATAAATCAATGAAGCGCTCCAACATTAATGGAGTTTGTCAGCTTGCTGAAGTGTAGAATTTGGCATGGGGTAATTTTGTGTGGTTTTAATCATAAATGAAATAACCTGTTTTTTCAGACAGCAGATAAATTGTGGCATCAACATAAGTTCCCTACTAGTAATTGTTGTCAACCTCTCCTGATTCACAAACAACTTTTTCAATAAATGGGAGTAGCTGTTCAAACAAAAAGACATAAAGATACGATCGATCTTGCAAAATCACCATGACAACTTACAAAAGATGACATTTTGGACACTTTTAAAAACATGTTTTTCTTTTCAGATTTCTATTATATATCACAATTCTAAGAAGATGATCTTGGTAGTAGACAGACGACATATAAAAAGCGTTGACAATGAAAGAACAGCAATGCCGTTCACAGACATCTACATCGGAGGAGCACCTGCTGAGATCTTACAGTCCAGGTTGGTTTACAACTGGCATTCAATCATTATCTTCAAGTAATTTAAGTTGCATTTTGTGACTTGCACTTGCAGTAAAACATTTTTATTTCTCAGGAAACATTTGTTTCTTTATTCAGGAAACACTTCTTTACTGTGCAGGTGACTGGGCACTGGCACAAGTTTTCCAGAGCGGTTATGGAATCTCCCCCTTTGGAGAGACTTGAAAGTTGTCCAGGCATGGTCTTGGGCAACCTACTCTAGATGTTCGATCTTGAGCAGGGGAGTTGGATCAGATGACCTCCAGAGGTCCCTTCAAACCTCAATCGTTCTGTGATTGTGTTGTTTTTTTCTCAGTTTCAATACCTTTACATGAAACAATCCCTAAGACAAACTCCTAAGGTTTTGTATATAGCTCTACAGTAGTAAGGATTAGGCTGGATCCAGCACAGCAAAGTTCTGCTGAAACCGGTTCATTTTTAGTAATGTTAACAGAAACTGTTATCTTTAAAAAAAAAAAAAAAAAAAAAAAAGAAAGGCAATTTCAAACACAGGAAAATATAGAATCACTATTTCTTCTCACTCTGCAGAAAAGTGATCTTTGTAAAGTAAAAAATGTGTTAGCTGAAGAATCAAAACCCTTTACCAAATGCATTTTCAAATCTAAAGGTGATGTCTTTCCTATGTATTTCAATTCTGATGAGTCTCAGTTTCTCTCTTGACTTAAGTCAGTTGTCTATGTGTAGGTGTGAGAAGAAAAGAAAAAGTCTAATTTTCCCATCGTACCATTTGACAGAAGCCAAACTTAATCCCAGTAGACCATACAGCTCCCAGTTCCTGTAATGATAATGCAGTGAAGCTGGGTCACACTCTGGGAAAGCAGGACAGACGCTTGAAGAAGCACATGATAGGCACCATGCGTTCTCTTGATCAGACAGCTCAGCTAGCATTTTCAAAAGGTCTCCAGCTGCTAACTGAAAACTCACAACTACTGACAGAAATATAGGCTCTCTTTAAAATAACCTCTATGTATAAAAAGAGGAAGACAGCAAATGCTGCAGAATAATTTCTAGGAATTACTGGTAAATCCTGAAACCTTATTTTGTTGTCAGGAGATCCTTTTGTAGAATTGATATATAATGAGATATAATGATAATATTGTCTGTGATGTATACCACGGATTAAGCTTTTATGATAGTGACAAACCTCCTGTAAAGGAAAATGATGCTTTTTGATCCCATGCAATTACCCAAACATGCAAACAAAATGTTGGGCAAGGGAGAAATAGCCTATGCAATTTATTGGGCCTTTCAAATAGTTCTTCATAAGGGTCTGCTATAAAGGGCTACTGAGAAAACTAGTGACACCAAGGGAGGAAAGAGTGTGGTGGATTAGAAAGTAGCTGGGAAAGAGAAAATAAGACATTGTTACCATTCAATTTTCACGGTATAAAAGGTCTACACCACATGCCCAGAGGATCTCTCTTAGGATTGATATTGAACACATTAATGATCCAGAAACAAGGGCAAAAGAATGGTGAAAAATACTTTAGTTAATCAAGCCTAGAGAAAACTTAAAAAGCCCAGAAGGCCTAGAAATCTAGGCAATTGAGCAGCCCCATGGCAAATGAAACTTGCTCACAAATGTAGGATACAGGATGAATCACATGAATTATGCCTGCAGTTTTCTGAGTGCATTGTGGTCATTATACAAAACACTGTCAAAGATACTGTCACTGGAAGATACTGTCAAAGCAAAAAAATAAATAAAAATAAAAATAAAAATAAAAATGCAACTAAGTGAGCAAGTGGTAACAGAGAAAAAATATGGACATTGTAAGAATATGATCAACATTGAAAAATGTGTACTGAAATGATTTAAGTAGAGCTACATCTTTGCCTTGTATATTGTACCCAGTTCTGGTTCTCCTGAAAAGGGTACACAGCAAAAAGCATGGTCTAAATGTGGTGACATCTTTCCATTTCCAAAAGGTGTATAAGTTGTTGCTAGAGTTATATCATCAATGAACTAAGACTTTCTGTCTATCTTTCTACTGCTAGTATCTACTATTTATATTTCTGCATCCTTTTTTTAGACAGATTTACATTTGACTGACATTGGGCTGCAGCAGTGGTGGGAAAAGTAGCTGTAGTCTTAGCGGGAAGTATAATTTTCTTTCAAAGCAGTATATTTTCCTTCACCTCAACAGCAATTTCCTCTGTCAATTGTCTTTTAAATGAATCTGGAAGTAACATTATATGTTATTTTCCTACCACTTCACTCCCTGCATAAAGCAAAGGGGGATATAAGGGGAGCTAGGAGCTCTTGGGGCTGGGAACTATAAGAACAAATTCAGAAGAAAAAGTTCTTTAGTTTTAAGCCTATCTTCTTTAGTTCCAGTTGCTCCTGGAAATTGTTGTTAATGGCGTGTTTGTAGCATCCAGCCATAGTCAATCAGAGTGGAGATAAAACTGATTGACTGATACCCTGCACTTTGAGCCAGGTCTCAGTGAGAATGACTGAAGCCTTTCTGTTGATTTAGCCTTCCCACTCATTTCACTGAGGGGCAGATGATGCCCCTACAGTGTTCTTCTTCTCACCTTATTTCAGACATGTGCATCTGCACTCTTTCACATGATGGTCCACTTTAGCCAACATAGAAAAACAAATGTTTCCAGAACTTGATTCATTTTCATGTGTCCAATGTCTACCTTACAATGAGATAAATCAAAACTCTTTATTTCACATTCATTCTTTCAGTGTATTTGTTCCTTGGTTATCTCCTGGACTGGTACCCAGCAGGTAGCATGTCATTTCCTTGCTCTGTCAAAACCCCTCTGTGATTTTAGGCAAATTTCTCCTTTGTGCCACATAAGTATTCAGTGATATGTCCCGTGCTGTGATGCTGTGATATCTTGATAAAGGTGGAGTCGAAAATGTAGAGCAGTGAGCAGGAGCAGCTGGGATGTACTGCTATGCTATGGACCTCAAATCTGACACAGAAAGGAACCTGGAAGCCCACCTGCTGCTCACATTTACAGTTATGTAAACCCATTCATCAGCAATCAGAATTTACTCTTAATTCCTTAACCTCTGTTACTAATACATGTTAAGGAACATGACTGCATTTGCTCCCCAATGCAATAATAGAGCTTGCCAGTAATACCAAGAAAGGAAAATTAACACAGAAGTTTTCTAAAATGTCAGGTGGAGATAAAAATCCAATGATTTTCATTGTAAGTGGGTACAAACCCATTTTAAAATGTTCTTTTATTTCAGCTGATATTTTTATTTTCTTAAAGTTACTCTGTATGTGCCTTCCCTCTGAACTGTCATACATGTATTTCTCCCTGTAACATTTATTACAGCTGGTGCATCTTGACTTTTCAAAACACCCAATGTGGTTAAGTAGTTGTTTTACATAAAGACGTAGGAACTGGGCACTAGTGGTGCAAGTGACTGAGGCTCTTCAAAGTTTTTTTAACACCTTTGCAACAAAAGTATATTAAAAAAGGCAAGGAATATGTAATCGCACTTTGACATTGTTTTCCAACAGCATTAGCTCACATCTGGCAGGAAGTATTGGCTTTAAAGGCTGCATGAAGGGTTTCCAGTTCCAAAAGAAGGATTTCAACTTGTTAGAAGAACCAGGAACCCTGGGAATTAGCTATGGATGCCCAGAGGATTCACTGGTAAGCATAATATCATTTGTGAGATAAAAACAAAATTTTGGCAGTGGATACGCCCATGAGATAGACTTTTAACTCCAAAAAAATAGAAAGGAAGTTTTCAACAAAGGAAATGACAACAAGCTCATTGACTGGTGTGTGTATGTACACATGTGTGTGTAAGTTTGCTGGTATATTATCCAATTTTCACTATGAATTGCAGCACAAGGTATTTTGCTATTATTATCGTATGTGAGATTGCAATGTGAAGGTTGAATTTGAAATAAGTTGTGTGCTGTATTCTGGAAGGAAATATTCCCTTGTAATTCAGTTTTTATTAAAGAGACAAGGAGAATTCTTCTCAAATGTGTCCTAATATAGATATATGGAATGAAAAAGACAGCAAGATCCCCTTCGGATGAGTTGTCAGACCCCTCAAGTCAATCCAATTCTACCTCTGTGACACACAAATCAACTGCATCAACTTCAACACTGAGGAAATTGCCATTTCTTTTCTGATCCTTTCCATCATTTATCAGTTGTTCATTACAGTGCAAAACTGGTAAATCTAAACAGTGTTTGTGGTCTGCATCCTATGGCCATATCTATTCAATATACCCATGAGAATCCATGAAGAGGAAAGAGCTCACCACTTGTAGAGTTCATCACTCAATCTCAGTCTCTGCAAAGGAGGAAGCCAGATGCAATTTGTTCTGCTCCAGACCCAGTTTTCCTTCCAAGCCTCAGAGGGCTATAGACACTCAACCCCCCACACCAGCATTCAGTCCAACAAGAAAATTCATACATCACATGCTGGGGAGGTGACTCAGTGCCACACGGTTCAAACAGGGCCTTAAGCCCCCTCTGCTTCTAGCCTGCATGTTCATTAACATCAGCAGACTTATCATGGGGCCAGAAATCCCAGGAAACTGAGAACAATTTGGCTTATGCTGTCTAAAATGACTACACTTTCTTAAGATTTTCATAGCCTGCAAGGGACAGCCAGTATAAATTAGGTTAAGACATGCAGAAAAAAAAAAAAAAAAAAAAAAAAAAAAAGGAGTTTTTATAGAACTGAATTGCCTGCATCTTTAAATGAAAGACATAGATCATTCTTTTAATGATTTGAATGTTGTCTGCAGTTTACATGTAAATTTGTTTTATTTAATACACAGATGTCCCGGAAAGCATACTTCAATGGAGAGAGCTTCATTGCATCAAGCCAAAAAGTGTCCCTCTTAAGTGAATTTGAAGGAGGCTTTAATTTCCGCACACTGCAGCCCAATGGGCTGCTGTTCTACTATTCTGAAGGAGTGAGTATATTTTTCTTTACAGTTTGTTTTATTTTAGCTTTGGATTGTTTCTCAGGAGAATACTAAGGGCATAAAAGAATTTCTCACTTCATCTTTTAATAAAAGAGAAAGCAGTCCACAATACAGAAGCATTCATTGATGGCCTCATTTTCACAGTTCATGTTTGATCTACAGATGAACCCAGCAATGCCTAGACATTATTTTGATGTTGTGAAGAGCATGTGATCATATGCCTAGAATTGAAGTCCTGAGGGTAGAAATACACAGTGGATCTCACTGTACTCAGCAGCACTGCAATCCCTATTTGGACCTGTAGATGCTACCAAAGTACAAACAATACTGAGGGCCTGACATTTTCCTCCCAGAGGCAATATCCAACAAGCAAAGGCAGAAAGTTTGTTTGGATTAGTGGGACTTTATTCTGAGCATTGCAGAGTTTACAGAAATTAGTTGGGAAATTGTCTGTATTCCCCAATGGTACTTAGACCTCCATGTGTGACCAGGAAAAGCAGCAATTGAGAATGACTCCTTGCAGTTATGGAAAGCCAAGCTGCTCCAAATGCCCCCTCAGAGGTGTGCCATGGGCAGAAATAGGGACTTGCACTCCAATGTTGAGTGAGACAAAGTGATTCTAGGATTCTGCCGTCTCAAACTTAAACCAGCAGCACCCATGAGCTCAAATGCCAGAACATTTGCAACCACCCCAAATGTCTGCTCTGACATATTTGCAGAAGATCACAAGCAATGCAGCAGGGAAGGCTGTATGACACCTATAACCACTCCTGAACTTTTCCATTTTACAGTGTGGAGTATTGCCTTAAATTGAAATCAGTAACCATGTCAGCTATCCATGCTGCTTGCATAAATGAGACCCCACACACCACTTCTGGTTTTAACTCAGAATCGCTAATCCTATGAGATGCCAAGTGCCCTATTTAACAAATAGAGGTGCAGCAATTTAGCACTTGACGGAATTAGACAGCGTGATTCCTCTGAGTGCACAGTGCCCGTGCTTGCACTAATGGAACAGATAATATTCCTGCTACATGGCGCTGTGATCCCGTATGCCTGACCCAGATAGAGGATCATATCTCTAAGATAATTTTGAGTGACTGAACAGCTCTGATCAGAGGGAATTAGGAAAAGAAAAAAAAATGTGTTGTTTTTATGACAGTGGTAATCTTGCAGTACAGCTGGGGTACCATAGCTGGGGTACCAGAAGCACAAATGAAATGTAAACATCATACATCTATGCTAGAGGTAAGGAGTTCATGTGACAGAAACATGAGACATAATCAGTAGCAGAATTCTCAGAATTCGATCTTAAAAAACAGCAAGAATATCACATCTCCTGTTTTGCTTCTCAATTTATCTTCCTGGAAAAAACAAAACAAAACAAAACAAAACAAAACAAAACAAAACTCTTTGGTTGTAGAAAACAAATACAACAGGAAAATAAACAGAACTGTTAACTTTCCTGTGTTACACTTGCTTATGAAGATGATTTTGTCTGTATTTCAGTCAGACATGTTATCCATCTCTATGGACAGAGGTGCTGTTGTTTTAAATGCAAGTGGAATCAAAATCCAATCACCAGACAGAAATTACAACGATGGAAAAACCCACTTCATCATTACTTCCATCACACCAGAAAGGTAAAACTGTCCAGCAACTTTTATTCCCTACCTTCAGAATAAAATATTTCTTGTAAAGAGCATATTAGCATTCAATATTTGCTCTCAAAGTGATTTTAGGAGTTTTTTGTTTTTGTTTTTTTTTTCCATTGATATGTTAAACTAATTAATTCAGTTTAAAAGAAAATAAATCAAAGCCAAAATCTCGGATTGAAATTTGGCCTGTGTTGCCTGAGCATGAGATGTTGGGAAATGTTATTAAAACTAAAAGAAAAGAATAGTGTTTCTAAAAGCTTAGTTCTTCTTTTTTTTTTTTTTTTTTTTTTTTTTTGTCCTTAGGTATGAAAGCAGTTTAATATAATTAAAAGGTAGCATGAAGTTCTTTCTTCATTGGGATTGACTCTTCTGATTTGCTAATGTAATCCCAAATTGACCCTGAAGTAATTGAGGCATCTTCAGAAAAAACATTCATTTGGGATATACAGAGTGGAACATGTTTAAAATATTTTTAATACTGACAAACATAAATGTAACATTAAATATGGCAGTGGGAAATAAATCTATATCTGCTTCTCAGAAAACTTGAAAGCGTTGTTTTGTTGGTATGTATTTTACTGTTGTTTCCCGTGTTTAGAATTTTCTTAGAAGGTAAATACTTGAACAATCTTTCTTCAAGAACCTTGCCTGATACAACCAGGTCATTCTCAGTTTTCTAACTGAAATGGAGGTTTGTAAACATGGTTTGAAAAGCTCCAAGTGCATAAAGGTGTCCTGGAAAAGTGCTGAAGGCTGTCACACTTCCCTGAAAGTTTTGAATTCCAAACTCACCAAACAAAATCCCTGTTTGATGCTTTAGCTATATTCAGTTTCTTATTAAAGCTGTAGAATCCTTCCTGCCATCTGCAGCAATTAATGTGCTTGTTGCGAAATTATATTAGGTAAAGGACATTGTATAAGCCCAAACATCCATATACTGTGGTGAAAGAGAAGGAAAAAGGGATAGGGACATGAAAAAGAAGGAATAGCATGAGCTTAGATCCTATATTACACAAACAGTAGCTCCATCCATTTATTAGCAATTCCTTGGTTTATTTATCTTCACTGAGTGGACCGTATTTTTTTGGACTTTATGATTAATCTCAGGATATTATGACATCTGTGGGCCTCTGGACTGTAAGATGCCAGTGGGCTAATTTTACTGCTGCTTGTGGCACAGATGTGAGAAGGTCTCATGACTTTGGGCACTATCATTCAGTGATTTAACACATTGAACTGAATATTTTAGGTGCATGTAATATGCTGTCTAACCACCATCATGGACTTTTCCAAAACCAGCCTACAAAATGGATGCTTTGTCTTTGCAGATACGAGCTGAGTGTTGATGACAAGAAACAAAGCAAGAAGAATCCAGCAAAGGACAGAGCAGGGAAAAGCCCTGACAGCATTAAGAAGTTCTATTTTGGTGGCTCACCCCTCAAAACACAGCAAGCCAACTTCACTGGCTGCATAAGCAATGCATACTTCACTAGGTGCGTAGCATCCTCCTAAACTCATTACTAGGCAATCGTTGCCTGACAGCTCGGGTAATAGCTCAAGAGAGCTGATTGATTTTCACAATAAAAATCCCTCTCTCATTTTGTGAGGCTAGACAGTATGTGTGAATAAGCTTCTCGCCTTATTTTCTATGGAATCTGTTGGTGCAGACCTGCTAGGTTGAGATATTTTTAAAGTGGGAAGAACTTGATGCAAATCAGCTTTCATGCTAATGGTGTTGGTGCAATGCAGAATTTGAATAGCTGTAATTTACACTTATATTATGTAGCTGCATCTCTGCCTTTGAAACAAAATGATACTAAGGCATCTCACAGACATTGCTGAAGTCAGGAGTTTGGTCAAGTGAAAATGGTCCAAATTTGTTGCTCTTAATCACTTTATGAAATATTCTTATACAGATTTTAAAGCAAAGTTGGTGTTGGAGATTCAGACTCTCTGTTTATGAGAGCATGGGTACAACAGACAAAGGTAGTATAGGCTGCCTATAATACTCAAACGTTTACTGATTAATCTGTAGTTTTTAATCCACAATCCAAGAATGAAAAAGCCCAACAAAATATCATTTAAAATTCAAATGTAAATACTGTGATCTTTGTAAGAATTCCAACACTTGGAAAAATGTTGTTTTTGTCATCCCCTCTTTTAAACACAGATTGGATCAGGAGGTTGAAGTGGAAGATTTCCAACGGTACTCGGAGAAAGTTCAGACTTCTTTTTACGGATGCCCTGTTGAATCCCCTCCTGTTGCTCTTCTCCATAAGAAAGGAAAGAACTCATCAAAAGCCAAAGGAAACCGTAATAAAAAGGTTTGCTACAAACTGTGTCAGTTCCACTTTAGAATTTTCCACAGTTGATACATACTCCATCATGACTGTAAATCCTCCAAGTTATGGATACCAAAAATGTAACACTTGGACATAGAAAAGGAAAGGATTCCATTCCTTTATACATTATATCACTACAAATGACTGCCCTGACCCAGCGTATCTGGCCTACGCTTGCATCACTCCTTCTTGGTAGAACTGTAAAACAGAATTTCTGTCATCTTTTATGAAGTCCTGCAGAAAAAGCCCATCTTGATTGCTAGCTTCTGTTTTCAGGTGCTTCCACGTGGCTCTCTCTCCTGCGTGCAGCTAACATACGCCAACATAAATGGAAAAAAAAAAAACCTCTTCCAGCATGCAGAACTTTTGGTCCAAGTGTGTTTTTTTATGTCTGTGCTATAGCTTATATCATCAAAAACAGAGAGGAAGAGTTGAACAGGAAAAGTGCAAAAGTATTGGATTATAATTATATACAAGTATTCTGATTATCCCTTCTCCTTCCCTACATGGGCATCTATAGTAGATCTCTGTAAGGAAAATCTGACTTGGAACTATTCCTAGTACTTTTGTAAGGAAAAAGCATATTGTTGACTTGTATATAAATAATACTCATTTATTTATTTGTTTGTTTGTTATATGTCCAATCTTAGTTAAATATCTGATTAATGGTTCTCTTTCTGTGAAGGTGGGGAGAGATAAAGACAAGATCTCACAACCTTCAACTGGCCTCAAAAAAATGTATCAAGAAGTGAATATGCAAAAAGACCCTCAGTGCCAATTGCCAATGAACCCCAAAGCAACTGAAAATGCTTATCAGTTTGGAGGAACAGCAAACAGCCGGCAAGAATTTGATCACATACCAAAGGATTTAAGTGAAAGGTAAAAGGACTTCAGAAATAAACATAATACATACTGGGAAGGCAAAAGATGTATATGAAAGGGAAAAAAAAAAAAAAAGACATATTTCTGTTGGCCTTTTTTGTTATATCTTAGGCAAATTTTTCAATAGAGTACATTGTTAGGATACATTAATAGGCATTTCAGCTGAGAAAAAGTAATAAATACAATGTGTTTCCAGTTACATTCCTTTTTTGGGACCTTCATCTGTATTGTATATTTAAAAATAAATGTGTCTCCTTGCCTATTTATATGAAGACTTTGAGAATGTAGTCTCTAAACAAGCAGTGTATCATCAGTCTCTTCATGCCAGAAGTAATGTCATTAGAGCAGAGCTGGAAAACATGATAGTTCACCAAGAAATTAAATATAGTTATGTGTTGAGTGGACATTGGCAGCTGTTTAATGTTTAGGAGTCTATGGAGTGCAGTAGGACATAAAGCTATGAAAACCATGTCCAATTCAAGCCATTACGGAAATACAAGTAATTAATATCAAGTCGAGATATTGTGGACATTTATTTCTCAGGCTCCCAAAGAATACACCATATGGTGTGTTATGACCAGCAAAGGATTTTGGTTTAATACTTTCCATGAAAGACTATAAATTCAACAACACAGCACTTCCTGGAAGCATACCAGACCACTAATGCAGAAAAGAAGAGTGCTATTGCCTGACTTAAGTAACAAAAGCATTAGGTTTGTTTTAATTCAACAGTGTTTTGCTTAGGTAGTCCTGATGGTGCCCATATGAGATGGAAGAACAAAAACCCAAACTCTAACGTGTCCTTTCATCTTTACAAGACATATTTGTTTTACAACTGTTATTACAGAATTTTCATTGTTATGCACATAAAAAAAAAAAAAGACTTGTGATGTTTTAAAACAACTGATACTGGCAAGGGCCTAAGTGTGTGTGGAATGTACACACACATGCAATGGCAAATATAACAAGCCCTTCTGAAAATATCAGGAATGGGAGCTAAGCTAGTCACCTGTTATGAGAAGCAGGACTAATCAATTCTGTCTCTATGCTACACTAATGCAGTTTTGCCTTTTTTAGACCCAAAGTAATAATACCAATCACTCAAGAAATCTTCACTGCTTACCATGTTGAACAGAGCAGGTATAACTTTCCATGCTGTAGTGGACTTAATGAGGACCTATTGGGATGCAGAAGCTTAGCAGCAAGTCTGGAATAACAGAAAAGATTTGTGAACAGTACCATCACAAGAGAATTTATCTCTGTTCAACAGGAATGGAAATATATAGACTATCATTTATTCATGGTCTATTCTGATTTTATTCACTTGAGAGATTTTGATTTTTGAAAACAAGTTTGGAAGGCAGCTTATTCTCCAACTTTGAGTTCTACTCCAAAACTAATGGGAAGTTTCTCAGAAACACCACTTCCATAAAGGAGATATATATTCCTTAGGATGAGAAAAAAATCTCAGGCTTCCTCTGCTGAAGTTTGATTTCAGTTACTTGTATCTGTTTTAATACTGATACTGTTTTTGTTTGCCAGAGCTCAGTTCTCTATCAGTCTGAAAACTCTCTCATCTCATGGAATGATTTTCTACGTCTCAGACCAAAAAGAGACCAATTTCATGGCCCTTTTTGTCGCCCATGGCCGACTCATTTTTATGTTTAATGCTGGTCATCAGAAGATAAGGATTAAGAGCCAAGAGAAATACAACGATGGCCTTTGGCACAATGTAAGTAAAAAATATATATATATACGTTATAATGCTACAATAAAAACACTGATGATCTGACAGATCAGTGAATTTCCATTCATGTTTTCACAACCACACCTATATGTTGAGAAGTTTCTGCCAAAACTTTCATGCAGTATTTTAATAAGTCGTTAACTATGGACAGGGAAGTGAATCAGTTATAAAAATCCAGCAACTCCCAACACTGAATAGAAATGACAGAAGCAAGTAGAATAGCGAAACAAGCAAACAAATGAACAAAAAAGTTAGCTAGGAAAGGAAGGATTGATTGTTCAAAAAATTTCTTGGAAGTGCCTAAGCAAGGAGTATAGCTCTCTTAGGCTCCCTCTGTAGTCCGTGAAAAGAAATAGCAGTATAAGGGCAAGGTGAATTTCCCTCTGTACATACCCATTTCTCAGAAGTCTACAGTTACTAAGCTCCTAAATTGGGCACTTAAGTGTTTAAAGCAGGTTGCATGAATCCAAGCCATAAAACTGGAGAAGTCCATGAAAATACTGTGATAGCACTGTAGCAACCAATCATATATGCAAATATAAGATGAGCAGATCTCAGTAGACCTTGTGACACCTGGGATATTTCTGCCTTGTACCCTAAAACGGTAAGAATGCAGTTCTACTATTTACCTTTACATAAATGTGGAGAGAGTTGTCCAGCAAAAAGTATTGGCAGTCAGTAAAATAGGCTTGTAGATGATGACTCGCAAGCTTTTCTTCTCAAACTTCTTACCTTCCACTGAAGAGAAGTGTTCCCTCAACTGATGAAAGTAATCTTCCAAATACTTTTTCTCTGTTTCTAGGTAATATTTATTAGAGGAAAAAATATTGGCCGCTTGATCATTGATGGTCTCCGAGTACTGGAAGAACCTTTCAGTGGTAACATGAATACCTGGCAAGTGACTGAACCACTCTATATTGGGGGTGTGGCTCCAGGAAAAGCTGTGAAGAACATCCAGGTAAATCTGATATACATTACATCATCCTATACCTCTGTGTACAGCTAATGCAAAAGTTGCCTGTAGGGATTAGTTCAAAGAAAAGCATGTTATGATCCCAATTCTCAGCATGCTGAGGAGCACGCAGCTCCGTTTGAGTGGATAGCAAAGCTCCCGCAGGGCTGAGCTGGTGGTAATGGGGCTAGATATCAGTAAATTTGCAGCAGTAGCTGGAAAGCCAGTGGTCCCTGAGGAAGAAAGAAATCTTAGCAACATCCAAGTTTAGGTGAGTCAGCTGAAGTTAGATGAGATCAATTTCACCCTAAGGTCTGAGATACATGAGTTTCAGAGAGGCTTAGTGTTGGCTCAGTATCTCTGTTTTGAGACAGTACCAAGGAATCAGGAATCTGCTCTACGTCCATGATATTGATGTATATAGAAAGGAGTGTTAAAGCAAATTCAAACACAACCAAGACCCCTTCGAGGTAATCTTTGGTGATATGTGCCTAACAAGATAGCTACACTACTTAGGAAAAGTAGGCCTCTGCCTTGCCTCGGGGTTGTGTGGTATGTATAAAACTGTCTTGCTCTAGTTGCACTTTGGTTCTACTAATCATGCTTTTTCCCCCACATTCAGATTAACTCAGTCTACAGTTTTAGTGGCTGTCTCAGCAATTTGCAGCTCAATGGAAGATCAATTACATCGGCTTCGCAGACCTTTAGTGTAACGCCTTGCTTTGAAGGCCCATCAGAAGTGGGAACATACTTTTCATCAGAAGGAGGATATGTTGTCCTTGGTAATACACTTCCAAAATGTATTTAATAAGACTGCCATTTTCACTGTACTTCAAAATGGTATATTTCACTAAAGGATGTGGTAATTTCCAAGGCTGGGAGCTGTAAGGATTATTAGATACAGACCATTATTGTGGTAAGCAGCTGATGTTGAAAGATAAGAATGTCTCCATGAAACTTAACAAGTTGCTAGATAAGTATATCTATATGTGTATGTACACATATTTAAAATAATTAGAATAATTGCAGCAGAGAACAGTTTATAATACAGTAAAAATTATAGACATACAAGACAATCCAGCTAAAACCAAGTACACTAGCAAGAGGTCATCTCTTAGTTTGTAATTAATAAAATAATATGTCATTCAAAAATCCTGAGGAAAAGCCTTCTGTACATCCTGACAATGAACAGCATGATAGACACATCTTTTCTGTCATGGAGGCCTGCTGTGTTCCAGGAATTGTTTTAAGAGGACGTTCTTTTGGTCACATAGGCTCAGATCTGAACAGGGAAGGAAACTGCACAACCCTATTTATATTTGGCAATGCCCAGAAGAGCCACACAGTGTTTCTAATTTGCTCCCTGGCCTGCCAGCAGATTGAAAAAGGGACTTTCTGCTATTGAATCATCAAAGCTCAAGTGAACTCCCACTCACTGCATAAAGACTGCTGAAAGTCTAGCAAATTGCACAATAAGAAACTGCCAAAAAATCTAAATGGAACCTATTTTCTGATGTTGCTATTTTTTTTAACTGAATACCTATTTTTTTGAATGAGAAACATACAGAAACCTTTATTATTACTTCAAGCAAATGTAATCAAAACAAAAGTTGAAGTGGGTCATTGATGGAACACCATGACATCTCTTCAATTATGTGTACTGGCACATGTTCTAATACTTTTGTGGACAAGGCAAATAGGTTCCACCCTGGGACTTTGAATTTCCATGTTGACTTTGAGTAGATGTCCGGTTTCACCATTAACTCAGTACTTAATGTTATTCTTCTTCCCTCACAGATGAATCCTTCAGTCTAGGCCTGAAATTTGAAGTTGTTTTTGAAATACGTCCCCGAAGCAGCTCAGGAATTCTACTGCATGGCCACAGCGTGAATGGGGAGTACTTGAATATGCACATGAGAAATGGACAGGTATAACTAAGATCACATTTCTTCCACTGCTCTGACGGTTTCTTCTGCTATGCGTTTGGGGTCTGTTATATGAAGCTTTTGTCTTACAAATTTGCCATTACTCAATTCTTATTCCTCTGCTAGATATGTTAACTGCTTAGATTAGGCAACCCAGATACTTCTTTTAACATACAAAAACATAACACCAAAGACAAAATCGGATCACTTTACTGATATCAACAATTAATATTTAATGAGCAGAGCACTGGTGCTTTGGTACTGTTCTTTCATCCATTCATTAAAAATGTATAACAAGTAAGGTGATTTGATTTCACTTGATTGATTTTTATTTCTTGTATGCTAAGAGTCTGAGTTGTGCTCACTCTCTTCTTGCTTTAATAGTTGTGTATGATGGGGAGTGTGGAGGAAAAGGCAAAGTTCTGATTGTCTGTCTACCCAGCCTCTAGACCCCTGGATTTTTCTAAGGCTGTTAATTGAAAGAGAGAAGTTTGAAATTAATTTATCAGATAGTTGTTGCTGTTGCTTTTTTTTTATGTTCATCACTAGACTCTGGATCCCTCCATACTAGGCATTCTAAACATGCAGCAATACGCTGCAGTCTAAATAGACAAAAAAAGCAGAGGCTTAGAACAGAAAAAAAAAAAAAAATATATATATATATATATATGTATATATTTTTTACCTTTTTGTAAAAAAGAATCTCAGAGACTAGGCAGTGTGAATATTCTGTGGCCACTGCAATGCACTACCCAATACCAAACTGTCAGGCAAACAGAAGGATATTTAAGTGAGGCTGGCTGAATCTCAGGTAGAAATGCAACACCTGAGGAAACATGTTGCCACTTCTCTTACAAGAACAGAACTTTACAATGGAGAACCAGAGCGGACAGTTCAACACGGTCATTCAACCCATCCTAACGCAGGTGTCTAGCATAGGTGGGATGAGCTATCTTTCAGAGAATCTGTTTTTCTATAGTGAAGACAATAGGTGCTTCAGTAAGGCACCAAACTTTTGGCAGCCCATTCTTACAGATGTAGCTACTCATTGGTAAATTAACAAAGAAATTAACATAGCACATTTCATTGCTATGTATCGTGCCACTCTTAAAGGTTGCACCTCTGTACAAGTGCACCAGCCTAGTACTTCTGTAAAGATCTGAAGGAATACTGGCATGTCCAGAAGGTTGTCCGTTTTTCTAGCTGTTGGTCTTACAAAAGCTATCACCTCACTTTTTACTTCAGACCTCACTTCCTGCATAATGCATATGCAAAACCAAAATCCATTATGGAAAAGCAGTTCTTCCCTGCCTGTCACTGCAACAGGTATGACAGGTATGCTAGTTACCCTCTTAGTAAGCATCTGTGTTTTTACCATCATCTATCTGCTCTCCTTGAATTCATTACCAAAGACCTGTTTTGTGAAAACATTTCTGCTGGAGAAACAAGAATGATCAGTATGTTTAGTCCATTTTTCAAATGCCTGTATCTCTCCCTGTCAGTATAGCTTGTCTAAGTGATTTATTAAGGAGTCACTTTCTCTAAAAAATCTTCATTTGCTTTAATCACTTCTATGTATTTTGTCCAAGGGTGGATGAAAGAGAAGATGAGGGTCATTGCATTTCTGTTTGCTGGTGCCCTTGTGAAGGAAAAGAAAAACAAAGAAGAAAAAAAAGTTTTAAAATTTTCTTGGTTACAACTACACTGAAACAGAGATCCTCTAAAATTAAATATACATTGGTTTCTTACAACATTTTTAGCCAACAATCTGTCAGTATTGTCAGGGACAACTTAGACATTTGCCAAGCCTGAGACGCTTGTGTTTGGAGTTCTCTGGCAATCACCACTGGCAATCTTGTGCCCTGCAGCAGGGACATGGCGCTGCCCTGCCATTGCTGTGGTGTTAGCATGCAGGAAGATATTCATCCACGTGATTAATGCAGAGGTGAAAAATTCAGAATTAGGTTCAGTTTCTAGCTCTGCCAAAGGCTTCCTGGTAAGCATGAAGAAATAGCTTAGAGGTTGTTCTTAGATATTTCTTTCTATTCCTTTCTCACATCTTGACTGCTTATTTATACTCAGTTTTTTCATGAATGTTTTCCTTATTAAGTGGCTATAAAAATGCCAAAACATCATCTGATGCCTCTGAACACTAATTTAACACCCAGAAAATTATAGAGGAGAAGTACTAGAAATTTTGAGTGAAATTAGTTGTTAGTTTTGAATCTTTTTTTTTTTTTTTTTTGAACTCTTCTCTGAGTTCAAATAAGAAATGTTTCAGAACTGTTAAATCCTAAAACTAAAAATCAAAATCTGTGAATTAGATGTGCTATTCTAAGAAATTTCATGAACTGTTATTCTATTACTGGTTTTGAGTGGGGAATACCGCATGATTACAACAGAAGGAAAAAAAAATAAAAAAGAAAAACAGAGAGAGAGAGAGAAAACAGAAGGGGTTTTACAGTGACTGTTACATTGTTTTCCCCCAGGTTACTGTGAAACTGAATAATGGAATCAGGGATTTTTCAACTTCAGTGACACTGAAACAGAGTCTCTGTGATGGCAGGTGGCACCGAATTGCAGGTCAGTAAAATTTGATCATCCCCTTCAGAAATGTAACAAAGCCCAATTCTCCCTCCCCAGCTATCCATCTCCGTGGACCAGTGCACTGGAAATGGAGTCATATTTTCACTTCTTCTCTTTCACCTGTCAAGATGCAAGTTCATGTGAAAGTGGCAGTCCTTTTCCTTGATCAGACATAGAAACTGTAGAGCTTCATGGGAGGACAAGCACAAAGTTCCCGCTGAATACCAAAAAGATGGATGCTTATTGTTCAGGAAACACAAAGCAGCCTAGCTGAAACACTGGCAACCTTTTCCAAGTTCTATACCAGATGTTATTCTTCTTTTGCCAAATTTTCCAATTAGAGGTTAAATATACTGATATTTAATCCAATACTGAGCACAGGTCAAATTGGGGACCTGGGGACCCCAACCTAACACAGAAAGAGATCTACAGTCAATTTTTTTTTCCCTGTGGCAGACAGCCATCCTTCATTCCCAGGTTTGAAAGTCAAAAAGTACATCTAAACCTCAGGTACTCTAGATTCCTCTACCTTCCTCTCTGGGAAGGTCGTTTGGGATGCCTCCCATCGTCACATCCAGAAGAGATCTGAGTGTGTGGTCTTTCGCCATGCATTCTGGTTTCCTTCTGAAGGAAGCCAAGGCACAGAAGCAAGGAAGAATCCTCAGAGCATGCCAGTAGGTCCCCTATTGGGAATGGCTACCAGTTTTACTCAGCAGCCCACCATTGCGTGCTCATACCTTGCAGCCTAGACACAGCCACCAGCAATCAAGAATCTCACTCAGAAGCACCCTTTTCCTGTGCTCTATCTTGCATTGGCCCTGCTCTGTACCAGAATCTGCTCAGGCGTTGGTGCTGGCACTGATAATGGTTCACACCTAGTCTAGTAAATACTAAATCAAACCACTTAGCTCAAACAGATACTCCTTTCTTTCATAAAATCTTCAAATGCTGTTTTTTTACCATCTTTTTCATCTCTGTTCCTTCTCCTTTCAGTTATTAGAGATGCCAATGTAGTGCAGCTGGATGTAGATTCTGAAGTCAACCATGTAGTAGGGCCACTAAACCCAAAGGCAATTGACCACAGGGAGCCAGTGTTTATTGGAGGTGTACCAGGTAAGTATTTGGCAGTTTTGTTCTCAAATTTCAACACGGTTTCCACAGGAAGCATAAAAACTGAAGAGGGACTCTGTCAGGGAGTATAGTGATAGGACAAGGGGTAATGGTTTTAAACTAAAAGACGGTCAGTTTAGATTAAACGTTGGGAAGAAATTCTTTACTCAGAGGATGGTTAGGCACTGGCACAGGTTGCCCAGAGAAGCTGAGAATGCCCCATCCCTGGAGGTATTCAAGGACAGGTTGTGTGGCCCTGGGCAACCTGGTCTAGCACGAAGTTCCCTGCCTATGGCAGAGGGTTGGAATTAGGTGGTCTTTAAGGTCCCTTCCAACCCAAAGCATACTATGACTCTATGATTCTATGATTCTATGATTCTAAGCTTAGTTTTAACTAAAAAAAAAAAAAAAAAAAAAAAAAAAAAAAAAAAAAAAAGAATAACCTGGCAAAATTCAAAGGCTCAAGAGCTGATCAGAAATGTTCTGCCTCACATTCTGGAAGAAAAATGTCCTGCTTCATTGAAATCATTGAAATTAAAATGTTCATAGTTGCTAGAGAGTTGGGTATGGGCTCAGTCCTCTAGTCTGCTAGCTAGAAAAAATCACTGTTTTCCACTTTCCTTTCCAGTAAGGGCTTACTGCTTCAAATAAGTTATTTATTTAGTTAGTTGTTTATTCATTTACGGGATTGGAAACTCACTGTAAATGGAATCATAAGGATTTGTTGCTGGTAGGCTGCTTTCCTCTTCTGCAAGGAATGGCGTCTTTGAACACAATACCAAACATGAGGATCCTTTTTTTGACTTGTGATTCCTATTGCACAGATGTCTGCTAATGTGAATTTGTGACTCACAGACCATCTGTGTAGCGTGGGCCAAGATTACTACATTTACTTCCCTTATTCAACAGACAGAGCTACTCTGTTGGGGTTCATATGCAAACTGTAATCAACACTACGTGATTCAATTTTTAAGTCATCTCCTGTACATTTCTCATTGAAAGCTTGCAGCATTATTTCTGTGTGCCTTGCATGTCAATCACGAGCAGCTCTAACTATACAATTTATTATATTGCTTATCTTGGATTAGTGGCTTGAGTGCATGATGTTCTCATCCAACCAACACTACCAGGAGAAAAAATGAGCCCAAAGGGAATCATAAAATCTATGCACACATGCCTGTTCACTCTTTAAATCCAAATTGGAGTTTTATTAGGATAGAATTCTTCCCAGAGAGGTAATATAAAGTGGTAATTGCAAATGCTGTTCTGCGTCATAACAGAGCTTTCTATTTCTACATTAATTATAGAATACTAAAGCAATGCCATCCATTGGCTCTCTATATATTATTATCACCCTGGCACAAAAGAATCTTATAATGAACTTCACAACAACAAACAAAATACAGCACTATTGCCAGTTAAATACAGGAAACTAAATGCAACCTAACAAATCACAGACAATGATTCATGTAACGTTAATAGAAAATGCAATCATGCAGCCTGGAATTCATCTACTCTGTTACTTAAAATGCAGTTACCCAAAAATGCAAGACTGAACCTCTGTTGACTATGTACTATTAAGAGTTTTACCTACATGTAGATAACTCCCCATATTTACTCTAGTGGCCTCTGGACTAGACATTAGTGGACTGGTCCAGACATTAAATGACCCTTGGCAAAGATGCAGTTAGTAGCAAACAAAAAGGAAAGAATTCACGGAAGATTCTTGTCACACACATAGACTAGATTGCAGACACCAACCTTCCTTTCATCCATGCAAGCTATTCAGTGGAACAAAAATATTTTTAGTGTATTCTGACTCTTCCAAAAGCTGGTTACTCCAGTAGCTAAACTTTTCTATAAAGCTAAACCTTTCTATAGAATTCAGGCTTTGGTTTTCTGTGTGACCTCGTCAGAAGTAGGATCTATTACAGCATGGGCTTTAGAATTGAACACTGAACTGCAATTGAGGAGACTCAGTTTCCAGTACAGATTATGCCACCAAACTGATTATTTTGGTCTTTCTAAACTCTAACTTCTTTTTCCTTAAAATCTGTTTCTTCCAGAGTCTCTGCTAACATCCAGCCTGACGACACGCAACTCCTTCATTGGCTGTATTCGTAATTTCATGATTGATGAAAAACCAGTGAGTTTTAGTAAAGCAGCTTTGGTTAGTGGTGCTGTAAGCATCAATTCATGTCCAGCAGCCTGATAGTGCACTGCATCAATCCTGTAAAGTTTCTGTGGTCCTGTAAAGACCACAAGAAGGAAAAATAGAGCAAAAGTGTTCTACCCATCACCAATGTTGAGAAGAAAAAAAAGAAAAAAGAAAATATCAAGGATCCATCTACAGAAAGGATTAAGTTTAAGGGTCACTTCTAATGTTTATGTGCAAACAAAAATCACTGAAGAATAAAGAGCTATGGCTTCTGCAGTTCTCTTATTATACCACAAGAGTGAGCTTTACCATTTCTTTTAGTGTGTGTGGCCAATCTGTCACATGAAAATGTGGAATCATAAAAGAAATTTAAAATATATTAAATATGTTACTTCCAAGATAGATCCTGTACGTGATTTCATATTTTAGGTCACCATTTGTGTCCCAGGAAAAGATCTGCTACTGTACATTAAAAAATAAAGCTCACACTGCAAATAACCATGGTCAAAGATTTAAAACAACAACAACAACAACAAATCAACTCATTTATATATTCCTCAATTAAACTGAGTGGCAGAGAGAATACCATGTCAGTCTTAACCAGTATCTTCCCCAGTCTCAGTAGGCAAAGGTTTAACAGACAGAAGTGGTCTTGGCTCATTCTAGATGAAAAACGGCAAGCTCTGGACAGACTGGCACAGGGACTCCCTGGCAGATGGGATGCCATCATTGCCTCTCCACTCATCTACACAGCCCAGTGTTGTGGCTCAATAGCCACAAGAGAATGGACAAGAGAAGAGAGCATGGCTCCAGGAGGAGACAGGAAAGCATGCCTTTCCTTCCACCAACCTTGTCAGCTCTGCTTATGGCTTCAGCCCCATACCTGCTCTGCCTTCTGGACACACCTCCCATTCTTGTCGCTGCAACTCTAAGCCCCCAGGACTAATGGCCCCTTATTTCTGGGAGTGGTGCCCAGCCCTCTCCTTTCATCACTCCACAGCCCACTGTTTAGAAGTTTAGAAGCAAGCAGAGTGAGTATCCCTCATTACCAAGCACATCAGGGGGTCCCCAAACCCAGCTGCCTTCAAATGTTGTATTTTTCTCAGATATCAAAAGTAATATGCCTGCTCAACTCTTTCCTTTTTCCAGCCACTACTAAGACTGTGAGTAGAAAACTTTTAGGCCTTCTGGACTGGGATTTTTTTATTATTGATGCCAGGGTGATATCCTCAGGTCAGTGAGCTGGACTCCCAGTGGGTTCTGGAGACTGCATGGTGTCAGGGCTGTGCAGCTGGGACAAAGACTAAAAAGGGGAGCAGAAGTCTCTCTTGGTTCTGATGCAGCGATTTGTTAGATTGGCCTAATTTTTTGATGCCACAACTTCAGCTAAGCTTCCTCTGGCCCTGGGCTCCTGAACCCCATTGCTGGAGAGAAAAGAACAGCAGATTCACAGCTTAGATAGGTTCGTTACAAGGATTACCAAAATTCCTTTCAAGGCTGTCTGCAGCTGCTAAGCAGAGATAGCTGAGAATAGCATATGCTTGTGCCCTGTAAGAGCATCACAGTTTAGCGAATGCTGGTATTAAGTGGAGCATTATATGTTAACTGGTACACATATACTCACAATATTTTTCCATCTTACATTTACTTCAGACTAAAGCACATTTTCTCATATCCACATCCAAGCTCTGTCTGGTAAAAACAGTATTTTTCTTAGACATATTTGCTGCAATAAGAGTTGGGTTTGTTCAGTGGTTTTATATATAGAAATGACTTTTCTGATTAATCAGTCCTTTGCATACTATATATATATATGCAAAACAACAAAAAAAAATACAGTAAAATAGTACGTGAATAAAATGCACATTAAAATTTATAAATTGCTACCATTCCGTTTACTTCTCTTTAATACACCCCCAGCTAATGAAACACAGCAACAGTGGAGGACATCTTCCTCAAGTGTCCTGTCTAGGCCTCAGAGATGCAGGTTTTCTCTCTGCAGAATAGGGTTTCCAAAAAATAAAAAATAAAATTAAAAAAAAAAAAAAAAAAAAAAGCCTACAAACTGGACAATTCTTGTAGTCAGAGGAGAATAGAGAATAACTTGAGTTCCTCTGCTCCCAACACTCTCATGAACCTTGAAATTACCATTCCACATGCACCCAAAAACTCTGTCTGATGCATTACATCACACATACCTGCAATCATTTCAAAGCTCCTGGTGTTTAGGAACAGGTAACTGCCTAAGCAGAAATCTTAACAGAATTAAATTCACCTTTCTGTCTTAAAACTCATAGCTATAGGGCAGAAAACACTTCATTTACAAAGATCTGGGGAAAAAACTGCATGTTCTCAGGTACAGTGTTAGATTGTTCATTTGCATTTTCAATATGAATATAAGTAACTCAATTCTGCATGAAGACAAAACACACACACACACACACAATAAATAAATAAATAAATAAATAAATAAAAGACCTTAAGGAGCTTATACATTTCCTCTGACACCTTCAAGATTTTAATGTGTTGTTACATCATGGAGTATTCTGAAATTTGACATTTCGATGGCTATATAAGAAAGAATCCAACTTCAAGCTGAAACACTCAAAAAAATGCTTCAAAGTAGACTATTTAATTAGGATCTCTGCCCTCTCTCTTTTATTTCTGAAGATCTGTAGAGATCTCCCACAGTTCCTATAAACCTTCTTTCTCCTCAGGGATCAAGAGTATGGACAATAGCCTGAAAAGGAAAATGAAAGATGAAAGGTTAGAGATTTGACAATAATTCTCCAACAGCCAACAATTCCAAGTAAAACAACTTAGTATGTGAGCTAAGCAATGATAAAAATCCAGGAATAACATTGGTTCAAATTACAGTGTATTCTCCCTCCAGCAACATGTGACCTAAATAGTCAAATTAAAAAGTTGCTGAAAGCATAGCACATACATTCATGATGCACATTTGGCTCTTCTTCGGATTGGGATTTAAGGGTTAGGTTATTCACAGATTCACAGTGGGCCATGTCAACTCATTTCCTCTCAATAACATTGTAAGTTACTCCTACAATTCAACTCATGTTCCAAAGCTCTGCATGCTATTGTTGTACAACATCAACAATAAAAATTACTGAGAAAATAAGGGTAAGAAACATGCAGTAGCATAAGATTGGTGATTAAATAATTCATATAGGCAAGAAGTCTCTGAGGGAACTAGATTCATCTGTTTATACTATGGTAACCAGGAGCTTGAACTGCAATGAAACAGGTCAGTGCGTGACTATTTCTTTTGCACAGTTGAACTGCCTTCATTAAGCCTCCAAGCGCATGCATCAAGCCAAACTGGTAATTATGTACCCACTTTCTGCCCTTCAGACCTCTTTTGGAAGCTAAAAAGTATTCCCATATGAACATGAAACTTAATGCATCCATGATTCAGAATGTTTCCTACCCCAGGGAGAACAATCATTTGCCATCACAGACCTCTTAATAGAACATTGGAAGACAACGCCTGGGGTTTCTTGCTGCAGCCTGATGTGCAATGGAGCAAATCCCACTAAGATGAATTGTGATGGGACATAGACCACAAAAACTACAGCTAAATGAAACAAAAAGTAGAAAGTGTAACTAACTGGAAAACAAAACAAAACAAAACAAAACAAAACAAAACAAAAAAAAAAGCCAGAGACAGTAACAGAAGAGACTTCTGTAGACTTTAAATTAAGCTTTAAAATGTTTACAAGCACTGTGGCACTGTTTTTAGCCAAAGTTAGGCCAAAAAGACACATGAAGGGAAGACTTTAAGGACATGATCATACTCAAAATTATAGAAATAGCCTCACATCCAGCAGCTAGAACAGACCACAGTTTTGAACCAGTCTTGGTAATCACAGGGAACAAAAGCTACAGATTACACTTAGTCTGTTCAGAGAAATGTGAAATTACTGTCTGCTTTCCTGATTAATATTCATGTAGTTTTACACTAGTGGTTGTTTATAAAAGAAGAGTTTGAGGCAGCATTATTCTATTCAGGCAGTATTACTCTATTCATACTGAGGTTTCCATCCATCTGTAACAATGAACCCACTGGTCCTTTGCAACTTCAAATGTGAGGCCTGTGTAAGCTTAAACTACTCTGTACTTTTCCTTAAGAACTTAAAACACTACAAATTTCCAGTAGACAGATTCTTTTCTTTCAACTCAGTTTTTAAAAATTAATTTGGATATGTATTTCTTATATTTATTTCTTATATATCAAGTATTACTATTATTGTTTGCAGCAATACATAGTCAATATTTTCAGGGAAGTTTTTTTTAGTCATTTGCTATAACTTTGTTTTACTGGGGACTTGTAATCTCTGTGGGATCCTAGGTCATGTCCAGGAGTCAGCACTATGGTTGTGCCAGTCAATAAAGGTTTAGGGCATACTGACTGGGTCCCAAAGCTGCTGTGTTCAACACTGAGGAGAAACCACCGTCTTAGCCCACTGTGGACAGTTATTTGCTCAAGAAACATTAAACTGAGCTTAAAAAAAAATGTAATTTACGGGTTTGGTGGGAGGGCATGTCATTGGGCATTCCCAAGTGAGCCTGTTTTTATTTTATTTTTGATTTATAGTTATGTATAGTTTCATATAATTTAATATATTTTGCACCAGCGAGTGAATCATGTATTTGGGAAATATATTTGGGAAAAAAAATGTATCTTTTTCACACAGTTTTTGACAAAAATAATAATATCGAGTTGAATTCCGTATTCCCCACAGAACGCGTTCTCCTCCCTCGGCAGCGGCGGCCGTTGGGACGCGCGGGCACCATGCCCAGCCCCACCCTAGGCACCGCCCACCCTCCACACCGCACCCCCCTCTCCCGGAACGTTCCATTCCACGCGGCCCAGCCCCCTCGGCGAGCCCGGCGGGTGGAACATTCCACTGCGGGGAAGGCGGGGGGGGGGGATGTACAGAGCAGCGCCGAGCTGTGAGGCGGCCGTGAGGCGGCTGTGGCGGCCATGACGCAGTCGGTGGTGGTGCAGGGTAAGGGGCCTCAGCGCCGTCCCGCCGCCATTTGCCGTGCCCTGTCCTGCCTTTCCCTGCCTGACCCGTCCCCTGTCTCTCCCCTTTGCAGTGGGCCAGTGCGGGAACCAAGTGGGCTGCCGCTTCTGGGACCTAGCGCTGCGGGAGCACGCCGCCGTCAACAAGGTAACGGCGCCGCTTCCCGGGGCAGGCGGCCCTCACACGCTGCCTGCTTCGTTACATTAAAGGCCGCGCTGTCCCCTGAGGGCCGGCCTTGCCGTGTGTGAGGAAACGGGAGGGTTGGTCACTGCCGGCTCTGTCACCTTGGCCCTGGAGTCCTCGGCAATAAAGCTAAAAAACCGCCACCCCAAAGCCTTTCCATACCAGCACATGATGTGAGGTGACTTGCTCTGCAGGTGTATGGACCAAAATAGTGGGGTGAAGAGGGCATAGGGATGTGCTGAGCACCCTGTGCAAAGTGTACTCTTCATGCTGCTCCTGATAGAGATACCAGACAAATACCTGGTGTTAGTAAAGGTAATGGTAAGCAGACCCTCGCAATGCCTTTTGCTGAAGCAGCAATAGTAAGGCAATAAGTGAAGTTCGTATGTATATAGAGCATCTCTTGGTTTTAGTGTCATAGGGAACGCTGACTCCCAAACTCTGCTTCATCAGGACTTGAAGACTGATAATCTGGAAAAGGTTAATGACGTTAAAGCATACGAAGCTGACAAATATCTTTAGCTTTATGGTGGGAGAAGTGATTTACACGTCATCCCTCAGCAGGGAGCTTGGAAATCACTGATACGGCAGCGTATGGTGCTTTCATTTCCACAGAACATCTTGGGCATGGAACTGTCCCAGCGTCACATCACTGATGAGCTGAACCAGCTAGACAGCAGCCATTTAGTAATTTCATTGAGATCTTCAGTAAAATCCTAAATCTTTAAAAATGAGGGAAAAGTACTTATTTAATCTTTGGCTGAAAAATTCATTTGCTAACTACATCCTCCTGTTGGTTTTTACTATCAACTGACACTTCAGTGAAATGTGTTTTAATGCTGACTGGAGCTGGTTGGATAGAACTCTGATGTGTACCCTGGTTTGAGTGGGGATGTTTGATAACCCTCAGAGGTTCACTCTAACGTAAATTATTCTGTGAAAAAGCACAGAGAAGTTCTGACATAACATCTTATCTCATTTTTTTTTATTTTCAGAAAGGAATTTATGATGAAGCATTAAGCAGTTTCTTCAGGAATGTAGATACAAGGTAAGACTTCTTATCAAGAAACCCGTGAGTTTAACACAATAGATCAACAATTCTAGTCCCTCCTCTTAACCTTTAATTTAAAGTTTTTTAAAGATTTCTGTTTTTTTCAGGTCATATTTATTATGTACTAGAAAAAGATTTTCTGTCTTCATTTTTGTCTTCTCCTCAAAACGCTATCTTACCTTTCCATTCTAAATATATTTACTTCAATAACTAAATTTGTTGAAAGTGTCTGGCTTTGCTTTTCTTTCCTCATATCCAAAAAATGGACAGTCAAGATCTGATAAGTTTTGCCCCTGCCAATCATGATCAGATTGCGAGCTCTCTGAATAATAACTTAGCAGCATGTATTGAAGAGTTGTAGGAGGAATTACATATAAGATAGAAAAGGTCCTGTCAGTTTTTAAATCCCCTTTACCTGATTTTTATCTGTAGGTTGCTGCACAGAGTGGTGGTTGTAATTTTTTTTTTAAGTTATCCAATTCATACCTTAAAAATCTTATCTGTCTGTCCAGCTACAGAAATCTTTGTAGTGGGCACCTGGATATTGTTGTTATGTCGTAATTTGTTAAAAAGTATTTGACCAGCCTCTGTTTACTTCCATCATACAGCAAAAATACAGTACTCAATTGTAGCTGGAATGGCGTTGGAATCATATTTTGTCACAATTCTTTATCTTAGAAATTCTTAGAATATCTTTTTTTTTTGTCAAGAACATCTAATTGTAAACAATGTCTGTGTTTTTATATGTGCCAGATGAAAGCACCAATTTTTCCGGAAATCAGAGATTACAGCGTTCAACAAAGGGAACATCTGAAAACCTCCTATATTGATGGCAGCAACGGCCAGAAGGCCAGCTTGCTCCTATAGACTGAGAAGCAAAATACTTTCCCCTACCTTTATCTGGTTGTATAATGATAACTACTAAAAGCAACTTAGATCAGCCAAAATAATTACCCGGTTTTAAAGTGAACATATGTGTATGTGACCATGAAGGGTGCTAATGAGCTAATTGCATAACGCAGTTTCCATATTTTAGTCTTCTTGTGGTAAATTTACGTACCCAAAACATCTATTAAATATGGCTGGTGATGTCTTACCCCAAAGATCATGCATGTTGCATTCAGACTGGATGGACTTAATAAAAAAATGCATGGTTTTATATGCAGAAAAGCACATCTTAAATAAGCCAAGGGGATTCATCAAAGTGAATGGAAGTACAAGCTGTCGTGAAAGACGGCAAAGACTAGCTAAAGAAAGATACAGGGTTTGTTTGTTCACTTGTTTATTTTCTCTTTGGATTTTGTTAGTCCCTGAAGAGAAATAGAACTTCTCTGGCTGGATTTTGTGGTGCTACAGCGGACTCATACAGGGAGCTGCATAGGCTAGAGTAATCAACATGAGTACTGTAGGCTGTAGTTAGCTGCTCAGCAAATGAGAAGTGTTTAGAGAGCTGCTTTGAGCGAGACTGTAGAAGCTCCTTTAGCAGTCCAGTGCAGCCCCATCCTCTTTCTCCCACTTGATACCTGATGGGACTGAGCATGGTCAGAACATTTGGTGCTTTCAGCTGACATTTTGGATTATTACTGTGGCTGAATGTAGAATAGTCTAAGAGATATTTCATATAGTGTGATTTTAGGGTTGACTGGCCCCCAAACTAGGTAAGTTGAGGGAAAAATAAGTCATTTTCCACTATCTCCCCCCCCCTTTTTTTTTTTAATTTTTTATTGAATACATTTGGTCCAGACCAGAATATCTCATCCTTTGAGTGCAGAAGCACCAGCATTTAATTATGGAAAAAAGCACTTGTACAAAATGCACAGACCTCTGGACTGACTCAGTACAACCAATCCTGGAAAAAAAAAAAAAAAGGATACTAAAGCTGTGTCAGCACAGCATGATTTCTGACCTAGTAAATCTTAATGGCAGAGTAAGCCAGGCACTAGTGCTGTTATGCTGCTTTCACACCTCAAGCAGTAAAACAGTGCTGTACTACCCCCACTGAAAATCTAGCAGTGTTATTTGGTGAAGTATCTACCATTATACGATGCAGATGCATGACATGCTAGAGAAAAAGAGGGTACTTTCAGATTTGGCAACGCTTGTAGAACTCAATTAGAGGCTGTAGTGGAGAGGAATGTTTCGATGCTTATCCTTTTCAGCCTCGTGAAGTACTGCTTAGAATATTCCTCAATGAGATTGTATCCCGTAATTGTATGCTTTTAGGAAATTACGAGGCATTTCTTAGGGTGCATTTCAGGGTGTTTCTGTTTGTATTGTAATAGCCCTCTGAACATTGAAAATTAAGGAGGGAATTGTATTCCAATACACATTGCCTTATTTTCTATTATGGTTCTGAGCTTGATTTTTTTTTTTTCTTTTTTTCCAGAAGTGATGGTGATGGTCCTGGTATTTACAAAGGAAAAATCTGCTCTTTAAAAGCACGAGTAAGGCAATCTGTAACAGCTGTTCTTTTCACATTACATACTTATGTTCAACTGTGTAAAGATTTTCCTAATATTCTTATAAATGTATATGTTTTGATTTACTATTTTGAATATCAAAATTTCCAGCAGTAACTTATGGTTCAGTGGAGTAATGCAGTTTGCAGCCAGGCTTGTTCCTTAATTTAAAGTATAATTTTTAATAAAACAATTGCAGATATTATCAAGCAAGGCTTTATTTGTAAATTTTAAGGGGGGCAGGGGAGGTGAGCCACTTCTTTCTAAGTGATTGATAAGCAACAAAACATGAAACACAACTGCTTCAATTCCTTTACTTCTAAGTATTTGGGGAAAAGTATTATTAACATTTTAACACAATTGCAGTATCTGAAATACCCTTCTATTGAATGACTTCTGGCAAAGCAGGCAAGGTGAATGTTACAAGTTAGCCTCTTAGTTAACAAGTGGGGAAAAAAGTCTCTCTGGAGCACAGTAGAAACAACATACATTTGATACTGTAAATAATTTTCTATTTCTTTTGTTATTGTTTCAAAGAGTGGCTTTCTTACTGCCTGAATTGTAACACATGCCTTTCTCACAGGCGCTGTTGATTGACATGGAGGAGGGTGTGGTAAATGAAATTCTGCAGGGACCATTGAGAGATGTGTTTGATAGCAAGCAGCTTATCACAGATGTTTCTGGTTCAGGAAACAACTGGTGAGATCCTCTTCAGAAAGTACTTCTTAGTAACTAATTAGATGGCATTTGAAAAGGGAAATGATAACAGTAGCTTTCTAGTTCATTCTGCTGCACCTGGGGAGCTGCAGCATACTACCAGTGAACTTCGGAGTCACTGTTGCCTGGAGGAGGGCTTTGAAAAGCATTTTGCAGGAGGATAATTCTGCTGATAAATCATTTCTTCTGTTTTTTTCTTTTAATTTTTCTTTCAAAATAACATGCTTTATGTTTTGCTTTTTATTGTTGGGTTTGTTGGGGGTTTTTTTTGGCATTCAGCTGTTGCCATTGCTCAGTCAAACCCCTAATCAATCTAGTTTGAGACTGTGCAGCTAGTGTAGAAATGAGATATATGAACAAATGCATTTCAGATTTCTATGCATCATGGAGTCTGGCTTTGTGCATATAAACTACATTAGCAAAAAGATAAATTAAGAAAAAGTTTGATTAACGTAATGAATTCCAAATTTTCACTGCATCCAGCTCTGATCTCTTGAACTGTTAGTCAATATCTTACAAAATGTCAAATAGAAGGAGCCAAAAAACTGAAAGACTAATTGTTGGAGGTTGTTTTTCATTTGTTTGTTTGTTTTTCTTATATTTAGGGCAGTAGGTCACAAGGTATATGGCTGTCAGTACCGGGAAAACATTGTGGAAAAGCTGAGGAAAACTGCGGAACATTGTGATTGTCTACAGTGTTTTTTTATAATTCATTCTATGGGAGGTGGTAAGTATGCTTTTCATAGTAAGTATGATCCCACATGCTGCAGGTGAAAAGAAAAAGAAAACCGTAGATCTTGAAAAGAAGGTTGCTGTAATAATCTACATCATGCTGAATGCAGAAAAAAAAGCACAGTCCAATTAGGCAGACTCATAATTATTTATTATTTGTTTTGTTAGAGTACTGAGGAGTCCTAATCATGAACTTACTGAAGTAAGTTAGAACAGAAATATGTTTTCAATCTGAAAGAGAAGAGAAGACAGCAGATACATTTAGACAATTTACATCAAATACAAGGAAACGCTGAGATAATACTGATCAGAAGAAGGGCCAGTTGCCTCAGAATGTTGAAATAATTGCTGTAATCAAGTTGTTTTTAATTGTATGGAAAATGTTTTCAGGAAGGCTTTGAAGGAGACTCGGTTGCTTAACTTCATTGTTTTTCAATTTTCCTTCCACACAATTCTGTTGAATTCTGTTAATAAATCAGACGGGACAATCCATTGTGGTGACAATTTTGTCATTTCTGTATTGCTGCTAAGTATTCCTCCCCCAGAAACACAGCGGGGAAGAGGGGTCAGGAGCATGTATTATAAACGGTTATGATACCAAAACAGACACTGAAAATAGCTCTAAATATGACACAGGAGCTTTGTCAAGGGCCTTTTTTGTGGTCATTTGCTTAATTTGAGACCCTAGTTATTTCCATTACGGCAGAAAATCACTGTGTTGTTTGTAGATAAAAATTGTCTGCTGCTGAGAATGTGAGCTGTCCAAGACAGGAAAAATAGTTTAATTCTCTGACTTGAACTTAGTGCTATGTGCTTAGTGCTAATAAGGAAAAAAGTGTGTGTGCTGGGATAAAGGAGTCACTCTTTTTTGACTGGAGATTGAGGGAGTTTCGTAAATTCCCCAGGAGAAAAGTAAACTTAATAATTGCTTGGATTAGTTGTGTTTTTTAAACAAATGTTTTGTTTCAAAATTCAAATTAAAGGCTTTATAGAAACAGAAGTCCTAGGTCAAAAAAAAAAGAAACGGTTACGTATTATGACTTCTTGGTTTGCAGAAATTTTTGAGATTGTTTACTTGATCCTGTCTGGTACTGTTTGGGAAAAACTTCTATCATGTAATTATTTCTTGTCTTGGAAAAACTTTCCTTCCTTAAATTACATCCAAGTAGCTTCCACTGTCTTCCAAATGCTTCAGAAAATGCTCACTAATATAAATAATTGAAAAGTTGTATGTTTCCAACATATGAGACTAAGTGCTTATAAGAACATGGGGGACTTCCTCTCATTCTGGCTTCCTCCCTAATTATTTTTAGGGACCGGATCTGGTCTTGGAACTTTCGTACTAAATTTGCTTGAGGATGAATTCCCAGAAGTATATAGATTTGTTACTGCAGTTTATCCCTCTGGTGAAGATGATGTTATTACTTCTCCATATAACAGTGTTCTGGCTATGAAGGAGCTTAATGAACATGCAGACTGTGTGCTACCAATAGAGAATGAAGTAAGGAATAACATTCTGTTTCTATCAATTTCTTTTTTACTAGACTGAATATAGGAAATACTTCTTCCTCCTGAGTGTTGATAAGAGTGATAATTGAACTCCTGAGTAACTTGCAGGCTTTTGAAATGAATCACTTAAAAGATGCTCTGTACTTTGCTTCCACCTGCAAAGATGTCTAGAGTGATATATGTATTTTTTTTCATGATTATTTCAAGGTAGGTAGTGAGAAACTCCTGTTTACTAAAGCTGAAATTCCTACATCTTTTAGCATCAATTTGTATGTAGTATTAGTATACTGCTAATGTACTAATATTCTATTTTTAAGGGAAATGACTAACCCCACCAAATTCCAACAGGCGTGGCTTTAGTCACGAGTGATTTGGGCATCATAGACATACGTGACTGCACAAACAGAAGCAAGAGAAAGTAAAATATATTTAAGGAGTATATTTTTGCTTTCACAGGAATTATGAGGATTTTGAGTAGTTAAATAAAATTCAAATTTCTGAGTCAAGCTATGTACGTTTGTGACATGTAAGGAACAGACGTTTAGAAACACTTCAGTCAATTGGAACTGGTCAAAAGTTGGGCATATGTGTATCAAAGGTATAATCTCTGAACAAGCACTAAAGTCTTATTTTTTTCTTTAACTGAAATGGAAAAATCGGGGTACAGCATTTGAAAGCTCTGTATACAACGCTTCTTGCATGCTTTTTGTTGTGCTTTTTTTTTTTCTCTCTCTCAAAGTCTCTGTTTGATATAGTTAACAAAATTCATCAGATGATGAATTCTGGGAAGCTAGGGTCAACTGTGAAGCCAAACAGCTTGGTAACATCAAGTGCAGGCATCACAAAAGCCGTACAGGAGAAGCCATTTGATGCAATGAATAATATCGTAGCCAACTTGCTGCTGAACCTGACAAGGTAAGGTTATAGACTCTGTACAAGTAATATTGCTGGAGGCACAGTGTGTGCTGCAAATATGCAGGTCTGCATCAGCTCAAAGAAAATTGTTTTCAATTTGATACTAGTCTCCTCTTTTTCAGAATTGCTTATTAAATGTTGAAGTGCTTGGATGTATTTATATTGCAGAGGTTTTGTTGTAGCTGTAATAGTCTTAGATCTGAAGTACGAACAGGTTCATGGACAAAAGGATGTTGCCCTCTATCAATGCTTAATGGCACCCAGGGAGGTTAGCAGTTCTGGGCCAACTATATTATTTTATAAGTATCATCTGACCATTGTTGCTAGTAAACTGTCTATTGCTGCAGGAAATTTTTGGTGAAACAGAATTTCAAAGTATTAGTCTGTTTTTCTTTTAAACAGTTTGTCATGACTACTAGGTCACACGTGTTTCATTACAGCCCATTTATTAACACTGGCGTCAAGCAGCTATGTCCACACACTGAAAAACAGTGCTAAAGACTACAGTTGGGAAGGTTAAGGTCTCATTCTTGATGATTAATTGTTCTATAATGAGAAATATAAGGAAATAAGAAATTGCAGTGTTACTGCCAAATGTGAAAGTTTAGTAGTTATATATAAAGTGTTTCTTGAACAATGCATTGTTTGTTTTTTTTGTAGGTAACTGTTGAAATACATACATATATATATATATATATATATATGTCTGTATGTTTACATTATAAAAGTTATTTACTTTGCTTATGACTATTTTGTAACAAGTCTGTTAATTTCTCAGCTCTGCTAGGTTTGAAGGTTCCCTTAACATGGATCTTAATGAAATCAGCATGAATTTAGTTCCATTTCCTCGCCTTCATTACTTGGTTTCAAGCTTGACCCCTCTGTATACACTGGCTGATGTTAATGTACCTTCTAGAAGGTAAGAAGAAAGCGTTATTGTGGAGGTTTTACATTTGAAGCTTAATTTCTAATTCTTCCAGTTTCCATTTAAAAATAAATGAATCCATTTTATAGCAAATCTAAGGGTAGATGTTTTAAAAAGTTTAAAAGCCTGCCATGTTTTCAAATTCATCCTGCTGATCTTGGGAACTTCCTTTGTCCCTTTAATTGTTAAGCCAGCAAACTTAAAATGTGTTTTTGATATTTCTGTCAGAGAACTGTACTACTAAATGATAAGTAGAATCCACACCACAAGTTCCTTTGAATAACACTTTGCAGTTGACTCACAAAATACTATAAAGAGAAACAAGAAATTAAACTAGACTTCTTGGGAAGTAATGGTATCTTACTTGAGCCTGGAGATGTATTTAACAGGTTATTTTAACAATAAGTAGTCGCTTGTGAAACTTTGTGAGAGGTTTAATCCCATTGACACATCAGAAAAATAACCACTAATAATAGATTTTTCTGGTTTTAATGAGTTAAATTGAGTCAGCAAAAGGTCCAAATAGATAGAGACAAATAGGTCCAAATGATAGAGACAGTCATGGAAGTACACAGAGTTGAGCAGAGGGCAGGACCATACAGGACCCCTCTTTCTGTGCTAGCAAGTTCTGACAGTTCAGTTTGTTGAAACCATACCCTGAGGAGACAGTACAGCACTGGAGGGAAGGTAGCCAACTATAGGGCAATACTTAGTCATGTTTCAGAATAAGGTGGAAAGGGTAGTATTTTTTTTCCTCATTTTGTCTCTTTTTTTATTTTAATAGGTAGATTGTTGCAGAGGTGATTTTAAAAATAATTAAATAGAGACAGTAAGTGTAGAGTTTAGAACAAATAGAAAGAATGACTTATATGTTATAGGTCCTTAGAGACCTCTTAAAAACAGGACCATTGGTATCCCACGTTGCAGTAGAACTTGCTTAAGGAGATGAAGAGAGGAAGAATATGATCTGCTATATCAGCCTTTAAAGTAGACATACATAATAAAATCAGAGTAAGTGGACAAATGTGTATACACTCTTCTTAAGTCATTAATTGAAATTAATACAAATGCAAAAATTAATTGAAATTAATACAATTATATGATTAATACTGATATGACATAATTAATACAATGATCTGATTGATGGATCCCTTTAAATAGTGAAGTGTAGCAGGCAGATAACCAGTCATGGTTGGCAGCACTTTGTAATTTCCTGTCAGATCCATCACAAGCAGTGAGATTGTCCATTCAAATTGCCGTATAACCAGAACCTCAAATAGTTAAATCGTCTTAAATATCTAACAGTTTGTAACTATTGACCTACATGTAAAAATTCTCAATAAATGTCTCTTAGTCCCTTCACTTCTCTTACTTCAGGATCAACAGTTGGTTGTAACAGAGAGAAGAGAGGGAAAATAGGTTTCATCTGTTTTTCAAAACTTTTACTGCCAACATAGAGATATATAAAGGTTTGAATCTTTTTGCTGTCATTCACAGTACCAGGTTAAATGTACCTTTATTTCATAGAATCATTCAGGTTGGAAAAGACCTCTAAGATCATCTAGTCCAACCTTTAGGTTTCTTGGACTTCACAAAATTTGAAACGCTGAAGGTGGGTATTCTGAAGAATTTTTGTAGCCTTAGTTATTAAGAGAGAGAACTGTTTTCTCTTTACCTAGGTTGGATCAGATGTTTTCAGATGCTTTTAGTAGAGATCATCAACTAATTCAAGCAGATCCACAGCATAGCCTCTATCTTGCTTGTGCACTTCTTGTTCGAGGAAATGTGCAAGTTTCAGACCTTCGCAGAAATATTGAAAGGTTTGTACTACCACAAGAAGTAGTCATGGTATTTGTTAGAGAAGTGTTTTGTTGTCCAGAGCACTCTCAAAATGAACCAACTAGAAGTAGGGTTTTTTTGTTGTTATGGTGTTTTTCTTTCTGAATGAAAGTCAGCTATTTCATGGTTACTCTCATATACATGTAGCTAGGGAATCACGCTTACATTAACAGTTCTGTATTGTTAGCAATCATTTTCTACTTTTTACAGTTAGACTTATTGTCCCCATACAGTATTAATCTGCCCCTCTCATAAATCTAGGAGTAATTGCAGTCCCTTTTATAGAAATGAGTGCTTGTAACTTTACTTTTAAACACCAATGCATTAAATTAACAAAATAAAATTGATATTTGCACTGTGAATTTAAATACATACTGTTAAAGTCTGGAGTCTAAAATGCCTTATTCAAAATGCTAATTCTAACTGGTTTGCTTAGTCACTAAGTCTTTAATATTGACCTTTTCAGTCTGTTTTTGGTCTGTTTGTTAGCAAAGGAAACTCTGGCTTTGTGTTGTCTATGTTCTATAGATAACTAAAGGTTTTTTTTCACAGGTTGAAGCCTTCCCTGCACTTTGTCTCATGGAATCAAGAGGGCTGGAAAACTGGTTTGTGTTCAGTACCTCCTGTGGGCCATTCCCATTCCCTTCTGGCTCTAGCAAACAACACCTGTGTGAAACCCACTTTTATGGAACTCAGAGACAGATTCATGAGGCTCTACAAGAAAAAGGTTTGTCTCTGTTGTCATTATAACTTCTGTAGCCACTAGTCATTAGCATCTTGCAGTATTGGGAAACAAATCTTGGTATCACAGAGAAACTGCTTAAAAGTAACAGCCCAGGATTTATTTATTTATTTTGTGGTACCTATCAGAATCATTTTAACAGCTACTGCTTAAAAAGTGTAAATCCCTTATTAACTTGTACCTACCAGGTGATATGTTTACTTTCTTCAACAATGAGGCAGTTATCTGACAGATCTGTCTACCTGTTTGTTGAAGTGTACCAAAGAAGACAGAATGCAGAAAGATGAATGTATAAGAAAACAGTAATGCCAAATGTGGTTACATGGGGGTTTATTCCTAAAGTTGCTAAGTATGTAAGCAAGGGTTGTCATAAAGTAAATCTTTAAATCTACTTTCTACAGTGCTTGTACTCCCCTCTTCATTGCAGGCTAAACGATGCTTTTTGAGCCAAATGAATTATGTTAGATGCCAACAAAAAAGATAACACCAACTTTATTATTGTCATAGGCTCATCTTCACCATTATCTGCAAGTAGATGGGATGGAGCAAAGCTGTTTTTCTGAAGCTGTATTGTCTTTGTCTGACCTAATAGAAGAGTATAATGAACTGGATGCCACAAAAGGTGGACCTAGAGCAGATCCATCAAGACTGAAGATAGCTGTGTGAAGAAGAACTGTGACTTAAGAAAAAAAAAAAAAAAAAGCATCCAATCACTTCAGTTAACCAGAATGAATTGCAGAGTGCCTATCTATTTATTGTCATTCCAAAGTGAGACTGGGACAACTGCTTCCTCAGCTCCCTGAGAAGTGTCATGCTAAGTGACAGGTCCAGCCTGTAAGAAAGATTTGCAGGCACCTAATTATGGTGGATATCAGTAAGAACATTCTTTCTAACTGTAGAATAAATTCACATACCATATGTTGCAAAGAGAAGAAAGAAGTTGTAGCAGCCAAAGAGGTAATTCTTCTCTCAGGCTTTCACCTTACAGTAAACTAAAGGCAGGCCTTAGTTCAGAGAAGGATCACTGTTGCTAGGCTTTTTATTTTTTAAAACTGCAGTGATGAAGAGAAGAAAAGCCTGCATATTCTTTTTGTAGACTTTGCAGACTAGTAATCATTTCAGAATGCTCTAAGCTATGTTCATAGCTTCAGCGTTTTCACTTCCTTCTCATAGCTCCATTAGAGCATTCTGGATTGATAACAAAATTGTGAATTACAGAAAATGCATTTTCTTTCAAGTTTTATACTTGGAATATTAATATGTTATTTTAATGATTCATATTTATGAATGCTGATTTGCACTTGATAATCAGATAATAACAGTATACCTCTGAGTAAGTGAAACATGCATGTGTAATAAAGGCTGTTTGGAGAAAAAAAGTTTATATGCTTTAAAGAATGCAAGTAAAATGCTTTAATATTTATAATTACTGGGGTAAGTAGATTTGTATATTACAATGGGAACTTTTACAAAATAAAATGTACAGCTATTTCCAATTACTTGCCAACCTTGACTGTCTTAGAACATCAAGACGAATGAATTGTTACTGATCAGAGCGGGCCAATACATTGTTTTCCTAAAGCTTGAAGTCCTTCTAGCAGAGTTTGAGTGGGTGTGTAAGTTAGCACAATTTTCACTGTATAAGTCCAGAAGTATTCAACAAATCATTGTGATAACATTTGTTTAGAGAGTATTTTTAAGAAAACACTCTATACAGTCATCTGCTTCAAATTTTGGAGTTGTATTAGCTGTAACGTCCACTTATTTTTTCCTTTACAAGTACATTGTTTGCATTTACAGTACTAGAGAAAGATTATCTGCTGCAAAGAGCAATCTGAGCTCAAAATTGATTTATGCTGTTTGAAGCAGCATTGTTGTGTTTTATCTTGGCAGATATAGTAGAAAATGTTAATATGAGAATACAAAACAATAGGTGAAGTATTACAGGGTAATTCATTTAGCTTTTTTTTTTTGTAATCAGGCAGATTATCTGTAAATTTACATGCATTTCTCATTTTGGGCAGCTTCTTAAAGTAGAGTAAAGCTGTCTTGTTCTGCTTTCTTAAAATACCTTCTTTTCACAAAACTAGTTCTTTTGACAAAACTAGTGTTACATATGTAATTCTCGACAATGTCATTCCACATATAAAAACAATTAAGTTTAAAAGGATGCACTCTTGCGTTTTCCAGGTGTTTTTTTTTTTTGTTGTTGTTTTATTAATATTCACATATGTAGTTTCAGTATAAAGATTGCTGGGGTGACAAGTAGCGCTAACTCTTCAGGATGGGACTGTGCTGTCTGTCACCCTTGAAGTATATTACAGTCGATGGTGTAACTCAAAAAATTTTGAGTTCAGAAAAGATATCTCCTGGATCACTGCAAATCCGCTGACATACACAAGACGTTATCCACATCATCTTCCATTTAAAGAAGCCTTCATTGGGACACTCAAACTGTACAGTGATCATTTTGGACTTATTAGGTATGCAGCATCTCTTGTCCAAACACACACCACAGAAAGTTAGTTTGTAGGTTTGTGAAGATGAGCACCCAGAAAAAATGAGTTTCTCTGCTGTAGGAAGCTGGAATGTTGGTTGACAAGTTTTTCCTTTTGGAATCTGTAATAGTAAAACAAAGAAAAGCCTGTCTTTTGACACACAGAAAATGGAACACGTAAGATTCTGCAATGTTTACATATAAATATCTTGAAAATTACTCCCTCAAAAATACATTTTTTTTTAAGTTAACAAATAAATATTATGAGTAACTGAGCGATAGGACAGCCTTTTGAAATTGTACATCTGTAGTTTACTATTGAAAGCTGACCATTGAAGGTAGAAAAGGGAGAAGAGGCTTTTTTTATGACTTAAAGTATTTGCTATTAAATCCATTTTTCCATTACTTCTGGTATTTTTGTTTTCTATTAACAATTAATTTTACATACAAGGTACCTTTACTGTCTTCAGGATATTGGTCAGACAAGGCTGGATGAAGCATAATCTCTTTTCTTTTTTCATTTCACATTTATTGTTTTCATTGGTCACTCTGCTGGACATGCCTATGCCACAGGTCCTGGAACAGGGTGTCCAAGGAGTTGCCTGTACTAGGCACTTTTTCTTCATAACTAGTGGTAAGTTTCTGTAAACTGAGACAGCAATATGTTATCTATGCAGCATAAATAATTGAAAACAAAAGGTTAAGAATTTTGTTTCTGTTCATGTAGGTAAATGTAAAGATAAGGCATAAAAAAAAGTTACTCGTAAGTCTTAACCCTGAGCTGCTGTCCTGGTTTCAGATGGGATAAAGTTAATTTTCCTTCTAGTAGCTAGTATGGTGCTGTGTTTTGGATTTAGGATGAGGATAATGCTATAACAAACCAATGTTTTTAGTTCCTCTCTGATCAAATTAGTGACGTTCTCTAGAAACGTGCTTTGAAGTTGGTTGCCTTACTGAGTGTGGCTTTACATACTGCCTTAAATAAGTTTCTATAAAATGTCTTTGCACTAGGTATTGTCATAACTTTGAAACAAAGGCAAGCTTCCTTCCTCATTTTTGCTAACTCGCATAACCATTGGTAACTTTTTGGAGTTGTCCAAACTGAACTTCAGATTTTATCTTCAGACTGCTTATCTTCAGATTGGCTCATGTGCTTCTACTTATTAATCTGCGGTCTTTTGGGAAGGTTTTCTGATCAGTTTTGGGTTCCCTTTTTATTGTATTGATCCATGATAACGATTCAAACCATGATTTCTCCATAATTTAGGTTGCCACCAAATAAATGGCTTAAATGGCTTTCTGGTACCTGCGTTAGTTGTAATGAAGGTGCATTTCATCTTGTAAACATGCACAGGGATGAAGACCCAGGGAAGGGCCAGGATAGCTTTAATTGGCAGTGAAGCTTCCTTAAAGTGAGTGAGAGGACTACCGTGTTAGCAGCAGAGCAAGAATGAGGTTAAAAGGAGTATCAGCTGGCCCTGGCAGAACTGCATGGACAAATTGTTGTGGGTTTTGATAAGACTATGTGGAGAAGAAACTGGGGGGAGTGCTGTCCTTGCAGTGACCTGATGTTCTGTGAATTGAGGAAAGGTCGAAGGCAGCTTTGACCAATTCCCTGCTAACAGAAGCCAAAAGACTTTTTGCTTTTCATACTCCTCGGGTTTAGAGAATAGAATCTGTCACCTAAGAGTAAGAGGGTTAATTGGGACAGACCAGTCCCCTGGCAAAGGCCTTGAGCGAGAGCTGAGAAATTGCCAGGGCGCTGGCAGCCTGGCTGCTGGAGCCAGGGACACTGAATGAAGCAAGACTCGTGCACAGAAGCGTTTACCAGGGTAGCTGGGCACACCTGACATCAGTCTGTAGTTGGTTGATTGAAGCTGCTTCTGCTTTCCCGGGCCACAGACGGACTGTCCAGGCTTCTTCCTGCCCGCATGCCTGGTGCAGGGACTTTTTGCTAATTTGGGTGTGAATACAGGCGTACATCCAATGGCCCCACTGACACACAGGCACTTATAGAGCGGGTTAGGCTGGAAGGTCTGCCCGTTAAGATAGTAAACTCCATTGAGCTCGCATCCTACAGCTACCAGATCTGCAATGGTAAACAACAGTTAGTGGTCTTGCCTACAGAGTGCTTCGTGTTAGCATCCTTTCCTGCATTCCCAGCTTCAAGTTCTCCCCAGCCCAAGCACATCTTTGTTATTTCTGCCTTTTATAGCTATTATAGCTACAGTTGCTTTGCTTGAAATCAGCCCTGAGCACACCTGCGAATAACAGGCATGTGCGCTGTGAGCTGGTCTCACCGATGCCGAGGCAGTAAGTACAAAGACAGTCCCTGCCCTGGTCTCAGGGGCTCTGAACAGCAGGAAGCCTAAATTTACATCAGTTGCACCAGCAAGCCAAGTTTCCCTTCCCAACCCTTCACCTGCCTGCTCCCACCCTCCTGGATGTGCAGAAGAGAACGTGAAAGCACAACTTACATGCACACACGCCTGTTTCATACCTAGGCTCGTCTGCCGAGTAGTCACAGTAGAGGCCCTTGTGGGGATCGCAGATGTCTGCCTCGTTGCAGCTCTCTCCCGCCTGCTTGGCACAGACCTTGCAGCAGCCACAACCGTCCTTCACCAGGCTCACGCCGGGGCTGCAGGCGGGCACGGGCGGGCAGCGGCACGGCCAGTGGCACAGCTCCTGGCGCGGCTGGGCCTCGCTGCTTTCCGGAGGTTTTCCCCCAGGCTTCAGATGTGGGCCGTGGGCTTGCGCCCTGCAGAAAAACTTACAGACAGTGGGATGCTTTGAGAGGTGAGTATTTTATGTAGAGCTGGTATAGCATAAGATGAAGGTGGGAGGGAAAATACTGGGGAGTTTCATGAAGACACCTTTTCATAAGCTCACAGGATCAAAAAAAAGTGAGACACTTCAAATCTTAAGTAGGAACCAGATGACCAGTTTCACAAGTGGGTATAACCTACTGCTTGTTGGAAACCCAACTCATCGGTCCCTCCTTTTCCTTCAGTAGAACAAAGCCTATAGCAGAGCTGAAGTAAGAAAAAATGTGTATTAATTAATTATTCCTTTTCACAAACCTTCTATCAAATTAATTAGCTTCTGACTCATCCCACTATTTGGTAGCCAACTTTTTGTGCCACTTCTGATGGCAAAAACCTTTCAAAATAGTAAACGTTTTGAATGTTACTTTGGCTCAAAAACCCACGTAGCTGTTTTGGAAGGAGTATTATATTATTTATAAATTCTCTTGCGCTAGCTGCACCAACTGGATCCTGTGATTAATAAGGGGAACTAGTAATTGCATGTATATACATATATACACGTGAAGCCCCAGCTATCCGTTTCTCTTTGTTCCTCGAAGCCACAGGGCAGGACTGTAGCAGAAAGCAGGCTCCTGCCCAGACAGCAAGCAGCAGCTGGGGAGGGGTCGCTGCTGGTTTGCCTTTCAGTCAGGTCTCCGACTGGAAGCATCTGCAGAATTCAGCATTTCATCTGTCATATCGCGTGAAAGCTCTTGCAGCACAATTGAGCTGGCCTAATTGCATGCAGTGTTAAATGACCTTTTAAAAGGCTCTTTTTCTGCCATTAATTTCCATTTTTTATGGTTATTTGGAACTGTACTTACAATATCTTAATCCACAGCTACTAATGAAGCTCCAAAGTAGTAGCTTTCAAGTTTCTTTGGCTGACTGATTTTTAAGATACCTATTCATTCACAAAAGCAATTCATGCAGTCCTATGCTATGAATATTAAACCTGTGTGATGAATATTAAGCCTTGTCATCTGGTATTCCTTATAGCAGGCAAAAGATAGTTTCATAAATGATTTTGCTAATCGTTAATCATTGGCTGATAAAGGATTTCTTCTAATGCTTTTTATTTAAATGCAGCAATGATACAGAAACAATTAACTTCAGTACCCTTTTTTCAAACTTCAAAGCCTTTCTCCAAAGCGTGATGTTAATTTGATGAACACATGCTTTGGAGTGTTAGAGGCTTATTAAAGGCTTGTTCTAAAGCAGGTTACATGGCAAACAGGTGTTACTATATGTTTCACAGTATTCGAGAGTGTCTGGTTGCTTTAGAAAATTCACTTGCTGCTCAGTGTATTTTTTTTCTTCTTTTTAAGCAAAGTATTATTTTCACAAATTTGGGCCTGTGCCAACTACATGAGCTTATGTTTAAGTCAGGTATCTCACTTCAGAATGGATACATGCAGCAGGAAGCAATGTGTGCCTCAACCAGTAAGTTTAAACTGTATTACAAATTAAAATGTGCTTTAAACCTACAGAATGCTACCTAAACAAGCATTTGCTCTTTCCCTTTTTAGGGACAGATGTCAGCAGAGAGGTGTGAGACTTCAAAGTTTCTCTGGAAGAAAAACACCACCAGGCACGCATCCGATAATTTTCACTGTGGAATTAGTGAATACCTCAGTCTACCTGAAAAATCTTCAAAAATGTTATGTTACAATGAAAATTTAGAGTGCTTGTAAAGTTTACAGGCCAAATATTTTCTAATTCTTGTTTCCCCAAGTTTCTATACCAAAGCTATCCGCATCGCACAAAGCTATCCACATCACTCGAGACCACTGCATACTTTTCCTGATCCTGTGAGCAGATCAGAAAATGAGACCATTGTATGGCAGCCCTTCATGTGCTGTTATTTGTTTTCATGTGTTTCAAAGACTGAAGGTTTGTATGGCATAAATAAACAAACAGCAGAAGTAGGCAATGTATTATTAGTAATCTTCAGGCTTTAAATATTCAGAAAGTTAGCAGAGGTAGACAATCACTTGAAAAATTTCTATTTTCTATTTATCTTGATTGCAGATGAAAAATACACTGGGTATTTTTACATATGTGTTTATACACACAAGACGTACTTTCAAAATTAAGAAAATAAATAGTGAACTTGGCTCTTGACACAAATCCCTTCAGCAAAAGCTGTTGTTGAAACTGTTCTCATAAGAGACACACCAGAACCCAGCCCAGGTGCTTTCCTAATTTGCAAAACTAGCCTGACTTAAGATCACTATGTGTGTATATATATATGTATATAAATATATGGAATATAAGCATGGACAAGATGTTTATTTCCTTACACTACATCAGATAACCATTTGTGCTTACATAAAAAAAAAAAAAAAAAAAAAGGAAAAAGAAAAGGGGGTGGGGGGAAGTCAGATCACTGACAATTTGAACTTCCCTAACGTTTTTTTTTTTTTTTCCACAGAATCCTGTTAATATACAGAATAGAGGAAAAAGTACGAAGATCAGGCCTGATGCCACAAATAAGCTACACATGAAATTTACTCAGGAGTAGGGAATGGCTCCTTATTCTTTACGAGGAATTTGCTTCTCTGAAATTTATTTTGTCATTAAGCAAATAAAAACTGTAAACCCGGACAGGGCGACGAAGGGAGAAATCTTTTTGTCCCATTTAAGGAACTTACCTGTTGCGTACAAGGGATGATGAAGATGGTGGGAAAAAGGAGCCACCGCATGTTCCCGCACATTCAGAAGTGGAACTGAGAGATAGGGAGCAGGCTGAGCTGTGTCAGAGCAAGCACAGCACACAAAGCTCTCCTCTGTCTCCCTTGCCAACCCAACTTTCCTCAGCACATGCATGAACACATACACACATTCACACTTGGAATTCTCCACTTCACGCAGATCCAGCTTCACGCTGAAATTTCCAGCCAATCTTCTTTTCTCTGCCCTGCACTGGGATCCAGATTTTCACACCCTGCTTGGTCCCATCCAGCTGCTTCAGCAGATTCTTCCTGACCTAATTGAGGTCGGGTGGGGTGACAGCTGATTCTTAAAATCTTCCTGCTGGAGATGCAGTGTTATTTTTAACTTGTATTCAAGTCTATATTACAGGAATCTCTGAAATCTGAAGGGCAGGGTGCAAATACCTGTATTTTTTGAGGCAGGGAAAGCAGCATTTCTCAGAATTTCTAACATGTTGTGCCTAGCAGAATCATAATGTAAAAATTAACACCCTCCACGCAAGCTCTCTAAGCAGGGAGAGAGATGCCATGGTGTGCCGTTGTGCTAGTACATACTTTGCACTGCTGCTTGCTGTGGAATCCTAATGGGTTTTTGCTTGGAGCATGCAACCTGTCTCACTGCTATGCCACCCTGCTAAACCAGCAGGCTGGTAAAATCTCCAGCTTTCCTCCTCCCCAGTGCTATTGAGGGGGTATGCCTGACTTTTAGGCTAATGAGGATAAAATAAAAGCTCCACCCCTGCAGCAGCAGTGGTGGTAGTGCCCTGGTGAATGCTCTTCCTTCCCATTTGCCCTCCCTGTCATCTCCCGTGGAGCTTCAGAGCTAGGCGAGGATGCTGCCAACCACCATGCTCACATAGTAGCTCTCTATGGACAGAGGCTATGGTGGCAGCATCGAATCAACCCCAGCCTGAGCAGTTCTGGTTTGCTCCCAGGCCTGGAGCACCACATCCCCTCTGCAGCTGCAAATGAATCCTGAACTGGGCATCTGAGCTCTTGATCAGTGAGAACGGCTCTTCTTTTGCACATCCACTTTGTCACCCACATCAACACAGAGTCAAAACAATACCTGGGTACCAAGTGGAATCTGCAAATCAGTTTTTTCAGTGGTGTTACTATGAGTGTGCATCAGTTGTCTTTTCCATGAAATGCCTATGAACATAGCACCTAGGTTTCTTTTCCATTCGAAAATCTCATCTGTCTAGTTTCACATCATCATCTGGGATGGAAAAGACCTTCAAGATCAAGTCAACCTGACCTACCAAGTTCCGTCACTAAACCATGTCCCTTAGTGCCACTGCATGCATTTCAAAGCACAGCTCGTGTTATAGGATCAGAGGTTAACTGAGGTTGGAGGGGATCCAGAAGGTCTCTGGTCCAGCCCCTGCTCAAGCCGGGACAGCTCCGAGGTCAGACTGGATTACTCAGGGCTCTCTATTTTGGGCTGGAAAACCTCCAAGAATGGTGACTGCACAGGCTCTCCAGGCAACCTGCTGGAGTGATAAAAGCAAGAAAGGCAGGTTGTCTGAGAAGATCCCAAGTGCAGCTCTTCCTCCTGCAGACCCAAAGAACACCCTTCTCAGTCTCCAACCTGGAAGAAATGAGGAAGGGGACTGGGTCATCCATCCTCCTTCTGCTAGGACCACAGGGAAGCACACAGCATTCATTTGAAATGTGTTCCTCCTCTTTGTACCCTGCAAATAAAGCAGATGGCCAGTGCAGGGCTGGGAATGCTCTACATGAGCTGGCAATAACCCTGTAGGGTTATCCATTTGTTTTGTATGCTTTATTTTGTTGGAATTCACCTGGAGAGCACAGTATCTTCAGGATCAGAGAGCAAGACTGAGTCTGGAGTTTAAGATAAACTTTTTGCTTTATAAATATAATTAAGCTGACAGAAACTTTGGGGTTTGGGAGGGGTGGGAGAAAGGTTTCACCCTGCAGAAGACATTCAGGTGGTATGACACATTAAAGCGTGGTTTAAAGTGGCTAGATGGCTGCCCCATGCGTGCAAAGCAACCTGCATGCTTCTTCAGTCCAGGCAGGGCTGGCTCCTAGGAGCAGTGCTCCTGCCAGGAGGACCTGGATCTCCAAAGCAGCAATGTGCCTTCCTTGCATCTCACCAGCATATGCATTAATTGAGCCTGGCTGCCTGAGCTTGCAGGACCTGCAGGATTAAGCCCTGGATGTATCTGATAAGGAGCCACAAGGTCCACAAGTACAGACAAACACCGACTCCCTTGCATCAATAACGCGCCAATGCTTTGACGGCATCAGAGCCTGTGTCTCTGTTAGTACCAGCTTTGATTTAAATAAATGGAGGCTGTGTGCCCTTTTGGTATCCTGCAAATCTTCAGTGATCCCCCACAACTTAAGATTTAATGTTCTCAGTGCTATGTCCAGACTCAGCAATAGTTTGTCTGTATGCATCCTTCTTGCCAAATCTCCCTTGCAGATTTGATTACATAAAGCATCATTCATTTCCTGAACTAAACCTGCTCTGTCGTCTGGTGCCATTCTAATACTATCCTGAAGGAAAATGTAATTTGGTTGTATATTCAGTGATCTCCACATACAGCACACATTTCTTTGGCGCTGAAAATCATCCTCCTTTCAGTGAAATATGCCATGTAAATCCATTGTTTCAAGAGACAGAGATGAAAATGTATGGGCTATAAAGCCATAAATGAATATAACCATTTATTCTAGCAAAATACCCTGTCTTAGATAAAATGCCAGAAGTGTTTACTATTGATATTTGTTATAAGCCAGGATTTTCAATACCCCTGCAGGGCTGGTGGAGTCACTGTGACAATATCCAGCAAAGCCAGGGCTGGGTTCAGCCCCTCCTAATAACTGGGTGTCTGTCCCTAGGGCACAGCAGAACCAGGGGCTCACCTCACATTTGGCAGCAAGGTTTTAACATTTTGTCGCTATTTGTGCGTTGACGTTACAAAGAGACTCCTCTGTTTCTGTCAGTAAAACCTACTGTCTGTGTCCCTGCTCAAAAAAAATAAACAGATGAGTAAAAAGAAACAGGCACGTTATATGACAACGTATTGCCCTTGGCTCACGTTTAGTGTTTTCTTACAGGCCGTTTGCCCACAAGGGCTTTGCAGAGAAGCTGTCTTCTTCAAAACAGCCACCTCTGTACCTCACTGAGAAGCGTGCTGGCTGTTGGCAGCAGCCTGGCTGCACAGGGACACGCACCCCACAGCATCCATGTAGATGTGGTGCTTAGGGACATGGCTTAGCATAGACTTGACAGTGCTGGGTTAAGGGTTGGGCTTGATGACCTGAGAGATCTTTTCCAACCTAAATGACTCTAAATGACTCCTGGAAGTGGAAGAGCTTGCTCCTGAGCAGCACAGTGTGCCCCTGCCCCAGGCTTCACCAGGCCCAAAGGCAGGGTGAAGCCAGCCTGGGCAGGCCGGGAGCATGGCGGCCCTTGTGGAGGAACCCCCTGTCACTGAGGCACTGAGGTGCTGCCCTTCTCAGCTGGCCAGCTGTTTGGCCCTTGTAAATTTGGGCCCGTTTTGCTTCTCTTCAAATTGTGTTGCAGAAATGAGTTGTGCTTGAAAATGTAACTCTTCTCCTGGAGCTCTTCTGCTAACAGCACTTTCCATGGTGCAGGGGGATAGAAACAGTTTTTACAAGAAGTAGCCATAAAATGATCCTCGCCGTGTGTTCCAGCTGATGTCTACTTCCAAACTAATTTATAAAGCTTCTCAGATATGCAACCCAATTCATCAAGATATTCAGACATTGATTTAAGATGTCTAAATCCCATTTTTTAAAATTTATGCGGGTAGGTGTCAATTTCCTATTCTCTTCTAATGAGCCTTAGACTCAGAAAAGATGCCATAAAGTGCCTGTAGTTCTAAGGATACATCTCTGAAATGCCTCATCTTTACACAATTGTCAACTCTATGAAAAAAGAAATCCTCAGAAGTGCTTAAGCTGAATATTTGTCAGCAAACGCAGGCTTAAGTCTCCTGTTAGCTGATCTTTTAAAAATCCCATAGATGCTGAACAAAATTGTTCTGCACTCTGCCCAGCTCTAAGACAGACTCTTCAACCCATCCAGAGAGACAAAGACTATAAAATATAGCTTAGGAAGAGTGAAGGCAGAGACAGGAATAAAAATGAAGATGAATTGGGGACCCACTAGGCAAGGCAAAGAAGGATAACCATGCCACACTAACCCATTACATGCTGAAACTGTGAAATTGGCCAGTTCTGCCTACAGAGCAGTGGCTCTGCTTTCTCTTTTTGATTTGATACTGAATTTTCCAATGACAGAATAAAGTCAGATCAGCAGAACTACTATTTTCCAAGCAGCTTTTCCTGTCCTGACAGCTCCAGCCTCGGCCATAGGCACTTTGCAGAGCATGCACCAGGCTCTACAAATCATCACAATGAGTATCTGAGCATAGCGGCTGGTCCTGCCATGCAAGCTGCCCAAGTCAGGGGATCAGATGACTCTCAAAGGGTTTCCATTGTTAATTTCACCAGGAAATAGTAAAGCGGCTTCCCAAACTCCTGTGCTGTTTACTCATGTAGTTTGCGTGCCAGCTAAAAAACATTCCCGATGGAAATGAAAATAAGGTCCCCGCCAATGTCCTACCCAAGCCTTCCATGAGGGGAGGGCATGGGAGACACACACAGAAAAAGTGTCTTGTGTTTTTTTTCCCAAAGTACTGGTTGAGCAATTTTTCTGTTTTATTCCCAGTAGATACTTTACTAATGTTTTGAGAAACATCCCACCGAAATATTGGTGTATTCCCACTGCTATCTCCAGATTTATTTTGTCACCCAATCACCTGAAAAAGAAACTGAGCTTTTTGGTCTACAGGGTAAAGATCTGATGGTCTCTACAGAGACACCCATAAATTTTAGAGCACTGTCTGGACCAGGCGCCCATTTTTTCATGGCAAGTGTCTGAACCGAAAGGTGAGAACCCCCTGGCAAGGGGAAGGAAGGCTGTGCCCATCCCTCTCCTCTCAGATGGGGTGGTCACCTCCACCTCTCTCCTCTCCTGTACAAGAAAGCTGTTCCGTGTCTCAGAACTGATAGGATTTGCTTCTTCATTGTATGGTTCCCTTTAAAATAGTGGAAACAGGAGAATTGGTGGTTGAGAGCCCAAAGAGTACTGGGTGGGCACTTCCAATCCAAGCAAGGTCCAGGTTTCCCAGAAATGGTGACAGCCTGTCTTCAAGCTCTCACAAAGAGGGTTTCCAATAGGGCATAAAACAGCTCTTGCCCCAGCCCTCAGGCTGTGTAGTTTAGGCACTAGAAAGCAGTAAACATCCAAAGGAAAAAAATAAAATAAAGATCCTTGCCTCTTTATTGCAAAGGTATGCAAAATAGTGAAATTTCTGTATTTTACTATTTAAGAATCTCACTTCAGCATGTGTGTATGAAAGAATGCAAAAAAACATAGGAAACTCAGTTTAACCAGACATACTTGGTTTCTTTTCGGTTTCATATATATAAAAAGCATCAAACTAAATATGTCCAAGAAGAAACCCACATCAGCTTAAACTCTCCAGAGGGCTTGCAAGCTTGTCTGGCTTGCAAGAAAATGTTGCCGAGCGGTGTTGGGTTGACCACCCCAGCAATTCAGCTGCATAGTTGCCCTTTCTTTTTCATGCCTACAGCAGAATTCCTTGTAAATCATCGGGGGAAATGAAAATAACCACCTCCGTTGCACAGCTGTGTCCATTTACTTCACCCCAGCGCTTCATTCCAAATAACGCATCCGTCACCACCAGGCTGAAGTAAGGAGGAGAGGTGGCAGACAGGGGCTGGCTGGTGGGCTGCCCAAATCCTGTTTGCCACAGGGGATGAGGGGGTGAAGGAAAAAGAAGCAGGAGGGGGTGAAGGCAGAGGTCTCCTGGCGAACGCCTGCACCTCGGTGATCACAGATCCCATGGGAGAGCTCAAACAAACAAGTGATTAATGTGTCCGAGATCCAAGGCTCTCGCTCCTGTTTTGCAGAAAGGACTATTTAATTTGTATTCTCCACAAATGAGTCACAGCCTACCGATGGCTACAAAAGTCTCCATATTTTTTCTGCGTACACTTGGCCTCGGTGATGTTGCCTTGCTTCTTTTATTCAGCATTAAATTCCTGGATCCCTGTGCTCTGGGGAGCTCTTGTGTCAGCAGCTGGGAACATTGCAGCTGCAGAAAGCAAGAATAGAGGATAGATACCCTGCACGTACCTGCGTAGATACACAGAAGGCCTCTGAATAAACCAGGCACAGCCCTATATTGCAAAGCTAAGAAGAAATTAGGAAAATTCATTTCATTTTCCAATGGAATTATAAGAAAGAAAAAAAAAAGAAAAAAAAAGATATTAGAGGGTTTTTTTTTAACATATATTTAGCAATGCATGGATCCCTGAATCCCTGTCCTTCCAAATCTCTTACAGACTACCTTAAATTCATGGGAGAAGTGCTCTATCTTGTATTAGGTACAGTCCTGCCATCTGTCGGATATTTTTAAAATTAAACCCTCATTTAATATAAGAAAGGGAAAAAAAAAAAAAAAAAGCCACTGACAGCAGTTGTTTGTTTGCTTTTTTTATTATTATTATTTCAGTCAAGTGCCTGTTTGCTTTTCTAAAGGACTTCAGCAACCAGCAGCGACCCTGACATTTCCTTGGGGTCCAGCTAACCAGGGGCTCCACCCGGCCAGCCTCCAGACACAAATATTTACCGGAGGATGCAGTATAACACAACATATGGAGGGAAGCGGTAGGTCTCTGCCTTTTGGGTCAGGATTCTGCTAGATGCCCTCCAACACAGACAGCTACACGTGAACCAGGGACCTTCCCATCTCTGGGGAGCAGCAGGCATTTTCACCGTGCAGTTCATCTGTTCAGATGGACACTTCAATCTCAGGAGGAGATGAATCACATCCTCAGAATACCTCTATACCTTTTTTTTCTCTGGTGACTATAAAGAGAGCTCGGCATCTGGTCAGAGAATTGCACCTTTCATTGTCTGGGCATCTTTCTGGCAGAAGAACCTGAGCCAAAGACAAATACCAGTGCCCACAGCTCAGGTGGCCAGGAGCAGTGTACAGCCTGACACTTGGATGCCCTCAGGTGATTTTGCAGCCCCTTCTGGCCTTGCTCTCTGTGCTTCTGGGGCTGGCGTCACTGCAGACCCATCAGCATGGCACTGCCTGCTTGGCATAGGTGGTCAGGGCCATCCCATCGTCTGGATGATAGTGAAAATTGCTTTGGCTCCCTGGTCTATGTGAGAGGCAATCAGAGGGGATGCCCCTCAGCAGTGCTCAGGGTCCAGTCACAGGGGAAATCATCAGCAGCAGCCCTGCAAACACTCACACTGCAGCTACATCTAGCTCACCAGCCACCAAATCCTTCCTTTTAACAAGAGCCGGGCTTCAGAAAAAAGAATCAAAGCAAAACAAAACAAAGCACTTTCCAGTGAGGCTCTGAACAGGGTGGATATTTTCAGGCCTCAGAAACGTGCGAATTACCATCGCTCTGACTCAAGCCTCTGATGGTTATGGATGTGCTTACATTACTCATTGGCTCTGAACAGAAGAAACAAGCTCTCTGGTCTCTGCTTTCACATACTTAAGTTATGTTCAAGAGATAAGAAGCCCCAAGTGTTTTTTCGTTGTGGGAACCAGGCAAGGTTAGCTAAACTGACAACTGGATCTTTTTTCTGATGAAAATATGGAAGGCACGTTTCAGAAACTGCTTGCTGAAGAGGCTATTGCAGCTGCATACAATGGCAGAAAACATTTTAGAAAAGTTGGTGCATTCACAGGGGGGAGCTCGCACAGTTCTTGCAATAGTCTTGTCCAGTTTCACACTGCTGCTCTTACTGTTGTGTCAAAACACAAGCAAATTTCCTCTCTGAAAGCCAGCAGGCAGCTAAGGAAGCCACTGCAGATAACACCATGTGTTCTCTATGCTGTACCAAAAACATCAGGAAAAGCTCATATCTGGTCTGGGCTTGGGAGGTTTTCCTACCCCCAGTCCTTCTTCACAAATAACTGATGCAAAATGTCCCAGGGAACTTGCTCCTGCCCTGACTGCAGCTGGAGCCTGACAAAAATAATGCGGAAACCAGGCAAAAACGCTTCCCTGAGTCATGTCTGTGATTTGAGGCAAGGTCACAGCGTGCTGGGAGACAGCCCGGGGCGAACACGCTTGGATGAGCAACGTTGGCTGATGCCCAGCTATGACAGCAGCGAGAAGGTGACATTAAGTGAGCCGCACAACATGCACTCCTGCCCTTTGCCACGGGCAAGCACACATCTCGGACATATCCCAGGGGTTGCATCTACACTGGTGTGGAGGAATAAAGCTCAGCTGCCTATTAAAACCTCAGCAAAGCCTCGCTTATTGTCCATGCTGTTCATACTCATGAATGTGCAGCATGAACTTGGCCCAGGCTTGGAGGATGCAGCAGTGGAGGAGGAAAAAACACACCAGTCAGGGTGCCCACACTGTTTAATCTTAGCTGGACATGTGTGGTTTGTAACACCTCAGCTCTACGTGGTCTCCAGCCACTTTCAAAGCACTTGGCCAGCCTGGACCTTTCCCCAGTAATGCTGGACCTCCAGCTGCTCATGCCCCAGCAGAGAGCACCAGGCACAGCCCAGGGGTTAGCCTGGCTCTGGCACTCCCCACAGGAGTTGTGGTTGAGACACAGATGTGGTTTGTGGGGTAAGTGGATGTGGTGGTACAGATAGGAGCTGGTTTGTGTGGGCTGGCCTTAGGGCCAGGTCTGTTTTATAGAGAGACAGCCTCTGGGTCTAAAACATACCTGATAATTTTCTTTGTGTACCTTCTCCTAACAGGATCTGGAGTAGAATCTCCTACTATGCATTAAACGGGGAAATTACTATCATTAAAAATCACTTTATTCAATCAGTTTTATAGTCATCGGGTGGTTAACAACTTTTGCCTTCAAGTGCACATTGAAAGTGTGCCTACGTGACTGTCAGTCCTCTGCAGGTCTGATGGAAATACCAGGCACACCTTTATAATGTCTGGCTGGGGTCCTGCAAACAGAGTTGCCATGGCAGTGCAGAGCTAAGCCCAGCAGGAGATGTTGACTTGCCTTCCAAAGGTGACAAACCCTTTGGAGCATCTAATGGATACTTGCTAAAAACAAACTCTAGAAGCACAGAAGCACAGAACCACAGAGTGGTTGGGGTTGGAAGGGACCTTAAAGATTTCAATTCCAACCCCCTGCCATGGGCAGGGACACCTCCCAGTAGACCAGGTTGCCCAAACCCCATGCAGCTGGGCTTTAAACGCTTAAACTGGCTTGCCCCACTCCCTTTGAGCATCAACCTGAAACCTAAAGACACTGGCCACCTCAGGAAAGGGGTAAGCCTGTGGTGAGCCTTCTCCCCTTCTGCAGACAGCTGTCGAGACAGCCACTACTGCCATCAAATCTACCTGGTTTTGTTCTCTTTCATTTCTTTCCTTCTGACAGGAGAAATTACAGCACTTGGAAAGTAAACAGCTTTCACTGCTGTTCTGAATGTCAATACTGCTCTAAAACGTCTAGGAAAAAAAACACACACACACACACAATGCAGGAAAATAAACAATGCTGAATACAGATTGTTAGTATTTTCGTCATGCCATGGGAGTGCCTAACGTTTGAATGAAATTAAAGGGCAAGCTGGGAGCATCTGCCCTCCAGGACCTCTGGCCTCACTTCTTTAAGGACTTCAGGATGTGGTCTCATCCACGCAGAGCAGCAGTGCAGAGGGGCTGTTTGATGTGTGTGAAGGTCTTGCCTCAGTATTTTCAGGGCTGGAGCCTGACCTGGCAAGCACAGAAAATTGAAGAAAACTGGTAAAAGTAGCAGAGGAATTAAATTTTGATTAGACAAAATTGAAGCTGAGGCACTCAGTGGCACAAAATCCATTTATGACTGGTAACTTCTGTCCCTGTGAGAGAGGGACACAGGAGCTGTTCCTAAATGCTCAGCCTAATGAATCTGGTCAAGACCTGATGGTTTAGAGGGGTGCAAACATCCCCAGCTCCATCATGCTGCTCCCACCATATGTGTCCAGCTGCGCCATGATGAACATGAGGAAGGAACAAAGGAATCTGGTCTGATCTATGCCATGAAGCATGACCCACAATTTAAAGCCTCTGAGACTCATACACAGTAACATCCAGCCTCACCCAGACCTTTATTTTGAGCCAGATAACTCCAGAGCTGAGCACAAAAGCCTCCTGCTGGCCTACAGCATTCCCATCTGCACAGTACCCAGTCTGCAGCCGAGGAATCCCCTTTCCCTGGATAAACAAGTCCAACGCATCCAAATCTGGATGTTCAGACAGTTGACTACATTTGTTCCTGTTCCATATGGATATATTGACCCCTCTCTGAACGTGCCCCAGACATTTACTTATAGGCCGTAAGCAACTCTCCCATTCACCTCTGTCACAGCCCACAAGATCTCTTGCATCTTCTTTCATATTTTCTTTCTCATTTTCCCGTGGTGAGCATTTCTTCATCGAGCCATCTCAGCTCCTTTTTGTGCTTCTGCCCCTTGGCAGAGCAGGCTCCCCCGCACTGCAAGCCCCAGGGAAGAGCCCTGCGCTGGGCAAGGGGCTCCCTCTGGCTCAGCCTCCCACAGCCACTGTCTCCTGCAAGGGACATCTTGTTCCCAGCAGGGACCATGCTCGTCAGCTGCCCAATAAAACACCAGATCACCTATGCTGCTATTTCTTTATTCTTGGTTTTTATTCTCCCTCCTTCTACATGGGAGAGAGCAGAGAGACACTGCCCCATGTCCCACGGCAGGTGCAGCATGGCCAACTTTTCTCACTGCTTGGGTATTTCATTCCAGTTTGGGAACACCAAACAGAGCACTACAGATGAGGCAGACTCTGATAATCAGGAAGAAACAACACAGCAAGCAGGAAGGTGGCTTTGCTGAGGTGTTCTTGGATGGCTGCAGCTCTGAGAGGCAGCCACTGAAGGTTTCTTTTTATAGCAACAACCGCTCCTAATGGCAACTGAGAATCTGGGTCATATTAAGGGGGGGCTCATGCAAGAGAGACATCTAGAAATGGCTCTGCTCTGCATGGTGCTGCAGAATGAGCACTGGCAGGTAGGAGAGGAAAATCAGAACTGGTGCATGGGCGTCTTCCTTGCCCTCCCCACCCCAAAGCACCACAGCTCAGCAGTCAGGGCACACAGCGGGACATTTTTCCATTGTGCTGTGTTTCCTGGTCATTTGTCACAGGGGCAGCATCAGCACGGTTTGGGCTGGGAGGGTTGCAGCACGATTTATAGGCAGACAGCTTCTTGCCTTACCTAATGAAGCAGGGCAGGGCGGCTGGGATGAACCGTGCTCCCAGCACCCAGGAGATGCTGCTGGTCTCCAACCCTGTGGCAGAGAAACCCTTTTCTGAGCTTTCTGACCTAGAGATAAGCTGCTTAGCTATTGCCTAAGCACCTGTGAGTAAAGAAGGCAGCGTAAGTTCTAAATTTGTTGGGAGAAATATTAATAATGAATGGATGGAAATAGGTTAGCAAAACGGGCTGTTCATTGGATCAGTGGCAGTCTGGGAAAAGTTACAGGCAATGATGTGCTGACTTTGCTAAGAATAGAAATACATTTAATTTAGCTTCAGCTGTACCATGCCACGGAGGCTACGCAGGTGTCTCTACTGTGACCATTGCTATGGTTTCAAAAGGAAAAAGAAAAAAAATCTGCTGCAAGAGGTTTCAGTCTTAGGATGTAATTTGTGGTGTGTGTATAACACCTGTTCATGTTCTCCACCTTTCCTCCCTCAGCCCTTGCCCTCATATCAGATCTTACAAACACTGGAGAGGTCTGCAGGCACAACCTCCTTTATTGGGTGTACGTTCACACTGGGTGGTGCGGGTAAAGCCATGCTTTGGGTTCTTCATTTTTAAACAGCAGATGGTGTCACCTACTCATGCAGCAGGCAGAGGAGATGGGGCTGTACCCCATGTGTGCTCCCCCTGGCACAGCCCAGCGCAGCCCCAGCAAATCCCAGAGCCCCAGTTTCTCTCAAATTGGAGGCATCTCTGGCATTTGATCCTTCTCTTCCCCATAGAATGTTTTTGAGAGCCCTTGAATGCCACAGGGCAACAAGTTTCAGTAAAAAAGCCAAATTGTAAAGTTTAGTCTTTCATTGGAAAATACAAAATTTGCTCTAAAACAGTTTTGGGCCAAGGCGGTGTGTTGTCTTCAAAACGAAGGCAGCAGCCAGGTCAGATGCCCCAACCCACGTTTTCATCCAGACTAGCAGGACACCAGCTCTCCTCCACCAAAGGACAATGGAGCATTGCAAGGTCCCTGGAAAAGTTACAGATTTGGGCTCCTCGGAGCAGAATCAGAGCCCCCATCACTTGTTCCTGACAAAGGAGTGGTCCCATGCCAGTGTGCAGGGGAGGAAGAACATTATCCTCCTGAACGTGAGTCGATGCTGCCAAGTTATCACACTCAGCAATCATGCCACAAACCTCAAAGCTCATATAAAGTTGTTTTGAAAAGCACATGATTAAAAAAATGAACTTTTAAGAATTATTTTTCTGTTTACTCAGTCTCTAGACTTCCATTCCCTGAAGTCAGTTCTGCAGCCAAAAGGCCACAGGCTTTTTCCAAAAATGAAAGCCAAAATTGTCAAGGAATTGTTTAGTCACAGAAAATGAGACTTTAAGGAAAAAAAAAAAAAAAAAAAAAAAAGCACTGAAGATCACAAGACTTCTGATAATTTTCTGGACTTGTCATCAGATAGGATTTGTCATGCAAGCCTGTAGAGAAGGATGATTTCAAAATTCTCCAAAACAGGCCCTGGTTTTATGAAAACTCTTGAAGAACTGAATTTTGGGGGTTTTATTTTGTTTTTTTTTTTTTTTATTTTTTCCTCTTTGTTTATTTTTAATTTGTTGTTTTGTTTCATTTTGTTTTGTTTTGGGTTAGCTTGGTACCTAGCACTTAGACTATTTATATACTGAGCATTTCAGACTTTCACTACATTGAGGAACATTCAGAAAGAGGCAGTTTCCCATATATCCAGCTGGATTTAGCTGGGAACCTCTGTCCCCTGCCTGCAGTGTATTTTCTAATACAGATTCTCAAATAACATTAAAGTAGTGTAAATAAACTGACTTCTCCCATTCTAAAGACATACCCACTAAACACTTGTGAATCTAAAGACATACCCACTAAACACTTGTGAAACCAGACAAATGCATAGTACAGGAAAAAAATGAATCCATAAAATAGGTAAAAATAGTTTTGTCAGATTTTCTCATTTAGAATCCTACATACAGTCCTGTTAACCTGCTGAAATAAATAATAAAATTAAGTAGCTTACTACCGCGGCCTTACTACAAAATGGGAGGCAGCAAAATGTTGCACTGGCACGCATTTTGTCTGCTTGCACTGTCAGTCAGATCATGGAGAGGAGCAGCTGGAAATCAGAATTCAGCACTTCCTTCTCCGGAGTATTAGCATGCATGGATATTTTGTGCCAGGCACTTCAGGAGACCCAGCACGTGCATTTTTGAAGCTGTGGAGTTTCTGTGTGTGCTGTCACAAGGCCTTTCATGACAGAGAGTGCTGGGCACCCCCATCCCAGTGTCCTTACATCCCCTGAGGCCTCAGTCTGCAAACTGGTGCCATTTCCCTGTAACTTCAACAGTGTCAGGATCACAGCAGGACTCTCCCTCCAGTTTCTCTCTGGTTTAATAAACAAACATCTTACAGCACTTGCTAAGCTACAGGAAAATTTGCTTTTCAGAAATGTGACTGTGACAGCCACATTTCCTCTTCCACTCACCAGCATGTACACAAGGACCCTCCGTTAAAGTGTCCAGCCTTAGCAATGAAATGAAATCCTGATGTTGTCATAATAGTCCAGCTTTTCACCCTCTTTCACTCAAAGAAAGGAAAAGTTGCACAAGACCTGTCTTCCCAACAACACACACTACTCCTTGAGGTTAAATATCTCACACTGCATGGCTGCCTTTGCTTCTTGCATGTAATTATATTTTCTGTGTAAATCTGTGTGTTCCTCATCTCAGCAATTCATAGGGACATACTCTTGTGGCATACTCATGTGCCAGCCTTTGGAAATTGTCTGTTTTCTGTGAGATTAAGTTCTTCCCTCCTAATTAAAAGAATTGCTCAAATTTGGCAAAATTAATTGAATATAATATTAACTAATTTATTTTTAGTTAGACCTCAGGGAAAATCCGGTTTGAGATGATGAAGTCCGACAGCAAGTCTCCATTTCCCCCTTCCTCTCAAGAAGCCATTTCTGATGATCCAAAGCCTCCCAGCCTGTCCCACCTCCAGCACACCACTACCCCACCAGGCTGAGTGGACAGCCACGTGTGATTGTCCATGCTCGGCGACAAACCAAGCCACCCATGGGACCTGAAGCCCAGTTGGTGGAGACTCCCTGTGGCTGCTGCTCCCTCCACCGCCTTGAATGTGTAGAAGTCATTAGGCATCTTCTTCAGGCAGTAAGGAAGCCTGGGTTGTAAGGATGTGGAGACAAGAGATGCACTTCATCTTGAGAGGTTTTTTTCTCTCGTGTGGATTTATTTGGATTATCAGCAATGCAGCTGTCTCTGCTGTTCGTCCTCTGGTAGAACTCAGTGCGTGCAGGGGGGAGGAAGGAGTTTTCAGTGTCACAGCTAAAAACTAGCTGTTAGCAGTAAATGATGCACTTCAAAAGAAAGCTTACTGTGCCAGAAATAGAAGATTGCCATGTGAATACATATACACACCACTACTGCGGATGTGCCGCGTAGTACACCTAGCCCATTAGCAGCTATTATTCAGGTGAACAAAGAGGAGAAAAATGTTTGCAGGCAAAAATATATATACATATATATATATAGTTTATACACATATATAATTTATACATATATATATAATTTATATATATATATATATAAGAAGAAAATAGGAAGCTATCTGCTATCACAAATATACACAACAATTACATTGGCCTATTGCTGTGCCCCCTCTCCAGCCTCAAGGCTGTCCAAAGGCAGGAGGACATGCCAATGGCTCTCTGCAGGGTTGTCCCTCTGCTATGTGAAGTCTTCCTGTCCAGACTAAAAATCTTGTATTCAGCAGCCTATTTGAAGTCTGGATGCTGTTGCTCCTGCCCATCCCTGCTCAGCACACAGCCGTAGGGCAACCAGGCTTTCCAGCATCCTCAGCAGGAAAGCGAGTGGCCTCAGGGCTGCTCAGCCACCCTGGGGCTGGTGGAAAGCAGAAAGCAGGGTCTGAGGAGGTCAAGAAACACCTACATCCATCCATCACCCAGACCTGCTCTCAGAGAGGTGCAGGCTCCCCTCCTGCTAGCACCCTCACGTAGGCGAGGTTGGGACAGCCATCTGAAATCTTAGGGGTTTTGAGTGTGAAAAACCTATGCTGCCTGATGGCTTTTTCCTAAACACATGGATATCTGGGCTGTGGTCCCAGTGGAGTGCTAGAAGTTGAACCATAGCATTAACACCTCACCCAAAGACTTGGACAAAGCATAAAGCAGGATAATATATTTCCTTGTTTTATATTTCCTTGGTTTTACTGCTGCTGTTTCTCATCCTGTTGTAGTATCTTAGTCCAGCAGTGACCATCAAGATCGTAGGTTCCAGTGGGACAAACTGTGTTAATTACTAAATTGGTCAACTGGCCACTTGCCACGTCATGAAACCTGCCGGTAACCCCTTTTTACAGAGAACTGCAGATTTTCCTAGAAGACTGAGGTCATATTCTGGGAGGGTGACACTCAAGGCCTGGCTTGTTTCATAGTGTCAGAAAGAAGCAGAAGTTAAATAGCTGCATTAGGGACTGGCAAATCATGTCTAACAGCTTCTCGTTGATCTCCTTTAGGTGAAGACGTCCAACAAGCCATCCACCGAATGAATGTAACACCTCTGGTGCTACAGCTCCCCCCACCTTTTGTTTTGAGACAACCACCAACTTAACTCTTACCGATGGATGGCTGATTAGGTATATTAGCATACAGATTTCTACCTACCTATATAAAAACTGATTTAATTTCAGTCAACTCTATAGGTCTCTTAAGCTATGCTCTCCAAAAAAAAGACTAGAGAATGGAAAGCAGAGACACTGCACAGATATCACTAATTATGCAATTTAAATTTCTTGAAATAGAAGGTAGGAAAATGCGTATGTTTAGATTGCTTATTCTCAGGTTGGTAGCAGAAGCAGGGAAATACAAAGCTAAATGTCATCGAGAGTTGGTGTAAAGAACCTGATGGTCTAGAGTCTTTCCTCTTTACCTGGTTGTAGAACAGGCCCTCTCCACACCAAGGAGGCTGAGCAAGTGAAATATTTCAAGAGACAGAGAAAATACAGCTTGCAAAGGGTGAAGCAGAGAGCCAGTAGGTATGGTGGTATCATCACACTGTGTTTAGCTTCTAGCTACCGTGAGTTTCACTCTTAGCTCCTGTCAAACTCCCCTCTCACGTTCATAATGCTTAACAGTAAATAGGCTTTCTCTTTTATTAAAATTTTCAGAGTAAAAAAACTCTAACTAAAGAGTAAGCAAAGGGACTGTAGAAACAAAGATGTCTGTTTTCATGATAAATTTAGTGGATATAGTAAATAGATACATCACCTTCTATAAATTATGGAAGCTAAGGAGGTGATTGGTGACAGCCAACATGGCTTCACTAAGGGCAGCTCATGCCTGACAAATCTGGTGGCCTTCCACGATGGGGTCACAGCATTGTTGGATAGGGGGAGAGCAACTGACACCATCTACCTGGACTTGTGCAAAGCATTTGACACTGTCCCCCACATTATCCTTGTCTCTAAAGCGGTGAGACATGGATTTGATGGATAGGTAGGTAAGGAATTGGCTGGATGGTCACAATCAATGAGTTGCAGTCAATGGCTCAGTGTCAAGGCAGAGATCAGTAATGAGTGGTGTTCCTCAGGGGTCAGTACTGGGATCTGTGCTGTCTGACAGCTTTGTTGATGACATGCAGTGGGATTGAGCGTACCCTCAGCAAGTTCGCCAATGACCCCAAGCTGTGTGGTCAACATGCTGGAGGGAAGGGATGCCATCCAGAGGGACCTGGACAGGGTTGAGAAGTGGGCCTGAGCGAACCTCATGAGGTTCAACAAGGCCAAGTGCAAGGTCCTGCATCTGGGCTGGAGCAATCCCAAGCACAAATACATGTTGGGCAGAGAGCAGCCCTGAGAAGAAGGATCTGGGGAAGATGGTTGACAAGAAGTTTGACACGAGCAGGCAACGTGCGCTTGCAGGCCACAAAGCCAACCTCTTCCTCCCCTGGCAGTTTTTCATCCAATACAATGTCTTCCTGGGGGAGATCTTGTCTCCCGTCTACTGCAGAGGGATGCATCTCTCTTCATGTGTGCTCTCACTACTCCTGGTTGCCCAGAAGATCACACATGGCTTGGAGAACAGCCAGGCATCTGTGCCGTGCTCAGGGTAGCGAGTGTCATCTGTTTTCTCCCCTAAGAACGATGAGGCTTTCTCCGGATAAACTCAGAAATAACAAACCTCTTGCTCTGCTCTCAAATGTTCTCCCTTATGGAAAATGCAAGCCCCAGGAAACAGTTATGGCTCTAAATCATTTCAGACAGGGCCTGGCCACAGCCAGATTTTCAAAGCCCTGTTAAAAATAGGTTTTCACTCCCCAGTTTCATTTTCTATCCAATTTTCTTTCTGTACTGCACCACACCCACACTATTTCTCCTTCAGCTGAAATGATTCCCACCACTGCTTCCTTTCAACACCCCTCACAAGGTCTGTCATTTACTGTACATCTGCATTTTGCAAGCCACTGCCAGCAACCGAAAGGACTGAGCCCTTCATGTTTTGCTTAGCACCAGAGGGGAAAAAGCAACACATTAAAAGAACACCCCAGCAGCTGACAAGCCACTGCAGAAGAGGTGCCAGGCTGAAGGAGGGCTGTGGCAATACTCACACAGCACACATCTGCTCGCTGGAGTGGCTCTATAGGACTTATGCATAGAAGACACTTGGACAGCCTGACAGATGGAGGGTATTTAGGGATAAGAGCTTTTTGAAGTAAGGATTCCTCTGTAGTTGCCTACAGAGAGGACAATTTTAATAGTTAAGTCAGTATTGCAATGAGTGAAGGTGATGAGACGGGATAAATCTCATAAAAGCCTCAAGTTCTCCTCTACTTGATCCCTTCTTATGGTAGGAAAGTACCACATGAAAATGTATACAGGAGGACAGGAGGGTTTGTGGATGGCAGAAAATTTAGGAGCCATTTGGAGGAGAGACTTAAAATACAGCAGAGGCTAGATAAATTGTAGAAATAGAGTACAACCAAACTGAGATTTAAAAAAAAAAAAAAAAAAAAAAAAGTGAAATGCTTGCTATCTAAGGAAAAAGTCAGATGTATAAATATAGAGTAGAAATGGTGCTTGCCCAGCACGGTCCAACCTAGAAGGATTATAGATACCAGAATGGATAATGGATCCCAGGTTGCACAGGAGGCATCGTCACATGGGCAAGTGGATCCCAAGCTGGATTATTTCTCAAGCATAAAGCAGGTGGGGGCTTTTCGCCAGCTAGGCTGCTACAGGTAGGTCTTAGTTTGAACACAGCTTTTATCTGGGGGCATCCTCCTTTCAGAACTGACAAGAAAACTTCTGAGGAAGTTCAAAGAGACATGAGAGGGGAAAAAAAAAAAAAAAAAAAAAGGATAAGAAAAAAAAAAAATCTGCCAGTGGAACAAAGTTAAAAAAACTGAGCATGTTCATGCAGGGGTAAGAGGATATCCAAGGGAGGTCAGTGAGCTGTAGAAGAGTATTTCCACAATTGCACAGACTACTGTCTTTTCATCTAGGACAGAATAAAAAGCAGGAGACAAGGAGGGAAAACGGGGATAAAATTATATGTCAAAATTGTGTGAATTCCCTCTGAGTGGAGACTCAAAGCATCATATCAGCCAGCACAGAGAGGTGCCGAGGGACCTTCCTGAGCCATGACAGCTTCAGCAGGCTCACTCCGCCCCATTTCTGAGCTGAGCATTGTCGCCAGTAGAAAAAATAGACTGCTCTTTAGAAATGCTCAGTATAATTTTTTAATCCTTTTCCTAATTTCAGGGCTTTTTTTCCCCACCCAAATATTGTAATCTGGACTTTCTGAAAGTTCTTTTTTTTTTTTTTTTTTTGCTATTGTTTTTTAATTATTCACTGGGAAGCATACGTCGCCCACTAGCCTCCTTCCAGGGGTCACTCCTGCCAAGGCTCAGGATCAGGTCCCAAGCCCCCTAGAGCCATGGGGCTGGCCAAATCTCATCTCTCCTTCTGCTTAGAGGGGGTCATGCTGCTCTTGTCTTTCACCAGGCCCTTTGCTGTTTAGTTTTTATATTTAGACAGCACCTTCCATATGAGAAACCATGTGTGTATGTGCGTGTGTAGGTTATGTCACTTGGAGGCAGAGGGTACTGCAGCAAGGCATGACAGATATGCCCATACATGTACATGTTAAATGTCTGGCTATACGATGCACAAAAGACCTTTCATCTATGTAAAGATAATGAAAGACTGCATGTACAGTCTGACAGCAGGAGGTGTCCCAGAATCCTAATAGATTCACTCCAACATCTGCACAATAATAGACTTTTTCTTTTCCTTTTTCAAAATTTTGTTCAGTTTGAAAAGAAGAAAACAAGCAAAACCACAGGGCACAGTAAACTGCACAGGAGGACAATGATCTGAAGTTGTAGAAATCATCACAGTGCTGTGTTAGGATGCTGGGAATTCAAAATGTTCAGCAATAAAAAGAGAGCTGGCATTCAAAGGTGACATTCAAAAGCAATTCAAATGGCATAATAAAGCATATGTAATTAGGTACACAGTTTGTATCAAAGGTCCTCTTATTAAAGGGCTGCTGAGTGTGCTATGCAAAAGGGCTTCAAATAGACATTTCTGGTTAAACAACGTCTCGTTTCTAGCATATCTTCCTTTTCTACTTGTTCCTGCAGCCAGGGAGGTCATGTCATATGGCTAAATTTATGACGACATAACTGTTTCCATGGCAGCAAACTATTGTCATAAACACTGAGCTTTATGATTTCACAGCTGGATTAAGAGAGAAAGAGAGAGGGAGAGAGAGAATCAGGCTGGAGAGGGAGGAAGTTTTTTATTCCAATGAGAGTTAGGGGAATACACAAGATTGCAGGCAAAGAAAATTGCTTTTTGCGTAAATGTTCTTTTTTAAGTTTACCCCAGTGTGAAAGTCCCTTTTAAGGGATATAATCTGGGTAACGATCCCTCTCCTATTTAAATGTTCATAAGGCTAATGAGCCAGCTTGTCTATTTTTGGAGCACTTCAGCAGTAAGGCTGGATGTTTTGCAGCAGGAAGCCAACCAGATTGAAATGTGTTTTCTCCACTTTCCTACCAGCTCTTGACCCCTTTCTCCATGAATTTCTGTAACTTCACAAACTAGAAATCAATGTAGGTGAGGCTAGGTTATTGATTACAATGCATAGGCCCTACTAGCTACCACTTATTTCCTCATTACATCATTATGTTTCATTTTTGTCAATTATGCTGTCAATCTGGTCAAGATGGACAGATTGAAAGATAATCACATGTTTTTAGGAAGAGTGGTTTCCCTTACAAGGTCATTTAAGCCCTTACAGCTAAATTAATACTGGTAACTAATAATAGTCCTTGAACGTGGAACTGCAATCAGAAAACCCGGTCATGGAAGGTTGGAGATGCCCCCTGCCAGTGCATCACCAGGAAATCTAATAAAAAATATCAGATGATGGGACTCATGGTGGAGGCAAAGCCCAGGCCAGCTTTGTGGTCATGAAAACCCAATAGCTGAATGCCCCATAGCCCTGGTCCCTGCCTATGGACCCCTCTGTGGCTAAGAGAGAGGCCCAGAGACTTCCCTAGTGTACATCTCTTGCCACTGGGGAGCTCCTGTCCCAGCACCAGCCAGTTCTGCTTGCAGGCAAGATGAGGATGGAGTGGTTGTAAGTCATCTGGGTGATCTATAGGGGGACAAAGCTCCAGTTTTTTGTGAGCCCACCATGGTACATGGAAAGGGACATGGGCATCTCAGGGCCACCTCAGTCCTGCCTTCCTACCCTTCTGCAATGACCAGAAAACTCGCCTGTGTAAGAGATGTCCCTTCAGGCAGCTACCAGTGGGCAGGACAACCTCTATCCTTGCTGACAGGGAACGTGATGTCAAGAAAAAAACACCACATGACAAAGTGCTCAATATTCCCTCGGGGATACAAGTGCTGAAATGTCCAGCATTGGCCTCCATCAAAGACGGAGCTCAGAGCTAAGGAAAGATTATTACTGCATCTCCTGGTGATTCCCCTGGAATTTCTACAGCAGAAACAAATTAAACATAACTCATCTTTCAAGTAATTAGCATTTTTCATTTCAAGAAATCCCAGCTGACTTTACCTACCAGACAATAGATTACTATGTCCTGCACTAAAATGTGCCTGAGATTCAGCTTTCTAACAAAGCTTTATTTGTGTGCAGGTAATCTAGATTGTCAAAACATAAAATGACGGCACAGGCAGCACTACAGGCTGCAAAATTTCTCACAGAGCCACACCAAAATGAGGATGCTTTAGAGCACAAGGGCTGGGCAAAGGCAGATCTAACATTGTGCTGTTGGTCTTCTATCAATTATCAAGGTCTCAAGGGAGCGCTTTAATTTTCTTTGAGCAGAATCCAAAATAAACAGAAAGGTCACTTTGTGTGGCTGCTTCCTTCCCATGAGGTAGAAAATGGCCTTGCTCTGCAAGGGGAAGTGCCAGGCCTGGATACTGAGAGCTGTACACTAGAGGTCACTGCTATAATAAAAGAAAGAGCAAGCCAGCAGGTAAGGCAGGTTTCATTCTCCACCTTATTACAAGGTCACTCACAGCAAAAAGCAACAGCTAACTGAATGATACTGTACTTCATTATATGTGAAGAATTACTGAATAAGAACTATTCGGTTAGAGAGAGATCTTCAGATGTGTGGAGAAAGGGATAATGACAGAGGAATGGGGCCATTTATTTTGAAAAAGAAAAAAAAATGTTCATTTTCATCAGTTTCACTTGATAAACAGTGCTGGTAATAAATGTTCATAGGGCACTTTAATATGAATCGCAGATGCAAACCAGTGGGTAATTAGCTGAGGATTACAGGTGGGATGCTAATGAAGTAGATGCCTGTAGAGAGAGAGTCACTGCCAACCATGTGCCAGTCAACTTATCCCAAGGCCTCCCAAGTCTCCAGGCAAGCTTACATTCTTACATCTTTATGTTTCTATGAACTCTTAATTAGTGTCTGGGACTGTTTATTTAATGAGGCATCCCACATTCCGGCAGGGGTAATTTCTCTCTGTCACATGTTGCCAAGCAGACATGATCAGCCTGAATTTTCGGTCTGCCTTCTGTAGGCTTCTGTCATAATGTTAGGATGCTATTTAAACTCCTTCTTCCCAACCCCTGGCAGATTATTAATTTGACTGCAGATTGAGCCATGTAACCTGTCCAGGGCCTGCTTGCTGATGATTCATGACATGCTTCCTGTTTTCTTTCCTCTATAGGAACCATGGTTCCTGATGATTTTGCACATCTTCGCGTGGCACATCCTGTCCAGGGAATTTCTTATCACAGTGGCCAACAGTGTATTTCGTCAGCTGTTTCTCTTTATTCAGTCAGCTCCAGTGTTTCATGTCTGCGTGGCATTCCTTTATCCTACTCACTTCATTTTCACAAATTTGTTCTTTCCTTTTGTCAAATGACACAGGAAGCAGGAACATGGCAGGGAAAGGTATTTTTGTGGTGGGCAGCCCTGATAACAGAAAATCAGCTCATCTCACAGTCCTGGCCCGCCTCCATGATAGCTTCTTGTGTGTTTTGTCGTGTTTCATCTTTCATCTTGATCAGATATCATACAGCAAGAGAGGAACCCATCACCACTACAGAAACTCATCTAAGATCTAGCCAAGGGTCATCCCAGCCCTATACAGCCTTCTGCCAAAACACTCTCCATGACACCCAGTTTTAAATATTTCTATTGTAACTATCAGCTTTCCTTTCCCTATGTAGTCTTCCTGGCTTTGTCTGTTTTCCCAGCCTAGGGATAGCCAAAGAATATTTCTTCATCTCCTGTAGCAACACTGTTCAAATATTTGCTAATTATTTCTCTTTCTTCTAAAATTTCATATATATTTAGGCCCTTTAGGCTTTATATCTACACATGAAACTTACATTCAGCTTTCTAAAGCCACTTCATATTATAGTTTCAGGTTTAGTTCATCCTTTGCCTGTGTCTGTTACTTCTCTTGTGCCTTTTTCAGCACAATAATTTCACATGTTTTCTACCTGTCTTCGAGTATCCATCTCCAGTTTGTATACATCAGGCACTATAAGACTGGATTGTTTCCAGCATTAATCTCATTGTTACAGGTCTCTCCCTGTCCAAGAAAGCATTAATTTGAAGACAAAAAAAAATAATAAAAAATAAAATTGCATTTTATTTCAGTCTTATAATTTTCATTTAAAGTAACATTTTCCATGTAAAGCATACAATGTGCTAGAGAAAATGTCAGGGAGGAACAATCTGGAACTATGAATCTGGGGAGTGTTTTCTGCATAGTGTAACATTATGTTCTGCCAAAATGTCTCTGGTCATGTTCATCACCTTTCTGACACCCATTTGTGACGGGGAAAAGAATAAAATTAAAAAAAAAAAAAAAAAAAAAAAAACCTTGTGATACCATTGAAATGCAGAGAGGCTAAAAAGAAAAGCAGACCAATTCCCTTCCAGACTTTGCACATAGTTAACTGTAGTCTATTGATCACTTGGAGGAATTCATGTCACAGCACAGCTCCCATAACTGCAAAGATTTTCTATCAAAGACACAAATGCTTCCTGCTCTGCCACACTTCTACAGACAGAAGTCCCCACCAACAACCCCATCAGCAGCCCAGCATCACCCCCTCTCTGAAGCTTCCTCAAACATCCCTGTGCTGCACCGCCTGCCCCAAGCCTTGTGGCAGGGATCCAGCTGGCCTGCTGAGGCATCATCCCCTCCTCATCTTTGGCTGCTGCGACCTGGTCCTGAAGCATCTCTGCAGAGATGGACTTGCAACACAAGTAAATAAGAAGCAAGGGGCCTGCCTCAGAGCTGCTGGCCAGCCAGCTTTTCTAGGTCAATGGTTCCCTCTCTTGAAGTGGTGAGCTTGGGAGCACTGATGTCACTGCCACTTGAGGCCACAAAAGAACAAGGTCATGAGAAGAAAAGTTTGAAAATCAGTGCATTAGATGATCGTAAGCTTTTTTTTTTTTTTTTTTTTTTTTTAAAGGGACTTTCCTTCAAATGCTTTTATAAAACATTACTCACACTGACCTTTCTAAAATGTCATATGAAATAGTGGAGACAGCGTTAAGATAAGGTGTATTTTGATGCTGTTGCATACAATAAATCCAGACGCTGACTCCTTTTCTAAGCTGGGCTGCTGTACATTCTCTGAATCAATACATGGTCATCATTCTCCCCCATAGGGTCCAAACTTGGGTGCACACACATTTTTTCAGATTACATCTTTACTCCTTTATTTGCAAGTACTTGGTATCCTGAGATCTGATCCAGATTTTGCATGATCATCACCATACTTTTCTCTGGAAAGCTTTTTATAAGGTATACGTAACAGCTGGGGAGGGCAGGTCACTCTTCAGAAGACCACAATAGGTATACATGTATTTCTCAATTTTAATCAAGCAAAAGCAGACTACATAGTGTAGTAACTTCATTCAGGTTCCTATTCCTACAAATTCACCCTGTGAAGGAACGGTTTGGGAGATTCTAGTAAGGCTAAAAGTCAGATAACATTATATTTCAGCTCCACATTTTATATAATGCTGTGCTGGGCATCCCATTTCCATTAAAACAAATTCTATATTTGCATGAAAAGAGAAAAATAAACTAATCATAACGTGTGTTGTTTCATCAAGAATTTACCCAGACTGCATGAACAGTCTTGGGTGCAAATGTGAGCAATAATTCTGATGTCAGATTTAAGTTTCTGAAATGAGTGGGGGAAGGACAGGCCCCTTGTTAGCTTTAGGATGGAGCTGGAAAGAGATTCATGACATGGCTTCCTGCAAGCACAGGACCTTTGCAACACCCGAGGTCCTTTCTGAGCTGGGTTTTCCACATCTGCTCTATCCCAGCTTCCCAGCAGATCAGTCTGATCGCGCTGCACTGCTCCCCAAGTGAGGTCATGCTCTCGCACAGTACTTGTATGGATGAAGGTTTTCATTGTTTTCGAGTGATGTCAAGGAGTAGGATAGCAACTGTACACTCAAAATTTCATTGTGTCACTTGGCTGAATGCTCCTTGGGACTGGGATGGAGGCGTATGATGAATTTTTGGATGCTAAATGAATCACTATTAATGCTTAGCATGATGTACTGCTAAGTTGTGGAGATATCTATGCAGGATTTTGATTGATTTTGGCTTCTCCTTTTTTCCCAGGTGGACTTCTGAGAATGTTAAAGGCCTGAAACCAGCTTTCTTATAACCCTCTCCTTGTTTTTTGTAAACATGCTTTTGAAAAGTTCACAGAGACTAACACCAGGCTGCACAGGGAGACCTAGGAACCACAGAGTTAATTCTCAGTCATTTAGTCCTGCTTTTGTGACCGGAGGCTTTAAACCACTTTTGCATCTCCTGTAATCTGGGGCCATTTAGGACACTAGTCTGTCTCCATGGTATAAAAATAGCAAGGAAGTTTGTGTAGTCCTCAAGTGCCGTCCCTTTGAGCTGTGGCCACCATCCTAACTGGGCATATCTTAATGAGGCATCTTCACTGGAAACTGCAGGTATGCCTCTGTGGAGACCTTGGAAAGATCTTCAGTGACCAGAGAGGCCCTTTGGGCAGCAATTTTCCTTATTGTACAACTTGTTTTAAAATCTCTTTGTGTTCATTGACTGGTGTTTGTCACAGGCTTAGGCCGTGGAGATTCCTGAGCCTCTGTGAGTGTAACAGAAGATTCCCAAACCATTTCTTAAGGATCTGCAGTGTGCAGGCCTGGTGCCCCCCAGCAAAGCCATGCAGGTTCCCCCATGATACAAAGGAAAGAGCGTGCATCCTCATGGAGATCTCTCTTTGACTCTCACCTGCTTTTTCCTCCTTTCCCATTCCATCCCTCCCTGCCTAGCAGAAGAGTGTACTGACTGCAAGCATATTGCTGTCTTTTGCATGTGGAAAAACATGTCAAAACAACAGCAAGCTATCTGCTAAGGGTAGCATTAACAAAGCCTCTCTGCCTCAGAGGATGGCGAAGTTCATTAATTTATTTGCAAGATGTTCTGACTGGAGTAATGAGCCTGTAATTACCTTCTACTTCTGCATCACCAATGTCTTTATTTACTCTTGGTGGGAAACAAAGGAAAATGTAAGGGAAGCGGTACTCAGATTAAAATAAAACAGGCAAGGGAGTCTTCTGCTGACATGATGTGATGCGAATGGAGCTGGCTCTTTTTCTAAGGCTTTCAGTGCCCAGATGAATGACCACTTCCCCCTCCAGATAATGGGAGTTTCATGAATGTTGGTGACCCTGTGGCCCCAGGAATGTAGGATTTATGGAGATGGGCACAAGGCTGCATTGTGTAATAAAACTTGCGTGAAACAGGGCCACCAACTCTTTCTTGATGGTTGCCTGATCCTCACCTGCCACCACACCATGCCAGCAGGACCTCATCTCACCTCCAGAGCTGTGGCCAGACACATCTTCCCCCCACCAACGCTGCCTGTCAGTGCAATGAGACACTGCCAGCACCAGCAACTGGAGTTAATCTTTAAAAAGGGTGGGGAGAGGAATCAATGGTAAGCAAATCTTTGTTCCCGTGTAACACACTTACATGCAAATGCATTTTGAATACATCCAGCTAGCACTAAGGCCTGTTGTCACATATCAGATATGAAAAGTCCCCTTTTGTAAGAAAAGCAGGGCTGTAATAGTTGGTTATTGCTGCTTGTCAGGGTGTCGCCAAGAAGCCTTGGTTTGCAGAGGCAAGAGCAGGGGAAGCACAGCCTCACCTCAACATTGGGAATAAACACAAGACAAGCAAGGGAAAGGGCATTGCATGGCCGGCCCAGTGCCATTGGCAGCGAGAGGGAGCCCAACAGCACAACCCACAAATATACATAACAAATTTACAAGAAAAAGGGAGGCAACGAGGATGCCCTAATTAGTGCAAGGGGAAAAGGAAAGCAAAATGTACCAAGGCAGCCATGCTTCCCAATAGGATGGCAGCAGCTAACCCAATATCTCCAGAGTCTGTGTCTAATCTAACTGTATTGATATTCTTTCTCTCTGTTTGACTCATGTACAACCAGATGACTAATCCATCACATCATTTAACAGGCACACAACATAGAAGGTGCCACGGCTTGGACACTAATCTGATACACTTCTATCTTGGCTAAGCTGTGGAGGGCGAAGTGATTCAAAGTTTGTTAATGAAAACTCACTTTAAAAACCTGCCGTGTGTGAATCCGCAATTTTTCATATCAGAAGAGAGACATTTATTTACTACGTCTTTCACACAGAACAGTGCAGGAAATGTTACCTACATATTTCACAGGGAAGGCACTGTAGAGAAATTAACTGAACAGAAGGAGCTAATGGAGCTGATCTTTACAGCATCTGAAGCAGATAAATAGCCTGCAATCTAAAACCAAACTCATCATTCAAAATGTTTTGGGTAAAAAGGCGAAGAAATCCATGACAGAGCACCATCTCTCTCTCATGACAAGTCCAGAGAAACATAGAGCATGAGCGATTTTCATTCTGCTATTCCAAAGAAAAACACCCTTACAAAAGTTTTCCCCAGCAATCGCATTATGCATATTACCATGCCCACTGCTGCAAATCAGGCTGGACAAAGAGTTGCCAGATGACCATTTTCCGGTTCAGTTTTGAAGTCATCATCTCAAAAGAACATTCTTTGTCCTAAGAGATGTGCAAGAAAAACTCCAGAAGAATGTATGTGCTAAAATAGAGCCTTGAAAGGAGAAAAAGTACAAAAGAGGAATAAAACTTGAAGAACTTAATGCAGTTGGTACTAACATGTCTACTGGTGGCTACAGCATTTGCTCAGAAAATGGCTGTATTTCTCTCTTCTTTCCCCACTGAGTTATAGCACACAAGAAGTAGATTTTGACTAACTCGGAGCATCTGTTCTAAAACTACAAGTCGTTCACTGCCAGTCAGGGAACTTGACCATTGGGAAATGAAGTAGGGCAATATGAGAAACAAATTAATCTTTTTAAAGTTGCAGGGAAGTCAAGTTCTCATGCTGTTGGTATGAGAAACTTTAACTAAAAACGATTAGGCTCCAAAGAGAGGTAATAATGCTGGAAGAAGAGAAACGAGTGTCCCAAAGGAAAAGAGCCCAGAGATTTCCAGCAAAGACTCATAAAGCACAGACAAATGTCCTTCCATGCCAGAACTTCCCTGGTTTCTCGTTCACATCCAAACGGAGGAAACAGCAGTAGCAGTTGTACACAGACAGAACTGCTATGAATCAAAGATGATTCACGATGTCCCATAAAGGGTCTACGAGCAACAGGCACGGGATATGCTTCAACCCAGAGAATCGCCTACCTGCTGACATTAGGTCAAGCAAGGGAACAGCAGGGGACTTATCTCAAGACCATATTTGACTCTGTTGAGCAGATGAATAAGATTTTACTGAGCTTACCCTACCCAGTGTCGAAGACATGTAGCCAGTTCCTCACTGCATATGCAACGTTCCCCACTGAACACTACCTTACAGGTCATACACCTCCCTTCCAAACATAATATTGCCTCATAATAAAACTTAGGAAAATATACTGAAGGGTAAATATAACAGTAATAAAGCTCTTTTACTTATTCAAGGTCTCTATTTCCAATAATCTGTCATTAATCTTCCACTTTGAATAGCTGCATAAACACTGGCATACTTTATTAGGCTGACATTTTGAGTTTGGGTGGATGGTGTTAAAGTGTTAATCCTTGCACGCACTTAAACACCCAAACCAGGCTGCGTAACTAAAATATTTGAGGCCTCCTGGGCTCTCTCTCTGCTTTCCTATGAGCAGTTTCCCCTAACCTAATCCTGAGCGCCCTGCAGGAGTTCACTTTACATTCCAGCTGTATGTTGTAGGGTGGGGGAGAGAACTGGGAAACAGCAAAACTCATGAGTTCAAATAAAGACAGCTTAATAGGACAGAAAAGGAAGGGGAAATAATAATAATAGTAATAATAATAATAGTTGTTATTACTGTTATACAATTATATACACTCAAAACAGGGGAGTTGCTCACCACTCACCAACCAATGCCCAGGCAGTCCCTGAGCAGTGGCAGCCCCCCAGCCAACTCCCACCACATTATTTTGTTCAGCACGGTGCCACATGGTGCGGGACATCCCTTTGGGCAGCCTGGGCCAGCTGTCCTGGCCATGTCCCCTCCCAGCTCCTGGGGCACCCCCAGCCTCCTTGCTGGCCAGGCAGCACCAGGAGCAAGAAAGACCACAGCTCTGTGCGAGCACTGCTCTGCAGCAACTGAAACATCCATCTGGTATCAACTTGTTTCTCTCCTAAATCCCAAATACTACGTCATACCAGCCACTATGAAGAAAATCAGCCAAAACCAGGAGATCGTGACATCCTCATCAGTAGGTATTTAGCCTCAGCACAGGGAAGCAAAGCTGAGGGTGGGCCAGATGATGGTGAGCTAAGTGGAGCAAGCTGCTTCCTCTTGCCCCAACATGAAGGTTTCCTTCTGGTGGAAACCAGATCATGGAGAGCAAAAAGGGAATTACCAGTGTCCAGGCATTGTCCTGACTGCATTGGGAAGCTCTCCCATGTCTCACCATCAAACTCAAAATACTTCTCACAGACCAGCATGCAGGATGGATGCAAGAGGAGCAGGATGTTGGTGGGCACGCATCATCCAGTACACAGGTCCCTGCATGAGCTCGCTCCAGCCTCTGCTCCAGCCCAGGCTTCATCACTGGATCCACACAGGTCAGGATTGCCCCAAGGGTCCCTGCTGTGACCCAGCAGTGGGGATGATTGCTCCCCACAAAGGGCTGATAGAACATGCCTTGGGTGACAATGCAGGAAGGAAATGTGGAAAAATTTGGGGCAAGGGGGCTGGTTAAGCCCTTAGACTTGGGACTTGCACAAAGGCAAGGTAAAGATGATGGGTTAATGCAGCCTCACTGAAGCTTGGTACCTTCTGCTGGAAAAGGCTACAAGCACAGCAACAGGCAGGTATAAAATTAATTTGCCCTAACTTGATTATGTGTTGTTTGTACCTTCACACTTGAACAATGAGCTATTTATTTCCTATTGTATCATGTGAAACGATAGTTTTAATTGAAACCTAAGAGCTCTGCATCCATGATGGATCCTGAGTCTCCCATGACAATAAAATCAGGTAATGAATTTGATATGAATAAAAAATGTCAAATATTACAGTTCAACCTTTCATGCAGTTTCTCAGCTCTTATCCAGCACTCTTACACCAACTAGAGCTAAGTCCTGAAAGGAATGGAGAGCACCTCGCTTCAGTCTCCAAATTCATGTAGCTATTGTAAACCAAAGGTGGCAGAGGATAGGAAGCATTGCCTGTATGTACACCTAGCTCCAGAACAGCTGGTGCACGGGGTTGCACCCGGGCTGGAGTTTCCCTGTCGGTCGCTTTGGACGACACTCCCGCATCTGCAGCAGCACCATTTGCGCTTTCCATTACGCACACTCAGGAAGTGCACCCAGTAAATTCAGCACTCTCCTTTTGAACACAGGCTCAAGCCACAAGGCTGTTACAACAGGAAATTCAGCACCTCGGCGACCGGGACGTGACTTATCTACACAAATTAGGCGAGTCACAGTTTCCCTCGCACGTCCGCTACGCCTGCGTGCGCCCGATGGCTGCTGGCACACCAAGGCTGATGCCTTATTTTTGGCAAAGAAGAGCAGCAAGGCGGGGTGTATGGGTGGGAGAGGGCCTGGGGAGATGTCAGGGCCCTGCTACACGCAGGAGGAGGGTGGCCGAGGTTTGGGCACCGGAGAGGCACCAGGGGGAGCTCGGGGCGCACGGCGCGCCCAGCCGGGAGCACCCGGTGCCCTGTCCGCTGTGGAGCCCCACAAAACTATCCCAAAACTATCCCATGTCAATATTAACACGTTGGGGAGCCTCTCGCCTTTGTCTAGGAATCAAGGGAGGCCGATCGGACGGAGAGGGAGCCTGGGGGGCAGCTCCACAGCTTGCAGCACCAGCCTCGCCGCGGCCGGGCCGGGAGCGGTGCAGAGAGCGTGGTGAACAGAGGAAGCAGTGCTGGGCTGAGTGAATCATATTTTCCGTGGTCGGCTGCAATCCGTGTGCTTTCTGTATCTCAGGGCAAAACTCACTGAAGCCCAAGCTGCCGCCGGGTTTCAGTGCCCTGTGAGCTTCTGTCTGGTTCCCCTCTGCAATTGCCTCCACGGTTGGGAAGTGGTGCTCACCCCCGTGTGCTCACACAGCCCTCAGGGTGCTCACACCTCGGTGGTCTTCTTGGTGGTCTCAGAAGCCTTCCTTCTCTCCCCTTTGTCTGTGTCTGCCTTCCTGCAGCAGGGCACTGAGAAGGAAAACTCCTGCTCACCTACCCCTGAACCCCAGGAACAGGGATCTGCCTGTGGGAGAGGGCAGGGAGCATTTGGAAGGCACCCCTCACGCCCCTGGCAAGCCTGTGAGGATTTTGGTCCCTCCGTCCACGTTGGGATGTGTCAGTGGGGGGGGGGGGGGGGGACCATGTCACAGGATCACGGGATGGCTGAGGTGGGAAGGGGCCTCTGGAGGCCAGCTGGTCCAACCCGCTGCTCGTTCAGGGACACCCAGAGCCCAGGAGGCCTTTTAACATTTTACATGTGCGCTGCTCCCCTTGCTTTGGCTGAGGACACACGTCTAACTAAAAATCAAGCATCTGCCTCTGACTGTGCCATCAGAAAAGCAGCGGTCTGGCCATGGCTCTCAGCAGGCCGAGGAGAGCGATGCTCTCTGTGTTCTCCACATCTTCACCACCCACGTGGACTTGGCTTTTACATTGCACTGCAGCCCTTGCCCAAGCTGCCCGAGTCAGGGCAGATGTCTTAGTCACTTCCCGACCTACCAGACAGTGTCACAACAGCCTCTCCATGTGACAGGGCACTGGTTTTTATACCCTGTCCCCCTCCCCCAGCAAACTGGGCCATGTGGCGCCGCAGCCGCCATCCTGGGGCTTTCCCATTGATCTGCACCTGCACCCCGCAGCTCTCCCAGACAGCACCCAGCTGCTGTCTAAGGCCACAGGCAGCGTGGGTGCAGGCACCTGGGTGGAGGTGAAGCACGTAGCTACATCAGCACAGCCCACGCTGCGTCGCAGGGGCAGCAAATGGACCCCAGCCCATTTTATGGACAGGGTAAGGGCTAACGAGCCATGCTGCTCTGTTTTGTGTGGTTATCCCCTTCTGCACTGCGCTGTGTGTACATCTTTGGGTAGGCTTTGCTTCACCAAAGGTGAAGAAGAGCTGCAGTCATTAGTCTGCCTTCCTAGTAAAGAAACAGAAACAGGAACCTCTAATGGGCATCCTAAAATAGATGGGGTGAGTCACCAACAGGAGACGTCTGTTACTATCCACTAATTAAAGATGGAGCCCAGAGGATTAACTCAGACATCCATCTTCACAAGGCTAAACTCGGGTGATGTCAATCGTGCTTTATGTGGCTTTGCCTCTTAGCTACCTCGCGGAGCCCGAGGACAAAAGGCAGCAAGGCATGCACACCGTCAGTCACACTGCTGCATTACTGGTGCACAGGCACTAGTGCAAGCTATGCTTTCATGAACTGATGGTTCCTGACTCCTGAATTATTATTATTATTATATATTTTTTCAGAATTAATGTTCTGAACAGTTGCTTTCCAGAGGAATACATGTCATGCACAATCTGGATTCTGGCTTCACGTCATAAATGAATTTCAGACACATTTTTGACCAACATGCATGTTCCCTGAGTTATATAGCACACGGCTGAAGGAGGATATATACTTCTCTCCAGTTCACTGGATCCCTTTAAATTAGTCCTCCCGACTGCTCAAGCAGAAATGGATCAGTAGCAGTGAGCCTCTCCAGCATATATAAGAATGAACATCAGCGGCAACTTAATTTTGTGCCCACCGATGGTGGCATTTCTGACAGCCTGGAATAAATTAGATGCTCTGTAGTGGCTCTGCCTGAGTCCTGTTCCTTTCACTGCTTGATGTACTCCACCGTTGCAGCAAGGATGAGGAACAAGCGGTCAGAAGGATGCGTATTTCCTTCCTCACAGTTCATAAAACAGTGCTCTGACAACACCCTTTGAAATACCAATAAAAACCCATTTTCCTCTCGCCTCCATGTGCTCACGAGTGTGTGAGTAAATATAACCTGACATGTAATGTGTGTGTGTGTGTGCAACGCTCTGAGGCACCATTTTCCTTCATGCTCCAGACCGCCGTGCAGCCTGTTTATTCCCCTTGCTCCCGTGGAGTTAGTCTTCCCCTCTCAAATTCCTCTGATTTTTCCCCTCGTTGAAGCACGTGAGTTACTATGGAAACTGATCTGTGGGTACAGAGCTCAGTGGCATCCACTCGGAGGGATGCTTCCCGGGCACCCAAATATCAGCTGGGTGGTGATATGTGACCTCCATGTGTGGCTTACACTTGGTAAAAGCTTGCAGGAAGCCGCTGAGGGAGAAGAGGTAGCAGCTGCGGTTATGATGGCTGAAACCCCAAATCCAGCCACTGGCATGTCCTGCAGCCCCGTGACTTCCAGGCCCTGTGACTCAGAGGGAAGCCAGCAGAGAGGAGCTGTGCCCCCATGCTTTTGGTGAAAGTGCACATCGCTTTCTGGCACAGAGGTGCATGTGAAGCCAGAGGGGTGGCTGGAGAGCAAGCAAAGCCCATGTCCAGAAGCCCACCCTGCTCCTGGCCCAGCACCGTTGTGTTACTGAGCCTTGCCCAGTTTGCGCCGCCAATTCAGTTTGCTTTCGGAGAGGGATGAAATCCTCTGATTAGAGGTGCTGTTTGACTTGGTTAGGTCTGTGCTGGCTTTGTGTCTTGTGGGATTTCAGTCCAGCTACACACAGGCCAGCTGGCTGCCTCGGGGTGCAGCAATCCCACTTTTTACCTGGATGCAGGGCGTGGGTTGGGCTGGCTCACCCCGCAGGCCTGAGTGGGGCTGGCTCAGGCTGCCCTGCCCACCCCCGAGCAGAAATAGGCCAGGGAAGAGTTAGGGATTAAGGGCTGAGAATGAAATCGGATCCAATTGCAGGCTCCTCTTGAAAGTTTTTTTCTTTTTCATTTTAAATTCAATCCTTTTTGGAGATTGGTCCTGTTGCACCCGTAGCCGAACCTATTACGGGCAGCAGGGTAAAAAGGTAGAGAGTGCACTTTGAAAGACAGTAAGTGGGACTCTCCTCCAAGACAAGCGAGTAATTTAACACCTTGCACTGTGCAGTCACATTTTCATTTAGCAGCTACGTGAAAAGTCATCATGTCCCATTTTTAGATGGCCACTTCCCTGTTTGCACTGGTCTTTATAACAAGCATGCAAATGCCTGTCTATATCTAAAGCGGGCTCTTTGCAGAACCCTGGGAATTTCAGACAGATAGACATCTGGGACTGAACAGGGATGAGCACACAAAAATCCCAACTTTTGCCATTTGCCTAAACCTCAAGGGCTGGCTCCCCGTCCCCAGGTTCTCGCCCACCTTCCCTTTCCCTGCTTTCCCTGGGGACAAGCTGTGCCCAGGCTGCCCCAGCGAGGAGGGGCCTCCAGCACATTCCCTGCTCACTCCTCAGTGTGTCAGCCACTGGGATTTTCCAGAGAGCTTTTTTAGACCCACCTGTTGTTTGTTCGGTGAGCTCCACTGAACATATAAACCTGTTTTACTTGAAAAGGGAATGCAGGCCAGCCTCTCCATGCGGTCACATTGAGCTGTCTGCCTGCTTTCAGCCGAGGAAAAGATGCCAGCTTGAAGGAACAATTTACCTGAGTGACACCTGAAGAGGAACTGAGTGAATCCCCTAAATCAAGCTTTCTCTGCAGCTGCAGGGCGAAATCTCTGTCCCATTCACACGTTTTTTCTCCATTTCCCCTCCAAGTCTGCATGGGGAGTGATGGCTCCAGTCTTTTCCTACTTGAAATTGGCTTGCCCACCCCTAACCAAAACAAGTGTTTCAGATCTGCCAAAGGAGCAGCTGTCCAAAAATCAACAATGAACTGATGACCCAGATGTAGACTGTAATTGCCAAAAACTCAGGTTCTAAAATATGTGTGTTCAAAATGAACATTACATAAATATTGCTAGATACCAATGAAGAAGCTGCAGGAATAGTCTGGAAAATCGTACTGATGGCTTTGCAGGAATCTTATGTGCTACATACACTCAGAAAAAAAAAAAAAAAAAAAAAAAAAAAGTGAGGCAACAGTACAAATTCCACAGGGTGGGAAATGAATGGTCTACAATCCATGTCCATGCTGGTTAGAGAATGATTGCACATCATAATGAGTTGTACTGAGCAATAACGGAGTGGAGAAATGGAAAGGAAATTGAGTAGCAGCATCTCTGCATCTTACCCAACAAGGTCCCAAAATCTAGCAACCCTTTTGAGATGGTAAAAAATAGTTTCAAAGCAATCAGCAGGAGTGGTGATGTCTGGGAGCTGCAGAGTCCGAGGGTGGAAAAAATGCTGCTGAATGTTGGCTAACATTGTCTGTCTGCACACAAGGGATGCTACAGGGAAAGGAAGCAGAAAGTCCTGAACCAAGGCTTGCAATAAGGTCAAAAATGAAAGCCAAGACAGGGAGAAGATTAACAGAAGGGCAGCACCATGCTAACCAACAGGACCTCTCCCCTGTTCACACTCGTTTTTGTATCCTGATGTGAAATCTGGACTTGGAGATGAGGGATTGTGTTTTCATCAGGTGCAGGATGAAACAGCAGTGCAGCAAGGCCTGCGTGCCCTCTGTCTAGCTGCTCACTACAAGTCCACTGGGTGGGGGCAAGCATCAGGGAGAGGGAAGCACTGTTTCAGCTTGGAGAGATGTTGCAAGAAGAACAAGGGGTTGTGAAAGGGCAGGGACGTGCACAGGCAATGCCACAGCCTGCAGCGGGAGAGGCTGAGCCTCAGCTGCCTCCCCAGCCTCAGCCTCCCCATCCCTGGGAGCAGCACATGGGCTGGCACGTGCCATGAGCTGGGATGCGGGTGTGAGGATCGAGGGGTTTCAAAGCCCACAGGCACATTTGGGCAGCTGCATGGCCCCAGGAGGAGGAAGGCTGAGGATGATGGTGATGCCAGGACTGCTGGCATGGGGGCACAGCGTGCCCTGGTGCCTTTGTCCTCTCCAGCAACACCAGCATCTCAGGCAGGTCTGCGCAGGATGTTTGCAGGATTGGTGAAGCTGCCCTGAAGGCCTTGACTAGAAAGAGCAGGTTTCAACCCGAAAATGGAGCATCCCCACAAGGAAGCTGCCAGCAGCAGTCACTTTAGAATAAATGTGAAAAACAGAATAAATATCCAAAAAAATACCAAAAATTAAATACATGGTAAAAATAAAATAAATACTAGGAGTGGAGTGCTGCAGCTTACTTCTTCCCTTCTGGGGCTCAGAAGAACACAGCTGGACAAACTTTTCCCCATTGAGCAGCAGGGAGGCAGGAGGGGTCAGTGCTTGCCCTACTGGGGACCATTCACCCACCCTGTCCCACGGGTGTCCCTCACCCCCAGCCCCACAGAGTCCCTCTATGGACTCCAGCCTACAGCAGCAGCTTCCCTCTCGCTAGAAAAGTACTTTCAGTAATTAGCTGGACCATTACCACCGTGTTTAAAAGGCTATTGTCATTTTACAGATGGCCCCTTTTCTTTTCTTTCTTTCCTTTTTTTCTTTTTTTATTGCCAGGACTTGAAGATAAATAGAAATGTTTTGAAAGAGTTGGTTTTGGGGGGGTCCGTTCCAGTAAAAACAGCTGGGTTTAGACAAATAAATATTATGTTACTATGTAATATCCACAGCACAAACAATGCAGGCCTAACAGTGAAACTGCCCACACACACGAGAAAAGCTGCATTTCAGTTACCCAGCCAAGAAAAAAGCACAAAATTTAAAGGGAGATTTTTTATCATATCTTAAATTTAATATTTTCAGGTATTGCTGGTAGTGGTAGTAAAGCAATACATGTACATGTTTTAAATATAAATTTTCAATGCTGAAAGCAAGAGTATGGACTACAGGGTATAATAGTTTCCCCAAAGTGAAACTATTCCTTTCCAAAACCAAAATATAGAGCAAGAAATCTGAAAAACACAGGACTTGGGAGGGTTGCACAGGCCTCGTCTGAAGTACACGCACCGAGCATGAAAGCAGTGCTGCCATGAGAATCAGTGATGTCTAAATTGAATCCTTTTGTTGGTTTCCATCCAAATTCATTTCATTCTTAGCTGGCAAGATCACATCAGCAGGAAGACCGTTGGCTTGTGGTCACGTCTTAGCAGCATCCTTGCTGCACGGTGTAAAAAAAGCTTTCACCAGACCTATGCTGTCCCCCATCGCAGTTACAGAGGGTTGCAATCAGTTAAGATAATGGCTTAATCTCATTCTTACTGCACAACTCTGACCATGAAGGGTTTGGGAGCCCCCTCGGAGGGTTATTTGTAGACTTGCAGCGCTGGAGTCATGCAAGCAAACATGGGAACGGTCCTTGCTGGGGATTTTTCCCCAAAGAGGGGCAGCCATCTGGGGGTTGCTGTTACCAGCCCAGGCTGCTGCAGTCCAGGCCTAGACAGGAGAGGTCGAAGGCTCAAAAGCTGAGTCCACTCTTTCCCTGTATGGGCACTCAAAGACGCAGCCAGGTAGCCCCAAAACAAGCTTGGCAGCTCCTGATGGCTGCTTCCAGCTCCCCTCGATTCCCTAGGCCATGGGGAAGCACTGCTGGCCTCTTATCACCTCCCAGCCTGCATGGTTGTATGCAAACCTATGAAGGAGTTGCATGGAGGGGAGATTGTGCCCATACCAGGGTGTGAGGGAGTGGAAGAGCAAGACACACAACGCCGGGGAGGGAGGGGACACCACTGAGGACACCAGGCTCCATCTGCAAACCTGGGGGAGCCAGGCAGGCCTACAACAGGGTGTGGAAGCGACCTTATCTCATCAGCTGCTTTTCTGCTTCATGTTTGCTGCCGGGCGGCTTTAAACCACATCCCAGGGGCTGGGAAGGGTGAGGGCAGAGCTGTATTGCCAGCTCCCTGCTGCCTCCATAGCAGGGGAATGCCTTTTGTACCCAAAATCACCACGGGGCTTAGCATGGAACTCGCGTTGATGCTCTCTCACTGTGAATTGTGCTGTTATGTTATCTGTTCACTTTTCTCTCTAAGTCCCCAGCTGCAGTAACTTTCCATCCCCAGGCCAAGCCACCACTGTCTGAACCAGAATTTCCATGAAGTTGCACACACCTATTTCTGGCCTTATTTTACCTTTTTTTTTTTTTTTTTTTTTTTTTTTTTCCCTTAGTGAGCTCAGGCAAGAGATGTGAAACTCTGACTAGAGAGAAAAATCTGCTCCAACATTTGGCTATCAGCTGGCAGAGCACAGACAGGCTCAGGGCGCGCAGGGACCGTGCCCAGATGTGTCTCTGCCAAACAGCCTGATGCTAGAGAGTATTGCTTGTCATACAGGGTGGTGTTTTTAACTTCAGATCGTAAGCCCTGTAGCCAAACTAATGTTGTTTGCCTGGAAAGCATTTCTGGCTGAGGAAAGAAGGGAGCACCTACTTGGAGATGGTGCTGCACAAAGCCACTGCAAACACAATAAAGGGGGCTGCAAACAAGCGAGCCTGCATCCTGAGAGGGGCAGCCGGAGTTAAAAGCTGCACCTTTCCCAAGCCATTTTTGTCTTTCTGTCCTTTTCAGCAGGGCATCCTTTGTCTCAGCCATTCCTGCAACTTCAGAGAGGGAGGAGGAAAGCTGAGGTTTTAGACCACTTGGTCCTGATGCTGAGAAGAATCCCAGCCATGTCCCCACCTCACAATCATCTGGAAGAGCCTCGTCTTACTCACCCTGACTTTGTACTGGCTCTCACTGCCAGTGGTCTTTCACGTTAAGGGTGTCATGGATGTCACACAAGGCTGCAAAGCCTGGCTGTCCATACAACTAGTGGGCTAAAACTGACTGAAGTCCAGCTGAGATCCCCATGAAAAGGTGATGTGAAACTCCCCTGGGGGCACTATCACAGGGTTAGGAGTCCCCAGCCTTTGCCCACATAATGGTGAGACTGGTGGAAAACAGCAGGACTGGGACCAGTAGCACTGAGTACCTCAGCTTTCCTTGGGTGTGATCCAGCTACAGTATGGCCAGTGCTGATTCCCCCTAGGAAGCAGGGATCCCCCTGAGGCAGACTTTCCAAAAGAAGCTCAGTTTCTGCAGGCAGTTACTCCACAAAACTTGGCAACTTGCAGCACAAAGCCTTTTGAAGTCATTTATTTTCCCACTCTCCCTGCCCCTACCGCCACACGCACATCATGCCTGGGACCCCAGAGAGGAATCAGAGCAGGAAAACAGTTTGACTAGGAAACCTTTCCAACGTCAACATCCTCCATCCTGGGGCCTGGCTTTCCGGAAAAAGATGTGCTTTGTGTACACGTTTGTGTGGACGGGGCTTAAAGGCAAAGATCTGTCTACCGTCAAAAATAAAATTAAAAAAAAAAAAAAAATTAAAAGGTGTTCTGCAGACTAAACAGATAGAGCTCCCCGAGTACTCTAAGGATGTATGTAGCAATAGTTCCTGCTTCCGTCATTGGAGTAAAGATTGAGCAAAAATGAAGGCATTTCAAAGTGCAGGGAAGCCCTGGGGCCACTGGACCCCATCCTGTGTCAGAACCCATCTACACCAACACAGTGGACTGCTGCTCCAGTCTTCAGAGAAACCTGTGGTCAGTGATATAGGGGCACGCACGCTTTTCAGACTCCAAGGACCTGGGCTGGGACACCCACAGCTACACAGATCCCTAAAGCTTTTATGTCCTCACCCATAATTTCTACAGGAGTGGCAGAGAGCTGGCTTAATCAGCTGCCATGACTTCTCCATGTAGCCAGTCCTACTAGGGCAGAGATAGGAAATTGAACCAGCGCCTGATGGCTGAAAGTCAAACCAGTAGGGGCTGGTCCCAAAGAGCAATCAGGCAGGCTCTGCTGAACTGCACAACTTGGTTCAACCAGTGGTTAGGACTTTCCGCAGCATCATTGTCTCTACCATGCCCTGTCCCTTCTCAACCCCAAGGCTGTTGAAAAGTAATCCTTGAAGCCAAGTTACCCAAACTATGCTTCCCTTATGGACACATATCCTTGTCCAAAAGAGAACAAGGGCCTTTGTCACTACCATGTTGAAATACTGCTATTTCAATAGAAATATTACAATACTGAAAGACAGAAAGGCATGAGCATTTTGAGAGGGCACGTTACCAAGAAGCAGGTTAGTTCACAAGAATGAGATGCATATTATTTTGAAGGAAGCTTTGTCCGTGGCTAAAAATACACCTATGCTGTGTTTCCCTATTTGAACTTCCTGTAAATCTTCAAAGAACACAGAAACCCAAGCAAGCCATTCCCTTTGAAGGAAACATTTGAGATCATTAGCAACTTGCCTGCTGGGAGGATCTCAGATCCAGATGTCTTTGTGGTAAATTTGCACAGAGCATTTGCTATCCTATTTATCCCCTCATTTAAAAACCATGTGCTACTCGTAAAGTCAGCACTGCATTAAGAGAGGCATGACTGGTGGCAGCTCTGCTTACAATAGAGAGGCACTGGATTAAGATGAGGTTTCATTGTTAAGTGAAAAGTTAACTTCTTAATTTAAAACATCTGAAAAATTAACATTCTCTTTTGGGCATCTTTCCAGGTCAGATGGTAGCTCCTGAAAGTTCCCTGGACAAACTATCTCATCCACAGTAAGTGGCTAAATGCTTGGCTCACTTCTCTAATGTATGTAAGTGAAGAATGGTGTTGTTTTTATTAATCATTCCAGAATCAGATCAGCATCCCACATCACAAGATTTTGTTCCATCACTGCTGCTCACTTCCTAAAACCAGAACGCTTGTGTCACAAGCTCTGACACTCCCCACACGCTTCAGCAGTTTCGGATGACTCGGATGACTCCAATTGCTTTCATCTTGGATAGCGTCTTGACTTCCTTCAACACTTGTCATATCTACATCTTAAATAGGTTATCAGCCTCTTTTGGTTTGTTTGTTTGTTCTCTAGAACAAGTTAAGATCTCTTAATTTGTTCTTATTCCAGAAATTCAAAGAGATTGAAAAATGGAGAGGGAGGGACTGTTTTCATAGTGCTTGCTACAGTTGGTCCCTGTTCTTTTGGTTTGGTTTCCAGGCTTTCTGTATTACATCTTCCAATGGCACCTGCTTGTTGTCACTGTGGTCTTTAGCAGTCCCTCAAAGGAAGTGACTTGCACATCAGCCTTCAGAGATGTTGGCTTGCAAGACTGATAAAAGTTACAATGGACTTCAGTAAGCCATGTAGAAGAACTCTTCTTAAAACATATAAAATAATCTTACTGTTCTATTGTCACGAATAATGCCTCTGCTAGAGAATAACAACCAGCAGAGGCACTAAGCTTCAAAAAAGATGTAGAATTATTGGACAGAAACAAAAACCTGAGGCTGTAGAAACATGACATACCAAGAAAGGTTGAAGTTAATCAGTTTAGCAAAAGATAATAATAAAAAGAAAATCAACACAGAAAAAAAATACAAACAAAGAAACAAACAACAACAAAAATACCTAAGGAGATCCTTGAGAGCCTTGAAGGGCAAGAGAGATGCAAAAAGGGAGAAAATAAATTACATTTACGTTCTTTGGAGATAGGACAAGAGTAATGCATTTTGATTGCACCAAGAGAGACAGAGGGTTGGTGCTAGAGACAACCTACTCTAGTGATAAAGGCAGTAAACAGTGGAAAAAGTTGCCTAGGGATGTTGAGGAATATCCATCACTCTTGGTTTCTAAGAATAAATGTGACAGAAGCAAGTTAGGACTCATTCTGGTAGAGCTGGACCTGCCTTTGGGCAAGGACTGTGGACGAGTTTATTCCTCGGGGTACCTTCCAGAGCTATTTATTTAATACTTGGTGATACTGTGCCTCATATATATATGAAGCATATATATATATATATATATATATGTATATATATATATATATATATATAAAGAGCAGTAAATATTGAATACTACAAACAAAACCATCTCAAGGAAAAAAAAAAAAGAAAAAAAAAAAAGAAAAAAAAAAAAGTGGAAAAAGAGGCCTTAGCCTTTGCAAGGTTTGGAGAGAGAGTGTGTGGCTTGGTCTTCAAAGAATAGCCTGCTCTGTTTTGGTTTTGCATAAGGTTAATGTGAATGATCATTTTGTAGGCAGCCTGTTGACTTAAGAGAAGTCACTTATGGAAGATAAGCTGGGTGGGTGCTGGAGCCATTTGGGATACCCCATCAAGTTTCTCATATCTGCTCTAGTCACAGGCCTCATCACAGAAAGCGCATATACTGCTTGGCTGAGAGAAGGGTCGTGCTAAAAAATGTTCAGAATTTTTTTAAGGGAATCACAGTTTAAAGTAAAAGTGGTTTTTTTTTTTTGTTTGTTTGTTTGTTTTTAACAACAACAACAAACAAACAAAAAAAAGGCCATGCACACCACGCAGACAAAAAGCCCCGCTCCAGGAAGATGAAGTAGAGCTTAAATACCATGTACTGAAAGGAAGAGAGAATTAAGCTGGCCATAAATGTTTATGCTAAAAATATTGGAGATGTGGTCACTGTTTATGTTGTGGAGTCTCAGTTTGTCATGCTTCATGCTATGCAGAAGGATTTCAGACTTCCAGGGTTTGGGAGGAGGTTGCTGGGTTATCTCCTCCTTCCCATGGAAGAATCGAGAGCATCTGTCTTGCGAGTCCAACAGAACCATCACAGGATTCCAGTTTATTTCCTTCCCTTCTTAAAATTATCCGGTACTTTTACATGAGCCTCCTAAATCTTCTTCACTGATACTTCAGTAAAATCCAGTACCATATCCATCTTCTTAAAATGTCTTCCCCAATAGTAACCCATTTTCCAAATTTTGACTTCACTGGCACACAGGACTTAATGAACTGCTGAGATTCAAAGCAAAATTCAGATGATGGGAAAATTGAGGTCTGAAACAGCAAAGGCATAAGATGACAAATTTCTAAGGGCTTCACAGCCTTTATTTCTGTGAATATTCTCATCTGTGCTAGTATAAACTGGGAGCAGTAACACTAAATATAGCAAGTGTAGTCCCACTGTGACAGCATAATCAGTCCTGAAAGTGTTCTCATCAATTGTCATTTAGATGCTACCTTTCTTGAAAGCCTCTAGCAATAATTGAGAAGAACAACAACTCTAAATAAAGGCACTTCACTGTTCTACTCACTGCAGAATGACACCTTATAAAAAGGGAATACCTGTATGTTTTCATTTAGCAAGCTGATTTGCTTTCCAAATGCATACAGCAAAGCCAAAGTACTTAAAACAATAAAACATTTCCAAGACAAATACTGTCAGTTTTGAGATAATATATGAAAAGTGGCTGAGTGGGTGTGAAAATATTATTTGACAGGTTACGGGTACACTGGAGATAAAGAAGCAAAGGACTGGCTGAAATGGTACACAGGCTGTTGTAACAGTCAGGGTTTTTAAGCCGTAGGAAGTAGATTTGTAATAGCAATTAATGTTTCCTTTTCCAATATACTCAAAACCATCTCAAATAGCAAAGTTCTTTAAGAAACAAACAAAAGCTGTGGAGATATCTACCTGTATTTTGGTACTATTGTAAGCCTTAAACTAAGGTCTGATCAATTGGGATGGTTTGTACTTCTTTGGATAATTAGGTTAGAAAACTTTTCTTTTCGTCAGGCTTTATGGACCACTCAAATCTCTCTCAAACTGCAGGCAACTTATTTTATCTGTTTTCAGCTGGAAAGCTGGAGAGGCCTGAGTTTCCAACAGGTGTTTTCAGTTCTTTTTTTTTTTTTTTTTTTTTTTTTCTTGAAATAGAAAACTAGGTTTTGAGTCCATGCAGTATGAAGTGAAAGCAAAAGCACCAAACATATCTAATCCACAGCCTAAATCTGCCAAGTTTGCATAACAAAAAGAGAGAGAGAGAGAGAGAGAGAGAGAGAGAAAGAGAGAGAGAGAGAGAAAGAGAAAGAGAATGGTTTCGTTGCTAAATGACAAGAGTAGTTGAAGATGAATGAAGAAAAGTGAATGCTGTGTGTTTGTATTGTGTGGAATAATTTATGGGGCATGAATGCCTTTGAACGCTTTCACCATTGATATATGAATACTTTTGATCATGGAAAACACCCTCAGCGAAGAATAAAGAAATGACAAGATTTCAGTACTCTAGAATTGCATATGAAAAACCCATGCTGCATAACAATAAAAATCACAGATTCTTATAAATGAGTACAATTAGTCATAGTTATATGAATGTAAGTATACATCCAATCTGTATGTACATATTAAATACAATAAAATAAATATAATTTTTTTTTCTTCAGAATAAGGCATAACATGCTGAGCAAAATTACAGAACAGATAGGAAATGCTTTCTTTTGGAGGAGAAAGAGAGCCTGAGTGCTATTGCAATAAAGGACACGGGGGCTGCCAGCCCACACTGTGTTGGAGCAGGGGCTCACCACAGAGCATATTTCTCCTTCTTGGCCCGCAGTGAGGATGATAACACCATCATCCTGTTCTCCAGTGACATGTCCATTTATGTACAAGTGCAGATGGCTAATTCCATACACACTAACTGTTGGAGTCAAACACTGTAATTTACTTTTTTTTACTGCATCTGGCTCAAGGAAGCAATCCCAACAGCCTGCTGCATAGCTCAGGTGGCCAGGCCAGATCACTCAGATGTTTCTAACACTGAACAGAGGCAGTTTAGGCAAAATACAAAGGACTTCTAAGTCCCCTATTTATTTTGCTAGTTATCTGTCAGGTGACCTGGAGTCTCCTAAATTTGTGCCTGAGCCAGATATTCCTATTCTTGGACACAAGCTGGTCCAGCTCTTCACAGCTACTTACACCCTTACACCTCTCCATTTGCCCTTCTGTGAATTTTAAAATATAAAATGTAAACATTGCAGTTACTAGACGTATGATACATCCTAAGACGGTATTTATCAGACAATTTTGAGCACCTCTCCTGGCATTTCATTTCTAGCTTCATGCAGCTGCTATTTAGAAAAAAATACCCTTGCTACAATGCATTCACTTCCTTCCTTGCAAACTTGAAATTGGTCCCTAGTTGTCCTAGCACAGATTATTTCATGCCATTAACTGATCCTTAGATTTGATCTAATGTAACTCAAAAGCTGGAAAATGACAACTGTAGATAGCATAATGCTAGTTATTGTATTTGGTGACTGATTTAAAAAATCTTGCCAGGAATGGCATCTGCTGCAGGCTCCCTTTCATCTCAGGCCACAAGCTTGTTCATAATCCTTCCCAGTCAGTATAGGAAAGGGGGGGACCTTGTGTACTTTCTATAAGGAGGCAAAGGAAGGAGCAGCTCAGGCTCTCCTTTCTGCCCAGGGTGCAAGGCACAACACGCTCTGATGTTTTGCATATTCTCAGATGTTTACAACGTGCAGCATAGTTGGCCACCATGAAGAACTCCATCTAGCAAAGCTATCCCAGGACATACATGGTGCCTCAGCTGCTTACTCCCAACAGATATCAAAGCGTATAGGAGTTAAATTCTGTTAAGGGTATGGATACAATAACTGTCATAAGCAAGTTGTAGTTTTTACCCAAGCAAAATTGTTAATATATATATATATGATACTGATGATACCTCTCTCCTGTTCCAGAATAGCTCATGTGATACCAACTGGTGGATCTCTGCAGTGCGCTGCATTGCACTGTGGTGAGTGGTAATGCCCTTCATTTCCTCCCGTCATTAATACTGATTAGAACTTGAGTCTCTGCACTTCAAGATGCAGGGCATGGGACAAATACTGTGCCAGCACCAGCTCGCGAGAAAAGCCCAGATTAGAACAAGGGGGAGAAGCAGTAGCTTGCTGATTCTCTGTGCATTTTGGGATTGCTTCTGGAGGGTTTCCAGATGTAGTCTTTTCAGTGATAGTATTTAGCAATGCACATTTTGAAAAGAACTGCTTCCATCAGAGATTCAGAGAAGACTGTGAGTAAAAAGCATACCACACATGGTATGTAAAAGAGTAGTTTTACCAAACTGAGCCTCTTTCTTTATGTCCATGAAACATCCCCATTGTGAAATCCCTTGTGTTTTTTGTTTTTTGTTTTTTTTTCAGTGTGCTGAACCTAAAGATTCCCTTTGTCCTAAGGGAACCAGCTCAGTGGCCAGATAACATGGCTTTTTGCACCATTTGACTCCAAGTATCTGTGAGGTGTTGAAACACAAACCTCTGCAAATTAGCTTGCTTTGTCAAAAAATCAGCTTTCACTTCAAATATTCCAGACCCAAGCAATGTCAATGTAAAATGTGCATGCCTCAAAGCAGAAAAAAAAAAAAAAAGTAAAAGACCCCAAAGAGAAAAGGGAGACTCTTGGCTTAAGATTTAAATGCAGGTGTCAGCCTCAATTTCCCTTTCCTTAAATTTAAATTACAAAAATATTTTTCAAAGTATGAATCTCTTGGGCACTGTCATATTACGTCGCCAAATAATTCATTAAAGAATGTTAGCTCTACTGCTGCCCTTTGAAGTGTCACTGTTTTCTTTGCTTGAAACTGCCTCTTATTCCCAGGGATGGAGGAAAGAAGAGGGTTCTCTTTGTATTTTCCTTTCAGCGCACAATGGATTAAAAAATAAATAAAGAATCAGTACTAAGATAATAATGAGAGATCTCTTTCTGAAGGATCCTAGCACGCCATAATGGTATGTTGACATACGGATGGGGGCAAGGCTCTTCTCCTTCCCTGTGCACAGACTGCTTGGTTGCACTCCCTGCCGCAGTTTGTTTCCTAATATTCAGTGTGACATTTCCTGTTTCTGGCCTTGGGCTTGAACGGGTTTGATCCAGCCTGCCCTGAAATTAATGGAAACACTGCTATTTACCTCAGTGTCCCCTTTTACCTCTTACTGCTGTCCATTGGCTGCTCCGACGATTTCTCTCTCTTTCATTTTGGCTGGCCTTCAAGCCCTTCCCAAGCACCATGCCTTTCCTCTGCACACAAGCACGGGCAGAGGGAGGGAGATAATAAGCCCTTCAGCTCAAATGCCTTCCCTGCGTGCCCTGTCCAAGGGGCAGGGAGCAGTTCACAGGCAGGGGCTCAGGTGCTGGAGCCTCCCCAGCTGCTGCCCCTTGGCTGCAGGTGCCAGCTCCAGCACAGCCAGCAGCCACGCTGCAGCTCTCTGCATTCACCAAGAACCATGTGCTGAGTTTTTGAGGTCCCTGGATGTGATCCCACAGCTGGTCATGGTATAAAGCCCCCTTCTTGGATAATTTTCACTGTACCATTTCTTTTAGCCCCAGCCTTACGAGATAGCACGAATCCTGCTCCTTGTTGTATCACAGCACTTAGCCTACTGTCTACAGAGATAATCTCTCTTTGGCTGATCTGCTTGCTTGGCTGCTTTCCCCTGGGTTTTTGAGGTATTGCAAGACATCAGGTGTACACTTTCCAGGTGCTTGATGCTGAAATATGGACAATATTTTCTCCCCCTGACAATCAATTGCCTTGCACTTCCAGCGCTGTGCTATTTAGTCATTACGTGCTGATACATTTTTGTCTGGATTTATCAATTTAGCACAGTTCTTGGAGGTCTGTGGCTTGCCCACAGCGGCAGGCTTTAGCCCATAGGTGTTTCTCTTTTGTCCTATTTCTTGCTCTCACTGCCAGTGCTGCTTACAGGAGCTAAGTACCGAGGTATGTATTCATCTTGACAGCAAGCATTTTCACCAGACTGCTGTTAACACTTTCTGCAGGGAAGATTTCTCCATTCAGGAACAGTTTGACATGTGTTTTCTTTTTTAGCAGCTCCCTTTAATAGAACCATAGCAATTTGAAGCAGTGATTAAGCTTTGTCATTGTAACAGGAGAGCGATGTAGATCTCCCATCCCATGCTAAATCATCTACACAGAGTGGCCAAAAGCAGGGTCAAGGGGAGGGTCAGGGTGTGATCATTGGTCCCAATTTCCACATGGCACAGACTAGCTCGTTTCCACCTATCTCTGGGGTAGTTGCCTATAAAAAAGAAAAGTGTGACCCATCCAAGAGAAGAGGTATCTACAAGGCAAGGGACTTGACAATTAAACGGAGCAGACAGCATCCTACCAATGCTCAAGTTCATTTCCACACTGTCCCTTATTTAAAGCCCGGAGGAACCAAATGCTATATACATTTCATCAGCTTCAGGTTGTTTTTGCACATTCCCAGATGAACCCCCCAACTGTTTACCAGGTCTTTGATATCCCTGGTCATGTCTGCCAAGCAGTGACATCTCCAGGTTTTTGGAGAGACACTTCAGTTTCAGGAGGCGCTCTGAGAAAGCTTCTGGGATCCGAGCACTGTGAGCCAACTGCCTCTGACTACGGTGCTATCTCGTATGCTCAGACTGTCCTGATAATTCAAGCACTCGGCGAATGTGGGTGGGAGCTCTCCTTTGGCATATGCCCAGCTCTACAGAATGATAGATATAAGTGCTTGTTTCATATGGTTTGTTCTCAGATTCCTTTCTGGCACTTCCTTGACAATTGTAAATAATTGGCTTGATTGCTTTCTGTGCCTTTCTGCCATCCATTTTTCTAGCAATTTGAGGATCTCATATTTTGGTTCATTTGCTGTACTTTCATGACAGGGATACAAAGTCATCTATGTATATCTAATTCCCTCTTTTCATTGCACGTCTCAAAATTGTAGCATTGCAGTTTCAGCATCATGGAGACTCACTAGCAGTAATTCCTTAAAAATGCTCCCTGGTGATTTAGTGTCATTTTCTACTTGAGTTGCTTTACATCCTCAAACATAATGATGAAACAACTCACAGCAAACACAATCACTGGATATTTTTACTCGGTTTGGGTGTCTCTTGGTTCTGGGGTAATAATGAACTCAGTCCAAAAGCTACCAGCTCTCTCTGCTGCAGGAATTAATACGCCAAACTACAACTCACTAACAACACACTGTGTGGCTGTCTTTTCAGTCACACTGCCATGTTTTTGGATGGCATAAACATTCATCTGTTCTCTGGTGGGATGCAATTGTTATACGTGGTAGTCAAGTTCATGTTTTGTTTTTTTTTTTTCCCAGAAATCTGAGGCTGTCTGATACTGGAAAATCAGTAGATATAATGACAACTAGTGTAAAAACAATAATATCAAAGGCCTTTAGAAATTGCCTTTAGACATGGCTGTATTGTTTTTAATGCTATGGTGCATAATCCTTGGGAGGTTGTGAATGACGTGGCAGAAATGTGCAACTTACTGTGCTCCCAGCCAGTTTTCAATCCACTTCCCAAACTCTCTCAGAGCTGATTGTGGCCATGATAAGTGTCAGCTGCTGCCATGTGTTTCCTCGGTGCAGCAGGAAGTTACGAGATACGTGCTGCTGCCAGTAGATCCAATCAATCCCATTTCTATTGTTGACGATAATTACGCCCTTCTTCTGCAAATGGGATCCTAAATGCCATTCCCAACTTTCAGTGCCTACATGAGGCAAGAGTATTGCAGGGGAGCCACCTGACTTACCTGAGTGCTCTTCCCTGTTTGCCACACATGCAAGTGCTTCAGGAACATGTGAGAGGTGTTTTGGGGCAAAGGAAGCTTGATTACCAGCCAACTCCTCTAAGCTCTCAAATGAAAGAAGCACTGAAGCAAAGCAAAGGACAGGCATCTGAAAACAAGGAGCATCCTGTTTGGTAGGTAAGTGTGCAAGGGAAGGGTGCAGTGAAACATTCACGCACTCATGCAGTCACGATACGTAAGGAAAGATGCTTATCCTTCCTGAGTGGGTACAGTCATTCACATGGTGACACACACTACCGCACTCCTGACCTCACCCTTGAGGGACTCCAGGGAATAGTGACAGCAGCCTGCAAGTTATGACATCCTGCCACCATTACAGCACTCCAGTAGGCTTTGTCTGGCTGCATTGTATCCAGGCTACGCTGGGGAAGTCTTTGTAGCTTCACATATTTACTACTGCCTTAGTGTTTGTTTGGCACCCGATGTACTGAGGTTTTTTCTATGTTTGTTTTGTTTGTCAGTTTGTTTGTTTCCATTTGTACCACTGGGCTTGATCTGGGGTAGTTTCCGGTGTTGATTTGTTTGTTTGCTTATTTGTTTTTGATGCCATCTTGTATTTGCGTCACCAGTTATACAGGAGGATTTCATTTTCCATGACTTTGCACTGTGTTAATATTATAAGCCTGCAAAATCTCGGTCTGTTCCTGCCTCCTTGATAAGTCATTTCATAGGTTTTTTTTGTTTGTTTGTTTTTTATCAGTACATTTTAACTCAATGGATTCTTTTTCCACAATTATTGTATTCAAAATCTTCATGCAGGACACTCTTTATTATGCCTCAGATTATTCGTGTTTCCCTTTACATTTTATTTTTCTCCCTTTTTTATGACTATCCATTTGTTTATTTGCATTCAGATTAGTACATTTTTATCTTTTAATTCCTTTGCTTGGTGGATGGATAATTCTAGTTCTGCTCCACCTTTAACCTCGCATTTACTTGGGAACCTGCACCTTTTCTTTATGCCTCTCCAGCTTTCGTAGGCTTGTTAAGCATTCTTAAGTTTTAAAATTCTTGCAGTTCAGTCCTTTAAGATTTGATAATCACATGAATCTTGAACTGTTCAGCAAGATGCTCATCTGTTCCAGTCTTCCAACTGCATGCGCTGAGCAGATACTCTTTCTGGGTACAAGCACTCGTAGACTTTTTTAGGACTTCACCAGGGGGCACATCGCTAAGTGCCAAAACCTCTGTTCATCTTACAGCTGCATGTCTGCTGCAGAGTGCTGTGTGGCTGGGTTTATTTTATTTTTTTTCCTCCTTCTGTCTGGCTTCGCTACATCCTGTATCTGTTTTCCATTGCAAGCCAGAGAATATCCACATTATGAGCGCAGTCTATCTGCGTAGAGGCAGCTGTGGCGTGGTGCCATGATTATGGCTGTTTCTTTAGTTGAAAGATCCAGAATTTATCCTTAATGATGGATGTAATTACAAATTCCAAGGAAAAAAAAAAAAAAAAAAAAACGACCTAGTTAGAAATGAAGCCTATGAGGGCGCACATTCACTCTGATACTGTCAACAATATAGCCAACTCCAGATAGTACAGGAGGTGAGAACCAGGCAAAACGAGGGTGGTGGAACTCAAACCTGCAGCTCCACAAGAGCAGCCCACAGGGATGCAAACGTGACGACTGCCAAGGTGGTGGCTGTTCCATGGGAGAGTCGCGCTGAATCACATCCGTTTGCAGGTGCCAGCAGCGTGGTGCGGGCAAAGAGTATGACGAGCACTCTGCTGGCTTCGATGAGTTCTCCTTGGAGATAACAGCAGCAGGAGAGGCTCCTATCAATAAGCTGAAAGCAAATGAGATTTATTAATCCTTACTTGGAACCCAGTCCACGGTGCATCATTAGAAATAGGGTTAGTGTGAGTAAAGCAGTGCTTCAAAGCCCTAGGCAGAGGACAGGCTCCACTGATGGGGCACTAGAGTGAAGACAGCCTCTGTGAGTGGGAGGAGAAAGGGGTGGATTTGGGAAAGAAGGTGAGCAAGAGGATCTGTGAGAAGGTGGACCTCTGCCCTAAACTGTGGCACAGTGCTCCACTGGCAGCAGAAAGCTGGAAACACGCCGGTGAAACATGCACTTTGTACCTTCCTAATTGCTGACCTACACGGATGATGACAGCCCACTGCTTCTGGGTGGTAACTGCAGCACCCAGGAGGAGGAGTGCAGGCAGCCTAACAACTCTCCCAACCCTCTAATAGGCTCATTAGCATACGTCTCTGCTAATGATACATATGGAACCAGACTACTTCCATATGAAATATCTCTGGGTTACTTTACCATTAAAAAAAAAAAAATAAAATAAAATAAAAATCTAAAACCAAAACACTGGGAAACTGCATCAAAAAATAGATTAAAAGAACATTAGAAGTGGAAGGTCAGGCATCCAACAGTTGGGTAATGCCAGAATTTGGGCTCCTTACATAAGTTTATTTAACTTCTTTGAGCGAATATAGTTGTTAGTCACAAGACGGTGGGGCTTTTTCCAAAGAATCATGACTAATTTGGTGATATAATGGCCAAAAGGATTAAAGAAAAGAAATATTGCTCTCCTCTAATTCAGGATGTGGCAGCCCATAATATTCCCTGTGCAGAAATTTTGTCCCACAGTGGAAATGAAATTATTGAATTTCCTCATGAGCTTCAGCAATACACTCTTCCCAAAATATTTTAATTTTTTTACAAATAGGAATTCATCCTCACACTACACAAGTAAGCAGATATTGTTATCCCCATTTTAGACGCAGGGAATAAAAGCACTAAAATCAGGGTAAAAGTTTTCCCTTGGGTAAAGGGAACCCATATGGGGTGAGCTATACTTAGAAACGTGCATTTCAGACATGAAGAATGCTGTTTTAGTTCTGTCATACGGTGTGGCTTGGAGACAGACGAGACAAGAAAGAGTTTGATTTTTTGGTATTTGGGGATAATTGACTGGAAAGTACATCCTCCTGGGAATCACAAGGTCCTGCATGGGCCTATTTTGGGGGAGACAGAGTATACGTGTGCAATTTATCTGCTATCGGATTAGTCTCTGAGCAAATTAAGAAATTTAAGAATAAACTTGGGCTTTTTGCCCCAGATTTACTCTACCACTGAAAGCCAACCTTCCCGGAGTTCCTCTGGTGCTCAGCACGGGGCTAATATTGATAGCAGAAAAACAATGACGCAACTTTAATTGTATTAACTGTTCTTCATTTCCACAAAATCATGTAATGCAATATACGTGTTGCCTCCTGTATCTTCCAAAAGATACTGTCCCCATAAAAGAATTAATATCTTTCTTGGCTGGATTATGGATGCACTGCTGCTCCCAGTGTTCTTCTCCCACGGGCTCTTCACTGTCACTAAAAATATATATATATTTTTACTGAAAGTCAATACATTTTATGAACTAGGACAGAGAGTTTAAAATGTTTACTTGAGTAATTAAAATGAGACTTTTTTCTGACTTTTCATAAGTCTGAAAGTTATGAAAAGATGCAGTTAATATTTTAATGTTATTTCTGGATTTCCCTAGGAAATTCCACATTGTTTTTTTTTCCCCCATGTCTGTGTGTAGCCACACAGGCTACAAACACATCCGAACCTCATAAACAGAAACTTAGCTTTCAAAAACTGCATGATCCCATTTGAAGATGTTATTTTTACAGTTTAGCACCTGGTTTGCTGGCTTGGGAAAACGTCTGTGAAGTGTCTGAGGAAACGCCTCCTCCAACTTGTGCTTTACAGACATTGTAAGACAATAATACAAAAAGACTGGTATAAACATTCAAGATTAGACTATACAGCAGTAAGGAAGGCCTCTTCTGTTTATTTTTTAAAGATACAGTCATGATTGAGTCTCCTTTGTCGACCTGCTCTCTATATTATGCAAAATGCAAAGCCCCTGCCAATTCCCTTCCTTCGGTTTGAGTGCATTATTTGCATTATTAGGATTCACGAGGAGGATGAAGAGCTCAGCTCAAACCCTTCCCTTCCACTTCGAGGCTGTTGTTCCTACATCGGAAACGGTGTCCCCAGGGAGCCAGATCTGCCACCTCAACATCCCCTTGCAGTAATCAGCAGTGAGTCAGCAGGACCCATTTAGCACTCCCCAGCCGAAGCAACTCTTGAAAACACAGTGGGATGTTTCAGGCAAATACTGTCAGCCTCTTAAAATACTGTAGGCAAGTTCTGATCATTTTTTTTCCCCGCTACTCTGTAATTATTATTATAATATGCTGTACATGGCAGTCTATAGCTGTCTATAGCTGGCAAAATACACACAACCAAAACCAAAACAAATGGTAGTGTTACCGAGTTAATAATGTAAAAAGGGAGGAAGCATAAGAGAATATATGAAATGGTGAAGCTGACTAGTGATCTCTTAGTCTATTTGTGATCAGTGCATTGTTCTGAATGAGGAATTTGAAGATAACATTTGGCTACCTTCTGAAAGGTAGCACCAATCAAAAAGTTCATGAAAAAAAAAAAAAAAAAAAAAAAGACACTGTAAAATTAAACACTCTTTGGAGATCTCTTTAAATTTCTTATATTCTCATTTTTTCAAATTACAGCTTGGAAGAATCCACAGAGTAATGCTGAAGTGTTTTGCTCTTGGTGCAGCCTGGCTTTACAAACAGGAGTTTGAAACATCCAAGAGAACTGAACGGATGTCCTGTGTAGTTCTTCAAAAGGGCTACCTTTACATCTCCCTGCTATTACAAATTTCAGCATGCTTTACTTCTCAGAATATTACATTTCAGACAATTTGGGGCTATCGTTCATTCAGCATAGATTCACACCTATTCCTGATTTCTTGTTCATTGAGAAGTCTGCCAGGCAGCAATGCAATAGTGTCTCATTTTGTGACTGTTGTACCACACTCCCAGGAGCTAAATTAATAATACGAGTAAATCTTAATGAGGCTCCATGATTTTCATGTCGCTCAACTGCAAAAATGGCATGGGGTTTTCTTACTCTGCAAGAAGACAGGAGCACAGAATGGGAAGGAAAAGGGAAAATCCTGATACATTATTTATTACAAATAACTATTTCCAGAACTAAGATCTTGACATTATTTTTCATGTTTTCTATACAGGCTGATGAAGAAGAAGCATTTTAGTGGACATTATTTGAAAATTTTACTGATGAAGTGTTTGAAGGTGAGTCTGGAGAAAGGAGAAAGTAGTTTGGAATGAGGAGAAAGGTCACTTGAAGGAAGGTGTCCCCAGGGAGCCAGCAGCATTACAGGCTCTAAGCTAAGATGGTTATAAAATTTGAGGAAGAGAAGTGTAAAAAGCCTCTTCTGTACTTCTCTAAGTACATTTAATTATTTCTTTTGTTTAGCTGGGAGGCTGCCTGTCAGATTTTCCAGGTGATTCCTGAAGGCAGGCACTGACATCATCAGAACAGGGTGGTGAAGGCCAAAGAACATAACTTCTGGGAGGAAGAACTGCTGTGTGCAAGAGATGGCTTCACCCACTTAGGAGGCTACGCTCCAGCACATCTAACCTCTGCCACGGGTCCATGGGAACTCCCAGCAACTCTCCTAGTCTTTATGATCCTAAAGAAATTGCAGCTTCCCTAAAGGGGAAACCCAAGGCTTCCTCCCATGCTTCCAACTACCAGGACTTGCTTTCTGACTCCACACCTCATTCATTCCTCTTCAGCTGTACTAGCTCAGAGCGTCAGACTTTCTACTACGGCATGCTGCCAAGCCAGTTTATCTGCCCCGGCTTCCAGCGGCTCTGTGGCTGATGTATGATATTGTTTTGGTCTGCCTTCATTGATCAGTTGGTTACTGTCTGGTTTGGCTCAAAAAAGAGTGGCTGTTCTTTTTCTCTTTTTTCTCCTTTGTCCCATTCTGCTTTTCATTGGCAAGAGCACCCATAGTTTTGGACACATATTGTTTTTTCTCACTTGCTTGATTATAAATTAAGTACATTTTTTTTTCCTGTATCTCTTGCAGGAAGAACATCTGGTTCTTTGATTAATTTCCCGGATGCCTATGATCACACAAATATAAACATCTATTGACTTGTGGGGAGTTAAGATTACTCATGACTTTGTTAAAAAGGATAAATTTGGGGCATGCAAAAATGCACCTTTTTGTAAAAACAGGCACTTATATATATATATATAGAAGAGCCTGGGATATCGAAGCACCATTTGCAGTCCTGATAGTCTCCAAGCTGCAAGCCCGTAATTCTGCTCTCCCTTCATACTCTGCTGAGGCTGGTCTCTGGTCAGAGGCTGTGCACTTCCAGAGCTGCTGCTGCTGCTTCTGGCCTGGTGGATGAATCCCAAGCACTTCAGAGACGATGGGATCGGGATTCCAGGACAAGGTGAGCCAGACCACTCTACTCTACTCATGTCAGTACCCACCAGGATGCAAAGCAAAAACTGTTTTTTCAATTGACCTGTACATTTTTGCTCCTGTGCTGTTTGTACCTTCTATATGATAAAATATAAAAAGTATATCACTGTACATGGAAAGACTAAAAATTTTTAGGGAAACTGAAAATAAGCTGCCCAAGAGCCCGAAAATTATGCTTGCTTTTACATCTATAATCAGATTTAAAATAAAATTACTTGAGTAACACTTTCTTTTGCAGTTCCCATCCTAATATGAATTAGTGGGATAAACTCTTTAGGGTCCTGAAACGTTATGGTCAAGAGTCACCTACACAACTTTCACTGTCACCTACACAGGCAAGTGAAATGTTTTTGCTGTGAACACACGGTTATGTGTGTACTGATAGAAAACAAGGTTACACTTGAACATATATACATATAAAACTGTAAGAAATCAAGAAACATCAAGAAATCAAGTCATCAGGATGAAATTATTCTCTGGGTTAATTATGAGCAGACAAAAATGAAATCTGGGGAAGAGAGAAAGGTAAACCTTATTTATTGGATATTTCCATTATAGATCTCTTTCCTAATTCAAGCTGTTTTATTAAGCTTCTGTTTGCATCCGTACTTTACATGTGTTCTTGCTGAAGGCTAAAATATGATGATTTTTTCAGTGCTAAGGCAAAAGAGTTCTCCAAACCCTGAGAGATGAGTGACAGAGAGATGTGCCAATCTGCCAACACCGGAGCATCCAAGGTCACATGCAGGGCTGTGTTTAGAGAAGGCGCCTGAAGCTGGAGCACATGGCTCTCGGTGGACACAAACACCTTGAGCAACGCCGGGAGGAGTCACGGCATCGCCGAGGACAGGGAGGGAACAAAGTGTACGGACACCTTGCCCTGCTACCTGCCTGTGGAGCAAGGCGTACTGCGACTCGAGGGCAGCAAAGCCTGCGTGTGTTGGACACTGTGCAAGGCTCCGGCGACGGCTTCTGGCTGTGGTGAGGAGCCAGTGGTCGCACCTCCTTGAAGATGGCCATGGCGAGGTCGCAGCAACGCCCAGCGTGGCCACCTGAAACGCTCAGTGCCTAGCACAGAACCAAGAAACCTTGAGAGCCTCCACACGCTTCGTTTCTCCACTCCCTTCCCACCCGCTACCACCGATTCCAAGAATTATGGATACCAGGTGAGGTATTAGGAAGAACTGCTTTACTGAAAGGGTTGTTGGGCACTGGGAAGCGGTGGAGCCACCATCCCCGGGGGTCTTTAGGAGATGTGTAGATGCAGAGCTCGGTGATAGGGGTTAGCGGAGGGCTGGTTAGGGGTTGGACAGGGTGAGCGTGGAGGTCTCCTCCAACCTAGGTGATTCTGTGACTAAACCCAGCCTCCCTGAGGCTGCTCTGCCCGTCAGGGCAGGCTGCATCCCTCAGCCCCTCCATCCCCGGGCATCCCCCCCGACCCCCACCAGCCGGTGCGGAGATGGCGGCGCTGCGCGGCGCCCCCCCCTCCCACACCCAGCGGGCGCTGAGGCGCGGCCTCGCTCTCCCCGCCCTCCCCTCCCTTTCGTCCAATGGGAGCAGCGGCAGCCGCGGGCCGCGCTCTCCCATAGGCCGGCGGCGCTGCCACTCTCGCTCCGCCCCCGCGGCGGGGCGCGGCGGGCGGGGGAGGCGGCGGGGCGGCTGCGCCATCTGTCAGCAGCCGCGGCGGGAGGGGAGCGCCCGGGCGGAGCCGGCACCGGCAGCGGCACCGACACCGGCACCGACAGCGGAGCGGAGCGGAGCGGGGACAGCGCGGCTCCCACCCCCCCCCCCAGCCCCGAGAGCCCCGTCCCGGTGCTCGGTGGGCTCCGCCCGGCTGTGCACGGCTCTGCGCAGCGTTAGCGGGAGCCGCCGCCACCGCCCGCGGACAGGGGGCAGCGGGGAGCGGGGCGAGGAGGATGGGAGCGGAGCCGCCGCAGGTAAGAGAGGGAGGAGGAGGAGGAGGAGGAGGAGGAGGAGGGGGTGGTGGGGGTGATGCTGCGGCGCGGGGCTTCCTTTGTGCGCCCAGCCGCGGGGGGACCCCTGCCCGCAGCCCCCGGCATCGCCGCTTCGATCCCCACCCCCCCCCCCCAGCACCCAGCACGAAATAAAAGGCTGCGGGGCCGGGAGGAGGGCGCTGGGGACGCCTCGGGGACCTTGTCGCTTTTCCTCGCTGTGTGCGAGCTCCGTGACTCCCACATCCTGCCGTCCAGCCTCCCCGCGGCTGGCAGCCAGCAGCCCCTCCGCACAGGCGCATCGCGGGCTCGGGGGGTTTTGTCCCCCCAGTGTCTGTGGCGTGCTGTGGCCGAAGCCCAGGACGATTGTAGGTGACAAACCCGTGTGTTGGTGGAAGCCCTTTTCATTCAGGTTGACTCGTCTGGTCTCCCCAAAGAGGAGCGGTGAGCAGGAGGGATGCCACTGGCTCGAAATGCAGAGGATGTGAGTCCCACCCGCGGGACCCCTGCGGCTCCCCTGAGCCCGTCTCCTGGCCGCGTGGGCTCATCGCACTGCAAGGCAGTGGGAACGCTGCAGCAGGCTTCAAACAAAGTTCTGCGAGCGAACAAAGGAAGCCCCAGGAAGAATATCAGAGTGGGAAGGGAAGGAAGCGCCTCCAACTATTCGGTTGTATCCATTTCAGCCACAGCTGGGCCCAGTGGGAAGCTCGGGGAGGGAGAGAAGCCACTCTTTGTTCGTTTCTCAAGTTGAGTGCTCGCTTCGTATCTCTAAAGAGGCAGATTGATACCGTGCCCCAGCGAGGCGGGAGGCAGGCAGCGTGTTGGTGTACGTGCTCAGCAAGCTGGTAGCACGCGGTGGATGTCAGTAGGTCCACGACTTCTCAAACTTCTTAATGAAAAAAAAAAGGGAATTCAGGGGGAACAATGGGTTCCTTCTTGACTCCCTTTTCCTCACAAAGCTGTGATTTGATGAAGAAGAGAAAGCAATGTCAATTCATTCCTTCAAAATTCATATTTCATTGGTAGTAGGTGACGGATTTCTCTTACTTTGTTGGAAGTTTCAGGTGACTCATGGGTTTGCCTGCAAGCCTGCTTCTTTTCCACCTCCAATAAATTAGTGCCTCATCTGAAAGGTTCATCTTTGGCGAGAATAAGAATTTCCCCTGTGAGGTTGTCTAATGGCAGGCTGCTGGCTTTGGTGTTTTGTGGTTTATGCTTCGGGCACATTGTTTCAGAAATTCCACATTACCTGCTGGGGGAAGGTGTAGTGGCATGAAATGTCAGTGAAGTATAAAGCCCTGAACTGGCTTCTCTGGGAGTTGTTTTGATGTTGCTTAAATACACGTCTTCAGTGAATGGTAAACAACTTTGGCGTGTGGACGTGGCCATCAGCGTAAGACAGAAGAGAGGAAGGTGGTTGCTTATCAACCCCTTTCATTCTAGGAGTCTCTGAAAGTCAGTACCCATTGACAAACTTCTGTTTCGTTTGAGTAAGAAAGCCAAAGCATTGCTGAGGAGTTGTTGTGAAATCTATGGTATGTCAAAAATAACTCTGCGTGAAACGCCTGAGTAGTGTTATCCAAAACGCATGGGTGGAGTTGGACACGGGAAGGACTTGGGAATTAAACTGAATATGCTAATCTGGCCGTGGTGTGGTCTGTGGCACGTTCATGGGGCAATACAGCTGTGGTGAGACGCATGAGAGCTGTCCGGTGCCTCTGTGGGGATGTCGCGTTGTGACATGATCCATCTGTGGCATCACGCATTTGGTTATGGTAACGAAGACGTGGAGTTGTTTGCTATCTTATGCCTCATTAGTGATACTTAGCCAGTAATCTTCCCGGCGCTGCCTTCCCGCGTCAGAGGGCTTTAACTGCAGGGAGGGAATGTGTTGCGTGCTTGTGTTTTCCCTTCCTTGCGCTCTCTCCGGTAGGCATTAATATTCGATCCAAACTTGTTTGGTACAGTTCTGCCCAAGTCGGCCTGGGTAGTATTTGAATGGCTAATAATGGAATTCGTTTCTGTCATGGCCAGCGCTTTGTAATTTGCTTTATGGGCAGGTCTGCTCTGACAGCGTGTGTTGGCAAAGTGACCTTCAAGAGGAAGAAAATTAATAACTCTTTACCCTTTCCCACCCCTGCAGCTCCCACACAAGTGTCTTCACAAGTAATTTCGGCCCATTACTCCCCAAACAGGACTTGAACCAGACAAATCTAATTCACCCGAGCAGTCTCATTGAAATCTAGCAATTAAGGACTCCTTTGGTGACAAAAGGCCTGCAGATCTGTGTAGTGCGAGTCAGCGATTTGCTTTGAGTGAAAGCCACAAGAGGATTCGTGTGCTTCAGTGCGGAGCATCATGAGATGAGGCTTTGCTGCAAGGGTGTTTGCAAGCCCCGTGGACTTTGGCATCCCCGAGCGTGGGATGTGGATGCTCGCTACGTGCTGTTGGACATCGTGCAAGCACCTCCGAGTCACCGGGGTGCCGAGGGAGATGCTGGCTGGGCCACCCCAACCAAAACACCTCAGGGAGAGGGGAAGCTTCAGTGCTGCATCTGCCTGCTGGGTTATCTCGCTTTGCACAGCAGCAGCTTGCCCTTAAAATTTAAAATCCCCAGTCTGCTTTTGATAAGATGGCTGAAAAGCCACCAGCAACGAAAAACCACTTGAAATGTCAATAGGTGGCAAACGTGCGGATGTAGGAGGAGGATTTTGAGCATTCGCATCCCCTCGCAGGTTTTGCCCTTAGTGCCTGACTTCCTCCTAGACCGAGAGTTGTCAGGATGAGAGGTGCAGGGCGTTAGATGTTGTGCTGCCTCAGAGCCATGTACCCCGCTCCTGGAGGATCAGAGCGTGGAGCCTGAGAGCTCAGCATCGCTCCTTAAGGGCCAGTTTGATTTCAGGCAGGTAAGCAGGCTGCTGGTGGTAAAGAGAGTGGTAAAAGCTACTGTGGGAGATGTCCTTGAGTTGTGAAACCAGAGACCAGCTTGACCTCACGGAAATTTGCAGCCAAGGAGAAGTGCCCCGTTGTTCTCCTTACAATCGGCTGCAGGAAAACAGTGACATTTTGTAAAGAGCTTTCAGAACTTTCCTTCACTTGGAACTGGGACAAAGCCTGACGATATCAACACTTCCACTGAAGGAAATGAAAAAATGAGATTAATTCAAGTCAACCAAAACATGCCACCTCATCATGCCTCTGACTGCTTTGAGCTGTAACTCCTTCGGAAATAAAGGATTACAGCTCAAAATACGTGCAACTGTTTGGAGTAAAATAAAACCATTGACACTATGACTTTTTATTGAAGATTCCAATTAAATAAAACATAAAATTACATAAAATTAGCAAAATGACTTCTAGATGTGGCTAGAACTGAGTAGTCTTGCAGGGAATGACTGTCAGATTTTTCCTGACTAGTTCACCATGCACCTGAGTGAATATTTTTCACCTGAAAAAGCCATCCAAAAGCTAGTCTTGCACTATCAGCTGATGGGAATTAGATGGCTTGAGTGCAGTCAGCTCATCACAGAAAGTCAATCTTACTTTGTTGCCCTTCCCAAAATGGCTCTACTGATGTGCTTGTGGCAATGTGAGACAGGGAGAGGTTACCCCAGGTTTTCCAGATGAGCTTCTGCCGGTTCAAGGAAGCCTTGCACCTCTGGAGGCTGTTTGTTTTTCTATGCTATAATTTTCCAGAGCATCTCTAAGTCGTAAATCCGACTTGCTTAAGCCGGTGGCCTAAATTCTTAGTGCAAGTTAGTTGGTGCTCTTCATGTTGAGACATACAAGGGGCTATACAAGGCAGCTGTGATGTGTCAATGACTTGGTGGGATCAAAGAGGGTGGGTGGCAAGTGTTTCACACCACTTAAACTCACAGATAACTTTTGTTTTAACGATTTGGGGAGGAGGAGGGAGGAAACCTCAAATGGTTGGCTAGGCTTGGTTGAAATACTTCCTCTGTTTGCCATTGGCCTTTTCCTCTCGGTTCCAGTTTTCCCTCTTTAACAGATTTGACCGAAATAATCCTTAAGCTTTGGTGTACTTCAGGATGAAAGCATTATTGCCAATTAATTCGTACCTTGTCAGGCATCGCTTTGGTAGATGAAGCTATACAGAAAAGTTAAACAGGATATGATAGTGAAAAATAATATTAAATACCCATTCAGATATTTTTTTTAAAGAACTTCTCTGTTTTACAAGAGCTCTCTAATGAGTGTCTCTGGCTGTTCCTAGCATTGTTCTTCTTTAAACTTTGTAATTTTTTTTACTAGTTCACTTTTTTTTTAAACAAATAGATCTCGTCATTCATTTGAAGCACGCTCATTGTGCTCATAAAGACCTTGCAACCCCCTTATCACAGAGCAGCCTGCGTGGGGAAGAACGCCTTGTGCAACTTGCATCTCCGACTTGCAGCTGTAGCAGCTAGGAAGGTTTTCCTGGCGTGACTTCGGGCCATCACACAGTTCCTATCGTGGCTCCTGATGTTGGTGTACAGTTGAGTATTGAGTTATATATATATTTTTACAAATATGTTGGTTTTTCTTCCCTTTTGTGCCTGGTCTTTAAACTGCAAAACTGCCCTGGGAGTTATAATTGAAGGAGGAGATGCTCTCACTCAGAATAACTTGGAAGCCCTGCTGCTATCCAGCCTGAAAGCTCCCCCAGCCAGAAGCTTGGGGCCGTCACTGAGACACACCGTACCAGCACTCACAGACTGCCTCTAGCTCTTTCTAGCCTGCACAAAACTTCACCACCCTGCTAAAAAGGACAGTAGCTATCTGTATCAACCAACATCCTGCTGCTGTCAGGGCTGGCTTGGCTGTGGCCTTCCCCTGAAACATACAGCAGCACTTGTCTGCTACTTTTTAACTCCTGGGTTTGTATCAGTTCCACACAGAAGTATTTTTCTCCTCCTGGGACAACTTCATTCCATACCTGGTCATCTCTTACTCCTGACCAGACGATTGCAGGGTGGAGCTGGTTGCATCCCATAGCCAGGTGCTGTTCCCCCAGGGGAGGAGAGCAGGGGTAGGAGAAAGCAGCTCTCACCCCACTGAAGGACAGAGTATTTGTTTGTTGCTCAGATTGGGTTTTTCTTTGTGGGCAGCCTCTTGCTAGGAAGCAACGATGCATTTTTCCAGGAAAAATGCAGCGCTGTGACTTGGAATGAAACCCTCTATTTTTCGGAGTTGGATCTTGGACTGTTTTGTGCCTTAAACTGTATGAGAGGCCCGTGTTTGTTTTTAGTGGTGAGGCTAATGGTGTTCTGTTGGTTTCTTTTTTTATGGTGAGGTTAATGACCTCTTGCATGTTTATAGACCTCCCTGTGGACAGATCCTTGTGCACGCTGTTGCTGTATGCTGAGTGTTTGGAAAGGGGCAGGTCTGAATCCTGTGCTCTTGGAGCTAATAACCATGTGCTGGCATCTGGGAGAAGATGACAGGAGCAGTATTTGGTCACTGCAAGCTTTTTTTTTCTTTCTACCCTCTCCCACTTTCTTGCAATGTCCTTTGCTTTCCCTATTGATCACTTATTTTCTCCTTCAGAAAACAAGTTAAGAGCTTGAAGTTGCTTGGGACACTGTTTCCCAGTCGCATTTACTGTGCCCTTGCACAAGTGGTTAACAGCAGTCACTAACAAGATTTCAGAGGGAGCCACCTCCCCACCTCACGTTCAGTAAGATTGTTCTCCTAATCCTTTTAATAGCCCACTCTGATGCCTTTCATAACTATCATGTAAAGCATCCAGCTGAATATGCAGCCCTTTAATCGCAAATATCAAGTTTTCCAGGTGTCTGTGAATGGTCAGTGACCTTATATTCACAAGACCTGATACGTTGGACTGGTGAGGAGGAATAGCGACTGGATTTTGGATTTTCCTTGTAATTCACAGAAGGTCGGTGTACAACAGATGGCTAACTGAAGAATCAGATATAACTCTCAGTGTAAGAGTGTGCTCTCAAAAATGTGTGTAGTGTTGGCTCTAATTTATTTTGAGCACCGCTCTTGGAGTTTTCCTTCTGTAGGAAATGTAATGAACCCAAAGGTTTGGCTGAGAGGAGAGCCACCGAATGATGTAGCACTGTGGAGGAAATGTCTTTTAAATCTGAAGGTCACAAATTACCTCGTGTGCATTGGGGGAGGTAGGAGACAGGCACTGACTGTCTTTCTTGCTTAGGGCAGCATTACTGCCACGCTTCAAAACTGCAGAACTTGTTGTCCCAATGTTGAAGTGGGGCTGCCAAAAATGAACAAATACGGCTGGGGACACAGTGCGTAAGGAGGCTGTGTGCCTCTTCCTCCTGCCCAGTCATTGCAGGCAGAACAGCAAGAGCATCGATGGCTTTGCACTGCCGGATGACTCGACATTCAGAGCGATTTGCTGCCACTCTTCTGAGAGGTTAAAAACCATTTTCCTTCTACAGGCTTTTTTTTTTTTTTTTTTTTTTTTTTTTTTTTTTTTTTTTAAGTTGTGGGCTTCCTTTAGCATCAGTGTGATTCAGTGACTTCAAGGGTGAGGTGACCTTGTCTTCGCTCTTGCTATGTTTTTAGCAAGCGTTGATTTGAACTGTTGAAAGGTTAGGCTGGTTGGCTGCTTTTTTGTTTTGTTTTTCTCCCCCATGCTAAATAATTAGTTCTGCTTTATGAAGCTGACTGTATGGCTGTAGATGTTGAACAAGCCAGTGAAATTTTGCTTTTGTGGTCAACTCTCACTATTTGCCTTGTAAGCTTGTGTCTTAGTAAGACCAGTTGCTGTCTGCTAGAGCTAGCGTGGCACAGCAGGACGTGCTGAGAATAATCTCGAGCTGGATGTGAAGGCTAGATCAAAAAAAAAGCACTGCTTTCTTTGTACTTCCCAGGGCAGGGTTGGATGCACATCCACATTGCTGCAGTTGTGAACAGAGGAGCTTGTGGGTGAGAATCAGGGTATCCCCAGCAGTCCAGGAGCAGAACCACACTGATGTGCCTGCACCATGTCCAGGGCCCCAGAGACTGGGTGCTAGGTACTGTGAGTGCACCTACACAGCATGGTCTGGTGCTGGAGAGGCTGCACTTGGCTTGGTTTTGACACAGAAAAGAAGAGGCATGAGAGAAGTGACCTGAAAGAGTGGATTAACTAAATAAATGTTCATTTTCACAGCACTAAAGACTATTCAAACTAGTTTGCTTAAAAAAATTAGTGCTAAACTGTGGTGAAACTCTTCTTTTTATACATTATCTGCCCCACTGAAGAAGAGTGATTATATTCCTGGGAAGCTCCATCTCTAACAGCTACCCACAAGCTTAAAAATGACGTGGTGCTACACTTGTATGCAGTGGTTATTTTCAGTCTTTTTTTTCTTTTTTTTTCTTTTTTTTTTCTTTTTTTAAGGATGGACTAGCCATTCAAATCATACTGCCACAAAAGTGGCAGAGTGGTATAAGAGTCCTTCTCTTGATGAGTCAAGGTGTTTGAAAGTAAACTGGTTTAGGATTGCTTGTCTCAGATTTAGTTTTGAAGTGTTAATACATTTCTATGGATATCTTGGTGTAACCAGACTATTGTTAACACCCTCTTCCTACAGAGAAATATCACAGATCTCGAGATAATGCAGGTATAAACAACTGGTTTATATAATAATAATTATATATAAAAGATAATGCAGGTATAAACAACTGTACAAACAAAATAAGGTCTGTATTTGGCAATAAGGTGGTCACCCCAAACTGCAACATGAGTTTCTTCCATAATCAGCGGTATGTTGTCACTCGAGCATAATTTCTGAGAAAATATCTTGAAAATGACAGTGAAACCGCACTGTGTAGATTTGCTTTGTGATTGTTGGTATGGGAACTTGCTCAGCTGCCTATCATGACAAGTGTGTAGCTTTGGACTCCGATATCATGCTTTGAACCTAGGGAAGAAAAAATAAAAATAAAAACACCCAAAGTGTTGTTCCATTTTAAGGGAACTATCACCTGCAGTTGTTTTTTGTTCTTGTTTTTTCTTCCTGCAATCATATTGTAACAGCTTCTTTGTGACTGAGCTCTCTAGAGCTAACAGACTTGTCTGCTAAAATTACTTTTTAATAGTTCTTCTATTAAACTACTTCTTAATAGTCCTTCCAGCTCCTCTGAGAAGTGTTATTCTTCCGTTTAAAATTTAATCACTGAAGAGTTGAGGCTTTGGGAACCTCTGGAAAACATCTCCCTTCACAGAACAGGGCTGGCCTCAAGGCTGGCTCTGACGGAGGGGTTGGTGCCTCATCCTTCTGAGCATCTCCAGGAGCGGAGGTTACACGGCCTCTCTGGGCAGCACATTCAAGGGCACAATCCCTCTCATTGTGAACATCTTTCCTTACTCTCCAGCAGGAATTTCCCCCGGTGCCACTCAACTCTGTTGTTCCTTGTCACTTCATGTGTGCCTCTAAGAAGAATCCGGCCTCAGCTTCTCCTCCACCGCCTGCTGGGCGTTTGGACAGAGATGCTGCCTCCATCTCTCAGCCTGCTCTGTCTCAGACCGTGCAAACCCAGCTCCCCCCAGCTGTCCTCACCCACCAAGTGCTCCGGTATCCTGCTGGCCATCCACTGGACCTGCTTGAGTGTGGACCTGCTTGAGTGCATCCAGCTTTCTCTTCCCAGTGTTCCCCAACCCAGACCGAGCGCTCCAGATGTGGTCTCACAGGCACTGCACAGGGGGAATAATTACCTCCTTCCACCTGCCGCCTAATTAAGAGGCTTATTTTGAGCCAGATCTTCAGCTGCTGCCTCCTTTCCCTTGCTGAGGAGCTGTATCAGCGGAGTGCTTTTAGGCTTCTTGTCACCTCAGAGCTGGAACTGAGGCAGGGCCTTGCTCGAATGAAACGAAGCAGATAACCCAGCCAGTGTTTACGTACACAGACCTGTAACATTTTCCATTGCCCTGTAGTGAGTAATTCACGCTGCATGCAGCAGTATAACCCGCAGCAATGAGATGTTATTGCCTTGATTATTTTAGTAAAACGGTGAGGAAAATGCATAGTAAACACCACACAACAAACTGAATTTACGCAGTGTGTCTGTTTTTCCTCGCAGCGCCTTAGCTATGAGACAAGTTACCTTCTTGAATGTTTGCTAACAAATATGAGGACTGAAGTAACAGATGTGCCACCCAGATGAGCCTCGTGGGAGCTGGGGCCCAACAACACCTGCTTATAGCTGTAGTAAATCCAGAAGGGGTTTCTTACCCACTGGGTTTCTGAGACCTAGGCATTGCGTGCTGCATTGTTATTGGTGCCTGAAGTACCTGTGACTAGCTAGAGTCTGTGCTTTTTAAATGTTTCATCATCTCTGTTTGATTTTTTTTTTTAATGTATGTTTTTAAACACACACAAAATGAAAATGTTATGATGAACTGTTTAAGTACTTGCATGTATGTTTGCTTGGAGGGAGGAAAAAAAAAAGGTAAAGCAGTCGGAATAACAGAGAAACCCACAACCACCACCAAACCCGTGTGTGTGGGATTTGTCCTGCACTTGCTGTTGCTTCGAGGTGTGTGTGGCTCACAGCACTTGGCTCAGAAGTTGTCTTGCTGTGGTGTGCATACGCATGCTTTAATGTAATGCAAGCTCTTAGTTCAGGAAATTCTGGCTCCCTAAAAGCTGTGGAAGCCTCTCTTTCTATTTCGGCTGTTGCTGCCACTGTGTTTACTTTTTTTTTTTTAAGTATTCTTACTACCTCCATGGCACTGGCTGTGGCAGTCAGGCCTCCAGCACAAGAGAGAAATAGGCCTGTTGGAGCAAGCCTAGAGGAGGGCCACAGGGATGATCAAGAAGCTGGAGCACCTCTACTATGAGGACAGGCTGAGAGATTTGGTGTTGTTCAGCCTGGGAAGAGAAGGCTCCAAGGAGGCCTTGTAGTGGCCTGCCAGTACCTAAAGGGGGCCTACAGGGAAGCTGGGGAGGGACTCTTTGTCAGGGAGTGTGGTGATATGACAAGGGGAGATGGCTTAAAACTGAAAGAGGATAGGATTAGAAGAGATGTTAGGAGGAAATTCTTCACTCAGAGGGTGGTGAGGCCCTGGCACAGGCTGCCCAGAGAAGCTGTGGATGCCCCATCCCTGGAGGTGCTCAAGACCAGGCTGGATGGGGCCTTGGGCAGCCTGGGCTGGTGGGAGGTGTCCCTGCCATGGCAGGGGGGTGGAATTAGGTGGTCTCAAACCCAAACTATGGTCTTTCAACCCAAACCATTCAGTGATTCTGTCTCTTTTTTGCACATTTTTCCCATAGCCCTGCTTGCAGCAATCCTGCCCTCATGCCTGTTTACCTCAGCCTTCTCTGTCGCTTACCTCCCTTTCATTACCCTCGGATCACGCCACCGAGCTGTTTATCCTCAAACTAATAGATGCCTCGAATACTCCGATCACAATGCCGCAGAACTGCTTATATTCATGGCGATTAAAAAATAAAAAGTGGATTATTTTTTGCCCTACCCCAGAGAATTAGTTGTATATTTTTACTCCGTACAGTTGTCACTGTAGGTTACGTTGAATAGGACTCAGAGGTGACTAAGAAGCCCCTTTTAGTATGGCAATGAGCCTTACATACCGTAGCTTGTTCGGGTTATCCAGGCATCGTTGTGCAGCAGAAGAACAGCATGAGGTAGCTATATGCCAAGCTGAGGCTTATTACTGACCAGATCCTTGTATTCTGTGGTGAAGTGGGGAGTTTTGCCTGTAGGCTGTAATAAATGGCCCCTCCTGGACCCTTCAGAAACCTGTGTCTTCCTCAGAGCCCGTGAGCAGTGCTGGAGAACATCTTTGTGGCTGCTCACGTGTGGTCGGCTGTCTCAGGAGGGTGCGTGCTCCTTCAAGAACAGAAAAGCCTCTTCTATTTATTTGCTTTCCTTGAGCCAGAAATTAGGGCGGCTTTGTGCCATATGCAAGCTCCCGTGGGGGAAGATGCTGAGAGTTTAAAGTGTTTCAGATTTTTGTTCCAGATTTGACTGAATTCGCCTGAGAAGCTCACGAGCTTTCTGGTGTTCAGCGGCAGCTTGAGTAAAATAGTTTCAGTGGGAAGATGAGGGGGATGCATATCAGCTTGTAGTTAATATTTGTTTAAGCGGGTTATGCAAAACAATTTAGGTTATTGTTAGCAAACTAGAGAAGTTGCAAAAGATGTCCTTCTCTGATGAGTATAAAATACATTCTCTTGGTAGAAACCCTGGGAGATAAGGCACCAGCACTGAGCACAGGAGGTTAATACCCACTCCAGATAACGCCAGCGCCTACAGTCTCCCGCATCCCATCCCTGAACACTCATTTGAGTAAAATCTGGGTGGTGACGGGACTGGAACCAAGTGTTGCCAACCCCAAGCATTTAAATATTTTGGTGATTTTGGAGAGGAGGAAGAACAGGCTGGAGCTGGGAGCTTCCCAATGGTACAACCAACAGCACTGGACAGGAGGCTGTGCTCACATCCAGGCTGGGGGTGGCTGCCACTGAGCATCTCAAATGCTGCTGCTTCCTACAGAATACGTGTGTTTGTGCTCTCGTTAACACCTTCTAATTAAATCTAAGATATTCAAATCAGGCTGGAGTTGAGTTCCACCAGCGTGACTCAGGTATTTTTCATATGTGCCTGATACATACATTTTCACTGGGCTGTCTGGAGTTGTTAGTGTTGAGCTGGGGCTAACTCCTGCTGTTAGGAAATTGCTGGTGCGTAGACTGGTGGAATAGAGGTTGATCCTTAAAATATTCTGTTTTTTTTCTTTTGTTAATGTTGGCAGGTGTTTCCAAACAACACACTGACTTCTTTGTATATTGTGTTTAATCTCTCTGGAGAAAAAATAAAGAAGAAACATAGCAAAGGTCTCTATAAAAGGAATGGCGAGATCAGGGTGTTGCTCAGGATGAGGCACTTGAAGCCATCCCAACATGTGTTTAGAAGAAATAAGTAGTTTAAAAAAGCTTTCTCTCCTCCGTTTGCGCTTGTTAGAGCAATGTCAGTGTTGCCCTAAGCAGACAAGCTCACCACCCCACCTCCCTGCCAAAATACCCCATACCTTCCTCAGGATGCGTACGGCTCCCAGAAGAGCTGGCCTTGGGCTGGTCAAGTACACCCACTGTCCGCATGCAATCTGTGCATGAACAAAAAAGCCAGAAACGTTCCTCTAATACTATAGATATGAGTCAGATTTCCCATCATCTCATGACTTTATTCTCTGACAAACTTGTGGTGGTTTACTGCTTGCAGTGAGGTTTCTTAGCTTTTGCCCCCAAGCACATCACGTTTTGGCTGCCTTTCCGAGTTGCCTCCTTGTTTCCTCTGATTCGTTTCTTGTCGAGGTTTCCAAGTGTCAGCCTTGTCAGGAATTGCTTCCTAGCACCTGGAAACCAATTATCACATCTGCTAAAGACCCAAAGCAGGGGATACAGTGTGTTTAAAGGGAAAAAAAAAAAAAAAAAAAAAAACAGGGATGGAAGAGGAGGTTGCTAAAAAGTAATCTCTAAAACCTCATTTTGCAAATTAGCGTTGCTGGAGCATCTGCATATGTGTCACATGCTTGCACCAGAGGTAGTAGTTTATGCAATGGCCTGTGTATGTAGATAACTTGTTTTTGACAGTTTTTTCTCTTTGTTGTTGTGGTTTTCTTTTGTGGGAGAAACATCTTTAAGAAGGAATCTGACTCCCTTTTTTGACTCAAGAAGAAAGAGATCTCACTGATGGTCTTTACTTGTTAGCAGTGGCTGAGTGCTGATAAAGCAGCGTAAGCCTTCTTGCCAGTAGTTCTTGATATTTTTATTTTTCAGCTTTATTTTTTCTTTATGTTTGGCGAGAAACTGCTGAACTAATTTTGGTATTCCTCTTAGAGCTCATTTATGTGGAGTTGCCAGAATTCCCCAAATGAATGTTAAGTGCCTTGTCGGCACCTGTGGGTTAGGGTTTTGCTGTTGTTGTTGCTGCTTGGGCTTTTTAATGCCATTTCACTTTTTCCGTTTGTACAACTTTGCTTTCTTTAGGAAGAATTTTTATCAAACTAAGCCTAAGAGTATGAAGTAGAGTAAGTTCTCCAGGTCTCCATAACGAGTCCTTTCAGTTTTTGTGCCACTTCTATGGCTTTCTTTTGGTCCCTCGGAGCAGATTTGGGGCTGGCTGTGAGTTGTCTTCATGGGCTCTGCTCTTATCCCTCCTCAAGGGACGGTCAGACTCGGTGCGTTGGGCTGTCAGACCGCCGACGGCTGCCAAACCAAATCAGCATGTAGGTTTTGCTCGACCAGCCGTAGATGTTTTCTCATCTCTTTAGGGTGTCAGGAGATGTGGAAGGAAAGAGTAGATGAAAGGGAAGGCCGAGGGATCCCAGGGCCAGGAAGGGAGGGCAGGGAAGGGACGCAGCTGTAGGAAGCAAAGCTTCATTGGCCCACAGCTTGCAGCTTGGTTTTTAAATTCAGTGACCTTTATTTCTAAAGAAATAAAAGTTTCAAAGGCAGATCCATTGTCATTAGGCCTATTTATCAGGTCTTTCATGAGCAGATGAAGGTTTATCTTTTTTTTTTTTTTTTTTTTTTTGGTAATAGAAACAAACAAAACCACAAGCCACTTCAACTAGCAGCGGTAAAATAAAAAAAAGAAGAAAGAAAATAAAGGATTTTAAAAACTGATAACCAGTTTGCCTTCTAGGCATACCCAGGAACCTCACCAGCTTGCTCTACCAGCCAGCCGCAGCGTTTCAGCAATGGGAATCGAAGGCATCTGTGTCTGAGGAATGTGCCTTCTGAAGTCTGTCGGAAAACTGGTCAACTTGTGTGCAACCAGGAATAATGCCTTACCAAGTTTACATGCATGAGGTTAACACGCAGAATGTGTCGAATTAATTTTCTATCCCTTCTTCCTAGGACCAGGGATTTCTGACATCCTTAAAAGTGAAGGTTTGTTTGCAACTTCTCATTTACAGTTCCAGGAGTTGTCTGCCAGGGCCCTTACAGGGTTTCCCTGCCTGATTTCAGTGACAATTATGGGGACTGCTTAGTGTAAGAGAGAGGAAAAGCAAAACTTTTCCATTCGGTTTCTAGGCTGAGGTTTCCCCTCTCTGCCTCTTAATCTAGCAGCTTTGACTCAGCCCTTTCCTCTGCGAGCCTTGGGCTTCTGACCCTTTGTGTTTGTGCTGGGTTTTCAACAGCAGCCCAGCTTTTTCTGCTTTTACTGGGCTTCAGGATAAACACAGCCTCTAGGGAAAAGGAAGGAGGAATGGAGGCAGCGGAAGAAAACTGTTGCTGCAGTTTTGGGGGGGGTGAGGAACTTGGTTTCTCTGCTTATACAGGCTGACCGAGCTGCAGGGACTGATGGCGTGGACACAGATAACCTGCCCTCGCTGCGAAGGAGACGATGGCACCCTGAGCTGTGGCTGCTCGCGTCTGACAAAACCTGTTCCTTTCTTCCCAGTCTAAGAAAGCGAGCTGTGCACAGTCCTTTGTTTTTGTAATCTTCCCGGCGCTGTATGTTTGTGTGGGCTGCTAGTACATGTCCAGGACAGATCATTCCTACTTCAGAGGTAGGAACGTGTCGTTGCAGCAGCTCTGCTGCTTTTCAAGAAAGACCTGATACACTCGGAAGGAGAGCAGAGTGTTCAGGGGAGCACTGCTCCTCGTATCGCCGATACGTCTGTGCTAATAACCTACTGCTTCTGCAAGGGAAATTGTTTGTCCTAAGCACTGGTATGGCAAAGAGGAAAATAATAGTCTTCTGTTGCCAGCCCGCTTACAAACACGTGGCTGGAGCTCTCTGGCTGCAGCAGCAGCACACAAGTGGGTGCTAGGTGGGAGGGGTGCTGCCCATAATCTCCACCAAATACCTCGCTTGGCTTTTTCGCGCTGTCTGTATCCAGTACTGCCATAACATGCGTATATTTAAGTCTGCATTGACTCAGGCAAGGCCCTAAACCACAAAGCACACAGGCATGTTGAAATAAGGGCAGCTGGATGCAAAATGAATTTTTGCATCTTGCTTTTCTAAGAAAAGCTTTGGTAGGTGGCACAGAGTTGTGCATGGTAGGAACTTGGGGCAGGGAAGGGATCTTAAGTCACTGCAGCCTTCATGGTCAGAGTTAGGGCACGGTGAACTCAGGCTGTTGGTGACCTGTCTTAGCCTAACCCCTTCTTAGACAGCTTAAGACATGAGTATCTCCCACCTCTTCTCTTTTCTACATGGCAGTGGTTGGACAGCTTCTGCTAATATCCAGCTTAGTGCTCCATACAGAGCATCTTTGCTAACTTCAGCATACATGGAGAAATGGGAAGATTGAGAGGCCATCGGTCCCAAAAGCTTGTCCATACATCCCTGTGTGCATTACTTATGCTAGCAAAAAAACCCTGCCACTTTGTGCAAAGCCCGCGTCCTTGGAACACCCTTTTCCTTCTTTCAAGGCTGAGAGTATACACCCTTCCCATTTTCTCCCTTTTTTTTTTTATTAACTTGGCTGATTTCTCTAGCCTTTCTGCGTAGGCCAAGGCATGGAAAAGACCTTCAGGCAGGTTGAGGAAGAAGTCTTGGTTTGTCTGATTTGGATTGCTTGGGCAAGGAGACCAGCAAAGGCTGAGAAAAACCTTTACCCACTGGACTTTTTTTTTTCCTTCTCCTTAGGCTGTGGAGGTAATTGAGCTGAGGATTTGAGGGCTTTTTTTCCATCTGCTGGTAACAACAACCCATGAAATCTGTCCATAAACGTAGCATTGTGTGCCCCACGACCACCGCCGCCCCTCCTTTCTGGCTAGCACAGAGGCAGAAGCAGCATGAAGTTTTCAATTTCTTCCCTGAGCTTAAACAGGAGAGATTGTGCATCAGCCTGCTGATTAATCACAGGCGCTCATGTGATGAACATTCCTCTGGGGATGGGAAAGGTTAGTTTGCTTTTAACAGTCTTAAAATAGCCTCGTTTCAAAGAACATTTCCATGATTTTTTTTTTTTTTTCCCTGAAGCCGAGGACGCAGAAGCATTTGCAGCGTTAGGCTGTGTGCATGGTCTGTGGTTGTATGGTGTGCTCCTGGGCTTTTGGCCTGTCAGCATCCCTCGCTGGACCAGCAGATTGCTCCAGACAGCGACCAAACCTGGGAGATGGGTTTCTGCAGGACCACGGCGTAACTCGCTGCAGGAGCTGGGAGCTGCCACGAGAAGGAGGCGGCGAAGTTTGTGGGAGGGAAAGGGAGAGGATCTGCCAGGCATCTGGGGGACAAAATCTGCTTCAGCACACAGTTATGAAAAGTGACTGATTTTTCCCTGCGCACCCACGCTAATAGGCTACGGGGTGACTGGAGGAGTGTTGAGTACATGCAACTGCAAACGAAGTCAATGGGCTCATTGCTCTGAGCGTACTGAATAGTCAGGCCCCATTTGTCTCCGACTGGGCACCTAAATAAAGGGCACTTTTGAATTTATCTTCTCTCTGTCAGTTCCTGTCATAAAGTGCCAATAATGCTCCTGGTGTCTTAGGATGCTGTAAGGAAAAAAAATGCACGCTTTGTGGGGGAAAACTCGGGTGCTGAGCGCTGCGGGGACCCATGAGTAAACTTGTTTTGTGTTCAGAGCAGGCTGGGAATAGTAGTCTGTATATAAATTATATATATATTAAAAAAAAAAAAAAGTATTAAATGATGACACTGAATAAGTACCAGTCATTAGGCACTGAAGGAGACGGGACTCTTGCAGAAACCTCTCTGCGTGCTCGCATACCAAAGAGCTGCATCACCGCAAAGCCACGAGCTAGGAGAGAACAGGTGAATGAAGGCAGTGTGACCAGGAGCAGCTCTGGAGAGATGTAGGTTTGTGCCCACCGTTTGTACCTTTTGCATTTCTGTCGTGCAGGGTGGTGCAATTGGTCCTTGAATGCAAATCTGTGGTGAGGTGCGGGGCGCTGAGAGCTGGGGAGCGCGGCTTCGCAACGCGCCAGGTAAACAGAGGGCTCGCCGCTCGCCCGTGCTGCAAGTCAGCACATGTGAACCGTGCTCCTCTGCTGCTGCATGCAGTGCTTGTGGCAAAGATGACAAACCGGCCTTTGTGTGAGCACAAAACCGGGCAGACCGAGCGCAGGGTGGAAATTCGGTGCTGTCACAGAGGTGGGTGTTGGCGGGGCTTCTCCCCTGCGTTCCCTCCAGTGGGGCGGGTGAAAAAGAAAGGGTCTGAGCCTCAGGTTGGCTTTGTGAGGCGCCTGGGTGGGTTAGAGGGAGCTGTGCTGTGTAAGGAGAGGAAGGCTGGGACCCTAGGGGCTCTTAAAACTGTTTTTCTAATTGTCTGGCTCATAGCACGTGTTTTTTAGATGTCCAAAGTGGCTTTTTTTTTCTTTAAACACTAATAGTTAAGAACCCGTTCTGTATCATGCTAAGAACCCAGTAACTCTGCAGTTAAAAACAATGTAAAACAGCTCTCTAATTGTTATATATTAAAACTTACTGTCCTTTCCAGGTAACACAAAGGAAATTCAGAGCATAAACAAGCAACCCCATGTATATCAGCACAGTTCCTCTGCTTTATTTTCAGCCCAATTATATTTGGAAGGTGCAGGGGAAATTGAGAACTTGACTTTTGGCACTTATCAGCGCGATCTTAATTACCCATCACTTTTCATGCGTTTCTGTGAAGAGCTCCAGCTCTGTGATCTCATTTCCCTCCTCTCATTTGAGAGTTAATACTCGCAGGTAAATTTGTCTCAATTTCATAACCTAGCGTATCTCCTGCTTAAAAGTAAGTGGCAAAACACTTCTGAAAGCTGTTTGGAGGCCCCCCTGTGTGTCAGAGCAGGAGTCATCATCCTTTTCTGACTCTCAGCAGAAGACTTCAGGGAAATGTATAAATATCTGGAGTGCCTGCAGTGGGGGTAATAGAATATTATGAAATGCGCTTGTGCTGTTAAGCAGGATTATAGGATGCACAGAAGACATGCGAGGAAGCAGCTAAATACAGCCTTTACTCGCTAAATGAGGTGTTTGTAAATGAACCCTTTTGTTAAATGTGAATTGAATTTTTTCATCGTTTCTACTGACAGAGCACAAAGAAATATAATGCATAAAGGCAACCGTTGAATAGCTGGCACTGTTGCAGCCAGCCAAATTTTATAAATAGCAATAGAAAGGAAAAGCTAAGTTTTTTGCCTTTTTAAAATTCTGGTTTTGAGTGTCATGATGATTTTTAAACTAAAGGCAACAGGCCTGATAAATTATCAGACAGAATTTTAAAAAGTTATTTTAGTTACTGGGAGAAGGAGGAGTTTATTTTCCTCTCTTGTTTTTTGCTACCGCCTCGTTGTTTGAAAGCAAAGGGGATAGGATCATGAGAGGAAGGAAAGGGGTTAGGGGAGATGAGATCTTGTTTGGTGATTGACTTCTATTTGAAGTAAAGATATTTTTAAAGCCACAAAATAGCATTTGATTCACATAATCCCTGGTGTGCTTGTATAATCTGCTTATAATTTATAATACAAAAGCAAAATCCCCCCCAGGCCCTTGGTCAGAAGGATTTGGGCACTTGATACACTTCAAGGAGTCTAAAGAGAGGAAAATAAATAAATAGGTAAACAGAGCCTAGTGCTCGTTAACATTGTTGTATGAATAACAGCTGATTCACTGCCCGTGCTGCATGTCCCCAACATGCTGGTGATGACATTTTGAGAGAGGTGGGTAAACATTTATACTGGGCTCTGAGAAAAGGTTAGGTGAAAGCCTTTTGATGGGACTTGAATTTGCAGTTTTATTCTTGCTTCTTTAAACAACAACAACAAAAAATAAAAAAACAGCTGTGTCTGTGAGAGGTTTACTTCTTTTCACTAAGAGGAAAAGTAAACCAGGTCATAAGTGCTATATGCATGTCAAACAGGTTTTGTGTCAGGGCTTCCAGACAGAAATCTACGTATGTTTATCCAAGAATATCTTTATAATTTTTAAAATAGAAATAGCAAGAGCTTCTACACAACGTGATGTTGCTTGCGGTTGTAGCTTTAACAACAACCTGATTGTGTTTCAGGACACAAACCAACAGAGCTTACACTTAACTTGCTCATTTTGAACGGGTACATCCTGTGACTGGTTTCCTGAGGACTCCCGAGGACAGTGGTCTTTTCCATTGTCATTCTGTTCACCAGTAGAAAGTAGAGATTATCTGCTTTCTGCCATTTCCTCTCCTCTCTGTTTCTTTCTGGGGAGAAGGGGAAATAAATTCTCCCTCTGGCTAATGCAGCTGTTAGCACGGCGTGAAACTTCTGTCGCTCCAGCTCTGGGAAACCTTGCCCAAATGGACCATACAGGCTCGTTGGTCTTATTCTGTCTTTTTGCTTGTTTAAGATTGGTACTATGCTGGTTTTGCACTGGAAAAAAAAAAAAAAAGCTTTACTGCAGCAATGTTTGTTGTGGAGATGTGATCAATTTTTGGAGACTTGTCAGTTAAATGCCACATGAAAGGCAAATTATTTAACAAAAATGTAATGCAAGTGTGCTGGAGCTATATTTCATAAAGTCTAGGAAAGAAGCTCTTAAGCAAGATTACAATAGTACATACGTGACCAAAGCATCTATGCCATGAAAAACACTGTGAAAAGATTATAGATGTCCATAGAATTGAGTTGTGTATTTTTTTTCCCTTCTTTAACAACTGAATTTCTCTGCCACCTGCCGTTTGGTTCAGACCTCTTCCATTCTACCTGTGGACTTTGATGCAGCCACTGCTTCGGTCTGGTTGGGTCTCGCTGCAATGAAAACCTCGCTTGGGAAGCTCCGCTGCAATCTACATAAGAAAATGCTGCATTTGTATTATTCCCAAGTACTGCTTAAGGATCAGGAAGAGAAATACAATATTAAAAATTAAAAATAAATAAAGGAAGGACTTAAATTTCTCTGCGTTTTTCTCCTTGCCCTCTGCCCCACCGATGCGCTGCCCTGTGATATCAGGGTTTCCACTCAGGGAAGTCACCGCAGCGTCCGATGGCTGTTGTGTTGGAGAGGTCAGGGGATGAAGAGGCACGAAAACCACGCCGACTCGGTCTGTGTTCAGGGGAAAAGTCGTGCTAGAAAAACAAGAGATGGTAGAAATTGTAGCTTTGCAACATTTCCCTTTCCGTACTGCTTTCCTCCTGTCCCCAGTGGAGACTGGTCGTTTGGAAACTAAACCTGCTCCTCTGCTTGGGGTGAACTGGCTCTGTCCTTTGTTGAGGGAAGGCACAGCTCTGCTGGAGGGCCTCCTGGGACCACCACGAGGTACAAGAGGACAAAGGGCAGTGTCTGGGAGCTGTGTGCTGTCCCCTCGGGTGTTATGGGGTCTGGGGGAGGCAAAGCACAAGCAAGGCTGGGAGCCTGTGTGAGTATCAGAGTGTGGGTGTGGTGAGGAAGAAGATGGGGGCTTTTTACTAAGCGTTGAGAAAAAAAAGGTGTGGTGGTGGAGATGGAAAATACAGCCAGGACAGGAAAGAGCCTGCGGAAGGCACAAGTGTTGAAGCTAAAACAAAAAAAACACACTTGAAACAAGCAGAAACCCACAGCAGTGTGTAATACAGATGAGAATGGATCGAAGCCAAGAAGTCAAAAGACGTTTTTAACGAAACCACAGGAGATGCTGTGAGTTCATTGACAAGAAAGCTGTTTGGTTGCGTTATAATTAAATGCTGTAATAAGCGCTTTGGCGTTTCAGAGGGGGCCTGCTTGGGATGTGGCAGCGCAGAGCTTTCCTGCTTAATCTGAGCTATCCTTCAGGAGTGGGATAATGGTTTTCCTGTTGTCCCAGTTTGAGCACGAGGCTGGAGAGGAAGCACGTAGGTGTGCAGAGAGAATCTGTGAAGCTTCATCTGGGATGGAGGTGATGGTGCTGAGATGGGGGAGGCTGAGCCAGAACAGCTCAGCACGAGGGGCGGGGAGGCAGCTGTAGGAAGGAGACTCCTTGGAGAGGGATTGCCCCACGGGAGGAGAGAAGGGAAGAGATGCTGTAGCAGTGTTTCCAGGGCAGTTAGGGGGCAGAGGAGGTGACAGGCTTGTAGAGTGTCACCTGCCAGAGCGGCTGGCTGTGCTTCTGGGGGGCCGGAGGCAGCCCCTACAACCCCATGGCTGCAGGGGCCTGGGCCAGGGAGGGCTGCTCCTAGCACCTCACAGTGTGGTTTTCATCATCCTTCTGTGGCTCATTGGGGCAGGGGGAGCTCAGGGGAAGCTAATAGGAAGCACGAGTTGGGAATCAGCTTCCCTCATCAGCACAGGTGCTATTTTTACAGCACCGGGCCTTGCTGCAGGAGGCAGAGCCATCTCTCACCGTGCCTGAAGCAGAGGGAGGCTTTGGCATCCAAGGAAATCCGTGCAGCCAAATCGGGTGAGGCTCAGCCTGCCGGTAGCCTGCGAGAGGGATGATGTTACATCGAGATAAAGAGCAGGTTATATGCTGCTGAACCAGGCCTGGGGGCCAGGTGCCAGGGTGATTTACATGGGAGTTACTGGGATAAGGAAACCCAGCAGCCTCTCAGCCTGCCAGTCCCTGCCTGCCTTCCCAGCAGAGCGAGCACGTGGTAAAATGTCAAAATACTTCTGCGTGTTTTTAGGTAGCTTAGAGTGGGAGATGCTAAGGTTTGGGGCTCTTATTTGCTCTTAGTTCCTTCGTGTTTCCTTCTTGGGTGAGCATTTGGGTTGTGTTTTTTTTGGTTTTGGAAGCCCTGCAAACACCTACCTGCCCATCTCTGTGAGCAAAGCAAGTGTAATGCCACTAACACACATTTTCTTTTGCTCCTTTTCTCTACTAGTTCATCTCAAGATAAACTTCAAAATTCGAAGGACCAAATAAAAGAGTTACATATAGGGCAGCAAAATTGCCATGCCCCACAGCTTGGTGTGCAGCACAATAGGGAACTCTTTCAGAGAACCTAGAAATCACGGCAAAGAAATGAGACAAATGTTCAAAAATGCTCTTAATTAACTTGCATTATCAGTAACTGCACTGAGTTGGTTTCTCATTTAAATTTTCAATCTAGAGCTCCTCTGACTAGAGTATTTCATCATTACTGCTACAATTTAGCCTTTGCAATCTGAACGTTTCAAACATGATGGACTTTCCTATCTGAGGAAAAGCTGCACCAAGTTCAGGCTTTTAAACCTTAAAACTCATTCTGATATAAATGAGAAAAGGGTAGTCTCACTATGAATCTTTCTTTCTGAGAAAGTTGAGAGGTTTTCATATTTATTTAGATAGTGGTGTTTTAAAATTTGCATACAGTTCTTTGAAATTCCACGTTTTGTTGCTGCAAATGTCATTTTTAGTTCTAAATGGAAAATGATAAATACTTCTCCAGGAGTCTGGAGCTCCAGGATTAATGTGGTTGAACTAGTTAAATGTTAAATCTATTCAAAGTAAAACTGCACAGAGACTGCAAATGTTCCTGCATGCAAGTAAATCCTTTTTATATTGAGCCTGGTTTGCTAAAGACGTAACTGCTCTGCCAGCTTGTTCTGTACAGATAAGTTATGTACGGTACAGGTACTTTATCTTAAGGTGTTATATTTGCTGTCCCCATTAATGCTAAGCTGAGCTCACAATTTAATTCTGCTTTGTACTAAAATGAGAACCAGCCTGTTTGAATGGAAGGAGAGGTGCTGTAGAACATGGTGAATTTCATACCAATGCTTCAAATGCTTGGTGGGTAGAAGTAAAAGTTTCTCAAGAAAATTGTGTGGACTCTGATAGCAGTTTAAATGTCTCTCTTACCTCTTTGAAATAAATCTCTCTTCAAACTTCATCTGATAAGAGTCCTCAATGGACATTAGCTACGGTTCATCTTGCAGACATACCCAGCGTGTTGCGTATCCCAACACCATAGTGTGGTGTCCATGAGTGCTGTTGGGGCTGCTGCCTACCAAGTGACTGAGAAGTCTTAATTCTGTCCCTTGATTTAGCAACCCAGCCACATGTTCCCTTTTACCACATTTTAAATGGAAAGGTTTGCAAAACGGAGGTCAGGATGATGTTTTAATTTCACTTAGCTTACCAGAGCCCCTGGATAAAATGTCGCGGAAGAGACCCATGCAGATTCCAAGCTCGAGTACTCAGAAGTTGGGGAGTGAAAAGCATTTGCACTGGGACGAGTTTCAATGCCCTGTGTTCTCTAAATAAAAGGTTCTTGTTTTTGCCCAGCTATTTTCTTGGAAGTGACCGGGTTGTTTTGGCTGCAGCTCCTCAGAAAACTCAGTCTGGACTTGATACATTGGGATTCAGCACAAAAGGTCTAAAGAGTCGCAAAGGTTTCCTAAGCAATGAACAGCAATGCGTTGGAAAGCTATAGATACCCCCAAATGTAAATCACTGCTTTTCTTTTCAGCATTTGGGGTTTTATATTTGCATGTCAGAATTCACTTTGGGCCATTTTTTGTCTCTTTTCTGCCATTGTTATCCCATAGCCTTTTCTTTTTGTCCATATGAAACAAAAGCCAGAGAATTGCTACACCTGTGCCATGCCTGTGGCACTACTAAATCCAGTAAATCGTCTCTGACTTAACCAGATCAGGGTGCTTTAGGAAAGGTTTTTAGCACCACAGGGAGGAAATAAGGAATCTTCTCTTAGCTCCTTTGTAATTAGACTGTAATAAAAGAATACACGTGATGTTTAATAGCCCTTCTAATGCCGTTACCAGCATTACAACAAAACTGGGCGCTGTTTCATGTATAACAAAGTACAGAGACTGACATACACAGAATCATACATTCCAGGCCCGCAGATTTCTCATGATGGTGAGTTCAGCAGGCTCCCAGCTCATATGAAAACATATTCCTTCTACTGTGGCTTAATTTCCATCATAGCTTTTCTTACCAAATTTCAGATGGGTATCATTAATTTCTGTTCTCCTGATATATTTGCCTTGTGATATATACATTTTCCCTGTTTGTTCTGCACCTCTCAGTTTATACAAACCTAATGTTCCATTCCCTCCTACTGGGTCATGGCCACTCTTTTCTGAACCTCATGGGTCCATTTTATCCTCAAAGTTGTCCCTCTGTTTAATGGGGTGATCATGATGGTGCCCAGTGTTCCAGATGGTGCCCAAGCCTCTGTAAATGTTCAGCTTTGAGTGCTCCATCTCCCTCCCAGCCCAACCACCCCCTGGGGGCTGTGATATCCTGAGCCAGGTCCCACGTTCACTGCGCCAGCACCTCACCGCCCTAGCTGGTTCTGAGGAGGCCAGATGTTGTCACGCACCATCTCTTCATCTGGGCGTTTCAGAAGGTGACATTAATCTGGGCCTCAGTCTTTCTTCAGGATTGATGTGATCCTGAAGTAGTTTTTCCAAATAAAACACCAGGAACATCCGCAGTTAATGAAGCCTCTGCCGGAGATGGGTCTGAAGGTGTAAGTGTAGCGTTAGCTTTTCAGAGCTGGGGCTTGAGGATGATCCACAAGGCTTAAGGTGAGAGGACGTGTATACCTACATACCCACATACTTATGAAATCAGGAAGAGAGAAGTCGTGTCACTAGATGCTAATTCTAATCGCTTCTGCTATGCGATACTGAAAAGAAGAGAGTGACTTACCCTGCTTCTGGTTGCAAGATCACTACGCTGGAACCCACTCACCTATAAATGGAAACCTCTGCAACATCCTTTGTTTCCCTGAGTACTATAAGAGCTGTACAATTACTGTGATTGAATCAGACGGAAACCCATCCAAGAAGCAAGCAGGGTGTTTCCAAAAATGATCCTGGTTAGTGTATAATAAGTTTTGAGTCTGTGCTGTTATATATAAAATCTGTGGCCAAAAACTTGGTAAAAACTTTAAAAAAAAATGTTTCTGCTTCAAAGAGAAGATTTATTTAGCCTTAAGTAATCACAAGGCAAACGTGGCTGTGGTCTGTAATTTTTATGGATGTAGTTAAAGAGTATTTTTGGAGGTTTGGGAGCTGTTGATAAGATGACAAACTACTTGCGGCTCATGAGCATTTCCCTCACTCTGGAAATGGTAAATGCACTAGAGAGTAGTGGGGATACGTTATGCATTGCATCCATAAATAATACATGCTTATGTTAATATATTTCATCATTATGTGGGATCCGTGCAGAAATTATTCTGTCTCCAACCTAATGTTACCTTTATTGTTTTCAGCGTGTGATTATTTGAGTGCTGAGGCAGGGCCTTTCTGCTGGGGGGGAGATGGATAGGGGGACAATGCCTGTCATACTTCTGTCAGCTCAGGCTGTGTGTGTGATGCTTGATGTCCACACCTAAATGTCCCCTTGCTAGGCTGTTACAGCTCATTTTAGCATCTATTGTGGATGCCTCCCAACCACCTGGGTGGGTTAGGGCAGCACTGCGCAGGGACTCCTTGCCCTGCCCCTGAAAGCCCTTTGGGGCTGATGTGAAGAAGCTTTAGGCAGTTTTAAGCCTCCAGCAGGAGGAGCTGCCCCTGCCTCCTGAAGTCATCTGCCTTTCGTCCCTTTCTCTTTTGCTTGATTAGTTTTGTTGTTGCTGTTTTTAGTTTTGCTTGATACAACCAGGAGCCTTCTGAACTGCTGCTGATAATGAGCAGCTGAAACAGTGGTTGTGAACTTCGTCCTGTCAAACAGAAACTTTCCTTCAGCAAACCTCAGTTGTATTCATTTTAATCGGGCATTGTCCCCACCACGATTTTTGAAAAGAATAGGATGACTTTCAGTTCGGGAAGCGTGTTGAAATGAAGCAATTCTGTGACAAAATGGATAAACTTTGCCCATGTTGCTTATATAAAATAATAAAATAAAAAGAGCCCCAGGGTTATTCTGTCAAATTAGCTTTGTAGCTAAGATAAACAAGTACCATGGAAAAAAAAAAAAAAGATCTGTTTAACGGACTTGAATGTGCAGGTATTGGTTTGTAGCAGATTTGTGCTGCTTCTGTCACGTTTTTCTTTCTTCTGTACTTCCTTTGTTGTACCTTGCCTTTAATTATTTTTGAAATCCTAAGAAGCCGTGCTTGTGCTGGATTTCCTAGGGTAGAGACACAGGGATGCCTCGGCAGTCTCTGAAGTGCTGCAGAATAAGCTCTAAGAAGTAGAAATGATGGAACAGGCTGCAGCTGAAATTCCTTTTATCAGGCTATTTAGCGCTGCAGCCTTCATGAAATGGCAAAATCAGGTCAAAATTGCCAGACCCCTACTTTCTGAAGGGAAATTGTGTGTCAACCTGCCACTTCAAGCTTCTGGAAGAGAGGCAGGAGTTTATAAGCAAGTATCATTATGGTTTATAAGACAGAAAACAGTATTAAAATAAATATGTTGTGGCTTATTTCAGAATTTTTCTCCACTCGATATCGTAGTATTTGTGGTTTCTGAATAAAGTCTATATTCGGACTCTCCAGTCCTTCACTGCTAGGAAGGTTCTGGCGAAGCGCTCCCTAAAGCAGCCGGTGGTGCTGCCAGGCCTTTGCCTTGGCTGAGCCCTAAACCAGCCAGGAGGAGGTAAGTGGTTACGACCGGTTCGGGTTGAGGCTGAGGCATGGCCAGAAACACAGCTGAGGCCCCTTCCTGCATGGTCTCTGCAGAGGCTGTGACGAGCTGGAGGTGTGGGGAGCGTGTGGTCCTCCACCACATCGGCAGGGACCTGCAGAGGCTGTCTGCTCCAACCCCTGCTCAAGCAGGGACACCCAGAGCTGCTTGCCCAGGACCATCTCCAGGTGGCTTTTGAAGATCTCTCCAAGGAGGAGACCCCACAGCCTCTCTGGGCAACCTGTGCCAGTGACTCTTAAGTCCTGGGAAGTAAAGCAAAGGGCCTAATTCCAGCAAGCTTTCATCTCTTCAATCAGGATGTTTGATGGCAAGACGAAATGCTCAGCTTCCAGTTTTCCTCCCGGTCAGCACCTCCTTGTCAGTGCCAGCTTCTTCCTTCCCTCCTCCTGTGAATTTATTCTGACTAAACTTGTGTCAGTTTGATCTAAGTGAGTCGGTGTTTTTCACCAAACACAAGTATTTGCTGGAGATTTCTGCTTCTGCTACATACGTCACTGGCAGCCGTAAGAAAACTGGAATCATCTTGGCTGCTGAAGCGGTTTGGTAATTTATTGTACTTGTTTCAGTAGCACTAATCAGAGCTAGATTTGGCCAAATTAAATTTAAAATCCTGTTTACTACTTCACCAGTCAATGGAAGTATTGAAATGTCTTTTGGGAGCTTGATGAGATCTCATTGCACAAGCCAGGAGGATTGGTCTTAATTGAACCTGACCTTTACCAGTTTGTTATCTGGAGCTGTGTTTCTGTTCTTCTCTTTAGTGCTTGCCAATGCAGTCTGTATCTTCTGCAACCTAAGCTGAGCCTTGCAGACTGCACGCATGCAAAACTCCACAGCTTCAGAGACATTTCCTTTGCCAAAATGACTGTGAGGTTGCCCCACTTTGGTGCGTTCATACATTTTTCATACACAAGAACAGTTGCATATACCAGTTGCTTAGTAGATGGATTTGAGTAAAAGTAAAAATACTTTTAAATGCTTGGTTTATGAATCTGAGTTACAATGAACTTCAATTGTGTATTTGTATTTTTAAGTTTGACAGGCAAGATGTGGAGCGATCCAAAATTTTCTGTTAAGCATGTGAGCAGCCTTTGACTGCTCCTTTCTTTCCGTGTATTCTGGAGAGTACAGTTTCATCCTCTTGGTTGCTTCCAACTGGGAAATTAACTTCTAAGATGTTTGCCATCAGTAAATAGGTGGAAGAAAAAAAAAAAAAAGATGCCTGCAAAATTTTTTTAGAGGTTATTTAATGTGAACTTTATTCTAGTAATAACTGCACTAAATGAGTGCTGGGAGCACTATCCACTTAAGAGAAATAAGACATTAAGAGGAAACAAGTCAGTATGGGACAAGTCGGGATCTAAGCTTGCAGCCAGTGTATTTCTGAGCAGCAACTGCTGTGCAAATGATCTGACTTTGTGTGTTCTGCATTTACCTTAGGCTGCTTACTCCCTGCTCTTCTCCAGTTGCTACAAAAGGTGAAAATGTGCTTGTGGGCAGCCACCCCACCAGATGCATGTTCTAGCAGAAGTTCACGAGCTACAAGTTACCGCGTAGCTGTTACCGTCGCAAACCATGAAGTAGCACTTCTGGCCCACGGTTCATGAAATTTAGGCCACGCAGATCGTATTTCTGTTCACCGAGAAGTCTGTGTTAAATGTTTTCCTTGTAGCTGTGTTAGTGCAATCTGCATGGGAGGACAGAAGGTTTGAAGGCTGTGTTCCTCCCTTATAGTGAATGATGCTTCCTGGTTTTAATCTGTGTAAGGACCTTAGTTATCTTTATCTGTGTGTTAAGTTCAGTTCCAGGTGGCCATGACATTAAACTCCTGTATAAATTGGCACCTATCCTCATTTAAAATATGCAGATTCAGGATCTAATCACTCAGCTCTCTTGAGCTGTCATTGTTTACTGGTCTCTGTGGCCATTCTGGACCTGTGACTTTAAGACTGACCTCACTTTAAAATAGCACAAGAGGAACTAGATACTTGGCTTGGGTTAGTTTTCACTGTTTCTTAATAACAGAGTATTCTAAAACCAAAACCTGATACATATATATATATATATATATATATACAATCACCTTTCTGAATATAAATAGATAGTACAAGTTTCATTTCATGGTATTGTGACAAGCTGATGCTTATCTTGGTGAAAACGTAGTCTCAGCTTCGTTGTAGCAATAAAGCCAAAAACAGCTCTGGAGCAACAGGGAGGGAAATGAGAATTGAACATCCCTCTCCTTTTTTTTTTTTTCTCCCTGGGGTATTCTGATGCCCTGTTAGGAGATTGTTAATGAAACATAATATTGCCAAGATATTTTAAGTTATTTTGCAGATTATTAATTTGGCCAAAATTTGTGCGTGATAGGTAAAGGACCTACATGACACTTGTGTATCAGAGGAGCATCATGCAAGAGCCAGAAAGCAGAGCAGCACCATTACTATCTCGTGCCCAGTTCAGATCCAGCAACACTCCAGTCGCACTTACAGCTTCCTTCACAGCACTGAGGGCTTACAGCTTCAATGACATTGCCAGTATTGGGGCAGGACGGGTGGTAAACCACCAGCCTCAGCTATAAGCCAAATCTTGCCTCTTTGCTGTCCTATTTTAAATCCTTTTTAACAACGAAAATCTGGCAGATTGATCAGGAGCTTACTGAAATTAATGGGAAGACCTTAATTTAACATCAGTGGAACTTGAATCACGCATTTATAGTGCCTTTGGAGAAAAGGCTCTTCTGTGATAGTCTTTCTGCAAGTATTTCTGTAAAAGCAGAGAAGATGTGACTGTCTGTAACCATTTTCAGTCCCTTTTAATGTGCCAGTTCCTAGTTATCACGAACAGTTAACAGCTCTTTGTGCTTACCATGTGCATGGCTGCATGTGCAGTGATATCACGGGCTGCTGAAGAACAGATTTCGGTGAAGCCATTGGGTGTGTACCGAGAGCTCAGCTGCAGATGGGAAGTGCCTTTCCTGTGGAATTTAGATTAAAATTGCCATATGTAAAATATCATTCTGCAGTTCGAAAATCTAGATTAGGTTGGAATTGATAAAGCAGATATTAAAATTCTGAGTATCTAATCTTGCTGGCTGAAGTCATTCTTCCCCCAAGATCAGTGGTGTCTGTTTATATAAAGCAACTTCATGAGATTTTTACAGGAAAAAATTAAGCTGTGTTTTGACTCTTAGGTGCGAGCCTAGAGATGAAATATTACTGGGTATTGTTTCCTGTAAATTCTCTGTTCATGTATGGGTGTGTGAGTGCGGATGTGTCTCTGCTTATCTCATTAATCATGCTATTAATCATGCTTAAAACGAATAAGCTTTTAAAACATACCTATAACACCATGTGGTTTTGTGTTTAATTAAACGTGTGTCTAATCCTACAGTTGTTAATTTGTCAAAGTCCCACTGGAACTTAGAGCCATCTGATCAAACAAAGGAGAGCTGGATAAAATCTCAGATAAGGTCTTCAGAAAGCGAGTGAATGTCTAAGAGAAATCTTTTTCCTAATTTAGAATAATACTGTAGTACCATGTAAGCTTTTGGTTATGTAGTGGTTAAAGTGTTTCCTATTTTGACACTGAATTGCTCTATCTGTTTAATTTTCCTTGGATCATTTCCTGTCCACAAAAGGCTATCGTAATTCTCAGCCTTTCTAGTAAACACTCAATAGATAGGAAGTTATAACTTCATAATAGACCACATCCACGCAGAAATCTGTAAACATCCTTTTTGCATCCCTTTCTTTGGAGGTTTACTCATTAGTTATTCCTGCCACACTGCTTCTTTGTGTGACAGATTGGCTAGTCAATGGTTGTAAAACGGGACCCTTCCGACTGTGTCGGTGTACCAAGCTACAGTTATACCAAGAACGTGTCCCAGTTTGAATGTTAAGATATTGTATGTAGCCTAAAATGTAAACAGAATAACCTGGTGTAGATTTTGTTCTTGTCCAAGGGAACATATCTATCTATCTATATTTTTTTTTTTTGCACAAATACAAAAATTGCCTAGTGCCCTTGGAAATATTTTTTTTTCATTATTATCACTTTTTAAAAGGTTAATACCAGGATTGGAATAAGTTGGCGACTACAGATTAAATATCTTTACTGGGTAACGTGAAACACATTGGATTTTGTGCTGAGCTGGCAGTCCTGCCCATAGGGTTATCAGAGTATTTTTCCTCATTTCCAGCTTATTCTTTGCACATTGAAGAATGTCTTAACCAATTAGCGTCTGAGTCATGAAGTTTCATGCATGAGATTCCTATCACAGTGGGAATCCTACCCCGCGCTGTGTCACAGGCTCCAGGAGCATGGGCACAGCAGTGAGCGTCTCTGGCTCTGGGACCACGGCTGAGCCCCATGTGGCTGCTCAATCTGGCCTGCACCGTCCTGGTCCAGAGGGGAACCCCAGCACCACAAAATATCTGGAGGTCTTGCACTTCCCTTCAGCCACAGCTTCTTTTCCATCCTGCGCCATGATCCATCCCCAGGAGGGATACGGGAAATATAATTCTGTCAAGGGCATCTGTTCTATTCAATGTATCTCTCCATTCTATACGGATCAAGACAAACAGAAATTACCTCAGTCCAGCTGGACTTTTTCTGTACCTGTCAGCATGTTTCTTGTCCTTGTTTGGTTCAAAAGTTGAGATTTATTTCCAAGGAATTCACTTGCGTGCATATGTTGTGTATGTACATAACACATTAGTGATTTCATCATCTGCTTTCTCATAGTTACTGACTTCATTATAACAGCTCCTAGGAGAGATGGACAAACAGTCCTGCTTGAAGTTGTTTGAATTAAGACTTTAAGTCCCGAGAACCGAGAGGGTCTTGCTTTCTAATTCCAGGTAACTCACTGTTGACATTAGTGTTTCTAATTCCTTTTCCATCTAGTTTGGCAAAGTGATGATAAGGCTAAGAAACCTCCAAATCCTGACAGTTTGGAAGGGAAAGGTGTCTATTTCCTTTCCCCCTGTGACTTCTAATCTTACTTCTGAGCCCGTAAATTAGTGGCAACCTCAGAGGTGGCCAATGTAATTTCTTAGGAGCTCAACAGCTTTGTTCTCCAGGCAGCCACGTCCCTTTCTCTCAGCTCAGGGAGTGCATCTGCTGCTTCTACACTTCTCCTTTCTCAAGCTAGCCAAAGAATAGAGGAATGTCCTGCCTTCATGCTGACTGAACCAAGATTTCAAATTCTGTGTGTATGCTGAGGCTTTCTTCCTATGAAACAGTCCTGAGGAGTACTGCTTGCCTTAATCTGCTGAATTCATCTGAATTTTGGGGGTTTTAATTTTTAATTTCTGCATGGTGCCTGGGAAAACTGGCAGGGACACCATCTCGGACTGTGCTTTGTTCCTCTGCTGCAATGAAGACCAAAGTAGAGAACTTCTTAGGCCGATGTGCCACAAAAATTAGCTTGCTTTCTCTCAAATCTCAGATCTGTCTGCTTTTCTTTATTGCTCATCCTGTTTCCTTTTCATGCTTGTATGCTGTACAAAATCTCTGTATTTCTGCATGTCTGCTTTATATTATTGAATGTCAAAGGAAATGCCAAATATCCCTTTCCCAAAACTTTTTGGACAACTAACTGGTAGAAGGAAGTGTACTTGTGTATTTGAATTACTGACACAGTCTCCAAATATCTCAGATTGCCAAGTCAGAAAAGTCTTTGCAATGAACACCATTTCAATGAAAACAACACTTCAAAGAGGTAATTCTTTCAAATAGACAAACTGTGCAGAATCATAACTATCTACTCTTTTTTGATGGATCTGAAGTTAATGATGAGTTAGGAGTTTGGTCTTTTGCGTGTGAATTCTGACTGTCCTGTTCCTAAATGTAGTGCGATGCAGAGGATCATGTTGTTTGTGTTTATCAAGAATTAGCATTCTCTCATGTTTTGTGCTTTCCATGATCCAAGAGAAGCACAGATTTATTTATTTTTTCCCAGATATTGTTCCATTTTTATTTCTGCATGAATTAGCTGCCAAAGAAGATTCTGCAAGTCTCCCATCCTACCCTCATACTGAACATAGGAAAAAGGAAGCAAATCTAAAGCTAGCTGGTCTTTGCCATCATTCTTTGCTCTGATATTAGCAGTCCTGCACATTCTGATTCATTCTTTCCTTAGAACAACCACTCATGAATGTCCTTTTCTATTTACTTGAATACTATTAAGTGTAACAAAAATTGCATAAAGACCCAGATCAGTATCCCATAATCAGAATAAGTTTAAAAAACAAATCACACTTGACTTAGAAGACTCCTTGTGTATCTTTCATCTTGAAAAGGAATGTTTCTGCAGCTTATATTACATGTGTTGATTTATAATCTGTCTGCTGATGAGCATGAGGTATCAGGATACTGAACAACTGTGCTAGCAAAAGCTGGATGTAGAGCTGTTATAGTAACCACGGTCTTGTCCTAGCTGGAAACAATAATGTGATGAATAACATCACATGGTTTGGTATGAGTGGTGGTGAACGTGGTTTGGCCTGTGCCTATATTAACTGTTAAGTTGACCTCAGCGTGTTTAGTCCTGTGAAGTCCAGCACACGTGTAGAAATGGCAATGTTCTGGGTCACAGGATGCTAATATCCACTGGTGCTTACAGATGCCCCTTCCTGTGTGGTCATGGTCACTGTAACCATGGCTCAAGTGGGAGACTTTGGTCTCGGAGGTGTCGCTCTGTCACTGGTGCAGATGACCAAAGCGTCTCCTTCCCCTGCAGCACCATCACTTGAGTAGAGCTCCCTCTCAGCTCTCTGCTAGCACCACTGGGGCATTATTTCAGCTGCAGGCGTATGACTGTCCAGAAGCAGATGACTTATCTTCTGTAGAAAATCCTCAAGCTGAGCGGTGTTGCAACACGTACTGAGTAAACGATGAACAAAAGTTCAAAAGAAATCAATTATGTTCACTTTCCTGGTGAAAAAGAGAAGTGCTTCAGAGATCAGCTGTGTGGAGCTGCTATCCTACGCACAGCTCTGCTGTTGACTGTTGAGCAAGTCGTGGTAACCACGCTTAATGCTGGACGTGGAGAGGGCGGATGTGAAGAGGAAGCTCTAGCATAAAAAACCTCTGATCTCATGGCACACAGCATCTAAATTAATCATGTAACGCCATCATACTTCTGGCAGGACAGCAGAGCAAGAGGTGGTGGAGCTGAGAGCAGCAGACTTAGGAAGGCCTTTGGACTGGAAGAAAGTTTAGCTAGTGCACAGAAAGGTTACAGCTTTTAGGCACAGCCGTCTGAAGACCAATCTGCAGATAGGTGTCGATGCTGCCTACCGATTTTTACACCGTGAAAGGAAACTGGTGGATAAAGGGTAAAGATTAGCTGTTTCTGTGAAACGGCTCTCACTGGTAAGCGAGAAGGGAGGTAGCTGCCATTAGCCTCCCGCCTAGGAGCTCGTAACTGATGGTGCAATAACAGTAGCTATCTTGACGATCATGTGGCCTTGAGGAAAAAGAAGTAATTGCTTCTCAGGTCTTTGGTTTTCCTGCTGCGTTGCGATGCCTTTTGTGGTGCTGCTCGAGACTCTTTTTGCTCAGGTGCAAAGGAAGAAGGTCGTTTTGCATGCAGTGCCTTGGCAGCAAGGATTTCTGTTCCATATTTGAGATTAGCTTTGCAAGGCAAGCAAATTTGGGCACTGGGAGGGAAACGTTCAGTTGTGACTGATCTGAGAGCAAATTAGATTAATACTCTAACTGTACAAACATGTCTCTCGTGGGGTGTTCAGAGGGGCTTTTAAGATTTCATTCTTCTCCAGCTACCTTTCCCTGTACCAGGCTTTCTAAGAAAACAAGGGATCTGTTTTTTGATTTTCATCTGTAACAGTCTGCAGGGCACCCAAAGGTGGTATTGTCACTAAGGGACCTGTACTTCTTGGAGTTATCTAGGAAAACTGTCCAAAAAAAATCCAGTTCCATCCAAATGTCAAATCGTATGCCTAGGGTATCTAATCTCGTTGTTGTTGTTTTAATTAAAAATGATAATTTACATTTAGATGCCTACTCCTTTTAGTGTTTTGGAGCTGTTCTGTATAATGTTCAACTCCTTACTTGCATGGACCTCCAAGTGCTTCAAAGACTGAGCATGCTTGCTAGCATGGAATAGTCATTTCATACCAACTTTTTAACTGGGATTTTATTAGGAGTAGGTACAATTCATTGTTTTTCCATATGAGGCTCAGAGGGAGCTGTAGACCAGCAATTACAAGCCATCAAGTACTGCTTTCTCTGGGTATGTAAAATGCTTTTTTGTTGTTGTTTTGTTATATTTTGCCATATAGTCAAAGCCTTGAGCTTTTACTGTCTCATGTGGCTGAGGAAATCTGCATGTGTGGAATCCCAATTTGTGTCCTTTTCCAGTACTGGTCTTGCGAGCTGGGGAAACGTATGGACTACAAGATTTTGTAGATAGTTAATGGAGCATTTTAATTTTTGAAACATCATTTTCCGCTAGGAACAAGTCGATGCTCAAAGTACTTTCAGAAGGATCTTGATGTCAACAGAAATCTCCAGTGAAACAGCACTCCAAAAAACACTATGGAAACTGGAAGCTCTTTTCGTTCTGGAGGGATCTGGCTCAATGTACTAGATTACAGACAAGAGAGCATCATTAGTGCCTGTGTTGAACCCTGGGTTACTCTCTCTCTCCATCTACTTTCCTGCAAACACAACACAGGGGGTTGGAAGTGGGCATCTCAGATACCACATAGTGTCTGGGGGAGAATGGTTTGAACAGTTTGTTCTGCCCTCTCCCTTTTTTCTCCAATGAAATATTGGTCCTTAAGAGTTTGTCAAGGTGTATACATGTATACATATATATAGCGAGTTGTCATTCCCACTGGTTGCAGAGGCCGGTTGGAGTACTGCCTGAATTTGTCCTGTATACTCCCCTGAACGTGGTGAGCCCGAGGATGCTTTTCTTGGGTGCGCTGAGGAACCTTTATAGAGTGACCACAGCAACAAGTGGCATCCACACCCCCTGACCTTGCTGTGACTAAGTGATCTTCCTCTTCCAAGCACACGTGACTAATCAGAGCTACAGATGGCTACGAGGAAGGGAAAGAGAAAGCAGACCAACACAGATGTTTTGCAAGCCCAGAGTTGCATGGTCACCCATGTCAGTCAGGTTACAAATAACGAAAGCTGCCATGCTTTACACGCATGCGTACATCCCATGGCTGCTTGCAGTTGTGTTTAGCTGTCTGGGGGGGGTGTTTCTAATGCAGATTACATTCAGAAATGTATGTGCCAGATATTTAAAACCCTTCTTTTTCAGTCACTGGTGCATACCAGAGACTTCCTGATTTTCTTTTTCAATAAGAAGCATAATCTAGTTATTTTGTAGCATTATCTTCCATGAAAGAATGTGAAGTAGAGAGAACTTTGAAGTTGAAATCAAGCAATTATTCAAAATGTTGTTGGCTTCTCCCTTAAAGCTGTAGGGCTAAAGTCAAAGAGGTATTTAAGAATTTAAATTTACATTGAACAGGATTTAAGAACTGGATTCATAAATATATATTTTTTTGGATTTGTCCCTAAATCTTTAAACGGTAGTTGCCATGTTCATCTTTCTTGCCACAGCTGAGAAAGCTCCGTACCATCTTTCAGTGTGAAAGAAAAAGAGGGGAGAGCAGAAGAGTGCAGAAATGCATGAAGCCATGACCTTGTTAGGTTGCTGTTTACTACCAGCAGGCGAAGGTCTCCCTAGCTGCTGCCCGAAAATGTGGGTGATGGAAGAGGAGGTGAGGCCAGAAGCGGTGTCCCCAGCAACGCGGGCTTCCTCCAAAAGATGAGAGCCATCACTGGCACTGGCCAGCAGCCCTCGCAGAGGAGACCTGCAGCTGACACAGCCTGCATCAGCACCGGACCCGAAATTCAGATGTGCCGACGGGTCTGCTCCCTCCTCAGAAGCCATCCTCCAGGGAAGGCAGTGGCGGCTTTCTAGCAGGAATGAGCTCTTACCTGGAGGGAAATGGTGGCATGCACCATCACAGCACAGCTGATACCATATGTTCATCTTCGAGCTACAAAACCCTTGTGCCAGCCCACGCAGGCTCTGCTGGGAATGCCCCCGCTCCTCGCCTGAGCAGAGTCGGGGTATTTCGGTCATTCAGGGCACGTGTGTGTGCACACACGTGAATCGTAAGCTACGGCTGCTTGAGTCTCAGCTGTGAGGCGTGCAGCGCTCGAGAGCTTCTTCAGCAAGTCTTGTGTCGTCACCAGAGGCTGCCCAGGACCCGCGCACGTTTCTGATCTGCTGGGTTTGGTTTCACACCTCCTGCCACCGCTGCCTCCCTGCCCCCTTCCCCGCTGGGGGAGGATGGTGCAGACCTGCGCTGAGCCCTGCACAGAGCAGAGGCTGCCAGTGGCGGGCTGCTGGGAGGAGCGTTGGTGGGGATTTTTGTGTGGCGGTACCTTCCCCCCCCTCCCCACCCACAACCTTGTTCACTGCCCTTGCAATTCCCTTACAGGAAGCGGGCAATATGACCTGGCACTGACTTAAACCACTTCCATAAGCTTTTTTAAGGACTTCTTCCTGCCATTAGGTTTTTAGCCCATTCCTGTCCCTTCACAGTTTAAGATTTCTTCTGAGGCTTTTATGCAGCAAGGAACATTTGGCCCACTATCAACCTGCTTTCCAGTGTTTCCTCTTTAGTTCCACTCCCACTGCTGGGGTTTTTATAACTGATGTTTCCCTGAAATGCTGGAGGAGCATCATCAGCCATGCTCTGAGCTCATGGGCAAGGAGTACTCCCCAGCCAGGCACAGACCATCTGCAGGTGCTGGCTGGCTGGCTGGCTTGAGAGCAGGAGATAGCATCCCTGGCTGTCAAAGAGGTCACCTGGACCAGCTCCCCAATCTACTCTTTTAGTGTGTCCTGGGGTTTGCTGCTGTTTGGGGTCTTTGCTCATTTTCTGTCCCTTTCAAAAGTTTGCTTTGCCTTGGGGTTGAGATTTCTATAGTAGTGTTAAGGTGAAACAAAAGGTCGCGGTTCATTTCTGAGGTTTTCAGACAAAAAGGTTAAATGGTTTGCCTCTTTCATGGTCAACGGGTTTTGTCTCTGAAGGCCTGCCACATATTTTCACCACGGTGTCACATTTTATTTCAGAAGAAAATGGTTACAACTTTCTAAACATGCTTTTTGTAGTTGACTCTGCTACTTTGTGGATAGGAACCTCCTGCATTTTTCCGGCAGGAAGAAGGCAGCTGTGCATGCTTTGTGTTTTTTTCCCTGTCTGTGGGAGCCTGCGCCTAGAGAAACGAGTGGGAATTTTCCCTCTGATGTTGGCAGAGAGGGTGATCAGAGAAATGGGTAGCTTTGCAAAGTTTCCGTGCTCGGTGTCTCTGGCAGTCCCTAGTGGTGTTGGTCCTTTTGATGTAGAGCATCTGGTTTTCCCCTGGGAAGATGATGCTCCATAAAATCCTCGTTGATGAAAACGGTGATTTCTGGATGCATGGTGATATTAAAATCGCGTTTCCCCTCCACAGCAGAAACTTTGAGATGCCGGCACAGAGAGGTTGCCATCAGAAACTCTGAAAGACAGAGGGTGTCAAAACCTGTGAGAGGGGGAAAACACACATAGCTGGTGACTATTTGTCTCATGTTCATTTAATGGCATGAAGCTGGCTTAGCAGGAGCAAAAAACATCAGTAGCACTGAAGGTTTGGCTGAAAGTGGGCGTAGCACTGACAAAGGTTTAGTGCTTGTGATTTAACTTGGTCAGCTCACCCAAGTCTTGCAGCTTTTTAAAGCGATGCAGAAGAGCAGTTTCCAGGTTAAATATATATATATATATAGTATAAAAGCTATCCTTTTTTCCTGCCAGCATTCATTTAATGTCAGTTTACTTTGTGAGTATGGATGCGTTTAATAAAAATTCTCCATCTGCTCAAGGAAAAAAATAGAAGCTGTTAAAGTTCATCTGCAAAGACACTTTACTGTGGCTTAGCAAATGCAAAGGACTGGGAGATACATTCAGTCGTTTTGAGTCTGAAGAGATTCGTATTTCATTTTGCCCAGAGACCTCCTTCTTTTAAGTGGGAAGCTTTGAGGAAGGGTTACTCGCTGGGCTTTGTACAGGAGGGCTGATAGGACTGTGTGTGCAGGACGTGTCAGCTGCAGCGTCGCCACATTCATCCCCAGTGCCAAGCAACTCCAATTACTCTTTGGTCAAACAAACTTCTTATTCATGGAGGTGCAGTTGTTTGCCAGAGCCGTTTGCAATCATGTGGCGGAGGGGGCATAATTAATGCATTGTAAAAATGAATTATTTTTTAATGGCATATGCTATGGAGATGTAATAGAGCCCCGCTGGCGTTCGTCTGAGGGGTGGTGCAGGGCCAGGTTGAGGAGTTGCCAGCTCAGAGGAGAGCGCTAGAAAGTCTCCAACCAGCACGAAAAGAAAACGTGAGCACGAGAGCCCCCGTGGGAACTGCATTTTGGTTTCAGCACCGTCGGTTAACGTTGTCAAACTGCCTGCCTCAAACTGTTAGGACTGATGAAGTGCCAGTAATTATCATTTAGAAAGCTGGTGGCTGCCAAGCCCATCGCACACTTCACATGTGTTGGTTGGGCTGGTTCGAAGTCACTTTGCTTTAAAAAAAATAATAATAATAAAGGAAGAAATTACTGAGCCTGCACTCTGATCCAAGAATAGCGTTGAGTTTTGACAAATGGCAGTCGGTGCTGGCAGTAATTATTTTTGGTGCTTGGAGTAGGCTTGGGGGGTGCTTTCTTCGAGTGCATCACGGGTGCTGTTTGTCTTGTGGGTAACGGGGCTGCCGTTACCTCTGGATATTTACAGCAGATGAAAATAAGTAACAAGCTAGGGGGGTCTCCCTTTCCTCTCCTGTGAAACTGGACGGAAAGAAAATTATAATTAGCCCTCTTTTGAAGGAAAAACGTCCTTATTTTGCAGTTAATTTCCAGCAACTGTAGAGAAACAGATTCAGAGTGGAAGGGCTGAGCAGGGCAGGAGAAGCTGTTAGAAGGAGCTCTGCCTGCACAGCACCATCGCTTCGTCTGCTCCCAGCCCTCTCAAGCAGCCTGTGTGTAAAAGCCATGGCTGGAGGCAGAGTAAATGTCATCGATTTCCTTTTGAAGGAGTCTGAGTGTGGCTCTTACTGGGAGCTGAGGGTGACATGGACACAGTTGGATCACCCATTGCTGGGACAGGAGATGGTGATGGAGGAAAGACCATGCAGAAGCTTGCACCGTATTTTTCATACGGAGATTTGTGACTTCATCGGTCATCAGTGAAAAAGCTGGTGAGAAAATCTCCCGGTCACATTGCTTATCGGGTCTGTGAGTCTGAAGGGCTCCAAGGGCAAGCTGTCAGTCCGTCCAAGAACTTATCACTTGTGGGTGTTCTCTGCTTTTCCCTTAAGCATGTGGCTTGAGACTGGTCTTCTGAGGCCGCATAGCCAGCCTCCGAAGCTCCTGGTCTCCTGGGCCGCTCACCCGCTGCTGCCTCTGCATAGAAAACCAAATGTTTTGTCTCAGTGTGGTTGATTTTGAATGCCAGGCTCTCAAAATCCAGTGGTTGGTGTGTCTTAACCAACAGGTAAGGTGTTGAGCTGATGTAGGAAGGAACATCAGCACCTAAGGAATGGGAACAGATTGGGGCATTTTTCATCCACATCATCACACCTTTACAATAGCTAAAGTCATATGCCAGCTTAAGCTAAGTCTTCATGGGACACAGAAGGAGAAACTACTCCTTTCAAATATAATTTCAAGACCTGTGAATCAAGATGCTTGCTTATGGCCTAGAGAGCACCAAATATTGCATCATGAAAATTAACAAGCAAACATGCTCCATTTCATTATTTCATCTGCGTGAGCACTTCACTGCGTCTAATTCTGTTCATCTAAAATTATAAACAAACTTACCCTGATATAATCTAATTTTCATCATAGACGCCAAATTCTGTTCTGCTGGGCAACAAATTGGCTTAAGATAATTCTGTCTTTAGAAAATATAGTTGTAATCAACGGATTTATAGTTTAATAAAGTCTCGTGATATATCTGTGCCCAATAGCTTACAGAGCTTTATTTTCAGTTCAGTGCTCCCATTAGTCTAATTTAGGTTTATTGGTACAATCATTAGATGTAAGATATATGCTTTTATTTGTAACCAACAAGGAGTGTCAACGTGAGATATGGAAAGAAACAGAAACCAATTATGAGGCATTTGGCTGCAAAGCTGTTGATGGATGCTATCTAGGGATGATGAGAGCAATGAGATCCCGTGTTTTGTCTAGAATATGAAGGGGCAGGGGACAGTGAGAATATATAGGGTCCCAACTAGAAAAAGTGAGATGATTTTAGTCTGAAAAAAAAAAAGAAAGTGTTTGCCCCAAAATCTTTTTACTTTCCTTTTTCCCTCCCAGCCAGGTCTAAACTGTAATTTCTGAACGCTGTGGTGTTCAGCAGCTCTCCCATACATATGGATGGGGAGAATTAATTGCATCTTATTTGTGGACATATTTAAGCAAGAGAGAAGAGGGAAGGCTAATTGGAAATCTTTCTCATGTGGTTTGTCTGTTTGCATGTGTGTGTTTTAGTTTCTCGTGCATTTGTTTACCTACCTGCTTGTACGCGAAAGAGTGAACCTGTTAGGTTTTGCTTTTTATGTTTTTCAGAAGAGCTTTTTGTTTTATTAAGGAAAGTCACGTGCCCGCAGCTCACTCAGCTTCTTTCTTGTCTGGGTAAACCGGTAGAAATAATTTATTGGGCTCACATAGAAAAAATAAGCAGTAGGGAAAAACCATAAGAAAAATGAGATGAAAAGCAGTTATACAAAGAGAAAGAATGAAGAATAGTAATTTTTTCTCCCAAAAGTTTGATGGTGTGGGGGAGTGTGAGGGCATCCCCAGATAAACTGAGAAGCTTTAGCCTCAGTTTAGATGAAAGGGAGGGGCAAATACATTTTTAGCTGTGACCCATTGCTCTTTTGTGTAGGAAATGAAGCCCGAAAACCTAAACTAAACTATTGTTTTCTATGCAAATTTGTTTATTTCTTCACAGCATTTTACTACTGCCTCCTTCTTTAAAATAGGTTGTTGGGTTTTGTTGGTGGTGAATGGCTAAGTGCAACAAAAAGTGCCCCAGTTCTGGATTTCGGAGTGTGCGGCATGTGCTGGCGGTCGGTGCCAGCGTTCCCTGGGAGTGCTGCAAACAATCTCCACGCCACTGCTTTGATTTCGGAAGGGGAATGATTTATGTCCGTGCCCAGAGCAGGGAGTACGTTGGAGGAAATACCGGTGTGTGAGCAAACGGACACGTGGTAAGAGGCTGAGGAGCTGGGTCATTTATAACACGTAGGTGAGATTCGGTGTGACAATTCTGCAGGCTGCTCAAAATCCTGAGCAGGTGTGCACATGGCTGGGAGTTTCTAGCTGGCCGACTGCGTGTGATCGGGATGAAAGTATGTGTACTTTTATTTTAAGAGTGTAGAAAGCGAGGATGTGTGCACATGCTCTGCTGTAGGATCTTTGACTGGTGGTTTATCCCCGTTTCAAGGGGGATTGACAGGGGCTGTTGTCTTCCATAGGTATATACATTTTAGCATTGACTAAAAGCCCGTGGCTAAAGGCAGGCAGCCTGAGAAGGAGCAATCCCTCGTGGTTACTGCGGCACCCATCAGCAGGATGGACACGGCTGAGCTGTGAGGGATGTGTGGCCATACGGGCGGCTCTCGCGCTGCGGCCCTCTCACCAAGACACACTGAGGAAAAATGGTGGAAAAATGGTGTCTCCAGCCGGGACCGAAGGCTTGTGCTGGCAGGACAGGGAGACCTTATCTCTGGTATAATGGGAGGTAACAGGGGGTATGTCGGGCACCAGCATCCCGTTCTGCCCCCCCAGCCCTACCTCCCATGCTTTTGGATTGAAGAGAGGGTTTCTCCAGTTAGAAAGCTGCGTTTCACAGGGACAGGAACCAAGAGACAGTTCATTTCTGTGGAGGGTTGCTATAAATAGCTTGCTCTGTTAACATACATTCTTTCACCAAATGAATCCTACAAACAGGGTTTTGTTCCAAGCCCACAGAATACTTTCTATGCCCTCGTCGCTTCGCGCGTGCTCATTCGGACACCAGCTCTTCCCCCTCTACACGAGAGGTAAACCTGCCCCTTGTGCAGTGAGGCTTGTGTAGCCTCCATAAATGTTCCTCTTTCATTTTTTCCATCACTGATAGCAAAGGACCACTGGGCGTGTGTGTTGTTAAGGCAAATGGGGCGGAACTTGCTGGAGCCCATGCTTGCTGCTGGTTCAAATTTCAACCTCCTCGTCATGCTTCATGCCGCCCCGATCTCTCCGAATGCTGCAGCCTTGGTCAGAAGCTGCAGCTACTGCAGACCTTGAGAGCTGCGCTGGGCTTTTAGGAAGCTTGTAATTGCTCCGCTGTGGATACTTGAGTGAGAAAGAGCTTCCCCAGGAGAAAAATGTCTTCTGTTACTGCTAGAGCAACGCGAATGCTGCAGAGATAAGCAGTTCCAGCTGTATGGCACATCTATAAGTACCGAGAAACTACAGCTTTCATTTTCTTCCTCATTTGTAGGCCTCGTGCTGGAAATCCTCTCCTTGGGAGAAGGCTTTCAACTTCCATTTAAATCTGTGGTTCTTTTTTGAGCTGGGCTGTCTGAAGCCCAGCCCATGGCCCTTCCCCACTGCTGAAATGTTATCAGAGCTGGGCAATGAGACCTCAAGGTGTCTGCCTGGAAAAGGGATGCAACTGGGAGTTCAGAGGGTTGATAAAACATCTGTGTTTATGAAGAAGCATACCCTTAGTCTGCCCTTTTAAAATCTATCTGTCTGCTTGTGGGGACCATACTGTTTCCACTCCACATGATGAGGTCGAACGCTTCCTTTTCTCGATGCGCTGTCATGTGTGCGGTGCTTCAAAGCACTTCCTATGGCCCTGTGTCTATGCAGGTGGGTTAAAAGTAGGGGCAAGCCATGGATGAGCATGTGTGTGACAAGGGGAGGGGAAGATGACACAATAAATTGGTTGTCATCGGTGGCCACGGCTGCGGGGCACGGAGAAAAGGGTTTGTGGATGTGACAGGTAGAGGTTCCACATAGGCTTCCCAGCTGCAGTGCCAGTGGCATTGTAGGGCTGTGGTAGTCCCAGATTCTGTTGACACTCTGCCATGAGAGGTAAGCATACATGTGAGAGAAGTGAACTTGACATTTTTGGCACGTGTGGGTTGTTTTTAAAACGTGGCTATCGATCTGTTGATTTAGTGGCTCCTGTAGCTGCTGCTGGTGATGTTTGCTGCTGAAATCCACACAGCTGACCCTTGCAGCTGCTCCCAGATTGTGCTAATGACTTTTGGAGGGGAAATTAATGAGCTTGCTTTCATACTCAAAAAAAAAAAAAAAAAGTGTTGCCTCTTTGTGGTTCTTAGGCACATATCCCCCTTTTTTCCCAGGGGCTTGTTATGGATCTGTACTCGCAGGAACCGTACCATCAGCCCGCACCACGCATACATTTTCCAGAATTCATAACTCGGTGCCTTTGCGGCTGCGGCCGCGCACGTGCTACTCTGAATGCTCCTTCTCAGATGTCCCTGCTCCTGGTGGCCCCATGCCACAGCCGGTGAATGGCACGCCTTGTGCTCTGCGGGGCGGTTTCTAGGGCAAAATCGAACGTGACATTTCCAAAACGCACAGGTCCAAACTAGTTTCAGCACTGAGAAGCGGAGCCCGCGAGTGCTTTCTGTGTGTTTGTTTCTTGCCTTATTCTCAGCGATTTACAGTCTCTCTTATGGCGGGGAGCACGGAGGCTGAATGTGCTTTTATAAATCCCGTTTACATCTGCAGAACTGTCCCAGGACGGGGTTCCCTGCTTTTTGGCTAGCAGACATGGTAAGAGCTGCCAGCCCCATTCCTCATCCCACTCCCTGCCGCACTCATCCCCAGGGTGGTCGCGGGCACATTGGGAGCAGGCAGTGACCCAGATGTGCTGCTCCCAATGTGCTGCGTGCCCTTTGTTTCCAGCGCTGAGCATGACGGTGGATTTGACACACGGTTAAGCACACGTTTGTCACCAGGCCGAAATGCGCATCCCCAGTGTTACACAGGCTGTTGTACCAGCAGGGTGACTGCCGACACGGGTAGCTGCTGGCCTGCCCTGCGAGGCACGTGGCCACGTGGGTGCTACCCACGCAGCAGGGAGCGGGTTGTCATGCTGTGAGGTGCCGAAGCTGATGTAGCCCACTTCCTCAGAGAGGTTAAGCACTGTTGTAAAGGCTCTGAAATATATTGCAAATAGCAGTGTTGTGCTTTGACATCCATTTCTGTATTGCAACCTTTTTTTTTCTTTTTTTCTTTTTTTCTTTTAACTGCTTAAACTTTCCATGGGGTTAGCAGGCAAGCATTTTACTGCTGTGGGTTTCGCTAGCTGAAACGGTACAAAAAAGGAACAGTGGCAAAGCCCTTTTTCCACTTCTGTGTTTGGCAGGAGATACAGGGCAGCGCTTTTCCTCAAATCATAGTCTTCTGACTACAATTTCATTTTGGGTTCCTTCATCTACAGACAGATCTATTGCATCTATATACACAAAAATACAAATAATCTTTCATATATGTATGTATATATACACATATACATATAAAAAGTCATCACAGAGTCATAGCTGTATAGATATACATCTATGTGATTCTTACAGCTGGAACAGAAAACTAGACCTCTCTCTCCTTGTCCAAGCTATAATCTCAATTGGGCTTTCTTCACTTCTTTGTGGATCCCAACTCATGAAGAGTCATTCAGCATGGCTAAACAGTTATCCATTGATACAGCTCCACCTGCAGCTCTCCCCATTATCTCCCGTCTCTGTTGCCATGGACAACACCAGGGTCCCTCAGCGAGGCCAAAATCTGCATGCGTCCATCTCCAAGTTCCCTACATCTTCAATCAGAGATCAGTGGATTCTTCCCGTGTGATGTCTCTTCACAAATGCCCTCTGCTCTCCAGACCATGCTGATGAAATTCACATCCAAGTGCTCATTTCATGTCTTGAATTACTGCAGCATCCTTTTCTCTGCCCTCTACAGATTATAGTTCTGTCTGTCCAGAATGTCTTTGCTAAGGGAATTTGTCCAGCTCCCTCATTTCTTAACATTGTAGCCTCCCTTGCTCACTCCTCAGTTGACTCCTTTATGCACACCAGCTGCCTGTCTTCAACCCCAAAGACTTCTTCTCCATCTCTGCTTTCCACCTGTCCTTCAGGTCTCCGAGGTCTCCTCCTGCCACCCATGCTGCCAGTCTCTCCAGTGGGTACAAGTTGCTTTCCAAATGGCATCTGTGGGTATTCTGCAGACCTCACACACCCCGTTAACGTTGGCAAGACTACTTCATTGTTGTCCTCCAGGTCTTTCCGTCAAAGTGCTCTTTCCTTGGGATGCTTCCAAAGGCCCTGGGGCTGCCAGCATGCTGAGGCTGGCTGGCTCTTGCGCTTGCCCTTTCTTGTGTTGCGCACGGGGGTTTATATCTACCAATTTTCAGCTGGTTTCGGGGCGATGCAGAGTCCCCGCTCCGGGCCCTTCACGATCTGTGTTCACGTTGAGCGTGGCCCTTCCCTTGTGCAGCCGGCGGCTTGGAGGAGTGTTAGACCTTGCTGAGATTAAGCCCGTAGCCAACACCCCCTGCCACGGCAGGCTTGCAGAAATAGGCCAGGAGTGCGCGGCAGCAGCGGCAGCGTAGCCATGGCAATGCGAACAGGCCGCGGTGGTGGGCGGGCAGCACTCCCCAGGCCAGCTGGGGCAGGCCAGCATGGCGAGGGGGTCGGGCTGGGGAGGGGGCTCGGCGCCCACAAACGTCCCTCCTTTCCCCCAGCTGCGTCGGTGGCCTAAGAAAAAGAAAAGCATTCATGCTGGAGATGCTGCGTGAGCAGGGATGCGACCTAGGTGGTCACTCACATTCCCTTTAATCCCACGGCTCTGTTTTAACACAGAGAGATGGTTTCTCCCTTTCTGTTTTACGGGCGCTCAGGCGTGTGCTGATCTTCTGCTGATACCGAGAGAAGGTCTCTGAATATCAAGAAACCAGAATACCCTCATTAGGGATCCACTCTGAGGATGTGAGAGTAATATATTGCTGCTAGAGACGAGGCCGGCTTTGTGCAGCAGTAAAACAAGAATATTAAACAGGAAGCCAATGACACTCCTGAAACATGCATGAGACAGTCATCCAGATGCTGTTCTGGGAGACAGCACAGCCCTCCAGCCTTCCATCTACGCTACTCCTTTCTTATTTTTTCTACGCTGCATCTGCGGGGTTGGGGGCGGGGTGGGGGCGCAGCGAGGGGAAAGCCGGATTTTCAGCCTGGTTTCCTGAGGAAGCGGGGGCGAGGCTGTCAGCGGTGCGTCTGCGGCTCAGGCCTCATCTCTACAGCTTGCCAGGCTGTCACCATCCAGGGAGGGGGCTTCTGCCCCTGGCACCCTCCTGGCCGGCCGCCGGCGCTGCCCCGCTGATGCCGATGGGCACCGGGGGACAGAGGCTGCAGCTGGTGACGTGGGGGAGCTTCGTGCTGGAGGAGCTCACGTTGTCCATCTGGAGTCACGATTTCCTTGGGTGGTGAACCCCCGGCTGCCCCAAGCAAGCTGGAAATCCAGGTTCGTTAGCTCCCCCCCCACAGGTTTTTGCTTAATCTTTAAAGCAAGGGAGTAGGGGGTGTTGCTGAGCAATACTGTTCAGCATAAAAATGCTCAGTTAAATCCATAGGATATTTCAGCAAAATACGGGCTTTTGTGTGGCTTTTGTGTTGCAGAGGGGTTTGTATTAATATAGCACGATCCTGGAATTACAAGAGCCCCGCGTTTGTTCTGGTTCATGCTGGGACACTTGCTTTCGAAGGAGGGACCTGATGGATTTGAGAACAGCGTGAAGGAATAAAGACTTGATCTGCACTCCAGGCTGAAGCATTATGTCACTGCAAAATCTTTTCATTTGTACTTCTGCTGTGTTGTCCTGAGGATTTAATTTCCTGTTTTTCATTATGTGGGAGTCTTTTTTGGAAGCTACAAGAGAGCAGGGGGTTTTTGTTGGAAAGTAAACTGTCAAAATACAGTGACTTTTTTTGTGTTGTTTTTCCACTTTCCTGAATCCAGAACTCGCCAACATGAAATTTAATTATGAAAATAAATAAATGAGTAAATAAGAAAATCAGTGAAGTAACATGGAGACAGCACTTTTCTTTCCCTTTTTCCCCCCACAGACCACCAGCAGCTTTACATAGGTTTTCACACCAGTGCTTCTCTAACTTAAAGCTCTTATTCCTTCCTTGCTTCATGCCACGTGACAAGCAAGGACCTTCTTTATTTGCTTTATGATACTTGTCTGATTAGAAAATGTTGTGTTGTTTTATTTTTCATATTCCTCAAGTTTCAGTATTTTGAAACTTCCAGAAAGATAAGGAGTATTTATTTATTTTGAAATTTTCAGAAAGGTAAGAACAGATTAGGCAAAAAGGCTCTCCAGAGCAATCCTTTAAAAACACCAGACCCACACTGCAGCTGATGGGTTGTAACTGCTGGGCTTCCTTTTTGGGGACGGAAGGTGGGCAGAGAGGATGTTTTCTTTGTAGGTTTGCTCTACTCATCTGATCTTGGATTTGATAAGCTCCACAATTTTAAAACTCTGACCTCCTTTTTTTTCCCCATCCTTGTGTCTTAAAAGGCTAACGTGAAGAGGGCGAGAAGGAAACAGTTTGTTTTCAGCTTGTCGTAGTTAATCATTAGTTTACAGTGCAGTGTTTTCATTGCTTGCCTTTTAATCCCATTGCTGTATTCTTTTCTTGCACTGTTTACTTTTTCCTTTACAGGCGTTCTTTGATACAGAAATAAGTTTACAAATAGCTTGTTCTCACAGAATTTCAGCACTTTTTCAACGTTTTCTCTTCAGCATCAGGCAGTGGGGACCACGTGTAGGTGGCGGGGCGCCTGCTGAGATCGGGTGCTTGGGCTCCACCAGCCCCAGCCCGCCCAGCCTGCGGGTTCCTTGCAGAAAGTGCTGCTCCTTTGTGTTGCTCCGGGGTAATTTCTGAATTACAGTAGTTAGGAAAACCAAATGTGCAAACTATTTTTTTTCCACAGTCAAGGACATAGCACAGGAAGCCACAATAATCTGTGCACATGGATGGGGCCCTGCGCTGTGGGTTCAGTTTCCAGCTGTCTCGTGGCTTGCTCCGTGTAGCTCACACACTGCTCAACCTCTTCGCTTTGCTTTGCTTTACTGCATGGGATGAAGAACGGCACTAGCCACGTGCTGGCCTGGAGATGAGTCAATCCTGTGAGGCTGGGCTGCGCTCAGGAACGTCAGGTAGCTTGTTCTGGGGTGAATAATCCATTAAAGCATTGCACAGACATACCTAATCCTATCGACTGACTGAACTACAAGGAGTCCTTAGTTACATACAGGACCCCTTTCACCTCCAGTGTGTCCTAAGAATACAGGATAGATGCTCAATTCTGCATAAGTTTAAAGCCTTGAAGTAAATTGGCCATGACTTGAGACTGTTTCTTCCCATGGGTGTATTTTTTGTGATTTCTTGCACAGGGGGAATGGCTGACACTGGGGGCACTGCAACCTTAGCATATTTCTTCTACATACAGCGTACATGCATGCATTCATTTTTGTTGTACGGCATGGCTATAATGTACTAAACGTTCTAAAAGCCTGCATTATGCTGGCTGCTGTTTTTCTTGCTGTTCTTTTTTCCCCTTTCCTGGTCCCAGAAACAGTCCCCATGTGTCACAGGGACACGAGGCAGCGTGGGCTGGCAGGCCGGGGGTGCAGGGGAGGGATGCGTGCTGCCTGCAGTGGCCTCGCGCCCTCCCTCAGCTCCAGCCGTACCCAGCAGCATTCTTGAGAGCCAGCTAAGAGGGTCAGGGAGTGCGATCTATTCTTAGGACTATGGGACCCATTCATTTCTTAAAAATAAAAAATAAAATTGTTTGGTGCAGAGCACTTCTCATTTTTCTGTAGAGAGAAATGCGAGCACTCTTCCCACAATTAATGAAGTCATTTTCCTACAGTTTTGAGAACTGAAGTACATCTCTGCCATCACATGCCCCTCGTATATTAATGGGATTTTCAGCCTCGATGCCTGCCCCATTGGGCTGGCTGGAGGTTCCCCCATGGATGGCTCTGTCCAGGTGGTTGTGGGTGCCTGACACAGAGGCTGACCAGTCCCATGGCTTGGGTGAGGTATGTGGCACACAAGTTGGCTTCCAGCTTAAAAAGGCAGCTAGAAGACATGATTGCTTCTCTTTTAGGCAGTGTGGATGCCAAAGCTTTGGGGATCTTCCCAGATTTTGAAAGGCAGAGTTCATGAGCAGTCTTGCATGCCTTTCAATCACCAGTACCCCTCCTCTTTCCTTCTCATGCTAGAGCCCTCTTCCGCTTGCTCATGACACCTCCTAGTTGTCCCATGATGTATTTCATAATGCTTTTGCATCTTTGTATTTGTGGTATCTGCCCTCAATATTTCTCTTTAAACATTAGCACACTTCTACCAGTATTAGCCCTTCCCACGCCGTAGTGCTTAGTTAGGTGCCTCCTTTCTGCTTTCAGGTCCCGGATCCGTTGTGTTTTCTGCTTTCTCAGTGGGCCTGTAGCTGTTGTGTTACAAAGCAAGTTGATGCCTAGGAAAGCAGCAGAAAGATTTGGTTTAGTTTAGCCTGCCTGAAAGTTGAGAGGGAAAAAGGAACTAGTGTCAGCAGTACGGAGCTGGCAACATCAACTGTGTCAGCGAGGGGCTGAAGCTCTCTTTGGTAGCGAAGCATCGCAGGGAAAAGGAAACCACGCAGCATGCTTGGGCAGGGCTGGTAGTAAAGGATGTGCAGGATATAGGGACCCGCTGACAGCAGCACATACACTAAGGATGAGTCAGTAGATCTGGTGCACGAGGAGATTTGAGTGGCACGGAGAAGAAGCAGTTTAGCTTATAATCCTTAACACAGTTTTGTGCTGTGGGTTTGGTTTGTTGGTTTTTCTTTCTTTTTTTTTTTTTTTTTTTTTTTTTCCTTTTCATAAACTAGAAGCTGAAGCAAAGCCTCTTTATTCTCCTGAAGTTTTTTTCCCCCTCTTTCCTGCTTCTCAGGACTTGCTGGCACTGCGAAAGTGACCTTGGATCTGTTCAGAGAGTTCCTCCTGCTCCAAACGGGAAGGGCAGCAGTTTGAGAGATGTGGTTTTTATAGAGCTGCAAGTTTGATGGTGGGGACAGATGGTTTTGTTTTGGTAGTACGAACTTTCTTTGGGACTCTAGGAGAGGGACCTGGTTATCCGTATTTATGTCCTGTAACTGCACAAAGCTTTCAGGTGGCTGTTTCAGATACCCAGTGAGGTTCAGGAGGCAGATGCCTGCCCTGCTGTGTAGCCACCATCCTCTTTCAAATTCTGTCACACAGGAGGAGGAATCAACAAGAATCGTAATGTTTGGTCTTAGCAGAGTCTTGTAATGGTGTTGCTGTCTCTTTTCCTCTGCAGATGCCCAGGGCCATGCCTGTCCTAGTTGCACAAGTTGCTTTTTGCAGGAGCTCCTGCCTCAGCTCCCCCCGATGCTGGCTGGGCTTCCTCGTGTCACGCGCGGCTCCCTGGGTCTCCCCCCCCAGCAAGGAAGAGGCTCAGGGTAACAGTGAGGCTTCTGTCCCTGTCTAAGAGCAAGCCTATAAGCTTCCTTTAAACTTTAAACGTTTTATTGTTGGAAAGCTTTCAGATGTTCACTGGATAAGGGGTCTTTATATATAATCTGGCATCGCACAGTAAAAGATTGCTTTATGTAAGCTAAGTTTAAGATGTGCAGTCCCTTTATAAGCTCGTCATATAAACTCAGCATGCAGAAATTTTTTTTCTTCTCGTGTTCAACATTGCTTTTTAAAAGGGTTTTCTAAGTGTTTTTTGATATTATTACTTCTTTTAAAAAATAAGATTATAAATCTTAAGGGGGAAATATCAGGAAAATGCTGCACCCCAGGCAAAATTGAGCATGCTTCTGTGAGTTTGTTCAAATGTGTCAGCAACCTCCTGTAGAGTCCTCGACCTGCTCTGAGGGGCTCCAGGTCTTGGTACTGTAAGGCCAGAGCAACCCACTACTGAAAAGTACTTCCTCGATTAATTCATGGCCCAAAACCTCCTTGGTATGGTGCGTAGCATAATGAACACAAATTATATTAGAACATACATGTATGAAAAAAAGAAGACTATTGCTTGGCAGAGTAACCGACATTTCCTTTACAAAGTGGATCTAGCTAATTTACAGATCACGCACCCTGGTCCAGGGACTTTCATTTGTAAAGTGTTCTCCACACAGAAAACTTTCTTCTTCCCAATTTTTACCAAGGAACATTGAAGCCCAAGAACTGGGGATGCGTGGTTCTACTCAAGGTTTGAAAAGGCAGCAACAAAAGCATGTCACTAGTAGAAAACTGTCAGATGTTTATCATCATCTGGATTTCATTCTGTGCCTGAGTATCACAAAGTGAATTGCATGTACTGGGATCCATCTGAAAATTATTTATGACTTCAGCCAGTCGCTTCCTCCAGCTGGGCCAAGCCTGCGTGCAAACTGCAACACCTGCAGCGTGTACCAGACCAGAATCCTTCACGTAACTGCTTTAATGCCTTAAATCATGGCTTTAACTGTTTTATACAGTGGGTAAACTGTCACTGAAGGATTTTTGCTCTAATGGAAATCAGTTTTTGTTTGTGGGTTCTTGTCTAGGTTTGTTCACTGTGGACTTGTTCCAGAGATCCTGGAAGTTGGTGGGTGTTAATGGATTTTGGCATGGAGGCTTGGAAAAAGAAGTAGTTACTGTGTCTGCTGTCAGTGATTTCTCTTTTGCCAGTGGTAATAAACTTAATTCTGATCCCAGTATGAACTGACAAAAACATATCTGAAAAACTGATGAGGGTAAACAGGGGTTTGTCTCATAAAGCCCGCAAAGTAAGGAAACAAACGTGCTGGTGACGTGATTCTACTCACCGCATCGTATTTCACACAATACTTTCCTCTGCACAGAAAGAAGGCAACTTTTGCACAAAGCTACATAAAAGCACCACTAGTATATGTGCAACGCTGCAGGGGGGGATGGCTTTTTGTTGTGTATTTTTTTTTTTTCAGTAAAAAATTCCGATTTGTTGAAGCTGATGCTGCTTACAGGAAATGGCTGTTCTTGGCAGACAATAAGCCTGATTATCTCCCAAGACTACTTTTTTTTTTTTTTTTTTTTTTTTTTAAGTTTCAAATAAAGTCTCTTCTTTGAGACTCAGAGCAATTTCTCCCATCTGGTGGTTTGCTAAGTGTTTTACCATGCCATGCCATTTAGGAGAAGATGCTTGGACAGCTTTGGTATGTGTGACACAGTTTGGGGTGACCCTGCTGTAAGCGTTTTGGGCTGGGATGGGAAGCAAATCACAGCAACTTGCGGGAAGCTGATATTGCTTAAACCTAATCCCATTCATTTGATTGTACTTTAAACAGCCTCATTTTGTATTTGATTTTAGATGGCAAGTGGAAGGAGAGCTCAGCGTGATTTTGTCCAGCAAAGGTTTTCATTCTCAATGTTTTTCCTTCTGCACCACTTCTAATGTTCATTTATTTGCACCTCCTATGCTGTTTTCTCCAAAGGTCAGCAAAGCTTTCTGAGAAGTGCTGGTCAGAATCTGTAGCTAAGTAACATTATCCAAAGCCCTCAAGGAAGAGGCTCAATGTTCCTTCTACGTAGTTAGGTAGAAGGAAAATCGTTAAGGCTGAAGCTGAGGTCTGTACAGCCCCTAGACTGAATGCAAAGAAAGAGCGAGGAGTCTTTGGGTTTCTCTTACACAGTTTCTCCAAGGGCTTGAACAGGGCTCCTTCAGCATGTACTAAGGCGCCTGCATCCAGTTGGTCTTAATGCTGGCTGCTTCTCCATCCTCATGTGCACAGGCATTTGTGCAGGGGTGTGGGAGCAAGGCCGGGGCCGTGTCCAGAAGCTACAGACAAGCACAGGGGGGCTCTGCCCTCTTTGGCAGCAGTGCCAGCCTCTGCCTGTCAGGGATTCGTGGCTCCGACAGCGTGGAGTACAGAGTTTCCCCGTACGTGTCGCTTCTCTGGCTTGGTGCAAGAGAAAATAATGAGCTAAGCTAGAGCTGAGGTGCTGCTGGACTGACTCGAACTTGGCTCCTCTCTTAAGCTCCCAACTTTTCTCTATGCAGATGTTATCCAATTAGTTGGGAGGCAGGAGCAGTTTCTTGACTCAATTTTGCTTTCCAGGCCAAATGCCTGGAAGCTAAGGAGGGAAACGGATGGTACTGGAATAATAACCACCTTCCCCGAGCCTGAGCAGAGTGGTTAAGACCCATCTTTTTTTCAGTGTTATTACGAATTCTGCCAAGCTGTACAATAGATGTTGGGGGAGGAGGCTTTGCTGTGTTTTTTTTTCTTTATTCCTTGATACATCCAGGATTTCTTTTTTTTTTCAACCACTAAGCTAAGAAAGCAAGCAGGGAAGAATACGCTGTGATTTGCAGTTGTTTGATTAAAAACGTTTATTCCTTAAACCTCTCACAAAAACGTCTTCTGATTTTTAATGTCTTTTTTTCCTTTCTCTCCCCACCCTGACTTCTCTAGCCAGAATGACATTTCAGCCTTATGAAATCAGAGGTCTGCTTTCTTACCGGGATTTAGAACAGCATAACCCAGTTGCCGTGATTTTGAAGAATTACTTGCTTATTCCTTAAGAGCAGTTTTATTTTCCTAGCTTCTTTTCACGGAACAAGGACCAGTGAAAGCAATTTGAGCGGAGAAGCCATGCCCCCTTCTCCAGCATCCCTCACAAAAGGCACTGCTGCAAAGATCTGCTGCTGCTTCTGCAGCTGGGGCGGGTTTTCTCCATCAATAATGCAGGCCCCGAAGTCAGCTGTGTGCAGTTGTAAAGTTACTCATTCAGCAGTAATTTCACAAATGCCTCTCTCGTGGAAAATTCAGCCATGTACTTGGGGGGGGGGCGGAGGAGGAATGTGAGCGTTTCTGAAAGCAGGTCAAATTCAGTCTGACCTCACTGGTTTGGACAGCAGGACACTGAAATGTGTGCCCTCCTCTGCTGCACACTCACCGTTCCCAAACCTGAGCACCAGCAAAACCGTAGCTCCCCCATCTTCCAGGCGCTTCCAAAAGAAATGTTTTAACATCATTGTTAGCCCGTGCTCCGCGAGCTGCTCTTTCAAAGATTTCGCCTTGAGGGGAAATAAGGAGTTGCTGTCATTTGAAATTTACTCAGCATTGGCTAAACGATGGCATTTGTCACTTCTGCTCTGCGTGTTGTTCAAACCAGCCCTCGTGCGTGTCAGGCTGGATGCTGTGTTTGCTTACTTGCTCTCCGTCTTTGTTCCTCGGGAGAGCAGGGGACAATTAATATCGCCTAAAAACGTGGCGTGGCACAACCCTTTTTTTCTTTGTGTAGCTTTCACACACGGATGCCATCAAGAGCGTTACGTGCATCCCGTTTCAAAAGCACTTCGGTGAAGCAAAATCACTAGGAGACACTGACCGATTTTTTAGGAATGGATCTGAAATAATTGGCACGCTTGCTTTATGCCGCAGCTTGCTTCGTGCTGCTGACCTTGTATCCCTGACGTCTGAATCACTGTCATGTTGGTGACAGTGATGTGTCTGAGCAGTCCGAAGGAATCCTGCAATTACTTTAATATTTTGCATAATGCTGGTGGAATTTCATGATTTGTTGTGAGGGGATCACATCCAATTACCTCATTCATTAAAACAGGGAAAATAGTGGAAGTTTGGCGATACGTGCCAGGAGAGTGAGAAAGAAGTGTAATGTCATTTGTGATGTCCTAGTCACTAATTTTTTCTTTCCCTTTCTCTCTCACTTTACAGGTCATGTTTCTGAGCCATTTTTGAGGAAATGTGGTGAAGGTCAACTTGCTCTGTTTTGGGGGAAAATTCTGGTAAGTGGTACCGTCTTGATCACTTTTGGGTTTCAATGACAAATTCAGACAGATTGTTTTAACATTTATTTCAGTTTTATTTTTTTTTTTCACTTGATGGGAAATGCAGCTCACAGAGATGTAGCTGATTACACATATTTTTCTTCCTCTGGTATGGGGGCTCACAGTGGGAGAAGCACTGACAGAAAGCAGCATGCTGGGCCTCAAGGCAAGGAATGCAGTTTCATTTGCTCCAGTGGCATCTGCTTATTGTGTTTGTAGCTGCTATACTCAGCTGAAGAGTGGTTGAGCTAAAATCTATAGTAGAAGAAACACAAAGCCTAACTGAAAAACAAGAAAGAAAAAAAGAAAAAAAAAGGCGTGGTAGAGCTATAAACAATCAGGAGAAAAATAGTAATGTAGGGGGAGCACATACCTCCCAAAGCAGTGGGGGTCTGCAGTCAACTGGGAAATTTCCCACTAGGGAACGTGCTTTGGCAGGGGGGTTGGACCTGGTGATCTCTTGAGGTCCCTTCTAACCCCTACAATTCTGTGATTGTGTGAAATCTGTCTGTTCCCAGAGCATCTGACCAGCATGCTTGCCTCTAGCTTCCATGTGGAGCCAGGACATTTTGCTTATTGCTGTGAGATAAGGAGGCAGTAGGTGCTCCTGTGTGATGTACCAGCCTTCATATTCCTCCTTTCCATCCCACATGGCAAACTTTGCTGCTTCTCTGGTTGGTCTCTGGACACCACACTTCCAGAGGCTTCTGGTCCTACGGGTGCTGTGGGATCGTGGCGTGTTGTGGGTGATGTGTCTGTGCCCAGTCATGCCCCTGGGAGGAGAAGGAGGCAGAGAAGAATGGAAGATAATTAGTGATGTGCCCCCAGCTAGAAGGGAGTAGTCCTGAGAAAACTCTTCCTAGTTTTCACTTATCTCCAGCCTAACCTGAAAAAAAAGCAAAACTGTTTTACATTAGTTTGTAGATTCATCTTGCTTTTTCCCCTTGGAGACTCAATGTATGCAGCTGTGGCTGGTGCCAATTGATCACCATCACCCTTGGAAAAAAAAAATGCCTGCAGAAGATTATGTCCTTTCTTTCCCTTGGCCGAGCAGGGTCTTGGACAGAAATATTTTCTTCAGCCAGCGTGTGCAGATTGCAGATGAAAACTGGCTTCTTCTCCACTAGCAGAAGACTTCAGAGTAAGATGGCCTGCAGGGGTAGAAAACTGAAAATCAAAGAGTGGCTCTGTGAGAACACTTATTCTTTTCTGTGATTTAAAACAAACAATAACCAAAAAAAAAACCAACAACCAACACCACAAAACAGATGTTGTTACATCATACAGAAGGATCAGGATTAGCTAGCAGATGTTTAAGTGTAGATCATTTAGCCTTCTGCAGCGTGGATAGTCTTAAAGATCAGAAAAGATGACCAAGATCAGAATTTAAAAAAAAAGTCAGCCAAAAGCATGAAACACTTTGTTCAACGGTACCTTGGTAAACCCTACCACAGACCTTTTAAGCATTTTTTTCTCTACAGTTTGGCTTTTTTGACAATTGTTCATGTTGTAAAGCTTCCACTTACATCCCTATACAGGAAAATATGACTACAATTAATTACCTGGAATTTAGTTGTAGGCCCAAAGGTGAGCTACAGACCAGCTGCATGAACTCGTTAATCCATGAGATTTTGTGCGGACTTCTGTTACTGCAAGAGAAGATAGGATGTATATCTAGTTTGCTCTTTGGTGATAAGAACTATACTTTGAGACTAAAGTTGTCCAGTGCCCTTACATATTGGCTGATCTCTGTGTGACAAAGCTATGGTGCTGTCAGGTCTAGAAGCAGCACTGTAATGCAAAAATGGTGTTGCTATGTAACACAAAGGAAAATAAGTTTATGGGCAGCCCTGGTAGTCAGATTGTTGTGTTTAAATTTCCCTTCAAAATTGCATCAGCTGAGACTGGTCTAGGCTCCGTGGCTGTCCTTAATGAAGAAACATAGCTCAAGAGCAGCAAGGGGAAAGGGATGAAAGAAACATGTTTATCAGAATCATAGAATAAATTTGGTGGAAGAAACTGATCCATATGGAGCATCTTCTCTGCCAGTGAGAGGGGTTTTGGAGAAGACCCTCCCAACCCCACATCAGGCAAGCTGCTTCCTGTGGCTCCAAAGAAATGTGGTGTCACATAGATGCAGCAAACTTGTCAGTGAGGGGAAAAACAGTCTGGTTTACCGAGAGCCTACTTGCACAATGTTTCTCACCCTTTAGTTCGTGTCCAGACTTGGGGAGCATGGCTGCTGACTTGGCTGAATCTCAAACTCAGAAGAAGGTTAGCTGACAAACTGATGCTCCTGAAAATCACCTGTTTCCCTGAGTAGCTCAGACATAACCTAATAAACAGAGACACTTCTCACTGCTGGTTTTTGTACACACCCTGGAATTTCTTCAAGCCAGCCTGGAAATGAGTTTGTGGCACTCCATGCTCCAGGATTTTGCACCAAAATTTAGTATTGTTTTCCATTATGATATGTAAACAGCCTCTGCAACTTCTGCTTGTTTTCATAGCTGTTCCTTTCCCTCCTTCTACTTCAAACAGTTTGCAAAATCTCATTTTGAGGTAGAACAGTCAGGAATCTTGAGTTTCTTGTCTGTAAGGATCTCTGAAACATCTCCCCGCCCACTGTAGATTTCCCTATGGCATTCCAAATTCACAGAGACGTTAAAAATAATTGCAAAAATGCAAGGGAAGGAAATAGTTTTGACCAGCCTCTGTCCCTAAACCACTGAATCCAAGAAGGACTGGGCACCAAGAGAACATTTTGAATTTATCCTGACATAGCATCTGAGCACAGAAGTCACTTATTCATCCTGGATCAAAGTCCTGGAAAAGGTCATGCAGGCTCCAGATCAAAAATTCATAATGGACGTAGGAGCTGATTAGAGAAGTATACTTGAATGCTGCAAGGGGAATCTTGACTGAATTCAAAACTCACTCAGCTGAGCTGATGATATCTTCCTGAGCAGTGTGAGTAGAGACCTCTTTTGATGAGATTTCTGTAAAGCAGCCTCATGGATGTCAGAGCAGGTACTGTCAACACTTACATATTTGACCCTTGTGTTGAACACCCGTGGTGTTCGGTGGGCAGTCACGGAGCCACCACCTCTCCAGCACATGAAATACTTACACAACTGCAAGGAGCCCCAGGAGTGCTTCCTGCTGCAGGTGTGATGCTGTACATTCGTCCTGTCTTACAGATTTACTCTTTCCAGGAACTCTGTGAATGCTTGAAACACAGGTCTTGAAACTGAAAGTATACTTGGGAAATCCACTGCTCCTTTCAATCCGAATTTAGGCAGGGGCACCCTCCTAGGTGCTGGGCTTTTGGATGTTTCAGTTGAAATCAGAGATGCTGCGCTTCCATCTGAACACTTGTCAATACATTCAAAGCAACTGCACATCTTAAACAGTGGTTTCAGCTATTTTTAGTTGCTCAGTTATATCATGGAAAATTTGTATTTCAGCTGCTAAGACACACCTCTGGTTTTTTGATGGTGTGGTTGTTTGTTTTTTTTTCCCATTAAGGGCAGTCAGATTCCTCCCCTCTATTTTAAACAAATAAAAAAATTAGCAGGTAGTGCCTGCTTTGATTTTTAGAGATTATATGAAAACAACTTGTCAGTAACTTTATGCACACTAAGTTTGTTTGCCTGTAGAAGGATGGTGATGCTCTGTGCATTCCTGGGTGTCTGATTTCTGTGGCACAATTATTTACATCCAGGACACCTACCAAAAATGCTTTTGAATTTCTCATGGTGATTCTTCTCACTTGTCAAGCTTCTGACATAAAGTATTACAGATCAACTATGTACTATCTGCAAAGAGCTTGGAATAAGTGCTCTTATTGCAAAAATAACCCAGCATAACTTGTGCATCATTACCTGTATTCTGCCATGCCCACAAGAGGCTTTGCCAGAATCATTAGCTGTTCTTTGTAATTATGGTTGACCTGGTGTATTTTAGTCCTGTTTCTAGTAGCTTTTAGTTTTCCAGAGTAATTAATTTGGGCACTGACACACCTCATGATGTGCTTCTGTTGTGTAACTTCATTACCCCTTCCTGCTGGCTGCAGATTATCGTGCCTATTTAGGAAGAAAAATATGTGGAAATTCACGAGCATTTAAAATATCTTGGGTTTTACTGAGATTTGCTACACTATGCTAGTAATTCCTCCAATTCTAGTCTGTTTCTTTTCTTCCAGTCTCCTCCATCCCAAAGATGTGCATTTAGTAATGCATTTAGTTTAGCTGTTGGGGTTCTGGGGGGCTGAAGTTGAGGTGATCCAAAGAGAGTCGGTCTGTGGGCCATCCGTCTGGAGAACCCTCCTGAATTAGCCACTGGATAAGAAATAAGGAAGGACTGGTAAGACAGCAAACAGTAGAGTACCACATGCTGCTGCATCCCCTGGCTTTCTTAGCTGGCTCAGCAGCAGAGACCTTTGAACCGTGGTGTTACGGCAACTCGGAGATCCATCACAGAATGTTGTAAGTGATAAACTGTTTTTCTGTGGTTTTGGGTTTTTGTTTTTGTTAACAAGCTCTCCAAACGCTCCACTGAAAGAAGAGCATTAAATTTGCAAATTCAGATGTTTGCTGTAGGGAGTGTTACATCAACTTTGCTCTTTTCTGCACGTGCTTCGGGGTGTTTTTGTCGCTGCTCAGTTGATACAAAAGCTCCTGTTCCCTCATACTTGCATGTTCTTGTAACTTCTGTTCCCCTTCCTCCCCTCTGGAGGACTGAATAAAAATGTTTGTGCAATATGCTGTAGGGGTCACTGCCATCAAACCTGTTGTGAGCTCAGATTTAGATGCAGAGCAAACTTGCACCTGGTTTCACATATTTAAGAGTAGGTCAGCTTGCAGCAGGCTGGTCCCGCCAACCTGGTAGCAGGATCCTGGGCATTGTAGCTGTAATCCCAAAGAATGGAGTCACTAGGAAATAATACTTCTTTAGTGAGCCCTTGCAAATGGATTTTTATTTTTTTTTCAGAGGTCAGTAATTTATTACTTGTTTTTTCAGAGGTCGGTAATTTGGTCGTCTTTGGGAGGAGTGTTTTGCAGAGGTCAAAATACAAAGATTTTGCCTTGCCACCTTACAGGCTTTTGGTCCAAATCACAAAACCTCTCAAGCTGCTCGAGGAGTGACCAGAGGCTTTTAACATGGACAAATCACTCTGATTTCCCATGCCTTGTTTCGGAATTAGCTTGAAAAAAAATCGGGCTGAAGTCATGCCAAAAATCCCAAACGGCAACAAAGTAAAGAAAAAAACCTCACAGCAAACATCCAGCCTGGAGAAGGTTGCCAGAGCTGGAAGCTGTGCCAAGTTTCTAATCAGGCAGCACCAGGGTCTCGGTAGGTAATGTTGCCACCCGGCAGCGACCCGTGTGAGAGGCGAGGAAGCAGGATCCGTGTGACGTGCAGCGCCGTGCATGGACCAGACCCAAGATTACCAGGACTAGCGAACGTGATTTCTGAGCATCAGATAAGGCACTGACTGCAGATAAGACTCATGGTAACTGACTGCACGCTGCAGTACTGAATACATCTATAGATACAGACCAAGGTATGTGGACGGGTGTAAATTTCCCCTTCCTGACACGAGCACGCTATGTTTTGTAGTAGAGCCAAGGCACCGGCTTATTTCTAGAGTTTCTTTTATGAAATCTTGGGAGGAAGGGGGTGGTTAATGTAATTCTCTCGACATTAATTCTGTCTCATCAATACTTCATGGATTTAATAGATTTTAGAGCTAAAATAATTTGGGAGATTGTTTTATCCGCCAAGCATAGCAGAGGCTGCTGAAGCTAAATGGAGGACAGAAGGCATCAGGGTGTGTTACAGGGTACTGCAGCACCCAAATGTAACTATTGTGGGGTTTGTTTCTGTCTGCCTTTTGTGAAACTTTACATTGGGCACTAAATACTTTGCATATAGGCAAGCTACCTCCTTGGTAAGAGCTTGTTAAAGGTCTCTAGACACAAGTGTGTTTCCACCTCACAGCATAAGCACACTGCTTTAGTTCTTCACCTCCCCTTCCATCTCCCTCCTGCTTAAATGCTCCTCTGGCATGGGCATAATGAAACTGCATAGAAAGGAGCACGAAGGAGAGGAGAGATCTCCCTGCAGATTAACAAAGCCAAGTATTTCTGGACATTGAGTTATTTATATCAATCAGTTTGCTAAGCTCAAAGATAAAAGCAAGCCTGGGAAGCAATCCAGAAAAAAATAAAATAAAAATAAAGAAGACAGTGTGAAGACGCAGCATTGGTGAGTGTTTTCGGGCGGCCTGCAGTGCTGTATGGCAATAGCCATTTCAAAATAAAAGTGAGATGGGCGGATCTGGAGGGCCGCTGCTCAGAGGTGGGGGAGATCCCTGCTGGATGTGTCAGGCTGGGTAAGCTCGGCGCTGCTGGAGCGCCCTGCGTCATCCTGCAGCATCCCTGCTGCCAGCAGCGAGCAGTGCTCCTCGGCTCCAAGGGGTCCCTCGCAGCCACCACCAGTGTGGGGAAGGCAGCTCTTCCCAAGGCACGTTATCAAGGGCACGTTATCAGGGAAATAAAGCACGGACGGTGCCGTTTAGAGAATAGCCATTTTTAGACAATATCCACCAGCGTAAGGCTGTGATTATGCTGTATCATCCTGAGAGCCTCGGAGCTAACAGAGGTTTGTACAGCCTTTAATAAATAGTGTTTTGTCCATACCTACACTGTGCCCACGGATAGGAATATATCTAGTGTAGTACATCATAATGCTTCCATTGTTTTTAGGGAAAATTGTAAAAGATTCAACTGTGTAAATGCCATTCCCGCCCAGCCCACTTAGTACTACGAGACAGGGAGAAGTCTGCTTTGAAATTCTCCCTCCAGCAAAAGCTTGAAAAGCCTTGAAGATTGCGTGCATCCTTGATCATGTCATGCAGCAGCAGCCCTGAGAAATACAGAATCTCGTAGCTCAGGCTGCTAGCGTTTTGAATGCCCTTCTGGGTGTGGAGAATCCTGCCTTTCTGCTGTAACGAGGTGGTATCTCATCCTGCAACAACTTCTCAGACCATATTGACTTCCTGGCACAGGTTTTGCATTTTTTAATCAAACTATTTCTTCTTGTATTTTACCTTGTGCAAAAATCGTGACAACCCAAAGCAAGTAGCTTTACAGATAAAATGATAAAAATATAAGTGGCATGAGAGTTTTTGCATTCTTTCTGTAATTACTAGATAAAAAGCATGCATGTATCTTAGATGTGATTTGAAACATCAGCCTGCTTTGGTCCTTTTTTTTTTTTCCAATTTGTACAGTTAAATGCTAGTTAGAAGGAAGATGGTATGGAAAGAAACACTGCACACTTTGTAAACATGAGTTCAGGTCATTTCTTGTCCTCTTTCGTTGCTCATCAAGTTAGAAGTTTTGTCATTTTTTCAGTGGGATCTTGCACCAGATTCTAGCACAACTTGCTTTAAAGCTAGTGGTTACATCAGTGCACCAGCACCCATTGCTGCTAGGTGCTCATTCTGGTGAGCTGTAATTGCAGCAAATCATCAGTTTTGGAAAGTCCTCATTTAGCTGTTATGTCTGTTGGCTGTGTATGACAATTAGGAGTTGTCCATTCTTTCCCCACAGCTTGTTCCATGTTATTAGGGCACTAGTCTCTCTCTACATGCCATTTACTGTCAAAACACAATCCTTTTATCCCCCATTTCGTCTGGTTTACATCACTTGATGGGTTTGGACAATTGTGTATCTTTATTCTTCTAAGATGGAGGCTGATAGAAGATTCAGTACATGAAGTTCTGCTCTACCTATAGAGCAGGATATCTGCAAATACATCTGTAGCCATATAGAAAATATAGAAGCTGACAGCTGAGAGATCCTGTAGACTTCTCATTGTTTTCTACCATGGTGCTCATCTGTCAAAACACAGAGAAACAAATCTGTATATGAATGAAGTGGCTTTTTTTACGTTGTCTAGGAAGACCAAGCAACATCCACAGTCCTATTTTTAAGATATCCTTTCTGCCCGTGTTGGTATGTGCTAAGTATCTTCGCAGGAGCCCGAGATCGTTGCATTTGCTTTTTAATAAGTTTTGCTCTTGAGTTTTGCCCTCTAAGTGACTGTAATTACACAGGGAGGCTTAGCTCGGGTCTAACCACCAGTTTTCCTGTATGTCATTAGATGTTGTTAGGGGATCAGCCTGCCCGGTTGTAAATGACAGCATACATCTTCCTCTAATCCTTTTCTGGATGAGGCTGGCTATAAGGCAGGCGCTTTGGAAGAGAGGGAGCACTATTCTAAGCTGACGAGGCAGAAGGAAGGCTTGTGTTGAATCAGGGGCTGCTTGCAACAACATTTTGATCGTGGTTCACGTTGAAGCACCTCGAAGATGCAAGCCCCATCGCTGTAGCCTAACAGAATTCCTGCATGTTAGCACTGAAGTATTCATCATTTCTGGGCTATTAGCGTGGCATGTGCCCTCCACATGTCTGTCATCCTCTGCAAGCGGTGGAGATGTTATCCAGAAACAGTTGTGTGCAGAAACTTGCCAGGTCACGCATGGGAAACGTGCTACTGACTTCTCAACGGGAGCGAGTCCTGCACAGCGCTGTGGCTTGCGGCTTCGTCCCACCACCTTCACGTGGCTGATGCTCAGAGGTGCACCCTGCCTGTGATCACAGCAGCCTCCAGGAGGGCTGTATGTTGTGTAATACGCAGAAAACATCCCACCTGAAAGACATCTCAGCAGCCCAGCGCTGGGCAGGGCTCTGAGACCAGAGGTCTGGGTTTGAAGGCAGGGATCAAAGCCCTCGGCTGTGCACGGGTGGGAGTGCTTGGGAAGAGCTCGCACAAAGATGGGGTTTGTTACTTTGCCTTTCCCATCTGGTTTAGGTCCCTGGACTTGTAACTGCTTTTACCCAAGTAAGATTTGGGTGAATTTACATGGGAATTCAGTTTTAAATTTTGGGAGGAAACGTGGACTGTTAATCTCCTGTTACCAGACCGCTTTTACAGCACCTTTCAGATTCCAGAAGTCAAAAAAAGAGTGTGCTTTCCCTCTGAGGCGTATATTTGAGGCATCTTTGAAAGTCACATGTACCACAGGAGACTTAGCAAAAGCACAGTGGTTTCTTTTGCTGTATTAAATATTTCCCTAGCTGTACTTCTGATTAAAGAAATAAATTCCTAAGCCATGACTTTTAACCACCTCTTCTCTAGGAAAACTCTTCATAACCACAGTGAGAGAACAGCCCCAGCTCAGGCCACTGTCCTGCTTCAGCAGGAGCTGTAAGAGGGCTGCCATGTAGAGAATTTTTATCTCAAATTATCACTGCTGTTCACTTCCACTGTAAAAAGCAATTCTCATGGTATTTTTTTTCCTAGAATATTCCTCTTCTTGTAGAGGATACCCATGAATATATTCAATGTCTTGCTCTCTTCTTTATTCTTTTGTATCTCTTATGTCTGGGAAAAATTCCAGGAGCTTTATGGTGTAGCTTTAGGCGCTTCTGGGTTGGAAATGCTTCTACGTGTCACGCAGACAAGAACTGTCCTTGTTTAAAAAAAAAAAAAAAAAAAAAAAAAAACACAGAAAACTCTTCAGTTCCATGATGGAGGAGGAGGAAGGTGCCCTAGGCACAGCTGGCTATTAGTTGTATAGTTTCTTCAGGTTGATAACCAGCTCTGATAGAAATCTGTTCGTTGATGGACAGTTCCCTAATGATACTGGACAGGGAGAGCAGCAAATTTAATACGCTCCACAAGTCGGGGTTGGGTGAAACACCAGAAAACTCTTGGAAGTCTGAGATAAATCCCCTTGGAGCTTGCTTTGTCTGCTTGCGACTTTCCCTTTCTGGTATTTAACCAAGTTTGAATCCAGGTCATCTCTCCTAGGCTAATCTATGTCAGTGGAGTGGTGGAGTGTGAAGGGAGCTTTTCCTTTCTTTCTCTCTCTCACTCACCTGGAACACATAAGCAAAAGAGCAGGCGGTACTGAAGCTGAAACTGTGGCAGTCCACACATGTCGAAGTAGCTGCTGGGAACCGCAGCAACAGAAATCTGGTCTTGGTCAGTTTGGCAAAGCATAAACTAGCCAGTGACTCATCAAATGTACTTCTGCAGTCATTCGGCAGGTAATGCTGTACATTTGCTAATGTTAATAAGCTTGACTGTAGCTTAAAAAGGTCCAGCAACCTCCAATTAAACTTTCTGTAATTTTCAGAAGTAATTGAAGTAATTCCTTCTCATGTTGCGTGCTGTTTCTCTGCAAGGATCCGGAAACATCCACGTAATCACAATCCATTTGTTACGTTTAATAGATGTTGCTCATCTTATACTTAAAAAAAGTTTGAAAAAATAGAATTCTTTAATGGAGCCCAGTTAAATCTTTTGCAAAGGCTTTTAAAGTGTCAGATAGGGCTTGCAAATAGCAGAGACTGGCGCTGCGGATTATTTAAATCTGTATGACATCACCAGTGGATAATTTTAAAAAAAAAACACACTTATTATGTAAATGTATTCAGTAACCAGTAAGGTTATGTATGTGAGAAATCATACTTTTGTGCGCTTTAAGTCAGCTCACCTGCGTTGTGTTTGTTCTCGGCAGAGCACAGCATCTGATTGTGACTTGGAACATCTCCAGGGAGCTCATCTCCAAATTGCTGCTGTGATTTACGGGAACTGAATCATGAAGCTTCTTGAACCTTTCAGAGCTTCCTGCTTCTTTGTTGGTCTTTTTAGATCTAACATAGTTTTAAATACTTCTCAGCGATTAGATTAGGTGCAGGCAATTTCCTTTTCAAATTGCCTGAGCAGGCCCTTTGGTAAACAGTAATAACCTTGTTGTGGCTCAATAGGGTTTGGCAGGCTAATTAAAATGGACTTCGGGGCTGCAAATAGGTATGCAGGAAAACTCTACAGGTCTGCTCAGAGGCTTGATTGGGTTTCCATGGACGTTGGTTCAGTTGTGACCATGCGTGTCTTCTGTTTATGGTTTCCACTGTAATCTGTACATTGTTTGCTTCAGAAAATCATAGTTTATAAGCAGGTTGATTGATAAAACACTTCTATTTCCTACCCCATAACTGCTTCAACCACCCAATCCATTAGATGGATGCATCTTGATTAATGCCATCTCTTCTGTAGGAGTTTATGCTAAAACTGCTTTAATCCCTGAATGTTCAGGATTTTTTAAGGCAGAGGAAATAGAGAGGAGTTAAAGATTTCACACAAGTCAAGAATTGCCGTACGAGGATCTTTCCAAATAAGTCCGAGATTTGTACAAAACTGATGACTGCGTTTTCATGCAGGGCCTGTATTGATTTTGTGCTGCATGACACATCCTGCTAGGTCTTTGTGCACAATAAACCACACTGACCTCCCGACCCTTCCCCTGACAACCTCATCGTTTTCCAGCTGAATGTGCCTGGTCACCCTGCAGCTATCGCCATAAACACATATGTAACTTTCAAAATCATTTCTTGAGCTTTTTTCATTTCAGAGAGCGCAGAGAAAGCAGTGTCCCTGTCCACACACGGGCATACCCACACATTTCCAACCAGTAGTCAGATTGCTAAAAAAAAAAAAAAGCCCATGGGTAATTAGCACTGTGAGTATAGTTAATCGATTTCAAATTAAATGCCACCGGCACTGGCAAAAGGTCACACTAGGTTTTGTTATGGGTTTGAGAAACCCCCTGGTTTAGTGTGCACTGTCTCTGGGAACGGTTATTGTCTTTGTGTGCTGCCTGTGATAATAAAGGAGCAAGGACTGCAGTTTTTGCAAATGATGCTGTACATTTTATTATTATTTTAATATACATCATGGTTTTCTATGTTGATTTTAAGAAAAAAACTCTTCAATGTAAGGAGGCAGTTGTATCTTTTTAAGCATGGAAAAAAGAGCTGGGGCGAGGATGGGGTAGGAACCTCATCTCTGGCTTCCTAGTCCACCATTCTCATTATTAGACGGTTTTGCCTCCTAGGCAGACAGATTACTTCATATTTTCATTCATTAATGATTTATCAGACAGCTCCTCCCCTACAGGCTCATCTCCTCTGTTATCCGCGCGGCCCACACGCAACCAGCAGCACGCAGCTGCCAGCTGGCACTTGCACGTGAAGCGTGTGCTTTACTACCTGTACTTAAAGCAAAACAAGTGAGAGAGATGAGGCGACCCCGCATGTAAAGCAGCAGCTCTTGTGCCTTTGTTATGGGAATGCTTGGTGGCCTCTGAAAGCTCTGGGCGTTTTGGTGGGCAGGTGTGCTTGGTGGCAGCTTCCATTTTAGTCCCAGGTAGTATTAGTTCGAGAAGAGGGAGTGCTGGGGAGAAAATGAAAGAGCTTTGTCTGTGAACAGGAAGGTGTGGGTTGGCTTTAATTTCAGGTTTTGCTATCAGGTTCTTGGCACAACAGCTCTTTTGAAATCCTTTTCCAGTTGTCTGTATGAGAGAGTGATTTTTATCACACCACTAAAGATTAACGCTATTCTTGTTCTCCTTTCTGCTCTCAGAAATCAGTTGTGCTCCGAGGCCTGGGAAAGGGAGCCCAAATGAAATCCCATGATGAAAGGGAAGAAGCCCGGAGTTGCTTACCACTCTCCAGTTTGTCCACCCCAAAGAGGTTGTGACTGGGCGCAACAGGGGAACAAGGGTTGTAGAACAGGAGGGAAGAGTATAACTTAGGAGAGGAGTAATAAATCTCATTATTTTAGCAGGTTACAATGGAAATTATGCACTAAAGGTGCAATGAGCACCTCAGCAGGGAGAAACCGACTGCCCCTAGGATACCTAAAATATCTTTTCACCCTCACTATTTTCAAGAACTTCCTCGGTTGTTCAGGCTGAGCTGGAGCTTTACACTGCTGTTGTAAGGGGAGAGCTAGCAGGAGAAGGGGATACAGGCTGCCACACATAATGGATTAGCTGTTCTGTTGTGTGCTGCAAGACTAATCGATTTGAATGCCTCTGGCTTCGGCGGGGAGAGAGGTGGGTGAGAACAGTAGGCGTCTGTGTGCTCTGGGCAGCCAGGTGTCAGCACAAGCACTGTGAGCGCTGAGGGAGATGAGGCTCTTGCTGCTCCTTGCCGGCCTCCCCCGGGGCTGGGTGGGAGGCCCTGGTGGGGCTGTGCTCACACAGGCCGAGGAAAGAGGTCACTGTGTGGTGGCTCAGGATAGCATAGAGGGAAACCAAGACAAAACTACAACTAACTCATTTCAAGGGGTAGTTTGTGAGCAGAGCAGGGAGTTGGGACACAGATCTTACATGTCCCCAGGCCAAGGGCACAGCCCGTCGGTGTCAGCACAACTGGTTCATCCCAGCTGGATGGGGACAGCACTTGCCGTCAGTAAAGCCAAGTGTATGTTTACAGCACCCTGACTGCTTCACAGTAATTCCCTGCACACGGAGCACGTTGCCTCACACAGCATGCATGAAGTGTACAAGAGGTTGGTGCAGCATAAAGTCTGCACTGAATTTCCACCCAGTGCTAACTGCCTGTGGTAAACCACTGCTCGCCAAGCAGCTGTTTGGGTTTTTTTTTCTGTGCATCTCATAGCTCCACCACTCGCATTAGAACACAGGTTCTGAAAAAAGCAGGAATTTGAACCATGCCATTTCCTCACAAAATGCGTGCTGTGTTTTTTGCTACGTTACTGAATTGCTGCATTTGTCTCTAGTTTCCTGGAAGGAAGGAGAGGAGGATGCTGTTAAGTGCAGCAGATCTGTCTGTGACCTGACAGAATCACAAAACTGCTGGGGTTAGACAGGACCTCTGGAGGTGATCCACCCCCTGTTCAAACCAGGGTCCGCTTGAAATTGGTATCTCAGAGCTGTGTCCCTTTGGGTTTTGAGTATCTCCGGCACTGGAGAAATCACAGCCTCTCTGGACAGCCAGTTCCAGTGCTCAACACCCTCGCAATAGAAAAGTTTCTTTTCCTGTATTTAAATGACATTTCCTGTATTTTACTCTGTGCCCATTGCTGCTTTCTCTGTCACTGGCACCACTGAGATGTCTTGCCTTGTCTTCTTTGCTGCCTCTCATCAGGCATTTGCACACCTTGATCAGATCCACCTCACCCTTCTCTCCTCTAGGCTAAATGTTCCCAACTTTATCAGCTTTTCTTCACATGACAAAAGCTCCAATCTCTTACTATCTTTGTGGCTCTTTGCTGACCTCACTCCAGTGCATCCATGTGTGTTGTGCACTGGGAAGCCCCAAACTGGACACAGCACTCCTTAAGAGCCTCAGCAGTGCTGAGTAAAGGGGAAGGATCACCTCCCTTGATGTACTGGCCATGCACTTTCTAACACAATCCAGGGTGCTGTTGGCCATCTTTGCCATAAGGAAACACGGCTGGTTTACGTTCAACTTAGCATCCATTGGGACACCCAGTTTTTTTCCTGCTTTCTAGCTGGTCGGCCCTCAATATGTTCTCCCTAGCATTTGGTTATTTCCCCCCGAGCACAGAACTTTGTATTTCACTTTGTTGAACTTTATGAGGTTGTTGGCCCATTTCTCCAGCCTGTCAAGGTACTCATGAATGGCAGCACAACCATCTCATGTACCAGCTATTCCTCCCAAACTTTCTGAAGATGCACACTCTGGCATTAATGAAGAAATTAAACAGTACTGACACCAGTGTCAACTTCTGGAGCACACCACTAGTGCCCCATTCAGCAGCAGGCCCACGTTTTCCCTAGTCTTACTTTTGCTGCTGATATTCATACAGAAAAGCTTCTTGCTGCTTTTCACATCTCTTGAATTCAGCTCCTTTGGGTTTCCTAACCCTCTCTGACCCCATTTCCAGCTTTTGTGCATTTCCATTTTATGTTTGACTTCAGTCAGGAGCTTCTTGTTCATTCATGTGGGTCTCCTGCTACCACTGTTTAGCTTCCTACATATTGAGATGGAGCATTGTGGAGCATCCAGGAGGTGATCCCTGAAAATGAACCAGCTCTCCTGGACCCCTGTTTTCTCTGGGGCTGTATCCCATGTGATTCTTGTAATCCTATGTAATTCTTGTAATTCCATGCAATGCAATGCACATTCCTGAAGAAGCCAAAATTGGCTTTTTGGAAAAAAGGCAACCGCCATCTCCCGGTCATTGCAGCCATTACTGCTCCTGACCTTCACATCCCGTGGTCCTTGTTTGTAAGCATGGTGTCCAGCACAGCATTCCCCATTGTTGGCTCTTCGATCACCTCTGTTAGGAAGTTACCATCAGTGCTCTTCAGGAACCCCTCCTGGAACATTGATTCCCATTGCTGATTTCAGCCTTTTCCCATGTTAAACATGTCTGTGGCTGCTATTTCTTTGTGCAAGCTACTTGATCATTTTACACGGCCAAACTTTTGAACCCCATCCTGAAATGATGTCATGTGGAGAGCAGCTCGCAAAAGAAGGCTATGTGAGGCTTGTACCAAAGTGCAACCCGTAACCCACCTAACGTGTTGGGTTTTATTTCCACCTCTTTTCTCACGCTTAAATGTAAAATAAGCATTATGCTGTTGGAACCAGGCAAAGGCTAATTTGCCTCATTTGAATGTGAAAAGGAGCCCACATCCTTCCTGTGCCCTGCAAAGAATGCAAAAAGACTTTACAGAGAAAACAGATGTACTAATATGTATCACTTGTGGGGGGCAGGGGGAATCGGGGTGCTGCCACTAAAGCAGTGCTGAGCTTGCAAGGAAACAAAAGAGCCAGCGTACAAAATATTGTGCTGGGAAGCGGACAAAGTTGGGACTGTTCTCTTTCACTTACATTTATGCTCCTGGCATCTGAAAACCACTCTGAAAAATATATACAAAAGAAAACATGTAGCCTCCTTCTTCACGCTCAAGAAAACCTGCACTGAAGACGCTTAGAGTGCTCAGATGCAAACAAAAAACAGAAGCTTTTGATCCTTAGAGAAATCTGAGTTTCAGGGACAATATTGCCTTGCCAGAAAAGTAAGCTACTCAAAACCATAAATGAAGTAAACATAACTTTTGGAAGTGTCCACTAATTTTATTTATATTTTGAATTCCCCTACATCTCTTACACACAAATATGAAAGAGTTAGTGCTGTCAGCTCTCCAAAAATACAGGATGTAGTGGGGATGGTTTTAATGGTTTAGAACAGCATGGAAGATAGACAACAAATGAACTCCGGAATTATTTCTACAGCTGTACAACCCACTTCAGAATACCGTCTTTTCCTGAGCGATCTGTTTATTCCTCTTCAAGTACTTCAGTAACGAGCAGTCAGCACTGGTCGGTCAGCTTGTGAATCTGCTGATGCTCAAAACTCCCCAAATTCGCCAGCCTGCCTGCTGCAGGTTTGGCCCAGAAGCGTAACAGAGTCCCTTGCCAGTGATTAGCTTGTAGACAGGAGGCAGTTGTTTGTGGCCATTCATAATTTATAACATACATGTATTGCAGGTCGCAGTAATAAATGGGATTCTACAGGAGAATGAATGCTTCTTCTTAAAAGGCTACCTCAGACTTCCTAAATTAAAAACTGGTTTTATGAAAGCAAAGATTTGAAACGTGTCAATTAGTCCTTTTCATTATTTTTTTTCAGCAGTAGCATTTGGGGAACAGCCATGGAGGGTGCAATGCTTTATGAAGGCATTGTGCTGTTCTCCCTAAATGCAGCATGCAGTTGTCCTACAACCTGGAATACTAGAGCTCAGGACCATAAAAAGGACCCTTCAGAACTGATGCTTCCTCTTCAACATACTGTTTGCATCTTCAGGAAGTGTTCTTAATTCACGGGAGTTTGAAAACCACAGCATTGATGCAAAAACTAACTTGTAGATATAGGAGCTTCAGTAATGCTGAAAAGAGAAATTTTAAGCCCACTTACACAAGTGTGAATGCAATACAACAGCTTGAGATGTTTGAATGTGGTTTACCTGCAGGCTTGTTTTGTAGGATCAGGCTAAATAAAATCTTGGCCTTGAACTACTATCTGTGTTTTGGAACAAACATCGCAATGCAGCACGCTGCAGAAGGAAGGAAGCAGAATAGAAGCTAGATCACTTTCCTTTCCTGCATTATTTCTTGTAAGTGTAGTCTTCGTACATATGGAATAAACATTTCCTGTTGTAAAAATACTGTCACAGCCTGCAGTAGCCAAATAACCGATAAACCACTGTCACCAAAAACTGGAAGTCAATTAGACTGGCACGTTTAAGGAGAAATGTTCAAAGCATGCAGATGGTCAGCAATCCACTGCTCTGGAAAGACGGTGAGCATGCACAACCTGATAACTGCTGTGGTTGTCAACAAATGCAGCCTTGTTGTATGGAAGGAATTATAAACCTTGACTCGTGCAAATGGCAGTGTAATGATATGGGCACATTTGGTTCCTGCTTTTTGCTTTGTGTCGTCTATGCAGCTAGACAAAATGGTGTAGGTATCTTATCCTCTCTGTTTCATGTGCTTTAATTCTACTGTGCAGATACTTTATTTATCTCTGTCTGGAGTAATACTGCTTTGTAACACTACTCCTCAAGCTGTCTGACAGCACTATTAAATCCTTGCTGTGCTAACCGCCCTGTCATTGTACTGTGATAGCAGCCCCAGAGCTGGGAATCCAATTTAACACTAATAAACTTCTATTTTGGTTAAAGCCCCCTCCTCATTCCTAGTACTAGGAAAACGTTTCAACTGTGTTGTTGCATCCTGTACAAATGCTTTAAAAATTTAACAAAACAGCATGAGAAAGACAGGGAACTCCTTTGGATGTCCAGTCTTATTTTTGACCAGCCTTTGTCCTCTGGCTCTCTGGAGCAGTGCCTACAAAGTTTTCTTTCTGTTAGGTTGCACAAGGGGCAGAACACCATACACTACCGTGGCTGAAGTGTTTGATAATTCCTGATGATTGGAGATCTTAAAACCCGAGTTCCCTGGACATCAAAACACTCACGTAGGTCCCAAAATGTCTGACAAAGCCTGTCAAAGCATGTCTGACTGCAATGATGATGCAAACGTGGGCCACACTTTGTGGCCGTATTGTGGGAGCAGATCCCATAAAGGGTAGGAGATGAAGGGCAGGAGTTTGTTTCTTCATTTGTGCGCGGGTGGTTTAATATTCTGGATCAAGGAGTTTAGTGGCTGCAACATGTAATCACTCATCTCTCAGAGACCCTGCTTCTTATGGATGTTCAAGCAGTGATTTTTATCTGTCATGGTCAGACAGCAGATGTGGACTCTTATTGTGACAGAGTTACCCACACAAGTAGCTGCAGAAAAGGGAAGTGAGAATCAATTTCTTCATAAGACTTTCTCCTTGGAAGTATTCTAGGTACACAGAAAGGGGAAGCCTTGAGGATCTTGTCTGTTTTTTGCGTGATAGCATTACAGGCAGCCTGTCTGGATGGACTGATGGGGAGCTGGAGGAATGGGAGAAAAGGAAAATTGTGAGTTGCAAGGGTGGAAACCTTTCTTAGCAAGGAGGTAGAGGGAGGAGGGCATCAGCTTGGGATTTGCTTGTTTGGTCTGTGTTCATTGTACAAACCTGGGGGAAGAGCCATGTTCAACCCTGGTATTTTCCCATATGAGTTCTAAAAACTGTACCACCGCTGTATGTTCTTCTCTCTTTTCCTTTCATAGAGGAATTATTTCAGGAGCAACTGCAACTAGTCAGAAAGTTTTATTCTCAGGATTGTCATTGTGGCTTCCTTGATCTGGTTTCCTACCACAATTCATCCTTCTCTTGGAAAAAAGCATCCCCAGCTTTCGTTCTTACATTCCCTGAGCAGAAAAATAAGCGTCGCCGCGATGTTCTCTGACATCAAGCTCTGCAGCCACAAAGCTGCTAAAGCTTGGGCATTTAAATGAGTGGCAGGGCAGAAATGTGTCATCCTGACCGTGGCGTTGAGAGCAGCACCCTGAATTTTACAAGAAGGGGAGAAGGGGAAGAAGAGCAGTGCTGTAAGGGGAGGGGAGTGTGTTAGTAAGCTTTTTGAGTGCACAGTGGCCATAAAGGACTGAATTATGCTGCTCCTGGGGTTGTAGATGAATATCCTCTATGGAACAGATGTTTCGTGTGAGTTATATGCAAAGAGCAAGTTATATACACAAGTCGTGTAAATTTAAACTATAAATCAAACACCATCTATATATCTAAATGATACTTTGGAAGAGTTTGCCTCAGTTTGCTGTTTCTCAGCCAACATGCATGAGTTCTGCTGCTGAGAGGTGAGCATGTGTTTGGCTGGGCTTTGGGTAGTGCTGTTTTCTCTTACTGTTTTTTTCAGTGAGCAGAGGAGACCTGGTGAAACCCTTTTCTAGACTCTGTTTACATCAGCACCTTCGATCTGCCTGCGTCCAAAAGAATTATGTCAAAGCAATTGCCTGCGTTTGTTTCTTAGCGTGTTCTCCGGCAGCACTGTCGCTTGAGGGTCAAACTGGAACACATTAAACTGGAATTGGGGCAGAAACTGCAGGCAGCCTCAGGTCAATGATGCCTCTTGAGATCTGTGAAAGTGACACTTCTGGGGTTCATTGCGTTCACGTCCATAGCATTGCTGTGTCTGGGCTGGCTGAGCTACAGAGGCGGATGGTTAGGCTCACAGTCTCCCATTTAATTCTCTCTCTGTGTGTCTGGAGTAAAAGGAAAAGCCTAGGATTGACTTATTTCTTAATATTTCAAAAAGTTAGGGTTTTCAAAATCCATATGCTAAGGCTATTTTTGTCTACGTAGTCTCTACACATTTATGGTTAGGAAATTACCACAATAAAGCCATCCTTTGAAATAAATCTGTGGATTCCAGTTATGTGATCTTTGTAATCTAAGTACTAAAATAGTACATCTTTTCTTATAAAAAAGCCTTTAGAAGGTTTAAAAACTTACTTGGACACGTGCTTAACAGAACACCCTAATGCTGTAGGTTGTAGGTGGGATTGTGCCAGAGGAAGGGGGAGAAAAACGCATCCAGGAGGACAGCAAGTATTTATACATAAAAATGCACTGTTCAAACTGTACTTTATCAGGCTCTGATTCACATTCTATTAGTAGCTCTGAAACCTTGCTCTTGATTAACTTTTCCAAAACCTTTGCTTCTTTAGTTAATAAAGAGTTGCTGATCGCATCCTTTTGAGCCTTGAGATAAAACAGAGAGGAATACCAGGTATAGCAGAGACCATTTGGTATTGGCAAGTGTGAATGCATGTGCACATATATACATATCTATTACACTTGGACAGGCCTTTTTACTCCCTAAAATTTTCACAAGCTTTCTTGCTTTAGTTCACTCTACAGAAGTTGTGTATTACGATCAATTTATTGAGGATGGGATGCCGCTTCTGGGTCTGTAACCTGCTAGCACAATTTTACTTACATAGTGTATGCTGTGTTTTGGCAGGCATTGCTCAGTGAAAGGGACCGAAAGTTTGGAAAACACACTCTTTTCCCACCTGTTGAACAGAAAATTATCTGTAGAATCATGAGTCATTAACTATAATGAGATGTTTGTATGAAATAAAGCCTTTTAAATCTTGGACAAAAACCTTGTACCGTGTCCTTAAAACCCACCAAGTGTAAATATTGTAGGACAAGGTAAATTCAGTGTCCCCTGCAGAGCACGTGGTCCTTATGAGACCACCTGCCTGGGGACGCAGAGCCAGCAGCCTTCTTGGTGGCACCCAGGTCCCTTGGCAGGGCCATCCATACTGAGACAGCACCTCAGCCCCGGAAGGCTGAGGTTTCCTCCAGTGTCACTTAGTGTGCCATGAGCTGGTCCTGGCTGTCAGGATTACTGACAAGAAGAGGAAAAGGAGTGTGTGTTTTTTTAGTGGAAACAAGACGCTGTCTGATGCTGTGATCACTCATTTGGCCTCCGACGTTTTGCAGGCAGTCGATCTTACCTGAAAGAGCTCCTAATAACCAAAGCTGAATGGGGATGCATCCTTTTTAAATCAACCATGATCATCTTCACAACTTGGCGGAGATGGCCAGTACATCACAACACGTGGTGTGAAGTGGTTAATTACCCATAACTGATCATTACTTTAAAAAAAAAAAAAAAAAAAGCCTCTAAAAAAGCCTCTTTACATTCTGGATTGGATTAGTTTCCAGTTCCAGTGAGTTTTCCACCTTTGCTAGGCTGGAACCCACAGTTACCAGATTTATTTCCCATATGAATACTCCTATACTATGAACAAAATTAGAAAATTTCCTTTAAGCTTTTTGTTTATAACGAAGCCTTCTGCTCCTCAGTGTTTTCAGTTCTTCAGTCGCTCTCCCCTAGACATTCATCTTTTTTTTTTTCCACACTTCATTTAAAAAATGGAGCAGCAGAACCTGATACATTATTCAAGTAGCAGAGGAACAAGAGCCAAATGCAGAGTTACTATAACCTACCTACTCATCTTTTGATTTTCATTTGTTTGTACAGCTGAGGCTCGCGTTAGCCCTTTTGGCCACAGCCTTGCGTTGGGAATTCATGTTGAGCTGATTGCCTGCCAGGACGCCTGGTCTCGTATTCAGTCTCTGCTTCGGAGGATAGAGTCCTCTCTCTCCCTCTCATCCTGTAAGTATGGCCTGTATTCTTTATTGTAATACAACCGTTTTACACTTGGCCATATTAACACCCAAACTGGTGCTGCCTGCCTTCTCCAGTTCCCACTTGCTCTGTCTCAGACTTGTTCTTTTGTTGTTTGTTTTTTTGCTGTCCCCACTCTTGCTATCTAACCGTACTTAACTTTAATCCAGGTCGCTGATAGGGCTATTAAATAGCAAAGGGATGATCCTGTGGGAACCCAATAGGAACCCATCTGTTTGTTAATAGTTTCCCATTTAAAGTTACACTTGCACTTAATTTATCGACTTTTTAATACATTTAATATGATTGTGGACTCGGAACTGACTTCAGTATAAAATACGTTTGATTTTTTTCCATGACCTCATGTAGTACTCTCCATGTATAGAATCCTGCTGTCCATGAATGGATGAAGCACACTGCACGTGGACTTCAAAGCATTCTGTTTCTTGATAAAGATGTCCTACAGACAAGGATAGATGACTTAGGCTTGTCGTGCTGTCAACAACACTGCCTTTATCAAGTGAACTTGTAATATTTGCAAGAAGTTATATCAGATCATTTTGTACAACCTCTTTTTCTTAAAGCCAAGTTGACTTTAATTGCAGAGCTTTGAAAAAATATCTATTAATTTACTCCTGTGTTGGCTGTTCTAATCTATGCAAAATACTAAGATAAATAAATAAATAAGCCAACTAAAACTAAGCCAACTGGCCAGTAATTACTTTTTACGTTTCGCAAGCACTGACCAAACAAGAGCCATCTTTCTGCCCCTGGTACATCCCCAGCAGCCCAGAACTGTGTAGAAGTGGCAGCAGCAGCAGCTCAGAGGCTAGCTATCTGAAAGCTTCTGAGACAAGTTTGTCTACCAACTAATTGGAAACACCTAGAATCTTGTACACATTGCTTAGCGTCCTCTCTAGTTTCTGCTGTGGTGGGAAATTATTTCATCATAATCCTAGACAGAACACCTGGCCTTTTACTTGTGTGCTAATCAGAAATATTTGCTAAGTAACTTCTGCCTCTGTTGTGTTGTTCTGAATTATTCTACCATGTTTATTGCTCAGAATCTGTCTTTCATAATCTGCTTAGAATAATAAAAAATCTCATATCTGATTTATCTGTCTTAATTTTTCATAGCATCTTCTTGCCTCTTTGATATGATCTTTATCTTGTTATTATCTTTTCCTCTTTTTCTCTTCATATGTAGGTTTTATATATAACACATCATATCTTTTTTTCACTTCCCTGGTAAGCCCAGCTGTTGCTGTTGTTTTTTGTTTTTTTTTTCATTGTGTGTTATTTTTATCTATCCTAGTCTTCTTTTCACAGTTGTAATATTGTAGGCATTTAGGAAATGTCTTAAACCATTCGCAGATGTCAGCAACTTCAAATTCTGTCGACAGCCTGATTTGACTCCCATTTGCTTTAGTTTTGTGAAATTCCCTCTCAGAAAGCATGCACTGTTTTTAATTTATGTATAGATGAAGAGTGTATGTTCATATAACACATAAAATTTTACTGGTCTGGATTTGATTGCAGACAGTGTTAGCTATTTGCACAGAAAGTGTCAGTGCTTTTCAGTCTAAACAACCAGTAACCTTCTAGGTTGTGATCATTTCCTTTCTACTGAGACAAAGTTTGCAGCAGGGATTGTCTGGCTCCTCTCTTAATCCAGCCACATCGTATGGCCAGCACTGTGCTGTGCTTGTGGCAGCACTGCAGCTCCTGCACGTTGCTGTCCCTGGGGCTGGGGCAAGGAGCACGGCACCCAGTCCGGCTTGCTTGACATGGTAGGCTAACCACAGGGTTTGGCAGTAAGCTGTGCAGTTTAGCAACGTCCCATAAGCTGTTCACGTTGTGATCCGCATTCTGTGAACTCTGAGTTCTCCATTCCCTGTGGTGCTGCAAGGTCTACACTACATATGACTCATTGGCAAGTGTCAACTTACTGGCAAGAGACACTGAAGAAGCCAGTTATCCTAATCCCTACTGTGGTGACAGCAGCTTGTGGCAGACACCAGCTAATACCTCAAATGGGTGCATCTTCATTCATAAATATCCAAGATTACTTAGATTACGTACTTCCAAGTTCTCAGTGACTCAGACATCGTTTCTGACATACAGGGACTGTCAATTCCCCTCTTCCATTTGGACTTCTTGAGTTGATTACAACTATTTCTTTTAATATTCTAATAACCTACATCTAGCCAGTAGTTTTCAGGAATATTCATTGCATTGCTCCTCTGCAGACAAAAGGTTTGTCTGTTTTTACAGATGCTTATAATTAACATATAAGGAACTGAAAAGGGTCATCCTCTTACAATATCTGCTTTGGTTAGTGTTGTGCTCAGTACCATGGTTTTGTGCTGAATGTGCTTTTGGGTGCGTATTTAACCTAGCTTGTTTTGCCAGCCTGGTTTATGGAGTGCGTATTCTTTCCCCATCAAGAGGTCACTTTTTCTCTGCCACACTCTCTCCCCATGATCCACATATCTGACATCTGTACTCTGCTATTCACCTAGTTGTTAACTTCAGCAGTCTTCAGGTTTTGTCTTTTTGTGCAAGGAAACAGGGAAGAAGTCCAGGCAGGATCTCCAGATCTCCTGAATTATCTGCAGTTGTGTAGTCTACCAGGCGTATCACAAAGCAGTCACTTCTAGTGAAGCCAAGCCTGTCTGCTCCAGGTCATCATCCCATTCTCCACTTCCCTTTTTTGTCTTAAATACAAAGAAACAGAAACCTCTGTTGTCCGCCTCTTCCTCACAGAGTGCTCTTTTCATTTTTTTTCCAGTGAGGGTGGTTGGAGCTGTCCGCAGGAGCACTTTGGGTCAATGCTTTGTTAACTGTTCATACCCAGAGAACCAGTAAAACCGAGGAGGGCATGCAGGGAGTGTGAGGGGGAGATCAAGCACCATCTGCATAATGCTGCCAGAGTCCAGGGGATGTGTATGTGCTTGGTCATGCATGAGCTATGGGCTTGTGGACCACCTGATGGGTTTTGGGCCCCAGTGCTCCCTTGGATCACAGGTCAAGGAACACTGTTGTAGATAATCCTGCATGCCAGGTTGAGCAAATGTCCATTTGGGCAAACATCCACACTCTGTTCTGCATGACTAACAGAATTTTCAGGTGTGTTGTTAGACGTTTGCAAATGTACCTTCATTCACAGGCCTGACTTAAAGCATAGTTTCTTTTCTTAAGCATATGGATCCTGGGAGAGAAAGAAAGAAAGAAAGTGGGAGAAAAAACAATAATAAATCATAGTTCTGGGTGGATACTTCTGGCTTGAGAGGAGGGAATACAAGAAGTATTGACGTTTGCTGTTTTTATCGCTCATTGAGTCATAGAAAAATAATCTGAAAGCGACTAGTCCATGCTTCTGAGCAGAGGCAGTGCCGTGACTGGTGGCTAACCTTCACATTGCCTTGGGCTGTTTTGCTGTCCTTGCCAGCAGAAAGGATTTTCATCCCTGACACCAATGTAAATATCCACAACTGCCATTCAGTCCTTTATTTCAATGTGACTTTCTGCTTAGGCTATGAAGGATTAAAGTAGGACCTCCTATAGTTGCAGTGAGCAGGTTGCAGGAGCTTTAACCTGAAGGCCCAGGTTCTGACCTGTAGCTGAGGGTCGCTACACATGAGTAACCCTTGGAGATCATTCCCAGAGATCATTCCCAGAGCTGTATGTGCAATAACCTCAGGTTCATGATGAAATCAAATTAATGCATCCTTCTCCATTCTACTTGCCCTCAGACATGGACATAAAGCTTTAAAACAGATCTGCCTGCCATGTGTTTAGCAATACTTAAATATTTTGATCCGTGTGGTAGGGTCTTGTAGCTGTTTGCTGGCTTTTGGAAAATGCACATTATCATAGCAGGATCTATTTTCGTGGCCCTTAGCCCTTGATGTCTTTTTAAGCTCCATCTTCACTGGCTAACAGAAGAGACCTGCAGTTTGTAGAGTACATAGCAAAACAGAGCTGGGAATCTTGAGTCTTAGTGGCCTCTATAGCTGGACAGCAGAGGACTGCATGCATTGGTACTGCCACTCTTCTGTATGAGAGAATGCAAGTGAGGACCTGTTTCCTTCTGTGTCCCACTGTCCAGAGTGTTTATCACTGTAATCTCAGCCTGCTATGCTCTCATTTTGAGATTTCAATATCTCTGCTAAAAAAGGAAGAGATGGTAATGTGTCATTTTATAATCCAAATTGATCTCCAGGCAGCATCTCAATTCTTGCCCATCAGGTGAACACAGTTTAACCTGTGTGCCTCTGAAGTTATTTTCCAGGCCAGGAACAGAAAGACTTACATATTGCTCACTGCGGTGTGCTGACCCCAGCTAGCAGCTAATCTCCCACCCAGCTGCTCATTCACTGTCCCCCATCAGCATGGGGGAGAGGATCAGAAGGGCAAAAGCAAAAGGAATTCATGGGCTGAGATATATAGGGTTTAATAAGTGAAGGAAATGAAAAGAAAACAAGTGATGTAAAGGCACTCCCTCACCAACTCCCACCAGCAGAGCAGTGCCCAGCCAGCCTCTGAGCTATGGCTGTTTTCAGAAAATCCCCCCCAGTTTCACTGCTGAGCATGATGCTATATGGTCTGGAATATGTCTATGGTCAGTTTGTGCCAGCTGTCCCAGCTGTGTCTCCTCCCAGCCTGTTGCACATCCCTGTGGTGGTTTTACCCTGCTAGGCAGCTGAACTCCACCACAGCCCTCTCTCAGACCCCTCCTCAAAGGAAAAGGGGGAGAAAATAGGATGGAAAAGGGCTCAAAGGTAAGGACAGAGGAATCACTCAACAATGATCATTATGGGCAAAACAGACTCAGCATAGAGAGATTAATATAATTTATTTTCTATCACTAGCAGACTAGAACAATGAGAAACTAAAAGCAAACTAAAAACCACCTTCCCCTCCATCCACCTTATTCTACATTCTCCCCCAAGAGGTGCAGGGGAACAGGGAATGGGGGCTGTGGTCAGTCCCTGAGGCTTCATCTCTGCCGCTCCCTCACGGTCCCTCTCTGCCCCTGCTCCCCATGGGGTCCCTCCCAGGGGATGCTGTCCTTCCCAAACTGAGCCTGAGGGGCTGCCCACAGGCAGCAGCTCTTCAAGAACTGCTCCCACACAGCTCCGTCCCATGAGGTCCATCCATCCCCCAGGAGCAAACGGCCCCACTATGGGTCCCCCATGGGCCACAGCCTCCTCCAGGCCACATCCACCTGCTCCACTGGGGGCTCGTCCACCCATGGGGGGGCTGCAGCATGGAGATCTGCTCCATGTGGGACCCATGGGCTGCAGGGGGACAGCCTGCTCCACCAGGGGCCTCTCCACAGGCCGCAGGGGAACTGCTGCTGTGTGCCTGGAGCACCTCCTGCCCTCCTGCTGCACTCACCTTCATGTTCTCATTCCTCTCTCCCACTTGCTGTTGCACAGCAGTTTTCTTCCCCTTCCTTTAGTCTGCTCTCCCAGAGGCCCACCCAGCATTGCTCCCTGGCCTGGCTCTGGCCAGCAGCGGGTCCCTTTTGGAGCTGTCTGGAGCTGGCTCTGCTCTGACCTGGGGCAGCTGCTGGGCTCTGCTCACAGAGGCCACCCCTGGAGCCCTCCCGCTACCAAAACCTTGCCATGTAAACCCAATGCAACCCCTAGCCTCATCTCTGTGGGAGCAGAATAAGAAACAGAAAAATCCTTGAAGCTGTGCAAGCAGTGCACAGCAACGGCTAAAACACTGGTGTGCTCTCAACATGTGTTGGTCACAAATCTAAACCAGCACCTGACTGGCTACTATGAAGAAAATTAACTCCATCCCAGCCACCCAGTACACTCTACCTAGGGTAATTCGGCTGTTGTGCAGTAAAACCACAGTGGCAACACTGAGTTTGAGAAAATAGGTCTCACTTGTAGCACCTTTTTTTAATTTTGTGTCAGTGTAGGCAGAGTTTTAGTGTCTTCCTGCTACTGATGTAGTCTGACTTCAGTGCTTCAGTTGTTCACTGACCTTTGTCACCATGTGGTTGCCATCCTCCCTGGGGGTCTCTACCTGTGAGTATCTTTGCCCTTGTAGCTAAAGCCAGTTGCAGTTATGGTATGAAGACTGGAGATTGTTTTGTGACCTGGCCATAAGCTAATTTTTGCTCCTGTTAAGGAAGGAGAGATATTTTTTTTTTTCACCAACGTAACTTGACAAATAAGGAATCTAAGTAACACTTCTAAAATACGAGCAGTAGTAACCTAGATGAAATGCGAGCCCCTTTGGGAGGGAACAGATTCTTGAATGGTCTCAAAGTAAATTCTCAATGTTTCTGAGGCTCAGCTTGCTCCCATTTCCTTGCTGTCACATCCTCCCGAGTTCTTCAGTCACAAGCCAGAAATCAGACAAGGCAGAGATGTTAGTTTCATTTGTGCATAGGCAAAGGGAGGTGCGGAGACAGCAATGTTTGTGTTTTGTGGGGCTGTTTTTTTGAAAATCTTACTCTCTGCTTCTTACATGTTTGAAAGAAGCAAGCAGGATAAACTTCTTCATCCCTCCCTTTTTCCCCTCCCTTTTCTGCCCATCCTGATTCACATTTTGCATTCTCCTCTGTGCAGCTCTCATACTGCGAATCAGATGAACACCCATTAATCCTGGGTGGATTCTAAAAATAAGAATTGAGAGAAAAAAAATCAGAAGTGTGCATCAACCTGCAATCATCTTTCTGTTCTCCTAGGGGAGAGAAGAAAGAGGAAATCAGCAGAGACACTGTTTCACTTCTTCTCTTTCCTAGATAAAATGATTCTGACATTTGCGGCAGTTGTTCTTTTGATACAGGATTTCTAATGTATATACTTAAAAGGCACTTTAAAATTTAGGCACATTAGCTCAAAATGCTTATGCAGACCATCCACCCACTTCTCTCGGCTAGTGAATAGAGCCACCACAAGCAACTTGATGAAGGAGGAACGTAGCTTGAAATCATGCTATTGAATTTACATTGTCTTCTTGTGTGTTACTCAGAACCGAGGACAGACTCATCCTCTCTGGGTTTTGCATTGCAGAGTAAGCAGTGTGTTCACTGTGTGTAGCTGCTGCCTTTAGCTGTTAATTTCAAACCTTCCCTTAACTCATTTTAAGAGCAAGAAAGAGAAAAGAAATCCTGACTGAAGGTTTGAGTCTGACTCGCTCATCAGTGCGAATGTAAAACCTGCAGGCACTCCTTATCAACTTGGCTGTAAGTAAGCTTCTTTCTTTTAGATTACAACTGAAGTCTGGATGTTGGTGGCAAAAGAAAAAAATAAAAAAAAAAAAAAAAGAAAACATGAGAGAACCTCTCCTCACAATTGATCTTTCTGTGCTGCATTTTTCCAGGGCATTTTTTTTAAAGAAACAAATACCCTAAGATAGTGCAAGGTGTAACTCAACTACTGCTACTTTAAGAGATTGCAGGGTGAGATGTTTTTAAAATTACTTTTTACGTTTTGTTCTGTTTTATTTTTTTTTTCTGAAAGGAGTATGTCACAGAGAATGGAAAAGAATTTGCTGTTGTTTTTTTTTTAAAGATGAGGCCATGACATTCATAGACTTGGCTGACAAAGGAACTAGAAACAGAGAGGTGGCCAAGTGTCCTTTTGTTGGCAGGAGGGTTTTTCTCCTGCTCTTTCCTCTTTCCACTGGGAAAGCTTTTGCATTGGGAAATCAAAAGCACAAGCTTTTGATTTTGGCTGGGCAGACAGCTGCGTTGTGCTCGTGCATTTCCTCATGGCCTTGATGGTGTCCCCTCCCCAGCCAGCTACTGGCCGGCCCCACCACCACGGTCCCTCCAGCCAGCACCACATGGGGAGGCTTTTACTGTCACTCCTGCCCAACGGGAACACCGACTTCCTTTTCCCTCTCTAGTCTGTAATAAATGTGACCTAGTTTTGAGTAGTTCTCTCACACTGAAGCAACACAGGGGCTGGAGAATGCCAGACCCATTGAGCAGCACCAGCAGGGCAATGGGGCTGTTTGTCAAGACATCATCACTCTTTCTTCTTGGCTTTCAGTGGTCCTGCCCTAGGGAAAGCTTTGTTCACAGCCTCGGAAAGAAACCAACAGTCTGGTTGTAGTTTAGTGAAATCCTTCAGCTTGCACCTTCCCTTCACTGGTCCTGGCCTCAGAGGCTGGCTGAAGCTGAGCAGGCAAGGAGCAGCACAAATCTCTTAGTCTTGCATAAGTGGCTTTTAGTTCAGGCCCCAGAGGGGGCAAGAAGGGAAGGCAAGCACAGCTGCGGACATGTGTTAGAACTTCAACATGGTCTGTGGTGTCAGGAGGTCGCCGTTTCCACAGCTGCATCCCCCGTCGGGCTGTCACTGGGGAGGAGCAGCGGGACGGACAGCGGCACTTCAAAGCTCCCTGCAAGCTCTGCTCGTCTCATGGCCCACGGGAGCTGTTCATTCTCCTGAGTGGCTTCAGCCACCACTGCAGAAGACTTCCAAAGCAACTTTATGCCGACAAGAAACAAGAGTGAGGGTGCTCCAACACGGTAAAAGGCATTAGCTTTGAGCCAGAGCACTATGGCAGCAGGAGCTCATCTGAGATGGCTCTTCCTGTTGTTCCTGCATGGAGGGTAGCTGTCACTGTGCACTGGCCTGCTCCTGTTGTCAGACTTTGGGCTGCTGCAGGCAAACAAGCCTGCATTAAAATGCGGAGATTCTTCTGTTCAGCCCACTAAAGGAGAAACTGGGGGTGGAGCTTTAAAGGACTCCTTTCAAAAATCAAATGAATGCAGCCTAAGCATTTTTCAGTGTTGTTTTTCTCGTGAAAATGCAGTTTCAATGCATTCATTGTTCCTGAAAAATACTTGACCTGATACATACAAAACTTGAAGTTTTGCCCTGTTGTGTCAGGCCTTTTGTTCAGGCATACCACATGGTGTATGTGCAATTTTGTACATATTCTTATGTACTTATGTACATAGTCATTGTACATCCAGTTGTAGGACAGGTGTAGTGCATGTGTAGATTTAGAGGAAGTCTATACAAATCCACGTTCTCTATCATCTTATAAGGCTGAACCAAATCCATCACATTGCAGTAAACTTCCCTTCTTTCCAGATTGGGACGTTAGTTACACTGGTTCTGCTGAGTATAAAAATGGTATGTATTTATACAGAAATCAGTAACCTACCAGCCTGAGAACTAATGAATAATGCTCAACAGTTCCAGTTACGTTACAACATTTCTTGTATCTTTCTGCCCTGCTCCATGACTCCTGTAAGTTGTGGAATCACTGGTCAAGCTGGAGGCAGTCCTCTAACAGGTCTGCCAGGGTCCAGTACTCCCTGACCGGCTTCTTTGAGATATTCCACATGTTGCTTTTGAAACAGGCCCAGACTGGATTCTGGAAATTCAGCGTGCTACTATCAGCGTACATGCAAGTCAACAAGAGGTCAGCTAGCAGACTGTGTGAGAATTCCCAGTCTGTGTAGCACTAGTTTTAAGTGCTCATTTGTTGCCCATCTTGGGCTGCCTTCCTATGGCTTGTAATAGTCAAAGTGGGTGAGCAAGAGTTTCCTGAAAATCGTATTTTTTAATGTGTCTCAGGCTTATGTTTCAAAATACTTACTCCATCAGTTTCTCTCCGGGGAGCTACTAATGGTGACGTGAAAAGTCAGACGTTTCAATTTCGGGATAAAGTTATGTGTTGATTATTCCCTCTATCTAGCCTGCAGGAGGCATTTCCACAGAAAGCTGAAATGTCTCTTAACAGTTCTTGTAGTTCTTATTCTTGGAAAGCTTTTTCTGTTCTTCATCTTCACGATAACCCAGAATGTGGCATTTTGAATATTAAATCCTACTGTAAGTCATGAAATTTGGCTCATTTGATGTCATAGACTGATAATTCTTTGCTGCTTTCAGCAAAACATAAAACACCAAGAAGATGTCCCTTAGAGGATGTTTTTCTTCACTGCCATGCTGGATGCAAGCCTTGGTTTGATTAGCAAACACATTCACCACAGAGGCGGAATAAAAGCCAAGGATTTTGTTCTTCCGATTCCCTTTCAACATGCCTGTTCTTTAATTTGGCTTTCCTGCTGGTGCTTTCCAGTCAAGATTTGTAAGGTTTGGTCAGAAAAAGAGTTACCGTTCACCCAGCCTTTCTCTTTCATCTCTCTCACTTACTTGAAAGAAGTTCTCCTGAAAATGCACAAGCGGATTTCCTTCCACAGAAAGCTGTGCAGAGGAAGAGGAACAAAGCACTATGGGCTCTGCACTCACTCCCCAGCTCTCCTGCCGATCGAAGCTCTCTCCCCTGGAGTGATCTCCATCCCCAGGCAAGGGATGCCAAGGAGACCATGGCATGGGTGGGAGTGCGTAGAACAGGTGGATGTCTCCCTTCATCTCCCTGTGTATGTCCCTCAAGCATTTCAAGGACCTACTTTCTCCTAGAATACTCAAAAAAAAGCAGGTTCAGGAAAAGCAGGTTTGGGAAAATTCAGTATTTTCAGGCACTAGTTGCAAAATCTTATGGAAAAGCTTCTGATGAAGCAATGAATTTACACCAGTTGTCTTCCCATCCATCTCTTGATGGTTTACAGCTGCAGAAGCTAGAGTAGTCTGTGGCTCATCAATACTTTTTACTTTTCAAATATCACAAGTTGGAGCTTTTTCTTTTAAAGTCAAAGTATGAAAAACAGACTTTTGCTTTCTAGTACTCTTGGCCTTTCCTTAGGCTTTGATTACCAACCAGGCAACAGTGCTAAACATAATTAAGGAGCTATTATTACATAAATTAATTAGTAGTGATAAAAATAATTTTATATCTTTGTCAAATAATGGCATGTCAAATAAATTTGTCAAATAAATCCATGTGGGTGGAAACTACTCTTCTGGGTGAACTGATGAGAGATTACTTGCAATGTAAATGTTCGAGTTGAAGAAATATAACAAGGTCAAGAAAGGAGACAAATAATGGGTATTTTCACTTGTCTCTGAGGAAGTCTCAAAAAAACGTACATGTTTTATATTTTAATGAAAACACATTTTATATCGCCCATAAAAATGCATCTTTAAAACAAACAAATGGAATACGTTTGCATAAGAAAAGTTAATTTTAATTAGGCTAGTTACATACCTCTTAGCAGTTCCAGTGGCAAATTATGATAATGCCGCATGACCCCATAACACATGCATCTGAGAAATGCTGCCTTTCCTAATGGAAATGGAATAAAATCTTGTTCCTTTACCGTAAGTTGCATAGCATGTTGGTTGAACAACACTGTGTGCTCGTCTCCAGAGAATTCAGTGTAAAACAGCTCCAGATTTTGTTTTTTTGGTGATCTCAGAGCTGGCTGAAGAACTCCAGCCTTCCAGAGCTCCAAGTGCTAACATGCAGGGTGAGCAGACTTTAGGATATGAAATGCCTGCTCTGTGATACTGAAGGAGATTGGGTTTTGGAATCCATTCATTGATACAAAGGCTGATGCTGAATGGAGGTTATATTTATTGTCTAGGAAAACCCTTAGTTAGCTGAAATTGCTTGAAGCGTGCGCATGCATCCATGTATTCTCTCACATTTAAACTCCCCCTGACACAACGCAGCTAGCTGGCTCCTTTCAGCCAGGAATAAACAACTTCCAAGGACTTGGCTCAAAAAGATGCATGCATGTAACACCCTCTGTCACATTTTACAAGAGACTACAATCAAGTAGTCTTCATGCTCGGATTGTCTGGACACTGTGACAGACTAGAAGGGGGCAACAGAAAGAAAAAACCCTTTCTGTCAGTCACCGACTTTGCATCAAATTTTCCTTCCTTGTGTGCTGCCACTGCAGCAAAATATAAAAGGAGAAGAAAAAAAAAATACCAAGGCACTGATAATTCAGAGGTTTTCTATTCATGTCATTCCTTATAAAAATAACCTCCCAAACCATTATTATTCTACGTACTGCTGGTACGTATGTGTACCATCTCCTGGTTTATTCACTTTCTTCAGAATTAATGCATTGATTATTTTTGCAGCAGATTTGTAGTTTTTGCTTTTTCCTTACCAATTGACTAAAATGAGTAAATGAAGTGTGTAGGGCTGTCCTGGGAGCCCTCATGGCATGATATGTGAAATCTTCCCAGATTTCAGTGGAGGGTTTTTCCCCTGCTCAGCTGAAAGTTTGCAAATGAGCAATAGGGCTGGCTGAACAATAATTCTCTCATACATATTTTTTCATGTCTGCAAAAGCAGCAGCCACAAGAAAATCTCTTTCTCCTGTACTATTCTAGACTTCGTGTTTCCCATCTCTTTCTTTTACTTTCATTCTTTTGCTTTCTTTTCTACTTTTCTTTTTCCAGTGAAAACACATGGGAACAAATAAGAGGAGAAACAGAGCTGGGAGAGGGAAGGGGAGGAGGCACTAGAGTTTCACAGGGAGGTAAGGTTTCAAGGCAACAAAAAGGCTGCTGAGATTCTGCATTAAATAGTAAAGCCTGCGTTATCACTTCACTAGTCTGGAGTGAATGAATGTGTGTGCCAGCACTTGCACCTATTAATCTGAGCACTACAATGGCTCACTCTTTCCCATCTGAGCCTCCTGATCAGGGATTCCCCCATGGTGTCACCCTGTGCAGCAGCATTTGCTCAGCTGCCTGGGCCTTGCTTTCTGTGCATGGATCTAAGCACCAAGTCCCTGACCCATCCCTCTGACCCAACGTGCTGCACTGGGTTCCCCCTCTCTCTTGCCCAGAGAAGCTGTGGGTGCCCCATCCCTGGAGGTGCTCAAGGCCAGGCTGGATGGGGCTTTGGGCAACCTGGGCTGGTGGGAGGTGTCCCTGCCCATGGCAGGGGCTGGAACTGAATGGGCTTTAAGGTCTCTTCCAACCCAAACCAGTCTGTGATTCTGTGCGAGCTGGCTTGGGCACCTCCACACAAAAGTTTTGATACGGGCACGCTGCTGAGTGAATGAAGAAATGGAGAAATGCAAAAAGAGCGCCTTCAAGTTAAGCTAAGAGCAGGAGATGGTGGATGTGTGCTGACTGCAGGCAGTATGGCTCAGGGAAATATATTAAAATGGAAATTGTTTTTCAGAACGGGCTTGCAGAATAGCTGATGGTATCTTCAAATTGTGGAAAACACCCTTCAACAGAAGGTTTTTCTAATTAGGCAGGTTAGACTTACGGAGCAGGTGTCTAGGTGTCTGTGAGCTGTCACAGACTAACAGGGAGCTGCCGCATGTTTTTCAGGCATTAGCAGCAGAGGAATATGCTTTTTCTGAATCCCAGGAGTTTGTCAAAGCTAATTTCCTGTGTTGATGTTGGGGTAAGGCATACAAAATAGGCAGCCTGGCAGCTACAGAAAAACGAGGATATTTGAAAAAGGATATGCTTTTTATTTACTCTAAGTGACGGATATTGGCTGAAATGTGAGAAGAAATAAGGGGGGGAAATGTGCTTTGCTATCTTTTTTTTTTTTTTTCCTGAGCTGTGCATTTTCTCGCTGCCTATTTATATATCCCGGAGAAAGTATGTCCTGCAATTCATTTTTTTTTTTAAAGATTTTTCTGTTGTCACTGCTCTTTCTTGCAGCATGAGCATCTCGAGCCCAGTGCCTGTGTGCCGGGTTACATGTAGGATTCACCATAGCTGTTTGGATTAAGGGTCCATCCAGACAGGTATCTGATTCCCTACATACATCACGCATGATTTCAAAAACTTTGGTTTTGTGCCAAGATTCAGCTTGTGTCACAAGCAAAGAGTGTGGTAGCAGCAGCACACAGATCCTACAGTGTTGGAGCTCACAGAGGGAAAATAGCAGCAGGTAACGGAGCTGACCTGACAGAGGGCTGTGCCTAAATGTGGTGGCTCACCCTCTGTCTCCCTCTACAGAGTAAGCTTCTTCACACAGAAGTAGGCTCCTAACTTGTCTGCAGATAAAATTACAAGAGATCAACCCTCCAGGCCCTTGCAGTGCCCCTTGAGGATGGTGAATTTGAGGTTATGAGAATTAGAAAACTTAGAGAAAACTTCTCCAAAGTGAGCCTTCTCAGTCTCTACAAGTCAGGAACCTGGGCTTTGAGACCGCCTGCATTTAACATGTTAATTCCTCCACGACTTTCTCTGCTTTCTTAGATCATTTATACTTCTGGCTACCCCAGCATCCGGTATCAGGACGCCTTACCCTTCAGTTCGGCATAGCATAAAGGAGCACTTGCTTTTGTTTTACATCTGCTATCTGATGAGTTCCCTCCTACTTTCCTGTGCTGTGATAATTATCAGCTCATTATCTGCTTTTCTGTCTGTGGCACAGAGCTCCAGCAATGAAAAAACGCCACACTGCCTTTCCATGAAGTCAAAGGAGCTCTTGCATGGTTGGCAATGTTAGAAATGAATGAGTTAAGTGCCTCGTGTTTTGGGGCCAGACCTGAACACCTCCAGCAGTACTTTTTGGCTGTGTCTTTGCCTGGCAGTTGTGCTTTCCTAGTAAAGGATGAGCGAGGGAGATTTCTTCCTCCTACCCTCCTGCAAGCGAGCAGTTTTCAGCCTTTGAGCTGAGGCTCCTACAAGAACAGGAGGGACCTCCTCAGCCCTGATGGGAAAGCACTGTGAGGTAGAATTTGATGTGAGCTTTTTCAACACGTTGCTGTTTATTTTCAAACGTGTTGTCAATGCTTTGATTTTTTTTTTTTTCCAAAATAAATAAATAAATAGGTTTTGAGCAGTGAACTTAGTTTGATCCTCATCATACGTGAGTTTGAGGGAGGTCTGATGATCATAAATGTGTGAACGGTTCTCTTTTCCTTTCTCCTCTAGGATTTTAGATAATGGGCTGTGTGCAATGTAAGGACAAAGAAGCAACAAAACTGACTGATGAGAGGGATGGGAGTTTAACGCAAAGTTCAGGCTACCGCTATGGCACAGATCCCACGCCACAGCACTATCCCAGCTTCGGTGTGACTTCAATTCCAAACTACAACAACTTCCATGCCACAGGAGGCCAAGGACTGACGGTGTTTGGTGGAGTCAACTCCTCCTCTCATACAGGGACACTGCGTACAAGAGGAGGAACAGGTGACTGTCAAAGTCTTGTTTCAGTGCACTCGTTGGGCATCAATCCCGTTATTACACTGGGGTCCCAGCTGTCTTGGCATGCTCTTTTGTGTAAATGTTACCTTATAAATTAACGCAAAGAATTGGGGTGGAGCTGGGTCCTCAGCCCTGCCTTTGCAAACTTGCAGATGTTAGTTTGTATGGGGGATGAGAAATTATATATACAGCACGGCCAACTGACCACCTCGTCCCTCTGCCTGGGAATGGAAGGTGTTGTTTGAGGCACCTCAGGTGGTTAACGGGAGATATTTGGTGTAGGTACATCTCAACTCTTCCAAAACACCTTGCCTACTTGGTATCCCTGCATTGTGTGTGGGTGCCAAACCAAGACGACTGATGACTCTAAAATCTGAAGGAGGTGGCGTGCCCACTAGCTGCATGAAAGCACAAGGATTAGTGGGAGGCTAGAGCAGGAGACTTCAGTTTATTTTTCTCCCCAGCAACTGGAATGGCTTACATTAAGCTTAGCCACCTGCTCTCCTGAAGCTCATTTTTCTTCTGTTTTTGGTGATGGAGTGTAACTCACCTATCTTCTTCTTTAGGTGTAACTCTTTTTGTGGCGCTTTATGACTATGAAGCAAGAACAGAAGATGACTTAAGTTTTCACAAAGGAGAAAAATTTCAAATACTTAACAGCTCGTAAGTTTTAGGCTTGTGAATATGCTTTTTAATATTTTTAAACTTGTAACATTGACAATTATATTTGCTTATGTCATTAGTAAAATATAATGTTGGATATTCAATATATGTAGGGCTTTTACTCGTTTACTTGTCTTTGCCTTTCAAGTGTTTATTACAGAAAAACAACTCAACCACATGCAGCTTTACTTCAAAAGTAAGCATTAGATTGTGTGATTCACTGCTTACATTTCACAGTAAACTCACATTCAGACCTGAGAGTACCAGCCCTGTGCTTTACCAGAAGCCACAGAAGCTCTGCAAGATTTATACTAGCACTTTCTGCAATCTGCTGCAAGCATCTCTACACAAGAACAAGCTAAAAACCAATTTACAAAAGAGAACTTGCACAGACTTGCATGTCAACATACGCTTAGAAGTGACAATTCTTTTTGTTTTAAAGGTAGGTGATATAATCTGGACTTGCTAGTAAGTTAAGTGAAAACACATCACTGCACAGTTGCATTTCATATAAAAAACACACTTTCATCCTGGAAGCCATCAACTCAAAATTAATTTCATTAACTGTCCAGAGGAAAAAAAATTAACAATTTAAAATAACATCTAAAATTACTGTGCTACTGACCTATATCAGAACATCTTTCGATTCCTGGCTCAAAACAGAAAGTTGAAAGCTACGTAGCATGTACAAGTAAAAATGGGTTAACAAGCAAGTGTGTAGCTTTTAGAGGCTTTGTAATATTGCTCTCATCTTTTTTCTTATACTATGTGACAGTGAAGAAAATTCATCCCTGGTGCAGCTCCTGTTAATTTTAATTGAACAACTCCAGGCTTGGAGTTGGCTCAATGTGAATTAAAGTGGTAAAAAAAAATAATCAGGTAATTCTGGAGAATATTTCATGAAGCCATGGAGCTGAGGACCTTTGATGTAGATGAAAGCACAGAAACTTCAGTTACAACTAGTAGAGGGAGCAGCACTATAAAGACCTCTCTACTTCTAAATTACCACTTGGAAAAAAAAAAAAAAAGACACCTTTTTTAAAGTATTATCCTTTTTTTTTTTTTTTCTTTTGTGTTGCGTGCTGCTTTCCCAACTTTACTATGTTGTAACCTGAAATAAATAGAAATTGCATGCATTGTGAATTCCTTACACGTGCCAGCTGATGGAATTAGGGGGTGCTCACAGGGATGTGCAGAGCAATGATACTCAGAGTCAGTGGGACAGAGAGATTGTGGGTGGTTGTGGTAAAGGCATTTTAATGCAGGTAATTACTGCCAGGAGGAAAGCTTTTTAAGAGAAGAAAAAAAAAAATCATTCAGTGACTTTCCTGTAGGCTTATAGATGCACAGTTCCCATCGAAGCCAGCTCTGCTTATAAACACAGGACCTAACCACGCTCCTGGAGGACTGACAGCCAGGCTGGGAATCTCCAGGGAGCAGCTTTTCTGTGAGAATGTTTCATCTCTCCACTTATATCAGAAATGACATGAAAGCAGACCATTTTTTGGAGTCTGCCACTGCTGCCCGCCCCAAGGAAGTACAAAAGTGCACTCAACCAGTTTTTCGGGAATGTTGTGAGAAGGTCGGGTTTGTCTTAACTCCGAAGGAACAAAATTTGATTTGCGCTTTGGGTGAAAGGTTGAGGTCAGCACCACCTGAAATGGCACATAGAGGGCATCCCTGCCATTTGATGTCAGAAGTGGTCCGTTTCTGGGGCGGTTCAGAGCAGACTTCAGAGCTCAGAAACACTCCATCCCCATGGCCACTCCTGCATACCCTGGCTAGCTGCACTGAGTGGCCTCCTCCTAACTTAGGCTCATCAGGTGGGTGTCTGCTGTATTCCTCCTTCCTGGCAGCGCTTTGAGAGATTCAGGCTCCTCTCTTAAAGCAGAGGGGGGTTTTCCTGATGTTAAGATCTAGGGCACGTCTTTTTTCCCTCCCTAGGTGCGATGAGATACCTCCATCTAGTGGACTGTCTGTGCAGTAAGGAGAATAAATGGGAACCAGTGATACTGGTACAGTTCTGCTGCTGACTGTTCATGCCAGCCATCAAGGAGCTGAGCTGTGTATCAACCACAGCATGGCACAATCTCCCAGAAATCATCTGCAGCAGCATATGGGGGTAGTGTTAGCTCTGCAGCTGGTAAAGTTAGGGACATAAACAGGGTCATTAGCCTGACATACTAATACACAAGTAATATGTATTAAAACAGTGACAGCTGCCAGCATCTAGAAAAGCTAGTTTTTCTTCAGTTTTGGAGCTGTAGCATTGGAAACATTACTTTTTTGATTCATCACAGCTGTTTTCTAGTTGTTTTCCATATTCTTTCTAGCTATAAAAGAAGGTGGAGTTGAAAATTTAAAATAAGAGAGCTCACCCTCACACAACCTTTCCTGCCTGTTTGTAACAGTCCAGACAATGTACTTTCTTTAACTGCTTGCTTATTGAAGAGGCAGGATTTTCTGAATTTTCTGGCCATGTTTGATAATAGCGTTTAATTTAGTGAACAAATCTTTTTTTAATTTTATTTATTTATTTTTTTTCAGAGAAGGAAACCAAGAATTTTCTAAACAGTCCAGAAGTAGAAAATGCTTGTTAGGAGCAGTAGGAGTTATATATCAGGGAATTTGGTACTGAGAACTAAATACAAATTGCTCGATCCCAAATCATTGCATCCCGGTAAATGTCTGTTACAGCTGTGAGTTGTGCAGCAACATGCACTGTCTGAAGTGGGACCCCATGTCCCACTGTACACATGTATGACAAAAATTGATGCTGAGCCTGTGGAGCACTGCCATAAGGTGGTCCTGCATGGACTCCTTCGTATTTAAATATTGTAGAAAAATGTGGTTTTTTAAGTATTTAAAAATGCAGCAAAGTCCTTTGCTATTTAAGATATCTCCTCCAGGTGGCCAGGAGAGGTAACCTAGAGAATGAAGTGTGATCTTTAAGGGCTACTTAAAACTCTGTGTTGATAGGTGGCTTTTTAATGTCTTGGGGTTTCAGATGAATAATGCTCGTGGAAGTTTGAATGTCGTGTTAAAATTAGCAGTGGATCTGAGTGTGTTCAATTTTGCCGTTCTCCTATAAGCTCTCTCAAGGGTCTGTATTAGAATAATTGCTATGGAGACAGTTTTCAATATTCCAGTCCAAATTCAGCCGTAACCAAACCTGATTTCACTGGGTTGTTACGCCTGTTTATGCCATTATGCTCCATTTGGAAGGCTACGTTCCTAATAATAACGGATGCAAAGAAATGTGTAGATTATTGTGGCTGAGATGCAAACAGCTTTCTCAGAAGTACACCCATGACACAGAGAGGAGCTGCTGTGAATTCCTGCCACACACGTTGCAGGTGTCGTTAGCAGTAAGAGCACCGTCTGTACAGCTGTGTCTCTCTCTCACTTTTCCTCACCTCTTTTTCTGCAGGGAAGGAGACTGGTGGGAGGCCCGGTCCTTGACAACAGGCGAAACTGGTTACATTCCCAGTAATTATGTGGCTCCAGTCGATTCCATCCAAGCAGAGGAGTATGTTTTCTTTTCACTGTAAAGACCCATTAGTGCTGTATTAGAAGAAGATTTGAGGAGTTTGTTTTGATTGATTGCAGTGATTTTTCAAATGGCTTACATTATTTTTATTTCACTTCTTGACTGCACTGATAAATAATTAGGTAATTAGTAACAAAAGAAGCACAAGCTCAGTGCTTTTTCAATGTCAAAACATAGGAAGAAAACCTAAAGGAACACTGGTCTGCTTCCTTTATTCGAGTGTCAGCTAATTTCAGGCTTTAAGCAAAAGACGCCCTTGTGTTTCCTGAAACGATTTGCAAAAATGTTCAGAGTCAATTAGTGTGCAAACCATCTCAGAAACGGGGCACATTGGATCAACATATGCCTATCTATGCCTACAAAGCATAGAACAGGATGCATAGAACAGGATGCCACAAAGTATGGCTTGTGGGGATCTGTGCATTTTCTGAATCAGCTCTGCAGAAGGCCATGGACTCTACTGTTGAACTACTGCAGTTTGTACCTTAGTTTACATTTTGCTGTAGTTCATTGGCATTTTTCTGATAACTCAGTTATAAGGATACAGACATCATCTGGAATGGCTCTGTCCTGATTGCCTGTGAAATCAAAAAAATATATATTAATTGCTGCCGGAAAGAAAAAGGTATTGAAATTATAAAAGCCTTATAGAACCGCAGTAAAGTGGTTGCATCTGGTCCTTCTACTGGGGTTTTGTAGCTGTGCCGGAGCAAAAAATGTTGAATACTAATCTGCCACTATGTAAGTCAAATATATAGTTTATTGAAATATCTACAAAAATGCTGCTTTTCAGCAGCAGTGCATTTTTCTGCCCTCTTTCTTGCCCATTCCTTCCCCCTCCAAGTCTTGCTTACAGTTTGTCCCAATGTGGCCTTTGCTGTGAGACGCCAAACAAGTGTTCTCAGCATCTACTGATTATAGGCATAATGCACAGGTTATTGTACAAAACATACAACATCTACTTCATAGATCTGCAACATTGCTTCCACGCTACAACAAAAGAGACATAATATGACAATAGTGGTTGAATATACATAGTTTCCACAAATTGTCTACCATGTCTGAGCTCTGTGGCACTACCTATAATAAAGTAATAAGGTAATCCTATATAGATAGCATTTTTCTTACTATTTCTGATGTTTCCTTAAGGTGGTACTTTGGCAAACTTGGCCGGAAAGATGCTGAGAGACAGCTGTTGTCGTTTGGAAACCCAAGAGGTACCTTCCTGATCCGGGAAAGTGAAACTACCAAAGGTATGCTGGCCAAGGCTTTTCTGACAACAAATGAGAAGAAGTGACAAAAAAATCACGCTAAGTTTGTAAAACACCGTTTTCATTGCTATGAAGGTAGAGAAAAGTGCCATGTTGCATGCATTTGATGGAACATCCTGAGTTATGGAGTGAGTGTTAGAAGCAGAGAACAACCCAAGAACCCAAGAAAAACCATGCCAAGCTCTGTGCATGGCATCTGCAGTTCAGGTTGTGCTCAGGCAGGGTGCTCTGCTCTGCTGTCACACTCTGAACATGGTGCTGTCTCTCAATGAGTTGAGGTTAGCACCACTGCAGTGGAGCTGGGTGGAGACGGGCCCCTCAGAACAGCACTGTGGGGCTGCCAGAGGTAGAGGTGGTTAGCTTACTGGGAATAGGTGCTGGGAATCTGCAGTGTAGTTTGGGGAGATTTACTGCTTTCCTCAGAACAAGCAGAATATCTGGATCTTCTTGGCCATAGGATGAAGTTTGTGGGTGTGGAGGGTGCTGATTATTATTTAGGGAAGGTTAGGATTGGTTTGGTTTTTTGTCTTTCCTCTCTGAAATGCTGGATCCCTGGGGAAAAATAGTTTTAAATTCATAGACTAGTGATGAGAAAACTTTACAATATGTACAATGAATATATTCAGAAAGTATTCAGCTGTATACATTCTGTTGAAATCAAGTGGAAGGATGTATTCTCCTCCTCCCCTGTAAAAATACTGGAGGCATTCCAGTTTTCCTGGTGGGTGCTATCATTGCTTCTACATTTAGTTCGTGAGGCCTGTCAACATCTTCTTCAAAGCTTTGTATGTATGGAAAGATCTTTCTAACTCATACAGCTGTTGAGGAGAAAACATGCAACTAACTGAAAACAAACTTGGCTATTTCTCAACTAACCAGCAATATGAAACAATAGCTTTGGGAAGCATAAGTCACTGGAATTAAGTTCTGAAGTCTAATGGTGGTTCATGTAATTAAAGCACTGAGTTGTCAGTGCTTTGATCAGAGCACACTCCGTCAGCTCATGTTAGCATGCAAAGTGGTTGGAGTCGTGGCTGGAATAAGGGCTTAAAGAAGCACCACTGCTCCCTTCTCTCTGAGCTATCTTCAGGCGCTGCGTTCTGCCTCTTGAATCTGTCAGTTTTAGAATTTTGCCTGCTGCAGTCACTGGAATCCTCCTTCACTGTACCAACCTCGAGGACCATTAATGATGCAAAATCAGCCTCAACGTGCTGTTGTTTCAGACAGCTGATTTCCCATCTTGCCACCCCGCAGCTTCATCATCCCTTATCTTGCAGTGAGGCACTCTCACCAGGACCAAGATCTGCCCGAACTTGCTCTTTTTCTGCAAATAGCCTCCACCTGTCCATTTTCACCAGCAGTTGTTGTGTATGTGAGAAGCAGGCAGGCTTCATTCCAGTCTGTGCTGAGTTTAAGAACTCTCTAATACAAGCATGCTTGGATCCTAAAAACAACATTGTTTCCCTAAACCCTGTTATCTGTTTAGTCTGTTCTGACCTTCTTTACACAGTGATAGGGGATATGTTTTGCAGGACTGTTTACATAGCTAAGTAAGTCAGGTTTCTTACTAGAGCTTCTTGTAATTGGGGAAAATGGAACAATCCATCCATCACGGTGGGGTTTGTAGCAGCAAGCTGGATTTCTCTGCATTAAGGCTTAAGGCTTTCTGCATCTTCAGGCTGAGTTTGCATCACAGCCATTGGCAAAAACAAAACATGCATGTTTTTTGTCAAAAATGCCTGTGTCCCTTCTAATCTTTGTGGCGTGTAAATATGTTCTCAGAAGACAAAAAAGGGAGTTTGTTGTTCATGGGAAAGGAAAAAAACGACTGGGAGGACTGCAATGTGCATTCTCCACTAAGTCCTCTCAAAGTGCCTTGCCCCAGCTAGTCATCTTGGGCTTGAGGCAGGAATTGTTTGGTGACCTAGAATTGTCCCGTCTGCTTTAAATAATAACAATAATAAAATTAATCAAGATCATGTTAAAAGTATCATCATGGATGACTTCAGCATGAATGACCTCCCTTGATCATGGTTGCCTTCTCTCCTTACTTCCAAAATAAATCAGTCAGGGCTGGCTTTTCGTTTCTTTCAATGCCTCGCTACCCAGGTACTTCATCAGCTCTTGTCTGGATAATCCTTCACCTGGTTTCAATCTCCACCCTCCAGTGCTGTCTGGTTTTAGGTTCATTTTTTAAAAAAATCATTAGAATGATATATTGTAATGTCATATTTCTACCCAATTTTTTATTACTTGTGTCTTTTATATTTCAATCTATCCGCGGATAATAATGAGTAGTCTAAATAACCAACAGCCTAAATAAATGAATGATAAAATCCATCTTGGTTCTTGTTTTTGTCCAGATTTGAACTAAAGCTCCAGTCCTGCAACTTGATCCGAGGTCATCGGGGGTCCACGAAGGGCCACCCACGCAGATCTGATTGCAGACCTGGAGCCAGGGATTGTTTACATTTTCCTAAAGAATCCGAAATAGTGACCAGATAGGCAGGGAGTGTGACTAAAGAAAATACAGCTGCTGCTGTGTTTGTGGGTCAAAACTCACAACTGCAGAGGTGGAAAGCCCTGCCTGGAAAAATGTGAAAGTAGGCAGACAGCGTACAACCAGCAGTGCTGGTACAAGGCAGGCACAAAATTAGCTTGCAAATCCCCCAAACGCTTTGAACTCCTAGCTTAGAGAGATGTCCTTTCTTAGTGGGAGAATCTCCTCAGAAAAATAACCTAAACAAACAGTATTTTTCTACACTTAGAAATAAAAACCCTGTCACTTCTCTGAGGGTGTCTGCCATTCACATAAAACAGAATCATGTGTGTAAGTGCTGGCTCTTTTCCTCCTATTTAGAGGATAAACAACAGGGAATTTGAGAAGCCCTTGGTGTCAGGGAGTCAGGGTGGAGAAGTTTTGTTCTCCTCTGCTGCTCCACTCGGTGGTGAGCCATTTACCAGTGTGACCTGTTGCAGTATAACACAGTCAAATAAATTTTAGAGTCTCATAAAACATCCTCCTGGGGAGAGGGGAGACATCCAAGAAAGGCATTTCATATCAGGAATCTCAGCCACGTAACCGTGTTTTTTTAAAACTATTTCATTTAGCTGGAGGTGATCCTGGAGGATGTGAATCTGTCACGTGTGTTGAAAAGTACTGTGATTTGGATCATCAGCAGTCCGTGCCATCAGACTGTAGGAATCATTCTGCCTTTCAGACTATCCAAAATTGTCTGCCGGTGGTTTTCCTTCCCTGTTCTTAGCTGACATGGTTACCAGTGCAAGCAGCCTGGACTCCAGAAGGAGGACCTTTCTGACATCTCTTGCAGCTGCCAGTTACCTTTGTATTTTTCTTCTGATTCCTGAATTACCCTTGAGTAAACACAACATCAGTCTGAACCCTGAGCAAAGACATGACTTCACTGCCTTTGAGATGGCCATGTTTTTGCTCAGAAAACTGCATTGTGCTATAAAATACGGCTTTATCTCTGAATCTATAGAGAACCAACAGATCATTAAGACACCTGAATGTGCAGGTCCCCATGTTGGTGGCCCAGCCTGTGGGAAAACTGCTGCCAAGCAGGATGTCTCGAGGCATCTCACATGGCCCTTAACCCCTGTGTTTGGGCATCTGAATCCCATCAGTAAGCTCTAAAGTTCCAGCATGGATTTGAGAAGTGAAATGTTCAGTTCTTGCAGGTCTTCTGGTGCATAGTGTTAGCAGTGTACAACCTTCCCAGGACTGTGATGTACAAAATATGCTATTTTTTTTGTGAAGAAGCTTGGGATCCATCTGGGTGACAATGCTACCTGTATATAAAGTCATTATTTCCAGTGCTCCGTATGAAAATCTTGACATTTACCACCTACTGGCATTTAGCTGAAAAAGAGTATTTGCAGAATGACCTGGCACTTAAAATGGGAAAAGTCAATTTAATAACCTGAAGCACTAAATGTTAAAATACGAGTTTTCATTTACATAGACATCCTGATTTCCTTCCAGAAAAGTATGAAAGGGACACGGCGTGAACACTAAAATTTCCGTGATACCTCCTTTAATGTGGTAGATTCTCTTGTTATTTTCAAGATACAATAGGTATTTTTGAAGCAATTTCTCTTTCACTTTATAACAAATGACCAGCAAATGAAAATTTGTGTCTAAAAAGCCATTTACAATTTTTTCTTTCTCCTTTTCTTGGAACAGGTGCCTATTCCCTGTCTATTCGTGACTGGGATGATATGAAAGGAGATCATGTCAAACATTATAAGATTCGCAAACTTGACAATGGTGGATATTATATCACAACTCGGGCACAATTTGAAACTCTTCAGCAGCTGGTTCAGCATTATTCAGGTAACTTTTCAGATAATACGTAGCACTCTTAAGTACTTTAAAGCAAGTGTTTACTGCTGAGCTGACGGATGTGTAAGATGCCCTAAAGAGTCATTTGAGCTATGTCTCTTGCTTGTTGTAATGCATCTTCCATTATCCCTTTCCCATTACAGTTATAAATGGCTTTGAGTGCTGTTCACAGCATACAGTGGCTGAGCTTTTAAAAGCTAGCACTCTGCTGAGGTAAAGGCTTTGCCTGCTCTCCCTTTTCTAAGCAAACAGAATTACTCAATTTGACTAGCACATCTGAATTCCCTCTGCATAAGCCAGTGCTAACACGTACCTTTTGCAGCACAGTATTCCTAATAAAGCAAATAGGGAATTGCAGTGTGGAATTCAGTCACTTAAAGCAATGACCAAAAGGTTTGCGTATATAACCTGACTCAAATTTTCCCATTGAGTTTGTGTTCATTGTGGAGAGTATTAACATTTAAATTTTAATTGGTCTAATTTTAAAAATAAATACAGCAAGGCGGGTGTTTCTCTATGCATACTGCATCCACCCACCAAGCTCTTTTTTTTTTTTTCTAAATTCCTGTGATTAAAATGTAACATGAACTATTCAACCCAAAAGTGCATCCTGGTGTCACTGGGGATTGGTATACAATAGTTACAACTAAAAAAACCCCAGACCTCTGCATAAGACCACTGTTTTTTATGTAAGATTGCCATGCTTCTCAGCATGGGCATTTTCAAAGCAGAAGTTTGAATTTTAAATTATTCTTTTTATTTTCTCCTTACTTTAGCTTTTCATATTAGCAAGTGACCCCAAATGCTCGCTGCTCAAAAACTTTTCATAAATTTTACTGGAAAATCAACTTCTTTGTGGGGTGTTTTTTTTATGTATTCTTTGTATTCTGTCTGCTGTATTCTTATGCTATTCATACTAGACATCTGGCTGTCTTCTCCGCCCAGTTTCTCGTGGGTGTATGCTGCCTGGGAGAATTTCTAGCTGTTTCTGGTGACTCTGCATTAAGCTAAGCTAAAGAATGTATAAAAACTCACATCTAAGCATGATAATTTTCAAACTCCTTATACCAACTGGTATACGCCAACTTTTAGTTATCTGTGGTCAAAATATTTGGGTTGCGTATTTCCCGTGCACAGATGCAGAGACACATTTGTCTCTGGACAAATATGGGAAAAGTCATTTCCTTGCCTCACAGATCAGTGAGATCCAGGCAGGGTAGCTCAGGAGCTGATGGTACAGACCCATCCCACAGCGGTTTCACCTGCAGTCTCCCATGCCCAGGCCCAGCTGACTCAAAACATAAATACTGCCTCTAACTACCTGCTCAGCACTCTGGATTCAGGGAGAGAGGTTTATGACTGCCTAGATTTACTTTTAGAAAGTGCTCAGTGATGCCCAAATGGCTCTGTAAAGATCAGCATGGTTCCTGAAGAACCCTGAAGAGTCCATAGGTCAGCACCTCCAGCTTTCATCCCTTCGCTGTCCAGTCCTGGGTCAGGAGTTGGAAGTACCAAGTGTGGCTTTGCACAGACACCATTCACCATTCCCTAACAACAAATCTTTCAAGGATAAGTATTGTTCTGGTGCATGCAGCCCGGGCTTACTGGAGCACCAGCATGCCAACTTGCTTGTTTGTTGTTGTTGTTTCAATTAAATAAGACAAGGAGGTCTTGTAAACCTCTAGTTCTTTTCTGCAGCTATCCAAAATTGTAAGGAAGCTTTCCAGATACTGTCCGTATTTGGAGTAGTCCCTACCCTGATGTTCCTATTGGAATTATCTTGGAATAAGATGTGCCAACTGACCAGTTCATCTTCCCATTCTGTGGACTTTGCTGTCCTGCTGCAGGAAGCCCACGGTTCCTGTCAGGGTGTCTCTGGGGACTGACCCACCACCTCATAACAGCTGTGCTGAGGAGGGAGAGTGTGGTGTTGCAGGAACTTTGGTGTTTGCCCACCCTGTGATGCTGAAAGAAACTTTTCACCTTCCCAGAAAGAAGTCTTGTTCAGCAGAATAAAGATTGTATTTGAGACTAAAAACCAGTAGCAGTTGCCCACCTTGTCCTGCTCTGCTGTCCCGTTTTAAGATACAAGCTGCTCTGCAGCTTTATATCATAGCCTACTTGGTGCTGCATAGTACATTACACAACATGTATGTGTAGGTGTGTATGTATATATATATATATATATAAATCATTGGTTTTACTCTGGCTAAAATATTTTGTGACTTTTGTCACAGTTCAGTCTTCTGTGAAGCTTTGCAAGAGATAAGTACAATGAATCTGCCCCAAATGATGCAGGACTGTCTTCATACACTAATAAAAGTCTGTTTTATTAGGAATGCTAGAAAAAGACTGCTAGAGGATACCCAGAACAATACATTTTCACAGAATAGGATATAAAAAATACCATTTCAGAGGTCACATTAAAAAAATTGCAAAAACTCTGCCTAATTTTCATCACTGTGATTCTCAGAAAATCTGAATCCTCCCTATGTTTCTGTTACTTAGTTCAGGAACAAATCAGCTTGTAAGTTACTGATGATATTTAAAAAGTTATGCTGTACTATATACTATACCAGTTACTTATGCAGTTATCTTAATGCAGCTTTGTGGGAGAAGGGAAATCCTGAGTCCATAAGAGAAACCATAGATGGTCACCTTCAATTGCAGGCTGTGGAAGCAGAAACTAAAATATTTCCTGTTCTGTCTCAGATGAATATGTTTCAGTGTTCGATTTCTAATCTTCCAGGATGCTTTGTGGTATGCAACTAACAGCTGTTGTGAGTAGCATTGTTTTTATGCTTACTGTTTTTGTTTCATGTCACACTTTTTTTTCTTTCCTCTTCTTTGCTGTTGGCTTCACTTCTGGCTCCATCAGAGAGAGCTGCAGGTCTTTGCTGCCGCTTAGTAGTCCCCTGTCATAAAGGAATGCCAAGGCTTACTGATCTGTCTGTCAAAACCAAAGATGTCTGGGAAATTCCACGAGAATCCCTACAGTTGATCAAGAGACTGGGAAATGGGCAGTTTGGGGAAGTATGGATGGGTATGGAGCAAAATAATTATTCTAAAATAGCTCTCTGTGTGGGGATTGCAAGATGGAAGGTGAAAATGTAGGACATCGTGACCCACAGGAAAAAAAAAAAAAAGCAAAACTCAAATTGTTAGGAGAAATACCTTTGCAATCACGACTCTGACCCTGAAATTATTTAATTTAATCTTCAACTTTTACTGTAATGGATGGCAAAAGAAAACTGAAATTTCATGTTTCCTTGGAAGGCTTCAATTATGACAAATTACCACCATTTTAATAATAAATCACAGCTCACATAGCAATCTGTTAATTATACCGGTGAGCCTTTTCCTGCAAGCTAATAAAAATGTCTTTACCTTCAGTATCCAAAAATCAGTGTTTGCAAATGAACCTTAATGCAGCACTGAAACACAAGTCACCTTCCATCTTTCTCAATGCATGCATAATTTTGGATTATAAGTGTGTTTTTTTATTAATTTCCTCTCCTATAGAGAAAGCTGATGGTTTGTGTTTTAACTTAACTGTGATTGCTACGAATAATACCCCACAAACTGTTGGATTGGCTAAAGATGCATGGGAAGTTGCACGTGATTCATTATTTCTGGAACAGAAGCTTGGTCAGGGCTGTTTCGCTGAAGTGTGGCGTGGTAAGGCAGAGAATATATTTTCCTTTGGATGGATCTTTTAAGGCCCTCTTGGCTGAAATAAGCATTTCAAGTAGAGATCTTAAGGCTAAAAGATCAGAATAATGCAAAATGTTAGACTATATCACCTCAAACAGACATACATACAGTAATCCCCATGGAAACTTGCTTTCATTTTCACACACTGATAGGAGAGTGCAGGGCTTTCAACTTCATTAATTGCATTGAGTTTATTTGAGTGACTACACAGTTGTCAGGTTTTAAAACAGAAAGGATGCTGAACCTTTAAAGTAGAATGGCTAACCAGAAATTAACCTGGTAAACAGGCATTTTTCTTTCCTCATCTGTTTTAGCATTGCTGGGGTCAGACCCTGAAATTGCTTCCATCCCCTCCCCCAGATTTAAAGATTAGCAAGCTAATATTGTCAAGCCAGCTTTCCCATGCATCCACTCCATTAATTCAGTTTTGAAATTTGTATCTGCAGCAGAATCCTGTAACTCAATATAGAGACCAGGGACAATAGAGTCAAGACTTGCCCAGCCCAGCTGAACCCACACTTTGAAGTCCAGAAACACTGACATTTTCCAAATCCACTGACATTGTTTTCTGCCCACTTGCCAGCTTTACTTACTACTCCCTTTCTATGGGCCTCATTCTTTTAACGACTACAGAACAATAGCAATTAAAAATATATATAAATCTTAGAATGGCCGTAGCATTGAAACACAATGTAGTGGCCATTTAATAAGAGGTGGGCTCAATTTTGGTGCCAAACTGCACTCTGTGTAGCCTCTTTTAAAACGTCTGATTCAAATAAAGACTCACCATATGTTGTTTCTTTACTTCATAGGCATTTGGTGGAGTGGTTTGGTCGTTCTTTTTGTTGCAGCGACACAAAGAATGTAAAACCAAAATAACCAGTGGGTTCTCCTGGGCTCTTGCAGCTGTTTTCCGTTGCAAGACTACAGCAAGGAGCATGGCAGCAAGTCTGAAATTTATAGAATGTGTTTGAGCTATTACCAAAAAAAAAAAAAAAAAAAAGATAAAAACAAACTATGTTTTATATTAGCATCCCTATATAACTGCAGTTTCACCTTCTTGTTTTCCATCTTGAATGCACGTGAGAGTTTCACGTTGATATTAATAGTTAGTGGCCAGCTTTTTTTGTGATCTTAAACTGTTACAATAAGCTAAAGTAAGAAATGTAATTAAAAAAAAAAATCAGCTATGAGAAACAAAGTGCCAAGTGCCAGTACCAAATATCTGTCAGAAATGGAGAAAATATTATTACAGTTGTGACATTATTTTTCCTAATGTACAGTAAAAATGTTAATAGCCCTGAAGCGTTACCAAATTGGAATAGATTAACACGGTAAAAAAGAATAAAAAAGCCATTAAGTAGTAACTAACTACCTGCGGGAGGAGTTCAGAGGGAGGGCTCCGCTAAGGAAAGTTATTTAATTGTCTGTGAGATATAAAGATACCAAAACACAACAAGAAAATTTTACGATTTAAATTGGATGAGAGAATAAGTTTACCTTTCTGTCTGATTTTCTTTTCTTAACCAAAGGTAAAATCCTAGTTTATTGATGTCAGTGACAAAAACCCTGGTGTCCGTGAGGCTCGGGTTCTGCCCAGTTTGTGTAACTGGTGCTGCTCCTGCGAGTGACTGGGACCAAAGCGCTCTGTGGGTCCATGGCTCAATGGCTCTATACAGGACACCCTCCCTTTCACCCATCCCAAAAGGTTTTGGCCACTCTGCTTGTGAAGCCAAGAGCTCAGGAGCCTGCCTTAGGTGCTCTCAGGTGCTCAGGACATCACTCCAGCCCCAGCAGTGGTCACAGCACTTAGCGCTGAGCTGGCAGAAGAAAACCAAGGTGTAGTGAAAACCAAACTCATACTGCACACATATTCTGGCTAATATGCTTCTCAACCCCTCCTCAAACAGCCTGTAGCTGCATGAGCAGCCCTGGAAGCAACAGGCAGCATTCGCAGCAGCTCCCCCACCGCTTCTCCCCTGCCCTGGATGAGGCGAGATGGCAGCTGGGAACTGACTGCTCACACAAAGAGCAACCCACTTCATTTATGCCCTGGCAGGCTGCAAGAGCTCACAGTGAAGTTATTTTGGCTTAACCAGTTCCTGTGCAGCAGCTGAGCCACGGTAACTGATAGTCAATGCGCTTTTCACAGATACATACTAGGAATTACCCTTTTTGTTGACACCCTAATTTATAGAAGCTAGATTTGAGCCTCAACCTTCAATGTACTTTGTAGGTCTTCTGCTATTTTCATGTTCATGTGCAGCAGAGTAGGTTTCTCCCAGCACAATTTACATCTGAAGTCACATAGTGCTGCTCTCCAGCCTTGTTAAAACACAGCTCCCTGTTCACACACTGTAGGGGATCTTTGGGATCCCAATTAAAAGAATGGCACTGCTGCACTCTCCAGTCAGTGCGTGCTCTGTAGAGAGACGATGGGGAGAGCATGGACTGCTTATAATTGCATAAATATATCTATATAAATTTAGTTACTTTAAAAGTAACGTAATAAATAAACTGCCATTGCTTCCATTGCTCCTCTTTACTGTAGGACCAGAGCAGTGAATTTATCAGTAAAGGCAGTCGAGGATTTCTCTGAACACCCGTAGCTCTGTGTGTGTCTGACAACTCCACAGCGCTGTATGAAAACACACAGCTGAGATGTGTTCGCCTGGACTTCTGCCAGCTCACAGAGCAAGCTGCTGGGGATCCTGCGCTTCCAGGGCTGGTGGCTTCAGCCCTCACTGCAGGCTGCTGCGAGCTCAGGGCTCCCGCTCGGCTCCACGGCAGCCCTGCCTCTGAAGCAGGGTTCGGGGAAACCTGGCCCAGGGGCAACCAGAAGGCGCTAGGGAAGCGGTATTTCTGCCCGCTTTCGTTTTCTGCACTTGCCCTTCCCCTGAGCCCCAGAGAAACCTGTTAACGTAGGTAGCTGTTGATTTTTTCCTTTCCATTCCTCCCTCTCCTCCTTGCAAACTCCCAAGTGCCACCCCACCACTTGTGGGAAGCCCTGAGTCAGCCTCCCCTGGTTCTCCCCAGCTCCTCGTGCAGGCTTTTGGGGTCCAAAGCCAGGTGCCTCCCTTCCTTGCCCTGCACCCCAGCACCCCAGGGCCTCTGCACCCCTTTGGCTCTCCCCACAAGGATGCCCCAGCCCCTCGGGAGCAGCTCTGGCACATCCTCAGCCCCACTGTGAGGGTTGGTAGATCATGGTGTGACCATGTCAGTCCCAACCACGAGCAGAGAACAAGGTGAGGTGGGGAGGAACCTCCTCATTTTCAGCCAGCAGCTGCCGGGCTTCCAGGGGTGAGGAGGGGAAGGGAAAAGACACATTTTGGTCTGGAGACAGGCCCATGTTTGTGAAATGAAATCGATTCCGAATTTGTTCCTTGGGAATTTTTCTCATATATTTTTTTCCTCTGACTCAGAAGAAAAACAACATGTCAAAATGTCTTGCAAATGGAAAGTTCTGGGTTTAACCAGTTCTGCTATCCAAATCTGTGACTGGAGCTGTGTTGTTGTCTGGAGTCATTCCTTATTAGCAGGGAAATGCATAAAGATGGATTTCAGCAGTTTTGCATTTTTTACTCAGAGGAGGTTTCCGTGGACATCACTGGAAGCGTTGTCTGAGTAAGACAAGAGAGATCACACCCCAGTGCCAATGGGAGTATTATTTTTTGGTATAATAGAAAAAGACTAAGACATGAGGGAGGCGTGGGAGGAATGTAAATGAAAAGGCAAGATGTGAAACCACTCTTAAAAAAAAAAAAAACAGTCTTGTGTCCTTGCTAGTTTACTCCTCTGTTTTATGTATCAGTCAGAAAAAGGAGCAGAAGATGTTTAATCTAACTAACTGTCTGTGCTTGTAGGTACGTGGAATGGAAATACTAAAGTGGCTATCAAGACTCTGAAGCCTGGCACTATGTCTCCAGAGTCATTCCTGGAGGAAGCCCAAATCATGAAGAAGCTAAAACATGACAAACTGGTCCAGCTTTACGCCGTGGTATCTGAAGAACCCATTTATATTGTCACGGAGTACATGAGCAAAGGTGAAGCCAGAGCTGCTGCCCTTGATAACAGTGTTTTTTCTTTCTCGAAGCTCAGAGGAAGTCTCTGAGTCTCATACAGAGTCATTCAACTCTGAATGGGGCCCAAAAACTAAAATCCCCCCTAGGTGTACAAGCAAGAATCACATAAAGAAAGTTTGCATGAGGTGGACAAGGGAGAAGCCAGTGCATCTTAAGTGTTTTCAACTGCATCATTGTAATATATGATTTGCACATATGATTCTTTTTTCTTTTCCCTGTTCTTTCCCCTTCCCTTTTTCATTCTCCCTTCTCTTTTTCTTTAAGCTACCTAACTGGTAACAACAAAGTAAAATGAGAAAAGAAAAACTTTCAGCTCCATCAGATCTCCAGCAGGGGTGCTGAGAGTAGAGCAAAAAAATCTGCCTGTTTTGGAAAAGCAAAGGAACCAAATAGGAAACATAAGTTCTCACAGGGAAATTTCATTGTACATTGGAGGATACACTCTGAATTTTTCAGTACATTTTTTCAGCCTATTTGGAGTTGATTTTTATTTTCCTGGCAGGTGCCTGCCCACCTCCCTGCTCAGAGGCATCCAAACGCTGACTAACTCACACTTTAATCATATGTCTTAGTGACAAGCATGTGCTTTTTCCCATTAAAAGAAAAAAAAGAGAAAAGAACAAGAAAAAGAAAGAAAGAAAAAAACAACTTCTCAAAAGCCTTCTGAAATATGTGGTTTATTTTGGCTTAGTTTACTATTTTTTACTGTACCATTTTCCGTCTTTGTTTCTGAGGTTGTGGCTGAGGATTTATCAAGGGAGAAATGTCTAATCAACTTTCTTTTCCCCTTATTTATTAAACCAATTCACTGACCTTATTTAAAGGAGACTGCTACACTTCTCTGCTTAAATAAAAGGTTGAGAAGAGAGCTGTAGCACTTTATGCTATTTTTAAAAGCTACAGGGGACTTCCTTGCTTTTCCTTACAAGAGGGGCTTGTGTCCATATTGCTTTTGCTAAAATCACTTCCATTTGATCTCTGCTTGGTCTTCTCTAGTTTTGAACAGTGATCATCTAAAATTAATGGTTCATGTTTGTTAACTAGAGAAGGAGGGCTACAAATAGCATGGTTACCAATTTCCTAAAGAAAATTAGCCTTTGTTAGTGCTATCCCATTTGGAGTTACCAAGCTCCAGGCTGACCTTTCTTTTGGAGCAGGTTGAGCTGGGATCTGACTTTTTCCATAGCTTGTGTGGCTTGGAACCAAGCTGATGCTTTTCAGCGGGCTGAGGCCTTTTGAGAGCAGCAGGTATACAGTTTCAAAGAGCACTGGAAAAGTTAAGAAAGATCAGCTTCCTTAGTAATGATCAGGAAAATTAAAAACAACTTTCTTCTCCCTGCAACTTTCTTTGGACTAGTGACATACTCTTCTGCAAGCCAACCTTAATGCAGAGTGAAACAAGTATAGCAGGAAAATTTTAAACTCTTGTGTTTGCTTTTTTCTGGTTTTGTTTTGTTTTGTTTTGAAATTGTCCACTTGCACTCAAAGCATTATTGTCTTTAATATTGCACATATTGTTGCATCTCCAACCTGATAGCCACTGTTTCCTCAACATTTCTGTATTGTGTCTACTTTGCTTTTACAGGGAGTTTGCTAGATTTCTTAAAAGACGGCGAAGGAAGAGCCTTGAAGTTACCGAATTTAGTGGACATGGCAGCCCAGGTCTGTTTTCAGAGTACTGAGCACTGAGGTGTGCATGTTGTGTAGCCCACTGATGTCTGAGTTCCTTTTAAAATGCACCCATTGTGTTTCATGCAGGTGGCTGCAGGCATGGCGTACATCGAAAGGATGAATTATATACACAGAGATCTGCGATCTGCAAACATTCTGGTGGGAAATGGCCTAATATGCAAGATTGCTGACTTCGGATTAGCAAGGCTGATTGAAGACAATGAGTATACAGCAAGACAAGGTACATACAGCAGCAAGCGTAGCACTGAGCATCATTTTTGTGACAGGGGAAGGAAGAGTAGAACATCATTAAAAAAAAACAACAACTCTCTCCTGTGCTTTAGAGTTGCCTTCAGTAAATCTTGAACTCACATTAACTCCTAGCCCAGAACTCCACTGCCAAATGCATCCCTTACAGGGCAGGTCTGATTAGTTGTTTTTGTTTCATTTTGGTCAGTTTTTAAATGAAAGATGATGAATAGACACATGGGTGGGTGAAGTGACAGTAAAGATGAGATCCTCATGGTGCTGCAACAGAGAAGATGCTTTACTTTGCACAGTAGAAAGCCTGACTGGGGACAGAAAAGCCTGTTAGCTAGTTCTTTAATGGTGTGCCTTCTAGTATTTACTAACCACTATCAACATTGCTGTGCTATTCTTGATTTCTGTATTTCCAACTGGTCAAAGAAATCTGTTTGAGAATTACGTCTTTATGCAATAGAGCTGTCTCCTTGAAAACTGTTAACTTGGAGAATTTAAAGTTACTTTAATAGGAAAGCCATTTTCCAGTGCCACACAGAATGCTGGGCACCGCCGACCACTGATATGCTGTAAGAACAAATCAAAGAGTACCACAGCTTTTTGAAAAAGCATGCGTGTGTGTGTGTGTGTGTGTGTGTGTGTGTGTGTGTGTGTTCAGACTGAGCCATGACACAGGCCCTTTGTAGTTAGTTGTTCTTTACAAGTTGTGCTTAGTTGTCAGATGTTGGTCCAAGTCTGCAGAGCTACGGTTTTGTTCTCCTTCTGCTGGCAGCCCGCTGGTAGTGCTTGCTCAATATGTGTCGGTAAATACCGCTCCGGCCCTTCTCAGTTCCAAAGCCAGCGAGTGTCTTACTAAACCACGCTGTGTGTCATCAGAAAGTGAGTGAAGCTGAGTGCCTCATAACCCACATTTACCCCTTCCTATTGCAAGTTTTTTCTCTTCGCCAGAAGTCCCTCTTTTAGCACAAGTTTCGCCATTAATTTCGCCAGTAAGGGGCTAATCCCTTTCTCTAACTTCCAAGCGCTGACAGAAGGAGCCAGAGAGTTTCCAGAAAACCTTCTTGCCTGGGAGCAGAAGCTCTCCCACTGCTCACACCCCTCCTAATTGCTGTCAGCAGTACCTAGTCACGGGGACGGGTAGCACGGGCTGCCTCCACGCTAACAGTTCACATTCAGGAGGGAAGCCCTGATTATTTCGTGGGGGCCCTTAAGGAACCTGTGGTAGGTACTAATGCAGAGCTAACCACTACTGAGTGGAGCCTGAGGGTGAGAATTGCTCCTTGTGAGCAAAATAGCCTCGTGTCAGTCTCTCTGGAGTAACAACAGTGTCTGCAAGCTCTGCTCAGCAGAAAGCTGCCTGCTGGCCCTTCCCCTGTGCAAAACAAGACGAGTTTGCCTTGAAAAAGGCAGCCAGATCCAGTCTGTAAAATGGCTTTGAAACCGTTTTCTATATTATCTTCATTTTTGTCTGTTTCACTGCCATGTCTTTTGTTCCCCTTGGAAATGTCCCAGTGTATAGTTTGACAGGACTAATTATTCATTTGAATAGACAACTATGTAACCTACTTCTGGCCAAGTCTCTTCAAGCTCATGATCCCTAGGAAATCCTCTGATGACCTGTTTGCTTCCTGGTTTAAATGTCTTAGAATAGTTGTGCCCTCTTGACGTGTTAAAAATCCTTAAATACCCGACTGACTGATGTGGAGGAAAAGCTCAGATTTTATAAGACAATAAAAGTTGTTGGATTTGGAGTGGGAAAGCTTTGAGCTGCAGGAAGCGAAATGGCAGGGGGAGGGAGCGTGGTCGTAGGTATGTCCTGCCCATGGAAATTACTTGTGGAAAAAGTGGCTGGGAAAGGGGGAATGGCTTGGCCTTTAGCCTGTGTCACTGATGGTCAGGACACCAAGCCAGGTGGGCAGCCAGGGTTGAGCCTCGGACGTCTAATTTATTGAGGATGATGGCTTCTGATATGCCACTGGAACTTTTCTCCAAGTGCAGTTCAGTCCCGTTTTGTTGTGTTCAGCTTCAGTTTTGATCGCTGCTTGGTGGCGACCACAGTATCAGAAGGAAATGGTTGCCTGTGCTCATTTCCCATGACCTATCCCTTCGGCATCTGGGGACTGCCGTGTTTCTCAAGCCGGCTTCTGCCGCGGTGGGAGTTTAGACACGGGAGGAGAGCCCGGCTGAGGGAAGGGGGTGGGCAGCGCTGCAGACCGGCAGCTCCTGTGGGAGGGAGGAAATGTTTTGCCTCCTGAAATCTGCAGATTAAAGCCTTCGGTCACTCTCTCCTCAGCAGTTTTGCTTCTCAGGGCTTAAGTGTGCTCACAGGGAGCTTGTTGTCGGCCTGAGGAAGAGGTGGTTTTCTCCGGCCTCGCTTGATCTCCTGCTCCCTTCCCCCACTGTCACTTTTGTCTCTGATTAAATATTTTGAAAGGAAACAGATGGGGATGCTTTGAGCCCCGGCGGGTTAGAGTGCGGGATTCCTGAACCTGTGTGGGTATTACTCAGCCTGGTGGTAACGTTTCACCGACCAGCTTATTTTCTCGTTGGGTTGAACAAAGGAGGCCCGGCCGCTCCTGATTTATGAGAGGTAAATAAAAAGCAGTTCGTTGTCTGCGCTGCCATTTCTCAGCAGTGGTCAGGAAGGAAAGAGATGGTCACACCGCTGATGATTTACAGTGTGTGACTAGCAGCCATGCACCGCCATTAAATAATACCCCCCCAAAAAAAAAAAAAAAAAAAGTTCTTGGCTCGTAATGAACACTTGGCTCCTCTTGCTCTGAGAGGAAGTGAGTAATCAAAGGGGAAAAACATGCCTATTAAAGCGACGCCCATCTGAAAGGCTGCAGTGGGGAACTGTGCTGCTGCAGCCTGCACCGTCAGGGCTTGCTTCTTCTGGCAGCCGCTGTTGCAACATCATTTTCCCCCCACACAGTGTCGGGCGTATTCAGTCTTGTTTCCTTCCATCCGTGATTTTGCCTGTGTTAAAGGCAAGCCTCGAGACTCCTGGTGTTCTGCAGGACAGAGAGAAACTTCCCATCACCTGAGGCACAGGGTTTCCCAGCTCTGCTACCCTCGCACTTATCTGGTTCACAGCTCTGCGGAGTTTTGGCCAAGCACATGGCATTTTTGTGGAGAGTGCTGAGTGCTCCACAGAGCTGCTAGGGAAGAGCTGTTACTATTCTAAGCAGTAGCAGCTGATACAAATTTAAATTTGCCTTAATTAAAAAAAAAAAAAAAAAAAGAGCAGAATTATTTACCAGGCCATGATTCTGCTGCATTCACTGGCAGGGCCTGCAGCAGCACTGCTCCGAGCACACATGAAACAATAAGGATCTTATGCCTTCCAGGCAAGTCACAGCTATTTTGAGAGCTCTCCTACATGTTTGTAAACTTTCGGATCAACTTTTGCCTCCGTAATGCTTAGAAACATCTCCTTCCCGCCTGTCTTAGAAACGAGTGATGCTTCTTATTTTTGTTTTCTCAAAAAGAGCGGGGGTTTCTTTGGTTTCTTTTCCCCAACCCATGTGTGGAGTCTTGGCTCCAAGCTCACCAGCTCCTCAGAGCTCCTTGTGCTGGCCACCAGCTGCAGCATCTGTGGCTTTGCCCTCACTCCATGCCCATCTTTCCCTGGTCCATCATGGACCAGGCAGGACGGATGGTTCCTGCTTCTCAACAGCAACCCCTGAGGTCCCAGAGGGATAGCAGAGGTGCCATCTGCTCCTCAGCAAGGAGCAGGACCAGGTCAGGAGGAGTCAAGGACACAGGGCAAAGGCCAGGGCTGCGTTTGGGCCCGTGGTTGTGCCCCTTGTTCCCTGCTTCCTGAGGAGGGATCGGCCTCCCTATTTCACTTTATTTCTCACAGCTCAAAAAATGTAATTGCGCAGTCCCTCCCACACAGCACTCACCATTGCCTACCCAGGCTGACTCGTTTCCTGTTACATGCTTGCTTCAGCGTTTCATTTCTACCTTTTGTGGCTTTCCCTTTTCACCCTCGGGAGCGTTGTGGTTCTGAGCTGCGCCCTCCGGCTCTCACCCGGCAGTTCCCATGCTCCTGTCTCCTGGCACTGGGGGTGCTGGGCTTGCTTTTAAGGTATGAGAGGCAGCAGCTTCGTAGCATTTCTGGAAAAACGGCTGTTATCAAGCCAGCAGTGGCTCTGGGGCATTAATCACAGGGGTTTGTGCTTTGTCGAGACTGAGATCTGACAGACAAAGCTCCAAGAGATTTTCGCTGGCCTCAGAAGAAACCACACAGAGAGCTGTACATCGAGGGCGTTTGGCTATCCCAGGCCCTTCTGCTCCTCCTCCTCACGCAGCCTGGCTGGGCTGGAGGAAGACTTAAAGCAGGATCAGGGGCTGCTTTTCCCAGGGGATCCCCCCTGAGTGGGAGGTGACCTCCTGGGTGCGAACACTGGGGCAGAGCAGGGCCTGGGCTCACAGAAATCCTCAGAGGCAAAAGGCAGGGCCACAGCTCTGCCCCAGCATTGTACCAGGAGCTTTGGCTCGCCTCACAGTGCAGGAGCCCAAAAAAGTCTTTCGCTGTGCTGAAATGTTTCCGAAGAGGAATGGAGATAAAAGCCACAGACAGTGACCTCGCTTTTGGGCAAAGACAGGCTATCCTGACCTAGGAATGCAGCCTGCGATCTGTTTGTACAGACAGAGTTACTGACTTGCTAGTTTGTAATAAAGCATGTTCCAGAAAAAATTAACAAAAAAGAGACGAATCCCCCCCAGCGATGCGTTTCTGCCTTGACAGAAGCAGATAGATAGGCTGCCTTGTCAGCGGGGGTAATTCGGCTTATCAGATTTATTAAGATGCTTGTCAGTACTACGCTTTTTATCTGATGATCTGATGCTGCAATTTGTGTGCAGCACGGAGTCAGCTTGTTTAATAAGCTGCCGAGGCCTGGGCAGGGGGCTGCTCTTTCTAACACCGTGCTGGGGACAGGGTTGTGGGTGTGCAGAGGCTGCATGTCAGCCAGGAGCTCTGCTGAGCAAGGGGAGCAGTGTCCGGCCTGCACGAGTGCCTCCAGCAGCAGTGGGAGGCTTCGGAGTGGTGCTCAGCACCTTTTGGGGTTTAGCAGCAAATGTGGAAGGTAAAAATGCTGGGGGAATTGCCCCGAAGGAGTCTGAAGAGATTTCTGTCCTCCAAAGATGACCTGTAGGCGGTCGCCTCCTTTCTATCTGAGCGTCAAGAACAGAGTCATTGAGTGGCTTGAGGTCAGAAGGGACCTCTGAAGGTCATTTGGCCCAAACGGGAAGCACAAGTGCTCATCTTCCAACACAGCTGATCATAAATAAATAAATAAATAAATAAATAAATAAATAAATGTTGAATGAAATGTGTGCAACACATGAACAAGCAAACCCTCAGGCTTGGCCATCTCACACACCACCAGACACCATGCTGCTGTAGAGACCTCAGACATCCCAGCCATGGTGGATTTTAAAATAAAATGAAGTTCTGCAAATTTTGAGTCTTGTAAACCAAGATTGGTCCCATGAAGCCGGGGAGACTGAGGCCAAAGCTGAGCACCTGAATTATAGCTCCTGCCTGCAGGCCAGCTGATGGAAATACAGAAGAGGCAGGCTGGTTTGAAAGTGAATAGACATCTACAAATCCTTCAGCGCCTTTGCAAATCTAACCACTTATGTGTTGATGCTTAACTAGCCTTAAGTTCCTTACTTCAGGCATTAGGGATTTGAAGCTCTGTCTTATGTCTTTTAATATAGCAGTACTTACTTGAGCATCTGCAATTTTTACTAGAAAAAAAAAAAAAAAAGAAAAGTATTTGTTTCTGAGTAATATTCTCTCTTAGGATCGATTACAAGTAGAGTAGAAAAAAATTTAGCACACCTCATGTTTTACTAAGTAAGGGGATGAGAATTGCCATGTCTGCTCTGTACTCTTGGTCCAACTCAGACTGCAGCATATAGCAGAAGATGCGAGGCACTGAGCACTGGATATGGCAGCAGAACAGTGCCCGCAGAGAACTGTAAACAGCGCCATAACTTAACTCCCTGAGAGTGATTTGTCCACGTTACAATTTCCACACTCCTCCCGAAAGCTAAGGGAGCTTTTATGAGAGGGTGGTGAGAAGTCAAAGTCAGTATGTTTCAAAATGTGAGTGTTTGTCACTTGGGATCCGCAATAAGCAACGCAACTCTTTTGCCTGTATGTTAATACAAGGCACCAGGGAAATGTCTGCATATTTTTTCATACATACTACAAGTTAATTATTACCACAAGACTTTTCTTTAAAGTCATACTGAAAATATTTTCCCTAAGAAAACAGTAAATGATTGGAAAAGCAAATAAATCAGAGTTTAAAGGCTTGTTATCGTACCATCCTTACCACAACTGGCTCCTGCAAGCTCTGTTGATGGATGAGCACATTAGGCTGCACGTATTAAAGGCACTACAGGCTTTTCAATGCCAGGAGCTTAAAGTACACTGTCAAGTTATAAATCACAGGGTGAAGTTGTGCCTTGACATCGCTGTACTCCAAGCAACTTGAATGGCAATCTTATTTTTAAATCCTTGCATGTTTCTAATGAAATATTAGGTTTGGTTTTAATTTACATTTTTACCATGTTTGTTTGTTTTGTGTTTTGCTCAGTTTGATCAGGGAATCTGGGAGGTACATTTCTAATAAATCTCACGCCTATTCATATGTGCTAACTGCGTGTGACTCGCAAATGTCACAGGGAAATGTTAATTTGAAACACTTTAGGAGAAAGATTTTCTATTACATTGAGCTTACTGGCTTTTAAACCTTTTTTTTTTTTTGCGTTATAAAACTTCAAATCTGAATTAAAACTTCTTAACCCTCTCTTGGGATGTGGGGACAAACCCACTCCTTGCCTGCTAAGCCTTTCCTTCTGCCCTACATGTTTCATCTGTCTGTGAGCATCCTCCATGGACCTGTTTGTTAATACTTGCGTGCAGCTCCATCAGCCTGCAGGTGTTGCAGAACAAAACAGTCACCTGCGAAGTGGTACTTTGATTCTGTCTCTGTTCTGATTAAGATTTATTTCTTCCTTCGCTAGGTGCAAAGTTTCCCATTAAATGGACTGCGCCAGAAGCGGCACTGTATGGAAGGTTCACAATAAAGTCGGACGTGTGGTCTTTTGGGATCCTACTGACAGAGCTGGTAACAAAAGGGAGAGTGCCATACCCAGGTAAGAAAATAGTCTGAGCCCTGCATCACCTGGGAAAGGAGTGGGAATGAGCTATATACTTATATTGGAAAGTGTGTTTATTTTCATTGGGCTCAAAGGAGGATGGTTATCATGCATAGGTTCTGCTTGTGCTTGAAATTGGTCCTGACTGAAAGACAGTGTGTGATCATCATGGTAAAAGTAACAAGAGGCAGAAAATCCAACATACTCATTTCTATTTTTTTAATTTGTTTTCAATTCATTTACATTGTAGCAAAATAATGAAAGCAAGGTAAAACAACTACCTAACAGAGCAAACAGCTCTCCCCAGTATTGCATTCACTTTAAAATACCAACCAGCTCCCAGAGTCGCACTACTGCATTTATTCTGTCAGTCTGGTTCTGTACAAGGTCTGATGACTGTCTGGATGTCTGGTATTACCAAATCTCCTTCTTATGAACTCTTAGATTTGAATCCTTGCATTAGACATGGATGGAAAGGAAAGGAAAAAAAAATGTGTAATGTGCAGGCCAGAGCTCACGGCAAGGTCAGAGAGGGGCCAGGTTCTCTGCATGGGGGAACCGGAGGCCCCGTGACTCTTTGTTGAAAGCCTGCCAAGTATCCCGTGGATTAAGATTTGTAGCCGGGGTGACTGGATCTGCCTGTGCAGAAAGAGCTTTACCTTCTGCTGCCGCCCCTGGAGACTGCAGGCATTCAGGTAAAGGGGAAAGGGGTGAGGAGAAAGCAGCGCATTACATGGAAAAGGATTTAATCCCTTTGTTTACCTATCACCACGGATACTAACAACAGGGCATCTGGCTGCATCTTTATTCTTTTTGGGTTTTAATTCCTCACCAGTACACCTCGGCTGTGTATGCTAGGGCTGATTTAGTAGAAAGTGTCCTAAAGCAGTTTCAGTCTCCCAGTCTGTGCTGTTATCAAGCAGGCAGAGCCATACATCAAATCCAGCAAGAAAAGCATCAAGATGGAGTCCAATTTATCCTGCTGTATCTCACGCCACTTCAGAAGGCTGAGCTCAGCAAAACTGAACTCCCAGAGCTTTTCCAGAAGGTTCAGCTTTGCTAGTTCCTAGCAGCCAGCAGCCAGTATTTGGGAAGAGAACCTGAGGACTGGAGGGGTTCTCATGATCGGAGGTGAATTTTGGCATGATTTTCAGGGAGCAGCTTAGCAAAGCTGTGACTGTGCCAGCAGTCACAGAGCTGAGGTAGCAGAAAGTGGGGTGGGGTGTTTCTGTGGGATGGGTGAATCCCTCTGCCCTGCCCTTCCCCATGTGTGTGGTTGAAGAAAGCAGGGTGTTGCCACCGCATGGAGCAGTTGTGGCAGTGGCAGGCACAAAGGTCTTCTTACCCTGAGGATTACTGGCAGTGGCGTGGGGGAGCAGTGGTTTCCAGGAGGTTATTGAGGGCTCAATGAGCAGGCACGGACTGCGTGCAAAGGTTGAAGATAGAGAGAAGATGTGTAAGACATAGCTGATAGGGTGTTATTTTTATGGGATGGGCACAGATCCTGGCTGGGGTGCAGGAAGAGGATGCTCCCGGCCAGTGCTAGCAGAGTTGCTTTGCCAGCCGTGGCAGAATTAAGGATTTGTTTTTTTTTTTGTTGAGCCCTACATTTGTGGGGCAGCATTGCTCAGTGCCTAGCCTTTCATCATCTGCATGAGCTCAAGCAAATACACACAGAAAAAATACTCTTGGAGGCAAAAGTGTCCATCTAAGCCCTGTGTTAACTCACAGGTTTGTAAGTGAACCCTGTGTTGGCCAGGTCAGCAGAGGACATCTGCACTTCCCAAGTGTTTCTTTCCCTCCCTGTGGGAGAACGAGGCCACTGGATGTGCACTTAAGTGCTTGCAATATATAACTTCTTGTAGGATCCCTGACAGAAATCTCAGGCATGGTCTGTGTCCTGAAAATGCGGACAGTTTTATTAGATGGCAGCCGGAGCACATCAAAGACAGCTAGCGGCCTCTCTCCTCTTCCAGCACCGTCCTTCCCCTTCATCCTTCCCTGCATAAAGCCCTCACGCACTGAGAGTCCTTCCAGCTCACTCTCCCCTAGCCATGCTAGGAAGTCATCAAGAAGCTAGAAACGGCTTCTTGCGTGTTACATAGCTCGGAGTCAGCAGTTGGCTGGATGCTCACGTACTGCCTCGGTTATGCCCTGCCTGAGCTCTGTTCCTTCCTGCCAGGGCTTCCTCCGCTGCTCAGCCAGGCCTTAACCATCTCATGGTCACCTTCACTCCCCTCTCTGTCAGTTTTACCTAAGAGCAGGCTCGATTTCAAGGTTTTATTTCCAAAACCTTTAGAGATTTCCATTAGGTGTCATTTTCCAGACCCTAAGTGGGGAGGCATAAAAATGCCTAAAAAGGCCGAGGCAGTAGTGGAGGGGAACTGGGGCTTTCTCTTAAGCCTGCCTGTGCATGTGGGATGGAAAGAGGGCTGAGGTGAGAAAGTCCTCCTAAGTCTCTGAGAAAAAAGGCTCTTCTCCCCAGCATAGAAAAGTTCATTCATGTCCAGCTTCATGCTGGGGAGAGGAGGGACTTTCTGGAAGGACAAGGCTTCATGAATGTTGGTTCCTGACTGGGGCAGGCTTCAGACCCACCCATGGGACTTTTCCTACCTTTGTGCCATGGCTTGCATGAGGAGGAAAAGATGGAAGTTCAGCCACTCAGAGAGGCAGCACCGAGCCTCTCAGAGGACCGAGGGAATGCAGTTCAATGCTGACCAACTTGGTGTGTGGATTTGCAAGCTCTGAACGGGGTCAGCTTTGAAACAAAAAGGGTCATGGAGCTGACACTCTGCTGTAACACCCCTTTTTTCATAGTGGTGGGCACATTGTCTTGATGTTCCTGCTTTTAGCATGTAGCAGGCCAGGGAGAGCAGGGAAATGTCCTCAGACAAAGGAATTGCTCTCTTCCTTGACAATATCTTGGTGCCTGGAGAGGTTATGTACATCTGCACCCTGGTTCTCTGGTGGTAACCATGCCCACGGGGCACAGTAGGTGCCAAGGCCTTCTCCGAGGCCTCATGCCTTGGAGAACCAGGCACTGTTTTACGTTTGCACAGACGGAGGGAGAAACACCACAAGGAGAAGACAGGCAGTTTCTAGGAGGGGCACAGACTGTGTATGGAGTAGGACTTGGCATTCCTTGTCCCCCAGATTTCCACCAGATGGATGACCCCCTTTGGGAGGAAAAGCTGCAGCAGGGGCAGGGCACACAAACAGTAAAGATTTTGCTGGCAGAGGTGAAGATCAGGCTAGAGTTCACGATCAAGCCTTGCCCCCAGACATTGTAGCTCCCACAAGCAGGACTGACTTTTTGACAGCTGCCCCCATCTCCATCCTTCCACCAAGCCTGTTCCTTCATCGACAGACACAGCGCACTGCTGCCCAACAGTGCTTTCTCATCCTTTTCACAAGGCAGCAGGTTGGAATAAGCAGCTTTCACGGTCTTTCTGTGTGTTGAGGTTCTATTTTCACTGTCACAGTGGAGAAATAAAAACTGGATATGGGCAGAAGAGGAGCCAAGTGTAAAAAATAATCTGCTTAGTCAACCTTTTTCAGGTTCTGCTTCTTTCCACTTTCACAAATGTCCCCTTGGATCTTAGCGTCTTTTTAATGGAGGTTAAGAGTCAGAGGCTGCATTTCTGTAGCAGCAGTCTGTTTTATTAATACATTGCCTTTTGGATAGACAAAATTCTCAGCTGCACTAAACAAGCACCTCTGAACTTGCCCCTTCTGCTTTCTGCTGAACTTGTCACATGGAAAGTGTTTGCATTTTATGGCCATTCTGACAGCCACCACGATATTATCCACATTGCTGCCTCCAGCCAGCTTGGCCTTCAAGTTTGGACTCCAAGTAGCTCTGCAGTCCCTGGGGAGCTGTGTTCAGCCTCCTCCTCATCACTGCAGGAGGCTGGGGCCAGAAGGCTGGGGCTGAGTACACATCAGTGACCCAGCACGTGTGGGTACCATCGTCACGTGGATGGTAGCTAATGACAAGAGAGAGGTGTGTACTCAGCACATAGCACAGGTAAGCTCAGGTGGGTTTCTCTGTAAGCAGGAAAGCTCAGTCACAACTCTTATACCAAGCAAAAAATAAATATTTATATTTTAAATACTTTTAAATACTGTATTTAAAGTAATAATAATAAAAGATTTTGATAGCTTTGTTTTGTGGGTGTTCTGAGGGTGATAAGTACTTGGGGATTTTCAGGCCTTAATTTCTAAATAAAGTGGTATGACTTCCAGATGTTTAAAAATTGTTAATATTTTTGCACAAGAATAAGTTTGTATTATTCTCTGAAAAACATCATTGTGCTTCAAAGGGCACAGCTTTCCCATTCTCTTCACTGTATTATTTATGCAGTGTATGTCATGGTCTCCCTGCCTAAACCCCCCATCCCTCTCCTCTCACCTGTACCTTTTCTGTGGGGCTGTCCCCAGAACATAGGAATTCTGCACTTAGATCAAACCAAACAAAACCCACAAATCGACCTGTCTCCATTTTACCTCTCTGAGAGTGCCAGTTTTGATCTAGTCCCTACGGACAACTGCACGGTTTTACCTTCTCAACTGCACTAGGGATGTGCAAACCTGTCCAGGACTGAGGAACCTGTGAACACGAGCAGAGGCACAACTCTGGACTCTTGGAGAACCTGAAAGATAGCATATCAGGGGATGGGCAGCAGCTGAGCTGTTGTTTTAGGAGTCATACTTCAAGCATTTGTGTCTGTATTCGTGTTTAGTCATTGGTCTAAAATCATGCAGTGAGGGTTGAAGGAGCATAATTCTCAGTCCAATACAAGAAAATAAGAATAAAGTGTCTTAAAACCATCACTGTCCTCAGTGGACTTCACGTTGCCCAAAGTAATCTATACAACATCAGCTTTGGGTGTGGGGATGCTGCCTAGTTCCAGCAATCTTGTTTCCTGCCCTCTGGAGCAGCAGCGTTGCCCAGGTCTGTGCTATTTGCACATCTGCTGTGTTCTGTCTCACCAAGCTCCAGGGCTTTTTTTAGCCACAACTGGAAATTTTACATCCCCTATTATGTCACCGTAACTCTTACAATTGCAGCTTTTCCAGGAGGATTCAAACAGCGTTGCGTTTCTGTCTCTCATCTGTATGAGCTGGATTTTTATTGTACTGAGCTTTAAAGAGGCCGTATCACGTAGCACCCTAGGACTATTGCAAGTTTCACTAATAAAGCTGGGTGCTGGGAAGTTATTTCATTTTTGATTTTCTCGGGGACTGAGTAGTTAATGAAAAACCCGTCGCTTGGAAATTGGATGTTTACTTTTGGGTTCAAATGCTAATTCTAGAAATGTTATGAGCACAAACTGATTTTCAAGCAAGTGAAATAGCTGTAGTCAACAGAAGAACATTGCTGAATAGTTTATTCCACAGACTTACGTGTGTTTTTTTTTTAAATAAACTTTTAAGGTATCTAGAAGCGTATTGCAATCAGAATTTCATTTATTATTTACTAAAAGAGTTGAAACTCTCGGGTATTCATTAGGAGCGAAGAGTTGTACAGGCTGTTCAAATATTCTCTCTGTGGTGTTAGAAGTACAGATACAACAGGCTCCTGCCATCAAAAGAGAAACACTAAAACCTGTAGGATAAGCTAAGCAAATCCAGATAATGGGTTTGTAAACATAAATAGGCCCATTAAGAAGTAAAAAGCATACCTGACACATTGCTATTTTTATAAGTCTAAGTAATAATACAAGCAAGATTAATATATATATATGTATTTGAATCTCCCTTTTTAAATCAGTAGCACACAAAAGGATTCTGCAGCCCTTGCTGGACACATGAATTCCAGCAAGGAATGTGAGGATTGCTCGATTTAGTTTCATATCTGGGTTTTACTGGGAGGGAGGGGAAAGGACAAAGGCATGGAAGGGCGTTTTCCTGGATTATACTGTGATGAGCAAAACCTGGGACAGAAATGACTGTGACTCCAGGCAGCAAAGCCTCTTTTATGTTCTTCTCTCTATCTTTTTTAAAAGAAAAGAGAAGGGAAGAGCTGTTTGTGTTTTTACTCCCCACGCTCCCCTCCTCAGGGTTTTTCTTCCAGCACGGAGTTTGTTATCAAGTTTCAGTGTGTGCTTGCAGCACCAAGTAATACACCGGATAAAAACACCAAGCATTTGATATCTTAGAGTAACAAATCAGTTGGGAAGGAGCTTTCCTGCTGCTGTTGATTCCATCCTTGTTGTACTTAAAGGGGCACTGCCAAAATAAAAACAAAGAATTCAGTTTGTTTTGGGGTTAGGTATACACAGTAGATGAGTTACTGGTAACTCTTATTTGCATAGCTTTTACTAGTAAGGGAAGTAAAGCACAGAAGAACCTCTTAGCCCAAAAATTGAGGTAATTCAACTGATTCAAAGACACGGGTGTGAAAAAACAGTGCATAAAAAAGTGCATTTTTTTGTTCAAAACACACACACACACAAAAAAAATAAATAAGAGCACAACATGAGCAAAATGCTACTTTTTCGTGTAGCATCTCAGAAACAACAAGGCACCAGAAGGTTTGGGTTGAGTTGTTGCTGCCCTTGGGTTGGCGATGACTCACAGACCACTAGTGTTCTTTTTCAATTTAATAAAAAAAAAAAAAAAAAAAAAAAAAAAAGTAGAATATGTTTGCAAATGTTCTAGCTGGATAATGAGGAACATCCAGAAGTTTGTTCTGTGTGTGGCAAGCCTTCATCGTTTGTTGTGAGCCCGTGTGACCTAACAGCATCATCCTGAACCTGATAGCCCAGGAGAACATTAACTCCATGCAGAGCCCGATCTCTGCAGAGCACCATGGTTGCTGTTTCCATCACTCTGTAGAACCCTAACCAAGGATAGGAAACAGGATGTCGGTGCTGGTGTGGAAATCTAAGGTGATGCAGTAGGCTAACCAGGACTGTGAGTCAACCAGAACGTGACCAAACGAGAGACTGCACACCTGTGGGGCAGCCTGTGAGAAGCTTGGAAAGGGAGAAAGGGAAGGCAAGCAGCTTGTATTTGACATAGTAGGCAACAAGGAGCAAGTGGCAAGGCCGTGGAAGGGATGGTTGCAGCAGCAGGTTAGGAAAATGATCCTTACAGAGGTATTGCAAATGGATTATCAGCAGGAGGAAATTGCCCTGTCAAGATAAGAGGAGAAGGTGTTTTGTAATCATAACACGAGGTGAGAATCTAGATGTGGGTCGTCAGGAAAGGCTGTATCTTGCAGATGCTTCTTTCAAAACATCTAAGAATTAAAAACAACCGGGATGTGAGGACCCAGAGTAAAGATCAGACCCAAGGATACTGCTGAATTACCAACCTCAATGCCACTCAGCGTAAGGATACTGCGCCCACCAGTCAAGGTGCAGAGTAGACAAGTGTATCTGTGCTGGAAAAGGTGTTTGAATTATTTCTCCCAAGTAACTTCAGCTAAAATATGGAGTGGAAGGAGGAGGCCCCCTGGGTCCTGAACATGGTCAAGGGAGCACCGTGAAGGAACTGGGTGGCAGGATGGTGTCCTGGAAGTCAGGGGAAAGAGCAGCCAGCAGAAAGAGCAACACCAATGCATTTTTTTCTAGACTTGGTCATGGAGAAACTTCGGTGGTTCTCCTGGTTTTCCTGCAGAGCTGCTTGGCAGGGTCCACCAGGGCAGGGCAGTGAAGCCTGCAGATGTTTTTCAGCAAAGGACTGGGGCATGAGCTGGCAACTGGCAAGCATAAAGCTTGCAGTCAACGTGCATGCTTTCTCTGAAATATTTCCACATGCCTGTGGTGCCAGTGTTACCCTTGGTGCTGTTAAAAAGCCAAAGCAATAACTGGAAGAGATAAAGGAACTAAAGCTGAGGTTGACTGCAATTAATGTATGAAGAAAATCGTATGGTGAATTGTAACGTGTAATATAAAAACAGCAGAGGAAATGAGAGTTACATGGAAAATACAAGATAGCAAAGGGCCTGGCTTACCTCTTAAACAGAGACAAGCATGAGAGCATTTCTTTCTTTACTTAAGAGAGAGCCATGGTTATGCCATAGAGCTGTTTGGCTTGGCATTTGACTCATCTTCTGAGCAGCTTTGTTCTGTTCTGGGGCGGGCTGGAGCAAGACAATAAGCTAGAAGCAATACAGCACAGATCATTAGCAGTAGTGAGCTTCTGAACTGATGTGGAATTAACACTGCTGGATGTGCCTGGTAGCCTCAAGTCTGTCATCTTCTTTAACCTCAGCAGCACAACCTCACAAAGCCCTTAAAAAGGGGACATACTTGGAGTGTTTCAATAATTAATCTTAATTTCTAGAATTTTGAATAGCCTTTCTCATAAGGCAACCATTTCACATAATGTATTGTGTGGCCGCTGTTGTTGGGGAGGGAAGGTGCCAAACCCTACCCATTTTGACTAAGCCAAAAGGGAAACCATGGGAGCAGCATTTTAGCCATCGCTGGATTTTAAAACCCTCTACAGAAAAAGAAAGTAATCCAGGTTACTTTGCAGGAGATGGGGAGCTGAAACAGGACATTGAGGTGGTTTGGTTTACTTCTCCTCTTAACTGAAAGAAATAAGTAAGGTTGAGGAATATGTGTTGTAGAAACATAACTCGGATATTTGGGTTAATTTTCTGGTAACTCAGCAGTGTGGGTTTGTCTGTCCTTAACAGGCATGAATAACCGTGAAGTCTTGGAGCAAGTAGAGCGCGGTTATCGGATGCCGTGTCCTCAGGACTGTCCCATCTCCTTGCACGAGCTTATGATCCACTGCTGGAAAAAAGACCCGGAGGAGCGTCCAACTTTCGAATACTTGCAGGGTTTCCTCGAAGACTACTTCACTGCGACAGAACCCCAGTACCAGCCCGGCGACAACCTGTAAACCCCTGGTCTCCACACACTGTCACGAATTACCAGGTGTTCCTCAAGCCCTGCCCCGCCTGCCCTTCGGCTTCCAACTCTGTGATCGGCTTCCCAAGACTGCAGCAGCATCTTCCAGCACCGCCGGGCACAGGAGGGGCTGAAGCTGGGAGCTTCCGCAGCCCTCGCCTATGACCACTTGTCCTAACAATCTGAATGTCCTGGATGAAAAGGAGAAAAACACTTGTTTTTTCTTAATCAAAGACTCCAAAACTGCATTGTATTGATGTTATGTAAACTGCAAAACCTCCGTTCATTGTAAATAGTAACTCAGTGCCAATAACTGATCCTAGTGCTTTCCTTTTTTTAAAACGCAAAACCTATGTGATTTTAACTAGTCTTCTCCTGATTCAACTAAAAGTATTATTTTCCAGAAGTGGCCTCTTTGTCTAAAACATTTTTTTTCATGTTTTAACAAAAAAAAATAAAAAAAAAAAATCAGGACAGGTGTTTGGTTTTTTGCTTTTTTTATATATAAAATATATATAATATATATACATACCTGTACATACAGTATATGGGTGCTATTGCAGAGGAAACTCATTCTGAACGGAATGAATCCTGCTGCAGCAGTACCCAGAAAGTGATAATTTTACTGCAGACATGAAAGCACTGGTGGGATTCTGAAAGCCAGTGATCTAATTTTTGGCTTTTGCCAAGCATGATTTTTTTAAATTGGATTGCACTTTTTGTTTATGACTATGTACCTGTAGATGGTTGTAACTTTGCTCTTTCAGGAATCATGTGCTGTATTTACAGTAATGTTTCCAATGTTTGACAAGTGTGTGATGATTTGTTCTTGAAATTAAAATGAACATATTTAAAGCAAGAAAACTACACCATCACCGTTTGAACTGGAAAATTGAAACTGCAAGGACTTCTTGTAGCCAAACGTGTATACTGAAATGTTTCAAAAAAAGATTTATTAAACTGTGTAACCACATTCAGATGGTCTTCAGATCATAGCATTTTAGCCATGTCCACCTGCTAAACTGTTGGTCACGCAACTAGGATTTTTCTGTTTTATGTGTAACATTTTTCCATTGTAAAATGAGTGTGTTAAATGTCCTGTACTGCTAATGAAAGTACTTTCTCTGTGTCTGCAAGTTCTCCAGTGGAATTACTATGCACTTCTTTACATTTCATGGGGGATGCACAGAACAAAGTATTACCTTTTCAGTTGTCTGTACCAGCCTTGAATTACTTACGTTTAACCAAAAAAAAAAAATTCCTTTCTACTTCTATTGAGTTTTTAATACTGAGTTGCAAATTTTAAAGTCTTAATTACATTTTGTTATGGTTTATTTGCAAGTTTACATTTTAAAACTGTTTAACTTTCTTAATTTAGTAATTAAAAAAAAAAAAAAGAGCATTTTACATTTGGATAGTTGTTCTTTTGTTTAAACTGTGGAGGTAACGGTGGAGATGAGGTAAAAACTTTTCAAGGAGGGGTGTCATGCCCTTTGGGGTATCGTATTTAATGGGAGTACGCAGACGTACGGGTCATCATTTTCTGAATTATGAAGTGATATGTTTTTAAGCAGCTGGAGTTCAACTTTAAGGAATCTGGTTGAATTCATGGCTAGCCTCTCACCTCCCTGTTCTGCAGAGCAGTTTATTCTTTAATAGTCCTTTTGCTTTTCATGTGAATCCCTTTACAAGTGTTGCAGGAGAAAATTTCTATGCCTTGTATTGTTGGTATTGCTTTAAAATATTGCAGCCATGTAAGACTTCATGACAGTTGAATCCTTTTTTTCTTTTTTTTTTTAATTATTTAATAATTAGGTTGTGAACTCATAGTCTGAATAGTCACGCATTTTCTAAAGGGAACCTTTTCCAGTTTCTGAAATCTAACACAATAATGAATTGAGATTCAGAAAAGAAGTTGTCATCGTTGTTTTAATGCTTCCGATACAAAGCATCGACTGAGGATCCTCTTGCAGAGAAGCGGTCCACACTTTGCCTTTCTCAAGGTGTAAATTTGTACGGCCGTGTTGCTCGATCCCAGATTTCCGTGACAAATCGGTTAACATTTTCCATGTAGAGTCTGTAAGTAATGTTATGTACATGCTGTGTCCGGTGTTTCTGTACCTGTCGCTGTGGGACACCGAAGAGGCCATAATTCTTGTGGGGCTTTTTTAAAACCAGTCTTGACACTTACAAGGTGAGTTGTGGTCCTCTTTTTTTTCCCACAGCTACCCCCCTGCCTTAAAACATCGTCCACTGAGCTGAGCACTCAGCAGTAGCTCAGCTAGCTGGTGAAGCCAAAATGTACTCAGACAAGTGCTTGGTGGCAAAGCGTGGTCACACTGCCGAGGTCCTGAGCAGTCGGGATGAGGCTAAAACATTTGGGGTTTTGCCTGTGGTTCTCTTTGGAAGTAAGACTCGGACAGGGAGTCGTCGGGATTTTATGGCCTTTCTTTCTGACTCTGGGGTTTGCTGTTCCTTTATCACATTCGGTCTGTGAGTACCACCTCGGTCTCTGCCGTATCTCTGCCTGCAGCTGGCTTGTGTGCAGACTGGTGCCAGCACTTGCAGACCACTTCTCATCGGTAGCTCTTCTGCTTCTTTTTCTTAATGTCGGGAGTTTTGTTGTTTGGGGTTTTTAATCTCTCCAATAAAAACATCAGCAAAAATTTAAACAAGGTTGTTAGCATTTTTGCTCTAAGTTAGTGTAAAAACTTTTCTTAGGCACACATAGCTGGGTGGTGACTATCAGATTAAAAATATCCTCTCTGATATTTTTTTTATTAATATAAGGTTAAATAAATCACAACCAGAGAAAAACAATTGGCCAAAAGCTCCCCACACCAACCCACCTCACTCCTAACCAATCTTTGGTGTGACAGCGAAGTCCCAGAAGAGCTGAAGGGACTTGATGGGGTGACCCAGATATCTCCAGGCCAATTCATCCAATACCACCAGTCCTGGGAAAAAAAGACCAGCAAAAATGCAATGCTGCCATGTTAACAATTAATTATGATTAATATGATTAATGCCTGTTAATGTATTCCAAGGGAAGGAAATATTGTGAGACTTGGTGGATCTTCCAAAAGATCCACAGCTTGTCAAAGGCACTAATGCGATATCCTTTGGCTTCTGCAAACAGTATTCTATTTAGATCTACGTGGTGCTCTAATTTTGGTTTAATTACCACTATAGAAAATAAATACAAAAAGGAAAAGTGATTAAATGTTAAAATTAGAAAGTAATCATATATGGAGAGAAAAAAAAAAAAAAAAAAAAAAACATCTCCAATGGGAGTGTTTCTCATGAAGTCTCTAGGCTGGAAAGGACTAACTGCAGACCAAGAAGGCAGATTGCTAAATATTATGTGGCAGATTGGCACATAACTTGCAGGTGAGTTGGAAGTTGGTCAAATTTACTTTAATATGCACCATCCTTTTCTCATCTGCTGCAATAAAGAATGCAGCATGCTAATGATTGCTACCACATTGTACCCTAAGGGTTTAAGGGCCTCACGTGAGGCTGAGCCCGAGTATACGAGAGCTATTAGGATACACACAGTAGCTCCTCTTCTAATGTGCAGACAATATTCATTCATCAAAGAAGGCTTTTCCTGCCTAATGGGAAATTGCCACCAGCAGTGCAGACAAAAGAATATTTATTTTCCCAAATCGTGTCAGTTTGAAGGTCTGTCTTTCAAGAATAATTGAAGTCTGTTTGTAGTTCAGAAATCTCATTGTGTTCTGCAATCTCAGAAAGCAGTGATTATAATTTCCTGTGACTCACACGCAGGGAAATTTTATCACTGAAGGGGCTTCTGTTAATCAGGGCAGTATTCCCTGCCATCTAAACTGAAGAAGGAGGGGACACACTTTAATTTTGGATTTTCCTGCACAGACCAAAAGAGGATCCATGCAGCAGACAAGGAAAAAAGGCTCCTTGCCAGGATGCCACTTGCACAGGGCGTTGGTCTCTCCCTCCCAGTGCTGCTGAATTTATCAGGAGAAGCTCTGACAGCTGAAACCAGGTTACTGAGATTCATTTTGAATGTGAGAGGGGAAATGCTAGCTTCACTTAAGTCTGTGAGATGTTTTCTGTTGATTTTTAATACAGCCAGTGTTCCTGGGCGTGTGTGCGTGTCTATCTATCAAAATGCAATTTGCACACAAAAGCATCCATACCTACACAAACATCAATCCATCTCCTTGTACTCTCCCCCTGTAGCTGAATGCTTAACAAAAATGCATTTGTAAGAGCAGGATGTGAGTGGATTAGAGGACAGAAATGTGTTAATAACAAGAGAGCTTCTCTTTTTAACTCTTCTTCTGCCTCCCACCCCTTGCTCAGTTGCAATCCTTGCTCCCAGGCCAGGAGAGGGGTGGCAGCAGCAAGCACTGCCGCTGAGGCCCTGTAGTGGTTGGGGTCCCCAGCCACTGCAAACAGCAACCTGAGGCTGATTTCTGAGTCAGGAAGGGAAAACATTTCTCCCAGGGACACAGCCACAGCTCAGGGCCTATGGGAGTTCACAGGAGGGCCGAAAGGGAGAAGAGTGCCCTCCCGGGACAGACACGCTATTAGCTTGTAGGCTGCGCATCATGGCATGAGCAGGGAGGTTGCAGCACCAGCTGTGCTTGCAGCGTCTGCTTTCCACTGTGGCCAGGGATTTATTTATGTGATCAGATTAGAGCAGGCTGGTGAGCCTGAACTGCAGTTTCGGTTACCAAATGTAAACATCTTCTCTGTTGCAGGGACGGTATAATAGCATATATCCAAGATGATGGTCAGAAAATCACGGGAGGCTGTGACTAAAGGGAAGATGTTAGACTGACTGAGCCAGATGGGAGTTTGATTGTTCTGCTCATCATTGGGAAGAACTCAGCATTAAGCTCTGTGAATACGTAAAAGGGCAAAGAGCAAAGAAGTGAGGTTATGCTTCTTCCTCCAGGGCAAAGAGCAAAGAAGTGAGGTTATGCTTCTTCCTCCACGGCAGTGCTATAGCTTGTTGAGGGCTCTGGTCTGCTTTTTTTGTGTGTGTGTGCATCAGCATTTGTTGCTGAGCCCCAGTACACAGGGTGTTATGAGTTTGCTTGGCTGCTGGTTGTTACATCTTCACACAAAATCCTTGAGGCCTGCAATGGATAGAAAAATAAATAAATAAATAAATAAGGATGCAGGGAGGATTTCAGACCACATTGTAGCCTTATCTATTGACTGGGGTTCACTCTCACACAGAAGGCCTGCCCAAAAACCGTTACACCACTGGATTTCCCCTGCTAGAAGTTGCTACTTGTCCAGGAAGGGTCCCTGGGTGCTGGGAAATGGATGTAGTGGTGCCTGCATCCCTGATATCCCATTTAGCTCCTGGAGCATCCGCAATCCCTGCTGTTAGCAGCTTGGGCACGACCTCATGTAGCTGAAAATGGGTCTTTGGCCACCACTGATCCAGAGGGGACTGCAGTTACACAAGCCTCAGCCCTAAGCTGTAGTGCTGACCCAGAAGTGGATGCTAACTCCTGGTCTCCTAAAAACCCAAAGAGCCAAACCAGGGCCTGATTTGCATTTTAAAGGCAGATGACGAGGTATGTTTGATCATATGAGAACTGAAGTTTTCCCTCAAATTCTCATGCCTCCCAAATGCAGCGAGGCCTCCAGCCGAGCTTTGTATATGACCTCATATACATCCAGCGTATAAAACTCATACCGCATCCTGAACATTTGCATATGTTACACGGCTTTTTTTCCACTTGGGTGGCCATCCCATCCCCTCCCCTTCCCCCTACCTCTCGCCCCATTACTCACCCACATAGCTCCCCCTGTACATTACTCTCAACGTGTCGTTTCTGAAGAAATACATATCCAGCTCTTGCAGAGCGTGGGGGTTCTGTTAATTGTCAAATGTTGAGTGGGTAATGATCAATGGAGGACTAATTGGAAGCAAGAGGGAATAAAATAGGTATTACTTAGCTCCTGCTCTTAATTAAGAGGATACATAATGCTGTGGGGAAAATCCTAGCAAATGGCAGGAGGGTTTTTGTTATTATGCAAGGTTTAATTAGAAGCATGGCATGAGCTAACATATAGGTACTGTTTTCTTTCCTTTCAGGTGTCTCTCCAGGGCGTGACTTTAAAAATGCCAAAGCAGGAGCCTAAAAAAAAAAAAAAAAAAAAAAAAAAAAAAAGTGGTAAATATTTTTGTAGGCACGTGCCTAGCACTCCAAACAGCAAGAAGTGGAAGAAAGCCCCAGTTTCCCCCACAGAGCAAAAGCAGTGAGGATCTAGCCAAATGCAGACAACTGGGAGAAACTGTAGTGTACCTTACACATAGGAAGATGGAATGAAATGCTCGTTGCAGTGTCTCCAGATTAATTCACCTCACTAATGTTGAAAGTTGAGCAATGCGACAGTGCTTTATTTCAAACAGTTAATCATTTGGGAGCAGAAACATTTATGGCTGAGTTAGTTCTCTGAATATATAGATGCAGTAGAAAATGCAAGAAGCAGAGCTAGACGTTGGCATTATCTTCCTGATTTGAAAAATAAATATTACAGCTCCTGAAGGACTACCAACCACTTTTATAAAAAAGCTCCACGTTGTCTGCCTTGCCAATGCAAAAAGTCATCCTGCGTCTGAATATTAATCTGTACTTTCTGTGATGGGCCCATTATGACACAGCACATTCTGCTGTTAAATAACACGCAGATGAGATACTAACTTTAAAGCATTTTGAGTTTGATCCAGTGCTCTATGAAGTCAATAGGCTGACTTCAGAAATACAAAACAGGCCTTCAGAAAGCAATTAGGATGGCCTGGGTTTGGGGGTGGGAGAGTCATTTGAAATGCTGGAATAAACTTAGATATCTGTTTTCTACATTTCCTAATCCAGAATCACTTATCTGATAATGGTTTCCACAAATTTGCAGGTGTAGGCTGGGCCTTGTCTTTGATTTTATACCCACTCAGCTATTAGCACAGTTAGCTTTCATGCATTTGGGGTTTTGTTTTGATTTGGTTTTGTCAGGCTTCTAAGAACATACATGAAGCTCAAGCAAGAGGAAATGCTGTCTACAACTACCTGAAAGGAGATTGCAGTGAAGTGGATGTGTAGGTCTCTTTTCTCAGGTAACAAGTGATAGGATGTGAGCAAACAACCTCAAGTTGTGCCAGGGGAGGTTTAGATTGGATGTAAGGAAGAATTTCTTCACAGAAAGGGTGATTAGGCATTGGAACGGGCTGCCCAGGGAAGTGGTAGAGTTGCCATTCCTGAAGGCATTCAAGAGACATGTGGACGTGGCACTTATAGACATGATTTAGTGGTGGACTTGGTAGTGTTAGGCTGATGGTTGGACTTGGTTAATCTCAAGGGTCTTTTCCAACCTAAATGATTCTATGACTCAGTGATTCTAAGCATCTGATGGTTTCTGTGGTTTGGCAAGTTAAAGAAGGCACAGAGACGGTTCTCTGGTTGCCACTGCAGGCACTAGTAGGTCTGTAGGAGTGATTTCTGGACCCAGGAACACTCAGATAAGGGCTAGCTTCCACACAGTATCCCCTCATGCATTGTGTCCTGAGGAACCAGGCTGCTCTGTGCTTTTCTCTAGACCACAAATGCCACTTCAAATAAATGTATGTATACATGGTCAGAATGGAAATGACGCCAAGAGACTGAATGCTGAGTGAGATAGCATTAACTCCTAGGGAGCAAGTACATACAGAGATAGTGGAGAGATTCTAATGAAGAGCCACCAAAATGACGGAGGGACTGAAGCACCTCTCCTATGAGGAGAGGCTGAGAAAGAAGAGAAGGCTCAGGGCCTCTTATCAATGTGTAACAAAATACCGTGAAGGGTGCAAAGAGCATGGAGACAGGCTTTTTTCAATGGAGCCCAGTAACAGGACAAAAAGCAATGGGCACAAACTGTAACACAGGAGGCGTTTCTTTACTGTGAGGGTGACTGAGCATAGGAACAGTTTGCCCTAAGAGGTTGTTGAGCCTCCATCTTTGGAGCTACTTGAAACCGGCCTGGATATGGCCCTGGGCAAGCAGCTCTAGGTCTTCCTGCTTGAGTAAGGAGTTGGACCAGATGACCTCTGGAGGTTCTTCCCAGCCCTAACCATTCTGGGATATTGTAGCCTGGTTTCCAGGGTATAAGCAGTGGAGACTGAGAGGCCTGTCTATAACTGTTGTCGGAAAGGGAGACGACTCCACTGTGTGAACGGAGAAATGTTTGCTGGTGGCGCAGCAAAGTCCTTTACAAACAGCCCCCAGCAGCAAAGGACAACATTCCCAGGGGCAGGCCCCTGCATGAGGCCCTAATTTCAGTTCCTGCGTGGCCTTGGACCCCCCTTCCCCACCACAGGGTGCAGGATGCAGCAGGGCTGTCACAAGGCCAGCAGGCAACTGGGCTTGGTGCAACTCGGTGCTGGGCCATTCCTCTTCAGGCCAGCCCCATGCCCAGCTTGGGCAGTGCTCCCCAGCAGGGCCTGCCCTCAAAAGCGCTCAGCTGTCCCCACCCTGATCCTGCAGCCCACATGAGAGTAAAATGCAACCTTTATTATCTGAATGTATTTATTTTTCGCAGATCAGTGATTCCTATTTCAGGCCTGATGCCAGGAGTGTAATGAGGGGTTGCCACTGTCCCTGGCTGCAGGAGCAGGTGCCACCACTGCAGTGACACCAGTAGTGAGCCACATCGCCACTGATCCTTTCTGAAGAAAAAACAGGAGGGAGCAAGAGTAGGGCAGTTTTATTACAATTCTCCCATCACTTCTTTCAGGAAGGCACGTTGCGTGTTGTGTCTGCCGCCTGTACTATGCTTTTATGTATGTACTACATGCTTTTCCTATCCCAGCCATGTCCATTTCCATGGTAACTGAGGGAAAAGCAGGAACAGGCTGCAGGCATTGGGGCCATGTCCCACCTGACGACACCTCTTCCCAGGCAGCCCCACAGGACTTCAAGTCATGCCCTGCTGTGAGGCCCCCGTGGGGATGACAAATGTGTGTCCCCTCCCCATGCCCCACTGCGGAGGTGGGATGATGAGGGAGGGCTCTGCCAGGAGCATGGCATCAGAGGGCCCCAAGTGTGTCACTGCCACCATGCAGCCCCGACAGAGAGCCCAGCCCAGCCCCGCACAAGGGGTGCAGGCAGCAGCACCAGCCCTGCTGCGGCTCTGCCTTCGCCGTTTCTAGCCCTTTAGCACTGGCTGAGCTCTGAAAAAAAGGCACAGTCCTGAAACAAAAGCCACCCTGCTGAAAATGGCACTTTTGGCAGCAGTCAGGGTGATCACAGTGCAACAGAGCCATACAGGAGAAGCTGTATAATTGAGTGACAACTTCGAGCTGACTTGAACAGCCCCAGCTATAACGCCACTAATGATGCTCATGTGTTAACCGAAAGCAATTTTGGCTTCAGCCCAGTAGCGTGACTTAGGATGACCCAAAAGGAAGGGTTGGTGTCCTCGGCGGAGGAGGGCGGGGAAGAAGAGGAGGAAGGGGCCAGGACTATCAGTCGGAGGGCCGGGCTGAGCTCCTGATGGACAGTGGGTTTCTCTGGGAAGAAGGTAAGCCCGTGGGGGCACTCAGGCCATGGGACAACACTGCAGTGCCGCGGATATAATCGCGTTTAGTGCTCAGCTTGGAGGCACCCGCTGCTCCCAGCCATTTTAATTCTTCCCCTGGAAATCTGGCAGTAGTTCTCTGGCAAGAGGAAATAAGTATCTGGGTCATGGCTTCACCTCATGGCCATGAATTGGGCTGGCAGGATGGTGTAAGTCTGGAGGGGGATTGCTGGGCACATGGTTCCCTCCTCTGCCCCCCATGCCACGGGAAGGGCGCAGGAGCAAGAAAGAGAGGCACCACCCAAGCTACAGACCTCGGGGGGGTGATTGAGGCATCCCTGCGTGTGCAGGCTGGCCGATCAAGCGTTAAGCTGGCGTGTGGTGGCAGCCCGTGGACGCCTGAAGGATGAAGCACTGCGCACGAGTTGCAGCCAAGACAGACTCCTCCTAGGGTTAATCTAAGAAAATGTAGGCTAAAGATCAGGAAGAGCTTCTTGGCAGGGAGGTCTGTGAAACGGGGAGGTCAGGAAGGCGGTGTAGGCTGGGACACACAGCTGCATCCAGCGGGAGCAGCAGGGACCGCTGCCATGAAATGGCCGGCATGGCTCTTAAGAGCCCACCACGCCATGCTGCGAGCACTGGTCTTACTCGGCTTTCAGGAGCAGTGCGAATGCATAAGGGCTTCAGCATGTATGAACAGAGAGTTTCTGCTGCTTTGAGGCACGGAGGAAAACTTGGAAGTGTCTACAAGTCAAACCTAAAAAAAAAAAAAAAAAAAAAAAATCAGATGAGAAATCGTTTTTTTGTTCTTTATATAGTTCTTGCAGTCGTCATGTGATTTTCTTCGGTAGGCTGAATCACAGTTGGTTTAGTGTTTGGGATTGACAGTAAGTAACCGGGGATTTAAAAAAAAAAAAAAGCATGACTTTTCCAGTGAGCCACATTGTTTAGGAATCATACTGGGTTTCCCCTACAGTTATTTATCTGTAGGGCTCACGCAGAGGCAGCCTGGCCTCCTGCGAGAGAGGGAGAGAGACGCACGCAGGCATTTGGAGAGAGTTTTTGAGCTTCAAAGCGTCTCTCCTCCGCCGCTGCTTCTCTCCCCCACAGGAGGCTGCAGACGGAGGCTCTCCACTTCTGAGTTGTGATTTGCATGCCTCTTCCACTTCCTGCTACAGAGCCAGTTCTGCAGCTTACCTGGGAGAGGAAGAGAGGCTGTCGTAAAAGGAGGAAAAAAACGGCCGAGGAGGGAGACCCGGGTGCTCGCAGAGCGAAAGAGCGCGTAGGAGACACTCCAGCCCCTTCCCCTTCCCTGGCCAGCTGAGTGAGCCTCCTCAGCCACAAGGTAAGGAGTGTTAAAGATACTGCGCTTTTCGGTCCCTGCTCGTGATTAGCTGTTGACCCACTTTTGGCTCTCCGTGGGTATTTTTTCCCTCAGATTTCTCTCTTCCCTCCCTTTTTTTCCCCTCTCTCTCTCATCTAATGATAGACCGAGCTTCACAGATGGTTACAACATGTTTCAGCCATTTCACTGCAGGGTTTTTTGTTTTTTTTTTTCATAATCAGGAGAGTTTTGGGGTAAACACTGGAAATGGACACGCCTGGTGTTGAAATGTTGTCCTGCGTATTTACATAGCTGCCTGGCAATGCCTGTCAGCCAGGCCTGAGCCCAGTCCCTCCCTGCACGGCTGTACGTGCCCAAGGCGGCTTGTTCAGCGCTGCCACGGGGCTGGGTGCGGGCACGGGGGCCTCTGCCTTGGTTCCCACTGAGCACTGCTGGCCCCAGTGCCAGGGGCAGCGTCGGACAGGTCCTCAGACCTGGTGGGGGAGAGGTCAGTGGAAAGCACGAAGAAAACAGGTTTCTAGACCTGGTTCGCACAGTCTTCCATGGCGTTGGTATGGAAACGGTGGGAGCGAGCCAGTGGTATTTCTTTTTAATTAGAGTAAAATCAGCCATATAAAAATCACTCTGGTTTCATCCCGTAGCTGTTTGTTTCAGGACGTGGGTTTTGTGGGGCTAACGTTTGCTGGGTAGAGAGAACAGCAGATCTGGACTTATTGATCCTCCTCCACTGCCAGTTACCAAAGGACTGGAAATTCCCAGCCCCTGTAAGCTCCCTACAGGTTCAAGGCCTGGCCTGGATGCTGGAATCGTCCACTTGCATGGCCATCTCCCTGGCAGCGTGACAGGGAGCACGGAGCTGCGTGTGTACCTTCAGGCATGAGCAGTGATTCCCCACAGAGACCAGAGGGTGCTCCAAACCCCATGGCACAGAGCTGGCTCTGAGGCATCCCCCTGCTCTGCCTGAGGCAGGTGCCAGCCCTGGTGCCTTGTAAAAAAGACCTATTGCTCCATGAAGAGATCCCAGCTGTGCCCCCACCCAGCCCCCTGCGTGCCTGGGCCACTCGCTGTCGGTAACAGCCATGTCCCCACGCTGGGGAATGGCCAGAAGTCCTTTGGTTGGGGTCAAGGGGACAAAAATGTGTTTAAAACAGCACTGCAGTGGTCAGTGAGCACTCGCTGACACTGCTGGCTGTTGGCAAGTGTCTGCTAATTGTGCTGCAGCCTGTGATACCATCAGCCTCTGAGATCAGCTTGCTCTTGCTGAGTGCCAGCAATGTTCTGAAGCATACTGTACTATTTATTTTACTTTTTTTCCCCCCTCACCTTTTAATCTTTCTAAGAAAAGAAACAAGCATGTGCAGTTATGGTGTTTGTGCCTATGAGTGCCCCTCACCACCAGCAGTGGCGTTCGAAGTTTGGCAGAGGGTACATGTCCATGAGGTATATATATTTCTGCACGTTTCACAAAAACAAACAAGTCAGGGTGAGAAGGGCTCTTATCACACCAGCTGAGGGACACACGTCAGGTCTCAGAGTCTTCCCCACACCCTCCTACCACCCACACACCCGGTGCCCTTCACGCTGCGGCACGGAGAGAGCGAGTACATCAGCCCTACGAAGTGCCAGAGATTTTCCCTTATTAGGAGCCACTCGGTCCAACATAAGGTACAAAGCTATAGGAAACCAGGATTTTGTGGTTCCCAAGGAGATTTGCTCCTCTCAGGGTGATCTCCTCATCCAACCCCCCTCAGCTACCCCAAATTCTGCCTGTCAAGAATGGTTACGTGTCGGGATTTTCAGATACACTGGGGCCATGGGATATCCCAGTTTGAGGGTTATTCAGTACCTATGAAAGTTTTATCAGCATCAGAAATGGGCAGAAAATAATCTCCAGACAGCAAATACATTTTTAAGGTGCCTGAATGCGGACGTCTGCAGACATTTTCATATTTCATAGACGTGGAAAACTGGCAAGGAATTCTGCCTATACATGAGACATCTGTCTGGATCCTTTTTTAAAGTGTTGTACTTCTAATTTCTTGATACTTATTGTCTGGTGCTCCTTTTACATGCATATCGAAGTCTACACTCAGAGAAGTGGAAAGATATTCGTGCTGAAAAAGAGGATGTGATGTTTGCCAAGCAGGGAGGCGTGGAAGCATGTTCCCCCGTTTTCCTGGCGTATGTAGACTTCCATGTCATGGCTGCAGGAAATATGTAAGAGCAGCCGTACAGTCAGCGTGGAAGAGGAATGTTGTTTTCATATTGTTTTTCTGCTCCTTCCAGAAGTCGTAAAAATAAACACTACCTGCCCTAGAGAGTTCAGAGTCTGGGCTCAGAACGTGACACACTGCCTTGGTCTTCGCTGGGGAAGGTACCCAGGGGAGCCGGGAAGCATCTGTGATGACAGCAACCCAAATTCTTCGTGGTGCAGTGAAACTCTTCAGCTTGGATTTCTTTGTCTGTGTTTATTTAAGTTATAGACCCAAAACAGTTCCCACATTTGCACTTGCTCTTCCCAAAAGGATTTGTCCCTGGTTTTTGGAGGAAAGTTTTGCCTAGCATTTCTGTAGAGGAAGCTGCGCTTGACACAGTGTGCTGAAGCACTTGCACTTCTGTGACCCCGTCACAACAGCATTTGTTGCAATCTCAGTGATGTGTGCATCCTAACGGCAGCTTGCAAACTCTGCATCTAATTACTCCCATCCTGCAGATGAATATCTGCAGCTCCAGAGAGCTTAAATGATTCAGCCAAAGTACAAGGAATTATATGGAGATGAAGAAATTCCGATCAATCCCCACCCCTTGTGATCTCAGCTTTGCCTTAATCTAAATCCATGCTATTTCAGAAATGTCATGACTGGGGAATAAAAAACTTGTGAGCTGTGCAACAAGGAAAGTGAGGTTCCTTTCTCTTCCTAATATTTTCTTTTTTACTAATGTACACAAATGTATCTTTGATCAAAGGGTAAGGATGTTTTCCCCCTCTCTGGAAGTGACGGGGAGCGCAGATACACTTGCGTTGCAGGTTTTCTCTTCTGTTTCTTCACTGACAGGACTTTCCTAATCAAAAGCAGATCGGTGGTAAGCATGTGTTTTGGGACAGTGCATCCTGACAAGCCAGGGAAGTAGATGGAATGCCTGATGGTTTCGCAACTGGCCACAAGAAAACTGCAAAGATGGGCCCGAACCCAACACTCTTCCTCTCCCGGCCACCCCCTTGCCTCTGCTGGACGTTTCTTAGGGCAGTTTGGCCCTTGCTTCAAACTCGGATGCTCAGGCCTGTCCCCACGGACCTGCAAGAGTTTGTTCCCCTCCGTTTATGCTGTCCCTGCCACTTCCCAGAAGTGGCCATCCCCAGCAGCATGCAGGTCACAAGGAGGACACAGCGGCAGGGGGGGCAGCCCTCCCTCGGGGCTCTCAGGCTGGAGGAAGAGAAATTCGCTGCGTCTGGGAAGCCTTGCAAAAGCTGGGATGTTTCTTCCTAAAAACTTGGGTCCCTGCCTGTCAGGTTGCTGAGCACCCACCCAGGAATGCTTTTTTGCTGAACAAACACACACCAGAGAACTGCGCGTACGAGGAGAGGAAGGAAAAGAAAGAGAAGGGATGGTTTAAGGAGTTCCCTCGTCATTTCTGAGAGCAGCCCAGGCCTGGCTACTCTGTCCCTTTAGGAAGGGCCCCTTCACTTTAATACAGGCAGGAATATGAGCAAAAGCTCCAGCTGGTTATCAGTAATCTCCTGCGTAGTCACCGGTGCAGGGGGTATATTAAATTCTTGAAGCTTCCTGGCAATATCACGATCTGACTTGAGGCTGCAGTGGCTTTGGAAATGAGATTGGGCACGATCTACGTTCTCCGGTGGTCTTAGTGCCAGAAAGGGATCAGGCTGCGGGTTTCTCTGGACGTTTCAATATGCTGAAGCATTCCTTTACCCTAATTCTTCAACACTGGGGACCTAAGCAAGTTATTTTTCTGTCCACGGCTTTACTATACTTGCAGGATAAATCCTATAGGAAAATCAAAGGAGACCTAATGAAATCATAGGCTGTGAGGCCACATAAAATACCAGGATAATGGGCTCGGTTTTGTTTTTCCTTTTTTTTTCTAGAAGCTGAGGGTCGTCAGTGGAGCAGAACCAAGGTCCTGACACGCTGCTGTCAGAGGAGGGGTGTTTCTGAATCAGCTGTAACATTTGTGGCAGAGAGGGGATTTCTCCTGGGAATTCCAACCCAAGCACTGCCGCTGGCATTGCCCAAAGCATGTGGTGGGGTTAACTTGTCCTCGGGGCTCTCTCCACAGACAGAGCTCTGCTGTTGTAACAGCTTCCCTTTCCAAGCAGAGCTGCTGAGAGAGGAGGAGGAGGAGGAAGTCACTTCTCCTCCTCCTTCATGGTGTGCCTGTTTTAACACCAAAGCCCTCGGCCCCGCAGGAGCAGGAGCTGTGCGTGGGCATCAAGGCTCAGCTTTCGATGCTCAGCTGTCCTGCGGCGGGATAATGTTTAAAAAGCTGGAAGTTTTTGCAGGGAAGCACATAGGCGGCAGAATCAGGTCTCTCTTCTGTCTGGCCAAACTGTTTTTACTCAGATATTTGCAGTAGTTTCCATAATGTTTAGCTCATGTAACACAGGAAGGAGATAAGGCAGTCATTTAAATATTTAGTTGATTGAAGAGATAAAGAGGCATTTGTCCTTTTAGAGGGCCAAACTAATAGGAAATACGTTTTTTAAACTACTCTGAAGTAAGCATTGTTTCTGCCGAGTATTAGATTCACATAGTCTGTGCGTGACCCATTTCACAGCCAGCCAGCATGAATGATGCAACTGAAAAAAGGCAAAAAAACTTTGAAGGCTGTAGCCTCCAAAGGAATTTATTAACTTTTAAATCCTATCGGACAGCTGGTCTGAACCCTGCTGAAGGCAACAGAGAGATTCCCATTGAATTCACTCAGGTTTGGATTGAGTTCTTGGTTTCTCTGTAGAAATGTGTTCTTATTGTGGTGCTAAACCAGCGGCTGCTGAATATAGAGGATCTGAAGGCAAAGTGGCACGGTGATTTGGCTGTTTGAGACCACCAAGGAATAACATAGTGAGCTAGGCCTCGTAAACTAGTTTCTGAAAAGCCATGTTTGTGTGTTGGCTAAGGATTACCTCTAATGGTGATAATGTTGTAGAGATAATTATCTCTAATGGTGATATCTCTAATGGTGATGTGCTGTGCTGTCCCGTGAGTCGCCGCCCCAGGGAGGCACCCATTTAATCTGTGATCCGAGCAGAGTTCCCAGGCTAACAGTGCCTCGTCACTGCCACCAAGGAGCACACACCTCTGCCACCATCCTGGGCTGATAACGAGAGCTCAAAGTTTCCTCTTTCCCATCCCACGAGTTACGAATTGGGGAACCCCGACTCAGTGAGTGGGACTGGCGACAGGGACGTGGCACAGAGGAAAAGTACTGAAGAGCACGGGGAAGGACGGCTGTGTGGTGGTGGTCAGCCAGCTGCCAGGATTTGAAGCCTGGGTGCTCGTGTGGGAAGGAGCTGGTTTAGGACAAGACCCTGCCTTCTCGTGCACCGGGGTGCGGCTGTCGGAGCAGCAGCGTGCTAATAGCCGCTCGCGGGGCTTGGCTGCATGGGAAAGTTTGCCAGCGTAATTACTCCGCAGTAATTATCCTACTGTAAGTCTCCCCGTGGACGTGCTTATTACAACATAGGATGTGTATTTTGAATATATGGAAAACCTGCTGCATAGGTGGGTTTTGTGTTACGCCGAGGAGGAATATTTACATTGCAGCCCAGCAGCAGCAGAGCACAGTTTTTATCCTACTTCCCAGCAAATGTTACACCAAGAGTCTTCAATGCCAGAGGTATTTTCAGGGGGAAATACATGCCAGTCGACCTGATCAGCATGAGCATGAAGCCTCTCTCTTGTCCTGTAGCACAGGACACGTTCTTTGCTTTTCCAGAAGGCTGTGGGAGCCAGGATAAAGGTGGGGACACTGCCTTGTGCCTCTCCATAAGCCTGTCCAACTCTTTCTAATACTGTGGTTCTCTGAATACATTCCACATTTGAACTTTCTGTTCAAGCTACTGTGACTGAAGCTGGGCAAAATTCTGCCCCTCCACAGTCAAGCAACATTTAGGTCCAGCATAAAACCGATGCTCTATGAAGCCTGCAGCAAGGATTGTGCTTCTCATCCCAAAGGGTGGTACAGCGAGAGCATGTCAGTCACCCGCCACTGCTGCTCTCATTCTGGAGCAGAGGCATCTGTCATCAAGGATCATTCGGTTGGACCAAATTTACTGACAGCACCCACAAAAGGAAGGGATGATTCTGGTGTCTGGAGCACAAGCCAATTCTGAAGAAAGGGAGAAAATAATCCAAACAGTAAACAAAGTCTCTAAATTGTCTTATAACTCTCAATAATTTCAAATAACAAGCATGCAATAACAGAATGGGTGAACTGGTTTGATAAAACAAGCAGCAACACCTGGAAGCTAGCTTTGGAACTGAAATCACTCAGCTAGGTGTGCGGTGAAGTTTAGATCCAAGGAATCAGTATGAAGGCATTATTACAAGGTCTGGAGTAAAATACTGCAAATGATTGTATTCCCTAGGATATGCCCGAGCATACAAATCCCCAGATTTATACAGCCTGCCTTTCTGTCAGGTGCAGAAATTACCTGTGAGAGACAGTTTGTGTGCTTCTTTTTTCCCCAGTCTCAGCAGGAACAGTGAGTTCCGTAAATCCCATAAAAGTGTCTGTTTTGCGAAATGCAATTTCCAGAACTCTAACCAGTATTTCTTTTCCAGGCTCTGAGATGGAGTTATTTTGGGATTATTGCCTGCGTGAAACTGCACCATGTTCACAAGAGTCCTCTCTCTTGTCTTCCAGTTTGCTGTAAGATTCTGGCCTTGCAGTCGACTCTCATTTCTGGTGTGACCACAGAACCGGGAAATGGCCTCCGTGTCAGGTTAGTCCAAGTTATAACTCTGCACTAGCCACTAACTAGAGGGTTAACCAGCTAATCCTCTGCTGTCTTGCTTTGCCAAAATTCAGCCAGACCTTTCTTGCTGTTTTCTGCCTGTCTTTTTTAAAGCATGTAAACATGTGGATATAAAGAATGCACATTGCTCTTCAGTACTCCAGCTCATCATCACCATCACCATCATATTCAGTGGTCTGGCTGTCAATCTACAGTGTTTCTTCTTCCACTTTTTCAGGCACTTTTGTGAGTCGAAGCATACCAGTGGAAGTCGACGAATCCATGCCGTGGTCCCCATTTCCTGAAGGTGTCTTGGAAGAGGCTTCACAGCCTTCTGGAGAGGATGTGGAGGATGAGGAGCCCCAGAGACAATGTGCTGCTCCTGCGGCTGACCCATCGTGCCCCTGCAGAGCACCAGCACATCACCAGCTGCCTGCAGAGCCAGACAGCAGGCTGTGGTCAAAATACACCGATCCTGATGGAGATGGGCACTCGTGTTCCTCCGGTGAATCAGTAGCTGGAGTATTTCACCCCAAGATGCACCTTTTAGCTATGGACAAGTCAGGCGTGCAGCCAAGACCACAGCTTTCAGCTGACACTGGGCACAATTCCAGTAAGTTGGAGCAGAGCTTGTCTGACGCTCCCGAGCACTCGCCGGAGGAGAGCAACAAAGGGAGTTCACGGTCACAGCAGCCCTCGGGAAGCAGACCCGCAGCCGAGCTGGCGACTGTGGACACGGGGTACAACTCCCAGTCGCGAGACGTGATGGGCATCAGGCAGCTGGAGCCCCCCTTGCCGCTCGTCTCCGTGCTGAACCCCCAGGACCTCCCAGGACCGCTGATCTCCAGGGAGTTTTTCGGACCCGAGCCCCAGCAGTACCCTGTGTGCCAGCACTTGCCCCATCCCAACGCCTCCCCGGCAGCCCACGGCTGCTTCGGGCACCGCTGCCCGGCAGAGCAGCACCTGCAGAGCCCATGTGAGTAGCACTGCTCACCCCGAGGCAGGTTTTCGGGGGGGCATCACAGCCATCGTTCCCAAAGCTGCCTATTTTCCTACTGTACTTCCTTTGCAGCGTGCAATTATTAATATTTGTAAGCAATTACTTGCAGCCTACTTTCTGTTTCCAGGTTTTAGGGTTGTGCAGACGGATTCTCTGATGCAGAGCCTCTGAGCCAGAGGGAAAGTTAAAGAGCTCACAGTTGCTCATCAAATAAAGGCTAATGATTTTGCCTAGAAACTAGCCTTTGTCAGTCATGCTGAGCATACACAGCCTTCTCCCTGCTGTTATTTCATATTCTAGTCATTTCCTTCCTCCTTGCATCAGTCAGTCAGCAGCCTCCTATACCGACTTAATTCCTGTTGTTTTCATAGGTTTCCTTGCTCCCACTTGGATCCCCAAGGTTGAGAGTTTCCTGCCAGAATCAGGCTGGGTGCTTACCCTTGATCTCTTTAAACACTATCTGCCAGCATTATGACCAAACTAATCCGTGGGCTGTATTTCTGTATGAAAAGAGCGTGACATCCATCAACCTCATTTTTTTCTGTTGTCAGCTGAAATGGAAGCTCATTACTCGAAATGGACCCCTCTCAGCTGCTGGTGATCGTATCGCTGAGCGCTGATGTGACCCAGTCAATATGGGTGTTTTGGCTCTCGGAGGCTACGGCGCAGTTTACAGCCTGCTATTAATTAGTATTCCTTTCCAGTCTGTGAGATTCTTATCTGTTATGAAGTGAGCTTTGAACATTCAACAGCAATATCATTGTTTTAATACAATTTATATTACATTAGACACAGGAGACCCCGGCCAGTTTGGAGCTGGCTTGGTAATAAAAGGCTGAAGGCCTGTTCTGATAACCCTTTTTTCTTAACCTTCTGTTGACTGCAGAGCATTTACACCACATTTGTTTGGAGTTTTCTCATTCCAGTGATGTGCTATAATGAGGTTCGCAATAGTCGGAGTGTCAGAGCTGCCGTTTTCACCTCTGGTCCTGGGGCTTTGTAATGGGGAAGGGGCTACAGATGGACTTCCATCAACGACTGGAGCTGAACATTTGCAAAACGTCCCCTGCTTTTCTGCACGTACCTTCTGGTTTCAGCTTAGCTCGAAGCAGATGAAGAGCTGGTTGCACAACACGTCTCACTATTTACCTCCTCCACATGTGGGCATCGTGAGAAACAGGACAGTTACTGAACCAGGCTGTTGTGTATCAAAGCAGGGGCTCTGAAAGTCTTTCTTTAGAAAAATCGCTGATGTTTCAACCATATCCAGAGGGCAAAAAGAATAAAATAAACTCAGATGGCTGGAGCAGATTTGGTCAGGACCAAGACACTGGCAACTGCGCGCCTGTTTCTCACATGCCTGGGACGGCATAAATCACCTCCTGACAGCTCCTTGTGTTTCAGATAATTGTTGGGCAGTGGCAGCCCACAACAAAGCCGTGCAGTTCGTGTGTCGCAACTCGCCTCTCCCGGGCACTAGCAACAGCGTGCATCGTGCCCGTAAGCTCTCAGCTGGTCCTGAACACCTGCTATTTGTGACACGACAGCAGAGCTACTTCTGAAGTCAAAGAAATCCTCGCGGCCATGCTGGGTAACCGAGGAGCACTAGTTCAGATATTTGTAGATGAGAGCTGTTGGTGTGTGAGGGCACGCGTGCGTCACCAGGCTGTGCTTTGAGCAGCAGTGGTTGCGGCCTCTAAAATACTGCAGCATCAGAGAGAGCCAAGGGAAGCTGGTGAAACCCAGGCTGGGCTCCTCACCTGTAAAACCAACTGAATCGCTCAGAGCCTGGACAGCTTTCCCAAGGCTGCTCATGAGGAATCTATGAGAAGCTCATAATTACCCTCATTTTTTTTGTTCTGCCAGCCTCCTTCACCCTGTGCTGTTACAAACAGTTAAGAGTGGGGTGGGAATATCTCCCAATGCAATCTCAAGAAATAAGATGTTGCCAACTCACGATTCCATCAGAAACCTCTGTAATTGTGGGCTTGGTTTTAAAGTACTGGCTCCTGGAGTTGGATGACTTCTTTAAAGCTTTGTTTTCTTTTTTTTTTTCCTCTTCTTTTTTAAACCTTAGTCCTCATGGCTGATAGGAAAAGGAAAGCATGACACCAAAATAGCTAAAAGGATTTAAAAAAAAACAATCTAGAGGTAAAAAAGAGTGTTTGAGCACTGCAGCTTTCCGAGCCAGCTCATAACACCATAATCATGCAGTGCTAATAAGCCCTGCCAGGCTGGACTTTGATCTGCACACAGCAGCTTGAAAGTGTGCAGAGCTGCTGCCTAATGAAAACTGCAAGCAGAAAGACTGAAAAAAAAAAATAGTTTTCCCCATTTGGGAAACAAACAGCTTACATTGCTTTCTCTTTCAATTTATGCCAACAGTTCCACTGTACATTAGTTATTAAACAGCATTACGTGTACCCAGCCAGCAACAGTCAGACTTTGCAGAATTGCTTGAGCAAAATTGTTACTTTGGGTTTCCCCTGCAGCCTCCTGGATGGCAACTGGACCAGCAGCAAGACCTTAAAAGGTCAGCTAGGCAGAAAATTCGTGCAGAGTGAAATAACAAACCGAGAGATTATTTTTTCTCCTTTCATTTACAATAATCACAGTCTGTTTAGCCTTAGTGTTGCAAACTGATTTGTTCCAGGATTTTGCATCTGCTTTCATGAGAATGTTGGGATGATTCATTTGCTCGAGTTATTGCCAAAAAGAAATTAAAAAAATAAAAAACACTGAGGCATGTGAAGTGCAGGGACAAAGCAGCCCCGAGTATTTAACTGTCAGTTGTCCCAGTAGTGCAGCCCACAGCAGGGATCTGAACCATGTCATGTGTGAAAGGGAAACGGGAAACCAGACCATAAAATGTTCCTTAATCTCACTTCTTTCAGACTCGGTTACCTGCAAGGGCTTCCAAACCGCTCGGTTTCCCTAGAAATGAAGGAGGACGTGCCTGGAAAGGAACAAACACAAACTGATACAAAAAAAAAGTGTTGGCTGAAATGATAGCTGCTGCCTTTTGTTTTCTCACCTTCCCAGATGGCAGAGCTCCTTACCAGCATTTTGCACACACGTCGCAGCCGCTTCCTCCTGTCCCTGGACCGTGCGTGAGGGTCATCCGCCCGGCCCAGCAGCTCATCCCAAACTGCTCAAACCTCCGTGCTCCCCAGGGCACTGGAGACCGACCACCCCAGAGGCTGTGCTCCTCCCCTGGTCCTCCTCGGTTCCCGTAAGTATGCCTCCAGGGGGTTGAAGCTCCCCTAATCTCATTCTGTGGGCTTTTAACCAGTAATTCTGAAGCCTTGTAGTGTTAGCGTGCTGCAGGGGTAGATGTAAGTGCTGGGCAGTTTTCTTTATTTGCTATTTTACACGCAGCAGGGACCTGACCTTACCCTAAGGAGTTTCAAAGCCGGTTACCCGATATGTTTTTACAGCACACCCTGAAACTCATGCATTAAGGAAGAAAAACACTTGAAAGTTAGAGATGGGGCTGATGAGTTAAAGAGGGGCTGAAAATATTTCGGGTGAAACTTTAGAGCTCTCCTGTTCGAGTGCAAAGGTCAATTTGGCGACTCGCTGCAGCCTCCAGCTCTATGGTGCACCAGCCCGGGCTGCCTCAATCATTGGCTTTCAGCAATTTCCTTCTTATCTCTTCCGTAGTGCAGAGAAAAATGGAGAAAATCTTGTCTGTCACTGATATATCTCTACCTTGCATTTTGCAGCATTTTCTATGATTTCTCATGTAGTAATAAAGCACATCATGTCTAGCACTTTTCATCTGGGGCTTTTGGACTGTTTTTCAAATATTAACTTACCGTGCCTCCTATCTCCCTCCCATTATAAGTGCATCATTAACAAACGGGAAATATCATCTATGCAAGGCTGTCTCCAGACCCAGCTGCCTGAAGTAAAATTGAAGCTGTAGGTATCACATCTGAAAAGCAGGCTGCTTTCATTTAAGTGACAAAGGAGATTAAAGGTGCTAAACTTACAGGCATCCCTGTTTGAAAATGTCCACTTGCGTGACACGGTCGTGGCAGAAAACTAAGCAGGATAAAGCAGGATGGACAACGTGACGTTATGATAAGTCAGTAGCAGCAGCAGACGTAATTGCACTAAAGGGTTCATCTGAAAATGTAGAAACACTGAGGAACAGCAGGTATCCTCTGCATTAGTAAAATTTAAAAAGACTGCTAATTTTTGGCATATTTGTTAGACAAGGTGAAGTTTCGGGAAGGTCTGTAAATTAACTACAGGGTCGTTTTTGTGGCCTTTGATGAGGTGTATGTTGCTTTTCTTGGTGCTTCCTTCTGCTAAAAGAAATCCACAATGCCCGCTCTCTGTCTTGTGGCTACGTTGCTGGTGTCTGCGCGCTGATTCCAGGAACGGCAGATATATGTTGGTAATATTTGCCTATAGAGTATTTCGTAACAGAAAACATCTGTACCAAAATGAATAAACCAAATCTTAATGTGACAACAGAAAACATGCTGTGCCCAGACTGTCATCGTTCATTTAAGGAAGGCAAAGAAAAAAAGAGAGTGGGCTTGATTGACTAAATATCACTGCTCTGTGGGGAAAAGCCCTCAGAGAAACCTAACGCTCATCCAACAGATTCAGCCCAGCAGATTCAAATTACACCTCGTGTAAAAAATCTGTGTAGATTTTCTTTCCTAGTGACTTCAACTGTGAACCCAAAGCAGAGTAGGACAAGAACTGCTAAGCTTACTGTAGCCACCCCTTTCTCTCTGTTACAGTAGAGCAGATATTAGGCGAGATTGCTGCAGGTCCAGAGCAGAGCTTCCTAACATGACAAATCCTTGTTGGATCTGCTGTGGCTGGTTAAATTGAACTTTTTCCCTTTAGAAAAACTTTGAGTTTTGCCCAAAACTGGAGATACTCCGAGCTGTACCACGGCTGGAACTGGAGTGCTCTGTACCCCCGTTTTCCTGCTCCCCACCTAGCAGCACAGGACATCCTGAAATCTGTCATGCCATGAAAATTTGAGCTCTCACAAAGATAATGGGAAGAGGTTGCACAAGTGCCATTCTGCTCTGGTATGTGTGCAACAACATCCATGGCACGGCATTATTTCTTGCTCGGAAATGCTCTTTGCTCTTTTGTTAATTGCAAACTGAGCAGCTTTCAGCTACGAGGTACGTTTACTTCCTGTGGCTAGTGTTGCTTCTGCAATAAACTATGTCTTGTGGTAGACTGTCACCAAGGTATCAAGAGGGCTCAGATCAAAAGATGCTGTAATAAGTAAGTAGAAATGCCAAGTCAAGCATTTCTACAAGAACTTCTCTTAGGTAATACACAGACAAAGTTCTCAGTTTGTTATTAAAAAGAAAAACCTGAATTTTACCTGAAAAGAAGTATTTTTTAAATCCTCTCTTGCTTTTCTTTGTAGAAACCAGATCTACAACCAGCTACCTCATGGTCAGCTACCCCCCAAGGCATGTGGCCCGGATGAAGCGTGCTGTTGTCCTTCTGACAATTTTCCATCTCCAGCTGCTGTCCCAAGACCTCTGAGTAACCCTGCAGCCAAGGGAACTCTGAGAACCAGCAATTTGCCGGAGGAGTTGCGTAAGTGGTTAGCAAATTTGTTCTGTGCGAGATTTCACAGAGCAGCTTCACAGCCTTAGGTGGGAAAGCTCGGGGGACAGAGTGGGGCTAGCAGCATTAAGACACAAAGGCAAGAAGAAAGGAAAACACTGGATGTCATCACATCTGTAGGGTGTGAGCATTCGTGTTTGGTGGAATGGAATTATTCCCTTGAATCCCGAAAACATAATTGTCATTAATTGCTTGTTATTTTGTTTACTGAAAATAAATACCGTTTAGATTGTTTTCATGACTTCTTGCTAAACAGGATGTCCCTTTGAGGCAGGAGGCACTCAGGCTTACAGTAAAAGACTAATAACAAACAAAGCCTTAGGGACAAAGTGTTTCTGCCTGTCTCAAACCAGACAAAAATGTCAAGTCTTGACCTCAGTTTCTCCCTGACCTGGTGAGTGGAGACGACTTCGGGTCAGAAGCCCACGGTGAGGGCCGAGGGCGTCACTAGCACCCGCTGAGCTTCTTTCCTTGCCACCAGCCCCTGAAACACTTTCACTCTTCGGCTCTTCTGGGAAAGTCAAGTCTCAGAAAAGCTGGCTTTCTTCTTAATGCCACGCTGGCCAGCCAGTGAGAGATGCCATTGCTAAGGTCCCTCCGTATCTCTCCTGAGGTTTCAGTTTTTCCTTTAGTCTTCATTTTTTCACATGACCTTTCAAAGCCCCACATGACAACTTTCTGGCCTGAAGAACCTAGTTGTGACTGTCCTCAGCTTTCCATCCTGCCCTGCACAGGAGCTTATTGCTGCTGTAAGGGGAGGCTGTGCAGCACCTGTATGGCTCCTCCAGCTCTCAGCTGGGTCAGTGAGGTTTTGGGGAGGCTGGCTGCAGCTGGGGCTAGGTGGTATGAGCTCTGGGTGAGGGCCCAACCTCACATATGCCAAAGAGATGGGGAAAAAAAAGAAGCTTGGTTTGTAAATTCATTTGGTAAACAACTTAGAGGCACATATGTGGGCAGAACCCGCAGCACAGCAGAAATGGCGGCCCTTGCACTGTGTATTTTAATGCTTTGCATGTTCATATGGACTCTTTTAGGCAAGGTCTTTATAACCTATTCCGTGGACACAGCGGTGGAGGTCATGAAATTTGTGAACTTCCTGCTTGTAAATGGATTTCAAACTGCTGTAAGTACTCCTTCCGGAGAAAATTACTTTCAATGAGGGAAGAAAAGAGACAAATTTTGAAAAAAAAAAAAAGAAAGGAAAAAAAAAAAGCAGAGGGCATACACGGTGCATTTAAATGCTTTGCTGTTTATCACCATATTTTGTAGAGTAAGGAGGCTACAAATGGAATGAAATGGCCTCGGTTTTAAAAGTTGTAGCTTAAATGATTAGCCATTTCATTTGCCCCTATTTTAACTGAATTTTATACCTTGAATTGTGTTTTAATAATGACCCTGGAAAATTCCATTTAGTGACACCAGATACCAGACAGGCAATAATATGAGTTTCTGTGAGCTATTCCATTAACATTGTCTCGTATTTGGTCTGTAATACCAATATTAAAAAAGGTCAATTTTCACATTCATCCCATCCCAGCTTCTTTTCTGAGAAGGAATTACATCGTTGGTTCTTCAAATGTGAATACCTTTCTGCTAAAAACTGATCTAAAATCAGTGTATTTCACACAGCTTAATGAAACAGTCCATCTCATGGTTTCATTTGCTTTGTTAGACCTTTGAAAGGAATTCAAAAATCACTGGCTTGAAAAGGCCTGTGTCCTACTGTCTAATCCCATAAACCATCCAGATTTTCATTTAACTTCTGGTGAGTTTTCTTCGTCGTAACTACCCCCTCTAAGGGACCCGTCCATAGAGGCTGTAGGATTCAGCATTCGTCAAAATCTTGATTCATATTTCCTTATTTCAAGCCCATATGCTATCTGACCCCTCAACCTTCGCTCTGGCTTCAGTTCAGGAAAGCATTTAAGCAAGTGGCTGTCGTTAAATTGAATGAGACTCAGTGGGGGTTTTGTCCATGCTTATTTATTTTCATGAATCAAAGACTTTTTCCAGAGGCTGAAATTATATTTCTCCCCAGCAGCTCTGTGCTATGACCAATTCATAAGAAAGCTCAGGGCGTCATGGAGGTTCAGAGTAGAAGGCTCATTAATAGCACCTTTGCTGGACAGGCAATCCTTGGTGCCTGCTACAGAAAAAAAAATACAGCAAAATAGCCCCCAAACAGGGAAACAAATGTGCTCTCTACTTTTAAAAAGAAAAAAAAAATAAAAGAAAAGAAAGAAAGAAAGGCTTGAGAGTGGAGCACAATTCTTCTATCAAAAGCCTGGAGAAGTTAATAATTACTCCATTGGTCACAGTCCCTGAGTGCCAGTTCCTGGGCTCACTGAGTATGCAGGGAGTGGGTGGTGATGGCTGCGTTCAGCACTGGCAAGTCCTCTGTCTCTGCTCGGTCCCAAGTCTGGATTGCTGCAGCCAGTGTCGGTGCCCTGCCTGACTGCCCAGCGCACGCTCTGCAAACTGAATGTGATGGAAAGCTTAAACCTGACACCCAAAATATATCCTTGCAGCCAGAAAGGCGCAAGGCTGCTCACCACCAGCTTTGGTTCTCTTCCAGATTGATATATTCGAGGACACGGTGCGAGGTATTGACATCATAAAGTGGATGGAACGCTACCTAGGTGATGTATGTGAAGGCAATTTAACCTTGTGCACAGCAGCAGTGACCTGAGGAAAATGGCTGAATTATTCTGATAGTCACAGGAGCAGCATCAAAATGCAAGATCCTACTATGCCCTTCCCTGCCCTACTGGCATAGCAGAGGCCTGTGATAGAAAGCACGGGCAAATCTCACTTGCTTCCTCTTCTTATGGCCTCAAAACTCTTTAGGAAATGAAGTGCTAATCCTGGCATTCCTGACAAATTCTAGTGCTGGCTGTCAGATTCAGCCTGCAGCTGCCATTGAACAAGTTGTTTCTCTGTCTCATTTTTAAGATTTTTTATGTGCTTTGCCCGTGCACGGATATAATTTTGTCTGTGCTTCATCCCGGGCTGCACAGTAGTGGCCATCTCACCCACAGCTTCTGTGTTACCTAAAACATGGAAAGGTTTTTCTGGATAAACCATCCTACATTTGATTCCTTTTGGTTCCACATTTGGCGTCCCTTGGTTCTTCCCTTGCTGGGGAGCCACCAGGCCTCTGGCTCACTCCAGGCAGATCTCCGTGGCTTGGGAACAGGGTGACAAAGTGGTGGGCTCTCCCCAGACCTGAAAAAAGAAGCTCAACTTCCCCAACCCAGCACTACACAGGTTTCCTAAAGGTGATCCAGCAGGACACCTTAGCTCCAGTGCATTACCACACAGGCCTGGTGCTACTGCAAGCAGAGCCAGCCTGGGGCTCTGCTGTGGCAGTGCAGTCATGCATTTTGGGGTTTTCATCAGGCCAAATTAGGCTTGGACTCACCGTGTATAATTGAGGTATGGAAACTAGAAGCCACGGTGAATTTGCTTTTGCCAAGAACATCATTAACACTTAAAATACAAACGGGCAGAACCCCCTAGGGACTCCTGCACAGTCAGTAGGAAAGCCTGATATGTGCGGAGAGCAATTCCCCCCTTCCACATAAGGATCCTTCTCTGGCTGCCCCCCTGGAGACGTCTGTTTTCCTCTAGTGCCTGTGGAGGCAGTTTCTGACTTCTAAACCTTTACACATGTGAGCAAGAAAGGACTGCTTGGACACAAGCAGGGGGATGTGTGCAATCAGGCATGTCTCTGCAAACCCTCAACATCTGTAAATGCTTACACGCACATCAGGCAGAAGCAAAAGTAATTCTGGAGTATGTTAAGTCAGTGCAAGGGATAATGGTTCTTTACCGTATTTGACCCTGTGGTGGGGCAAATTCCCTTGATATTGCACAGAAGGAAAGAGTTAATTAGGTGCCAGGCTGACTCTCAGCCACATACTTGGAAGCCTTACACGGCCTGATGTGGCGGGGATAAAAGACAGGCCCTAGATAAACAAAAGGAGGAGGCTTTCATCTGCGAACCTCTTCACTGGCCCACCACTAAGAGCAGAGAGATTTCCCAGATATGAAGGATGGCCCCTGAGAATCAGTGGGGGCCTGGGATTAAACAGGTCACAGTGACACCTGGGCTGTCCCAGAAGGGTGAGGAGCACTGCTTTCAGCCCACAGCAAGGTGGCACAGAGCCACCAGGTACCCCTAAACCTTCACGGGCTGTCCACCACAGCCCCGCTCTCTGCACAGTCACCCCTCTGCACGCCCCAAGCAGCACAAAAAGTTCCTGTTTCTGCTGCCAAAAGCCCTAGGTGTAGTTTCCCCAGACAACTGCCTTTAGTGGCTTTGTGTATAAAGAGCCATAGATGGCTGAAAAGATGCACTTTTCCATAAGCTGTTGGAAAACATTTGGGTCTGAATTTGAGGATAACTTTTCTGTGTACGTACATATGCACTCTGCGCTGATAAAAAAGTAGCTTTTTATTACAGGGATTCCAACTGTAAACTGGAAGCTGCTAATATATCTCTTGACATTTCGATTTTCTATATTATGCGATCTCGAGAAATAAAGAGGACGAGTGTTCGAGTTCTCCTGTGTTTCCTGCCAGAATGAATGAGATCCTCTCTTGTTTGCCAAGAACATAAAGATCACTTAAAACACAAACTGGCAGATTTCCGATCTGCCTCTACCAAACACGCTGCATTTCCCAATTTCATAAAAGTGCTTTTCTCCCTAACAGAAGACGGTGATGATAATCATAGCAATCAGTCCAAAATACAAACAGGATGTGGAAGGGGCTGAATCCCAGCTGGACAGGGATGAACACGGCTTACATACTAAATACATCCACAGGATGGTAAGCAAGGACATGCATTTACTGTTTTACAAAGACTGTCTCTTCTCCTCAAAAGACAAATCTGTCTCCAAATGGCAGGTTCTTTGCTTTGTTTTCACTAATCCCCATAGTTAAACACCCCCCTTTGGAATTCATTAATCCTCCCTCTCATCAGCTCCGTATGCTCATTAACATCTGCTAAGAGGTTCAAGAAAGAAAAATCCTATTAAACGTGCTCATCTTATTCTTCCATATTCTGTATATTTCCTCCTGCACCTTCGCAAGCCCACGTTGCTCCATCATACAGCCCCGAGCACAATCTTATCTAATGCTGCCTGACCTTCCTGGCTAAAACATGAAATTGCAAAGCAAAGGCCAGAGCTGCAAAGGGGGACCCTGGTGGCACTGGGTGGCAGGGGAGCAGCGTGGGGCACAGAGACCCATCTCTGCGGTCTGCCACAGGATGGATGTTTGGCCCAGCAGAGCTCACAGGGCCATGAAATTCACCCTTTCTCACCCTATAACTGGTCTGATTGTCCCATTTAATCCTGAAAACTTGTGAGGAGCTGGCACCAAGGGGTGAGCTCCCAGCAGCATTTTGCTCACCTCTCATCCCCTGGGAGCCTGTGGCTCATTCAGCCAGTGTCCTGGGGACACGGGGGACAGGCTGAGCCCCAGCTCAGACGTGGAACTGGGGCATAGGGGACAGGCTGGGACCTAGCTTGGACACAGCTCGTCTCCGGCTGCAAACTTTCACCCCCTTGGAGTCTGAACAGGGGCCTTGAGTCAAGCTTCATTGGTTCTAGAGGGATTTCATGGGGCTTGCAACTGCAGCTAAAGCCACAATGATTTCATGCCACAGAACCAAATGCTTAAGAAATATTGACGGATCTTTCCTGTATCCTTTCTGTAGTAAAGAAGAATCAGAGTAAGTGGCCAAACAAAACGATACCCAGAGTCCAGCAGCAATAGATCAAATCACTTAACAGAAGAGCAGTTTAAGTAAGCAACCCATGTTTTTATGCATAGGATTCGGATGCATGCAAAGCAAAATGAACATAACCTTCCTCACAATAAACCTGGCAATTTGTTCTGTTCTAGATGCAGATCGAGTTTATACAGCAAGGAAGCATGAACTTCAGATTCATCCCTGTGCTTTTTCCAAATGCCAAAAAGGTAACACACAAACATGTATATATTATGACATGAAATATGTATATATTTCTCAGATCATTAGACGTATTATTTTGATCACAATGCACCAGAAGAAGTCTTAAAAAGCCAAAAGCTTCATTTTTTGATTCTTAATATCCCACTAGTAATATTCCACGCTGTATTTTACATGAAAAATTCGCAGTTTTATGTACATACAAATAAAAGCATTTCACCCACAATATAAACCTAAATACATAAATGTGTTTCTGAGGATGAATGTATAACTAAAACTCAGATTGTCTTGAGCATTGAAAGAATTTAAATGTAGAGAGATGATCTATCCAGCAAGCATACTTTTTGTATTAACCCTTTTATAATTTTGTCCAGATGTAGTACCGATGAGTGAGATGGGGGAGATTTATGACCGATTTGAAGTGAGGATCTGGAAGAGGGCGGGTTGAGAATATAAAAATAAAGAGGATAATAAATATTAAAGTGCTAGACCATTGCTTGAACTTTGATGGGCCCATCAAAGGCAAACTGTAAGGTTTTTTAGGACTTGCAATTTCATCTGCCCTCCTTATTGAAGATTCATTGGAGAATAAGAAACACGTAAGGCAACAGATTCCTTTACCCTTCTTTCTCGTGCTGAGAGAATCTCTTGGATTTTTAAAAGATCAGAAATGATAAATGGCTTCAGTTACAGTGGAGAAAAGGCATTCTGCCCCAAACTTATAATGGATATATCATGTTTGTGTTCAGTTTTCCTTGCTAAATGGTGCGTGGCTCTGCTGTTACCCCTAGGTACAGCTGCATTTTGGAGGAGGGTGGCCAGATTCTTTATATTTATTTGGGTGCCCAGAGTTTGGATCCTAAGTCAACATTTCAATAATGTTATCACTGACTGTAGGGCTGTGAAATCCCACAGCACTTGTGGATTTTAGTGTGATGAAGTTCTTTATTTAGGCCCTGGCTTAGTGTAAGCTCGTAATTTTGAAAACATGTTCCTGGGTTTGTAAAATATGTGGGATTCTTTGGACTGAGCATTACCTCTGGTATTTCATGTCACTCGGCTTCCTTCCTGAATGATTGCGGTCTGTTACTTGCATTAAGTGTGAAAAGCTTGGAGATAGCCCCGGTGGGAATTGGGCAGACCAAAGCAGCAAACTGTTCGGGGTTTTTGGCTGGTCTTTGCAGCTCGGTGTGAGGGCAAAGGGCAGGACTGCTCCTAATTTCGGGGGCTCCTCGAGTGGCTGCTATGCGAGCAGACCCTACAGTCCGCAGCCATGTGGCATGCGTGATGTGAGGGGCTGCAGAGACAATTGGCACAGCAGGCACTACAGCCTTCTCTGGGCCTCAAGGCAAACACGAGAACAATAAACTCACGTTAAATTTGGCTGAACTTTATGGATCAGAAGACATACAGCATATAGCAGCGGCTCTCGGACACTGAATGAGGAATTTCCAGGGCTGGTTTATTCAGCTGCTCTTATCAAAGCATCAGGCTCCAGGCAGCCTTCCTGCCAATCACTCCACAGTCCACACCACCCTCCAGTTATTCCAGAGCTGCCTTTCTCACCCAAATTATGCAGATCAGCATTTTCTAGTGATCTTAAGGTTCTCTCTCTTCGTTCATGCATTTCTTTGGTACATCATTTACCTTCATCGAACGAGTGTAGAGGAGGTTAGGTACCAGAGCTTATAAAACTTGCACGTATTCCAGGGCTGAAATATGCCATGTATATATACAGTGAGATGATTTTGGCAGGCAAAATACTTCCATTTTGTCCTTTTTACACCAGACTTTTCTCTCTGTGTGTAAGTCCTGCTGTACCTGACACTGGAAAAGAGCAGGGAAGCAAGGTTTGGGAGGCGTCACTTGGGGACGTGGATGCTAGATGAGTTACTCTCATCTGAAGTACATCATGAGGCACTGCTGGTATGTGAAAGTTAGCTGACCTCCTAGGGGAACAGATCGGTGCGATCCAAAGAACGTTCATCGGGAAATTGAATAATGAGGGGAAAAAACATGACACCGAGTTAAGGTGGAACCGGCCTTTCCAGTTTCCCATCGTACACTAATAAAGGAAATGTGGGTCCTGCTGGCTCAAGGCTTGCATCAAGCCAATCAACTAAAATCTTACCTTCCTGATTTGGTCACCCGATGATGGAGCATTTAGCTGTGATTACCCCGGGATGTTTGCTACCTCTCCCTGGCTGGGGGTTACAGGCAGAGCGGGGGCAGCAGCAGGGAGGTCGTGAGCAGGGTTCGTGCCATGGAGGGCAGGACAGCTCAAACTAGGCTCTGCCCTAAACACATGGCCCTGCTGTCTGCACTCTGCCCTATTCCTATTCCTCTGATCCATCCCGCGCACCTCCCTCATGTTAAAATCACTGCCAGGGCTCGTTAGCATGCAGGTAACTTCATTCAGGAGGGGTATTAAATGCAATTGGCCACAGGACCAGCTCTGGAAGAAAGGCACAGAGCCTGTCTCTGGGCATAGCCTGCCTCTGTCCTCATATCCCCACTTGTCAGTTTCTTACCTACTATCCATTTCTCACACTAATTTCCATCTTTTCAGGCTTAACTAATGATTTCCCATGTGGGCTTACATCAAATGCTTTGCTGAAGTCCAGACAGAGCAGGTCTGCTGCATTTCCTTCCTCCAAAAAATGGAGTTTCTTATCAAAGACAGATAGAGGGCTCGTTTGGTAAACCTCTGTATTTGAACACGTTGTGTGGGTCCTTCAGCAGCTACTAAGGGGGAAACATCATGGGTTGCAGCCTTCCCCTGGTAGGGACTTAAATGTCTCCCTTGTCTCCTCAGTGTTTATTTTCCCAAGCCTTTAGATGCCTATCACTGAACTCAGAATCCCTTTGAAACGTGGTGAAATTAGCCAACATGATGGCAGAACAGAAAGAGAGACAGGCAAGCTGTGAGATCATTCGAAGTTCATTTATTTAGGAACCCAAATACGATTTTGAAGCCAAATTAAAATTTCTTGTTGTTACGGGAAGTGTCTAGAACAGACAAAATGAAATCTTGCTTGGCAGAGTCTAATGAAATCTGCAAGGTTCTGGTACAGATTCAGGAGGATTTATGGGATTTCACTCTTTTTTTTTTCTTTTTTTCTTTTTTTTTTTTCAGGAACACGTGCCTACCTGGCTGCAGAACACTCACATTTACAACTGGCCAAAGAATAAGAAGAACATCCTTCTGCGGCTGCTGAGAGAGGAGGAGTACGTTGCTCCCCCAATAGGGCCTTTACCGACGCTCCAGGTTGTGCCGCTATGAACATTATCACTTAAAGTGCACAAGAAGCTTTGTTGTTAAAGAGTTGCTTTTGGCGGGGAGCCAGCCTTCTTCCAGATGGCTCTTTTTGATGACAGAAGACACTCTTTCTGCTCAAGGAATTGGCTGTCTCGGGTAACTCAGGCTCAGCTTGTTCCCCACCATGTTAAACATCTATTTCTGAAGCTGATGGGGCAGAACTCTTTTCTCCTAGGTTTTTTAATAAGCTGCAAATGGAAAGAATGTCTGGCTTTATTTTAACATCTGTTTTGAACATATTCCTTTATTAGTCAATATAGCAAACAAATACCAGAAATAATGTTGCAATAAGTGTAAAATGAAAATTACATCCTCCTTTGCGCTCAGGGTTTCTTTACAGACATTCCTGCCGTGTACAGCATTAACATACAGTCACTTTGTACATGCACTATTAAATACATTTGCCTTTTGGAAGGCTACCTTACGCGTTGCGTCAGTTTTTCTCATTGCCGGGAACAACAAGGAGTGGGAAGGGTTGAGTAACGCAAGTTTTTCTCAGACTGCCTTGCATAAAGACACTGGCTTCAATTAGAGGCCTCCTGGATCTGCAGTCTCTGGAGCTCCGCTTCCTTACAGCACAGCCTCTAACACCTTGGGCATGTCACAGCAGCAGCCCGCAAAGGGACAGCGAAGTGCAACGCTACGTGTGCAGGCAGTGCCCTGGAGTGCTGCTGGACAGTTACAGCGGGCCTTCAGCTTCACGGCTGCTCCTCACCCCTTGTTTAAAACAGCATGTCAGAGAGGGATTGCCAACTGGAAACCAGGGACTGTTAGGAGAAATAACACCGACTCCTACAACGTGCAGGCAGTATGGAATAATAAAATAATCAAAGACGTTGGAGAGCCACGGGGTGTTGGCAACCGGGAAGGCTCAACATCATCACATCTGCTAAAACCTGAGTGTGTTTTTGCAGAGAACATAAGCATTACTTCAGTAAGGCTTCTTTATTTCAGTGCTTTAACCTTTGCTGAGATAACAGCGCGCCCCGTTGGCTTGAAATTCTGCAGCCGTCATCTTTCGAGCAGTCCCAAGAACAACCTGCTCTGGTGCGGAGCACTTCACGCCTTCCCACTACAGGCTCTTTCCAAGATCCCCTTTATTATTTGTTACGAAGTGACCCAAATACAGCTTCACAAAAAAAGCAAGCGTGTTTAGCAGTCTGAAAAGTAAATTAACCAGAAGTTGATGCTCCTGTTACATTGCCCGAGTTATTTAATTAGCTTTCCATGAAAGTCGTGCCTGTGTGGTGTGTTGATAGAGGACGTGCTTTGTGCTGCTGATGAGAAACAATTAAAGAACCACCTTGCAGCTATACTCGGGACAGATTTTCCTTTATCAGGCATTTGCATACAGAGTCACAGCTGCCTGAGAGCACTAAGAGAAGGGTGTATCCAGCATTGTCAAATCTTATAACTTTGAATGTGGTATTTGCTGTGTTTCTGCCCAGTTCCTAGAGGGAAGCTCAGCAACTGAAAGAGGCCAACACCTGCCGTGCTGGCAGTCTCCAGGCAAGGCATGATGCTGTTACGCAGTGGCACTTCTTGCCGTCTACTTGGGGGGTAGGAGCGACATTTTCCATATGAGAAAACAAAAAACTAAGCTTCTAATTAGGAGAATGATTTTCTAGTATACGGTCACAAGTCTAAAATCATGACAGAAATCCTTCTTAAAAGGTCAATGAAGTGAAGAAAAAGAGCGGGGGAGGGGGAGAGAAAAAGGGGCTTGGTTACCTAAACATGGCATTTAGGGTCACTTGGAGAGTTGTACAACTTCAAGCTCAGCTTCCAGGCTCTGTGCTAGAAAACACAACTTTCTTGGAGTGCTGTGGCACATCTGCCAGCCCTGTGCAACTGTTTCAGGTACTTCAAGATACCTAAAGCGTTTTAACACTCAAAAATAATCCCAGCATTCACAACATGCACTTTTTAGTAATGTTCATACTTGGGGGAGCACAGAAGGGAGCTTGAGGTTGGGAATGCGGGGTGTCATCTGGCAACAAGACCACGGCACAAGAAGCTGAAGGCACAGCCAAGCAGGCCAGGGAAATGCGTGGCAGGAGAGGCAGCTGCGATCTGGGGCCTCCATCTCTTCCCAGAGGCTGGCAGGAAGGAATAAGAGCTCCGTGCCCCATCGCCCTCCAGCCCTGGCAGAGCTGGGAGGGGACTGGGAGGGGTATTTTGGGGTGCTCAGCGTGGGTGGGAAGTCTGGAGGAGGAACCCGTAGGCAATGAGGCCGCGTTACTATCACTGCTTACAGAGCCGCGTGTTAGGGAGACCAGTTGAGCGCTCAAGATGATTAGCAAGGCTGGGTAGTAAATTCCTTTCATCGTTTTGGCTGTCATCCTAAGATACGAGCTCTAGATTTGCCACGGATTTGCTTGTTTTGGGCCAGGGAATTTCATTAAGTAATTCCCACACCATGTGATACACGAGGTCGCATTAAATGGTCCAACGACCATCTCTATTCTTCTGTTTTGATGATCCCTGTCTGAAAAACCACCATTGCAGAGCAAGGGAGAAAAAATAAAGCATTGGCGTTTCAGAAGTACAAAGAGCCCCATCTATTTTAACTGCGGGGATTTTTTATTTATTTATTTATTTTTAATTGAATAACAATTCCCGGGATCCATTGATCTTTATGTTAGTTAGAGCGTCCTACAAGGACAGAAACCACGATGGGGAGAGGGCGAGTAACGAGCGAGCAGCCTCGTGAATCCCTTCCCCTAAAGCTTTGTATTTGGGGAGAGACAGATGGTGGGAGCTGCGAGGAGGGAGAGGGAGGAGAAAACAACAAAAGTAGGGATCGAGGACAGCGAAACAGAAATAATAAAGCAGGTGAGGGAGAAGAGGCTGAAAACATACAGGTGGTACGAAGGTAATCCCATACAACCCCGCGTGCAGGGTGTGAAATGCTGCCCCGAGAGCAGCACAACTCTGGGCTGGTGGCTTGGGGGAACGATGAGGCTGAGGGAAATATGAGGGAGGGTGTTAAGGGCAGGGAGATATGGGGCCTGGCAGGGTGAGAGGCCGAGTGGGTAAGGCAGGAAAACAGCCCCGGGAGAGCCCCTCCTGCATGGCACGCAGAGCAGGTGCGTGTTATCTCACAGAGCAAACACCTCCCCTGTCCCTCTCTTCTGCCCACACCTGTGGGTTTAATAACCACCACATAATAAATAACTCGTGTTTGGGGAAACAGCCCCTGCTGGGCAGGCCACAGCTTTCTGCAGCCTCCCCCTGGCCTGCCCAGGAGAGCCCTGCCACGGCCCCTGGCCTGTGGGGCCGTCCCCTCGCCCCAACCCTGGCAGGGTTCCTCAGAGATTCACGGGTGGGCCCAGGGATCCCAGGCAAAATCCCATGGACACATCCAAGCGGGACGGGCTGCTGGGGAAGGGGAGAGGGGAGAGCCAGCCTCCTAAGGTAGGCAAAATGCTGTGGGGAAGCCCCAGAGCACACACAAAGGGAGTTCTTTTCCACTAGGGAAAGAAAAAGGTGTGGTAACGGTAGACATTGTACAAAAAATAATGACCGAAATAGTTCATAATTAAAAGTGATTTTAAAACCTCATGACCAACACCACCTGCAGTGAGCTCATTCTGGCCATATTTCACTCTCTAAATTTTCCTTTTATTTTTTTTTTCCTAAAGGACTCCCATTCTGGACATGCTGACTTTGAGGCTTCCTTCAAAGCTATCTTCTGTTCCTCGGGCTGACGCTTCTTACAACGTGTCCGCTCTATTTTTCCTCAGCCACCCCCGGTGACAGCCCCCTCAGCGCGGCGCTTTGTGCCGGGCGCGTTTGGCATCGCCGTGCTCTGCGCGCGGGATTTCCAGCGAGCAGCGGGTGCTGCAGGATGCTGCTCAGGAGCCTGCGGTCTTCAAAGGAAGCAATTTAGCGAGCAAGACTTCTAAAAAAGATAACACCAGTGGGGATCGAGCTGAACAGCCCGGGAGTAGCTAATGCATTTAAAGAGCCTTTCATCCCTCGGCTGGCAGAGAGAATTCAGCCTGGCTTGGTACTGACCAAAGCCACCGAGGTTAGGGTCTGGTAGCATCGCTTAAACTCTCTGTGGATGCTGTGTGCAGCTCACTCATGTGTACCGCATAAGGCACTGAGAAATCATTCAGAAGAAGAACATTTATCTCCATTTCACTACCGAATTGCTGCAGACAGCACAACGCCATCAGCTCGTTCTGCTGCAGGTGCCTTACCTAAGGAGTGGCGCTGAGAGCAAACGGGCCACTTAGGTGAAGTTATCTGAGGCTTACTGACAAGTACTGTGCACACACAAGTAATTTGTATTTTTATGGGTCCATTTTCCTCCCACTCCTACAACAGAGATGCTTTTTTCCTGAAGCACCGTCTGGTGCAGAAGCTGAAATAGCAGAAACCCGGGAGTGAGACGGTCCCAGAAGAGATGAGATGGGGTCTTTGAATAGGCACAACAGAAACTGGGAAGACAGATGGGGAGTGTGATAAAAAGGTGAGAAGGAAGAAATCAGTTATAATGTGATCAAATTGAAGGAAGCAGCTAAACTAACCAGCTAGGATAGATTCATCTTTTTTTTTTTTTTTTTCTTACATGTTTTATGTTAAAGGAGTAAATGCTAAGTGATTTTACCTGTTTTTAAAATGAAGAAAAAGACAGCAAAATGGTATTTTCCTTCAGGCTCGCGTGTCCTCCTTTAACTTATCAGTTGGAAACCAAACCACTGAAGCAGCACCATCCCTGCTGGTACACAGCCCCAGCAATGCCAGCTTGGTGCTTCAGTGCCTCTGTGGCCGAGAGATCCATGGTTTTACTGAGCTGAGACAGTCAGGATTAAAGGAGAGCAGCGACACGGCATCACTGTCTAACTCTGCCAGTAGGAATGAAATCCATCTATCCCAAACCTCACCTCTGTTGGAGGACGTGGTCCAGACCCCGTGCTTACTCCGGACTGAGCCCAGCAGTAATCAGGAGGATGAATTTTAAAGCTCTGGGCTGGCTGGACTTCAGCACGGGAGAGACAGGCTTCACTGTTTTCTCAAAGCAGTACTTGGACAATGGCATGAACCCTTTGACCTGCTTCACTTGGAGCTACCCTAGGAAATAAAGCATAATGCCCATCAAACCAGCTTGCTTTTTTGTTTCTGTTGCCCGTACTACTCAGCCCTGCACACCTCCCTGCTTTTTATGCCTTACAGAGCATGTCGCCTCATCCTACTTGATGCTTCTTGTTCCAGTGGCAATTTCCAGTACAAAAAATTCATCTGGAGACCCACGTCAGGCTCAGCCTGCGCGTCCCCACACAAAGCAACCTCCAATCTGGTGTGACACCACGCCCTGCTAAAAGCATGGTTTCACTTCTGATTTCCTGCTTTTTCCCCACATGCTTCCATTTAAGCATCTAATCAGGAGAAGGAAAATATTTTCTCCTGTGTCATCTGCATTTCACAACGCTGAAACCAGCCGTGCAGATAGCTGCCCCATGCGTAACACCAGAAGGCTGCTCTTAGGAGGAGCTCGCAATCCCGCTAGGCGAGGGGTTTGAGAGGCTAACCAGAACCCTGTGTGTATCATCTGTCGCCTCTTTGTAAGCCCTGCTTCCTTTCTTCCCGTCTGAATTCGGACTGGGGATAATGAACTTCCTGCATCGCGCCCCGAGGTACAAGGAAACTCTTTGTGCCCTGACCCCGGAGGAGCGTATCAGTAAGTGGTTCATGAGGCGGCTCTGGCGGGTCGTGTTAGAGTGACTTATTCTCCGAGTTCCAGCGGTTTGATTAAGTGGATCATGTGATAAGCACTTATAATGAACTTCTTCACATGCTGCCAGGGGAAACCCAGCAGACAAAATGCTTAATCCCATGGCATTGCTCTGCGCATAACAAACTGATTACAAAGATGGAAAAAGCATGCAATTCACTGGCTTCTCCTCCTGCTCAGGACAGCGCAACAGTGTTATACAATTTTCCTTCGGCTGCCCCAAATCGAAGTGTTCCTCGCTCCTAGATCCAGTTCAGACGGGTGCATTTTTCTGCCTGCAAGTCGCTGAGAACTGCGCCAGGCAGATTACAGCGAAGCGTAACCATTCGCAAAGCACACCTCGTCATGCCTCTGAGTGATTTTTTTCTCATTAAAGAAAACCAAATCCTCCCCCCCCAAAAAAATACAACAATACCAATCAACCAACCAAGAACTGACCATAAACTCATGAGCAACACAAACAAGTTTGATTTGTTTGAAAACTCAAAATCTAAGGCAGCCCGAATCGCTGCAGAGCGAACCTCATTGCACTGCCAACATGTAAATCAAGCCTTGTAGATCAGCTTTCCCATACATTACCAGCCATTCGGTTTCCCCAGGTCGTGCTATTTCTCAGTTAATGGCATTGCACAGGTGTAATCAAGGGGATAATGTGATACCAATCAGCTTTCATCAGCAAAATGCTTGTCTCCAGCTGTGATGGCACAGGACAAAAAGGGCCTTATCTTGATTTATTTTTCCAGCCAATTCATGCACCTATTAAGTGAGAAAAAAGTTATCTTTAAAAATATACTCTCTACGCAATCAGTAAGAATCAATAACTGCAAAATTATGATACTGCTATTAGGTTCAGTCATCAGAGATGACTTAATTGCAATTCTGTAAATCAAGAGAAAATCTGCTCTTTGTTCCCATTTGACAGGGAAGTCTCCTGGAAATGTTGGCGCGTTGTCCTTAATCACGTTTTGATATCTGGAGCTGAACTTACCTCCCCAAAACACTCTCTTCAATTCTACTTGCAAGTTTGGTGTCTCAGATTATATGCGGATGTTGAACGTGAAAGATTTTTCCCCACACTTCACTTAAAACAATCCAGGTAAGAATCATTTACTCTTAATTCTACTAAGTAGCTAGAAATTATGTTAACTTTTTGTAAAATTTATGTTAATAAAAATTATGTTAAATTTGTTTCCCCCAAGCTCCATGTGTCCAGTTTTAGAAAAATGAACTCATCAAATTCCACAAGAACTAACAGAGGCTTTTGCAGACGTGAGGCTTACTGAGGTTAGGTATTCCAAATAGAGAATCAGGCAGTGGTGTTTCATTTTTCAGTCTTCTAGCACTACATAACTCTATTACAAAGGTGTATCGGGAGACTTTAATTTCTAAATATTCAGCAGCTGAAGAGCATCAGTGAGTGCTAAGTACAATTTCTTTTAGCCTTACTAATCTTTACCACATCTTTTCCTCCTGTGTGACAAAGCAGATAAAGGTGCTTGTGGTTTAAAACTGTGGATGCTAACCTAGCCATGATCGAGCTGAAATTTTGGATTAGATCTTTTGGAGTATCATCGTGCTTTTTACTACTCTCATACATGTATGTATTAAATATGGCCTACAGATTTCCTGTGTAGGCCCATCTCCGGGGATCGAAAACCTGATGTACACAACTCATAAATAAAGCTAGCGAGACATGAGCAAGAAAAAGCATAGCATACTTCTGGGAATCACTCCAGGAAAATAAATGTGCAAGATGGCACATCACCCTACACAAAGCTGGCAGAGGTAAGGTAACATTTGGGTTTGATCATTACAGAAAATAAAATAATTCTGTTTTCATATACGTACGTGCTGGCCTTTCACTGCAACAAAAGGGCAGAGGTAAGACTGGAGTTTGAGTTGAAAGAAAGCAAACCTGCTGCTAACAGTTGTAGCTTGTTTAACTAAACTGGAGGGTGGAGTCTGAATTCGACCCCTGGCTTTCAGAAGGCCTGTGAGTTCTCTGGGGATGGCCACCATCATTTATTTCCCCTCTCTGTGCTTCACTATTCGTACAGCACATGCTCCCTTTTGAGGGGCCATCTGAATTCCAGGTATACCTTTCCCTCACCAATGGCAATGCATGATTTTACACAGAAGTAGTGTTAAAACACCGTAAAGAAACACAAGAGCAAGCAATCAGCTTGCTTTCCTATAATGGATTTGGATGAACATATCCTCCCATTTCCATCTGTGCTTTATTCTCTTTTTCTTGAGAGTAGGATATTACATTTATTGGCACCGACTTTCCCCAGAGCTTATTCTTTTGCTCCCCTTCTGCTCTGCTCTATTTTCCCAGCCTTTTTTACTCTTTTTTTTTTTTTTTTTTTTTTTTTTTTTTTTTTTAGCCTCCTTAATCCTTATTTTCCCATCACCCTGTGCACCATCTACCCTGGCTTTGTTTACTGTTATTATTTATGAGACATTCGAGCAACTGTATATGACAACAACATGATTACCCAGAATTATTTAAGGGATGAATTGGCAGAAGAGACATCCTGCAAGTATGCAGATTGGAGACAGATGTGTACCTGGGTTTTGCTTGGCTGTAATCTGGAAATGTACAGAATTCTTCGAGAGCAAATGTGATCTTTCCTTGCCAATTTTTATTTCTGTGTAGATTGGTCCATATTTTTGCTTTTAGGGATGAGGCTTTACTTCCATCTTAAAACTGCTTGCCTGGCAATGCATTGCAAATTTTACTTGGGTTCTTAAATATCTGCACTTGCTGTGCAGGCATAGCTTTAAAACAAGCTGTTTATTTGTAAGATTGAACATCCTTATGCTATCAGATATTGTTAGTTTAATTGCACAAGAAACCCGTGGAAAAGCTTTCATGCCTGAGAGTGAATGAAAAGTTACTTAGGATACAGCAACGAGAGCTCTAGGAGAGGTGTATATGCATATCTGCCAGAGCCAAACATTTCTTTGTGTGCTACAGCACATGTAAGCCTTGAGGCTGCTGGAGATTTTAATTTGGGCTATAGCACACGCAGTGCACCCTGTGTGCACAGAATTCCCAGGGGTGCGGGACTGTAACAAAAACGGAGGCTGGCTGGGATATGCACATACCCAGCACTAATCAATTACTAATAGGTAACGTTCTCCAAGATCCTCCTCCTGGCAGCTACCTGCAATACATTGCCGCGTACCCCACAGCAGTCATCAGTTCCCTCCATGGCAGGGTTTTGTGGTTGTGGTTGGAACATCACTTACGTTTCTTCCCTCCAAAAGCTGTTATACACTCTACGTGACATCCGTCAAGTTGGCAAGACAGGGCTTCAAGTACACGCTCTGTAGGTGTCTAAGATAAATAATTTCCTTGGTGAAATTCCCAACGCAGATGCTGCTGGCAGACTGCGATCCGATGCTTTACCTGGACTGTGACCTGCCTGACCTTAAAACAGACCTGCAGCGTGGAACACAATTAGGTAGGAAATACCAATTAATGTCTTAAAACACTTCCCATTCTGTAGTTAGCAAGGCAGTGGTTACACCCCAAGCGTGGAGAGATGACGCTGCCACCTGGAACGTGTGGACTGAGGGAAGAATATGGAAAGATGGATTTTCTGGTATGGGTGGAGCTCCGTAACCACTGTTGGCAGAAATCAGAGATGTCATTAAGTGCTCTGTAACCACTTGGAAGAGAGGGATCAGCCTCTCCTTTGCTCCTCTCCCTGGTGACAGCCATGGAGGTCATCCTAGCTGACAGAAGTCATTGAGAGCATAAAGCTCTTGCCAAGAAGGGGGCTTCCTGCAAGCTGGTGTGTCCAGGCACAGTTTCCAGTCTGAGGTAGGAGAACTGTCATATTTACCTTTCTTGGATCCTTCAAGAATCAGTGATGTGGGAGCAGCCACTGAGTACGGACTTCTGAACTCCTTTCAGCCTTTCAGGATTGCCTACTGCTCTAAAGCCAGAAGACGGTTTAAAATGTCACGTAGCAATTCCTTAAATGTATTCGAGATATTTCATAGCTCTAAGAGGAAAATCTCATTTCCTTCGCCACTTAAATTTGCCTCAAAGCGGCCTTCTTACCACTGATCAAGACCAAGTGACCAGCAGGACTTCCTATACTTAACAGCCATCCAGCATTCAGGAGAGGAGAGGAAACAACATTAAGTCCAGATATCAGACTGTTCCTTTGTTCTGTGGCTCCAAATGCAGACAAGTCCTTAAGGACCATCCTATTCAGGATATCTGGAAACTAGAACTCTTTTGGCAAGCGTAGATTAAAAAGATAATTTTGCTGAGTCCTACTGATTTTGCCAAGTAACCTGATAATTAGAAGGATTGGCAGGTAAGTACAAAAGGAAACACTGATGCCTGAAATGCAGAAATCATCTCCTTGTTGACCTGTGCTATGAAGATGTCAACTCAGGACAATTCTGTTTTGAGAAGATGCCTCCAAATATTTTTGATTTCCTGTCTGTGTTTCAAACAGGAGCATCTGCTGAAATCTTTGACCCAGCTATTTTGTAGACTATGCACAACACACACACACAAAAGACTTCATGCAAGTATCATAATTTAATTTCTTCCTGGAACAGACAGCAATGCCACGCTCACACAGTATTGACATGAAGCTGTATAAGAAGATAGCTAACAATCACAGTGGCTTTTCTGTTGCAAGTATTTGTCCACTGGAAACTGGTTTTAAGGTCTGACCTAACTAAAGAGGCCACCCAAAAGCTATCAGATGATAACTTTCTGTCGTGACTTATCTGGCGACAAGCTATAACCCATATCCCATGAGTTACTCATTTCCTGCAGGAAACTCATCTTTGCTCCTATCATCTAACAGAATTGCAACCACCTATTCTGAACTATTTGTCTGCTTTCTCGTGTTTCAGTCTGGCAAGCATATTTCCCCTGAACTGTCAGTATTTTTAGAGTAGAATGAGAGGTAAAGGTTGTGTGCTTTGAGAAACTCAAAGGGAAGTTTAATGCCCGATGCAAAAGCAAGTCTCCTCGTGACAGCGTGCAAACTGATGGGTTTCTGTAGCTGTCTCCATCAAGGAAAAAAAAAAAAAAAAAAAAAGAGAGAAATTGATTAGTATTTACAAAGTATTCAGCTAATCTTACCACTTGACTTGCAAGAAACTCAGTGACATGTTTTGGGTTTGTTTTTTAATCCTCAGGATTTGGATGTTCTTTCTCACAGGGTAAATCACATCATGACTATGTTTACACTCCGATGGAACGAGAAGTCCTTTGGACCAGATGTAAACATCCCATATTCTGCACCTCCTCTCCCCAGGCCCTATCTGCTCCAGATATATTGTGGCGGCAAGGACTGTCAGCAGAACACTTGTGAGCATTTCTGTGCTAGTGGGCTGAACCACCAAGCTCACTCAGGTGCTGTGAAGCTCTCCAGAAAAGGCTGTGTGCCCTCATCCGTGGTCAGTCCTGTATGCTTGCAGTACAAAATGCGAGTAAGTGTGATTTGTCAGCAAGGTTTCAGGTCAGGTCTACTTTTATTGGAGTGCAGATGAAGGTCTTAAGTGATTATGTAAATGGACTAATTATGTAAATCTAGGAGACATGACAATTAGAATTAAAGCTGTGAATGTAAACGTGGACCTTGTTATCTTGCACTTGGAGAGAGTGTTATTTTTCTGAACAATGTAGCACATGAAAACCTCAATTCCAGCACAAATCTTTACGAACAAATCAGGTTGATGGGCGGTAGGATAAAGGTTAAGCATAATTTGTTATTTACAGTTTTGAAATTCATATACAAATCCCTGTGTTCGGAGTGCTAAACTCTTATGCCCGATACATATGTTGTTTGTTTTACCAGATTACATGTGAATGAAAAGAACAGCTGTGACCTCTCCTTGTACTTTGAAAGGGCTCTGAGAAAAACAAACAAATCCTACTTAAGGGGGAAAAAAAAAAAATCTTAATTTATTCATTCTGCATGTGTAGGGACCTGCAGAATTAATCCTATGTCTTTATCACATTCAAAATTAATAGTAAAAAGGCAACTAAGGTAGAATTAGATCGCTGTTCATATTCAGTTCGGGGGTTATCTTTTAACACCTCAGTTATACCACCGTTGTCTCCTAACCTAAAACCAAACTGTTAATTGGTAAATTGGTACAATGCTCATATAAGCATCCACCCGGGCTGAAACTGTGACTTCAAGTAATCGCATTTCCTCTTTCTATAACCTTCAGTTGCCTGACACATGCTTTAAATTTCGTTTTCTCTTTGCATACATCATTTTCAAAATCCTTTGTTGGATGGGGTGTGGCTTTTTAAAGCGTAACGATTAAGCTGCTAAAAGTATGGAGCTTATTTCCATAAAGTCACTGATATTTCTGTATCTGCACGGCAGGCTCGTGTTGCTTTTATTGTACCAAATGATTTGGTACCAAAGCGCAATAGCTAAAGGTGTACAAAAACGGGGCACGCATAGCCCAGAGTTAAATGAGAACAAAGCCTTGCGTAGTCTCCAGCTGAAGTTGGTAAGTGAAGTAAATTGTGTAAGTTTTGCATGTGGCCAAAACACGACGATACATATATCTCACCATTAATTACTCACTGCCATTACTGATCATCATCCCTTCTCTGTGTCTCCTGGACTGCATGCTCTCCTTTTTAATCCCCCCAAAAATACCGCTCTGCAAATATAAGCATAAGTAATGAGAATACAGCAGCAACAACAGGCCTCTGAACTCGGCTGGAGCCGGAGGCTGCTTCCTCCCCATCAGGAAGGTCACGTTGATCACCGTGTCTTTCTGTGAGGCAGCTGCTCTCGGCTCCTGCTACGCCGTGCACTCGGGGTGGGACGCGGAAGGGAGGAAACACGGGCGCTGGGATGGGAGTCCAGCAACAGGAAACATCGTAGCTGATGTTCTGGTGGGGAGGCAGCTCAGGAAGGAAAACGCGACAACTGATTTGTGACTCACTGACATGGTGAATTTTTCTTGGCCTGTGGAAGCCTGATGAGCTCTGCCTTTTGGTCGCCTTCCACATACTCTCACTGCTGTCTAAGCTTTCCCATGTGTCAAAGGATCCAAGTGCTTCCCTTCCACAGCCTTCCCATTTGCCTGAGCTACCCCCGTGGTTAAAAGGCACAGGTACACGAACAATGTGCATTTTCAGTAGCAAATTCTGCAGCTCACCGAAAGCCAAAAATTAATACTTTGAAGCAATAGAGGAGATTGCTTTGGTGTCTACCGATTTTGTTAATTTTCATATGTACCCATATTTAAAAAAATTGAAAATACACGATGAATTATCTAAGCCTGTTACATAACCTCTCATTTTTTAAGATGGGTGTAAGGAAAAATTTGCTCATGCTTGCTGTATCACTGCCTGAAAAGAGGAAGGAACAGGCAAAGCAAGCAAGCAGTACATAGCTGCAGCTGGCTGTGCTCACGTAATCCAAACATTTAACAGCTCAGTGTTCCTAACAACAAATTGGTGATACTAATCTACCATGTATCGAGGAATATATTTGAATCCCAAAACTTGCCCAAGGAGTTAAGTTTGTGAAGGATACAGTACCTAAAACAAAATAGACAAGTAAAAGATGAACATTTTCTGAACTGTGCTGCCAATGAAGGAGAGGATAGGACAGGACAAGACAGGACAAAATACAGTAGAGGGAAGGAAATGACTGACCTACAGCATTCTGGACTTTAAACAAGCAGAGTAGCTTCCCTCAAAGAACACACTGAACTTTACGGGCTGCAACAAGGCACCAGGCCTGGTGAGATAGCCAAATGAGCTGAGCATGCCCCCTTAGGGGCCCCTAACGTCAGCAGGGACGTTAGCTTAACACCCAAAAGAGTGGTGAGAATTTATTCACCCAGCCGTGAGAAAGTGCACTAAATCCATCTGTGCCATTTTCCCCTGTGTTCCCCAAAGAGTTGCATAAACCCAACCCTTACTACGCGGTGAATATAATCCTCTCTTTAAAAAAAAAATAAAAAAATAAAATCTGAATCTGAAATACCATGTTAATTTACAGGATGATTAATAGTTCTGCTGACTGCTAGAAATCCGGTTAGAGCAGCTAGGGTAGGATGGCTTTATAGGAGCAGGATGAAGTTTATTTGCTTCTCTGCAACTGCGTGTCCTCAGCTGAACCCACCGATCCTTCGCTTTGCGAGGCTTGTAACTCATGCTGCAGTTGGATCAGCCTCCATTTCTATTTTTAGTGCAGATCTTGCTCCTTATTTAGTCCTGATTGCATAGCCAGAATTGCATTCTCAGCAGCTCAGTGAAAAGCCTGCCTGTTCCATTTTATAACTTTTCCAGACAAAAAGATGGGAAGCCCGTAGCTTTCCAAACAGTCTTATTTTAGGAGCTTGCAACACGATACGGTCCAAAACCCAAGGGCCACATGAATCCCTGCTGAAATACTACTGACTTCCCTGGATTTTTACACAGGATGAATTCGGCTGCTTGTAAGTTAATGAGGATGATTATTTGAAACAAAACAACAACGACAAAAACCAGCAACCTTCTTCGCCCTAAATACTTACAGGATATTTACTGAAACCCTAACATACATCTGGATCAAATTCTCTGGACAACATTTCATCCTCTTTAGATTCATAGTTTATAAATCTAACCCATGGAGGCAACTACTAGCCAAAAAAAGAAAGAAAGGAGGGAAAAAATGGAAAATGGTGGTTTTGAAGAATCTCTGAGCAGGGATGGCCACACAGAAGCAATTTTCTGCCCCTCTATTAAAAACATAAGGACATGCTCGAACAAAGTTTTCCCACTGTAGCAGGGACACAAAAGGCTGCTTTAGGTCTCTGTCTGCATCAGCTACAGTGCTTCACCTTCACTTGGAGAGTTTGCAAGTGCAAAGATCTCTTCCTAGACGTCATCCTAAACCCTTGCCCTCCCAACCTGTAACAAACTGCTAAGGAATTGCTATGCCAGTCAGGCAGCAATCGCTGAATTCAGCCACCTTTATCGTACGTGTAATGATCTCCAGCGCTCCTCTTGCAGTGGGGGAGACTGATGGAAATTTCCCCGTCTGCAGGCTGTTGCCTGGGCCGTTCATGCTACGCTGAGAACACAAAGGCAGATTCAAAAGAAAATTAACTGGAGGAGTAAAGGAATTAAAATCAGTGAAGGAAAAGATGGACTAATATATTCTTATTGTACATTCAGTAATTTAATTAGTGGACAAATCAGACAGCAAATACAAAGCAGAAGGGCCATAAAAGCTGTGCATGCAGCAGATCCGCATTTGCATATTGTGTGGTCCCCAAATACCCAACTCATTCCATGAAAATGGAAGGTACTCCAAATACACGGAGTCAGGCTCTGTATCCTGATTTAAATAACTCAGGGACTGAAAGAGAGAAGTTGAATGGTGCGAGAAGTACTCAAGATCACTATCTCCAAGGCAGGAGGTTAGAAACTAAAAGGATAGGAAGTTATCAGCTGAAAATAAAAGACCCAAGTACCTGAAAGACTGTTAATCCTTGCTGGCCCCAGGAACACTGTACCCTTGTACCCTAAGTGGAGACAATGGAAATTCGGATATTCAGGATATGCAGTGGCTGTGGTTTTCAACGTCATACATAAAGCTGAAACTCTAACGTATCTAGGGAAAAAAGCATTAAAAAATACTGGCACTGAGGTGACAACCCTAAAAACAGGCTAATGGAGTCATGATGCATGGTCCTCTAAATTAGGAACAATCATTTAAGCATGGCCATTCTGACACAAATGTATCTAAAACCAGCTTTATTTTCAAAGTGCTGTGAAGGTGCTGTGAAGGCCACTCAGATTTTTTACAGGTAACACTGAAAGAGACCAAACTGCCCATGAAGTCCTTCAAAAATGGTTAGAAATACAACATGGTCAGACTTCCTTCGCCTCCTTTCCAAGAGGCTCTTCTTGCTGATACCTGGCAGAGGTCCCCAAGAAGCTGATGCTGAACTGCAAGGGGCCAAGTCACAGTGTGCAAGTCTCTCTGTCCTTAAGAGAATCTGCCATGTTTCAGGACGGTTTGCAGAAATCTTCCACAGGGAAATTCCAAATCTGGGAATAAAACTTGTAGGAAACACCTTAAGAAAAGATTCGCTCTAGCAAGCCCTTGGCTTGGACATCCTTATGAAACGTCGTTGTCTGACACCACAGTATCTTCAAAAAAGATATCAATTTACCTGCAACTACACTCTGGGTATAATTTTTCCTAATAGAAGTGACTGCTGAAACCTTTTGGAAGAAAAGCTTGTCTAAGTGTACGGAGCTTTGTTTGTAATTCAACACCACGAAGAGTACCCTAGCAGATGATGAGAACTTTGTGTCCGATGTAGCAACTATTTCTGGGTTTTGTTAGCAATGCCCAGCTCTGTGTTTTGAGTTAGGAAATGTGCATAACATTAAAATAGAATTATTCAAGTGCCATTTCAAATCAAAATGAAGTAGGTCACTTTGAAGTCAGCTTTGATGGCCAGTTTTGTTGTCGATTTTTTTTATTTTTCATTTTTAAATGAGAGCATGAGTCTGTTCCCTCAGCGCCACTTAATCACTGGTAACTTTCATGAAGAGCAAACAAAAGGCCTCTTTTATTTATCCATTATGTTACTAAGAGGTGAGAACAGCTTGATGCAAATGAAAATCATTAAAGCATTCTGCGCTACCATTAACTGTCTGAGGATCTGTCCATGCAAACACAACGCGCAGCCCAGCCGAATTGCAGCCTCGTGACCTCCTGCATTGAAAATCTGAGCCCTGGGACTCTTCACCCCACAGCTGAAATACTCCGTGTGATATGCCTGAGCAAGCACCTCGTTTGGATAGGCACGGAAAGGGAGTGCAGCGGCAGATTCCCCTCAAACCATACTACACAGTTTGAGATTCCCCTCACCCTGACAGGGCAAGGGATACCAGCAGAGGTACCCGGTTTGTAGCAGCACTATCGGATGAAGAATAAGCAAAAATGTAATGGCCCAGATCAGGACCTGTGTGCAATTACAGCCAGAACTCCACGCAGGTAAGCACTCCCATTTCAGACAGCGTAAACGTACCACAGTGCAAAACTACAAGTGGTTTGTAGGATTAGAGGCCTACTTAGAAATAAAACCTACTGCCCTAATTCTTTATAGGTTTGTGCTTTGTGTGGCCGTTTATGCCCATGCAAACTGAGTACAGAACACGGATTTCTCCCCCTCCTTTGGGACACGTACCTTTGTTGCCTGCTCTCACATCACGGCACAGGGGTTAGGACAATGCATTATTCAGCAGCAGCTGGAGAGGAAACCGTGGATGGGATTTTAGGCATTCCACTGCTTGAAGGACTTCAAACCAGCCCCTCCCGTCTGGTAGGAGAGCACCCCCGTCAGCAGATGGTTGCATACCGAGTATCTCTCAGCTCCAGCTTGAGATTTTGCCAATCAGTGCTGGGGAACAGAAGACTTTGAGGCCAGAGACAGTAAGGATGCTTTAATCTCCTAGGCCTGCTTATATGTTTTCATTAAGCAGTGATTACACAGCTTGCATACATAGCAGTGAGTGGAGCAGAGCAGTACCAAGGAAGAAGTTTGACCCCAGACTGCTCGAATCAGTGCCCCCACAGGCTCAGGGCACAGCCTTTGGAGACCCTGCAGGCTCCCCAGCCCATCACAGGATATGGGTGAGATATGGTAAGGACCATTTCAAGGAACCCAGCGAGGAAATCGTGAATTCTGCTCTCACAGGACACTTAATGCCAAGCAATTCGGATTTTTTTTTTAACCTCTGAAGTAACAACGTTCTCATTTTATAGATAGTTGAAATTAAGTTAGCTAGAAATGTTTTGGTTTTATTAAGGACATGCTAATAATTGATGCTAACAGCAATACAATGCTTACAGAAATGCTGTGCCTCTAACATGCTTGTTCACCTCCTTTTCCATCACAACCTGAGAAGAAAAGAGAATATTTCCAGGTAGCAACTACTTCTGTGTTTTTTCCTTACCTGAGCAGAATCTACTTTTAAACAGAACCATTTAATTTTAAAAAAATTTAAAATGCTCATAGTTTCAAAGAGTGATAAAGCAGTTCTGAAGGAATTTGAAACGCATGGATGCTGCCGATTTCTTTTGCCTAAAAGAACCAGTTTTTGCATTACTCCAGTCAGAAAAAGACAGAATTAGGGAACTGCCTGGTAATCTGGTGCTGGAGCAATAGAGGGAAACTCAGGTTGCTGGCAGTGAAATCTTTATCAAAAGACAGATTTTAAAAATTGCTGCTAGAACATGGGATCTTTAAACAGGGTGGGTTTTTTGCCAATAACAACTAAGTCAAGGTGGAGGCTTTTTGGTAAGAAATCCAGTTTCCTTTTCTGAACAGACATAAAAAAAAAAAAAAAGCTTTCTGCTGATTTTAAGTGCTTTTGCATTGCAGTACAAAAATAGTATATATATATATTATTATTATTTTTTTTAACGGGTACCTAAAGATTCACCCAGAACAGCCACTGTAACTGCTATCTTCTGGCAATGATGAAGAAAAGCAATGAAGAGATGCAAGAAAGGTACCGTCTAATGAAAGACATACCCACTTCTCTCAAAGCTCAAGAGGTCTTGGCACTGACAGTTGTTTCCAATGTCTAAACCTAAGCCCTTATTTCAGAATGATCCAGGTTCGCAGACAAGACCAGGACATTTGATTTACTGACTGATTCTCTTCTGTTTCCTTTTAAAGATAAAGAATGTGTTTAAAGCTGAGTGTGAGAATGCGATCACTTCTTGGAAGGCTCCCTTCCCTCTCTGAACAATCTGATACCCTTTCATATTACAACATAACCATTTCCTATTTTTCCTTCTGTGTTAATACTTTCAATCAACAATTTTTCTTTGGAAAAAAAAAAAAAACAACACACATGGTCCTAATGAGAACAAATCACGTAATCATTAGAGGAAAAATACCAAGCAGGTCAAAAGCCTAAGTTCTGTCCCGAGAAACACAGCTACTCAAAATGCTATCTCCACAAAATGGCTTTAGAAGTAGTATAGGAAAGGAAGGTGACAGTGCAGTGGGTGGGGAGGCTGGGATATGGCACAGGAGGTATTATTTTCAGGATTTTGCTTAGTGTTGTTTAATCTTATTAGGCAAGCCATCAAGTTAATGCTTCTGAAGGAAAACAGCTATCGCTGCTTTTCTAACTGCAGCAGCTGCAAGACTCCTCAAGAAACACAGACCAGATTGTAACAGAATCAAGTCGCAGTCACTTAACTGCACAGCTTCCAGAGCGAATGGATCTGATTTCCCTACTTGTCCATGAGTCCATAACCAATACACATAATTATGGCATCTTGCCTCTCAAGAGTTCCTAATTTCCGCTACGGTATCACATTAGAGGAACAGAGCTACTCTGCAACTTTGTATTCTTCCTAATTTTGTATCTCGAACAGTATCTATCGCATGCTTTGAGATACAAAATGACCAATGTACTGGTAAGAAAGTTAATTTTATTTGCCAGACTCCAAAGTTGTTGAGGTAGGTCTGTCTGCTGCAGGGATCTGCGCTTGCACTGTGTCAACCTTCAGCAGATATTCCTGTAATCAGTGGACCATAACAATAATTAGATATACAGATCTCAAGCACACACAGAGAAGTATTTATACAGGGCATCTGTATGTAGAAAGACCAGGTTCTGGAAGAACTTCCAGTAATATCTTTCCGGGATTACCTGTAACCACTCTGTTTGCATTGCCTTTTCCCAGATGTGCCATTTACCCAGCAACATCTAATATACCTACAGTACTGTTAACTGTCATAACCAGTAGTATTTACATCTTTAAAATGGAAGCGTGCTTTGGTTTTGGAAAGAGAAGTGCAACTGTGTTAACTGATGGACATCACACCAAAAATAAAATGTCACTAGTTGCTGGCTAAATATCAGGTATCTACTAAACACTATCTACTAAATAGTTCCGTGGTGTTCTGTGGCCTTCTGCGTTTTAGGAAGATGCATCTGAACATGTGCACACCATTCTTTTCTCCTGCTCCTGATTATATCTTACCATTAAGATCCGCACTGGAGGAAGCAAACCCCTGAAAACATTGAAAAGCCCCATCAGAGTGAGTACAGAAAAAGAGTACTAAGTCAACATTTTCTAAACTAGGTTTTCAGTAGTTGCCACATTGTATTTGTTTGTTTGTTTTAACATCTAGATAAGAACACTACCTTTGAAATTCTAAACTTACTAAAGTCAACTTTAGGCCAAGCAAGTCTGAACGTGTTGGCCTTAAAGGACAATAGAACCTCAGGCAATATTTAGCTTACCGGAGAACAAATAACACTCTTCCCAAAAGCCACAACAAAATACAAGGTCCGAAGGAAATCTGTAGGTATTACACGCTCCAAGTTCAGGAAAGCACTCAGTGCTCTCACGAAACCTCCAAATCCCTCAGAATGCATTGGATAGATTACAGCGCTGAACGAGAGGCGATTATACGGCAAGCAAGGACTGTGTAAAAATTCTGAAGCTTAAATAAAACAGTGAATATTGTAGGGCTCAAGATAAAAACTGTAAAAACTGTCAGCAAATGAAAGACTTCTAGGAAAAAGGACATGCAGCAACGTATGTGTGTGTGTGGTGCCAAAGGAACTGTTATGAGGCCTTGTTTTCTTTGACGTCTTCATTAATCTCTGAGCAGCCACAATGTGGACAGCTTTGAGGACATGGAGATAGCTCAAAGTAATTTAGTGTGGCTCACATGCAGTCAGAGAACAGCAAGATGAAGTTAAGTTAAAGAGAAAGCAAGCTACTGCTATGGAAAAGACTGAGAAAAATATTCTGGAACATATTCTGGAATGTATTCAATAGGATGGAAATAACCCCAAGGCATAATATTTGTAAAGGATCTAAGGATAACAAGCAAGCAGAAACTACAAATAAATTTGTAACAGAATACCAACAAAAAGACTAATTTAGATTTAACTTGCATACTTGGAAGCACTGTATCCTGGAGCAGGAAGATAACACTTTCTCTCTCTATAGCTCTAGGGCAGACTGCAGAACGTTTTCTTTGTGAACAACCAGCTAAGCACTTCAAGCCTCTTGGTGAACCAAACATTAATACCCTCTGGCAACTCATTCTGCCCTACACATGGAGGTCATATGGATGCCTGAAACAAAATAAGAGACTCTGTATGGACATAAACCATAAATTCTTCATCCACGCTTTTTGTAGTCACACCTGGAATTCGCCAATGAGTTCTAGGCATTTTACCAAAAAGATCTCAGCAAACTGGATGGAATTCACATAAAAATAACAGAAATTCTTTGGGAGCTGCAAAGACTCAAAGGGAAATGTAACAAACCTCAGCAAGTGTAGCTTAAGGTAGGCAAGTAAGGAGTTCAAAATGCTATTTTTCTTAACATTCTGCTTGTTCTGGAAAATTATTTGAAAGAAACAAATACCAAGAAGGAAAATAATTATATGAGGTGATAAAAAGTTATATGTATATAATTAACTAGGAACAGAAAGATTCAGACAATACTGGAAATGTAAACTGAGTTCTAAAGTACAGGTAATTCTCCTAATGGAAAAAAAGAAAGAAGGTATCTGGAATTGCAGCATAAAGTCTGCACCCATGCGTTACAGGAACCAATACTGACAGAGACGGGCAAAGCATTTAATTGGTCCCTGCCAGCTCTAATTTAATCTTACAGCACTTTAAGTTTACTCTGATGGTGACTCTCCTATCTCTTCCTGGATAACAGATGGCTGTCATATTGGACCGAGGCTTCTTTCGCTTTGTCTGATGCATGAATGAGGAGTGCCTCCCTTAAGTCAGACTACATGGCTGAGAAAATACAGCATTTAAAACGAAATGGGTTTCGCCACTTCCCATCCAGCCCCATGTCTGTGATTCATTCACAAAAACACATTTCACATATTGAAACAACAAATATTCGAATCACCCTAAGTGCACGTATGTTTGCCTACAGAAGCCACAGTAGACTGACGGGACTTTTTGCAGTTACACTACTTGAAAATTTTCCATTATGAAATCTTTTTAATTACTCACGATTTGAAACATTTGGGCTAACTCTCTTCACATGGAGAGTATCAGCTAAATGTTTTGGCTATTTATCAGAGCAATATGAAAAATTGTTATGTTTGGTAATTTAAAAACAACTCCTACAACCATTTACCTCAGGTCTGTTGCATGGAATAGAAATTTCAGTTTGGGAGGGTTATGTACACACATACATATGTGTACAAATAAACGATACGTATTTTGAGTTAGTAAACCCCATCCAGTCACACACATTCCCTCCTGGAAAGGCGATGGAAGGATCAACCACATCCAGCCTCAACTGGTAGCTCTGTTGTAAAAATAAACCAGTGACTTTTATTTTTACAACAGAAGCTACTCAAACACTCAAATTTTTCCCCGCCACCCCACTATTTGCCAGTAACTCTTGCTGTCGAGCACACCATTCCCACAAACAGTATTAACGTTCAAATATTATATGCCATTACATACAATTTTCTCTTTTATGGCCATACCCAACTTTTAGTCATTAGACCTGAGCAGTAGACAGTGTTTTATTTTTTTTTTTAATCACTATGATTCAGCACTACCTCTCACAAAATCAGCTCTAGCACTACTCCTCAATTACCTAAGGCTTTATCAGTTCATCTTAATCAAATTTCACTTATGAACTTCTCATCATCACACACACAGTCAATAAACTGTACTTGTTTCTATACTGTTAGCTGTTCCTTAACAATAGGTGTGTTCTTGTTATACTAACCTGAACTCATTACAGAACCACATAAATACTTGTTCCTGACAACAAGTCATTCTCCTAGCACGGGAGGGAACCTCAACCCATCCTGAATACAGGATCCCGTCAGCAAAGAACAGATCAGGAATATCATCTTATCTCTGGAACCAAAACCAAGTGTTTACTGTCAATTTTCTTGTATGACACTTGTAACCCTAATGCTGTTAAATCAATAAGGCCACTTTTTAACTAAAAAAAAAAAAAAAAAAGCGTTATAGCTCTGCTTTGTTACATACATGTAATTCTTTATTCATTTTTACATTTCAGATGGTATCATTTTCTTGAATACTTAAGTGTTTTCCTGTATGCATGTTCACTGGTAGATTTTTCTGACGCCACTGATGCGAGGACACGGCAAGACCTGAAAATGATGGGGGGGGGAAAAAAAAAAAAATCTGTTACTCCTGCATAACTTCCCATTAAAACGTTAAAAAATTATCAGCTATTTTTAAGTTCAAAACCTCACATTTTATAAGCAAGATATTATATTTCTACTATACAAATCCAACCCAGACAGTTCTTCTTACATATGCCCATTCTCCTCCAAATTTAAGGTTACCAGCAACTTTTATTTATGTGCTAAATTAGACTAGCCCAAAGACATTCGATTGGTAGACTCTACTTACAAACAACTTCCCGTTTTATAGTTCTCTTTTCAACACCATCCACTATCATTTCCCATGAGCAATTCTTTATGACTCCCACTAAATTTGTCATATGGCACTGGTCTTTGCTAAAATACTGCTTTGATACTTCAAGTATTTTTGTAATTGAGACCTAGGTTAGTTTTCCCATCAGGTTTTTAGCGGCAAGACATTATTGGTGTAAGATCTTTAATGAAACGTGCTATTGCCCTGCTTCTGGTAGAACCCAACTGCACTGTACTTCAGAGCCAATTGCCTACCCGGTATCTTCACCGAGAACTTTTATTTTTGTTAAGAGTTCTCCTGAATTGGGATCTGAAGCACTATTTCCAAAGTACAGCTACCTCCACAAATGAATTCTGCAGCCTAAGTGGCACTTTAGGCCAGTCTGGTATCTCGGGAGTTGCTCAATTCCCTGCTGTTCATATGCTGTGTTTCGATTTTTAGCTGATAACATCCACACAGCACTTGACTTGCCACTGCTATGATAGGCACGCACAACGCTGCCTCGAATTCTGCGTACCTCGGCTAAGATGCCCAGTCTAATAACCATTCTTAAAACATTAAAGACAGCCAGAAACTAATCTTTCCTAATATTTTGCACAGGTGCATGAATTTATCCATTAACCTGCTGTTAAGGCACCCATATGTGAAATGTTTATCTGTTTTCAAACCTCAGATCTGCCTAACTTACAGCTTTCCTTGCTCTTTCATCTCCCAGATCAGATCAAGGTTGCACTTGGCCTAGGTACCTAACACTAAGAAAAGCCTCCAAAGCGAGAATCCTGAGAGAAGACTTGACCCTTATTACTCTTTTGGGTAGGGGAATATTTAAGTTATACTTTCTCAGCATTTCTAGACAGCTTTGAGCCTACCATGAGACCATGGGTTCTTACACATGGCAGAGTATGTCAGAGTTCAGTAGTCCAGCACTACCCAGCATAGCACCCAGTGTGTCAGTCTGAAGATTTAGCCTTCATTCACTGAGCCTGTGGTGCACACAGGGAGATGCAGTTCCTGTGCAATGCAGACAGCCTGTCTAGATCAGGACACCAAGCGTACCAGCTACTACTCCGGATCAGTACGCCCAGCTTTTCTCCCCGCAGAAACCGTGTTTCTGTAACCTGAATCGACACTCGAGAAGACGCGGCCCTCACCCGGCCCTCACTCTGAAACACAGTTGGAATAAATCCAGGGCATCCGCAGAGAGAAAGAGAGCGCTCCAAGATTTCAGAGCACAGACCTTCGAAAAACTCGATGTCTTGGAAATCAATAGGCACGCAAACAGGGATACGTAAGGCAGTTGCAAAGTTAAGATGTCCTGTACAAAATGTTACCTTCTGTGTGATAGTTTAACCTTTTAACGCCGTTTTTTAGGATCTTGTTATTATAATTAGGTATTTGGAAGAGGTGTCTTTTCCCTGCCCCCTACCGTGTTTAGTTGCTAGCTGACTGTCTGCTCATGTTTGCATTTATCACTTTTTGTGAACCGTGGGTATCATTTTGTGAATGGTTTTTCGATGCAGGCACAGAGCATGGATTAAGAGAAAGAAAAAACTGACGTGTCTCTTGTTAAAAAAAGAGCATAGCTGTCCTGATTTTACTCCGCATGGAAATCCTACCTTTGAAGACAGCAATCAGTTACAGCGATAACTAATACTACCAGCACTCCATTTTTTACTGTACAGCTGTTTAACCGCATGATTAGAAGCAGCTATATACGTGAGCTTAATTATTTTCATGCAAATACGTGGCTGGCTAATGGGGAGAACAGCTGCTGCTTAGTAACTGGAGGAGCACAGAAAGGGGGTGACTTGCTTTAAAACTGACTAAAACCTTACATACAGAGTCCATACAGAGTTTGAAGGCAGCTGGGGAAATGGGTGGCAGTGCTCTCTAACCACAACATTTCCTTTTGCAATATTCGACATCCTAGGATGTTGGCATCTTCAGGTAGTAAGGGATCAGCTACAACAAAATGTGTATGTATACACATGCACGAACAACAAATAAAGTGCGTACTAAAGGCAAACCCTGACACACAAGCTGAAATGTAGGGAAATCCACAGACAGACTTTGTTTCCATCACCTCCTGTAAGGGTTACTGACAATACCATCAACACTTCTTTGACTTCAGCAACTTGAACGAGCGAGCAACTTAAGCTACCGCAAGCCAACAGCACTGCAAGCAGCATTCTCTTTTTCCTCCCTGCTGCTCAAACTCAGCCCCTGCGCCGCCTCCTCCACTGTGCAAGCGCAGACACTCACACACCTACATAACGAGGCAGACAAGGGACCTGATCTAGGTTAAACATAACCCCAACTTTTGAGTTGGATCACTTTTACCTGGCTCAGTTCCCACATCCAATTTATTATGCAGCTATTCCAGTACTCGCACTACCATGAAGGGGGAGGCAGGGGACCTCTCGTGACAGTGCTGACTCAAACCCCTTCTGAAAATACATCCTTACCCCGGCGTGACCTTGCAGACAATTCTTTATTCTACTTTCATATCCTCCTTGCAGTCAAAGTGTGTTCTAAGAAATGAAGAGAAACTGAAGAAGTACAGCTAGGAGGAAATACCCAATAAATGTCTTCATGACTAAGACTACCACTTGGATCAAGCTACTTGCATCAAAAAGGAAAGACACTTAATTTTTTCTTAAAGTGCCCTGCAACACATTCAGAAATTGAATAAATAGCCCATAGGAACAGGAAGCTGGCTCTTGGTTAGGTATCAACTTTTCTTGTCTCGGTCCCACTGTCCTCCTTTTTGCAACAGTTCCTCCTAATTCAAAACACAGCCCTCTCTGATTTAATAAACAATTTTTTTGGTAATGAACTATAAGACTGATTGATGTGCTTTAGCGACTCTTGCTTTGTGCTTCTAAAGTTTCCCATTCCAGCTATCCACACTGTCCTGTCACGGGTGGTTGCCTTCCCTTCAGCCAGGTTAGTGCAGGGGTGAACTTGTGCCAGCACCTCATACACGGCACTCGTTCAGAAGGAGCCAGAATCATCCAGTAGCTTAAACGCCTAGGATTATACTCCAACCCAGCCGAGGTGCAGCTAACACTCACGTCCTGCTGCCTATAACAACAGAATATGGTACTGGATTGGCACCTCCCAGTACAAAAGCGGAGTGTTGACGTTGTAGCACCTTACACCTATGCAGGAAGGGGTGCCAGAGCACAGCTGCCAGTGCTCAAAGATGTCAGGATGTCTTCGGACATCCTACTGTCTTTGATAAGGAGTGGTTGGAAGGTACAGTGTCGAGGAAGTCCTACCATCACGTGAACAGAAAGACAAGAGCACGCAACGCAGTAGTGTCCATACCAAAATCTGATGGAAAACCAAGGAAATGTTGTTAATTACGCAGCAGTAGAAAACATATTAAAATACCAAGGGCTAGAAATTTTTGCTTGGTAACACGCTTGGTAACCTCCTAGCGATTTACTAGTCTGCATGCAGTTCAGGTGTTCATTACAGAACACTCTTTCACTTCCAAAGGTTTTGTTTTCCAAGGATTAGCCTTGCAGAAGTAAATAATAATAATAATAATAAAAAGGAAGCTGTAGCTCAGTTATTCTTTATTTGAAAACAGTTTGGGTTTCGGCCCTATTGCAACTACTCACTTTTATGCTACGAGGTTTTTTGAGGACCAGCTAGTTTGACGTTTTGTTTCTGCTTGCATAAAGATGAGTTTAGGGGAAACGGGGGTAAATAAGTGAAAGCAAGCAGCTTATGAGGAAGGAGTAGCTGAACACTTACCCTCGGAGCACGCTTCCTGCTCATTACAGCGAAAAAAAAAAAAACAAAAACAAGAAGGGTGGCAACCTGACCTGCCTTTTGTCTCATCCCCAACCCAAAACACGTGTGGGGAAGATGCGAAACACATGTTTTACGCCTTGGGCTCCTGCCGGGCGTTACAGCTCCACACCCCCGCCCCTTGCCACCTCGCACCCCCCACACCAAGAGGCTGCCCCCATCCCTGAGAGCAGCCGCCTTGCCCCCCTCCCACCCCCGCTGCGCGCATTTCGGGCTTTTATTCCTCTTTCCTTCCCTCCTCTCCGCCTCACTCACCTTCCCGCGGCGAAGGCGGCGCGGCCCCCAAGATGGCGCCGCCTCCCTCCGCCCTGCCCTGCCCTCCCCTCCCCTCCCCTCCCGGTGCCGGCCGTGACGCCATCATCATGGCAACAGCCGCAGCGCGCGCCCGGGGGGGGGGAGGAGGAGTAAAAGAAGGGAAGGGGGGGGGGGGGGCGCGCGCACGCGCCCGGAGCGGGAGGCGGAGGCAGGGAGGGAGGGGAGGCAGGGGAGGGAGAGGGCGCGCGGCCGTGCGCGCGCGCGCGCGAGGAGGGAAGGGAGAGAGGAGAGGGGAGGGAGGGGAGGGAGGGAGGAGGAGGAGGAGGAGGAGGAGGAGGCGGGCGGGGGGCTGCGCGCGCGCCCTGAAGGCGGGGGGGGGGTGGCGGGGGGGCGGTTGGAGCCGTTGCGGGCTCCGGTCGCGCGCCCCTGTCTGTGGCTGTGGTGCCGGTGCCGGTGGCTGCCGGTGGTGGCGGTGCCGGTGGTGGCGGTGGCGGTGCGGGCTCGTCGCGGCCAGCACCATGTTCTCGGTGCGGATCGTCACCGCCGACTACTACATGGGCAGCCCGCTGCCCGGCCTGGACCCCTGCCAGGCCCGCTGCCGGGAGGCCCCGGCCGGGCGGGTGCCCGTCGTCAGAGTCTTCGGCGCCACCCCCGCAGGTAAGGACGGACAGACGGACAGACAGACGGACGGACAGACAGACAGACAGACAGCCCTCTCCTTCCCTCCCCTCACCCCGCTGCGGCGCGGGGCCCGCTGGCGGCGGGCCTGTGGCCGCCCGCCCGGCGGCGCCTGTTGTGGGGGGGGGGGGGGGCAGCTCCTGCTCTTTGTGGCTGGGTCGCGGCCCCTTCCCCTCTTTCCTTCCCCTTTTTTTCCTTTCCCTTTTTCCCTTCCCTTTTTTTTTTTTTTTTTTTTCCCTTCCTTTCCCCTCCCCGCCTCTCACCTGCCGGCCCCCCGTGAAGGCTGGGGAGGGAGGTGGTGGGGGGGGGGGTGACAGAGGGGGGGAGCGCTCACCCAGCGCTTTATTCCTTTTATTCCTTAATTATTATGACCGTCACGATCCCTTATTATCATTATTATTCCTTATTATTCCCTATTATTCCCCCCCCCGGGGGCGGCGGGTGCTGCAGTGCAGGCGGGCACGGCCACATGTTGCCCCCCGGGGCTGCCCCGGCTCCCCCCCGGCTTCAGGGTTTGGGGGGGGGGGGTGTTTGGGTTTCGCCCCCCCCTCTTTTTGCTGTCTCGGTGTGGTTTTTGCACAAACAGCCTCCTCTCCGAGGTGTCGAGGGGTCACCGCTCGCCTTCCCTTTATGCTTACGTTGTATAATGCTGACCTTGGGGATTAAGGTGTTTCTCCATGTTTTATGGACGTGTGGGAAAAGCCACCCCTCGTATACACCAAACATGAAGCGAGACAAAAAAAAAAACGTGTAACAAAACACCCCAGCAATAGCAAATTTCCGTCATCCGCTCGCACGGCAGAACAGGCATTTTTCATTTTTTCCCCAATTATCTGCTCCCAGATACGGGGAGACGTGAGGCATTAAAGCTGTGGTGAGCTGGTGCATCTCCAGCCCCGAATTGCGAAGTGGATGAGTGGGATTAATAGATGCGATATTGAGGTAGTGGGGCCTATTTTGTTGTAGCTCTAATTTTGCATACAAAGGAGATATTATGTAATAATATTTATGTAATGGCACGAGTAGCTATTTCATTATTAAAAAATGTAGAGCCTGAGGTTGTCTGGCAGGTAGCAGGCTTTGTGTGCGTGCGTGCGTGTGTGTGGTTAACTCATTAAGGCTTATTTTCTGTAAAGAAAATGTTTAGGCTGTGCCATATCATGAATGTGGCATCCTAAAGTAAACAGTGCAGTCGTTTAGTTGTCCGGCTATTAGGAACGCAGTAGGAAACCCTTGGCTTCCCAAACCATAAGCTTTAATGTTAGTTTGCATAATTGAAGTGTTTCTAATTCATCTTGGTTAGAAAGCACGTTTTACTATAGTCTGCAAAGGAAGCATGACTTGGCTATCCTCTCCGCATTTCCTTGTTAAACTTTTTTACGGCGCTCTTCTTTGCTGTCCACCTAATGTTTGTTCATTGTCTTCAAGCGTTTCTTATTGCATCCCTATCTTTATTTTTTGAAAACAAAACAAACAAACAAAAAAAACCCTGTAAGCCTGTCTGCAGAGGTGTTGGGAGTAAGCAGTCATTGTCAGAAGCAGAGTGCCTGACCTCAGAGAGAGGGCTATCTGATTCTTGGCTCAAGAGTCAAAATATAAAATGAAATCAAGTGCAGTCACATCTCTATTGATGTTTTCCTTGAAGGGAGGAAAAAAAAAAAGGTAAAACCAGTGTGTGATACACCATATAGGGCAGTGGTGTGTGCTTATTGTCTGGTTTACAGGCACCGTGATGCTTGTCTTCACGTGAGCTGGTCAGGAGGAGAAGAGCCCCTTCTCGTTGGGTTTAACGTGTGCGTCTTGCCTGCAGGCCAGGTGTTCAGTTGCCTCGCTGCCTGCGTGACAGCGAAGCACCACGTCTGCGGTGGCTGCTGCACCTCCGGCGTGATTAGCTCGGCACGGATCTTGGTATGTTTAAAGCTGCGCGTCCATGCTGTGCAGCTAATTGGGAGTCAGGTTCAGACCGGGCTCCAAACTCCACCTGCTGAGTGACGGGAGATTGATTGGTGCGCGCGAGTGCTTTATGCAGATGTTCAGAAAGTTAAAACGTCTGGCAGCAGCGTGTCTTGTGTCTGGGACCAGCAGTGGACCTTGGGTCTGAAGGCACGTGCTCTTCCTGCCTCTTCTTCTGCGGTCAAAGAGGTGTATGAATGGCAAAGGTTGCCAGGGCTCTTATCTCTGAGAGCTTTTTTTTGTAATCCTACACTTAACCATTGATTTAGAGATTGTACTGGCAAACCATCCCAAAATTCAAGTGGTTTGTGGTAACGGTGGTTGGGGGAGGTAAAACGAGGCTTCTGGTTAAAAATAACGAAGGACTGAACTCCCAGAATGGGCTGTATTTATGACAATGCTCGACAACTTCTTTTAGGTCTTTTGAAGAAGAAGAAATGTCATTCTATTCAGCGAGACCATGCGAGTCATCTGTTGGCGTCCTACATCTTTGCTGAATAAGAGCTCAAAAAGCAAGGAATCAAAACTTTCCTTAAGCCCAGAGCCCGCCTACTATTTTCTGTTTTTCTGTGAGACACAAAGAGCAAAATTCTGACTGCGATGGCAAATGGCGAAGTGAAGCACTGCGAGAATTCCTGTCTGAATGCATCTTAGCTGGTTAAGCCATTTCGTTTTGTTTTAGCGGTTTGGTGCTTGAAAAGCAGGCTTGCACGTCTGTTGGCATAATGGATCGGGCAAAAAGTGAAAATTCAGAAATGCTGCAACGCTGCCACGGCGGTAATACAGTAAAAGCAGTATTAAATTCACGCTTTGTTGTGTAAGATCATAGATACTATTTGATGTAGACGTCTTTGCATTTCTAAAGGAGCCTCGTGATATTGCTTCTTACGTTCAGAAACAATAGGCTTTAATTCACCAGGTAATGCTTAACTATGAAACAAGATTTCATTATCTTCTCAGGCAGTATTTCTGTTCTGCTGGCTAGCAATTTTTGTAAATGCTTTTTTTTTTTTTTTTTTTTTTTTTATAAAAAACAATAAACCTTTGAGAAATGGCAAGGCCTGTTGGTAAGAATGAAAGCGTGCTGCAAATTGAATTTCCGTTTCTGCACGGTCCTTTCTTTAATTGGTGGCTCTTGAGTTGTCATTCCTGTTGCTGAGTCGTGGCATGTGGAGCTATCAGGGTTGTGATTTATTTCCTGCTAGCTCTTGGCCATTTCAAGGTCTTGGAGTTTCTCCGCAGGATTTCACTGCCTACCTCCAAAGAAGTATCTGAATGCTCAGCTGCGTGTTTGTCAGGTGTTGTTCAACTGCTGAAAGACAGAAGCAAACTGTAAATCCATCCATAAAGAAATCCGGGTGAGAATACGTGTCGTGTTACGGGAGACAGTAATAAATGAGCTGCGGTTGCTAAATTAATCACTTCACTTAACGACACCGAGTCCAAGTAGCTGAGGACACTCTTAAGGCACCCAGAAGATGCCTGTTGGTGCATGATAATGGGTCTTTTAAATGGATAGTCGAAATATTTAAAAAAATAATAATCCGAATTCAGGTTTGGGTGTGATGTGAGGCTGACACATGATAAATTTTACAGAAATGGGTACGTGTTTTGGAATTGCTTTGAAGGCTGTTAGGCTGGGAAATGTTTGTTCAATTGATGGAAGAGACTTTGGGGAAGGCAGATTCAAAATTTACCTAAGGAAAAGCGGTGTGTAATTTGAGGGATAACATAAGACCGCTGTCCTCAACTGCCACTGTTCGTCTCCTTTTGAAGAATTTTTATATTTTGTGTTATGAAAACACTGATTCAAGACTGAATCTTACTTCAGGGCAGCACAAAAGCTCAGCCAAAGAAGAGGATGTTTTTAAGTTACTTCTGGCCCTGAGTTTTTCTGAGGCTGGGCGTAACTGAGAGCAGGGCTTTGCAGCTGACCAAGTCTGAATGCGTTGCAGGTAGGCAGCTGAGTTGGGTTTCTTGGTTTTCCGAGAGGAAGAAAGCAGAGGCAAATGCTCCAGCGCAGATCTGGCTCCCTTCCAGCGGCGGTAGCTCTGCTATGACTCAGTGAGGGGGCCTGCTTATCTTCTCCTGTTCTTCCCTCCCCTTTCCCCCTGCACTGACCTGGCTAGGCTGTACATCTGATCCCATCCCAGCGTCTCTCTCTCCTCCCTTGCTGCTCACTTGAGAAGGAATGAGCTCATCACAGGAACTCGCTGCTTCTTATGCTCAGCTCAAGATGAACCTTTTTTCCTCCCCTCGTTCTTGCTACCGCTCCAGACACGTTGTCCAGCGATAGCCGTTCCCCGTCGCCTCCTTGTTTCATTATCCCAGCGTTCGCAGCCAGGGATCCTTCTGGTTGCCCCTGCTTCCAGTGTGCAGTTCTCCAGAAGTGGGCTCTTCTCTTACGGCCTTCCAGTCCCTTCACTGGGGGGATATGAGGATGCAGAATAGGTTGCAGCCGCTGTGGTGGGGCTTATGCCTCTGCCTTACCTCTGCGCTCTCCTCCCTCAATACACCCAGGTACAACTGGCCTGGGGCTGCCCAGCGTAGCCCCACGTCCAGCATACCAGTTCTGCACTGGGCAGTGGCAGCCTTCTCATTCTTCTGCTTTGAAAAATAGCCTCATGCCCATTTGTTTTGCTTTTCTCCAGAGGTTTGTAGTTTCCATAAGACATGAACAGGGCTCAAGTAGGAATTGAGGAATTTGGGATAAAGCATTTATGCTGAGATTGTTCTCAGTGTTTGAGGTCTCTTGGTGATGTGATTGGGGGTCATTAGACAGTAACTTACCCAATTTGTAAAAACAATGTTTTCTAGTCCATTTTTTGTTTCATTTGTTGGTTTAGGGTTTTTAACTTTTTTTGTTTTGTTTTGTATTTTTTAAGAACTGTACTTTTTTGAGTCATTTGTTACCTACTTTGTACAGATCGCCTGCTGAGGTGTTTGAGCAATGAGAGGCTGCCTGAATAAACTGTGAGATTCTGCTCTGCTGGTATGAAACTCGTTAAGTAGCAAATTAAGTACCTGTGTATGTGTAGACTTGCTATAATTGTTTCTTAAATAAACCTTAAAATACTGTGACAAAGCTGATATTCCAATTAGAATCCAGCCCATTGGTTTCATAACCATTGTTCTGCTTGCGGCTGGAGAGCAGCTCTTGGTCAAGTCGCTGAATGTTTGTGCTCTTGTAATTCAATCAGAAATAGATGTGTAACTGGCACGATGTGCCCAGAACCCCTTCAGTTGTTGTAGAGCCCCGAGTTTTTCACCAAGTAGCCATGTCCGTACTGAGTGTTGTCCACAGCACCTGGCTTGGAACTCATTTCTGTGCTCAGCACCCCTAGAAGCAGCTTATCAGTCTCAGATACCACTTCCAGTTCTGCTACATATTTCTTGTGGGTCTTTTTTGGCGGCTTGCTGAAATATTTTCTGTTTCGGTGTGTAAGAGGAACCTCCTCAAAATAACACGCTGGGCTGAAAATAGTCGTCTCTCTTATTTTTACCAGAGTAGCACATGGATGTCACAACTGAGGTTGGCAGGATTAGGCAATGTGTAAACACTCAGTGAGAAACAGCTCCTGCTTAGTAATTTTTGCAGTCTGAGCAGACAAGATAAATCTCTGGAAGAAGGAAACAGGTGTGGTAACACCATGCTATCCATTTCTTCTCAGTCTCCTCTTTCAGGCTTCCAGTATCGATCACTTAATACCCTGCTCTGCTAACTGTTGTCATTACCCTGTTTTTGTCCTTTCCCCTTGATTGACTTGATTGACCTCAGCGTGCCTCTGAGAAGGACGAAGATGACAATGAAACGAGCTGTTCAGTGAGAGGCAGCAAGAAACGCCCGCGCTGAAAGATTTATGTTGGAAGTTTGGTCTCAGATGAAGCAGCTGAAATCTTCCGGAACGATTGGACGGCATCACTGGAGATTCAGCCTCTTGTTGTGGGAGATCTGCTGATCAAAGTCTCAGGCCAATTAGCAGCAAACCTTTGAGTGGTTTTGTTTTTTTTGGGGGGGAAGAGGGAGTTGTTTTTTTCTAATTAAGCATTCTGTATCTCCAGCTGTCACAAAGCCAGACTCTGACAAGCCTGCATCTCTTGCACCTCACCTGTCATTGCTGGACGTCAAGTTGACCCTTGATGGACTTGCTGCTTCCTCTCTTTGCCATGTTGTATATACTGTCCCTGCATATTAAAGCTGCATGCCTTCCTCACATTCCTGTGTACACCTCCTCTATATTAACTTGTTCTGTGGGGAAAAATTGTTTCCCTGTCTATTGAATTGCTATCGTGCATTTCAGGAACGTATTCTTGACAGATGGTGAGATATACCTGGGTAGAGAAAAGAATGGATTTGCATAGGGTCCCACATCACATCAGTAGCGAAACTGATAACACAATGAAGCAGTTACTGTCTGCAGGCAGTATTTTTTTTTTCTGTGATACTACCCTGCCCCATGATAAATTCATGTAAATAGCAAAATAATGTTCCCTTATATGCGGAGAAAAGTTATAGTCATGGTAACAATTATAACATTAAAGCCTAGACTTGATTAACAGGGTCCAGGGACTGGCTGGCAAGATCTGCCATGAAATCTGCATAGTTAGGCTGTAATTGCACTGTTGCTCATGATACCTCTGTGTATTCTGCTGAAAACAATTTTGCAGAATGCAGGGGAAGAATCAAATCTGTGAGCGTACAAACAGGCAGTGTTTTCCTGCCTGTGCTACAGTGGCTTTAAGGATGAGGATACAACCCCAAATATGCAAGAATCTAAACAGATATCAAAAAAGTTTGTACAAGATGAAGAGATTGCCTGAAATGCCAACGTTTGCACAGGCTTCATTCATACATGCTTGTTAAGCTTCTCTTCTTTCAAGAGCTGTTTTTTTACAGAGCAGCTATAAGGTGCGTTAGAAGTTTGTGGGTATTTTGGCCGAGTGCTTAAATAAAAACTCGCACTTGCTGGCCAGGAGTGGCTCATGTGAGATATTACAGAGCCATTTGATGTCTGGATGCTCTGGCTTTTCCCTGTCTTGCCATCAGCATGCAGACAGCCATTTCAGATAATTTCTTCCACTGCTCACGTATGTATGCAGCCCTCACATTGACTGTGTGTTTCTGAGCTCATGTGTGTGGCTTTGGTGTAGGTGTGCATGCCCTCTCGGATTTTCAGGTTGTGGAGTCTCCCTTCTTGGAGGTATTCAAAACCTGGCTGGACGTGAGCCTGGGCGAGGAGTCCTGCTTGGGCCAGGTGACCTCCAGAGATCCCTCCCAACCCTTGGGTGCTTACTGAGACCGCTCTTGTCAGCACAAAGTGCTCCATACAGCCCGTTCCTGTGCCCAGCGCAGCATGGTGGCATCCAGAGGGTGTGGAAGGGCTGCCAGCAACCTGGCTTTGAGTTGGTTACCTTACTGCTGGAAAAGTTCCTGGAAGCTCTTGGTAGTATTACTGAAAGCCAGTAGAGATTTGGAAAGAGCATTCGCTGCATATACCATTGCTGGGTTGGGCTTGTCCCTCGGTGACAGGTTCCTTTCCCCCAAATTACAGAGAGAGCATGAGCAGCCACTGCTGATTTACATTCAAATTGCACCTCTATACTGTTTGCTGACTAAAGGAGTGTTTACTACAGCAAGGCTGCATGTCCTATTTTAGGTGCGATGTCAACACGCAGCACTCGGTGCGAATATTGAAAGGGCTGTGTAATGTTGCACCTAATCCATAATACTTGGCATTGCTCCTCAGGGGAGGTTTACAATACAAGTTTTCTGAGTTTTGTATAATGAGATGTATAATGAGTCGTTCATTTTGTGTTGGAAACTACCTAGGTGGTTTGCTGTATAGCACCGATCCTATTAAGCAGTGGGGATTGGAAACTGATTCTCAGCCCTCGTTTCTGCAGGTACTGCCTTCAGATCAGTAATGAACAAATTTTTATTGCTGCCACCCCTATTATATTTATTATCCAGACGAGGGGGTTATTTTGTGGATTTCTTAATATAGCAGCTTTTATGTTTCCTTTTTAAAAGTTACCTCTTTAACCTCGCAAAGGTGTTAGAAGAGGCTTTCATTGCAGATCGCTCTTCCTTGGTGTTCTTCTGCGTTGTGTTTTTATCCGCTGACCATTAAGCAAGAGGTTCTCTGAATTCATGTTTATAAGCAGCGAAACCCATTTTAATATCTGTAAGGAATTAGAAGGGATTAAAGGCTCTTTTTTGTGTTGACATACACTGACAATATTTTATAAATACTTGGAATCAAATATTTTAATATTTGAGCTGTTTGAATTAGCTTTATAGAACCATGGCTTAACCATCTTTGCTGTCAGGCCTAAAAACTGCTGTTAGCAGTAAAAACAACCCAGTGCTGCTCTGACTCTTAGCCGCTGGTGCATTTCCTAACACAGCTGGGGATGCTGCTGAGGTATGCTGCTGGCTCGCGTTCACCCAGCACCCTCAGGTCCTTCTCTGCAAAGCCTCTTGCACAGATGTGTGGAGTCGTTCCTCTCCAGGTGAGGACTTTGTGTTCCCTTTGCTGGACTTCCTGATGTTGCCAAGGTCCTGCTGAATCTCACAGCACAACCCTCTGGTGTGTAAGGCACTCCTCCAAATTTTGTATCGTCTGCAAACATGTTGAGGGTGCACATGTTCAATGTCCAGGTCACTGAGGTAATCGTTACCTGTATCGACCTCTGGGGTATACCACAAGGGACTTGCCTCTGTGTTACTGCAAGACTTCTCCTCACTCACACTTAATTTCTTACTTCCCAGCATAAGTCAAGGCCGTTTCAGAGCTCTTCGTAGCGTGTTTTGTTGTTACCTCTTCGTTTATTTAACAATGTCATCCTCTGGGTGACTGAATGTGTGCTTCGTTTCATTCCTGCTTACAGACAGGTTTGTTTTGTAGTGCTTGTAACGCTTATATGTAGATATCTCAAGTATACTATAACTATATAGACCCCAAAATTATAATTTGTACATTCTATATTTTTATGGTGTGTTTCACCTGAACAGAAAACGTGGGAATGAGACAAAATAACTGCTTGTAAGTCATCTTCTGACTAAAACTGTGTTCTGTATCACAGTTACTACTTGAAATCCTCCCATTTTCCCTACTTTGGGAAAAGTGGCATTTGTTGTGAATAAAGTAATTTAACTTGCTGTGGTAATTGAGGCCATTCTTTATTACATTTTTAATGTATAGCTCTTCATTAATTTGTGCATTCCTCTATGCTAGACAGGTTTGTAAACCTGCAGATCCCATGCAGAGATGACCCTAGTATCATCACAGGCTGGATTCCTGTTTTGAGTCTGATGCATGAAAAAAGAAAAATCCAAACCAAAAACCTTAGGACGGGTGGGAAGAAACAAAGTTTTGCTAAGCATTTACAGACTGTGCCAGCGTGTCAGATTTTGGTGAGCTTGTGTTCTTATGCCAGCAGTTGGAAGCCTAATCAAAGAAATAAATCGGTGTTTTTAACCACTGCTGTAATAAAGATGAAAGGATTGAGAACAGAACCCAGTTGTTTTAGACGGTGTGCAGATAATGGTGGGTAGTCCTCGCTCCAAGAAAATTGTGTTCTGCTTAAACGGGATGTTAAAAGGTGCAGAAAGAGCGATCTGTTAGGAAAGCAGATGGCGTGGCGATATTGCCAGTCATTATTTTGAAGTGGAATTTTGTAGGAGGGATTGCCTGAACGGAAAAACAGGACGAGGGGAGGATGTGTTGAAAGGCAAGCCGGGAGCGGCCGGGGATATGGAGAGCATGTGAGGTGAGGTGGGGAGGGGGAGGCGGGTGAAGCAGTGCTGAGGGCCAGGCCTGTGGAAAACAGTGATGTTGGAGCAGCAACCACAGGGACCAGTTATCTGGGGCTGCTCCCTTCTGGTTTCACTCGCTTTGACCCTTGGGGCTGGTTCATCCCCTGGAATTTCTTCTCTCCAGCCTGGTGGCTGGAAGCAGAGGAGGTGTTACACGAGGTTTGTTGCTCTGTGCAATGGGAGAAGAGGAAGAAAACAAAGCCCCCGGTAGCCGGAACTGCCCGAGAGGTGCGGAGCGTCGTGGGGAACTACAGTATCCTCAGGAGGATTTGCAGTTTGCAAGCACCTCTTGTGTTGTGGGCTTTCTTGAAAACTTGTATCACTATTTGTAGGTGAAGGGATGTGAAAATGTAAATAAAATGAATTCTGAATACCCTGTGTTCCACTTCCCAATGCATCAGTGGCAATAAAATAAAACCAGGCAGACTTCAAGCCTGGCGTTGCAGTGTGAAGCATGCGGGAGAAAATACATCTTTTGTTGGCAGAGGAAGATAGATGGGTCCACATAACACGAGTATGTATGTGGCAGATGTGTAAATTAAAAAAGGAGAGAAATGAATCACTTCAAGTGATCAGCTCTTTAGTGGAAACGATGCTTTCAGTAGCTTGCTCTTAGGTTGTGTTCCTCAGTTGCCTCCATACAAACCTTGCTCATTTCGTGTAAGCTCGGTGCGTTGGGTAGGTAGGCACCTTAGCAAGGGTTTGTTCTTCCCAAGTTCATCTTCAGCATTTTCAGGATGTCGTTCTCTTACACAGCTCACTAGCAATGCAGTGTTTTAATTTGATAAATAACCTGGCTTCTGTAGCTGCCTGACTCCTAGCAGGCTGTTTAATTTCACCAGAAGTTTGAATCCTGTAGTTCTAAAGGGTGAGTGATTGCATTTCTTACAACACCCTCCTGACCAGAGATTTCATATTTTGATAGCAGTACCTTCATAGTGAGAAGCTGAAGTGTAGGCATTTGAAAAGAACATGGTGGAGATAAAATGGTGATGGAAAAATGACAGTAGACCAGAATGGCGGTGGCACGGGCACCTTTAGTCCTTATTCAAGGTCCTTTCTTGTGTGTGACTAAAAGAAAGGTGAACACCGTGTGATATACATACGACATGCTCTAGTGGATTCAGGTGACTGAGGTATTTCTTGAAAGCTCAGTAGTCCCACGTCCTGCGTTCTCACAGATACCCTCAGTTACATCGTTGTGAATGAGCTGAGAGAGCACCGTAACAGTTAACCTTACGCAGAGCTTTACCAAATGCCAGGCAGCACTTTTAGAAGTTGCTCTCTTATTTTCCTAGTCTGGATGCAGCTCAAGTGAGCAGAATAATTTACATGTTGCATACTACGTTCTCTGCTATGTGGTAGACAAATCGCAGGCAGACATGGCATCGTTACCATTTACGAACCTTCTGCAGGACGACTTAAACTCCTCTGAAAAACATTTCCTTCTTGGAACAATCTTAAAGAAGGGGTGAAGGCTTAGTGGGAACTAGGTCAGCATTCACAGGGGTTTGGCTATCGGGGTGGTGCTTGGGCTTTATATTTTTAATCCTCTGGTTGTGTATACATCTCTTTGACTCCTGTGCGAGTTCCACGTTAGCCCAGGCGTAGGGTTTCTGGAGTAAAAAGCTGATTCATCGCTTAATCAAGTGTCTATATCTAAATATTGTCCTCTTGTTGCAGATAAAGCCTCAGCTATTGCAGCATTCATAAATATAGGCAGAAATGTCAATGAGTCTCTTTCAGTTCCTTTCGAGACTTTGTGATAAGTTGGTTTAGGAGAAAATCGGATGAATAAGATTGCATTATAATGCTTTTATCGTCTGAAGATAGTTAATTTGATACACAGCAGTCGGGGGAAGCACAAGTAACGTTTAAAACTGTAGTACAAAATGTTGGCAGTTTTTGTAGCTGCTCTGCAGCAGCCATCAGTTAAATCTCAAAGCTTGATCGTACAGGTGAATATGTGCGCACGTCTCTAAGGTTATTTCCTATGAGCTTTTGAATCTAGTAGCTTGCATTTTTTATTTTATATTAATATTTTTCAAGGTTTTGTGATGTGCAGTATTGACCTGGAATTTTAGTCCAAGGCTTTGATGCAGTAGCAGTCACTTTGCATGAATGTGGCTTTCTGAAGCCATTCATTTTTATTTTTTTTTGCCTTGATTTTGTACCAATAAAATTGCGCTAGTGATTTTACACTAGGAACTCACTCAAAATTGAAGGGAATGGGTAAGAGGAGGGGAAAGATTGATGCAATGCATTTGCAGAGCTGAGGAGGTTTGGGGGATTTGTTTTTATGGAGGTAGGCTTAGTCTGTTGCCCTCAAATAATTGGGTTCTTCGTGCTACTACAGCATAATTTAGGTCGTGACTATTCTAGGGCTGAAAATAACGTTGCAGGGTATTTTGTGAGCTTATGTTTGATGTTGTAAGAAGTAATTGGAGAAGGGTACACGATTTTCTACTGCTTTTTTTTGTTCTTAAATGTTTCACATTACAGAAGCTCTGCAGAAGGATTCTGCTATGTTTCAGCTGATCAAAACACTACAAAAGGCTGTTGCTGGTACTGGAGAGAGCGTATTCATGTGAAGATTGCAGGAGGAGACATACAGAGGACGAAAATACAACTCAGGGAATTAGAAGTCCATTGCATCTGCAGTTGTGAAGGAGTCTCTTTTTTTTTTTTCCTTCAAAGCATTATTAGAAACAGTTTCTAAATTTCTCGAAATACGTAGTGATTTGTTACAGATACCAAGCCCTTCCTTACTGTAAGGAACTCATTACCGTACCATACAAAGTTAGATACATTCTGGTATTCTGGGTGTAAGCCAGGCTCTTCGGTATCTGTAAACTGTATGTTTAAATGTATACCCAGAAGCACAGTCTTTCTGATGGAATAGACCCCAGTGTTGCTGTTACAAATCTCATGATATCCAAAATTTTATTTAAAACTACATTAAAATTCAGTCTAATTTTGATTTTTCACCTCTTCTTGCAGTTAAGTCGTAACTGGAAAATTCTTTAAGTGTTGTATTGCAAGCCTTTATTTTCATACAGCATCAGTGATCATTGGAGGCATGTTTTTAGGATAGGTGAGGAGGAAAATGTGGTAGGGAGAGCTATCCCCTAAATCTTTAGCTCTGCCAATATTTAGTTACTGGAGTGATTGGTTATGATTGCAGCCTCTTGTTGTTATACTTGGAAGTGTATATTTTATTTGTTGCTGTGGGTTCATTAGAGAAAATGGAAAAAGTTGGTAAAATATTGTTTAAAAATGAGTTTAAAAAAAAAAAACAACTAATGAAAGGTGACAGTTTTACATATACGAAGGGAATTATTTCTAGTAAAGTTTTATAAAGGTGGTGTCAGTTCTTTTTTGGCATCTAAGTATTGTTAAAACCAGGTTATTGCTACTGATTTGTCAGCTCAAATCTGTTGGTGGCACTGCTGCTACTTGCCTGGCTATTTCTCCGCTGAATCTTACAATGCCAGCGGAAAGGGCAACACGGTGTGGTTGTCATAGTGGTAGGGAACTGGACCTGCCTTTGGGAATTCTTTCCTTGTTCCAGCTAAGGGGAAAAAACAACACAAAACCACCGTTGTTACTGCTGTTAGAGTGCTGATCAATTATATTTTAAAAAGAAAGATCTTTTCTCCTCACAGTGCTTGTGTTGCTCTCCATTTTGAAAGAAATGTGAGAACTAAATGTGGCTTTAACTATGTAATGCCTTTAAAAATCACTTTAGGAAAGAAAATGAAATTACATATTCTGCAGTGCAGCAGCCGTTTTACAGCGTCTGATTACAATAATTGTTTTCTTCCCAAGCACTGTGTTTTAAGCACTCTCTAATTTTAGCGTTTAATGTATTGTGATTATTAGTACACAATATAAAGGAACTTTATATTCTCTGATATTATTTGCCAGCCAGGATTGGAACTGAAAGGAGAGAATATGTGGGTCTTTGGATTTTGTTTTTTCTCTGTAAGGAAGCAGTCTTTTTTTTTTTTTTTTTAAACCTTTTTTTTTCTATTTCTGATGATTTTTGAGGTGACCAACAGAATTCACCACCGTGGTACGTTCCATATATTACAAGGAGAAAAGTGTGTTTTCATCAACCTGTGTTTTAGTAGCTGCCAGAATTTAGAAGAAGGAAATCTCCAAGTTGATGTTGGAGGCTGGCCATGTAAGAGGATAAGGCGCCAACTGCAGGGAGCGTTGTTTTTCTGGCAAATAGCTTCTGTGTACACTCATCCCTAACTCGGAATTAAATCCGATCTGAGCTGGTTTCCGACTTTGCGAGTTACTTGAAGTTCAGCTCTGAATTAACGAAGCACAGGTCACATCTGCAGTGAAGATTGCTGCTGTTTTGACTGGGTTTGGGGTTGTGCAAGGGCTTCAGGAGCACTTTGTCCCATTCAGCAACTTTGCAAAGAGGCTCGGTTGCAACTGGCCATCAGTGCCTCTCATCACTAACCTCTATGGTTAACTGTTTAGCTTAAAAAAGACTTCTAAAACCGTCTCTCACAAGGCCCAGGGGTACTTCTGCGTAGGCCTAATCATAGACAAAAGGCTTTACTCCAGAGAGGGTTTGTCGTAGCTGGAACTCATGTTGTTTGCTATTAAGATTTGCTCAACTGGTTCAGAAATCTGTAAAAATTCAGACATTTCCTACTGTTGCTAAGGAATATGATGAAAATGGAATGACCTTCTCCAAAAGTGAAAAATAAACAGCGCAAAAGAAACTAGATACAATTAAAACACGATTTCCATTAGCGAAATGTGGAAAAAAGTGAGAAATGTAGTAAAAGATTATAATTCCTGTTTACTTAGAAATAGGCTGCCTTTTTTTTTGAGGGGGAACACAAGTGGTAATGCTCTGTAATTGTCTGTTGGTAACAGAGATCTCGATTCCCTAGATATTGAACAGTAGCAGCCACAACAACAGGATTAACGTGTCAGATCTCACGGTAAAGATGTCTGGTAAGTAGCCAGTTGCAAGAAATCACGTGTGAGATCTTTCTTTGTTGTAAGACAGCTTCTTAATATTTGGGATGTTATTAAAATTTCAAGCGACGATTCCTCGGGTGCAAAGCAGTTTGTCAGTAGATTCTCTAGTTAATTTGGTTCTACAACATCAAGACCTGATTTTTGAAAGGACATAGCATTCACAATTCCTATAAAATCAGGGTATTTCTGGCTGCGTCCAGGAGTTCCGCCCTTATGGTCTGTCTTTTTTTTTTTTAATGGAAATGTGCTACAAATGTTTTCCTTTAGAAACAATAATTGGAGCCCTGTTTCCTTCTAATGCATAATTGTCAAGGGTAGTTACTTATTTGTAGGGGAGAATAGACAGAACTCATAGTCTCATTTCTGCTTTGCGTATGCGGTTAAGCTTTTTGTTTCTTAGGGTCATAATTTTTGTGTGATTGGCATTTTTCTTGCAGTCATAACTTCAGGGATATTTTCTCCTCTCCCTATGGGAAGTTCATGTCCCAAAGCAAATTTTAGATTCCAAGTCCTGAAAACCTGATAATGGCAAGAAAAATCTAAAGACTTGCCATATCAAACCTCTGCAGTTTTAGGAAGTACCTGTGTTGTTTGGTCATTATTCTCTACTTTTGCTAATTAGAGTAACTATAAATCGGGTTAAATTCTTGCTAATTCATGCATACAGTTAGTGAATGAACTTGTGCTTTAAGTTGCGTGGGTCGTTTTTAATTTGCTAATCAAGAGTGAGGATTGAATGACTTGTACAAGGTCATGGAGTGGTTGAAGAGGGATTCACCCCACTTGCCTTTGGGTGTCTTAATCACAGTGGCATTTAAGATAACGGCACGAGGCCGTGCCTCTAACAATTCCTCACAAGATCCATGCCTTTTTGCCATAATTTTGTGTGCAGAGTTGTACAACGAAAGTAATGAGAAATAGAGTGGAAACAGACATTGTGGAATATGTACTGAAAAGTCATAAAACAAAGGGTGTTATTAAAAAGCTATATTTTCAGGGGAAATAAAGATGTCCGTTTTCATCAATTTCAGCTTATTTCATTAAAGTTTATGCTTTTTTTCAGCACGTGTATTAGTAAGGTTTTTGAGTATTCTGTCCTGATAAATGATTTAGGAGTGACAGCACAGCGTTTTGTTTCCTGAAGGTTTGAGTTCCGATTGTGCTGCGTCTTCTGATGTTTTGACCCACTTTCAGATACTAGGCTGTACGTATGCTAGTGCACTTCCACTTTCTAAAAAAATTATTTGAAGGCTTGTCCCTGACACAGTTTGGCTCGCACAGTTCCTTTCTTTAACAGAAAAAAAAAAAAAAAAAAAAAATCCTGGACAGGGAAACTTGGCAGACAGTCATATTGGAAAATAATAAACATGCCTCTGCCAGAAGTGTTTGAATTTGTTACAGTCATCTGGTCTGGACTAGTAGCTGCTTAGAGATCTATGAATAGCAACAGGAGAGGCAGAGGAGCAATTTTTCTACAGGCATAGGGTTGAAACGATGCATATTTGGAAGTTTGCCTTTGTCATCAGAGTTAGAAACGTAGTTCTTCTCTTCAAGTTTTCCTGGGGAAATTAATAACATGTAATATGAGATAGAATTCAAAAATTTTGGTGGGACATTCATTTTAGTACAAGGCAGTGAAGAAACTCCCCTAGCGGCACTGACGAATGATGTTCTGACCAAAGATAAGGAAAAAATAGCCTAATCTATGTTTTTAGTTCTCAAGGTCTTTTGTTACTTCTGATGGCGACTCTTCTCTACTGCTAGAAACAAAGGAATTCTTTGTCTCTCGAGGGGCCGGAGCTCCAGATGTTCCTATAGGCAGCTTCTGGTTAGAGTTGCCCAAGCCTTACTGTTATCTTCTCTCGATACAAAGTTTTCAGGTTGGTTTCCCAGTTCACAGCCATCACTCTTATTAATATGACGTAGCGGTCACCTTCTGTGTGAGAAGTTCCTCTTCATCTGTGGTTTGCTCTGGAAGCACTTCTCATGTATTTTACTTTTAATATATTCAACTTAATTGATCAGGCTTTGAAATGATCGCTAAGTGTTGTTCCCAACTATGCAAATACTTTTTAAACACACGTTTATTCCTGGTTATGGTCATGTGTTTGCTGCAGTTGTCCAAGTGTTGGAGTGTTCACTGGAAGAATAAAAGTGGAAGAGCAGTAAGATGTTAAGAGTTCAGATTTGTTTTGTTCCGATGATTTCCTGTGACACTATGGGAGGTGCTTCTGCTATCTATAAAAAGAAAATAAAGCAGAAGAGAAAACTAAATTAGTAAATTGGCACAGTGCTGTCCATGTAGTCTGACCAAAATAATTTAAATCTACATTATCATATTACCTTTTGGTCTAATTGTCAATAAGAAACATATCTCTTCTGTTTCTTTATTGTCTTGGACTTAGTCTCTGCTATCAATACTTCTAGCTTCTTTTGTTCTGGGTGCCAGAACAAGTTGAGGTATGTCTCTTGTTTCTTAAACTCATTGTTACTAATGGCATCTTTATCATCCAGAGGGTTGAATTAAACCGACTCAGCTCTTCTCATAAGGGCCAGGAGCTGGGACAGCAAAATAGATTTCAACATCTAAAGTAAAAGTCATGCCATTAGTAGTGGAAATAAAATCCAAGTGCTACATAAATCTGCAACTCAGGAATGGGATATTTGTGTTCTGTTGTACTGGTGTTCTTAGAGACCTCTTGCTTTTCAAAATCAAGTACACCCTGAGAGATGACGGCGACTTTATACTCCAACAGCCCCCAAACATTTTCACTAATTAGCAGTGTTTATGGACTGTGAGCTAACTGCATCAGCAACTGTCCGACAGACCTCAGTGAGTAGAAAATTGGAGACATGATTTGAGAGTATGCTTCTGAACTTGTATAAACTTACTCATCTGTCTCCTGACACTCATTAGAGTGAAGTTGTTGCATGACTTCAGGAAGACAACCTTTCTTTTCAACTCTTGGAAATTTAAATAATTGCTTCTGAGGAAGACTCTTAAGGGCTCTCTTACAGTGTGCCTTCACTAAGCAATTAGTAGTAGTGCTTTTGGTTCTTGCCCAAAAGTGTATCATACCATTTATATTAACAACCTGCTCATGGTTTCAAATTCAGTCAAATTTACTGCCTTCTGGGAAAGCCATAGATTAGAATTCAAGCACGTTCCTTACTCAAGCTTGCCGTGACAATGCAGGAAAAATTATTTAATGGCCTGTAGTCTTCCAGTCCTCTCGCTGCAGTTTTTGAAGGGCACACGAGCAGGCATTATGGCTGGTACAGGCTCTTGGAGGATCTCAGCATGAACAACTGGAATGTGCCGCTGGAGGTACATGGATGGATGCAAAAGGTGTGAAAGAGCAGAATCGCAGTACGGTGGTTTACAAGGCTGACCTGGATCTTCAGGTTCATCGGAGTTCTCATGGGGTAAACAGAATAAAACAAAAGCTATTCCCAAAGAGACGCAGGCAATTGCGTCTCTGAAAAGGAAAAGAAAAATATGTTCAGTAGCTTCTAGTAGTCTTTGTTCTCCTTTAGTGGCAGCTTCTACTATTCCAGTAGTTGCACCACAGGAAAACAATGGTTTCGGAAGATTGCCATATGTCTATTCTGCCATCAGCTGAAAAGAAGACTTCATAAATGCTTCTGTTTCTGTAAGCCCTTGGGTAAAAAGCACCAGAGCCACTGAAGAAAGCCAATTAGTATGGAACTTACTGGTTTCAAATGTTTACTTTGCAGTCGTTTCATTAAAAGGTATAGTCAAAGCGCATAAAATCACATCTCGTAGCTAACCTGTAGTGTTAGCCCCAAGTTTTACCTCTGTTCCTTTGATAAAGAGATTGCATCCTGTTAACTTACCAAATGTATGTTGTCCTGGGAAATGAATGGATTGGTTTTCGTTGTTTTGACTGCTTCCCATTTTGAGCTGACATTTAGTCCTAAAATTCTCCAATGTTCTTTTTGTTGTCTTGGTTTTCTTTGGGTCTGCACTACCCATGCTTTTGTATGAAAAACCCTTTGATTAATACAGTGAGATGTCTGTATTTTATTTGGATGTTGTTGTTTCTTCAGTTATCAGTCTGAAGTGAGGAGCTTAATGAAGTCCTATGGGTATCTTATATGTGGGATGTCTTCCATCCTATTACTAAAACGTGTAGCGTTTAAACAGATAAAAATTGTGGATTTACTTTGATCCAGCTCAACGGTGATGACTATTGGTATTTTCTCAGCACATTGAAAATGCACCTTCTCTTGACTTTTCAATTCAAGTTGCTTTTGATCATCTATTGAAATCAGAGACTTAATAGAGGATGATTTGAAATAGCTGTGTTAAACTTATATGGATCTTTGATTCCTTTTTCTAAACGTGATAATCTGTAGACTTGAATTTTCAAAACCTAAATCAGTAAAGTTCTCTTAGTGAACCGGTATATGCAGGTTTGTGTAATGTATACTGTTTCCTGTCATCTTCAGTTTAAGCAGGATTGTGTGCGAAGACAGATTTCCTAGAATATTAGCAGCAATCCCAAAGGACATGAAAGAAAGCACTTGGGAAAACAGGTAGAACTGCGATTTGTCTTCCTAGCTTTGATTTCAAATAAGAATCAGTTCTGTAGTTGTAATTGCAAAGAAACGTTCAACACTAAAACTAAGTCCAATAAAATACTGTCAGCTTGAGCTTGTCAGAGAGCTTGAGGCAACAGCTCTGAGGTATGAACAAGCTCGTTCTTAACTTTGCCGATTTGAGTGCCAATAATGATGTTTTAAAATGTCAGAGTATTTTACTATTCTGATTTTAGTATTTACTATTACTATTTATCAAGTTTTAGAAAGTAATACCATGATGCATCTTCTCACATTTTGAAAAACACAGAGCCTAGACAGGCTGGCAGAGTCAGTGAAATAAGCAGGAGTACGTATGTACATGGGTAGTAAACCAAACAGCAACAAACTCTTAGAATCGATGTGACTTTTCTGAAATAAATATTGTAAAAGTTTAGATATACTGTTATATTTATTGTCAATTCAGGGTGCCATACTTACAGGGCATACATGTGTTCATTTGTGAAGTTTAGAGATAATTTCTCGAGGAAAAACTATCTTCACTGCTTTTTCTCTTGTTTCTCTTTTGTGTTAGGATAAAGGTTAACTGTGAATGAATGGCTTGAACTTTTGTCAAGATACGTTGAAATAGAAGCTGAAGTCAAATTTAAAAAAAGAAGACAACAAAATATGTTGAATAAAGTAACACATACCTTTATCCTTAAAAGCTGACTGGACAAGGTCCTGGGCAACATGTTCTAGTTGATCCTTTGAGGTAGCTGATGTTTTCATCTAGTTGGTGCTTTGAGCAGGGAGGTTGGACTTGGTGGATCTCCAGATGTTCCGTCCTCAGCGCTTCTGTAATTCTGTTAATGGGACCGATGTATTGCGTTTCAATTAATTGAATTAAAACAGTTGAATTAAAATATTCAACTAGTTTATATTTGAAAATATTTTGTTCTTTGGTTTTGTTGAACTAGTTCAACTCATTCTGTTGTACTCAGTGAAAAGAAAGCCACTTCTACCTAGTGTTTATTCATACAACCTAAACTAAAACCAACTTTTGAGCTTTGAATGAATATCATTGAGCTGATTGAAAAAAAAAATAAAATAAAGTGAAGATATGTTCTGCATCTGTTTCTCTGACAGAGACTGTCACAAATGGGATTTAGAAAAAACTGTAATTCCAGGTTGCTTGCTTTTCCATTTCCATGGTTTGATTTTTCTTTTAAAATGTTTGTGTTGTACATGGCTTCTTTAACTTTAAAAACCATTTAATTGAAATGATGTTAATGGATTGCATCAAACTTAAAACCTCAGTGGAAGTTGTTGTACTTTCAAACTTAATCCTTAAAAGGTTTGCTTTAAAAGGAAAGGGTTTGTTTGAAAGTTACTTAAATGGAAACAATTCGGTTTTATGGCTGTCTCCTACTAATATGACCCTATCAAAAAGGTTTAATAGTTTTTTGGTATTTAGTTGCTGAGGCTTTTTTTTGCATCCATTTTGTGAAAGAGTCTAATGGCATTGCCCAGCACTTAAGTGATTTAAGGCTCAGGTCTGGGTTGATTATGTTTTAGTTCACATTGATTGGTCTTTTCAGAAATGTGATTAGTCGATAGTACTGACATAATTCATGACTGCCTAAAAATGTAAGGGTGACAGTTAACCGTTTGGGTAAAGGACTGTGATTTTAACCAGGTGGAATTAAGGGAGAAATTCAGCACTGCTCAGAGGTACACCATAGTTGTTCATGGTGACACACCACAGCTGTTCCACTCAAGCATTGCAGACTTCAAAGAACTACCAGAGTTTGACAAGAGACACACTATTAAGGCAGTAAATGATTAAATCTTCAATCAGGGAACAAAGGCAAACAGCCAACACTTGGTAGAATTTGCATAGTTCAGATTAAGTTACATTTGATTGTTGGCATTTAACAGCTCACTTAGCATGCAGAGTATCCCTTTAGCAAATTTTCATTTGTCAGTTTTGGTGATTGCAATGAGTACCAAAGAATTTTAAACTAGAAATGTTTCAATGCAAGTGCAAAGATGCAGAGCATGACAGTACTCTGTTAGTCCTGCGTGTAAAATTCTGGCATGCAGACATTTCAGCTGCAGTGCTGCTGCTTTGAACACACATACACGCCATATTTGTATAGCATATATAGTTAAAAACATTGGATATTTGAAAATATAATTATGTATTTTGCATTTAGTTTGCTCTTTTTTTACCTCTATGGTAAAAAAATATTAATTCTTGCATGCTTTTGCACATGTGTTTTTGATATAGTAATTGATGCATTTTTGTGTTTTTATTTTTCCACTGTTTGTTTGTTTTATTGCAGCTTTATTGTTCTTGAGCCATGTGCCATGAAGTGTAAGTATGTTGCTTTTTTCTGTTCTAACGAACAGCAATATTCATTGCAACTATAATAAAACTAAGAAAAGTAATTTTTTGAGAGTATAAGACGCAGAATTGCTGCTTGGTGATTTAAAAAAAAATAGTCACTGTGATGTAGAGAATTCAAGGTCAAAGTTTTTCTGATCGAGTGTGTCACCTGGCGCTGTGTGCTTTCATCTGTTTTGAATTATAGTATGTAGCTGCAGAGTAAGTGCTGGAGTTTTATTTTTGGAAAAGTTTAACTTCTACTCCCTTTAAGGAGCATAAATATTCCTCATGCTTTCCAGGAGAAGCTACTGGTTGTTGTATTTATAATAAACTATTTTAGTGCAAGTGTACTGTATGATTGATTTGTATCGATGAAGTATAATGCTGATAGAGTTCATGGAAGGCAAAGAATTACAGAAAGTTAGGTAGTGCAACAGTCACACGTGTAAATCACTCAAAGTTCGGATGTTCAAACAGGGAGTGGCGTATATAAGAACAGAGCACGTCAGTGGTGTCCACAGTACAGAAAACAATGGCTGTGGCATGAGTTTTGGGTGATTGCAGACAAGCTGCTGAGTGAACCTCCGTGTGATGCTGAAGAGCTGGTGTCATTTCGGGTCACATGAAGAACAGGAGAATGCTGAGGAGGTTGAAGGTAGCGTATGTGAAACGAGTGGCAAACAGCGTCTCTGACTCCTGCACCGATGTATTTTAAGTGATGTTGAAAAAACGGAGATCAGAAGAGAGCTCAAACATGCTTGTCCTCCTCTAGAGGATACTAAGGCATGTTGTCATGAGATTGCACCAGGAGGGTGGGGAAGTTCTAGTTCTGTACTAGAAGTTCTGGTGCAGTGGGGAAAAACACAGAAAGAACAAATACCTTGAGTTTAAGCTAGTCAGCATCTTAAATACTCAAGTAAGGAAGAGTTTCAGAGTGTGAGGCATTTGGGACTGCCTGCTCAAGGAAAGTGGTAGCTGCCTCTTCTCTTAAAGCCGGACATTGATCTTCCTTCTAGAAAAGACCGCTTTTGTCACAAGCTGCTGGGAGACCAGGTTAACTTGCAGGTCTGCAATAATCTGGAAGGCAGATCCAATGATCACATCTTCCCCCATACATTAAAGTACACTAAATACCAGTCCACTCTGCCAATACAATGCCCCTGGGCGCAAAGTTCTGCTTCTGCTCCCGTCTCAGCAATGTGGACTGCTAATTATAGGCGTGTGAAGGAGGATTGGAGATCAAATTCCCTGTGAGCCTCCCTCCCTATCTTAGAGCTTACTGCCTTGTGCTGATCAGAGATACATCTAAACAGCTGACCCCAGTTATTGGGGATGTCGATAAATGTTGTGGTCAGTCTGCTGGGGTACAAACGGGGTTGTGCTTGCTGGATCTGAGAGCTCATGCAAGCTCTCTGACTGCAGCTCCATTTTCAGGGTGTTACAGACAGACTGCCCTGGCAGGAGCACGATACCATGTAAAGTTACGTGCTACTTAACCCTGATGTAGCTTGTGCGTGTCTCCGGGATGACAGGCAAAACAAAATGCCTGCGCTTTCAAAAGCATTCAAGCAATCAGTTGTTGCATCTTCACCTGGTGTTACAGCCACCGTTCGCCCTGTCACAGCGGAATCAGGACTGGAAGCGAAATGTAACTTCTCCGTGAAATGTCTCGTCGGGTAATCAGGGATCCTCTCCGCAATTACCTTAGTGTCTCGTTCAGGGGAAGGAGGTGAGTGTCACACAGCAGAGACGCCTGCATTGCCTTCCCAAAGAAGCTGTTAAGTGCACAGTCTGAGGAATCTCTGCGTCGATAATCCAACTTCTAAGATTGGCTTGTTCTTAGAAATGCAGCTGATTAATAATTCAGCGTGGCAGGATTGGATTTTTTCGACTGCTTGTAATCTGAGTGCCAATGCCTGGACTGTGCGTGCTCTCATCTTGGGGAGCTCAGAGCATAAAGGGCAAGTGGCTTCAACCTGCTGTCATCTGCTGCTTTCAAGGCAGAAACCTGTGGTGTCTGCGTACCTTGACTTGTAGTGAGCAACCAATTCAGTTCATAGCTTGTAAAATAAATGTGGTGTGGATAGAATTTATTCACCCCTTCATACTTTGATAAAGGAAAAATTATTTGCCAGAAGATCTCTGCTCTCTGTCTCGTCCAGCTCTGAACAACTTGCTATTGTTCTCCTTCTGTCAGCAGTCTTCACCTGCCAATTTGAGGGTTCAGGCAACTAGAAACTCCTACAAAACTGGGCCAGATCTTCCTTTTTGAGGGGTGAAAGGCTTGAGAAAGTACTTAGCTAAGAAGACATTATACCCTCGTGGCAAACTATCTAGGAACTCTTCACTGCATTTCTTATAAAGCTTCACAACATAGAATTGTTGTGATTTGGCGGCAGTAAGTTGTGTTGGATGTTTCTGATGAAATATTACTGTGGCCTTGATTCTTTAAGCAGGATGTTCTCCCTACGCAACTTTAGGAAGGTGACGACTATTGTCAATTCCTCTGCTTAAGGAAACTTATGATTTAATTTAAATTTTCAGAAATTAAGTGTCAGAAGTGATTTTCTTTGTTCTTATGAGAACGTCATTTTGTTTTTTTTCCCTCAATTACAAAGGGAAGTGATAGTATGACAAGAAGAGGTGCTCAGTTTGTTTCCTTTATATCTTAGTGTAACATTTTAGATTGGATGGTAATAAGAAGAAAGCTGGTTTAGTGTCATATCTGGTAACTACAGTTTGTTAGAAAAATGCATCTGGTGGGAAGAACCTGAAATTTCACCCAACTCTTCTAAATCTTTATGTATGTACCGTGCCTGTTCAGTGCTATTCAAAATTTACATGGATTGGGGATTCATTTTTCCATCTTTTACTTCCGTGCTGCTTTGTAGCCAATTCTAGATGGGCACAGCTGACAGTGCTCCCAAAACACTGCAGGGGTGTTGTCCGTGTACCCACTGCCTTGAAGTAAGATGAATTACCTGCTGAAGGTGTCCATCTGCCCCGTACCTCTTTGACTGTAGAGGGAGCATAATGCTTAAGCCATTATGTGGATGAATTCTGTGAATAACAGAAAAGCTAGGTCTCTGGACCGAGAAAAAAAGACTCATCTGACTCATTATAGCAGGTATGTGTGAAATTCAGGCTGTTAGAGATGCCGGTGCTGTTCCTACAATTTTCTCTGGTTCTATCTGTACACCGAACCTTTTCTTCGCAAGTCAGACTTCAGTGGTAGGTGTCTTGAGGCTCCTTTTGCTGTTCGGTTCAAGTAAACAGTGCGGTTCTGTTGACCATTAGGCAGATGAAAATAAATGCACCCTTTTTTCCTTCAGGGGACAACAGTACAAAAACGTCTTGGAGCAAACAGTAGCACAAAGCATGTGATAGAAAGCTGGGATTTGAGTAGACATAGTGACATGGGTCAAGAAAGGGAATTAACCAACAAGAGCCTTATGCAGACAAGATGCACGTGGTCTGAAAGTGCAGGCAGGTAACTAGACAGATTAACTTACTTACACATGGTGTGATAATTGTACAAAGAGTAATTCTATCAGGATATTGTCTTGTGTCTACTTATTTTTGCAATAATTGTGCCTCTGCTGGAATAATTGACTTGGAACCAGGAAAGTTTTAAAAATTATTTTGACCGTATTATTTCCATCTGAACTCAGATAATGCTTTGTTAGATGTTTCCATTAGAAAAAGGAAAGTTCTATTTATTTATGTTTATGGTGTACACTGGGAGCTTGTCTGCACAATTTTTTTTTATAAGCAATGAGCTGCAAATTACTGTTAAGCATTTCTTTTTAACTAGAATAAAGAGACTTTAGAAAATACCGTGTTTTGTAATACACATCCCTAGAGCTATATGTCTTCCAGTTGAGTGCAGATGTTAATTATTAGTTGGTTAACCTCAAATTTCTCTGGAGGAAAAATGTATGCCTGGTCACATGGCAGGCCACAAAGTTGATTTCTATCATCACTATTTGTTAAAAGTTCTGTTCTCTTTCAACAATAAGCTTACTTCTTTGCCAAGCGTTCAAGTAAGCTGGTGCTCTTCTTGCATGCCTAGCTACGGATGGTGGTGGGTGTGTCTCAAGTCCTCTGTTGGGGGTATTATAATTAGATTGCTTTTGTTTCACTTTTTTTTTTTTTTTTAAGTAGTTTGATAAATTATAGTTCTGACACAGGAACTAAAAAGTGTGCTGTGCTATCCCTGGGGGATGCGTTGCTTCTATTGTGTAGATGTGTTCGAAGCTCCATCACCAAGCCAATTTCTGGTGCTATGATTTCTTTCTGAACCGTCTTGCCCATTTGTTTTCATTGTATAGATCCTTATAAATAAGGAACATTCCCCAGACTGGCATTAATTCACTTTTTGGGGGAAAAAAAATATCTTACTGTATGAAATTTTTGTCAAGTCTGAGATCTTCTTTATTCTTTTAACCAGTCTGGGAGTCATGGCTATATTCTAGTTAGTAGGTGTTCAGGAAACCTGTCTTGAAGTGGTGCACTTCAAACTGTACTTTCTTTCTTCATTTTTGGTGTATTGTGTTCCCACTGCCTTAAAGTATGGTCATATGATTTAACATTAGCTATTTGTTTTGCCTCTTTATGTTATACAATAAAAAATTGCAAGCTTTATAAAACTTTACTGGCAAAAATCTTGATTGTATGACTTTAAAAAAAAAAAAAAAAAAAAAAGTGAGGAGAAACCATGAGTTTCCCATTCAATAACCAGTGTCCTAACTTAGATCCTGTATACTAACACTGATAGAGTTGCTCTGCTTTTAGAAACACTTGATTTGCTTTATACTCTGGATTGATTAGGTCTTTTTTCAGCACGAACCTCAAGCCATCTTATGTTGTTTACAAGTGATAAGAATAGTAGGATTCACATCTTGCAAATGCAGAGCAAATCCCATTTCATTTTGGTAGTCATTAGAAGTCATTTGCTTTCTCAATCCATTTTCCAAAACAGTTGTAAATTGATGTCTGACCTACTTGCTTGAAAAGCAAGGGACATCCAGAGATTGTAAACTACTTGTAATACTTTAGAGTTTTGTGTCAATAACCAATGAGACCTCACAAGAGACCGTTTGCCCTGTTATGTTTTAGTAGGTGGTTAACTGGCCTTTTTGCTATTTCCTTGTATTTGCAGGAAACGCCGCTTTTTATCCCTTCAGCAAAACCGTGCACATATGGATGTACATACTGTCTGACAGTTCCTTCCCGCTTTCAAGAATGTGGCAGCACAGGAGCATGCTTTCCTTTGCTTTGCAAGCAGTGAACTTTTAGGTTAGACTTTTGAATGCTGCTTAAGCTGTCTCTTCTCTGGCATTGGGACTGCACAAAGCAAGAGCTGCTGTCACCTGCCTTGTGCAGCTTTGTGTGCGTGCAGGCACAGTAATTTGGGTGGTGATGGTGAATCGGACTTGGGGAACTGGTGTATTGAAAAGGGTTATCTTTTTGCAGGGTGAGTTTTTAGCTAAATTGATGTTCCATCCCAGTTCTTAGTGCATATGTTCAAAGGCTTTCACAGTCTCAAACAAGAAGTGGAGAAATGGGGCAAGAGCAGATGACTCTGGCAGCTTGATTTTCGTCTGATTTTGTCTCTACAGCTGAATTGCCTTTCTAAAGAATAATCATTCTGTATGTCATGTCATCTCTCAGTATAAATACACGAGCACTATCTTGTATTTAAATGCTTGGAGGACTTTTTTTTTTTTTCCGTCTGCTATATTTTGCTTTTTCCCCCTCTTTTCTTCACCTCTTGTAAAGGAATAAAGGTGCTAAAATTTAAAACTGAGGAGCATATATAGCAGATTTAATACTTCGGTTTTATACAGCAGTATCTTACTTCATTTCTTCCTAAATGGTGTTTATGTTAAAAGTGGGGGTGGGGAAGGAGCAGGTAGTATCTTGAATGCTGAGATATTTTCCATTCAATTTAGCATAATCTGAAAACTCAGAAATCTAAACAGCTTACTATA